>NC_090447.1:1538461973-1539861671 GCF_031143425.1 Pleurodeles waltl
CTCTCTCTCAACAACAACAACGGAGGAGGAGGAAAAGAGAGAGATCTCTCTCAACAACAACAACGGAGGAGGAGGAAAAGAGAGAGATAAAGACCCCAGGCAACGACGCCGCGGCTCGTCACAGGCACGCACGGCCACGTCCGGCTTCGTGCGTCAGGTGCGCGTCGGACACCGGGCGAGTCCGTAGCTTGTGCTCACCCCCACTCTCCACTGGAACTCACAAGAACAGTGCAAATACATACAAGTCAACAATAATCATTCTGGGGACAATACCAACTCATTAGGCTGAAAACTACCTTATTTTGTCTGTCTGACGCCTGAAATTACCTGTCCCTTGATAGGAGTGAATGTGGGCAAATGTATTTTCCAGCTTCTTATTTCATGCCTCTCACTGTTCTCTTCTGAAATGTTGGGTGTATTTTAAATAGTGGCGCAGGTGCTCCCTGCGCAATATGGCGCCGGTCCGGGCCACATTCCGATGACGTACGCGCTCCAGGAGTTGTGAGAACTCCGCGCCCCAACCACAGGTTGTCCTTCTTCGCTGTCACTGCACGCCCAGTTTACAAGTCTGTTGTGGCGACGCCTGCGTCTCTAGCCCCACCGAAGGATGATGAACAGATCCCCGAGCGACGGATGGCGCATGCGCCCTGGATTTATGAGGAGCGAGTCCCGCGAGCGACGGACGGCGCATGCGCCCTGGGATTTATGATGAGCGAGTCCCGCGAGCGACGGACGGCGCATGCTCCCTGGATTTATGAGGCGCAGATGCCCGAGCGAGGGATGGCGCATGCGCCCTGGATGAATGGCTTCCTGCAGGATGCTGCTGGGGCTCTGGTTGTTGGCTTTGAGTCTTCTGGTCCGAAGAGGAGACAGCCAGGGGGCCCCAGGTAATCCCCTCCGTCACACCCCAGCTCGTATAACTAGCAGCCCGGTGCCTGCCTGGGAGGTTTTAGTGCGGTGGGTGACAAGGGAGTCAGTGCCCCCCCCCCCCCCCCCCCCCCCCCCCCCGTGTTTGCTTTGGGTTTGAGCTTCTGGGCTTCAGCATGAGATGCAAGGATCCAGCACATGACGCTTTTTTTGTAACCTGGTACCTTGGAGTTGTGGATAGCATTGCACCAAGAGGACTACAAGTACCAGAATGCCAAGGGAGATCCTGCACAGGTGACACTGCTCAGGGATGGACCTGGAAACTTCAGAGCGCAGTGGCTCGCCCAGCCAGGAGTTTTGTGTGAGGGCATCTGGTATCCTAATGTTAGCAGTGTTTGAGAAGCATCTTGAGGCCGTGCAGCTGTGTGTGCCCGGCCCTGCCTAGGGGCCCTGGAGAGGGCGGTTAATCAAACTAGAGGGTCTTCTTGTAGTCCAATTTGCTGGTGACAAGGGTATGAGTGACTGTTTTAATGGTGTGGCTAGAAGTCGTCTTCAGCATCTTCAGAGTATGAAAGCAGGAATATAGCAATAGAATCCTGTGGTAATATCCAATTTACTACCAATGATCCTGAGGATTCTGGCGTGGGTGTTAGGTGTGGGTCTGAGTCAGCTGACCACCAGTTGTAGTCCATGGTGAGGAGTTGTTGCTAATGACTGCTGCTTCTGCCTTGTCGGCGTTGAGATAGAAACAGCTGGATTTCATCCATTCAGCAACTTCGGTCATGCAGGTGGCGAACTTGTTCTTGTTGTCAGCCAGCTAAGTCTGTTATCAACTGAAGAAAACTTTCTCTGTGACCCCTCCCACCCCCCACAAATGAGGAACCCTAGACCGTATTGTGTGTACTCTCCAGAGAGCCTCCCATGTGTGATTCCTGGGGACATATAATTTTGTGTGTCACCCCCATGGATTATAGCGTGTTTTGGATGCCCCATACACCATCTTCTTACGTTATCAGCTTTTGTATACATCACATCTTCTCTATGTTGTACAACGTTCACTGGCCTTAGGCGAATTTTTCCCCAACCCCTCACAAAATGCTCCTGAAGTAAACTGTGCAGCCCAGCCAAGTTTCCAATGTCCAAGCTTGACTCTGCTTCTGTCCAGATATTTTCTTTGCATTCTCAGATTTGTAACCATGTTTATCCCCCTATAAAATCAGGACTACCATTTCCAAAATGCAGTTAGGAACGTGGAGTTGACTGCTAGTTAAAGGATAGACCTCTGACACTTAACAGCCATGGCCGTTGGGTGAGTTGGGACTGCAGACCAGATTCCACATTAACACAGAGCCCTTGACTTGCACCTCAATCCTATCAAGGCCATTCATAGCACCTCTGAGCCTCTGTTTGTTCTGACCATTTATGTTTTTAACTAGCTGTGGCTTTGCTCCCTTCCTAACTACTACTCCTTTATGAAAACCAGCAAAGATGCAGGACATCCTGAAGCGCGATTGGTAGCCATATCCGCATGTCCAAAAGAGAAAGACAATGATATTGCAGAAATTACCTGGCAAGAAGTTTCCCTTCCTAAAGATATGTAAATAAAAGTGATATTGTGTAGGAAACTGTTTTTTATTGCAGTAGTCTCCCCACATGTTGCCTGGTATTTGATGCAACTTTAACTGAAGTGCACTGGGTTACTGCTAACCATGTTGACAGTGTTCTTTCCCTAAAACTGTGCAATTGTTCCCTGTTTGGCAATACTTGTGGCACCCCTGTAAGTCCCTAGTAAATGGTATCCCAGGTACTTGTGGCTTGGGTACCAAAGAGTGTCCTCCAGGGCTGCAGCATGCATTTTGCCACCCTCACGGACCCCTCACTTAGCTCAGGGAAACTGCCATTACAGGCTTCATGTCCTTATGCAACTAAAAGTGAAAGCACAACATGGCATACAGCCTGTGTGCCATGCCCACTAACACTGCATGCAATATATGTAAGTCACTCATACAGAGTAAGCCTTCTGGCCCTAAGGTAGGGTGCATTATATTACATTTTTGGTCATATCTGCTTGAGTAGATATGCCCCTGCCATGTCTTTGTCGATTCTTAGACATAGTAATTGATCAGGGAAGCCATTTTTAGAATATGTTTTGGACACTGGTCAATACTTATTCCCCTACTACATGATGGCTTCACTGAAAACAGGGATGTTTGGTAGCACACATCTTGTATTAATAGACCCACACTGTTTACAGTGATGGATTTATTAATACTTGCACCCAGAGATCACCTCAAGCCAGTATTTAGGGGAGCCCTTGACACCAGGAAATAAGATCCTGCCAACATGAAAGAAGATGATGAACTCTGAAAAGTCGCAAAAGCAAGAACAAAAGACTTGGCGCCAGCCTGCCTGCCGTACTTGACAGGTCACCAAAGACAACTTGTCCTGCAACTGCCTCCAAAATCTTGGGAGGACTGTCTGCTTTCAGCCAAGACCCAGGAACTCTCAATGAAGTAGTGGAGCTGCTCCCCGGCATCCTGCAGGCACCCCAGAAGAAATGCAAGGCCTGTGGACTTCCAAAACCTGACACCTGAAAGCACCACTGCACCCATACCTACTAGCCCAGGTAGAAGTGGGCCAATGGTGTCACTGTGGTCCCCCAACCCTCCAGAGATGAAGCCCCCTAGCGTTTGCCAACTGTGGATTTGTCAATGCTGTCTGCATCTGCTTTCTGCAGGCCCCCTCCAACAGCGAGTATCTCCTGCACCGGAGCCCAAAACCAAAAGACACCACTGCACCCGAGCTCCACAGCCTGAGGAGAAGTGGGCCAATGGTATCCCTACATGACTGAGTATCTCCAGGCTCGAGCCCCGCCTACGGGTTCGCCCGGACTGGCCGCCCCAGTCCCTAATTACAGCCTCTTTCTGACCAGACCAGTCTCCATTGAAGTGAATGGGACAACCAACGAAGCAACCCACCTCTACCCCCGGATGCCCCAGAGCACCCCCAGGTGACTTGGTAGTGTGGGTTTGGATCTTATCCCATACTCCCCTCAAGTAGAGAATAAAAGTCCTGTAAGTGGTTGTCAAGTACTCAAATGTAGTATATATTCCTTTTCCTGTTGGATAACATTGGGGCACCCATAACTGAAAAACACCTCTGCACCCAGATGCCCCATTGCCTCCCTAAGTGACCTGTTTGTGCTGCCTTGGACCTTGCTCCATACTTACCTTAGCTCCAGAAGTTGGTCCTGTAAGGTGTTGTAAAGTACCTCTATGCAGAATATGCCTTTCCTGTTTAGGATAACATTATCTCTTCAGAAATTGCACAGTTAATTTTTCTAACCTGTAAAAATTCATAACTCGAAACAGACTTACCTGATTGTGATGATCTTGGTCCTAAAATTATATAAAGATAAGTATTATTTTTATAATTTGGCGTATATCTCCTTATTGAGTTTTATGTATCATTTATTGACTGTGTGCATGCAGCAAATGTCTAACACAGCTCTCTGACAAGCGTAAGGCTGCTCGACCACACTATCCCCTAAAAGAGCACCTTGGGATTGTTAGCGCAAGCCCGTCCCACTTATAAGGGAACCCCTGGACTCTTTGCACAGTATATTTCATTTCAGTATACTATATAAAGAGCCAGCTTCCTACATGTTGGTAATTTCTTTTTGCTTGTGATCAAAAATTGCTCTGCTATTTATCTTCCTGTAACTAAAGTCATTTTTTTTTTCTTTAAAATTCTTGTACTTACTGAAACTTTGAACTGTTACCTATATCAGAGTTCCTAAGCTAACCTGACTGCTCAATATCACTTACCCCGAGAGTCAAAGCTCACACAGGAGGTTGTAAACATTCATTGATTTTTTTTTTTCCTCTGAATATCCTTCTACCTTCTCTGTGGTCTTACGGGCCTTTTGCTTCCCTCTCAGACTCCAACTCTGGGAAGCTGAATGTCCTAAATGTAATTTATTGATATTAACCCTGTTGAGTTCCCCTGGAACAATGATTCTTCTTACTAGATTTGGGTCTCCAGGGCTTTCTTGCAGGCCGTGCATCAGTGGCAAATCTTTTTCAGGGCTCTATGGAGTTCTTCTGAGATTGCTTCTAGATAAATGACAAACTGGCTACCTCTGTGCAAGATATAATTGAAGTATTACTCTTTTTCTATATGGGCACGTTACTGGTCTCTAGTGCCGGTCATTGCCTGGAGTTGTAACCCAGCAAAGACAGTTCCCTTGTTAATGTATGACCAATCTGCTATGATGATTTAACCAAATCTCCAAAAGAGTTTGACCCTGTATTCAGCAACAGATTAAACAAGCATTTGCAATGCAATCTGTCTTGCATTTGCTCGAGTTAAAGCTACTAGCGTTATAAACTCCTACCCAGACTTCTCTTGCCATGTAAATTTAAAAACAAAAGTAAAACAGTTTCACATAAGCGAGCTGATTCACAGCGCCACTGCAGCCATGAGCATCAGCGATAACGAAACTTACAAAAGGCAAAAGAAGTTCGCCCACAGTCAAACTTATCAGCAAAAGTGCAATTAGCCATCTAACAGGGTCAATAGCCAAGGCGGTAACTAAACCGCCCCAAGGAGGGACAAATGTACACCCTTTACCAATGTCATCAAATGATTTTTGAAGGGAAAGCCCACGAACGAGTGATAGTGAAGGGTGTGAGGTGGGCGTGGTTAAAAGCCCAGATACATACCAACAGGTCGGAAAAGCAGCTCACGCGCTCTGCTCTGCTCGACCCAAAAAGGGCAAGTGTCCCATTAATAGCCTGTGTTAGAATATGAAGCAATAACTACACACAATTAATTGCTTCAAGATGTGTTCCTTAGATAGCTTGCATGTAAAGGCTTTCAAGTTGAATGCAATATCAGTGGGTACAATGTTAAACGTTCCTTTGTGGCATCAAGGAAAGCTGACCCTCCCAAGACGTCCTGAGCCCAGTAGATGAAGCCAATCAGCAGCTACCATGACGAGGTACAGAAGACCACTGGTCTTCAGCAGACCTCATTCCCACTACACCTTATTCGAGCTCCAGTAAGAACATGGTGAATTTCCGGGCCTCTGTGACCATCCACATGGAGGCATCTGTGGTCACAGGTCCTATGAGCCAGTTGAGTGGAACTGTGCTTTAATTGCTGGACTACGTCCAGTGTTTCCCAGCTTGACCTGCTTTACCATAGAGACACATGCCTGGGGAGGTGGACAATGCAGAGTGACTTGCCACATCTTATCTGCTCTAGCCTCCAGTTTTCCCCTTAAAAGCAGTCAAACACTAGGGACAATCTTCAGTTTCTAAGCAGAGCAGCAGCATGATAACACTTAACATTGATGTGGGAAATCCCTTTTGTTTTCCCACCATGTTCATGAGTCTGTCAGCTCCCTCACCCACCTCCCAAGTATCCCACTAGCATACAGGGAGACCACACGCTCGAGGATTTTAAATATCAAGAAATATTTTCTTAGAAATTGTTGCAAAAACGTTTCATATATATCAATGTTGCATCTTACAAATAATGTAAGTATAGCCCTACCCTCTTCACCTCTAGTCGACATCGTCAGAACCCACACTCTCAACATTATGTCCTATTCCACCCAGCTCATCCTCTCACTCTCAGCAAGTCCCACCACCACGAGGGCCAACTTCCAGAACTGCATGAAGAGTGTCGCCGACTGGATGAAGAGCGACCTCTGAAGCTCAACAGTGACAAAACTGAAGTGCTGATCTTTGGACACAGCGTCTCCACTTGGAATGTCACTTGGTGGCCTGCTGAACTCTGAACCAATCCTACACCTACACACCACGCCTGCAGCCTCGCCATCACCCGAGACAGCAAGCTCACCATGAAATGACAAATCAGTGCAGTCTCCTCTGCCTGCTTCCACACCCTCCGCATGCTTCAAAGAATCTTCAAATGGCTCCTCATCAGCATAAAAAAAAAACATCATTCCAGCCCTAGTCCGCAGCCGGCTAGACTATGGCAATGCATTGTATGCTGGAACCACCACCCAACTTATGAGAAGACTCCTCAGTGCTCAGCAGTGAGACTCATCCTCAACCTGCCCTAATAGACCCACATCGCCCCACTCCTCTAGAACCTTTACTGGCTCACCGTCCAGAAGAGATGCCAGTTCAAGAGGTTGACACACACCTAAAGAAGCCCTCCGTGGCCTGGGACCAGAATACATCAACCACTGCTTGAACTTCCACCAACCATCCAAAGACCTTCACTCCACCTCCCTCGCAAAAACACTGTGCCGAAGCCACAGTGGGGCTGTTCCTTCTCGAACCGCACTACCAAGCCCTGGCACAGCCTTCCCCTCCACCTCTGGACATCACCCTCGCTGGCAAATTTCAGGAAATGACTCCAGGCCTCACTTTTCAACTGAGCCCAGCAACTCAGCACCTGGATACCCTCACTGGTGAATAGCAACACTTCACAAATTAATGATTGATTGATGCAAGTCATTTCATCTAGGTCATTTTCAGAGTAATACATTTTAAAACCTTTATTTTGTCTACCGGTATACCGCAGAGTCTAACTTTGCTGAGTTGTATTGAAATTGACATTTCAGTGACAACTATTTGGCATTACTGTTTTTTGCGAAGGGTTTTGTTTTTATAATGAAAATGTTGTTCTTTACAGCAAGAAACAACAAATAGCCTCTGCCGTGCATTTGCGCGGATAAAGCTGTAGAGTGGTTTCAGAGTATTGCTGTGCTAGAAGGTTAACAGTTATTTGACATCAGCCAAGAACATACAGTCGATGCAAACATAGATCGCCTCAAAACTTGAAGATATTTTATTTTGTTGAAACTGCCCTTTTCTTACTGAAAACACCTTGCATCCATAGGACAACTAGAATCGAGGATAGAACGACTGTATTCCTAGACCATATCGAGGTAGGCAGTTATCGTATTAGTGTACACATGGTTGAAAATGAAATGTTTGTCGTTAGAAGGTGGATCATGTGCCCTCTCTGTTGAGCCCATCTTCCCTGCTAGGATCATAACTTGCTCTGTCAGTACTGCAGGCTTCCTTTGCTGAAAATGTTCAGAGGCTTGTCTGGCCAGTGTAACATCCCTTATTCTTACTTGTTTCAATCTATCTTGTGCTAGGAACACAGTGGGGGAATGTTCTTGACGAGATCAAAACTGCAGTCGAGAATTACAACCCGTGTGAACGTCAGAACTGCAGCTGCCATCGCAGGTGAGCAACACACAGCATGAACCAAAAATGTGTGTCAAGGGTATGTGTCCACCAGTGTACAAAGTACACAAACCCCAGAGATGATCACTGTGTAGGGGGGAGGGCTGCAACCAGTGATGAGAGCAGAGAAGACTTTATCAGCAGACATCACTGTGGGCAGTAGCATTGCCTGGTATTATTTACATGACACTTCGTACCCCTCATGCAGCGACAAAGCTCTCTGGTCCACATCTGGCTCGGTGCCCTTTGGGGTGGATGGTTGCAGGAATATGTGGCATCTCAGGCCTTCGTGCAGGAAGGATGGGCCCTTGACGGGAGCATATCGTCTGCAGGATATTGATGAGGTTAGGGAGAGCTCTTTGTGTAAGAGCACAGGCTGCGCCAGGCAGCAGTGCGCTGGGAATGTAGCTGCAGTAGGAGATGTTCTGCACCACATTATACACAGAATATAATGCAGTGTTTGGTTTACACCTTCCGTGGCCTCTGTGTTGACTTTACCAAAGTCTCTTTTCGGATATGATGTCCTAATTGATATAGGGAAATGCTACTTTATGAAGAATAGTCATCAGTGCCCTCTTGTAGGAAAGTACCATCTTGCCTGGCATGTTACCCCCATTTTTCACTGTATATATGTTGTTTTAGTTGTATGTGTCACTGGGACCCTGGTAACCCAGGGCCCCAGTGCTCATAAGTATGCCTGAATGTGTTACCTGTGTAGTGACTAACTGTCTCACTGAGGCTCTGCTAATCAGAACCTCAGTGGTTATGCTCTCTCATTTCTTTCCAAATTGTCACTAACAGGCTAGTGACCATTTTTACCAATTTACATTGGCTTACTGGAACACCCTTATAATTCCCTAGTATATGGTACTGAGGTACCCAGGGTATTGGGGTTCCAGGAGATCCCTATGGGCTGCAGCATTTCTTTTGCCACCCATAGGGAGCTCTGACAATTCTTACACAGGCCTGCCACTGCAGCCTGAGTGAAATAACGTCCACGTTATTTCACAGCCATTTTACACTGCACTTAAGTAACTTATAAGTCACCTATATGTCTAACCTTTACCTGGTAAAGGTTAGGTGCGAAGTTACTTAGTGTGTGGGCACCCTGGCACTAGCCAAGGTGCCCCCACATTGTTCAGAGCCAATTCCCTGAACTTTGTGAGTGCGGGGACACCATTACACGCGTGCACTACATATAGGTCACTACCTATATGTAGCTTCACAATGGTAACTCCGAAAATGGCCATGTAACATGTCTATGATCATGGAATTGCCCCCTCTATGCCATCCTGGCATAGTTGGCACAATCCCATGATCCCAGTGGTCTGTAGCACAGACCCTGGTACTGCCAAACTGCCCTTCCTGGGGTTTCACTGCAGCTGCTGCTGCTGCCAACCCCTCAGACAGGCATCTGCCCTCCTGGGGTCCAGCCAGGCCTGGCCCAGGATGGCAGAACAAAGAACTTCCTCTGAGAGAGGGTGTGACACCCTCTCCCTTTGGAAAATGGTGTGAAGGCAGGGGAGGAGTAGCCTCCCCCAGCCTCTGGAAATGCTTTGTTGGGCACAGAGGTGCCCAATTCTGCATAAGCCAGTCTACACCGGTTCAGGGACCCCTTAGCCCCTGCTCTGGCGCGAAACTGGACAAAGGAAAGGGGAGTGACCACTCCCCTGACCTGCACCTCCCCTGGGAGGTGTCTAGAGCTCCTCCAGTGTGCTCCAGACCTCTGCCATCTTGGAAACAGAGGTGCTGCTGGCACACTGGACTGCTCTGAGTGGCCAGTGCCACCAGGTGACGTCAGAGACTCCTGCTGATAGGCTCCTTCAGGTGTTAGTAGCCTATCCTCTCTCCTAGGTAGCCAAACCCTCTTTTCTGGCTATTTAGGGTCTCTGTCTCTGGGGAAACTTCAGATAACGAATGCAAGAGCTCATCCGAGTTCCTCTGCATCTCTCTCTTCACCTTCTGATAAGGAATCGACTGCTGACCGCGCTGGAAGCCTGCAAACCTGCAACATAGTAGCAAAGACGACTACTGCAACTCTGTAACGCTGATCCTGCCGCCTTCTCGACTGTTTTCCTGCTTGTGCATGCTGTGGGGGTAGTCTGCCTCCTCTCTGCACCAGAAGCTCCGAAGAAATCTCCTGTGGGTCGACGGAATCTTCCCCCTGCAACCGCAGGCACCAAAAAGCTGCATTACCGGTCACTTGGGTCTCCTCTCAGCACGACGAGCGAGGTCCCTCGAATCCAGCAACTCTGTCCAAGTGACCCCCACAGTCCAGTGACTCTTCAGTCCAAGTTTGGTGGAGGTAAGTCCTTGCCTCACCTCGCTGGGCTGCATTGCTGGGAACCGCGACTTTGCAGCTACTCCGGCCCCTGTGCACTTCCGGCGGAAATCCTTTGTGCACAGCCAAGCCTGGGTCCACGGCACTCTAACCTGCATTGCACGACTTTCTAAGTTGGTCTCCGGCGACGTGGGACTCCTTTGTGCAACTTCGGCGAGCACCGTTTCACGCATCCTCGTAGTGCCTGTTTCTGGCACTTCTCCGGGTGCTACCTGCTTCAGAGAGGGCTCCTTGTCTTGCTCGACGTCCCCTCTCTCTGCTGGTCCAATTTGCGACCTCCTGGTCCCTCCTGGGCCTCAGCAGCGTCCAAAAACGCCAACCGCACGATTTCCAGCTAGCAAGGCTTGTTGGCGTTCTTTCGGCGGGAAAACACTTCTGCACGACTCTCCACGGCGAGAGGGATCCGTCCACCAAAGGGGAAGTCTCTCTAGCCCTTTTCGTTCCTGCAGAAACCTCAGCTTCTTCTGTCCAGTAGAAGCTTCTTTGCACCCGCAGCTGGCATTTCCTGGGCATCTGCCCATCTCCGACTTGCTTGTGACTTTTGGACTTGGTCCCCTTGTTCCACAGGTACCCTAGATTGGAAATCCACAGTTGTTGCATTGCTGGTTTGTGTCTTTCCTGCATTATTCCTCTAACACGACTTCTTTGTCCTTAGAGGAACTTTAGTGCACTTTGCACTCACTTTTCAGGGTCTTGGGGAGGGTTATTTTTCTAACTCTCACTATTTTCTAATAGTCCCAGCGACCCTCTACAAGGTCACATAGGTTTGGGGTCCATTCGTGGTTCGCATTCCACTTTTGGAGTATATGGTTTGTGTTGCCCCTATCCCTATGTTTCCCCATTGCATCCTATTGTAACTATACATTGTTTGCACTGTTTTCTAAGACTATACTGCATATTTTTGCTATTGTGTATATATATCTTGTGTATATTTCCTATCCTCTCACTGAGGGTACACTCTAAGATACTTTGGCATATTGTCATAAAAATAAAGTACCTTTATTTTTAGTATAACTGTGTATTGTGTTTTCTTATGATATTGTGCATATGACACTAAGTGGTACTGTAGTAGCTTCACACGTCTCCTAGTTCAGCCTAAGCTGCTCTGCTAAGCTACCATTATCTATCAGCCTAAGCTGCTAGACACCCTATACACTAATAAGGGATAACTGGGCGTGGTGCAAGGTGCAAGTACCCCTTGGTACTCACTACAAGCCAGTCCAGCCTCCTACACCTCTCTGGTCACTCGAGGGGATACAGTGGGGGGATGCCATGCTCCAGTACCCACAGGAGGACTGCTCTCCCGGGCACCTCGTGATCTCACATTCTGAGACACATCAGGGACCCACAGAGCAATATTTCAAGGACAAGGTGTTGGCGTCTAAAGGGGGGTGGAGTGGGACGCTTTTAAGGTAGTAATTAATAGACTGTGTATTGAAAGTAATTGGGGTGGGGGGTGCACGATCCAAGCCCCATTATCCCAGCTGGCACGCTCCATCTGGGGGAGAGTTACTTGCAGAACTGGGCTCGGAGGTCGGACAGGACCTCGGGGACCCCAGGAAGGAACATGGGACCCTGGCGGATAGGACCACAGAGCACTCGGAGGGTGACACAGCTGGGCAACTATTAGAGTAAGGGCTGAGGCAGGCAGAGTGCCGCTGGCCGATATAAACCGCCCAAACAGCGATACCTTAAACATGCAGGCAGATATCCATAGGGTGTTCCTAGACTGCAAAGAACAGCTCTGTACACCTCATGGGAAGGAGCGTATAGCTTGTCCTGCAGGTGTCACGCATTGACCCGCCCCAGCAACAAGAGCTGATCGAGCCACACAGCAGGAGAGATTCGGGCAGCCACTGACCCTATAGCATGAAATATAACTTCAGGAACTGATGGAGTCATGGTGGAGTTCTACTCCGCCTACAGGGCTGCATCGGTACCACGGTTACATCAGCGGTACCCTGATGCTAGGGACACAAAACCCCTATCAGCAACCACGAGAGAAGAGCTGGTTGTCGGGCTTCCCAAGCCAGGCTGTCACCTGGTGGGAGTGGGGGGGTCATACAGACCCCTCTCTCTTAGAAATACAGACTGTAAAATCCTAGCGAAAGTCATTGCTGATTCCCACCACCCTGGTTCACCCGGACCAGAATGGCTTTATCCCGAGTTCCTAAACGTTCCTCAACCTACATCGCTTATTCCGCCTTATGGAGGAGGCACCCCCGGAGGGCAGCCTGCAGGTGGCGCTGTCACTAGACGTTGAAGAAGGTTTGATACCTGGGGTGGCAAAGGTAGGGCTGGGCAGGGACATCAGGTGATGCATAAGGCTTACCTACTCTGGCCCGAGAGCCAGTTTCCGCACAGGGTCCAAGATCTCTGACATCCTCGTGATCAGCAGAGACACCAGACTGCCAGGGATGCCCACTCTGCCCTGTAGTATGTGCCCTTGCCATGGAACCCTCGGCAGGCCTATTGTGGCGGAGAGCGCTGGACTGGGGAGTCCTGGGCTGCGACTCATGGGAAGTTGTCGCTGTGTACAGAGGACGCACTGGCATATCTGTGCAGTGGAGATGTTGGATGCCTTTGGCACGTGCTCTGCTCTGAAGTTGAGCCCCGAAAGTCCCTCTCGCCTCGGAGTCCAGGCAGACGAGGGGATACCAGGGAACCCAGGGGCGGTGCTGGCAAGGGCATGCCAGTCGCTGACTTCCTGGAAATCCTTAAGGCTCATCTCTGGGTAGTGTGGCAATCACCAAAATGTTGGTTCTACCCAGACCACTTCTTGGCACTCTGAGCGCCATTGCCGAGGACTTTCTTTTACAGTAAGTTGTATATTATCTGATTTGATATGGCGGACAGGACGGAGGCAGGTGGCGTACTTACATTATATAACCCCGTGGAAAAGGGCAGACCGGGTGCCCCAACCTGTGAATTATATAACGTAGCACACAGCCACAGTGGACAACAAGATGGTTATCAAAAGCTGCAAGCCCAGAGAGGGCACAAGAGAAACGGGGACAGGACATTATCGACTGGTTGATGAGACCTCTCATGCAGGGGGTGGTAAGTTGTCCAGAGTTGCCAGACTGTGCTGATATGAATATGTGCATCCCTGGGGTTGTGTGGAGCTGGGGTGGTACTGGACTGTACTCCCCAAGTATTCCACTGTGACACACCGAACTTCAGCAGGACAAGAGACCACCATAAAATAGGGGCTGACAGCCCCAGGTGACGTGTCTGCACACCAGATGCTTAAAGCCTTTCTGGAGAGAGAGACCAGATACAGCATTGGAGGAGGGCAGCTCCTGGCTTATAATAGACGTCATATCAGCCACATGTGGACCAGACCATAACAAACCAGGGACGGCTGCACCACCATCCCTACTGCGCAGTCACAGGACTGGCCTGAGAGCAGCCACACCGATGAATGGGGCATTACTTGGGCAGTCACCACTGAATCTGCAGTACTTGGGGGGGGGGTGGCAGAGGTGGATGACCTTGATTGACAGGAGTCGATAGACTGGTAGTGAATGGGAAGTCTCATTAGAAATACTTAAGAAGGTGCCAAGAAATTCCTGTCTCAAGTACTCCCGATGTAAGTACTTACATTAGACCGGTCTCACCCCCGAACTGCTTCATCCCACGCCCAAGAGGTAAATCCTGAATACCCACAATGTGGATGTCCCAAAACTGACTTTTGTCATATGGTATGGTCCTCTCCGGAAATTCTGAATTTCTGGGCTGAAACAATAGTACTAACCTTGAAAATAACTGGTAAATCGTTGACAGTGGACACACTTCGCTGTCTGCTTGGGTGATGCCAAACACTAAAATACAAAAAAAAATTATAAATCTAGCTGATTTTCTTTCCAAGACAAGGATAGTGATGGCCTGGCAGACCCCAGAGGCTCCCTTGTTGAGGTCCTGGGTGGGAGAACCTCTATAAGTGGCCAAGGCAGTGCAAGATCTGTGGACATCTCAAGTGGCCTGAAACAAGTACATGGAAGTGCAGACCACTAAAACCGACGCAAGGCTGCCGTGAACGCAGCAGTGTGGATGCACCAATATCCTATTCCTGGTAGGAGATCCGTGAACGCACCAGTGTGGATGCGCCAATGTGCTATTCCCGGTGTGGATGCGCCAATATGCTATTCCTGGTTGGAGATCCGTGAACTCCACCGTGAACGCACCAGTGTGGATGCGCCAATGTGCTATTCCTGATAGGAGATCCGTGAACCCACCAGTGTGGATGCGCCAATGTGTTATTCCCGGTAGGAGATCCGTGAACGCACCAGTGTGGATGTGCCAATGTGCTATTCCAGGTGGAGATCCGTGAACGCACCAGTGTGGATGCGCCAATGTGTTATTCCCGGTAGGAGATCCGTGAACGCACCAGTGTGGATGCGCCAATGTGTTATTCCCGGTAGGAGATCCGTGAACGCACCAGTGTGGATGCGCCAATGTGCTATTCCCGGTAGGAGATCCGTGAACGCACGAGTGTGGATGCGCCAATGTGCTATTCCCGGTAGGAGATCCGTGAACGCACCAGTGTGGATGAGCCAATGTGCTATTCCTGATAGGAGATCCGTGAACTCACCAGTGTGGATGCGCAAGTGTCCTATTCCCGGTAGGAGATCTGTGAACGCACCAGTGTGGATGCGCAAGTGTCCTATTCCCGGTAGGAGATCTGTGAACGCACCAGTGTGCATGAGCCAATGTGCTATTCCTGATAGGAGATCCGTGAACTCACCAGTGTGGATGCGCAAGTGTCCTATTCCCGGTAGGAGATCTGTGAACGCACCAGTGTGGATGAGCCAATGTGCTATTCCTGATAGGAGATCCGTGAACTCATCAGTGTGGATGCGCAAGTGTCCTATTACCGGTAGGAGATCCGTGAACGCACCAGTGTGGATGCGCCTATGTGCTATTCCCGGTAGGAGATCCGTGAACGCACCAGTGTGGATGCGCCTATGTGCTATTCCCGGTAGGAGATCCGTGAACGCACCAGTGTGGATGCGCCAATGTGCTATTCCCGGTAGGAGATCCGTGAACCCACCAGTGTGGATGCGCCAATGTGCTATTCCCGGTAGGAGATCCGTGAACCCACCAGTGTGGATGCGCCTATGTGCTATTCCCGGTAGGAGATCCGTGAACGCACCAGTGTGGATGCGCCAATGTGCTATTCCCGGTAGGAGATCCGTGAACGCACCAGTGTGGATGCGCCAATGTGCTATTCCCGGTAGGAGATCCGTGAACGCACCAGTGTGGATGCGCCTATGTGCTATTCCCGGTAGGAGATCCGTGAACGCACCAGTGTGGATGCGCCTATGTGCTATTCCCGGTAGGAGATCCGTGAACCCACCAGTGTGGATGCGCCAATGTGCTATTCCCGGTAGGAGATCCGTGAACCCACCAGTGTGGATGCGCCTATGTGCTATTCCCGGTAGGAGATCCGTGAACGCACCAGTGTGGATGCGCCAATGTGCTATTCCCGGTAGGAGATCCGTGAACGCACCAGTGTGGATGCGCCAATGTGCTATTCCCGGTAGGAGATCCGTGAACCCACCAGTGTGGATGCGCCTATGTGCTATTCCCGGTAGGAGATCCGTGAACCCACCAGTGTGGATGCGCCAATGTGCTATTCCCGGTAGGAGATCCGTGAACGCACCAGTGTGGATGCGCCAATGTGCTATTCCCGGTAGGAGATCCGTGAACCCACCAGTGTGGATGCGCCTATGTGCTATTCCCGGTAGGAGATCCGTGAACGCACCAGTGTGGATGCGCCAATGTGCTATTCCCGGTAGGAGATCCGTGAACGCACCAGTGTGGATGCGCCTATGTGCTATTCCCGGTAGGAGATCCGTGAACCCACCAGTGTGGATGCGCCAATGTGCTATTCCCGGTAGGAGATCCGTGAACGCACCAGTGTGGATGCGCCAATGTGCTATTCCCGGTAGGAGATCCGTGAACCCACCAGTGTGGATGCGCCAATGTGCTATTCCCGGTAGGAGATCCTTGAACGCACCAGTGTGGATGAGCCAATGTGCTATTCCCGATAGGAGATCCGTGAACTCACCAGTGTGGATGCGCAAGTGTCCTATTCCCGGTAGGAGATCTGTGAACGCACCAGTGTGGATGCGCCAATGTGCTATTCCCGGTAGGAGATCCTTGAACGCACCAGTGTGGATGCACCAATGTGCTATTCCCTGTAGGAGATGCGTTGCATCAATGTCCTATTCCCGGTAGGAGATTCGTGAACTCACTAGCGTGGATGTGCCAATGTGCTATTCCCGGGAGGATATCCGTGAACTCACAAGTGTGGATGCGCCAATGTGCTATTCCCGGTAGCAGATAGGAGGGTGGGAACAGAAATGGCCCCTTGTTGGACTGGGAATGACAGAGAGAACCTGGGGAAGATGCAGGGCTGCAGGTCTAGCGCCGTCCCTCTTGACTACCACCGCTGTCAGGACCCCTACCATCCCACCAACACCTGCCCCCCGGTCCCCGCTACCTCCACACCCCACCTGGCAGATGTCCTGACAGCTGATGATGTAGAAGACAGACGGCCAAGATTTCTGAGTTTCTGGAGGCCTCGTTCCCTCAGTGCACTGGGAGGGAAACCCTGAGGGCGCCGCCACATGCCCGACAACGGGGAAGAATACCAGGTCCACACCACTAGTTAGTCTCCACAAGGGTAGTTTATAACGTACAAACCCAGTTAGTGGATGCAGTCACAATGCACAGATAATGTTACTATACACATAGCAACCGGTGCCTAGCAAGCAACCGAGAACAAGGAGATCAGTGAACATGTGAGAGTGTCTGAGCCCCAAGTGGAATGGCTGCTTTGTGTAACTTCGGCTTCTATGTGTTTACTGCTTGTAATGGAATAAAAGAATAAAGAACCGCTTCGAAAACTAAAGAATGGAATTATTCCTTCTCAGTTATAACAGGATGGGCATTGGAGGAATGCTTGCAAAAGTCACACACACTGAGAACTGCTCTGGGCCGCAGTTCAAGTCCATAGTTCTTCATACCTACAGTACTTCAGACACAGGGGGCGCTGCAGAGATCCGCCCAAGTCCTGCTCCTGTAGGAACAGCCCAGCCTGAACTGCATCGAGGGGCCTCCAGATGGGAAACAAGCAAACCAGACCAGTGTTGTCCTGCAGTACAGGAATTGATCTGTACCTCACTAACCTTGCCCATGTAGACCAACATCAGTCTGGGGTGTTTGCAATCTGGAGGCGGCCTAGCCCGGGAGTTCCTCTCAGAGTGGGAGTATGCCTAATTTGCACGAGGGTGGTTCTTCTCTGCTGGGGCACAATGGGCAGAAAAACGGCTGAAATGTAATCACTAGAGGCTGAGATTCATTCAGGCATTCTGCTTATCACCCTTTTTTAATCTGTTTTTCTAATTGTGAGTGAACAACCCAGTCAATCAACGGTTTAAGCCAGACCATGGGTACATGCAAAGCTTATGAATGTATCCTCAAGGGAGTTGGTGTGTTTTATGCAGCACAATGTACCAAATGCAATATGTCTCTGTGGGATACTTTAGAACAAGCCACATATTTCGATCAACGTCCAGCCTGTTTAAAGTTGCAAACGCTCAATTCCCTGTGGGCTAAACTTTGTCTGTTACCAGTGGGCCAGCGGGGGCTTCATGACTCCGTTCCCATGCCAACTAATACTTTACTATGATGGGTTTCATTGTGGGCTTTTTGTCTATTTGTTGTGAAACTGCATGAGCCCTCTTGTCAATTAAAAAAGTTACAAATGCATCCACGTCCCTGTATAATCCTCGCTCAAATCATCGCTTGCACCAGACTAAAAGTGGCCACCATCGGACATCCTGCATCTCTCGGTCTTCTCTCCCCCACGTCAGCCCATCCGACGCACCATTCACACTCTGTTTCTCATGCATCTTCCAGCGGTACCCAGCTGCTCAACTGCTCAGGCTTATTTCCACCCTCCCTGATGAATCTGTGCATGTTAGGACCCGACCCGCATCTCTCCGATGAGGCCCCCCGAGCCAACGCCGATCTGGGTTGCTTGTGTTTCTGTTTACAGCAGATGTGTTACCAGTCAGTACTTTCTTCATCTCCGTGCATGAATGACGCTTTGTCCTAGATTGATTGATTGATTGATTGATTAACAGTTTCCTACGCCAGCTATCAGTGTCAAAAATTCTGCTTCTCGCTAAACCTGGTGTAAGGCTAGTTTTTGTAAATGCATGTCTACCTGGGATTTTTAAAGGTTGGTCCTGGTTTTCACAAGGGAAGACATCAGGTTTCATCTGGGCTCTGTGCACAATCCTGTTATGTGTACAGCAATGCATGCTGGGTGTTCCTGCTGCTGTTTAAAGCTAGGGTTCTGCATTATCAAATACAGAAGCGAAGCCAATCATTGTAGTTCAGATTCTGCTGCCTGATCCTGAATTTCCCTCTGTTTCGTGAACCGCAGTGTGCTGGAGCGTGACCTGGCCATTCTTCGGGATGGCATCACCAAGGACCTGCTCTCAGACGTGGTCAGCCGTAAACTGGGAACCCACTACCAGATCCTTGGAGGCAAGTTGTACCGCGAGGCGGAGTGCATGTTCCCAGCCAGGTGGGTGTTTGGCACTGGGCACAACATCTACCACCCTCCTCAGTGCCTTTCCTCTGAGGAACAATAGTTGCAACATCCTTGGTAATCCTCTCCTTCTGCAGCTAAGAAGCTGAAAGTTAAATGTTTAAAAAAATGCCTTTTTTCACCCCACGCCTTCTGCTCTTTCCTGGAGCTTGGCTGGGAGATGTACATCGACCTCACAAAGCCGATTCATAGGGCTGGTGTGGGTGAAACGCTGGAAGAACCAACACAAGGCGCCTCTGCTCTTGGCATCCCTCCTTCCTTACAGGGGCGCGTGACTGGAGTTCTGCCTGTGCTTGTGGGATTTATGTTCTTAATTGTAGGTGGAATGACAAAACCCCCTTGTGCTCTCTCTTGGCTGTTGGCGTGGTTCCTAGTACTTATCCCTGCAATGGTCGGAGCACATGTGTGCGCTGCCTGTTGATCTGCTACTTACTGTTCTACACAGAGTCCGTGGTCTGAGTTAGATGCATGCTCTTTTGGCTCTGAGTGCTTAACTACTTCCGCAACAGGGAGAGCAAACGCCTACTGTTGCTGGCTCTCTGCATGCTGTTGTGTGTTTAATTACAGATACAGTGCTCTGAGCACATGTAGCGTGTGGTGGCTCTGGTTCAGTCTTTGGTGTTTAACACGAGGTGCAGCAGCCTGACGAAATGTATGGTGTGCTGTCTGCCAGTAAGGTATTTACTGTTTAAAGCTGCCATTGATGGAGCAGGTGTATGATCTGTTAGCTGTTCATTTGATGTTTAGTTGCGGATGCTGGTTCTGGGTATCTAGTGGTTAGTTAGGTGTGGAGTATGCCTGGTGTGTTGGCTTTTGGAATGCTATTTAGGGTTGAATATAGGCTCAGTGATCAAGGATATGCACTGTGTTGGCTCTGGTATTAACGTTTAGTGCAGGTGCAGTGGTCTGAGCATATGCATGGTATGTTGGCTGTTGGTATGGTATTTAGTGTTTGTAGAGGCAGGGGTCGCAGCACATGCCTTGTGTATCTGTCCGTATGGTATTTACTGTTTGTAGAGGCAGGCATCGCAGCACATACCTTGTGTGTCTGTCCGTATGGTATTTAGTGTTTGTAGAGGCAGGTGTCGCAGCACATACCTTGTGTGTCTGTCCGTATGGTATTTACTGTTTGTAGAGGCAGGCATCGCAGCACATACCTTGTGTGTCTGTCCGTATGGTATTTACTGTTTGTAGAGGCAGGCATCGCAGCACATACCTTGTGTGTCTGTCCGTATGGTATTTAGTGTTTTTGTAGAGGCAGGGGTCACCGCACATACCTTGTGTCTGTCCCTACGGTATTTAGTGTTTGTAGAGGCAGGGGTCACCGCACATACCTTGTGTCTGTCCGTATGGTATTTAGTGTGTGTAGAGGCAGGGGTTGCATCACATACCTTGTGTGTCTGTCCGTATGATATTTAGTGTTTGTAGAGGCAGGCGCTGCAGCACATACCTTGTGTGTTTGTCCGTATGGTATTTTGTTTTTTTAGAGGCAGGGGTCGCGCACATACCTTCTGTGTCTGTCCGTATGATATTTAGTGTTTGTAGAGGCAGAGGTCGCAGTACATACCTTGTGTGTCTGTCCGTATGGTATTTACTGTTTGTAGAGGCAGGGGTCACAGAATATACCTTGTGTGTCTGTCCGTATGGTATTTAGTGTTTGTAGAGGCAGGCATCGCAGCACATACCTTGTGTGTCTGTCCGTATGGTATTTAGTGTTTGTAGAGGCAGGCGCTGCAGCACATACCTTGTGTGTTTGTCCGTATGGTATTTTGTTTTTTTAGAGGCAGGGGTCGCGCACATACTTTCTGTGTCTGTCCGTATGATATTTAGTGTTTGTAGAGGCAGGGGTCGCAGCACATACCTTGTGTGTCTGTCCGTATGGTATTTACTGTTTGTAGGGGCAGGGGTCACAGAATATACCTTGTGTGTCTGTCCGTATGGTATTTAGTGTTTGTAGAGGCAGGGGTCGCAGCACATACCTTGTATGTCCGTATGGTATTTAGTGTTTGTAGAGGCAGGGGTCGCAGAACATACCTTGTGTGTCTGTCTGTATGGTATTTAGTCTTTGTAGAGGCAGGGGTCGCAGCACATGCCTTGTGTGTCTGTCCGTATGGTATTAAGCGTTTGTAGAGGCAAGGGTCGCAGAACATACCTTGTGTCTGTCCGTATGGTATTTAGTGTTTCCATATGCAGGGGTCACAGCACACACCTTGTGTGTCTGTCCGTATGGTATTTAGTCTTTGTAGAGGCAGGGGTCGCAGCACATACCTTGTGTCTGTCCGTATGGTATTTAGTTTTCTTTAGAGGCAGTGGTTGCAGCACATGCCTTGTGTGTCTGTCCTTATGGTATTTAGTGTTTGTATAGGCAGGGGTGGGTGCACATACCTTGTGTGGCTGTCCGAATGGTATTGAGTTTTTGTATTTGCAGGGGTCGCAGCACATACCTTCTGTGTCTGTCTGTATGGTAATTAGTGGTTGTATAGGCAGAGGTGGGAGGACATACCTTGTGTGTCTGTCCGTATGGTACTGAGTGTTTGTAGAGGCAGGGGTCGCAGCTCAAACATTGTGTGTAAGTCCGTATGGTATTTAGTGTTTGATGCAAATGTAGGGGTTCGGAGCACACACATGGTGTCTCTCTGTGACATATTTAATGTTTATAAGTGCAGTGGTTGGAGCACATACCTGGTGTGTTTGCTGTGCCTTGCTAGTGTTTCATAACAGGTGGAGTCTCTGCAGTGTGTGGCACACTTTGTTGCAGTTGATGGGTCACTTTGAGGGAATGTTGGTTCCAGTAATGGCTCTCTGTATCATATTTAATGTTTGTAAGTGCAGTGGTTGGAGCACATACTTGGTGTGTTTGCTGTGCCTTTCTAGTGTTTCATTACAGGTAGAGCGGGTAGAGTCTCTGCAGTGTGTTGCACACTTTGTTCTAATGTTGGTTCTAGTAATGGCTCTCTGTGTCATATTTAATGTTTATAAATGCAGTGGTTGGAGCACATACCTGGTGTGTGTTGTGCCTTTCTAGTGTTTCATTACAGGTGGAGTCACTGCAGTGTGTTTCACACTTTATTGCAGTTGATGGGTCACTTTGAGGGAATGTTGGTTCTAGTATTGTATTGTATTGTATTGTAATACTATTTATATAGCGCTTACTACCCCTGATGAGGCGTCGAAGCGCTTTTCGGTGAGTAGCATGCTACTACGGAACCCAACAAGAATTAGTGATGGATTAGTATCGGGAAATATGAGTACAGTTTTAGTATTATGAGTTAATTTGAGGCGCGGATATGAGAGTTTGTTAGTTAGATTGACTGGAGTCATGGAGGGGTGGAGGAGGAAAGAAATCAAGAAGTGTTAATTGGGAGTATATCCCTCATTTACTCATCCCAAAGGCTTGGGATGAGTAAAGGGGGATGGAGGAGGGAAGAGTCTTTGGAAGGGTTAGGGAGATCATAGTAGCAGGGTGAGATAAATGAGGGTGAATTTAGTAGGGTTGTGTGGGAGGTCACGGTAGTAGAGTGAGGTTTGGTGAGTTAGATGTGGAAGCAGAGAGAAGAGCTTAGGCAGAGTTATTTAGGAGATGAAAGAAGTAGAATGGATTTGGGATGAGTCAGAGTGGGAATGGAGGATAGATTGATAGAGACATGACATATGATGATGGGTAGATGAGATGAGAGCAGGGATTCATAGATATCTAGTATATAACAACCCACCCAGGAGCCATGGAATGACCCACGAACATGCCAAGCACAGAAACAACGTGTGTGTGTGTGTGTGTGTGTGTGTGTATGTGTGTGTATATATATATATACACACACACACATACATACACACACATATGTACATACAATACATAATTAGAACCATGGGTAAATATACTTAGTCAAACAGGTTTAAAGAGTGTGTGTGCATTTTGTTGTTATGACATAGTAGCGATACATATTTTCTAAAGAACTATACATAACTAGAAATATACACATAATCAGAAAAATTATTTATCAACATAGCCATATGCAGTCCATAGTTGTTTGAATATGGTGGTTATGAAGGAAAGAGCCAACTCTTGAGTAGTTTTCGGAACACAAGAAAGTTTTCTGTCGCTCTTAGAGTATAGCCTAAGAACCCGCTGTAGCGGGCTCTACCGGCTATTAAAGGCCCGCTCCCCGCGTTAAATGCCCGAGCCGAAGGCGAGGGCATTTAACAAGGGAGAGGGACTTTAATAGCCGGTAGAGCCCGCTACGGCGGGTTCTAAGGCTATTAGAACATTCTGCCACACAGGGCAGTATGTTCTATTAAAATGTTCACTGAGCCCGAGGGGATTAAAATCCCCTCGGGCTCCGTGAGGCTTTGTTCACAGCTCTTGCTGTGAACAAAGCGAACATTGGAATGTTGACGCTGCGGGCTTTTACCGGCCAGTAAAAGCCCACAGCACTCCATTGTTTTCAATGGAGCCTCCAGCATTCCAATGTTCTAATTGGGGGTAATGAATTCCATAGTTTGGCTGCTTGAACGGAGAAGGATGTACCACCTATGGTCTTTTTCTTGTATGGTGGTGTTCTAAGGCGGGGTGCCAATCTTGAGCGGAGGGTTCTTTGTTGGATGCATTTGGTAATTTTCTTTCTGATAAAAAGCGGTCCTGTTCCATGTATAGCTTTGGGGGTGATACAAAGCAGCTTGAAAGTGCATCTTCTGGCAACTGGTAACCAGTGTAGTGCTCTCAAGGCAGGTGAGATGTGGGCTTGCGGCTTTACATGTAATAGTAGCCTGGCTGCGGAGTTCTAAATACGTTGTAGTTTTTTTTCATAATAGGTAGAGATGGTCCATGGTAGAGGCCATTGGCATAATCCAGTTTGGATAGTACAAGCAAGATAGTAGCTTGCACCTTGTGTGGAAATCCGAGGTGGGGGAAGATGCGTCGTAAAGTCTTCAAGGTGATGAAGCTTGTTCGTGCTTTTTTGTCCACTTGAGCATTCATAGTTAACTTGGAATCCATGATGATTCCAAGGGTTTTAAATTATGGCACTCTTTCTTGCAGTTGATGGGTCCCTTTGAGGGAATGTTGGTTCTAGGAATGCCACACTTTGTTGCAGTTGATGGCTTCCTTTGTTGGAATGTTGGTTCTAGGAATGCCACACTTTGTTGCAGTTGATGGGACCCTTTGAGGGAAGGTTGGTTCTAGGAATGGCACACTTTGTTGCAATTAATGGGTCCCTTTGAGGGAATGTTGGTTCTAGGAATGGCACACTTTGTGGCAATTGATGGGTCCCTTTGAGGGAATGTTGGTTCTAGGAATGGCACACTTTGTTGCAGTTGATGGGTCCTTTTGAGGGAATGTTGGTTCTAGGAATGGCTATGAAACGTTCCATTAGACTTTCCAATGTTGGGTCAAGTGCATCTTGATTACTTTTCATTTGCACACGAATAGTGTACAGTGAAAGCAGGATCTTTTCTCATTTTCACATTCCAGGTGCAGTGGGGTGGAGCACTTCATCCTGGAAATCATTGGCAATCTCCCCGATATGGAGTTCGTGATCAACGTGCGTGATTACCCACAAGTCCCGAAATGGATGAAGCCTGTCATCCCGGTCTTCTCCTTCAGCAAGGTGAGTGTCTGCCTGCCACAGTCAGCATCCAGTGCGTCTGTGTGGCTACAAGCTACCTTCCAGTAAAACCAACCAACTTGCTGCCCTTGCTAACTTTTTCTGAAGGATGTTAGTGCCACCTCCAGGTTCTCCGTCCATAGAAAGAAGCTGGTGGCTCGGACTATAAATGGGAATTCCTGGAACAGTCAGGATTGTTTGCCTAATACAGTGTTATTGCAGTCAGTGGAAGTGATGTTTTGTAGTAGAAATAATGCAATTTATCCTATTGGCCTCTGCTCCATTGTTGCGTCTGTGCATTTAAGATGAGGAAGCTGTGAGCCTGCCTGGGTGGTATTAATAGGAGATGGACAAAGAACAAGGAGGAATCTTTAGACTAAGCTGTGTCCACTCCAGTCTCTGTGTGCTGAAGGCAAGTAGTGTCCTGTAATTGCTTCTTCCTCATGCAGACTTCTCATGACTAGAAACACTGTCTTAGTAAAAGTAAACACCCTGAGAGCAGCGGACTTCTCAAACCAGACATGCTGCTGAACCACTCTTCACAGTCTGATCTCTTCCTGGCAACATCATCTGCACAGTAATGCTTTGTGGGAGTGTGCAAAGATTCCATGTAGCTGCTTGTCAAATACCAAGACTAGGAGAACTCCTGAACATAGGCGAGATAGCTGATCAGTCGTGAATAGAGTAAGCAGTAAATCACTCTGGATTTTATTTGCCAATCATCAGACTCTGGTTCTCGCACAATGAGCACCTCGAAATTGCCTTGAAATGGGGATGCCGTTGCAAGCGTCTCAAAGAACAGCGAAACACCAACTGGTCTTCTTGAATTTGCTGTACAACAAGTTTCTAGAAAATATGAAATGCTGCCTGTCTTTGAGGTAGAACCTGAGGGAATAACACTAGTGATGGCATCTCTAAGAGCACCAGGGATGGAAGCACACCTTCCTTGGTTTAGAGAAGGTTATCACAAAGTATGCGTAAACTAACAAGTAACTTAATCTCCAAAAAGATTATCTTCTTTGGCAATATATCTTGGTGAAAGCTTGAATAATAAGCACATTGGAATGTTAAGGACCAACTTAAACTCCAGTTATGTAAAACTTTGCTGGGAACCTACATAGCAAATTACGGAACCAGAAGCCCTCAGTGTGGACAGCCGGTATATAAAAAAGGTTTCCTTCACCGATTTGCTGCTTCATTAACAGTCGTCGACAATACACTTTTAGTTTTGAGACCTACTGCAACAACATTCGCTAGAGATCCTCTTTTAAGTGCATCTGCAGGACACACGCTAGACGCCATCTTCACCTCTAGCAGCCACATCACCTTCACTCACACCACTGGACTGACCACCACTGCGTCCCCTTCTCCTTCCTGAAACCCACCACCAACAGCACCCTATACCCTACCGCAGGTGGAACAAGATCTCCAAAGAATGCCTGATCTCCAACCTCGCACAAGCTCCACCTCCCATCTCCAACGACCCCAACACCGCCGCCCTCAACCTCTCACGATGGCTAGAAACCTGTGCAGACTCCCTCGCCCATTTCAAAATAAACAACAACACCTGCACCATCAAGATCGCCCCCTGGTTCACCACAGAACTCCAAGCTTCCAAATGAGAATGCCGAAAAATTGAGAAAGCCTGCCACCAAGAACCCTCAATGAGCAACTTCTCCGCCCTCAAAACAGCCATGCGCAAACACCACCAACTCATCCGTTCCACCAAACGGTCCTTCTACAAAGAACGCATAGACAACAACCCGCACAACAGCAAGGAACTCTTTGCCATCATAAAAGAACTCACCAAACCCAAATCCTGCACCATAGACCCTCCACACTCCCAAGACCTCTGCAACTCCCTCGCCAACTACTTCCACCCCAAAATTGCAGACATACACGACAGCTTCACATAGTCAGCACCCACCATCATCACCACCAATACAACCAACACCACAACTCCCTGCCGCACCAACCTACTGAACCGCTGGACCCCCACCAACGACGAAGAAATCGGCAAACCATGAGCTTCATCCACTCAGGCTCCCCAACAGACCCTTGCCCCAACCACATCTTCAACAAGGCCAGCCAAATCATCGCTCCCCAGCTCCGTGCCATCATCAACAGTTCCTTCGACACCGCAACCTTCCCAGATATTTGGAAGCATGCCAAAGTCAACGCTCTTCTGAAAAAAAAAAAACGAAAGCAGACCCTGAAGACCTCACAAACTACCGACCCATTTCTCTTACTCCCTTCCCCGCAGAGAAGATAGTAAACGTACAACTGGCTCGCTTCCTAGAAGACAACAACATACTGGACGTCTCCCAGTCTGGATTCCGCAAAAACCACAGCACCGAGACCGCGCTCATCGCCTGCACAGATGACATCAGGACCAGTTTGGACAAGGACGAGACCGTCGCCCTCATCCTCCTAGACCTCTCTGCAGCTTTTGACACTGTATGCCACCAAACCCTCCACGCACGCCTTTACGACGCCGGAATTCGCCACAAAGCCCTGGACTGGCCCACCTGCTTCCTCTCCGAAAGAACCCAAAGAGTTCACCTCCCTCCTTTCCGGTCTACAGCCACCAAGATCATCTGTGGGGTCCCCCAAGGATCCTCCCTCAGCTCACCCTCTTCAACATCTACATGGCTCCTCTCGCCAACATCCTCCGCCGTCACGGCATCACCATCATTTCATACGCTGACGACACCCAGCTGATCATCTCCCTCACTAGGAACCCAGCCACCGCCAAGAATTACCTGCACGGGGGACTCCTCGACATTGCCAACTGGATGACAGCAAGCCACCTCAAATTGAACTCAGACAAAACAGATATCATCATCTTCGGCCCAAACAAGACAGCATGGAACGACTCTTGGTGGCCCACCACCCTCGGACCACCCCAAACACCCACCACCCACGCACGCAACCTTGGTATCATACTGGACTCGTCTCTCTCCATGACTCAGCAAATCAACGCCATATTATCCTCCTGCTTCAACACCCTTTCGCATGCTACGCAAGACTTTCAAATGGATTTCTTTAGAAACAAGAAAACAGTCACACACGCCCTCATAAGCAGCAGACTGGACTACAGCAATGCCCTCTAGGCAGGGACCACAGCCAAGCTTCACAGAAAACTCCAGTGAAACCAGAACGCAGCCGCACGTCTCATCCTCAACCTCCCTCGCCTCAAACACATCTCCGCCCACCTCAGATCCCTACACAGGCTGCCCATCAACAAAAGGATAATTTTCAAAATCCTTGTCCACGCTCACAAAGCCCTCCATGACACTGTACTGACCTACCTGAACGAACAAGTCAACTTCCACATACCAACTCGACAGCTCTGCTCCGCCGACTTCGCCCTCGCTACAGTCCCCCCGCATCCAACGCACCACCTCCGGCAGCAGATCCTTCTCCCACCTCGCCGCCAAGACCTGGAACTCCCTCCCCACCAACCTACGCAAGACCCAGTCCTCCTAACTTTCAGAAAGCACCTCAAAACATGGCTTTTCGAGCAGTAACCGTCCTCCCTCCCCCACCCCTGTCCTAGTTTTTCACGTGTGCTGATGTGGTGCAAGGCGATTCAAAGCATTGTGTTGATTAGTTTACCATTCAAAAACCCTGTGAGCAACTCCAAGTAAATAAGCCCAGTGTAATCTGTCGCTTTCTTCAGTAACATTCCCCTTCCCTGGAAAAAGGCTCTGATTGTGGATCTGCCTTGCTCTTGGTAGTTAGAGACCCATCGTCCTCCTTTCATTCTCCACCCTTGAGAAGGAGGGAATGGGAAACTTTGATCTATTTATTTTTGCTGCGTGTCAAGATCTAAGTCATCTCCATCAACGAGTCTGCGGAGCCCTGAGTAAGGTTCGATCTCACTTCTGCCTTCGACTCTGTCTTCCACAGCATTCACATAGTCATGCCTCTAATCTGGGAATCCAGGAAAAGGCTTTGGACTGCTCTGATTTCTTCAGAATAGATCATGGGCAATGCATCTCCCTCGTTTCCAGTCCTCACCAAGGCCTTTCAGCTGTGGAGTTCCTCAGGCTGCTCTTTGAGCCCTGGTGTTCGTCGGGGCTGCTCTCTGAGCCCTGGTTCCAGTCCTTTCAGTGGCGGAGTTTCTCTGGGTTCCTCTTTGAGCCCTGGTTCCAGTCCTTTCAGGGGTGGAGTTCCTCGGGGCTGCTCTTTGAGCACTGGTTACAGTCCTTTCAGGGGTGGAGTTCCTGGGGGCTGCTCTTTGAGCTCTGGTTCCAGTCCTTTCAGGGGTGGAGTTCCTCAGGGCTGCTCTTTGAGCTCTGGTTCCAGTCCTTTCACGGGTGGAGTTTCTCGGGGCTCCTCTTTGAGCCCTGGTTCCAGTCCTTTCAGGGGTGGAGTTCCTCAGGGCTGCTCTTTGAGCTCTGGTTCCAGTCCTTTCAGGGGTGGAGTTCCTCAGGGCTGCTCTTTGAGCTCTGGTTCCAGTCCTTTCAGGGGTTGAGTACCTTGGGGCTGCTCTTTGAGCTCTGGTTCCAGTCCTGTCAGCTATGGAGGTACTCAGGGCTGCTCTTTGAGCCTTGGTTCCAGTCCTTTCAGGGGTGGAGTTCCCGGGGGCTGCTCTTTGAGCCCAGGTACCAGTCCTTTCAGCTGTGGAGTTCCTTGAGGCTGCTCTTTGAGCCCTGGTTCCAGCATTTCAGGGGTGGAGGTCCTCAGGGCTGCTCTTTGAACCCTGGTTCCAGCCTTTTTAGGAGTGGTGTTCCTCAGGGATGCTCTTTGAGCCCTGGTTCGAGTCCTTTCAGGGGTGAAGTTCCTCTGGGCTCCTCTTTGACCCCCCGAATTCCAGTCCTTTCAGAGGTGGAGTTCCTCAGGCCTCCTCTTTGAGCTCTGGTTCCAGTCCATTCAGCTGCGGAGTTCCTCAGGGCTGCTCTTTGAGCCTTGGTTCCAGTCCTTTCAGGGGTGGAGTTCCTCAGGGCTGCTTTTTGAGCCCTGGTTCCAGTCCTTTCAGGGGTGGAGTTCCTGGGAGCTGCTCTTTGAGGTCTGGTTCCAGTCCTTTCAGGGGTGGAGTTCCCTGGGCTGCTCTTTGAGCTCTGGTTTCAGTCCTTTCAGGGGTGGAGTTTCTTGAGGCTCCTATTTGAGCCCTGGTTCCAGTCCATTCAGGGGTGGAGTTTCTCGGGGCTCCTCTTTGAGCTCTGGTTCCAGTCCATTCAGGGGTGGAGTTCCTCAGGGCTCCTCTTTGAGCCCTGGTTCCAGTCCTTTCAGGGGTGGAGTTCCTCAGGGCTCCTCTTTGAGCTCTGGTTCCAGTCCATTCAGGGGTGGAGTTCCTCGGGGCTGCTCTTTGAGCTCTGGTTCCAGTCCTTTCAGTGGTGGAGTGGCTCTGGGATGCTCTTTGAACCCTGCATCTTTTAATCTTTATAAGTCTCCTCTGCTTGATTTCATCTGACCCTACGGGTTTAATTTCATATCCTTTACTGAGACCCAAATCGCCATTTCGTTTAATGATGATTAATGTTCTTGGGGAAAGTTTATCCTGCATATCAGCCATCTAAGTGAAGAAAATTTAAATAAAGTGTTTTATAAAACTTATTGAAGCTAAGTGAAGAGAAAAGCAAAGTGGAGAGAGCTAAGGTAATCTCGTGAGCCTTGTTCTCTTTGTGGTGAACCAGGTGATGGGCCAACAACGGGCTCTGTGCCCACTTCTTTCTTATCCGGTAAGAATTTAGACTCTGTCTTTGTAAAAAAAAAAAAAAAAAACTACCAAGGTTTCCTCCTCCTGTTTCTGTTTACATTTGAATGCTACGCTTGACCTTTTACTGTTAAACTGTTTTCAATCAGCCGCGCAGCCCACCGTTACTTCACGTTACTATTACTGGAACTTTACTACAGCTCTTAGAATTAGCCAGCACTTTGCCGACCAGACTTCAGCTCCTGCAGGACACTGCTACTAGCCCCTTGTTATGTCCCACTGCCTCTGCCCTCCTTGCCACTGCTTCTAGTGGCTAAAAAGCAGTCTTTATGGCGCTATTACACCACATTACTCCAAAGCATTTAAGCTGCAGGAAGTTGTACCTCGGGGCTCCTCTCGTCCTCCAACTTTGTTTAACATTTAAATGCTCCCACGGCTGGGATCCTCGAACAGCACAGGGCTTACAGTTACCACCTACGTGGACGACACCTCGCCGATCATCACCTTCTCTCAAGGAGCAGCAACCATGGCCACGTCCTTACGTGTCTGGAGGAGATGCCGGATGGATAGAGTCGAATAGGTTAAAGCTTAACACTGGGAAGACCAAGGTGTTAATTCTGGGGAATCAGTCTGACATCTGATCAGCCTCCTGATGGCAGCGACCTTGGGCCCTGTACTCACGCCCAAGCCAAAGGCCAAGAATCTTTGCATCGGGTTCGACCAGAAGCTCTCATTTGAGAGCCAAATCACAGCGCTGGTTGGTTAATGCTTTGGAGTTCTCCAAATCTTGAAAAAGATTCTGGACTTGATTCCAGATTCTGCAAGGAAAACAGTGGTTCAGGCCATGATCACGTCAAGGCTTGACTGCTGCATCGTGCTGTTCCTGGGAGAGTCTCAGACACGGATTCTGCGACTGCTGCAACGTGCTGTTCCTGGGAGAGTCTCAGACACAGATCCTGCGACTGCTGCATCGCGCTGTTCCTGGGAGAGTCTCAGACACGGATTCTGCGACTGCTGCATCGCGCTGTTCCGGGGAGAGTCTCAGACACGGATTCTGCGACTGCTGCGAGTGCTGTTCCTGGGAGAGTCTCAGACACGGATCCTGCGACTGCTGCATCGTGCTGTTCCTGGGAGAGTCTCAGACACGGATTCTGCGACTGCTGCATCGCGCTGTTCCTGGGAGAGTCTCAGACACGGATTCTGCGACTGCTGCATCGCGCTGTTCCTGGGAGAGTCTCAGACACGGATTCTGCGACTGCTGCATCGCGCTGTTCCGGGGAGAGTCTCAGACACGGATTCTGCAACTGCTGCATCGCGCTGTTCCTGGGAGAGTCTCAGACACGGATTCTGCGACTGCTGCAACGTGCTGTTCCTGGGAGAGTCTCAGACACAGATCCTGCGACTGCTGCATCGCGCTGTTCCTGGGAGAGTCTCAGACACGGATTCTGCGACTGCTGCATCGCGCTGTTCCGGGGAGAGTCTCAGACACGGATTCTGCGACTGCTGCGAGTGCTGTTCCTGGGAGAGTCTCAGACACGGATCCTGCGACTGCTGCATCGTGCTGTTCCTGGGAGAGTCTCAGACACGGATTCTGCGACTGCTGCATCGGCTGTTCCTGGGAGAGTCTCAGACACGGATTCTGCGACTGCTGCATCGCACTGTTCCTGGGAGAGTCTCAGACACGGATTCTGCGACTGCTGCATCGCGCTGTTCCGGGGAGAGTCTCAGACACAGATCCTGCGACTGCTGCATCGCGCTGTTCCTGGGAGAGTCTCAGACACGGATTCTGCGACTGCTGCATCGCGCTGTTCCTGGGAGAGTCTCAGACACGGATTCTGCGACTGCTGCGAGTGCTGTTCCTGGGAGAGTCTCAGACACGGATTCTGCGACTGCTGCAACGCGCTGTTCCTGGGAGAGTCTCAGACACGGATTCTGCGACTGCTGCATCGCGCTGTTCCTGGGAGAGTCTCAGACACGGATTCTGCGACTGCTGCATCGTGCTGTTCCTGGGAGAATCTCAGACACGGATTCTGCGACTGCTGCATCGCGCTGTTCCGGGGAGAGTCTCAGACACGGATTCTGCGACTGCTGCATCGCGCTGTTCCGGGGAGAGTCTCAGACACGGATTCTGCGACTGCTGCATCGCGCTGTTCCGGGGAGAGTCTCAGACACGGATTCTGCGACTGCTGCAATGCGCTGTTCCTGGGAGAGTCTCAGACACGGATTCTGCGACTGCTGCATCGCGCTGTTCCTGGGAGAGTCTCAGACACGGATTCTGCGACTGCTGCGAGTGCTGTTCCTGGGAGAGTCTCAGACACGGATCCTGCGACTGCTGCATCGTGCTGTTCCTGGGAGAGTCTCAGACACGGATTCTGCGACTGCTGCATCGCACTGTTCCGGGGAGAGTCTCAGACACGGATTCTGCGACTGCTGCATCACGCTGTTCCGGGGAGAGTCTCAGACACGGATTCTGCGACTGCTGCATCGCGCTGTTCCGGGGAGAGTCTCAGACACGGATTCTGCGACTGCTGCATCGCGCTGTTCCTGGGAGAGTCTCAGACACGGATTCTGCGACTGCTGCATCGCGCTGTTCCTGGGAGAGTCTCAGACACGGATTCTGCGACTGCTGCGAGTGCTGTTCCTGGGAGAGTCTCGGACACGGATCCTGCGACTGCTGCATCGTGCTGTTCCTGGGAGAGTCTCAGACACGGATTCTGCGACTGCTGCATCGCGCTGTTCCGGGGAGAGTCTCAGACACGGATTCTGCGACTGCTGCATCGCGCTGTTCCTGGGAGAGTCTCAGACACGGATTCTGCGACTGCTGCAACGTGCTGTTCCTGGGAGAGTCTCAGACACAGATTCTGCGACTGCTGCATCGCGCTGTTCCTGGGAGAGTCTCAGACACGGATTCTGCGACTGCTGCATCGCGCTGTTCCTGGGAGAGTCTCAGACACGGATTCTACGACTGCTGCGAGTGCAGAATGGGGGGGCCCGGTCAGTACTTCATTTCCCAGCCAAGCAGCTTTGGGGGCGGGCTAGCCAAGCTACACTGGTTGCCACTAGAAGCCGCGGATTTCATTTAAGGCGCTGTGCTGTTGTTTTAAAGCCTTGACAAATAGTGGCCCTTGGTATCCTCAGCCTCTGACTCCACCGTGCACGCCTCTTAGCAGTTTAAGATCATCAGGGGCCAGCAGGATGTGTGTCCCCAAGTCTGGGAGTGGGACTCAGTGGCAGCTCTTTCAGTTTTCTGCCCTCAAAGCTTTGGAAGTCATTGCGCTCTCTGTTCGACAGCCCTCTTCGGAGTAATGCTTAGGAAAAGGTTAAAAACCTAGTTGTTCAGGCACATTTGACTGTTCTTTCCAGTGAGTATGTGCCTTGGAGATCTGGGTCTGTAGTGCCGGGACATGTCATTTTGAAGTAGCTTTGCGCTTTATAAGTTGAATTATTATTTGTATTAGTATTATCACTACTTTCATACCGCGGCATATAAAAGTTTATGTTCCCAAGTGCGCTCCCCGGTACTCCACAGCCCTTGTTATCTCCGTTCGCAGCAGCAGGAGTGCATGCCACCGCGGCCGGTCCTTCTCCTACATGGCAGATCTACATTTAGAACGGTCTACCAGTGAAAGTTACTCTGAGTCTAACCACATCCGCGTTTGTAAAGAAACTGAAAACATGGTGTTTGTTTAAATATACTTAGCTCAGACGCATTTGTGGTTCTGTCGTGCCTGGACGACCTAGTGAAATGAGCAACTGCGCTCTATAAATATTTAAAATTAAACCAATAAAGCGCAGGCTCTCTTCTTTCAAAGGAAGGATACCAGGGGCCCAGCCTGACGAAAGGAAAATGGTTCCTTGACAACTGTGTAAAATAAAGCAGTTTTCTGGTTTCAATGTGCCCTGGTGCTGCTACACCTATGGTAGCTGCACCCCCTACAGTGGTGGACCAGCTTAGTTTTGTCACTTACCTTCATAGACCTCTGACTCCCCAGGGTGTCTGACTGCTGTGCTATTTGTTATCTTGTGAATTGTGCACCTCCGGGAGGCTGGGAAGCTGGAGTCTTGTGCACAACTTGTAGCTCTGAGATTCATGATGGTGCTTGTACTCCTCAGGCTGGTGTTTGGGTGCGGCTAGTCCACTCTTGGAGCTGATACAGGACAGGTGTCTTACCTGAGGGTGTAAGATTACCTCTTCTTTAGTTATATTTCTCCGTTATGTCACTTTTTGTTTTTATTCACAGTTTGTCCTTTTACTTTTCCTCTTTTGCTTCTTTGTCAGTAGTTCTTGCTTCAGAGTCCCTCTCCCACTCACTTTCCTTTCCTCACGTGTGCCTCCGCTGTGTAAATCTGCTACTCTGTCCTGCATCTTCCGCTGCCCCCTCTGCAGCTGTTGTACAGAGCCCACCTCTTACTAATATTAGGACTGAGAAGGGCTTCCCTTGTTCACACCGCTTTGTTTTTACTTTTCAGACCGCCGACTACCAGGATATCATGTATCCAGCTTGGACCTTCTGGGAGGGCGGCCCAGCGGTCTGGCCCATCTACCCCACAGGCCTGGGTCGCTGGGACCTCATGCGAGAGGCGCTCAGGAAGTAAGTGACGTCCCCGCATTCAATTTAAGGCTTCAGCCCAGAACGTTTTCCTAATTTGCAGCCGTCACCTGTTGTGTTGGCAATACTTCTCTCTGAGATCCACGACGATGGATCTGCTTTTGTGCTGCACAGCACTGGCACTGATGTAGCTGTGAGTGCTGCATGACCACTGACTGATATCTTGTATGCCTGTGCTTGAAGGACCACTTGCATTCTCAGGTTTGACATAGAGGGGAGTTTACGTATCAAGTTGTCTTTTATGATTTGGTCAGAAGGTGCAACTTGCAAGCGTGGTTACCTTACCCACATTGCATGGTGGAGCACATGGTGGTGAGGTCTGTATGGGAAGCATTTGTTATGCATGAGATGGCGGGGTACTGTCAATTTGTTGTTGCGTCTTGACACACCTATGTGTGCTAGTGTGATTACCATAGAAAAGCGCTTCTCCTCGCTGGTCTGTTTGCAGTACTTGTATGTTGGGCACCCTGCATGGTACTGTGGAGAGGACCGGTGCAGGTGCACTGGGCCTTAAACCGTGGTTGAGGCTGATTCCATAATGTGTTCATGGAGTGACGTATGTTGCGATTTGTCAATGGGAATCAAGCACATAAGAACAAAACAAGCCTTCGTCCTGACCACTCCACAACTTAAATACAACTTGTGTAATAGTACTAAGCATGTAAAATGTTCTTACTGTCACACGATTTGTATAGACTTCACCCGAAGACTGTCTTAGTGTCTAGATTACTGGTTTCCAGTACTCAGGTGTATTTGCACTAGTTTTTGATCATCTCTTTAGGGTATCCGATATTTAATTTCTTAAATACTCTCCCAGGACTTGCAAAGACAACTACATCAGGATGGCAGATAACGATTTCTTGTGTTAATAAATGGAATCGTAGAATGGTATATTTCGACATTTATTTAACTGATAAACATGCACTCATTCTTAGCCTGTCGCATTTTAGCACATTTAGAAGCAAAATATAGCAGGTAAATGTCAGCATTATACTACACATATATGTTAACATACGCCTGTGATTAGGGAAACCTCAACCTGTTTTTTAACTCCCCAGGCTGTCGTAGAATTCACGAGACCGCATGGAGAGTTATTCACAACAAGCACAATGTTCGGTATTTTTCCACTTTTAAAAATAAATACAGACATGAAACCTTGTTTTCTGTCTGTACTTCTCTGTAAAGATCAGTAAAAATGGAAAAGTGGAAGCCTTAGTTATGATGGTTGCAGCAGTTAGTGAAAGGCTAGAAAAAAGCCTTGTGGAGACATAAGGCAGCACATGCAGAGCACGGATAGTGCCCTCTCACCCCTGGTCCCTGTGCAGCAGACAGAAGAGCTCAAACCGGAAGGGCGGCTGGGTGTCCTTTTCTCTCACTCATGCTCAGGCCACACAAGGAAGCTGCAGAGCAAGCTTCTCCTGTGCTCACTGAGAAGTACAGTACTGACCGCTGCAAGCCCTGCGTCACCCACACACCTGCTCACACCAGTGTGTATCACACATATGAACCGCAGTAGCACAAGCTACACACACACTACAAGTGCACTCTAGTTACATAATATATTCAGACGCAGTGCAAGCTTCCCTTGTACTCACTGAGAAGTACAGTACTCACGGCTACAAGCCCTGCATCACCCTCACACCTGCTCACACCAGTGTGTATCACACTTATGAACTGCAGTAGCACAAGCTACACACACACACTACAAGTCACAAGCGCACTCTAGGTACATGGTATATTCAGACACAGTGCAAGCGTCTCTTGTACTCACTGAGAAGTACAATACTGACAGCTGCAAGCGCTACGTTACCCACAAACCTGCTCACACCAGTTTGTATCACACATACAGACCGCAGTAGCACAAGCTACACACACTACAAGTCAAAAGCTCCTACTAGGTATGTAGTATATTCAGACGCAGTGCAAGCTTCCCTTATACTCCCTGAGAAGTACAGTACTGACAGCTACAAGCCCTGCGTCAGCCACACAGCTGCTCACACCAGTTTGTATCACACATACAGACCGCAGGCTACACACACACTACAAGTCACAAGCGCACTCTAGGTATATAGTATATTCAGACGCAGTGCAAGCTTCCCTTGTACTCCCTGAGAAGTACAGTATTGACAGCTGCAAGCGCTGTGTTACCCACACACCTGCTCACACCAGTTTGTATCACACATACAGACCGCAGTAGCACAAGCTACACACACTACAAGTCACAAGCGCACTCTAGGTACATAGTATATTCAGACGCAGTGCAAGCTTCCCTTGTACTCCCTGAGAAGTACAATACTGACCGCTACAAGCCCTGTGTCACCCACACACCTGCTCACACCAATTTGTATCACACATACAGACCGCAGTAGCACAAGCTACACACACTACAAGTCACAAGCTCACTCTAGGTATATGGTATAGTCAGATGCAGTGCAAGCTTCCCTTGTACTCCCTGAGAAGTACAATACTGACAGCTACAAGCCCTGTGTCACCCACACACCTGCTCACACCAATTTGTATCACACATACAGACCGCAGTAGCGCAGGCTACACACACACACTACAAGTCACAAGCTCCTACTAGGTATGTAGTATATTCGGACGCAGTGCAAGCTTCGCTACAAACACGCTTGCAGACCCGGCATCCATACACATTTTCTCCTCTATCTGCCAGAGATAGTACTGTGCACCGCACCACCTGCTTCACGAGGAAGCCGTTCTGTTGGATCACTTGCCCTCCAGCTCTCATTCTTGCTTTATCCCCAGGTCTGCAGACCAGTGGCCCTGGGAGAAGAAGATCCCCAAAGGTTACTTCAGAGGGTCCAGGTAATGGCTGCCGATTCATCACTGTTACGATGCCCAGCGCTGCGTCAAGTACTCGAACTGCTATGCTGTGGAGAAAGCTGAGGGTAGTGCACATGCTGTACAACCACCCGAGAGAGTTCATTAACAGCATCTTTTTATTTATTCAGTTGTGCTGGCTCTCTTTTTGTCTTTTCAGCTGCCAGATTAAGCCGATCAATATTTATCTGTCTCTCTCGGTCTGTTGCTTGATAGATATATAGAAACTTGTGTAGATTGCTGTTTATTACCATTGTGGAGTATGGGGAGGGCCATGGTGAGTCATGATGCCCCTCCCTACCCTCAACAATATTAATAAATAGAATATAATATTCCACGAATCTGCATATATGGTTCATGTTATGGTATGTTTTTTTCTGTGCACTTGTTTTTAGTAAAAGGTATTTAACCAAAACCAGAATGTGACAAGCAGCATTTGTGCAGCATAGTGAAATCACATTAAAAGGATCCTATTAGGAAAGGTGTCTCCCCGTGTAAAGTAATTGTTAGATCCAATTCGTGAGACAGTAAGTGGTGTTTTTCTCATGTCAATTTAGCTGCACTCTGGTAATAAACTTACATTTGACTTTTGCACTCCAGTAATGAATCATTAGGCCACATTTATTTTCACTGCAATGGTGTAAATATACTTATACCATGCAGTGAAAGTAATTGCGGTCCACTAGTTATTTAGTGCATTTCGTTTGTGTTGCATTGTTGCGTTGTGTAGCATTGCTTTATGGGTTGTGTTGCATGACACCTAATAAAACGCATTGACCGTATGGTTCCTTGGCGAGTTTTAAAAAAAAGTATTTGTGACTTTCAGAACCAGTCCTGAGCGGGATCCCCTCATCCTCCTGTCCCGTGAGGAGCCTGACCTGGTGGATGCTGAATACACAAAGAACCAGGCCTGGAAGTCTGAGAAGGTGAGTGTTTACCTGGTCACCTTCTGCACAGGGCACAGCTGCTGAGGTTCTGTTTCCTACCGCCTGAGTCGTGGAACACTCAATCAATCAATCAGGTGTTTATTTGGCACAACTACTCACCCACAAAGGGTCTCAAGGCGCTGTGGCGGGGGGTGTAGCGTCCATCAGTGAGCTGGTTCTTCAAAAAGCCATGTCTTCAGCTCCCTCGTGAAGTTGAGGAGAGGGGTACTTTGTCTGAGGTGGAGCGGAAGGGGGTTTGCCGTATTCTCCTGGTGCTTATGAATTTGAAAAAAGATTATTTGTGTATCAATGTAGAAGGTGAACGAGGTGTGTAGAGCAGACTGATGAGGAATCTTTAAATGCATGGATTCAAACTGCGGTTGTGGATAACCTCCCAGAGCAGCCTCCCAGCATGAGGCACATCCTGCTTCATAGGGTGTGTTGAAGGCAGGCCTCATGGAGTCCAATGTACTCGCACAGTGGTGAGACACTACTTAAAGATTGCTTCACCAAATATCACTTCATGCAGTAAGTTCCTTTCTGAGACCTTATAACTTGAAACCTGTAGGACAGAGACCTAAGTAGAGAGCCAGATCTGCACTGAAACGTTCACAATATGAAAAGCGACCTCTCGAACCTGACTATAAATGTCAGTGGCACCAGCCATAGTTAGAGTCCAACCACTCGGTAGGCAACTAGAAGGAACAGGACAGGTGTCCTCCAGTTATTATACTAATGCTACTTTGATCATAGGTGGTAATGCCACCAAACAAATGGCATCCACGTCTGTGGATCTCTATAGTCGGACCAGAAGTAAGTACATTTGACGTACGTAATCCATCTAATTTAGACATACTTTGCTGATGAGCTGTTGCACAACGTAGACTTGAGATTTGGGCATTCGCAGCTGGCTTTAACAAAAATTGGTCTCACTGTGGGTGTGAAACGCCTTCCAAACCCTCACTTTCGTCTTCGCAGCAGTGAAAGACGCAGCAGTCACCTTATGGGGACAGACACCAAAGAAGTAACCAAAAACTCAACAAACAAATAGAGCCAGAAGCACGGCAACAACAAATTCACACCTTTCTTTGCTGGTTCTGATGAAAGACTGCAAACTGACATGTTTACTAATTACAAATTGAAAGATATGCAAACAGAAATTTGCTCTGAAGTGATATTATGAACGGGAAGCATTGCCAGCCACAATCCTTTCGTACGATTTTCCTTCTGGAATTAAGTTTAGCAGACACTTTTCAGTAGTCTCACCCGAGCTGTGTGCACCAGAGGTACCTGCGTGCTCTTAGCACGGCCACTGATTGTGGGTCTCATGATATCGACTTACGACTTCTGTAAATGTTTGATTTGGTGAGGCATAAGAGGAGTCTGCTGCAAGGCTAGGGGTACTGAGCACCTTATAGATTGTACAGTCGACGTGGACTCGTACAGACTCATTAACCAGGCTGCCAGCTTTCAGGTTCTGTGGAAAACACACAAGTGAGTCCTATGAGACTATGACTGAGATGTATAAAGTTTGTACCAGTTGTGCACATGTGGCAGAGTGGGGAATGACGCTGAACAATGGGACATTCACACCGCATATATTTATTAATACCTGATACACAATTTGGAATGAAAAAATAATTCAGAGTGTGAACAACAAGAAATAAAAGGAAAAAGCACACAAAAACCCAGAAGCAGCACTACTGCATTCTGTAGTGAGGCCATGCAAAATGAAACTACACAGTCACACAGTACTAAAGAACTGAGCAGCATTTTGAGAAAAACAGAAACTTTTTATGGGGCATCCCACTAGTAAGGTAGAGCTGTCCAGTGGTGTCCACTTCCCGACTTGGGCAAGCGATCAATGAAAGAACCGCCATGCTGCCTAGACACACCTCGATGACAAACCCTTCCTGTGACACGGGGTCAGATGCTGTGAGTTCATCAGGCCACTACCTGCCCACCGAACCATCTGCCTTAGAACCCAGGGCCAGGCCACTGATCCTACCCCAGCCTCCTGGACACCAGGGAACCCTAAACCTCTGCCTGGAAGAAGTGAGAGGAGGCAGCAGTATGAACCTCACCCATCCCACACAGTGAATGTTCAGCAATGAAATGTTTTTTTGGATTTGATATGTATGCCTATGTTTATAACAGTGGTTGTCTTTTACATGGCAGAACTATATAGAAATCAACAAAAAAATAATATATTTATTGATTGATTAGTTAATGAGGTGTGTACTGATAAGAGTTCACATTACATTGGCTGGGGTCCAACTCCTTTCCAAACTGAGCTTTACAATGTAACTCGCAAAATCCCTTGACAACAACAAAAGACCCTGGGGGTGGAGGGGTTGGGAGAAGAGGCTCCTAGGCTATTTAAGTGCAATAACATCCCTTTCTCCAAAATATTATCTTTGTGCAAAGACATTTCACTTTCAGATGTCTAAAGCATGATTCTGTGCACTGGTCAAACCTCCACAGAAATCAGCTTAAGGTATGAAATAGAAGTTGCTCACAGTTTAGTATAAGAGTGTGAACATTGCATTTTTATTCAGAAAGTGACATAGAATCCAGAAAACTATTCATTATAGGGTTTAAGTAGTTATATATTCACAGTAGTATTTCAAGGTATGTGTTCGGTGGCATGTGTAGCTGCAGATACACATGCTGTGCACAGTCCGCCGTCTGGTGTTGGGCTCGGACTGTTACAAGTTGTTTTTCTTCGAAGAAGTCTTTTCGAGTCACGAGACCGAGGGACTCCTCCCCTTTCGATTCCATTGCGCATGGGCGTCGACTCCATCTTAGATTGTTTTTTTTCCGCCATCGGGTTCGGACGTGTTCCTTTTCGCTCCGTGTTTCGGGTCGGAAAGTTAGTTAGAATCTCGGAAAAAAAGTTGGTATTGTTGCGTTCGGTATCGGGTTAGATAGAACAAATCGACACCGAATCTTGAAGAGCTCCGGTGGCCCTTCGGGGTAATTTCGATCCCCCGTCGGGGCCTGGTCGGCCCGACCGCGTGCGACTTCAAGACTGATGGAACGGACCCCGTTCCGCTTCTGTCCAAAATGCCATAACAAATATCCGTATACGGATCAGCATCTGGTCTGTAACTTGTGCCTGTCCCCCGAGCACAAGGAGGATACGTGTGAAGCCTGTCGAGCGTTTCGGTCGAGGAAGACGCTAAGAGACCGAAGAGCCAGGAGATTACAAATGGCGTCCACGCCGGCAGGTCAACAACGGTTCGAGGAGGAAGAGGAAGCTTTCTCCATCCACGAATCGGATTCAGAAGAACTCGACGCCGAAGAAACAGCAACCGTGAGTAAGACGTCGAAAATAAAAACTCACGAAAAGTACACAAAAGCCCAGGGGACGCCACTGCCAACAGGCCATGGCTTAACCCAAAAATTGGGTGACCGAGCCAAGGCACCGAAAAAGGCCATGCTGGTGTCAAAGTCATCCGACTCTGGTCGTGATACCGCCACACAGCAACCTCGGAGCCGAGACAGCGGCTCCGAGAAACTTCGGCGCAGAGACAGCGGCACCGAAGACATTCGGCACCGAGACACCACGCCGAAAGCAAAGAAAACTTCTTCGGAGCCGAAAAAGACTACCGAACAGGTTTCGGGCCCGAAAACAGCCTCTGAGCCGAAAACTAGTTCCTATACAGAGGAACAAGGGCTAACCACCCAATTACATAGATTTGTGGAGGAACTTCAAGCGGTAGAGACTGACTACACGCAGAGGAGGCTTCATATTCATGAAGGCACAGGGAAGATAACTACCCTTCCCCCAATCAGGATTAAAAGGAAACTTGCTTTCAACAAGGGGACAAGCAACCACAGGCAAAGGTGGTAAGGAAAGTAACCCCACCACCTTCTCCACAATCATCAACACATGCATCACCAGCGCCAACTCCACCACTAATGCACTCACCAGCTCATACCACAATGAGTCAGGATGATCCCGATGCATGGGACCTCTACGATGCTCCAGTGTCTGACAATAGCCCAGACTCGTATCCAACTAAACCGTCACCACCTGAGGACAGTACATCATACACACAGGTGGTCGCAAGGGCAGCCGAGTTTCACAATGTCTCACTACATTCGGAACCAATTGAGGATGGCTTTCTCTTTAACACCCTGTCCTCCACCCATAGCCAGTACCAAAGCCTTCCCATGCTCCCAGGAATGCTAAAGCATTCAAAACAAATATTTCAGGATCCAGTTAAGGGCAGAGCCATAACTCCAAGGGTGGAGAAAAAATATAAGCCACCGCCCACAGATCCAATATTTATTACAACACAACTGACACCAGACTCTGTAGTTGTGGGAGCAGCACGTAAGAGAGCCAACTCTCATACCTCAGGCGACGCACCACCTCCAGACAAGGAGAGCCGCAAATTCGATGCTGCGGGAAAAAGAGTGGCAGCACAAGCAGCAAATCAGTGGCGTATTGCCAATTCCCAAGCACTTTTGGCAAGATACGACAGGGCTCATTGGGATGAAATGCAGCATTTCATCGAACATTTACCCTAGGAGTTCCAGAAAAGAGCACAACAGGTGGTGGAAGAGGGACAAAGTATCTCTAACAATCAGATACGATCTTCCATGGATGCAGCAGACACAGCTACAAGGACAATAAACACTGCAGTCACAATCCGAAGACACGCATGGCTGCGCACTTCTGGGTTCAAGCCCGAAATCCAACAGGCTGTGCTCAATATGCCGTTTAATGAACAGCAGTTGTTTGGGCCGGAGGTAGACACGGCCATCGAAAAACTAAAAAAGGACACCGATACAGCCAAAGCCATGGGCGCACTCTACTCCCTGCAGAGCAGAGGCACATTTCGGAAAACACCTTTTAGGGGAGGGTTTCGAGGTCAACCCACAGAAACCAGCACTTCCCAGACAAGACCACCTACTTACCAGGGTCAATATCAAAGGGGAGGTTTTCGGGGACAATATAGAGGGGGCCAATTCCCAAGAAATCGGGGAAAATTCCAAGGCCCCAAAACTCCTCAAAAATAAACAGTGACTCACAAGTCACACAACCCCATCACACAACACCTGTGGGGGGCAGACTAAGTAAATTTTACTAATTCTGGGAGGAAATAACAACAGACACTTGGGTCTTAGCAATTATCCAGCATGGTTATTGCATAGAATTCCTCCAATTCCCTCCAAACGTCCCACCGAAAACACGCAATATGTTAAAACGACATATAGATCTTCTAGAACTAGAAGTTCAAGCATTACTACAAAAGGATGCAATAGAATCAGTACCAGGTCCACAGAAAAACACAGGAGTTTACTCACTGTATTTTCTAATACCCAAAAAGGACAAAACTCTGAGACCAATACTAGACCTCAGAACGCTAAATACCTACATCAGATCAGACCACTTTCACATGGTCACGTTACAGGACGTAATCCCACTGCTCAAACAGCAAGACTACATGACAACATTAGACCTAAAAGATGCGTATTTCCATATACCAATACATCCTTCACACAGGAAATACCTAAGGTTCGTATTCAAAGAAATACATTACCAATTCAAAGTGTTGCCATTCGGAATAACAACTGCACCAAGGGTTTTTACAAAATGCCTGGCAGTAGTAGCTGCACATATCAGAAGGCAGCAAATACATGTGTTCCCGTACTTAGACGACTGGTTAATCAAAACCAACACGCTAAGAAAGTGTTCACAGCACACAAAATATGTCATACATACCCTTCACAAGCTAGGTTTCTCCATCAACTACGCAAAGTCACACCTTTTGCCGTGTCAAACACAGCAATACTTGGGAGCAACAATCAACACAGCAAAAGGGATTGCCACTCCAAGTCCACAAAGAATTCAAACATTTCACAAGGTAATACAGGCCATGTATTCAACACAAGATACAAGTCAAGATGGTAATGAAACTCCTAGGCATGATGTCTTCATGCATAGCCATTGTCCCAAACGCAAGATTGCACATGGGGCCCTTACAACAGTGCCTAGCATCACAATGGTCACAAGCACAGGGTCAACTTCTAGATCTGGTGTTGATAGACCGCCAAACATACATCTCGCTTCTATGGTGGAACAGTACAAATTTAAACAAAGGGCGGCCTTTCCAAGACCCAGTGCCAACATACGTTATAACAACGGATGCTTCCATGACAGGGTGGGGAGCACACCTCAATCAACACAGCATCCAAGGACAATGGGACATACATCAAAGGCAGTTTCACATAAATCACCTAGAACTATAAGCAGTATTTCTAGCGCTGAAAGCATTTCAACCCATAATAACACAAAAATACATTCTTGTCAAAACAGACAACATGACAACAATGTATTATCTAAACAAACAAGGAGGAACACACTCGACACAGTTGTGCCTCCTAACAGAAAAAATTTGGCATTGGGCGATTCACAACCACATTCGCCTAATAGCACAATTTATTCCAGGGATTCAGAACCAGCTAGCAGACAATCTCTCTCGGGATCACCAACAAATCCACAAATGGGAAATTCACCCCCAAATACTAAACAGTTACTTTCAAATTTGGGGAACACCTCAAATAGATCTATTTGCAACAAAAGAAAACTCAAAATGCCAAAACTTCGCATCCAGGTACCCACAAGATCAATCCCAAGGCAATGCTCTATGGATGAACTGGTCAGGGATATTTGCGTACGCTTTTCCCCCTCTCCCGCTCCTTCCATATCTAGTAAACAGATTGAGTCAAAACAAACTCAAACTCATACTAATAGCACCAACATGGGCAAGGCAACCTTGGTACACAACACTACTAGACCTTTCAGTGGTACCTCATATCAAACTACCCAACAGGCCAGATCTGTTAACACAACACAAACAACAGATCAGACATCCAAATCCAGCATCGCTGAATCTAGCAATTTGGCTCCTGAAATCCTAGAATTCTGACACTTAGACCTCACACAAGAATGTATGGAAGTCATAAGACAAGCTAGGAAACCTTCCACTAGACACTGCTATGCAAATAAATGGAAAAGATTTGTTTGTTACTGCCATAATAATCAAATCCAACCATTACACGCATCTCCTAAAGATATAGTAGGATATTTACTACATTTGCAAAAATCAAATCTAGCTTTCTCTTCCATAAAGATACATCTCACCGCAATATCAGCTTTCCAATATCAGCTTTCCATTCAACTTCACTATTTAGAATACCAGTCATTAAAGCGTATATGGAAGGCCTAAAGAGAATTATACCACCAAGAACACCACCTGTTCCTTCATGGAACCTCAACATTGTCTTAACAAGACTCATGGGTCCACCTTTCGAGCCCATGCATTCTTGTGAAATGCAATACTTAACGTGGAAAGTCGCATTTTTAATTGCCATCACATCTCTAAGAAGAGTGAGTGAGATTCAGGCATTTACCATACAAGAACCATTTATTCAAATACATAAGAATAAAGTAGTTCTACGAACAAATCCACATTTTTTTACCAAAGGTTATCTCACCGTTCCACTTAAATCAAACAGTAGAATTACCAGTGTTCTTCCCACAGCCAGATTCTGTAGCCGAAAGAGCACTACATACATTAGACATCAAAAGAGCACTAATGTACTACATTGACAGAACAAAACTAATCAGAAAAACAAAACAACTATTTATTGCCTTTCAAAAACCTCATACAGGAAATCCAATTTCAAAACGAGGCATTGCTAGGTGGATAGTTAGGTGCATTCAAACCTGCTATCTAAAAGCAAAAAGAGAGCTGCCTATTACACCAAGGGAACACTCTACCAGAAAGAAAGGTGCTACCATGGCCTTTCTAGGAAATATCCCAATGAACGAGATATGTAAGGCAGCTACATGGTCTACGCCTCATACATTTACCAAGCACTACTGTGTAGATGTGTTAACTGCACAACAAGCCACAGTAGGTCAAGCTGTATTAAGAACATTATTTCAAACTACTTCAACTCCTACAGTCTATGCACAGCATGTGTATCTGCAGCTACACATGCCACCGAACGGAAAATGTCACTTACCCAGTGTACATCTGTTCGTGGCATTAGTCTCTGCAGATTCACATGTGCCCACCCGCCTCCCCGGGAGCCTGTAGCCGTTTAGAAGTACATTTTGAACTTTTGTACATTTGTAAATATATTACTTTAACCTTCATCTTGTACATACGTATTCATTCCATTGCATGGGCACTATTACTAACATACACAACTCCTTCCTCACCCTCTGCGGGGAAAACAATCTAAGATGGAGTCGACGCCCATGTGCAATGGAATCGAAAGGGGAGGAGTCCCTCGGTCTTGTGACTCGAAAAGACTTCTTCGAAGAAAAACAACTTGTAACACTCCGAGCCCAACACCAGACGGCGGACTGTGCACAGCACGTGAATCTGCAGCGACTAATGCCACGAACAGATGTACACTGGGTAAGTGACATTTTCCTTTTCTTGCATTTGAAGACACAAAGTATAGAAGCGCTAATGGGTGTCAGGATGTTATTCCCTCACTGGAAACCACGTTGAATGTTGGCCGCAGCAAGGAGATTTCTCCTTTTTGTTGTCCTTTACCTTCATACTTTTTAACCTAATTTACTTGGTTTGGCTCATGCAGGCCATATTTACCGACCTATTTGTGTGCACTTTGTATTTCGTTTTTTAAAAATACTTATTTTATTATTTTTCCCAAATACAAATAAAATCCAACAGTTATAAAACCAACAGTCATAGTCCACTATGTCACAGATGCACTTTGTCTTTTGTAACTCCATTAAGAACTTTAATTCAGATGTTTCCATTCTTCCGTCCTAGGGAGTGTGTGCTCTTCTCCTAGCTTATGAACAGTTGTTAAAACAGTGGCCTTCTAAAGAAGGTACATTTAATTTTGTTTACAATTACTGCAGTTCAAGAATTCAGTGACAGGACACATTATTCAGCTGTTTCGTAAGTTGTCGCTACTTCTGCATCTACCTCTTTGCCAGAGAATATTTCAGATTTTCACATCAGTTAAACAGCTGATTTACCAGCATTCTTTCTTCAGATAAAACTCTGCATGCTGTGGACTTTATAAGAGGCTGCGTTGATGTGAGTTCACACAGTAGAACATTTCATCAGTTGACGCATTCCATCTGTTATGCACAGGATGTGGGCGGGGGCAAGGACCCTCCCCCTTGTCCCGAGAATCTGACGCAGCTGCTGCGGAGGGCGATACTTCTCCTACCTAGCTGCCAAGAACTGGAACAGTCCCCCCACCTTCACACCCTCATCGAATTCAGAAATAAAACTCAAGTCAAAACATGGCTGTTCGAGGAGTAGCTCGGACACATAGCGACACCCTTGAGCAGCTGGATATCCTCCTTGGTGATAAGCCGCGCTTTACAAATATGATTGACTGAATTTTGTTGTGAAATAAAGAGGTAAAGCTTGGTTAAAATGGAGTCTATCACAGTGGGTATCTGCCTGTTACAAGTTAGTGACCGTGCAGTCGACACCTACAGCAGGAGGACGTTGTACAAAACTTAAGAAGGCAACTGCGTCCTTCCTAGATAATGTACCGCTCCTAATCTTTAGACTTCAGCAGTGTTGGGTTCTGCACACCCCTCTGCTAAGTGTTAATGTTTGCACTTTAAGATTTTCAGGTTGGACAGCTGCATTTAGGATAGTGTTCTGGTAACTTACATTTCTCCGAAAGCCACATCCTGTGGGACACTGTGTTCTTAAACTTATGCAAACCATATCAATGAATCAATCAATCGGGAGGGGGGGAGATGCTGCTACTGCTCAAACAGCCAGGTCTTGAGGAGTCTCCTGAAGGGAAGGAGGTCTTTGGTCTATGGATTCATAACCATTTTTCACACAAAACTGAAAGTTATTGGTCTGTTTCTGCTGCTTGGTGGTAGCTGTAGTGTCACGTTTGATTCACCCCGTTAGGGAGGATGGGATGATGAGATGTTACTTGGTGGTGTGACAAGAGGACCTTAAGATTGCATTGAATCTGAGCAGATTCTGTAGTCAGTCTCATGAGATACCTCAATTCAGGCACACTCCGTTTTATCTGTTTTTTTTTTTTTTAAAGGCTCCTAACATTTTAGTTTTCCAGCTACTAGATGGCAGGAGTGTGAATTACGTGAAACAATAAGTGATATCGAGATTCTGGTGCAGTATTTAATGTATGTAAAGTTACTGTTTTCCTACTTTACCAATCTGATTGTCCTTACCTAGCAAGGATATGTCACAATAGTTGTTGCTGCTGGAATCTGTGCATTTTGCAACATTAATTAATTGTGCGTATGTCTTATATGCTTCAAAACCTGTTTGGCACTTACACAAAACATTTTGTTAGATAGTTTAGTGTTTTTGGAGCTCACAGCAGAGACCAGCCGTTATTGAAATATCACATGTTTTATTGCAACAAGATTGGCTCACCTACAGATCCTTCCATTGTCCATAAACTTAGACACAGTAGAAGTTATTGCAGAAATTAGTTCCGATGCAACTTGTCACTGTCGTAGCACGGTTTCCTGCTCGGATTCACAAGCTTTGCAAGTGTCCTTCCTGCAATAGTCATCAGCAGATGTTGGGGAATATCAAAAACTCATTCTGAACTTCTTATAACAGGTTAGTACGTTATTACCGTTTGCGTGGAGTAGTTATGTGCTTCTGCCCAAAGTATATGTTTTTTCAAGAATTCATATCTATTGGCTTCTTTCTGCCCGCTCACACCACCAAAGCCATCACCCCTGCTTTGTTCCCCTCTGATCACCTCCGTTGACTCTGAAGCTGATTTGTTCTCTGTGTTCATTCATACAGGACACGCTTGGAAAGCCACCTGCAAAGGAAGTCCCCCTCGTAGATCACTGCAAGTACAAGTGAGTCTGATCCACGGTTACACGGGGCTAGGGAAGGGCCTGGTTAGGCACTGCTCCATGGTGGGAGTTCAGCAAAATGAGACCAACAGGGCCTCCGGCTGCACCCAAGTGGAGTGAGGGGGTAAGACATTCTACTGGAAGAAGATGTGCCCTTGCAGCAATGTGGTAACTTCAGTCAGGAGAGTTGGATTCTAACACTCTTCTTCCTCACGACCAAATATGTGATTGGGACAAATAATTTGGTATTTCTGTACTGGGATTACCTTATCTGTTGAAAATGGCAGCCTGTAGAAACATATCAACCGCACTGGAATAGTTCCAGCTGGAGCGTTTGGAGTGTTACACCCCCCCAATACATGTTTTTTCTGGTAATTCGTTTTTTCCCATCTGCTTTCAGTCTGGTATGGTGAGGTGTTTGTCAAATTTCACCAGGAATTTTTACATACATAAGACACACACACACTCCCTCTCTATTTTGGAAGACCTAACAAATATTGGCTTTTTTTTATTTTATTTTTTTAACAAAATATTGTTTTCCCTCAGTGCGATTACCAATCTACATGCCTCTCCCTCTCCACTGCCCTTTCAAGGTTCTCTCATGCACCCTGCTTATCATATCATGTATTTTAGCATTACATGTCTGTGAGATTCTTGGGAAATTTGAAGCTCACAGACCCCCAATCTTACTGACTGTTCGAAATGGCCCTGTTTGCAGGGTCATCCCAATACTTTTTGCCTCTGACCTCCTATTTTTGACGGTGTGGTGCACTTCGTTTTTGCAGGCTTTAGGACTCTGCACACTTTACCACTGCTGACCAGTGCTAAAGTGCATGTGCTCTCTGTGTAAATTGTATTGATGATTGGTTTATCTATGATTGGCATATTTGGTTTACTAGCAAGTCCCTAGTAAAGTGCACTAGAGGTGTCCAGGGCCTGTAAATCAAATGCTACTAGCCGGCCTGTAGCACTGATTGTGCCACCCACAAGAGTAGCTCTGCAAATATGGCTCAGACCTGCCACTGCAGTGTCTGTGTGTGCAGTTTTAAACTGCCAATTCGACCTGGTGAGTGTACCCACTTGCCAGGCCCAAACTTTCCCTTTTTATACATGTAAGGCACCCCTAAGGTAGGCCCTAGGTAGCCCCATAGGCAGGGTGCAGTGTATGTTGAAGGACATGTGCTAACATGTTTTACATCTCCTGGCAGTGAAATACTGCCAAACCAGCTTTTCACTGTTGCAAGGCCAATCTCTCTCATAGGTTAACATGTGGGCAGCCTTTAAATATCCTTAAAGTGCAGTTTCCCATTGGGAGCAGATGGAGATACGGAGTTTGTGGTCTCTGAACTCACAATTTAAAAATACAACTTCTGGTGAAGTTGGATTTTGAATTGTAGGTTTGAAATTGCCACTTATAGAAAGTGAGCATTTTCTTGCTTACCCATTCTGTGCCTGCATGTGTAATACACGTCTGGGTCAGGATGGCAGTTAGACTGTTTGTGAATTCACTTTAGAGAGTCATACAAAGGGAGCTGAAGTGTGTCCTGCATATCCTGATGGGTCTTCCTGGGCTAGCGTGGAGGGAAGAGCTGACACTTGGACCTGAATAGGGCTGTGCCTGTCCTTACACAAAGCAGTCTCCAACCCCCTTGAGGGTGTCTGGGGCCAAGGCAGGGTAAAGCAGGGTCTTGTGCACTACAAAGACTTTTTCCCACTTCAAAGACAGAAATGAGTATAAGTACTGGACCGCTAACACCACAAAGTTAGAACACTTCTAGACTGAGGATATTCTGCCTGTAAGAGGAGCTCGATGCTGTAGAAGGGGCTGCCACTCAGCCTGTTGCTTTGTTGTGCTGGCTGCCTGCTTGCTGCTTTTGTCCTGTGAGTGAAAGGACTGGACTTTACTTTATACGTCTTGTATTCTAAGGTTCTCCAAGGGCTTGAACTGGGCTTGCCTCCTGTTAAGAAGTCTCAGAGACTTCAAAGACTTCATCTGCCAGTGCATGGGCTCTTCTGCTGAGAGTCCTGACTTGCCAAGTGGTGCCAGCTCCAGTCCCTGGGTCTTTGGAATTGTAAGGTGGTCACCCTAAGGGGAAAATCCATGTACCAAAAAAAATCGATGCAACGCCTGCAGCCTGCCTTGCGGTTGAAAGATCGACACTGCACCTGAAGAACCGATGCAGCACCTGTTTCACCGCGGTTCCATCATCATAGCACATCTGGATTTTCCACTCATTGTCCCTGGGTGTCAATTTCTCACCGACCCCGCACTGCAATAAGAAACTGAGGATGCGTGTCTTGAAATCAACGCATCACCTTTCCTGCGAGGAAAGAGTTGATGCATCACCTCCCCTAAACAGTAAAGATCCGACGCATCTCTTTGCTTTTTCAGGGCGTCACCTCCCCTGTTGCCCACATCGTCTTTGCTTTTGACATATCCCAGGTAGATTGTGCTAAAAAGATACAACAATTGATTCATATGGACTAAGACTCATTTAAACCTTTAGAAAGTGATATCTTTCCTTGTATCTGTTGGATTTGTGTTGTTTTTATGTTGTTTTACTCAGATAAATATTGGCTATTTTTCTAACGTAGAGTACGTTACTGGTGTTTTCACTGTTACTGAGTGTGTGTTTACAAATACTTTGCACATTGCCTCTGAGATAAGCCTGAGTGCTTGAGCCATGCTACCAAGGGGGCGAGCAATGGTTACCTTTGCTGTGTTAGCTGTGTGGCTCCCTTACCCGGACTAGAGTGAGTGTACCTAGTTGGACAGGGTGCTAACTGACTGCCGACTAGAGAACTCATAGCTAACTTTGACCAAGCTACGCCCCTGATCAACCCCGAAACCTAATATGTTCTGGAATAAAGGAGCAATTCTCGGTTTATTCTCTGATGCTAAACTAACTGTTCTTTAATGAGAGAATAATAGGAGAATAAGTAGGGTCCTAATGTGCAGCGTGTACAGGAACTCTCTGGATGGCTGGAGGTTTAGGATGATGAAGTACAGAGGACCTAGGTTGCTTGCGTTTGCTGTTCTGTTGCTCACAGTAGTTTTGTAGGCACCTGGTATTCACAGAAATGGGTGTAGAGTAATTATTACAAACCTGGTTCTCGCTGTCACAGGGTGTATATCTTTATTCTTTGTATATTCACTGTACTCGAAATTGTGACTGTGGGTCTTTGTATCTAATCTTGTGTTTTCACACTTAGCCGATCCATGAGTCTGCAGCACCTCGATGTCAGATGAAATGCATTCTTCCCATCTTCGCTCTTGGTGCTGGAATCTCGTTGGCGTGGGCAAAAAGCAACTTCATGGCTTGTTGTTCATGATTGAAAGCCCAGGTGGCTTACTGCAGGTCGCTCCTGGCAGAGTTGTCTCCTCCTGGTCCCTCAATGCCTTCTCCAGCGCCTGTTCTCTTCAGCAGAGTACACCCCTATTGCAGCATCTCCCCCAGCATCAAAGGGCCATGTGCCTGGTTTGCTGACTTAACTGCTATGGGGTGGTTACCACACCGCTCCCAGGTATATCTGTGGATGACCTGGTATGTCTCTGGATGCTCTGCCTCCTCATCTGCCTGGTCCCCCTCAGCCCTACGATTGGTAGCCTGTGTATCCAACCAGAAAGATGGACTCAGTCAGGGCTTGCGGCACTGCCATGTACATAATACTGTACTAAAGCGATGTCATCGCCTGGCCACCTCCTTTCATCAAGCTACATTGCTGAACCATTTAGAAAAAATCAACACAAACCACAGGCAGACACGACCTCAGATGATGATGGCTCCAAAGAGTGGAGAATCCCAAGAGAGTAGGAAAAGGGCGGCCAGGCACCACAAGTGCGCCACAGGGCAAGCAGAGGTGTTCTGTACCAGTGCTTGTAAGATTCAGGTGTGGGACTGAGGGTCTTTAAAGCCTTTGTACACGTGGTCTTGCTTTGTACATCAGGTCTTGCATTGGACACGTGGTCTTGGTTAAGGCGTTCGTGATCGGACACGGGCGCTCCCTGTTTGTATTAAAAAGCCAGGGAAGTTCTTATTCTTCCCAGCAGTGCGAGCGCCTCAGTGGAGCCCTGGGAGCATCACATTTCCCCCGGTGCAGGAATGCAAGAGATCCAATCTGCCCTAGTGTGGTCATCTGGAAGGGTGGACAATTACACAGGAACTCAGCGCAGTCAACCTGGGTGCCTTGATTTCTGTCTTCCAGCTTTCAACATCATTACTTTAAGATACTGTTTATTTTCTATTTTTAGAGGAGTCTGACAAGTACGTTCACTTTTGCCGGGTATGATGGACAGCATTTATGTGTACTCGCATTCAAGGGATCTGGGGTGTGAAGTTGTGTTTCTGGTTCAACCATCTGACAACAGGATAACCACAAATTAGGCATCGGCAACAGCTACAGCGCTGGTATTAAGAGGCAGCTTCAGCCACTGTGTATATGGAAAAAAAGCCCTCAAGGGAGGGAGTTACAACAGTGGGAAACTTTATCTGATTTGAAGTCATTGATAACGCCTACAGAGGTTGGAAACCTCACATTGCAAGGGCAGGATGCATGCTGTTCTTGTGCAGTGTCTGTCTGGTGAGCAAATGATGGATTATGAGTTATAGGCCTGAATCCATCAATAATAATGAACCCTTTTAACATTGCAGTGTTGGATTTGTTTCTCTCTGCAGATACCTGTTTAACTTCCGGGGTGTGGCAGCCAGCTTCCGCCTGAAGCATCTCTTCCTCTGCGGCTCCCTGGTCTTCCACGTGGGTGATGAGTGGTTGGAGTTCTTCTACCCCCAGCTCAAGCCTTGGGTACATTACATTCCGGTGCGACAGGACCTTTCTAACCTCAGGTACGTGGTGTCGGTAGATTACATCATGGTTCAATAGGATTTTTCTGATATGTCACATGCATAGAGCATCTCTCTGTTGCGACTGTGAGTTTAGTGTTGAAAGTCCCTGGGACAGAGTCCTTTCTACCTCACCTTTCACTCTGGCTGTCTTGAAACGCTTTCTTGTTCAGAAACCCCACGCCATAAATGACTGCCAAGTGTTCCACATCAATTTGAAATATTATTCACCAACAAAGTATTAAACTCCTTCTAAAATGGGTGACTACTTTTCCATTGACATTAGTAACTGTTTGTGACAGCTCTTTAATAGTGCTAGGGGTACAGACCCTTTCTTAGCTGAGCCCTGGCTTGGACACTGCCTGCTGGCTTTTCCCCTTTGAAGCCATGTAGGATTTCATAATCTGGCTATCCAGTCCCCCTTTATTTTTGCGTTGTGCACGAGTGTGCTGAGCTACACTGTAGAAGACCCTTGTGCTCTGACCCCGTTGGATGTTTTTATCCCTGTATGTTGTGAGGTGCAGCATAATGTTCACTGATTGTGTTGCTGTCTCCCTGCCCTCTGCATGCTTCCCCCACCATGCGCTGCTTGTTCCTTGCATCGTGCCTGTACAACTGAACGTAAAGCCAAGTGCATCTGTTTGGGTCTGCATTCATGTAAGAAAATGTATTATTGTTTGTGGTAGGTGACTACCCACCTAATGGAATAATCACAGCCCTTGTCACGGTGAACCCGTAAAGTCACTAATTTAACCTGAGCTCAGCTTTCTGATGGCCACGGCACAGAGCAGACCGGCGTAATGTAGGGCAATGTGCTACATATTTATTCAGTAACAAAACAGCAATAGTCAAAATGCAAAACAATGAAAATGCCAAACCGAATTAAAGAAAATACACTGACATTTAATAAACAAAATGACACTGAACTGACAATCCAGTAAGGGAAACCAAAGATATGAATTGTTAAAGTTTTAAGTAGGACTAGTGCCAAGAAGCATACAGCTCCAGTGATAGTCATCGGTTGTGGTAGACCGGAACCTAGGCCAGTTTAACGCTGACGCATTGGAGTGCCGGTCGGATACATCAGCCAGATTCATCCTGCTCATATATTTTTTACTGCTGAATTTACTCCTTTAAGTCCCACTCCACCACAGAAGTGCACTTCTAAAGCCCCCAGGACCTCAGGGGAGGCACTTGGTGACTTACAGGGTGTCAGGCAGACGCCAAACAGCACAGTCCAGTCCAGGTCCAATTGCCACTGGGCAGTTGCATGAAAGGCCTCTTGTCGCTTGTTGAGTCCCTGTAGATTATGATCTTCCACAGGTCCAGCAGTGCTCTGAAGCGAATACTTGGAGAATCCACATTTATGCCCGACATGAGCTAGTGGGTGGCAATGTCTCCTGGGCATGCCCTAAACAATCGGGTAAAAGTTCCCGGGGACAACCTTACCCACTTTGGGCATCTTCAATATGCAGGAAGTCGTCTACCTCACTAAACTTGGGGTGTGAGGGCTTGGGGTGTATGTCGGTCGTGTACTATGGTAATCATAGTGCCTCCCACTTCTAACATAAAAGTCCAATTTGAGGCAGTCACTGTACCCACAGTAAACCCAGAGACAGACCTCTGATAGAGCAGAGGAGGGTTCTCCAGCAACCAGGCAGTGCACACACAAAAATTGCTTTGGCATCCTGTCATCTTGTTTCACTGTGTTTCAAGTGCACCCCCTGTGTTACATGCAAATTCCAGCAGACTTGTCAATCAGGATCCGACATTCAGGCAGGACTTGACACTGTAATGTCCAAAAGATGCCCACTGTGATTTGAAGCTGTCTGGCCTTGGCCAGGGGAGGGGTTCTTGCTCAAGGGAAGGGCCTTTAAAGTTAAACCGGTTCATGGGCCCAACTTCACTGGTCATCCTGTTAAGGCAGTGGTTCCCAAACTTTTTTGACCCGTGGCTCCCAAACTTTTTTGACCCGTGGCTCCCTTGACCTATTGGCAGTTCCCTGCGACTCCCTACTGTGTTATTTATTTTTTGGGCGAGTGGGAAGGGGAGGAGGGGGGCTTGTAAGCAGGCCTCTGGAGTTCTTCCATTTTATTCCCTCAAAAATACTTGGTATGAACTATGAAGGTATTATAATCATAGATGTTGCAAAATAAAAAAAAATCTAACAGTTGTTTAATACAAAAAAAACTTTCATTGGTTAAGACGGGAACAGTGCTCTTCAGCACTGTAGTCTACATATGGATTTTCTCTAAAACTATGTTTTGTTCCTTAAAAATTGCCTCCAGCACAGGGAGCTCTCCTTCAGGTCATTCTAGTTGTTAAGGAGCCACTTTTAATATATAAGAATGCAGCTCCACTAATCAGCACTACTATATTTCACTTTGAAGTACTTTACTAAAGTACTTTACTAAATGTTTCAGCCGCCACCATTAGCTTAACTCTGCTTCTGTCTCTTCTAGTGTCTGATGGAGTCTTCGCACTCTCCTGTCTCAGACCTCAGTAATTGTCTGCAGTCTCTGATGCCTTCTCACTATAGTCGTGTGTCACAGTTTGTGTCAATTCAGTTCTTATTATGGTACAAAACTCCGATGGAGGTCCACATAACACCATATCAAAAAAGTAAAAACGCAGTTAAGCATTAAACTTGTTGCATACTATCACAGTTATAAGAACTTATTCATACAATACAAAAGGTGTTAAAAAGTCCTCCCATCAGCTAACATTAACAAGGCTAAAAACAGCGCCCTTCAGGATTAAATAAAATATATTATTAAAACAATACCACTCTTTCCTTTAAAGTGACACCGTACATACTTAAGTCCAACACGTTCCTGTGTTTATATCTCTGCATTGCTCATTGTTTGTATTAACTGATTTGACAGATAGGAGCAATTCCTGTGCTATTTTGCATGTCGCACTGCCATCTAGTGGTACTACAGGGAGTTTCATCTTAGCAAAACATATTTTTGAATGCCGGCTTGAAAAACGAAAGAAATTGCACTCGGAATAATGAGGCATTAAGTTGCGGCGCCCCTGGGTAGTCTTGGAGGCGCACCAGGGTGCCGTGGCGCACAGATTGGGAACCTCCGTGTTAAGGGAACAACACGCCGCCACACCCTGGAATTCGTTCTCTGCTGTGGGAGCAGTTTTCACACCTCTTCAAATGCTAATTACTGGCTGGCAGATGTGGGAGGGCAAATGGAACTTTAGCCTTCTGGGACCTGTAGCAGAGAAAACGTAATATCTAGTAAAAATCCAACGTTACCATTAAATTGGATTTTTAATAACTATTAAAAACTGTATATTTTTGTTTTTCTACAGGATACAATATTAGAGTTTTGAGTCCGTACTCTGGTTATCTACATAGCGCAGGTAGGCCTGCCATAGTGGAAAAAATAGCTCTTGCACGCATTGCAAGGAGATGTTGACGTTACAATTTTACATCCTACTTTTAAATACCATGCACCTCCATTTTGGGTGTCAAGGCCTACATAGGGGTGACAAATTAATATTTGAACGGGAAGTTTATACATGTCAAAAGGATATATTTTGACAGGTCAGATTGGCTTGAAGCCATGTTTTACACCATCACCGTAATGAGTGGCACAGTAGGTGCTGCAGTCCACTACTGACATTTTAATTACAGGTGCTAGTTACATTTTGTACCATGTACTAGCAACGTGTTCGCAAATTAAATGTACCGATTATGAGTTTACCAATTTCATAATGTTGAAAGGAGGAGAATTCACTTTACCACTGGTTGGCAGGGGAAAAGTGCACAGAGATCTACAGCCAGCACAAATATACTGTCAAGCAAAAGGCAAAAAATCTGTGGTGACATTGTAATATAGAAAGGCAAATTTCCTACAATCCCCATTAACTCAATAGCATGAAGTGTCCTTTGTGACGGTCCTGCCTTGTCCAAGTTAGTTTCAGCAGATCAGCCTGTAGCCTGAGAGTGGCAGCACTTTATTGTAGGTGTGCAGTCCTTGGCCAGGTCCTTCGCCTCGACAATTAAGAGCAGTGCGGCCTGCCCACACCACCACAACAACAGCAGCTCCTGATTAACATGACACATCCAGAGATACTAGGCGTCACTTATTGTAAAAAGCTTTGGATCTGGTACAAGAAGAGTAATACTGCCTGGACGATACACTTATAGGCTGTGTTTGGTGTAAGCAGCGCTGCATGTTGTGCTCCGGTCCAGTCTCTGCGAGTAAGCATGATTGTTCATTGTCGCAACCCCTGACATTCAAGGCCTTTGGAGAAACAACGCCTGGAGTTTAGTGAACTTGCAGTAGTACCAGGTTACTTGGGCTTCAAGGAGAACAGCATACTTGTTAAAAGGAATGCCTGGTTGCCCGAGAGTGACGCAAGCTCCAAATAAATGTTTTGACAGCTAACATGTCCAGTGGGTAGACTGCAACCCCTTCCAGAAAGAACTGTTTCTAGTATTAAAATGTTTGAGTTGCACTAAAGTTGGTCTCCTGCATCCCCACGCACCAGTATGTATCATATAATAAGTATATGCCTCGATTTCTTTAGATTGCTTTGTGATTGATGTTTTAGTTGTGCGCTGTGGTTTGGATGTCAAAGTCATGAGTGAATATGGTAGAATCAAATCTAGTACTTGGGAATTTCTCTGGGTAGCATTTCGTTCCATTATTATTTGCCCATCAGTGCCATTGCACGTGCTTAGGGCTGCCTCAGAAGCAGACTTCTAGTCTGAACTGCTAGGTCCAACCCCCTGTGAACCAGAACATATCAACACCAGTAAAGTTTCACCTTTTTAGGTCTCACCTATGATGCGCAGCTTAAGTCCCTATTGCACAAGAAGCTCTGAACCTACTTTCAGTTTACGACTTATTGGACCTTGCTTGAGGCTCAAGAAAGAGCACCACTTGAAGTGTAGAACCTGTGGACATTGAGTTTGTTCTATGGGGGTCAGCCCCCCTTTAGGCAGGTACCACGCTTACGCATGTAACGCCCTTGCAGGCTTTCATCCCCAGACTTAATTGGGATTGCCAGGCTAGGGGACTTATGGATAAGGAATCACATTGTCACATGAACCGAGGAATTCTAACTGCACAAGTCGAAAAGCTTCAGATACCTCCAGATCCACCAGGCAGTAATCTCCGGCAGAACAGACAATGAGGGGGTACCGGAATACAGTCCACTGAAGGCTCAATTAAAAGATGTATCCAAGCATTTCTAGCACCATTCTCCTCAAAGGCCCTGAGCCCTGGCAAGACCCTACATTGGCCTGGGGACATGATGTGGGTGAGCTGGATGACGGATGACTGGCAAGATGCTAAAATGGCCTCCTGCACCCTCTCCATTTCCTCTAATCTCTGACTGATTCAGTTCGAATATTTCCATAGAACATAAGAGACCGGAGAATGGGGAGAGCCAAATCACCTGCATGTACATGACTCAGTGGCCCGAAAGGATCCTTCTTCCACGTCCCTGTTATTGTCCAGTATTGGCAGACCATGCAGGACACTCTGGCAAGCTTTCTTCATACCCCCGCAACATTAGAGCCCAAAGTGGCAACCCCCAGCTTTCTTCATATCCCCAGTGGCGCTGATGAGACTCATGGAGAGATGGGCGGATTCAGGTAGTCTGAGAACTCTGGCGGGCATCGGCTTCTTGGGTAAGCAGGACTTTGCACAGTACTCGAGGGGCCCTTGCCACTAATCCCCCCCGCCGACCACCCCCCTGGACTTCACTTTCAGTGGTTTGAGCCATGGGTGTAGCCGCTGTGAGAGGAAGAAAAGGAGATGTATAAATGAAGAGGTTACACTAAATTACACATGAAAACATGGGGTCTTGGCTTTCCAGGCACGAAGACCCCTGATTTGTCCTATTTTACTGTCTCATTGATTGTGCCCGCATTATTTATTCTAAGCGCTTTGTGATTAATTTTGTTTATTGGTAAACTCCTCCTTGTACTTGGTGCATGTGCTATTTTTCTTCTGCCAAAGTTTCACGTTTGCTGTACTGTATTTAATTGTTATAAAATCCAATACACACATATATACACAATTAATCTGGCAGTTTAAGGTATTGCAGAAGGAAATCTGAGTTGGCTTGTTACGATGTAGAAATCAAATTACTAATTTTGAGCATTGACTAAGCCAGTAGTTCTCTATTTTGAAGCGTTTTAATAGACTTTTTGGGTTTGTCAGTGGTTGCTGCGTATACTGAATAGCACTGGCAAAATGGCTGACCACGACGCAATGACGTGAGAGCACATGCATCACCATGTGGCACATAGCGGTGACTATTTGTTCTAAAATGGCAGACGCTCAAAGGATTTGGGGCAGTAATTTAAAACATATAAATTATGCAAAAGAGCATTACAGGTGAGGGAGCAGCCCAGTAGCAAACTGCAAATGCTGGGACGTTTGCAAGGAAAAAAATACAAAAATTATTGGGGGGGGGGGGGCAACAAAGGAAGCGGGAGTGAGCATCGGAACACATCAAGTGAAAGAGGGAGATGAACACAGCAGCAAGTAGAGAAGAGTGGCAAGGAGCAACCGAGGAGCATGTGGTGTTGAAAATTGAAAAAACAAAAAAAGATGGAGGTGAGACGCGGCGAGAGAGTTGGGGGCGGCCTGGTTCTGGACCAACCCGGAAAGTACAGGAGGAAACGAGAAGCAGCACGCGGTGGAGGATGGGGGATAAATAAATCACATGCAGTCCTTTGGAAAGAAAGAAAGTGGTTCACTGAATATAAGCAGTGGAGGGATACAACTTATGCAGTCAGAAACACTAAGCATTTGTGCCTCAGGGGAGAGACCAATATAAATAGAGGAAGGAAAACCATCTAATAAGCAATCACATGAGACTGATGAGAAAGCATATCAGTGGCCAGCAATGAGCTGACCCAAATCTTCACTGTAATGTAGACAGCTAAAACTGTCTGTTGGCAGGACATCACAAAGTATGTCAGATCATTCCTTCTGCCCCCCCAGCTGTGAGGACTGCAAACAGTTGTCATGAACAGGAAAGGGTTTAGAGTTGTTTACTAATATATATATATATATATATATGTATATGTATATGTATATATGTTCAGTGGCATGTGTAGCTGTAGATACACATGCTATGCACAGTTCCTGCCATCTAGTGTTGGGCTCAGGTGTTACAAGTTGTTTTTCTTCTAAGAAGTATTTTCGAGTCACAGGACCGAGTGACTCCTCCTTTTTGGCTCAATTGCGCATGGGCATCGACTCCATCTTAGATTGTTTTCTTTCCGCCATCAGGTTCGGACGTGTTCCTCTTCACTCCGGCTATTCGATTCGGAAAACTTATAATTCACTGAAATTTGTCATTATTGTTCTCGATCGCGCCCCATCTTGCATTGACACCTCGGTACCGGCGGGGACACACCTACGGTTGCCCTTCGGGGCACCCGCGCCCAACCTGGGCCTGGTCGGCCCGACCGCAAGAAGCGTTGAAGCCTCATGGACCGGACCCCATTCCGATTCTGCACTCTGGGCCACGCCAAGTATCCCTACACAGATCAATATCGGGTCTGTAATCTGTGTTTGTCACCAGATCACCGAGAGGATACTTGTGAGGCCTGCAGATCCTTCTGTTCTAAGAAGACCTTGGGAGACCGAAGGGCGAGAAGGCTACAAATAGCATCCAAGAGCACCGAACACCTCGACGCGGAAGAAGAGGAGATGATCCACACTGCCATCTCCGTTCAAGGATCCGATTCAGACGAATCCGACGTCGACCGACCACTGACAGCGGGCCAGCATGTGAGTACGCTTGCCCCAACCCAGACCAAGACCAAACAAAAGGCCTTGGGGACGCCACTGCCGGAAGGCCATGGCTCCACCCGGAAAAAATCAAGCAGTGACCAAGTAACACCTTCGGCACCGAAAAAAGCCACACCCGCATCAAAGTCTTCAGACTCGAGTCGAGACACAGTCTCCGAAAAAATTCGACACCTACCTGTCGAGTCGAGACCCCGAAAGTCTCTTTCAGAACCGAGGCCTACTACCACCCCAGGCATTTCGGTACCAAAAAAACAGCTCCGGAGCCGAAAAGACAATCATATACTGAGGAACATGGTTAAAGAAAGCCATAGATTTGAGGAAGAGCTTCAACAAATGGAGGAACTTGATGACAGACAAGCCAGGATGCAGATCCACAAGGACACTGGCAAGATCCTCACAGCACCTCCCCTCAAATGTAAAAGGAAGCTGGCATTTCATGGAGCTGTGGACACTGAGCAGCCAAAGGCTAAAGTGCCAAGAGAGCGATCTCCGCCACGCCAGTTTTCTCCAGCCCAGTCTCCTCCTCATTCTCCTCAACGAACTGTCTCTCCACCTACTGCACAGTCTCCCACACACACCGTGCAGTCACATCAAGACACAGATCCGTGGGATCTTTATGATGACCCTGTGTCAGACAACAGCCCAGAGTGCTATCCGTCTAAGCCCTCTCCACCTGAAGATAGCACCTCCTACACACGGGTCTTGGCTAGGGCTGCAGCTTTCCACAATGTAAGCATGCACACCGAACCACTCGAGGACGACTTTCTTTTTAATACATTGTCCTCAACACACGCAACATACCAAAGTCTACCCATGCTCCCGGGTATGCTCAAACATGCCCAACAGGTTTTTGAGGAGCCGGTTAAAGGAAGAGCCATAACACCAAGGGTAGAAAAGAAGTATAAACCACCACCTTCTGACCCTGTATTTATCACGCAACCGCTGCCCCCAGATTCGGTAATGGTCAGCGCCTCGAGGAAGAGGGCCAACTCGCAGTCATCTGGAGATGCACCCCCTCCAGATAAGGAAAGTAAAAAGTTTGATGCGGCAGGAAAGAGGGTAGCGCCACAAGCAGCCAATTAGTGGCGCATAGCGAACTCTCAGGCCCTCCTCGCAAGATATGACAGGGCTCATTGGGATGAGATGCAGGACATTATTCATCATCTCTCCAAAGAATACCAAAAAAGAGCTCAACAGGTGGTAGAGGAGGGACAGGCAATAACAAATAACCAGATAAGGTCAGCGCTAGACTCAGTTGATGCAGCCGCAAGAACCATAAATACGGCAGTTACCATTAGGCGGCATGCATGGCTCAGATCATCAGGGTTTAAACCTGAGATCCAAGAGGCCTTTCTCAACATGCCGTTCAACCAACAGCAGTTATTCAGCACACAGGTGGACACAGCAATCGAAAAAATGAAAAAGGATGCCGACCCGGCAAAGCAATGGGAGCGCTTTATTCATCCCAATACAGAGGGACATTTCGGAAGCCTCAGTATAGGGGTGGTTTGAGGCTACAACCCTCAGAGCCATCCACCTCACAAACAAAGCCCTCATAGCAAACACAATATCAAAGAGGGGGATTTTGAGGGTCCTTCAGAGGGCAAGTTCCTAAATCCAGGGGAAAATTCTAATTCGCAAAGCAAGCCACTAACAACACGCAGTGACTTTGCCATCACGTTCCCCCAAAACACATCCCCTGTGGGAGGAAGACTGAAAATGTTCCACAATTAATGGTCAAACATCACAACAGACACATGGGTACTATCAATTATCAAACATGGTTACTGCTTAGAATTCACACGTTTTCCCCCAGATATTCCCCCAAAAGCACACAGACTATCATCGCAACATCTGGAAATGTTACAAACAGAGGTGCAGGCAATATTAACCAAACAAACCATAGAACTAGTGCCTCATCATCAAACAGGAACAGGGGTTTACTCCCTGTACTTCCTCATTCCCAAAAAAGGACAAAACGCTAAGGCCAATATTAGATCTCAGGACTTTCAGCCTATACATCCAATCAGAACACTTTCACATGGTGACACTACAAGATGTAGTCCCATTACTGCAACAGGGAGAATACATGTCAACACTGGATTTAAAAGATGCGTATTTTCACATACCCATCCATCCATCTCACAGAAAATACCTCAGGTTTGTTATACAAGGAAAACATTACCAATTCAAGGTATTACCCTTTGGGATAGCAACAGCCCCGAGTATTTACAAAATGCCTTGCCGTAGTAGCAGCATATATAAGGAGACAACACAAGCATGTATTCCCGTATCTTGCCGATTAGCTAATAAAGGCCAACACTCAGGAGCAGTGTCAAAATCACACACGTTACGTAATAGGTACCCTACACACACTAGGGTTATCTATAAATTACCAAAAATCACACTTGCAACCATCCCAAATCCAGCAATACTTGGGAGCTTCACTCAAGACTCAAAAGGCGATTGCAAGTCCAAGCCCACAAAGGGTACAATCATTCCACACCATGGTGCCAAAAATACAACCAAATCAGCACTACACAGTCAGATTTGTGATGAAACTCCTAGGCATGATATCATCATGCATCGCAACTGTCCCAAACGCGCGGCTACACATGCGGCCCTTACAGCAGTGCCTTGCAAAACAATGGTCCCAGGCACAGGGTCTCCTCCAAGATCTAGTGTTGCTAGACCGCCAAACATACTATTCATTTCAATGGTGGAACCCCGTAAATTTAGACAAAGGGCGGCCTTTTCAAGACCCTGTCCCTCATGCCATTCTCACAACAGATGCATCAATGATTGGGTGGGGAGCAAACCTCAACAATCACAATATACAAGGTCAATGGGACAACGAGCAAAAACAGCTACACATAAATCACTTAGAACTGCTGGCAGTCTCCCTAGCACTAAGAGCCTTTCAACCTCTTCTGGCTCACAAACACATTCTTGTCAGAACAGACAGTATAGCACACAAAGCAGTACGGGGTTCTATAGAGAAGACATTAAGGGCACAATTGTTGCCTTTGGTTGTACGTGTTCCTATTTGGATCGGTGAGGTCAGTAATTGGCTGCGAAGTGTGTGGGTGGGAGGGGGAAAGGGAAAGGGGGGGAATTCCCTTTACGGACTAGGTGGTCTCACACACTATATAGTGTCATGCTTCATCATTTGACCACCTAGCTCCACCCAGGTAGGACAGTGCCACCTGGGCGGACTCAACCTCGCTGTTAAAGGAACAGGAGGGAGTGCGTAAATAAACTTTTGTTTTGGAAAGATCGGGATCCAGCTAATCTAGTGAAAAATTAAAAACACCTAAGCAGACACCTGTGAGAAGTGACAATTTTAATGATGGTGTCTGATTGGTGTGGTTAAAAAAAAAAAAGGGGTTGGGACACCTCTGTGAGAACAAGGACTCACAGGGTCACCTAACTATCAAATAGTAGCCAACATGTTTCTGCCCTCAGGAGTGAGCCAAGGATAGTCTTGGGGCATTTATCAGGGCCTAGGATCCCTAAGCCTCACATTGGAGGAGGAAAACTCTACTTAAATATTAAGAGGTGTAATGTAAAAGGCCTTCTTCACCCAAGGAATTACCTTGAGGCGGCCCTTTCCCTAGAGGCTACTGGCCTCTGGTATCCAGGAGGGGGAGTCTCCCCTTCTAGTCCAACATACATCAAAGGGTGCACTCGCCTCGCCTATGCCGTCCTCTCCTGGGACCGCTTGAAACAGACAGTATGACAACAATGTACTACTTAAACAGGGGGGAACACACTCATCGCAACTTTGCCTCCTAGCACAAAAAAATTGACATTGGGCAATTCACAACAACATTCACCTAATAGCGCAATACATTCCAGGGATTCACAATCAATTAGCGGACAACCTCAGTCGAGATCACCAGCAAACTCACGAGTGGGATATACATCCCCAGGTACTACACAAACACTTTCGTCAGTGGGGGACACCAGACATAGATCTGTTCGCCACAAACCAAAACGCAAAATGCCAAAACTTCGCGTCCAGGTACCCACACCCTCAGTCCAAGGGCAATGCTCTATGGATGAACTGGTCAGGGATATATGCTTACTTTTTTCCCCCTCTCCCACTCATTTCGTTTCTAGTCAACAAACTGCGGCAAAACAAACTCAAACTAATACTTATAGCACCAACGTGGGCACGCCAACCATGGTACACCACACTGTTGGACCTCTCAATAGTACCTCACGTCGAACTCCTATACAGGCCAGATCTGTTAACACAACACAAACAGCAGATCAGGCACCCCAATCCAGCTCAATTTAGCAATCTGGGTCCTGAAATCTTAGAATTTGGCTATCTAAACCTGCCAAATGAGTGTATGGAAGTCATTAAACAAGCAAGAAAACCTATCACTAGGCAATGTTATGCGAACAAATGGAAAAGATTTGTTTTCTATTGCCAAGCAAAACACATAACTCCGTTGGATGCGTCCATACAAGACATCGTAGGATATGTACACCACCTACAAAAAGCAAATCTAGCTTTTTCATCCATCAAAATACATCTCACTACAATTTCTGCCTATTTGCAAAATAAACAGACAAAATCCCTATTTAGGATACCAGTCATTAAAGCATTCATGGGAGGTCTGAGACGAATCATACCTCCAAGAACTCCACCAGTACCCTCGTAGAATCTTAATATTGTACTTACACGACTTATGGGCCCACCATTTGAACCCATGCACTCTTGTCAGATCCAATTCTTAACTTGGAAAGTAGCATTTCTAGTGGCAATCACTTAATTACGAAGAGTTAGTGAAATACAAGCTTTCACGATTCAAGAACCATTTATACAAGTACACAAACATAAAGTTGTACTACGTACAAATCCAAAATTTCTATCAAAAGTCACCTCACCGTTTCATTTAAACCAAACAGTGGAACTCCCAATCTTCTTCCCACAGCCAGGCTCAGTGGCAGAAAGAGCACTGCAGACATTAGATATAAAAAGAGCTCTAATGTATTACATCAACAGAACAAAAGCATTCCGTAAAACCAAATAGTTGTTCCTCACATTCCAAAAACACCATACTGGTAACCCTATATCCAAACAAGGCCTAGCCAGATGGATAGTGAAGTGTACACAAACTTGTTACCTGAAAGCTAAAAGACAACTACTCATTACACCAAAGGCACACTCCACTAGAAAGAAAGGAGCAACAATGGCCTTTCTGGGAAACATATCAATGACAGAGATTTGTAAGGCAGCCACTTGGTCCACACCTCATACCTTTACCAAGCATTACTGTGTAGATGTGTTAGCAACACAACAAGCCACAGTAGGACAGGCTGTACTAAGAACACTATTTCAAAAAACTTCAACTCCTACAGGCTGACGACCGCTTTGGGGAGGATTACTGCTTTGTAGTCTATGCTCAGCATGTGTATCTGCAGCTACACATGCCATTGAACAGAAAATGTCACTTTCCCAGTGTACATCTGTTCACCCTGATGCCACTAAGGTGTCTTTGATCCAAATAATACCTATGCGTAAAGCATCAATCAGTAATGTGTGGAGATAGTTTTTTAGGGCCTGTTTTGCATGCTTTATGTATACCCTAGTATGCAGTTCTGTAGTAGTGCCTGGTAGTAAGCGCCTTTCAATGGCAGAAGTGATAGCTGCATCAATTTGCTAATGCGAGCCCCAGGTCTCAATCGCCATGTCAATTTCTTCTAATTAGAACTGGAGGAAACAAGTGTTTGCAGTAAAATACAACCTGCCAGTAGATAAGCAATATACTGGGTCCAAATTCTTATATATACAATGTACAAAGTATGGATTTGAGGGCACAAGTGAGTTCAAACAGCATCATTACAAACATCTTCAGGAAGAGGACACACACATGGTCCTTGTACACGAACATCGCTTGTAGGGAGGGGAAGGTCTGCGCAACACGTATCCGCAACTAAACAGTCTGTTCAGTTTAATATGAAATGAAATTTGAAATAGATTGTGCCCTGGATAGGCAAAGCTTGAAATGTGTTACTAGATGGTTTTGTAAAACGAAGCTTTTTTTTTTTAATAAAGAACAGATATTTAATTACTAAAAAATCCTGTTTCTGATGGAATTTCTGATCTCTCGCAGGGAACTGCTGCAGTTTGTAAAGGAGAACGACGAAGCTGCGCGAGAGATTTCAGAAAGGTGAGTACTGCGCAATCTGGGGCCATGGGCGAGAAACCGTCATTGGGAGAACCGCGGCGGCACAAGGTTGAGGCCGTGCGGGCGAGAAGAGGTCCTATGTTCTTTAGTCTTGGCAATACCTTGCTACAGAGAATTCAGCTAGGATGGCAAACCCAGTCTAAATTCAGTAGGAGTAAAACTGAAGAATCTCCCTTACTTTGGGAATTCAGAAGAACTGATTTGTTACAATCAAACTGTTAATGTGTAGAATTCCTGCCACATAATGGAATATTTACTCTGAACCCTACAACACCTATCTGTTGTACCCACAATCCTGTTCGAGGTTTGCTGCCTGCATAGAATCTCCCTCAAACACGCCACACCACCTAGCTGATCTCCTCTCTGGTGGTCCAGAGGACCATAGGAGTCTAGAAACCCTTCTTTGAGAACAGCCTAAATCCAGAAGAGCGACAGTACAGAAACTGTCTGTCTTTGGGGCAGCTGGTAACCTGGTGCCTGCTGACTTCCGAACACTGACCACACTCAACTATCATTACGCCGCTCAAGGTTCGCCTCGTCTGACAGTTCCAGACCAAATCTCATACAGATTCTATATACTCTTGCTTGTAGGTTTTAGTTTAGATGAAATCAGTGTTTTTAAAAAATATCTGGTTAATCCCTCTTCTACACCTCTATATAATCCTAATGTTGTTAACCTATGTTGTAATGTAAAAGTCTTCTCATATGGACCAGTCCAGGTGCATTACATAAAAAGATATAAATATCCGTTGGGGTGACGTTACTCAAACATAATGTGCTTAAAGGTCTTGCCATTGATTGGCTTTTCAGAATGAAAAATATATTTTTTTTTTTTTACTTATTCTTAATAGTGTTTCAAATTTTGCATCCCCAGAGACATTTGTCGAAAGTGGAGTGTCCTTAATGTGTGTGTCGTATGATTACGTATATTTGTTACCTGTACAAGAGTTGCATAGCCATACAAATCCTCTGCTCGATGTGAGAAGGGGTCTAGTGAATACAGTAATTCAAACTTTGTAAAGTGGCATCCCCAAGTGCCAGCTTAGGGAGGGGAATAAAAAAAATGCCCAGCTGGACAGAATCTCGACATGCTTAATATGGCAACCTGTGCAACACTCCAGGAAGCCCCTAACTAAAGCTGCAAATTTGCCCATTTGATTTTCAGGCAACAATTGCATTTTACCACATAGCCTGATCTCTGTTAACATATTAATCTCCGGACGGGCTGAGGGTTTTAGTATTGGGGAACTGTGCATTTCACTGAGCCAGAGACTCTAATCAAAGCAATTGAAAAACTTGGGCGTTGCAGACTGCACCCCTTTGCTGGGGAGTAAAGCCCTACTCCTCTAACAATTGAGTAGGCAGGCATTTGAAAACTGCAGCTCCATCTTTCAGTCCTGTAGATGGCCCCCTTTTTTTTTGTTAATCTGGCACATGGTTCCAATCTGTGTTCAATATGCCTGGTAAGTAATTGTATGCCTGATCGTCTCTGTCATATGTAGTTTAGATTATCAATCAATCAATCAGGATTTATAAAGCGCAGCTAATCACCCGATAAGGTATCCAGGTTAGCGGGGAGAGAGAGTCACTTCTGTTAATGGTGAGTGGACCCTCTTTGGAGGTTGATGTGAGGCCTGACCTGCTCCTGGTGAGTGGGGGGCTATGACGATTGACAGACAAGGGAATGTATGATGGTCCTTTTCTTACCTTTTTTTTCTTCTGGTCCTGCAGGGGGCGCCAGTTCATCTTTGACCATCTGCGCATGGAGGATGTTTCCTGCTATTGGGAATCACTGCTGAAAGAATATTCCAAGCTTCTAAAGTACAAAGTGAAAAGGAAAAAGAGCTATATGGAGCTCGATCCGCCACGCGTGCGAACAGAACTTTAAACTCTGCCCATGTGAACAGAACTCTAAACTCTGCCCATGTGAACAGAACTGCACACTCTGCCCATGTGAACAGAACTGCACACTCTGCCCATGTGAACAGAACTGCACACTCTGCCCCTGTGAACAGAACTGCGCACTCTGCCCCTGTGAACAGAACTGCGCACTCTGCCCCTGTGAACAGAACTGCGCACTCTGCCCCTGTGAACAGAACTGCGCACTCTGCCCCTGTGAACAGAACTGCGCACTCTGCCCCTGTGAACAGAACTGCGCACTCTGCCCCTGTGATCAGAACTCTAAACTCTGCCCCTGTGAACAGAACTCTAAACTCTGCCCCTGTGAACAGAACTCTTGGGTCCTTGTCAGTAACTGAAACTGTCTACATTTCTGGGACCAGTGGCAGTTTTCAACCATAAAAGAAACTTCAGTTTTCAAGGTTGATTGTCGAGCAGCATATATGAACCTTTAGGGACCATGAGACTGGTCTAAGAGAAACCTATCACATCTGCCGATCTAAGTTGACCAAGCAGACCAGCCACCACCTTTTTAAGTGGGACTTATGTCTCCAATCGGATTCACTGCCCACTACACTAACTAATCACATTCACTGCCCCACCTGGAGATTCTGCCACCAATCAATACGTTCAGTGACCAGTTTTCTTTCACTTGCTGTGACTCGGCTGATCGCCTGCTCTCTGTTCTGGTGAATTGTTCCTTTTTTTCTTTATATGTGATGTGTGCTGCAGCTATATCTTCAGGAGCAATGTGGGTTCATTCTGGTGATGCCTCCGCTGTCCTCTTCTAACCAGTAGTTCTCTGGGCAGCAGAAGCTCTTTCTTTATTTCTGTCACATGACTTTTACCAAGAGTGGAGGATGTAGGCTGTTTTGCATTTTGTGGGTGAGAGGCATAAATACTTCTTTATGTGGTGAGTTTGGCTGACCAGTCTTCTCCTATGGACAGGGGTTTTGAAGCCTAAAACCTCCTTGAAAGTGCCTTGCTTCCCATAGTTTTAGCCTTGTTTCTTTCAGCTGCCAGCTCCTCTCTCTGTGACTTGTCTGAAGACCACACTCAGCCTCAGTCTGATATTTTCTTGCTTCATCCAACAGTTTCAGCTGCAGGGCTTTATCCGAGCTTGGACCAGCAGCTACGGTCAAGGTCCCTTGGCTGCTGGTCCCTGTGGCAGAGGTCCATCACAGCTCACGCACTGTGGGTAGGGTGAATGATGGCTGTTTCCTGGGCTGAAAGTGACACCACACACACAGGTAATGACATTGTGCAGTCAGAGATGTGATCAGTATTAGTGTGCATCGCCTCACCTACCTTTAAGCATCTCAGGCGCGTGTCATCCCACCCAACCAGCACTGGAGAGGACACTGGAATTATAAGCCCTGGCATGCTTGGTGCTTTTGGTTAAAAAATCAGGACTGGCTGGAGGTCACCATCATGAAGTGGGTCACCGAATCTGCCTGTTTATGTAGTTTGCTGTGTGCCACCAGGTCTGGAGCACCTGTCTCTGGTGCCAGTATGCTTAGCAGCTACAAGTCATTAAATCACCATAAATGCTGCGATGGAAGCAGTACACGAAAGAACGTGGTTATCTTGATGCCGTTGGTTCTAAAATCATGCTTAACATTTAAAACAAGATGCAACAAATTTAATTGGCTCCAAATATTCTGCAGTATTGGGAAGTAAAAGGTCAGTGTGCCATCAGTGTTGTCTCCAAAAATAAACAGCAGCTGGAGATGGGGTTCTTTAAAACATTTTGTAACAGAACGAGAATTTCACGAGAAATACTTCTATTAATAAAATAACTTTGAAAATCTTGTGTGCCTCTTGTTGAGAGTGGGAATCCAGGAGAAGGCCATGTTGGGCACCATTCCAAGCAGATCATTAACCTCAGAAAGTCCATAGTGGTGGACACGTCGCTCAGGCCTTTACTCCCACTAACTCGCAACATTTAAACTCACTAGAGTGTTTGAAGCTCTAAATGGCATCATTGGTTTCTACCTAGTGAGGGATGGTGCACACTCACCCGCGTCAGTACAGTTATATTGCAGCTTTTCTGTCCTGGCATTTCATGCGTGCGCTCTATCTGATTCCTACTTCCGTGCCATCCGTGGAGCAAGGAGCTGGTGGCTTCTTCGTGGACTTGATTTGTAGACATGTTCTCCATGAAGATCATGTCAGACCTTGTGTGGGCGTCCAGCAGCCATGGCAGCTCACCATCCTGCATAGCTGCTCCTCGTACAGGCTGCAGTCAAAGTATCACCAGGAATCCAGGCTTATCCCATCCTGACCACAAAGCCTGCAACTCTGCAGAGATTCTGCCTTTTCTAAGTTGACTAATTCTTCGAACTGAGAAGTGGTGCATCTTCCTAAGTTGTCTCCAGTTTTCACAGGTTTGTGGAGTCCGGAATCAAAAGATAGACCAGTTTTAACTGCTCAAGGTATTTAGTTTTAAGCCAGATAGAGCCCAACAGGGGCCCACCGTACCTGGGAATGCCAGCAGCAGAGAAGAGGGGGATGAGTGTAAAAGAAACCTCCACTGAACAAAGGAAGTGGATTGCAAGCTTCCCAGCACCCCATACATATGTTTTAGGGAGGGGCTCATCAGCGCAAGGGCATGCAGGCGATCATGAAGAAAGTACACTCTAGAAGCAGCCCAGCTATCTTGAGCTGTCGTGCAATCCATGTCCCGTGTGGACACTACTTTTCACTTGTTTACTTTAAAATATGCATAGGCACAATGGGCCTTAATATGGTGGTCCAGTGACCGCCAGGGTTGCGGTGGCGGTCGGAATGCCACAGATGCTGCGGTCCGACCACCCCATTACGACCGCAGCGGTAGTGCTGCGGTCGGACCGCCAACACCATCACTTTTTCATCGAGACAACAGTGTGGCGGTGCTGACGGTCCTAATCCGCCACACTAGTGCTGCAAGCACCTGCAGGCCTTTAAAAGAAGAGTGGTCCGATTTTCGAGAACAGCGAGACCGAATCCTTTTTTGATTTGCCTTACCTTTCTTGCTACCTGCATATCCCACAAAGAACTGTTTGTCAGACCTGACCTCCTTGGTTTGGTGAATATAAAGGTGTCCACTCTCCTTGGGTCCAGCAGTTGTAATCTCTGCTTCTCATTGGTAAGGTGAGTCAGAGGGTAAAAAAGAAGGTAATGGATTAAAGTAAAAGGGTCACTACTTTTGGTAACAAAAGCCACTTTTGTTCAGAGGTCCAAATTGTCCTGGAAGAAACATATGAAAGTCAGTCGAATTCCCGGTGCTTGCTAATCCCAAAACCTCCTCTTCAAAGTAATGGCCTCTAGACTAATGCTTTGAACTTCAGCAGGTGTAACTGGCAACTGTGACGGGATTCGAAGGCATCACAAATAAAAAACTAAAGTCGAAACCAGGTTTAAATCCCTTTGTTGCTTCACAGAGAGCATTGACATATGTGTTAATCCCTTCAAAATATGTCATCATTGTAAGGAAATGCCTCCTTGGCATGGTTACCCACTGACTTTTTGCCTTTGCTGATGCCAAGTTATGATTTGAAAGTGTGCTGAGGCCTGCTAACCAGGCCCCAGCTCCAGTGTTCTTTCCCTAAAACTGTACCTTTGCTTTCACAATTGGCACACCCTGGAATTCAGGTAAGTCCCTTGTAACTGGTACCCCTGGTACCAAGGGCCCTGATGCCAGGGAAGGTCTCTAAGGGCTGCAGCATGTCTTATGCCACCCTGAGGACCCCTCACTCAGCACAGACACACTGCTTGCCAGCTGGTGTGTGCTGGAGGGGAGAAAATGACTAAGTCGACATGGCACTCCCCTCGGGGTGCCATACCAAGCTCACACTGCCCATGGCATGGAAAAGTCACCCCTCTAGCAGGCCTTACAGCCCTAAGGCAGGGTGCACTATACCATAGGTGAGGGCATAGGTGCATGAGCACAATGCCCCTACAGTGTCTAAGCAAAACCTTAGACATTGTAAGTGCAGGGTAGCCATAAGAGTATATGGTCTGGGAGTCTGTGATACGCGAACTCCACAGCACCATGATCGCTACACTGAAAACTGGGAAGTTTGGTATCAAACTTCTCAGCACAATAAATGTACACTGATGCCAGTGTACATTTTATTGTGAAATACACCCCAGAGGGCATCTTAGAGATGCCCCCTGAAAACATACCCGACTTCCAGTGTGGGCTGACTAGTTTTGCCAGCCTGCCACACACCAGACATGTTGCTGGCCACATGGGGAGAGTGCCTTTGTCACTCTGTGGCTAGTAACAAAGCCTGTACTGGGTGGAGGTGCTTCTCACCTCCCCCTGCAGTAACTGTAACACCTGGCGGTGAGCCTCAAAGGCTCACTCCCTTTGTTACAGCGCCACAGGGCATTCCAGCTAGTGGAGATGCCCGCCCCCTCTGGCCATGACCCCACTTTTGGCGGCAAGGCCGGAGGAGATAATGAGAAAAACAAGGAGGAGTCACTGGCCAGTCAGGACAGCCCCTAAGGTGTCCTGAGCTAAGGTGACTGTGACTTTTAGAAATCCTCCATCTTGCAGATGGAGGATTCCCCCAATAGGATTAGGGATGTGCCCCCCCTCCCCTCAGGGAGGAGGCACAAAGAGGGTGTAGCCACCCTCAGGGCTAGTAGCCATTGGCTACTAACCCCCCAGACCTAAACACACCCCTAAATTGAGTATTTAGGGGCCCCTAGAACCTAGGAAAACAGATTCCTGCAACCTGAAGACGAAGAAGGAATGCTGACCTGAAGCCCTGCAGAGAAGACGGAGACACCAACTGATTTGGCCCCAGCCCAACCGGCCTGTCTCCCCACTGCAACAGCGACGCGTCCCCCAGGGTCCAGCGACCTCTGAAGCCTCAGAGGACTACCCTTCATCTAAAAGGACCAAGAACTCCCAAGGACAGCGGCCCTGTTCCACAAAGACTGCAACTTTGTAACAAAGAAGCAACTTTTAAAGACCACACGTTTCCCGCCGGAAGCGTGAGACTTTCCACTCTGCACCCGACGCCCCCGGCTCGACCTGCGGAGAACCAACACTACAGGGAGGACTCCCCGGCGACTGCGACCCTGTGAGTAGCCAGAGTTGACCCCCCTAGGCCCCCCCAGCGACGCCTGCAGATGGAATCCAGAGGCTCCCCCTGACCGCGACTGCCTGCTTCAAAGAACCCGACGCCTGGTAAAGACACTGCACCCACAGCCCCCAGGACCTGAAGGATCCGACCTCCAGTGCAGAAGCGACCACCAGATGGCCCTCTCCCTTGCCCAGGTGGTGGCTACCCGAATGTTTGCACTCTGCACCCGGCCGGCCCCGTGCTGCTGAGGGTGTACTTTTTGTGTTGACTTGTGTCCCCCCCGGTGCCCTACAAAACCCCCCTGGTCTGCAGTCCGAAGACGCGGGTACTTACCTGCTGGCACACTGGAACTGGGGCACCCCCTTCTCCATTGAAGCCTATGCGTTTTGGGGACCACTTTGACCTCTGCACCTGACCGGCCCTGAGCTGCTGGTGTGGTAACTTTGGGGTTGCCTTGAACCCCCAACGGTGGGCTACCTTGGACCCAACTTTGAACCCTGTAGGTGGTTTACTTACCTGCAAAACTAACCAATACTTACCTCCCCCAGGAACTGTTGAAATTTGCATTGTGTCTAGTTTTTAAATAGCTTATTGCCATTTTTGCCAAAACTGCACATGGTATTTTGCTGGTTCAAAGTTCCTATGATACCTGAGTGAAGTACCTTTCATTTAAAGTATTGATTGTAAATCTTGAACCTGTGGTTCTTAAAATAAACTAAGAAAAGATATTTTCCTATACAAAAACTTATTGGCCTGGAATTGCCTTTGAGTGTGTGTTCCTCATTTATTGCCTGTGTGTGTACAACAAATGCTTAACACTACCCTCTGATAAGCCTACTGCTCGACCACACTACCACAAAATAGAGCACTAGTATTATCTCTTTTTGCCACTATTCTTACCTCTAAGGGGAACCCTTGGACTCTGTGCATGCTATTTCTTACTTTGAAATAGTACATACAGAGCCAACTTCCTACAATCACTATCAGTGATTTGAAACAGGATGGCCGGTGTGGAAGACAATAAAATATTAACAAGGTGGAAAAATATCCCTTGACTGTGCTCACTGCACATCCTGCTGAGCCAAGGATAAAGGAAAACTGAGGTGGCCAGAAAGGCACGCCTTGAACGGGTCTACATTCTGCTTCAGCCACCATGCAACTAATCTGTTCCACTTTCCAGGATAAACCATTTTTTTGTGACAAGGGCACAAGCTGACAAAATAGGTAAAAGGACTTCAAGTGCCCCAACTCAATTTCTGTGCTTTAAAGTAGAGGCAACGGAGGCTGGAATGCAGAATCTGCCCTCCTGTCTGCACTGAGAAGTAGATACAGAGGTAGACACCGGGAGTGTCTGAGGACCTCTGCGTACCGTGTCCTTCTCTGCAAGTCCAGACCAATAAGAATGACTGGCCTGGTCTTGGCGAATATTCCTCTAGATGCAAGGAAATGCACAGAGAAGGGGAAACTGCACCTCAACCAAAACAAGGCTCCCTGCGATAGATACTGCAGGGCACAGAACTGTGGGCAGTGAGGATTCTCCAGAGTGGTAAAGAGATCTTCCTGAGGTGAGTGCCACAGAAGAAACATGGGCCTGATTACAACTTTGGAGGAGGTGTTAATCCGTCCCAAAAGTGACGGTAAAGTGACGGATATACCACCAGCTGTATTACGAGTCCATTATATCCAATGGAACTCGTAATACAGCTGGTGGTATATCCGTCACTTTTGGGACGGATTAACACCTCCTCCAAAGTTGTAATCAGGCCCATGGTCTGGACCACGTAAAAGTGAAAACACCACTGGTGATTGGCAAGATGATGTTGACAGAGGCTGTTGACTCTGTTATTCAAATAGCCTGCCAGGTGCTCGATGACGAGCCAGATTCCTTGCTGTTGTGCCCATGTCCAAAGTCTCAACTCTTGCCAACAGAGAAGGTGAGACTTGCTGCTCCCTGATAAATATGAAGAAAAGCGACCCATACCAGCAAGGTTAGGCGGACTGCGCTCAGTTTGAGCATGCTGATGTGAAATTCAAGTGCAAAATGATACCATAGTATTCAAATAGAAGTCCAAAAAGGAGTCAAAGGCCCATAAAGTAAGGATTTATAGAATGCGTCCAATCAAATTAAGTTTATTGAATCGTAGAAGATTTCATGCTCCAAAATTCATCACTGATCACAACAACAGCCGACACGTGTTTCGCCATCATCCGTGATTTTTTCAAGGGTAATAGTGCACAAAGAACAAGTACTTCTGAGGATATGTAGTAAAATCTTGAGGATAGATAATTCATCATAAACTGAAATAGCAGAAGAAAGCTCTTGAGGCAAGTAATAGCTGGCTACAACGTGCTTATTGAAACCCGCTTTGAGTATAGAGTTTCAGGAGTTGCTAATCAATAGCAGATCCCACTTCTGACACCTACTGACATTTACATCTGCTGTACAGATGGAGACTTACCAAGGTCTCCTTTTGAAAGTGCATTATTCAGTACTCGGGCCCATGTGTACTTTGACGACGATCCTTGGCTTGGCCGTCTACTATTAATTTGCAGCTCCTGAAGCTCCATAAACAACAAAGGCTTCACTAGACGGCTTCAGAAAACGCCAGACATTGAGCCCACCAGCCGCGCTTCAGGACCTGCTAGCCTAATGTCCGGAATCTTCAGCTAGCTCTTGACACCCACATTTCGGATATCAGAGCTCACTACACTGATTTCACGATGCACAAGTCGAACCCCAGTTCCCAGGAGCCGGACATCAGCTCCCACAATATGAATCCAACGATCCCGCCAAGCCTCGCTTCCAAGAAGGCAGAATACTGCTCCAATCTGATACCAGCAGCCTCACTTCATGACCCACCAGTGATAAATGTGAAATTCCTGAAAAATTACACAAAACACAGATCCAGCATTTTGAGCTATTTTTAGCGTGAAATGCTTCCAAGAATTCCTTTTTGTGTGCAGGAATGTATTATGCGCTGAAAAAGTTGAGCAAAATTGCAAGTGACGCAAACAGTCACTCGTTTACTATTAATCTATGTCAGTCCTGCCCTCCTGTAATAGGATTTTTACCGTAATATAATATCAGTTATGCAATATGGTGTAATTTCGGACATTTTGTGAAACAAGTGTGATGTGAAATGCCAGAAATTCAGTGAGAGTACACCAGAGTAAACTAAATGGTGCCTGGGCCTACTTGTGAACTTACAGAAACATCTTGCAACCCAACAGAACTACCTTGCGACACACCAGCCACACACAGGAATTCACCGGCCACACATGGGGATCTTTATGCCAGACCCTGGTCACATCATCCAGACCTCACCAGTCAACAGTCAGACCCCACCATTCACCTGCCAGACTTCCTCATCCACCAACCTCACCTCATCACCAGACCTTGCCTCTCTACTGGTTAGGCTGCAGGACACACCAACCAGATTTCCGGACCAATCCAAGTGAGATATGGGAGCCCATCAGACAGACATCCTCCAAGTCAGACCTTGCATCCAAACCGCCAGACCTCACCATGACCTAGCCAGAGCTCATCACCCACAGTTCAGACAGATCTCTCCCCTTCGAGTCAGACCTTGCGACCGCTGGCATGCCTCACCAGCCAGTCCGCTGGCTCACCAGTCACTCTCCAGTGTAGGTCTTACAACCCACCATTCAAACCTCACCCCGACAGTCAGACCTCAGGACCCGCAAGCTTGATCGCCGCTTACAGTAGCTGGGCTTTAGCTCCCAGGAAAAGGACCACAGCTTTCACCATGACCCATGATCATAACGTCGGAACAAAAGAGTCATACTTTCGCATTCACTAGCCAAATTTTTGGCCTCCTGCCAGGTCTTGCTACTCACCAGCCAGACCTCGCTGCCCATCAGGTGAACTTGGTCCTAGTCCTCTTCGCTTTGGCCCTTCAGATCCTGGTCCTCGTTGCCTCCTTCTCCTCCTCTTCCCGATGATCCTCTGAGCCAGGTTTTTGATTTTCCTAATATTCTGGGCCCTGATCCATGTCCTCATCCCTCTTCTGAGCCTGGTACTCCATTTTAATGGGAGATTATTTAGACACGTTTGTCTAAGTGATGTTTCTCCTCTTCACGTCTCCCTTGCCCTGCTCTGGTGGAGGGGGGTTGATCTTAGAACCACTCCCTCTTGCATTTTTCATCCCTCTCCTCTGAGGGAACCCCAGCAGCAGTCTTTTGAGGGGACTCGAACCGCCTTACCAAAGAAATCATGAGTAGTTGTAAAGTGTTTCAGGCCCCTGTGCAAATGGCTCACCCAGACTGTGTTTTTCTATGAATTCTGGCACTGTTGTTTTGTTAAATTATTTAATGTGGGCATAATCACCTGGGAGGGTCTCCTGGCTTCTAGAGAAGGGGATTTGCTCTGGATTGGGCCTATTGAAAGAGACAGATTTTCAGGGTTTTTCTTATTTCTAGGGCTGGACTGGTAGCTCTAATGTGCAAGGGGAGGTTGGATCTAGGCTTTTGGAGCCAGGTAAGAGAAAGTGTGGCGACAAGGTCCTGTTCTTCAGATATGGGAGATGTTCGAAATGGAGGTTTCTAGTTGGCAGGGTATGTGCCCTGTCCAAGTAGGTACCACAGTCCTCGTCAGGGTAAGTCAGATACACAACCTGAATCAACCTGTGCTCACCGCCTGGTAGCTTGGCACAGAGCCGGCAGGCTTAACTCATACGGCAATGTGTAAAGTATTTGTGAAACCCCCAATTACAGTAACACAGTGAAAGACACCACAAAGAGACTGGACACGCAGTTAGAACAATAGAGGATATTTATCTTATTATTAGTTAAGGCCAATATGACAGAAAAAGATAATACTTAAGTATGATCTATACCATAAGTTACTCTTGGAAGTTCATTGGGAAGTTGGGGGATTCATAGGAGGGTTACTTGCTCTGATAAGGGTTTGTCTTGTGGCGATTGTACAAGGATTTCTGAGTTTTATTGTGAAGAGTTGTGGCCAAATCCCCACCCCTCAGTGCCAAAGGGGTGGTGATGTGAAGCGCCTGAGTTAGCGCGCTTATGTTGCAGAGAAGTATAGGTCTGATGTCTGATTACCATCCCGGCATGTCGGGTAGAAAGAGAAGGGACGTTGGAGGTGCTCTTTTTAAGAGCTTTACGGTGTGGGCCAGGAGCACTTCCTGGATCTGGCCCGTAGTGTTTGGAATGTGCATCTCTTTCTGGAATTATGACACCCGTGGAAGTTGCAATGGTTCCCGGATACGGGGTGGGTCTCCGCGTCATCGATGTGAGTCTGGGTGATGAGCTCTGGAGGCAGGGAGCCTCCACGTCGTTGGTGTGATGCTTGGCGGCACCGCAAGTCAAATGGGAGCCGAGCTGGGTCTTTGAAGTGGCTGTTGATTCTCTGCTTGCTCCCCCAGCAGAGGTAAGGGCAGGCGCAGCGTCTTCTGGGCTCCCCTGGAAGAGCTCGGCAGACACGGGTGTCAGTCCGCACAAGTACTCCGGCAGACCGAGGTAGCAGTCACGGGGTGAGGCAGTGGTTCCGCTTGTGGTGCTCAAGCTCCCCGAGCTCAATTCGGCACCCGGCGGTCTGAGCCAGTGGACTCTGGGCCCAGGGGGGGGGTTTCCTGATTTAGCAAAATGGTGCTTTTTCTGATCTAGATCCCAGCGGTTCCTGGGGAATGAAAGACAGCCAGCCAACACACAGGGCGCAGACCGCAAGGGCAGTCCCGCCTGGTACACGGTCAAGGTGCAAGAGGCCAACACAGCAAAGCAGCAGTTTAGTAGCAGTCCCTCCTGGCAGGCACCAGTGCAGCAGGCCAACACAGCAGAGCAGAAGCAAAGTGGCAGTCCCTCCAGGCAGCACAGTAGACTTTGTGTAGCTGACCAGCCCAGCAATTGGTCTAGTGGCAACCTAGACCCTCGGAACCTAAAGTGAAGTAACTTGGAAGGGTTTGGGGTCCACCTTTTTCACTTTATTGCCCAGGTCCTGGAAGGTTGAGGACAATTCCAGACCTTCCTTTGAAGTCCCCAGGGTCCCTTCCTTCCCCTCTCCAGCTCCAGACACTACTCAGGGGGGATGCAGCCCTTTGTGTGAGGAGAGGCAGAGCCCTATTCAGAGGCAAGTGGCAGCTCCTCCCTCCCACCTCGTCAAGGAAGCCCCATCAACTTGGTAATGGGCCATTAATATGCTAATGCCAAACCCAGGATCCCTTTGTGGGTGACTGTCTAGTGAGAATGCACAGAGCCCAGCTGTCGTCTACCCCAGATGTGTATTCAGGGACAGGCAGAGGCACGGAATGGTTAAGTAAGAAAATACCAACTTTCTAAAAGTGGCATTTTCAGGCTTACAATTTAAAATCCAACTTCACCATAAGGTGTGCTTTTTAAATTGTGAGTCCAGGGACACCAAACTCCAGATTTCTATCTCACCCCATTGGGAAGTTAGACTTAAGAGGTTTTAAGGCGTCCCCAATGCTATTCTGTGTGAGAGACAGGCTTTGCAATAATGGGAAATGAATTTAGCAGTGTTTTCACTATCTGGGCAGGTTGCATGTAAAAGCACATGCCCAACCTTTGTATGTACACTGCATCTGCCCTTGGGGCTAACTAGGGCTTACCTTAAGGGTGACTTACATGTAGTAAAAAGGAAGGTTTGCTCCTGTTATTTAATTTACAGGCCCTAGGCACACGGGGTGCACTTTACTAGGGACTTACAGGTAAATTAAATATGCCAGTTGGGGAGAAGCCAATGTTAACATGTTTGAGAGCACAAAGCACCTGCACTTTAGCACTGGTCAGCAGTGGTAAAGTGACCAGATCCCTAAAGGCCAGCAATAATAGGGCAGAAAAACTAGGAGGAGGGAGGCAAAAAGTCTGGGGTGACCCTGCAGAAAGGGCCATTTCCAACAGGAGATACGGACGAGCAGAAGGCTGGTGTGGAGAAGATGTCTGGTGGTGGTGTGGAACTGATGCAGCTGTTTAGGTAGGTGGGTCCTTGGTTGTGCAGTGCTTCATATATATGTGTGTGTGAGTAGTTTGAAAAAGACACATTTGTGAATGGGGAGCCAGTGGAGGTCTTTTAGGTGTGAAGGTATGTTGGTGTGTGGTGGAAGAGTCTCACTGCTGCATTCTGGATGACATGGAGTCTCCTGGTGAGGCATGCGGAGATTCTGACAGCATGTTGCTGTAGTGCAATTTGCCCGTGATTAAGGCATAGGTGATGGTTCAACGGGTACGGAGCAGAAGCCATCTGAAAAACTTTCTGAAGATATTGAGGTTGTGGAAACAGGAGGAAGTGGTCAAGTTGACTGGCTGGACTTCCAGATTTGGTTGTTGATCACGATCCCTGGACTTGTGGGTTGACTCGACAGAGTGGGTATGGTTCTAGGTCATCATTTCAAGCACCAGAGTGAAGTGTGTTTGCCGAAGAGGGCCACCTCTATCTTATATGAGTTCAGTTTCAGGGAGTTGTTCTTTATCCAATGGGTGACTTCTAACTAGCTTTGATGAACTTGGTTTGGGTGCTGGAGTTGTCCTCAGAGAGGGAGAGAATGAGCTGAGTGTCTTTGGGATATGACGTGGAGTCCACAGGCTCGGACGATGCTAGCGAAAGGGGCCACGTAGATATTGAAGAGCGTGCGGCTGAGAGACAAGCCGCTGGGACTCTGCAGATCAGGATGGAGGACGAGGAGCTGGGAGAGGTGCAGGTGAAATGGCAGCAGTGCAAGTGAAAGCACCTTTAGTGCTGGTCAGGGAGGCCAGAATACAGTGTGCAGAAGGGTGTCCCGAATTGAAAGTGTGGAGGGGTGTGAAAGAGTAATGTCTTGGGCTGCAGTGGGTGGGTGGAGGTCCAAATGTCCTGGCGCTGGGCGAGGTTGGGGCTCATATTTGCTTACAGTTGGCACACATCATTGAGAAGGTCTGAGAGGTGGCATTTTTATCATAGGGATGGTAAGCTGTGCTTGGTGGGGTAGGAGTGGGCAAATGAAGGATGAAGGTAAGGAGTAAGTAATGTGTGGCTCTGGGAGCAAAAAATGAGAAAAAGAAAGCAGCAAGCAAGGATTAGTCTGAAGGAGTTGGAAAGCGAAAAAAAACAGAAAAAGGAGACCGGTTGCAAAAGCAATACAGGGCAACAGTGAGAGCGAGTGAAAGTGGTTTAAGTGGAGAGAGTGAGAAAAAAAGAGGTAAAAATATGTGGAAAAAGAGGCAATTAGTATCACAAGAACAGCAAAAATGGAAAGAGGCAAAGGTTGAAAGTGGCAAAAAAGAAAAAAGTGCAAAAGGTGGGAGGTGGCAAAAACGTGCAAAGAGGGAGGGGTGGAGAGAGTCAAAATAGTGGTTAAAATCAAAGAGGCAAAAAGCAGGAGCAAAGTAAGAAAAGAGAAAAGAGAAAAAAGAAAAGAAAGAAAGGAAGGAAGGAAGGAGAAACAAGCAGGAGGCTGGAGGGCATCTGGCTGATGCAGCAGTTTGGAATTGGGGTCCAAAATGGCCCGGTTTGGCCGGAAGGCTGAGGCATCAGATAAGGCAGGGCCAGGCAGTGCATTCTCAAACTGAATGTACACTGGTATGAAACGTACTACAAGCCCCATAATGCAAAGAAGAAAACGTGATTGAGTGAGTTAATTGGGAGCACACATGGCATTCTCGAAATCTCTGGGGCACCAGCCACGTTTGTTTTCCCAGCAGCCCCTCAGCTGGGTAGTTTTTAGATTCTCATTTCCTCTGCTCCCCATACCTCCACACCATGGGGACCCTTGGCACCCATTTTCTCAGCCACCTATCAATTTCATGTTGATCCTCAGTTTCTTGTCTCAATGCAGGTCAAAAGACATTTAGGTGAAAGCCCCCTACCTGTGAAACCAAACATAGTTCAATTCCCCTATTCCATTTCTGAATGTCCCTATACTTTTTTGTAGCCCACTCAGTGTTCACAATTATTTTTTGGTTTTATATGTTAAAAAATCAACACTGCATTGTTTACACCAACTATAAATATACAGTTGGGAATTTAAACCAATGTATTTCCTCATATAAGTAATCTAGTCATTAAATCATTCCTGCACATAAAATAATACAGCACTTACAAATATGTTGGTCCTTTTACAAGAGGTAAATCCCTTTTAAAGCTACAGAAGCAATCCTTCTATCCTCTGTATTCATGAGCCTGCTGGGCCCTCCAAACAGAAGATTAAATAGTGCTGATCACCAGCAGCGCGTTAACTGAGATATTGTAAAAGGTAAACGCCCATAATTTGTTACAGACATGTTTTTGATTGGAATGCACAGTCTGTCTCGAATAATACTGATTCCTGGATAAAACGATAGTTAGTGTTAAAAGTAAATAATACTCGTTGCAGATGCGGACTATGACGACTTTGTAAATTAATTAAATTATTTATTTTTAAAGGCACCAGTCTCACTGAGCACTTGGTCCCCCCAGAGCAGCTGTTGACATCTGTCAGCATTCCAGCCAATCACAGCCCGGCTCCCAATCTGAAGCCAGTCCGAGGTTGAACCAATTGGAGAAGGATTATTATGGGCCAATCAGAGCCCGCGCTGTCCCGAGGGCGCGACTGACGATCAATTTTTTCTCGTAGTGGGTCAGGCGGCCATCTTGGAATGTCATTGCCAGACGCGTGGGACATTATGAAACTCGTTATGGACCGGATCGCATCAGTGCGGTTGGATCCTGTAACTTATCTTTTACAACCGTTTTGACAGTTATTTTTGTTAAAGATCGGTAGGTGAGAAAGTTTCTGCGAGCAAACGTTACATTTAAGCAGAACACCGATGCTACATCACATTTTATTTATGATGACACCTCATTATTTAGTTCTATTACTATTTTTCTCTTTTCCTTGTTCCTTTCCTATCGAATCCTTTACATACGTAAACCAGGCGCGTTTCACGCCTCTCGTTGCTTCTCACCCTTCGTGCAGGGCTGCTGTGTGTGGGCCGCCACTCCCATAGGTTCAGATGGGCGCACTCTGCTGTCCGATAGGCGCACCCTGCTGTCCAAGCCTCGCTCTGGGCGGCGGTGCTGCACTCTGATTGGACCGCCTGCGTGTCAAGCCTCGCTTTGAAGCCCGGGTGCCTGAACTTCAAAGATGGAGTAGCCAGTGCTTGTTTGACCCTGGCCTGGAGGTAAGAGAGAGGTAAGAAGCCCAGGACCCAGGCCGGTGATGGAGCCGAGGGGGGGCCGTCGGTCCTGCCGTGTGCACGGGCCTGCTGGCCGGCAGTGATCGATACTGAGCCCCTCAAAGCCCGTGCACCTCTTACTCTGCCCATTAACATAGGGTTAAAGCTGCAGCTGTCAAGTTTAAAGTGGGGAAGTATTGCATTTTACAGGTGTGCGAAATTCGTGTAATTTGCTTTCGTCTGATTATGCAAATGTAAAAAAAAAAAAAAGAAATGACATGAAATGCAAAACCAGCATTTGGCACTGTACTTAGGCATGGAATGCATCCTCGTGTCCACTGCAGTTGGTGCTTAAATACTTTGCACAAGGGTGCAAGATGAATCCGAATAACCAACAGTAAACCCCAGAGTCACCTCGGGGTTCCGGGCAGCGTGCTACCCGGTGTGCAGCGCTTCAATGCCTGGTCCGGGGTAGTAAGCGCTATACAAATGCAATTGCAAGAAAAAAATAAAATAATGCAAAAACACAAGCTTCGCAAATAGCAGCTGCTCACTTGCTGGTCACTCACGCTGTCCTGCATGCCACTTACATCACAAAAGGGGAAGACGTTTAAAAAAGAATTGGCGAAAAGTATTTTCCCCATTGACTTCTATTCAAGAAAAGGCATTTAAAAAAAATATATATGTATTTTGGGGGGATGGTGTTTAAATTATGCTATTTTTGGCTTCGAAAATCCTGAGTGTACCACCAGATTCAGATCTGTTGCATGTTTCTGTTGCTCTCCTGCACGCGTCCTACATTTTTGCTGCAAAAGGTCCATAATAATTTTGTGCAACAAACCTAATGCAAAATTACTGAAATTCTGCAAGATTCCATCCACATGCCGAAAATGTTGCAAAGGCCTATTTCTGCCATAGGCATCCTTCACATGGTGAACAGTTCTTGAAATGGAAATTTTGTATTGATGGCACCCAGGGTGAAGTTTCTGTTTGATTCTGAGAAGTTCTTGTACTTGTCCAACAAAAGTATTATATACCTGCTGAGCAGTGACGATAGTCTTCCTCTCAAATTATGCTGAAAAAGAAAACCGGTGCAATGCTTATATCTCCAGACTTGTTTCTTTCTGTGAGCGGTATACCCAAAGCTCCCCATTTACACTTGGAATGGTAAAGTAACTAGACATTCAGTCAAAATACTTTATTCGGTTAAAAAAAAAAACCAAAAAACATAAAAGTGCACAGAACAAACACCGCAGTACAAAATGTGTACAATAAGTTAAACTAATAGTTAAAAACGATAATCGGCAATGCATCGTAAAAATCTCAGTAAATCAAAGCAGGTATGTGGCCTGTCAGGCTGACACCAGAGCGCGGAGCAGGATCACATAGCCCTAAGCAAATAGGATTGTATCTGAGTCCCTATACTAGAAATGTATTGTATTGTAATAGTATTTATATATGCACTTTCTACCCCTGATGAGGCGTCAAAGCGCTTTTCGGCGAGTAGCACGCTACTCCGGAACCCAAAAGGAATTAGTGGTGGATTAAGGAAATATGTACAGAAAATAAAGGTAGATAGTCCCTCCAGCGTGGTCAAAACCTAGTTGAGGAGTCCCAGTCTATCCAACCTACCACTACTGCCCCAGTGCGCTGGTTCTAATACTCCGACTCCAGTGTAAATATTTGGCGACTGTGAAGACAATAGATTTTTTAGTCTCAACGTGCAGCAGCCTAAGTGCCACTGAGCACTGTCTAACCCCAAAAAGTCTACAATTCTGAAGGAGTCAACACTTTCGGGCTTTTGTAGCCTGGGAAAAACGAAAAAGTGGGATGGAGTCTCTTCTGCACAACAGCACAGTGTGCAACGGTGCTAAAATCGATTTTAAATTTCTATCTGGAGCAAAAAGATAGGAGTGGTAAAGTGCCATGGCAAAACTTAATGTACAAAAGTCTAGAAGCATGAATTGGGATACCATCTAAAAAGCATTCAAACTGACTTTCTGGTTTAAAATCTAAAAATTCAGTTGTGCGCGATCCATAATTCTCATTGCTTACCTCAAGACCCCACACTTCAGCCCAGCAGATGTCCTCGAAGGTCTGCTTAGAAAACAAGTAGTACTTGAATCGGTACGGCAAACAGAATTACATTTAATTCTTGCACCTAACTTGAGATAATCAGAGATTGTTTACATTGTCCCATGTTAGAGCCAATTTTTTATTTTTTGTCTGCAGCCAGAGTTTGGCGAAAGCCATATTTCCCAAAGTTCTCATGAGTGAGTAATAATTTGTATAATCAGTAACATCATAGGAACTGACATCAAATAACCTTTCACTCTAACGATATTACTGGAGATAATATGAGTGAAAGTGGCAAAATTATTACCGTTCACCGTTGTGAGTGCTATCTTAATCATTTTACCAAAAAAGCCACACTCTGCTTTAGATATGAACATGTCCATGTTAAACGTGTAAATGTATCCCTTCAAACAGGCAAAAGTCATCCCTGAGAGAGTAGGAGCCATGATGATCTCATAAACTTCGAGAATCACTTTTATTTGGGAGACATTGTATGTGTTGGTGCCCTCTGTCATTAAATGGATCAGGGATGCACAGCAGCACATGTCTGATTTCAGTGTGCTTGACTAGTGTTCACTGGGATCCTGCTAACCAGGACCCCAGTGATTATGCTCTCTCTCCTCTAACGTTTGTCACTACATACTGGTAACCCAGTATTTCACCCACAATTGGCACACTGGTGCCTCCTTATAAGTCCCTATTATATGGTACCTAGGTACCCAGGGCATTGTGGTTCCAGGGGATCCCTATGGGCTGCAGTATTTCTTTTGCCCCCCCACAGGGAGCCCATGCAAAGGCTTCTGCAGGACTGCCATTGCAGCCTGAGTGAAAAGGTGCACACACCCTTTCACTGCCATTTACACTGCACCAGGTCACTTATAAGTCACCCCTATAGCAGGCCCTCCAACCCTGAGGGCAGGGTGCAGAGTACCTATATGTGAGGGCACCCCTGCACTAGCAGAGGTGCCCCCACGACCTCTTGGACCGTTTCCCCACACATTGTGAGTGCTGGGACGTCATTTTACGCGTGTACTGGATATAGGTCACTACATATGTTCAGCTACATAATGGTAACTCTGAACATAGGCATGTTGGGTATCAATAATGTTAGAATCATATCCCAGTGCTTTTGCAAGCATTGGTTGTATGATTCCATGTACTATGGGGGCTCCTTAGAGGACCCCCAGTATTGCCTTTTCAGCCTTATGAGGTTTTCCAAGCAGCCCCAGCTGCTGCCACCTCTCAGACAGGTTTCTGCCCTCTTGTTGCTCAAGCAGCTCGAGCCTAGGAAGGCAGAACAAAGGATTTCCTTTCTGAGACGGGTGTTACACCCTCTCCCTTTGGAAATAGGTATTACAGGTTTGGGAGGGGTAGCCTCCCTAAGCCTCTGGAAATAATTTGAAGGGCACAGATGGTGCCCTCCTTGCATAAGCCAGTCTACACTGGTTCAGGGAGCCCCCCCCAAGCCCCAGCTCTGGCGCGAAACTGGACAAAAGAAAGGGGAGTGACCACTCCCCTGTCCATCACCACCCCAGGGGTGGTGCTCAGAGCTCCTCCAGAGGGTCCCTAGATTTTGCCATCTTGGATTCCAAGTTGGCAGGGAACTTAGGGAGCATCTGAGTGGCCAGTGCCTGCAGGTGATGTCAGAGCCCTCCCCTGATAGGTGCTTACCTGTTAGCTGACCAGTCCCCCTTTGAGGGCTGTTTAGGGTCTCTCTCTTGGGTGGTTCTTCAGATTCGGATTGCTAGACTCCAGCAGAAATCCTCTGCATCCTTTACTTCACCTTCTTATCGAAGAAACTGCGTCTGGACCTTCCAGGAACTCTACAGTGCGATGGCTTCCGGGCCAGAGTAGATGACAGCTGCACAGAATCAAACAGATGACCCAGGTGATGACCAACAGTCACTCCCTGCTTGTCACAGATGTTCTTCGGCTTGACAACTCCGTACTCACTGTAATAAACATAGACACACAGTGCCACAATCTAAAGGGATTTGAAGATTTGATTGTCCTATGTGAAAGTAATGTAGAGGAGAAACTCCCACCACCATGTCAAATCTTGACAGCAGGGGATTTCACCTCCAAGCTAGGTAAAATGAAAATAATTTCTCATGGAAGCCATGCTCCCCTAGGAAGCCCCAGCCCTAAGTTAAAATTTTCCCTGAAAAGTTCTTGAAGATAGACCAGAAATGGCATGATTTCTGCCATGCATATTGTAGTGCAGCCAGCTATCCTAACTCAATGATCTACATCGTAAACCCCCCTACCAAAGTGGTACCAATTCTCTAACGCAAGATTGACCTTGAGAGCCAAAAATGACCACAACCCAAAAATAAGCGGTGCAAAGAACCCGCCTCTTGTGCATGTCTGCACACAAATGTTATCCAACAAGTTCTTAGAACAATCTGCTTCAGCCCCCAGAATGTGGCTCCAGCCGTACCAAGGAAGATGTACCAGACAAAGCCAAATATATATATATATATCTATATATATATATATATATATATATATATATTGTTAGAAATGGGGTGTTTGGTTGGCAGTCAGGTTACCACCTGTCCAAGCAATGGACCCTCACTCTAGTCAGGGTAAAGGAGAATCACCCTCAGTTAACCCCAGCTCAACCCCAAGGTAGCTTGGCACAAGCAGGCAGGTGTAAGTTCAGAGTCTAGGTGTAAAGTATTTGTACCAACACACACAGTAACTCAGTGAAAACACTACAAAATGATACAACGCAGGTTTAGAAAAATAAAAAATATTTATCTAAACAAAACAAGACCAAAACGCCAAAATCCAACATACACAAGTCAAGTTATTGATTTTAAAAGCAAAAGAGTCTTAAATTCTTTAGTAAGCAGTAAAAACACTGTTCGCGTTGAAAGGTACATGGGTAACGTCAAAATAACACACACCGGCAAGTGTGCGTCTCAAACGGTTAGTGATGCGTCGATTTCTCACCCGCAAGCAAGACCGTGCTTAATTTCTCCTTCTCCGGTCAGGTCAGCACACGTAGTTTTTCCTCTCTGCAGGAGAGCGATGCGTCTATCTGGGCAAGCACTCGGGTCTGGGCAGGCGTTGCATTGCTTTTCCGCGCCCAGCAAGGTTTGCGTCAAAAATCCTGCCGCACGGTATCAGCAAAACCGCGCAATGTGGGTTGTGATGTTATCCAGCCGCGATGCCGGTGGAGCATTTCTGCCACAAAGACGCGTCGGTTTTCAACAGCGTTTCGGAAGGTGCATCGATATTTTCGCACGTCGGTCTGTGCGTGGAATTTCAGTCTTGGTCTGCCAGCTTCACCTTCCAAGGCCCCAGGAACTGGATAGGGCACCACTTGGCAGGAGTCTCAGCATAGAGTCCAGGTGCTGGCAGGAGAAGTCTATGATGGCCCTGAGAATTCAACAACAGGAGGCAAGCTCAGGACAAGCCCATGGAGATTTCTTCACAAGCAGGAATGCACAACAAAGTCCAGTCTTTGTCCCCTTGCACCAGGCAGAAGCAGCAACTGCAGGATAGCTCCACAACGCACAGTCACAGGCAGGGCAGCACTTCTCCTCAGCTCTTCAGCTCGTCTTCATGCAGAGGTTCCTCTTGATTCCCACAAGTGATCTAAAGTCTGTGGTTTTGGGTGCCCTTCTTATACCCATTTTGGCCTTTGAAATAGGCTTACTTCAAAGGAAAGTCTCTCTTGTTTGTGAAATCCTGCCTTGTCCAAGCCAGGCCCCAGACACACACCAGGGTGTTGGAGACTGCATTGTGTAAGGGCAGGCACAGCCCATTCAGGTGTAAGTGACTACTCCTCCCCTCCCTCCTAGCACATATGGCTCATCAGGATATGCAGGCTACACCCCCAGCTCCCTTTGTGTCACTGTCTAGAGATAGGTGCAAACAGCCCAAGTGTCAAACTGACCTATACAGGGAATCCACAAACAGGCAGAGTCACAGAATGCAAAAAAGTGGCATTGTCAAACACACAATCTTAAAAATCAACTTTACTAAAAGATGTATTTTTAAATTGTGAGCTCAGAGACCCCAAACTCCACATGTCTATCCGCTCCCAAAGGGAATCTACGCTTTAATCATATTTAAAGGCAGCTCCCGTGTTGACCTATGAGAAGGGTAGGCCTTGCAACTGTGAAAACCAAATTTAGCAGTATTTCACTGTTAGGACATATAAACCACATTAGTATATGTCCTACCTTCAACATACACCGCACCCTGCCCATGGGGCTACCTAGGGTCTACCTTAGGGGTGTCCTATATGTAAGAAAAGGGAATGTTTAGGCTTGGCAAGTGGATACACTTGCCAAGTCGAATTGGCAGTTTAAAACTGCACACACAGACACTGCAGTGGCAGGTCTGAGCCATGTTTACAGGGCTACTAATGTGGGTGGCACAACCAGTGCTGCAGGCCCATTAGTAACATTTAATTTACAGGCCCTGGGCACAGCTAGTGCACTTTACTAGGTACTTACCAGTAAATCAAATATGCCAAGCATGGATAAACCAATCAACAATACAATGTACACAGAGTATATGCACTTTAACTCTGGTTAGCAGTGGTAAAGTGCTCAGAGTTCAAAAGCCAACAACAACAGGCCAGAAAAAATAGGAGGCAAAAAGATTAGGGATGACCCTGCTTAAGGAAAAAAGTCCAACATATATATACATATATATTTTAAAGGAATATACCTCATAGAGTTCCATTTCCTTGTAGCAGCTCTCAAACCCCATGTACCTTGTTGATTCTACACACCCGGGAGCCTTCCTGAAATCGGAAGGGGAATCATACTAAACTGGAGAAACCTAGACATAGAGGCTGTAGAAGAGTGGAATTATCTATCAGAAACCACACTCCTCAAACAAAGGTTTCTAAACAAATTTGAAGACAGTCGGCTTACAGAGCAACTTCTTTTAGGAGCTAGCGGAAATCCTTTCCCAAAGGACATCTAAAGCACTCTGGAAAAACCGTCACTAAAAACACCAGCACAATTGTAGTGTAGGCCCGGCAATTACAAGACTTGGAAAGAATTCCATCAGGTGGCACTGAATATCAACACAAAATTAATCTGTAAGATGGCTGCCTGGGGGTGCTCCCAAAGGCCGCCTATCCTTGATCCAAAATCTTCCAAGCTTCGTGATCTCATCACTTTCAGAATACCTTCCAGAATATTCCATTGGCTCAACTCTTGAGTAAAATACACATGGACATGATGACTGAAGCTTCTGAGTACTCAAAACCTATTGCCCACGTAGAGTAGAAACACAGAAATCAAAAACGACTTATCTCCTAAACCGAGCAAAGATGCCATCTCCAGATTGAAAAATTATCAATATGAAAAAACTTTGAAGCCTAACCTCCTCCCAAACAATCTGGTCGAATGCTTCCAAGTGGATGAGCGGAAATCTTACAGGCCCTCTTTCACTACTCACTGAAACTTGCACCATGTCAGGATTCTCCCTCAGTAACATGATAGTGCCAGTATATAAAACAAGCAAGACGCCAGACCCAGAATCATGCAGGCCCATTAGCTTAATAGCCAAGGAAGCCAAGATCATCACCATCATAATCCTGAAACAATATCTAGTAATAGGAAGAAGCCAAAGATCTCTTGACTGACCGAGGTGGTTTTAGACCTGGCCTCTCAGTCATCAACTAGGCTTTCATACTCCAGCACCTGGTGTCAAACTACTCAAAACAGAAAAATAAAATGCTTGTTTGTGGTTTTCTTAGATTTTTCGTCTGGCTTTGACACATTGACCAAAGCAAACTATAGTCAAAACCATTAAAAACATCTCTGAATACACTCATACTCACCGATGAAGAAACTATCCACAGAGACCTCTGCACAGGTGAGGCATAGAACAAATGGTATACTGACCTCCAAGTTCCCCAGTAAAACAGCTAAAGCAAGGCAGTCTGCTGACCTCCCTCCTTTTCAACATACACACAAACCATCTTCCTGAGAAACTCTTGAAGATTGTCATGGATGCACTGGAAATCCAAATGTCTTTGCTCCAGTACAGTGCTGTGCTGACAACTCGGTACTTCTGGTGTATACCCCAATTGCTCTCGAACAGAGTGCATATCTTTACTTACCTGGGCATAACTTTTAGCACCTCAGCGTCATGGAAGCCACACCTAGAGAAGTCTTCTAAGAAGATGGAAGCAATTGCCAAGGGGATGCTCTGATTCACGTTGCATCAGAGATGGATTTTTCTCCTGTGTACCAAGCAAAACTAAAGTAAAAATGAATTTGCTCAGCTCATATGTTGATGAGGTATGGTCACCTATGGACAAACTCCTTGGACTCCTTGGAGAGGAAACTGTGGCAGTTATGCTCCAATACCACAGTCACTGCCATCAGAAGCCATCCAAGCTGACCTTGGATACACTGGTCAGACGTCGATGCCAGGGGGAAGGGTAATGCAGCTAAACTCAACAAGGCATGCTCAGCTCATCTGATTGATCTGTGCAGGGAAGAATTCACCAACCTGAACAATAAAGCACATAAGGAAGACCGGACAGTCTGAGACGCAAGAAAATTGAACTTACTCCCTAGGTGTTTCTTTCTGATGGACGTCCCTCATGCAAGTGTCTCATAAAACAGCACTCAAAAGGTAATACACAAGACTGAACTGCAAGAATGGCAGGAGTGCCTAGATCTGCTTAAAAGTATAAGATGGATTGAGGTCTACAAGCTACATCCAAAGCAACAACTATGCCCCCGCACTCTGCATGGCATGGACGATCTCCGAAACCTTGCTTAGGCAAGGTAGACAAACAAAGCCACCTATTGAACACCACCTGTCAGCCAGAAAACCTTTGTAAAGGGCAGTCAATCAAGAACATTATGCATATTCCCCTAGAGTGCGACTGGTATTCTAAGAGCAGGAAGATCCTTCTGGAGAAAATGTTGAGACTAATTCAGTCTGAATACCAGGGCACCAGTCTGTTACTCCATGTGGGAGGCCGCCTTCCAGAAAGTTATGCTTTCCTCAATGCAGTGCCAACAGCCAGAAGCACAATGATTGCTGCAATGGCCGCAACCTCGAACGAGTCATCAGGAAAGAAAATGCAACATCATTTATACAGGCAGAGCAGAACCTCTTGCGGCCTCAAAAGAGCTCATCAGAAAAGCTCTTCAAGCATGTTTTTAGCAACAAGCTCAGGATAAACATTTGCTATTGTCGAGGCATCTCTACATACCTTTGATTTGCTATTTCATCCCGGGCACTTACTCCCATGCTGGGACTGGGCCCACATTGACAATTCTCCGAACCATAACAAAATGACAAGTCAACAGCCCGTTTAAGTTCTTGACATGATTGATGCCAAGTAATGGACAGAAAGATATAAATTGTCACAAAACTCTTGCATGTTTAGGTCGAGGGTCTGACTTTCTACCACAGTCGCACGTGCTCACTCCTTCACATTACCCCCATCCAAAGGTTCCCTCCACACACCTACTCCTTCTCACCCTGTCTTGCTCTTCGGTGCTCTTACAGGTGTTATTACCTTTTTGTATGCAAAGGGCTAAACGAATGCCAAAACTAAGAAAAGTTAAGTCCACCACACCTCATGACAATGTCTTCATCCAATCCAAGTTATACACAGTAACAGTGTCACTCTGGGATCCTCTGACAAATCCCTTTATTTCCTGCAGTTGACTCAAAATGCAGCTGCCAGGTTGCTCATAGGTGGTAAGAAGTAGGGGAAGGTAACCCCATCATTACAGCAGCGGCATTGGTTCACAGTACCAAAAAACATGCAATTTAAATCTTCAATGATGGTACATAATGCAGTCTAGTCTCTCTCAACCATTCTTGACTTCCAAATCATTTGGCATGTTTCACTTTGTTTCCTAAGATCTGGAAATCCGTATTATCTTCAGGTTCTGTGTACACAGAAAGTCTGTTCCTCAGACAGCATTTTTGGTTGCAGCTACCAGGCTCTCACATGCACTTTGCGTTGGATCACCGGTCCCAATGCTCTCTCACTATTAGCAGAAAGCAAACTTTGCTATTTAATTACTAGTTCATTTACTCTTTCAGATTTCTCAGTTAATGGTCTTGGCACCTGAAAGCTTTGACTTTAGTGCACTAGAAAAGTCCTTTATATCATATATTGCATGTCTGTCTATCTTGTCTCAGTCTTTCATCCTCGCACTGTTTACCTCTATAATTCTTTCTCTTGCTTTCTGTTCTCTCCATATGTTGTTCTCTTTTGTCATAGGTTCTAAATCTCTTTTTTTGCATTACAACGATGGAGAGCTCGGAATGCTCACTGATTGTACTGTGGAGCTTGAGAAAAGCATTGCAGATTTACTGCTTGCCTGTGCACCAAATGCCAACATCTCACGAACCTCACCTCACTCCCACCTTTCTCCGCAGCACGACATGGATCAAGACAAGCTCCTCCTGAGTGATTTACTCTGCTAATGCAACGTTCGCCACCTTCCGACATTTACAAATTAGCTTCCCTATAACATAACATAACATAACAGTGATGGTTCAAGAGGATGTCCCTCTGCCTCAAAATCCCAGGTAGCCAAGGCTCTATAGTGACTCTTACCATCATGACTAGACTTGGACACCTTGCAGAGCTAGAAGCCCCCAAGCATTAAGGAGACAGCGGCATTCCTTCATCTACCGGGATCAGCAGCATCCATCTTGCCTTCAAGGGATCAATTTCTAAGTAGTCTGGTAGAAGAAGCCCCAAGACCTCCCATCTGCTTCGAGCACGCCTCAAGCTGCACAGACCCTAGCTACGGTAGACCAGCCAGGACTATTCCAGAGTAATAACCATGCTGATGCTGCAGTTGTGTTGCATTCCTGTCCCGCGGTCTTATCAGCTTCGCAAGCAGAGCCTCTCTCTGCACCTGGGTGTCCCTCCAATAGACAACATTTGAAGAGGGTTCTAGGATGACGAAGAGGAAAAGAAAGGTGGAGGACTACTGAACGAATAGGGCAGTGGACACAGTACAGGAAGAATAACGTTCCTAGGAGAGCTCTCCACTTACTTCTGTCTGGGCCTTCTCCAACCTCAATTTTGGATACCATGTGAATGTAACAAATACATAATGGATCCCAGTGTGGTTAGGATGCGTGTGCCACACACGCTCCATACATGCATCATCTAGGCACATGAAATGGTACATGTATGCAGCATCCATTTCCCCCATGTCTGGATGAAGGACCCCATTGCTGGGGACTGAGAAAACAATGTGTGAAGGTAAGAGAGGCCAGTAGTCGAGCTTAGCTGATGAGTGCTGATGGTGTGCATGCAAAGGCCATCACCATGACTACAGTCCACCTCTGCACCGTCCGCTTCCCTCACAGGAAATGGAACCAGACCACCGAGGAACAGCTCACCAACACCCTCAGCAAGTCACCACCTCCCCACGCCACAGACGCAAACATCTCACCACGGAACTTCCACCAATGGATCTCCGAATGCACCAATACCCTAGCGCCAATCAAAATGACCTTAGATAAACACAACATCAAGAAGGCCAGCTCTCCAGGACTCCAGGTGCACCTGCAGACAGCTAGAAAAAAGATGGAGAAACAGCGAGTCCCCGAAGGACCCCGCAGCCTTCAAATCCCACCACCACCTCATCAGGTCCACTAGGAAAGCTGGCGTGCAGGACCGTATCAGCGCAACAGCACACAATACCAAAGAGCACTTCGTCGTGGTGAAAGAGTTTGCCAAACCCCAGTCGAACAACCCTCCATCTCAGCACCTCTGTGACAGACTTGCCACCTTCTTACATCGAAAAATCAAGGACATCTACAATAGCTTCAGATCCCAGGACCCTCCTAACCCACCAACAGCCCTCCAGCCCGGATTCTCCAAACCACCACACTGCTGGACCACCCTCACCACAGACGAGATCTGCTCCATCATGAGCAACATCCACTCCGGAGCCCCTACTGATCCCTGTCCCCACCACATTTTCAACAAAACCAACATCTCCATTGCACCCGAGCTCCGCAACGCTCTCAACTGCTCGACGGAAACGGCTACCTTCCCCCAGGACTGGAAACACGCCGATGTCCGCTGGCTCTTGAAGAAACCCACGGCTGACCCCCTGGCTGTCAAGAACTACTGCCCCATCTCTTTGCTGCCTTTCCCAGCCAAGTCATTGAAATAGGCCATCAATGAACAGCTCCACAAACACATTGAGGATAACAACATCCTGGACATCTCTCAATTAGGTTTCAGGAGCAACCACAGCATGGAGGCCACCCTCCTCACCGCCACAGATGACATCCACTCGCTTCTCGACCACTGCCAAACAGCAGCCCTCATCCTAAAGGACCTGTCGGTCGCCTTCGACACAGTCTCCCATCACACTCCAATCATTCACGGCAAGGCCCTACATTGGATAGGCTCCTTCCTGACCGTCACAACACAGAAAGTCAAACTCCTGCCATACCTGTGGGAATCTATGGAGGGTAGCTGCAGAGCACCCCAGGGCTCCTCCCTGAGCTCCAAACTGTTCAACATCTATATGGCGCTGCTCACGTCCATCATGAGAAGCCACAGACTGAACATTGTCTCCTATGCCAATGACACCCAGCTGACCATCTCACTGACCGAAAACCCGACAACTGCCAAAAAGAACTTCCACAACAGAATGGACGCTGTTGCCGCCTGGATGAAGGAGAGCTGCCTCAAGCTCAATTCAGATGAGACTGAGATCCTCATACTGGGTCCCTCCACAACATCCTGGGACGAGTCCTGGTGGCCTTGTACACTCTGCAGTTTCCTTACCCCAGCAAACCATGCACGCAACCTTGGCTTCATCCTGGATTAATCTCTCACCATGACCCACTAAGTCAATTCTGTCGCATGCTCCTGTTTCCACACACGCAGACTTCTCCAGAAGATCTTCAAATGGATCCCAAATGACTACTGCAAGACTGTAGATCCACGCCCTGTTCACCAGCAGACTCGATTATGGCAGAGCCCTCTACGCCGGCACCACCCAGAAGAATTTGAAGAAACGACTGCACATCCACAACGCGTCCGCCAGAGTCACCGTGGATGTCCCCCTTTACAAACACATCATCAGGCACCTGAGGGATCTCTACTGGCTCCCCATTGAGAAAAGGATCAACTTCAAACTCCTCGTCCACGCATATAAGGCTCTCCACGACCTGGGACCAACCTGTCTCAGCCACCACATCACCTTCTACTTCCCGGCCAGACCTCTCCGCTCCACTCAACAGGCACTAGCCACTGAACCCTGCATATGAAAGACCTCAGCTGGAGGAAGATCCTTTGCCTACCTTGCGGGAAAGAGCTGAAACACATTGCCCCTCCACCTCAGACTGTCACCATTGTTACCTCAATTCAGGAAGGATTTTAAGGCCTGGCTCTTCGACTGAAGCACAGAGGACTGACCCCAACAGTGCCTTGAGACCCTTATGGATGAGTAGTGCACGCTACAAATTTCTGATTGATTGATTGATTGTCTGGTTGATTGAGAGCCTGCTCTGAGAGTCTCTTGTACAGAAAATAACACAAGCACACTTGAATCATTGTTGCTTGTGTTGAGATGGATCAAAATGCTTCCGCTTGCTATGGTGAATTTGAGGCAGGGACACTTGCTGTCCAGAGACATACAGGTGACCTTTCTCCATCCCAACAGATATACATGTTTTTTGCTGCAGAGGTGATTTTAATAGCCATGCACTAAAGGATCAACAAACCCCTTTTTTCCCCCAACAATAATTTCAATCTATCTTGCAAAATATGAATAAAGTATCAAGATTCATAATCTGTAAACATCTGAAATGCTTAAATATCTTATCATGGCGACTGGGTCTTAATGGAGAATAAAAGTAGCAGACACGTGTATATATCCACCGACCTAATTCAGGCGGGAAACTAACAATTTTCGAAGCCCAAAATGCTTTATTTTCGGTCTCTTCTGCCTAAAATCTCCTCCTCTTCAACGTAAGTCACCAGGGAAAATTCAATTCCCCAATTATTTTTCAGAATGTACTTCTTACCAGGTTCAGATGTTTGCATTTATGCACACACCTTTTACAAGCAGGTAGACTGTAGCACTTGATTATCATTGACTCCTACACTAAGTGCAATAAGGAGACCAACTTGTATACAAGACCGGCAACCTTTCTAATTCCACCTCTTTTCTACGAAAATGCGTGCAAATAATCCATGTGATTCTGACTTTCATCAAACTGTCTTGTGTTGCCTCCCCCACCAACTTTACTAGATGTGACGCCTAAATCCAGCGCTGGGCCACTGATGGTACATTTTGAGTACCACACTGCACTGATCAGCACAGCCGTTCATAGTAACAATCTAAATTATCTAAGCCCTACTTTGAGCCCTCACTAGCATTCTGTACTATTGTTCCATGCATGGCTTCTTCGAACCACTGCCTGCTAGCCCTGAGTCTCTCTCTATATAGCATGCTATTCAGTCCAAGGCCCCCTAACATCACACCCAAGTCCGACTTGTCCAACAACTTTCACACATGAGTGTTAATCTGCTTTGTGTAGAAACTTTACAGTGCTCAGAACCTGTGGATATATTTGCAGAATAGTAAAAAACTAAGTGCGTTGAGCAAGTTTCTGCTCAGTGATGTCGAACATTACAGGTTTGATTCTCAGCAGAGCTGTCTAAGGGCCTCATTACCAGTTGGATGGTCCACGTGCTGCCAAACACGCGGTGGCTGTCGGACAGTCGCACTCCTGGTGGTCTGACCACCAGATTATGATAGGATATGGAGGTCGGACCAACAAGAGACAGCCATCACCGCCGGGATAAGGGTTGGCAGTGATTGAAGTCGTGGTTAGCGACGGAGATGCCCATGGGGACCGCCATGCTGATCACAACTTCACTTTCTGCCAGCCTTTTCATGGCGGGGTCCCTGCCATGAAAAGGCTGCGGAAAGCCAGTGCTGGGGGCCACAAGGGGATCCCTGCACTGCCCTGTCAGCAACCTCGGAATGCGCAGTTTGCTATGGCAGACAGTCCGCATTCCGAGGATGCTGTGTGCAATGGCATTGGCCTCGGCTCTCTAAGGGAGCCAAGGCCGATGCCGCCACACTGTTTCCACCAGGTTGACCTGCGGAAATGTTGTAATAAGACGTTTCGCTGGTCAGCCTGGTGGCAACATCATAATACGACAGGGGTGAGGCTGCCGGCTTGAGAGCGGCCTCATCCCCGCAGCTTTGGTGGTCAGACTGGCCCTAAGTCTCTCACCGGTCATGTTGATGAAATGTGTACTAGTTTTGTTGGCTAATAATAACTTAAGTACATGAGGTTTGTGGCGTGTTTTTTTTTTTTTTTTTTTTATATATTTTTTTTGTATTATTATTCCCAACATTTTAAACACAATACTGTCAGAAGGCCTCACCAGTGGTAGTAGGGTGGCCATAGTTTTCCATAGTGTTCAGGGACTAGGGAGATCTCAGACTGTTTGCTGTCCCTGTTCTATTTGGGTCAAAAGGTAAAATATCAGTTAACAGGTTGTAGTTGCTGTCACAGATGTCAGGCTGTTTCTTGGAATGTTATTGAATCTGTAATATTGACCACTTCTTGTCTTTCCATCTCAGTGGCTGATCCGTCCATGGGGGTCCATGAGCCACGCCTGCATCCTGGCGTGACCCAGCGTCGATGCCTGTACCTATTTCCCCGGGTCCTTGCACAGGAAGAAGATGCCACGCCCCATATGGACAAAGAGCTGCTTGTTCTGCCTGAGTGCATGCGCAGCCCACCCCCGCTACCTCCAGAGTCCGGATGGGATCGGATCCAGGAGCTCTTTAAACATGAGTGAGTATGTTTATGTTTGAAGGGAGGCGGCAGCATGATTGTAAGAATGTTACCAAACTCGCCGTAGTCTGACCACAGACAACCCCCACGGATGACCTTCCCTGAGAAACCCCACAATCGCATACACATACATCTGCTCAGAAGAACGCAAAGGAAGCAAGTAATTGGGGACTTCCTTTGCAGCATAAGATCCTAAGTATGCCTCGGCATGCACCTGACAGTGAGAAACCTCCAGCCCCTTTCTCAGCTAAATTATGGGTAGGAAGGAAAGAAGGCAACTTCATGAGTACTTGGAGCCAAACCAGCACCTCCATGACCTTCAGCCTGGTTTCTTAGCTGCAAGGGGCACCAAAAGGGCCCTAACTAAAATTACGGAAGAGCTCCTCCTTTCCGTAGTCTTGGGCAAGAAAAGTTCTCATACTAGTCAACCTTTTCACGCCCTATTAGACGATTGACCATGTTGTACGTTTGGAGAGGTTGGAACACGGTGAGAACATATCTGCACCTGCTCCACAATGTTCAAATCTAACCGACTATAGCCAAAAAGGGCAGATTTGAGCCAGCTAAATTGTCCACCATCCCTGTGTCCTTGTGGCATTCCCCAAGAATCATGCAACTCATGTCTACTGTTTAACATTTACCTACATGCCTTGGCACAGTTCATTGTGCAAAACCAAGTGAACTTACCAATGTTCTGCGTGGTTTGCTAAAACAACTAGCATTTCCTGGTGCCGAGACCAGGTTAACATTGAGTAAGGAAAAGTTGCCTGTGCGTGAATGGCGCCAAGACAGAAATTCTAGTAGTGGGAGCATTTTGAGACCAATTTATTACCACTCATCTGTCCCTCAAGCCTTGAATACCCACCCCTCACCCTCCGAGAAGGTGAGGTATGTGGACAACCTTTTCAGTTCTGAATGTGCAGTCCACAGGTCAATGTAGGGAGAAACATTGCAAATGTACTTCTCTCCTTGTGTCAAAAAACCTCCTCCTTGACACAAGCACTGATTTGATCTGACAAGCCATTGTACGGCACACCTAGACAATTGTTATGTCATCTACATTTGTCTCCCTGTTGAGATCCAGGCAGCTAGAATGTGCATAAACCTCGGCAAGTGGTGTCACATTAAACCTACCTTCAAATCACCCCAACGCTTCTATGTTCATTTCACACTTATCAAAGCATACTCGGTCAAAAGCCCAGAATACCTGTGGAAATTGACACTTCAGTATGTCCGACCACAAACTTTAGTTCAAAGCCCATCTGATCAAGCAACTGTCTTAGAAGTGAAAAAAACACAGAGGCAGAGCACTAGCTGAGCAAGGCACAGCACTGCGGAATAACATGAGCCCTAATTTAAAAGCTCTACCCAATTACAAGCAGCTGAGGAAACATTTGATAAGCAACCAATTCACACTTGCAGTCAGCTAGAGTGTGTACTGAGCAAGCGTTGCCACGAAAGATATCGGAAATGGTTACTCACCCTGCCTGGCTCGGCTCCAACTTCCCGCTCACCTCTTTACGCTTTTCATTTGTTTTCTTTTTCAGCACTCTGCAGTAACCAAAATGTGAAACATAGCACATTACAAAATCTTGGAATTAATTAAAATATAGCTCCAAGTCCGGCCTCAAGGTAAGCCCATCAATGTTACCTCAAGATTGCTGGCTGGAGATTGCAGCTCTCTTGGTAAATTTATGTTTGCTGCATAAGATTATCTCTCCATTTGGCCTGGCAATAAGTATCTCTCCTAGTGCAGCCCGTCAATGAATATGTCTCCATGTGCAGCCCAGCACAGAGAATGCCACTGCTCGCCTTCTGATAGCGAGTGTGTCCCTGCTGTAGTCCGACAGTGAGACCCCATCCTCTAGCCTCGCTCATTACCTAACCCAGATCTGTGCAACCTCCACACTGCTGCAACTGCACAACATGACACAGCCTGAGGTCTCCTAGGACAGAGAGCCTCCTGTGGCTCCATAGTGGGGAACCCCAGGTCTCTGTGACTGCAAACTGCTGCTATTACTGTGTGAGAGCTCTTCAGGCCCAGTTGTGATGCAGTCCCTGATCCGCATGATGTGCTCACTGCTGACAGACTACACCATGTTCTGGATTGGGAACATGTCGCCCCACATTTACAGAACCTCAGCTCTGTGTGATCTGCCTACTTCTGACATTGCATGCCATGAGTGTGTGAACTCTCCTAGGAGAGAGTGTCACCTGACATCTTGGCAACAGAACACCAGGCTTGTATGACCCACACATTGCTGCCACTGTATGAGCTTGTCAGGCCTCATAGTCACCAAACACCAGATCTGCCTCCATTGTACATATAACAAAGAGTAGACCATCTTCTGACGTTACTGACCCAACACATGCTGCCGTACTGAAGGAGAGTAGCCCATCTCTTGAATGAATCTGATATGCTCTTCTCGAAGACCTAAATCATTATCTCCCATTAAAAATATTTATACCTTTAAATGAAAATCCTAGAAAGCTGTGTAAGAAAGTACATCGTTTTGAGTGGTTCACCCATTCATTGGTAGTTTTTCAGCTATTTTTTTACTTTGGGCACTCGGAAACTGCTTCCCACCTCCCACTGCATGTGCACTCACCCCAAAAACATGGTTTATTTACATTTTAAGTAACACCATGTTATGACTTGATGTTGCTATAATGCATCCTCTCCACAGATCTCCGTTCCTTGCTGCTCAGCGTGTGTGTGTGATGGAATGGAATGTTGATGAGTACCTGTGCTGGTAAGAGTCAGTTGGCAAGAGTGAGCTGAGCAGTGAGGATGCTGTTGCTAGACCTAAGAGACGACTTCTTAATAAATCTACATCTTTAACCCACGTGTGTGGCTACCAGACTTCCTACTTACAAGAGAGTTGACTTTTATTAAAACACACCAGAATAATCTTCATATTTAATTCACAGGTAACCTACGAAGATAAATGTTACATAGGGTGCAGTGCACAACTACACTGCATATATTATTGTAACAAGAGACTGGCTTCAGGCCTATTATTCTTGCCTAAATTGCTGCAGCCTAAACCGTGCAGCAGCACTCATCGAAATTAACCATTTTGACATGTAGACATACTTAGATTTACATTTTACAATCCTACATGGGCCTTGTAGCTCACAATGTTGTGTGATAAATGTACAGTTTAGCATGCTAAATATTGAAACACTGTCCCTTTAATAACTAGCTACTAATTTCTATTTTCATGTATAGATTACCATGGCTTATCCTATAGAGAAGGGGTCATTTGTGATTAAAAGTCACTTTTTCCCATGTTGGCTTTGGAAAATAGTAATACGTTCATACAAATGTTATTTTTAACATTTATCAAAAATCTGATTAATTGATTAAGGTGGCACTTACCTGGTTGTTCAGGCTATGGATCAGCACCTGTTAAAAACAGTCTTGGAAATTTTAGGCCTGGCAATACCTGACCACTCAGTTGCCTGGAGGTGTGTTCATCTGAACCCCTGCCCACTCCCAGGTACCCCCCTATTCCCTTTGCTGTCAGGAGAAATTGGTGGCCGCTTGTATTGGATTGTGGGAGAGAGGAGTGAATACGAACACAGACATCATTGTAAAGGACCTGGCTAGGCCTGACCCTTTTTACTTGTTTGTACTAGGCAAGATCTAATGTCCAAAGGCTTTTGAACTGGGAACTCTCCCAGCCATCGTTTCTCTTTTCACAGTTGTGGGGAATCTGTGGCCTCGAGTAGGAGAAATAAACTTTGTCTGTTTCATGCTTTACTCCGTGGTGTTGAGTATTTGATGTTCTATTGATGCAGGCCTCGAAAAATCATAAAAATGTTACTAGACCTGCAGGTCGAGTAGCTTGAATAATCTACTTGACCTAACTAATGTACTTGAAACGGGTCTCAAATTGTGTGATCCTAGGCAAATATTGTATTTTACAGTCGCCTTTTTCTTTGTTCTCACACAAGTGCACCTTCAAATATGTGTGTTCAGCATTTCTGCTGTGAAAAAAAATCCTCTTTTGTTTGATTAAATACACTAAACGTTTGCTCCATGTATAATAAATCTAGCTATATAGGGTACACATGATCCATGACTTGCCTCTTAGTTAACTAATAGCTTTGCCATCAGGGCAGGAGTGTTTCTCAGTTTGTTTAAACACACACTTTTAATAAATATATTACTAAAGCATGATGTGGTAGCGCACTATCCTTTACAGACAGTAAATTTCCAAGAAATGTCCAGAAACCTTCCCACTAACTTTGAGCTTTACTGATAAAACTATATAGTGTATTAACAATAATGTGTGACAATTAGGTTTCAGAAAACATTTATCATTTGCACATCACCAAGTAAAGTGTTCTGACTTTTTTTCATTCTATTAAAATATTTTTTTCATCACACAGAAGTACAAAAAAATGGTCTTTCACAGCTACTCAAATATATTTTGAAATGTTTGTAAAGTTGACGTAGTCATATAAATGTTGTATGTTAGGAAAAATCTGAAACAGACAGCCTTTCATTTCACACAGGCCAGATAGTTCACCTTACGAAATCCTGGAACTTTGCAATCACAAGGAAAAGTAATTGCATTGTAAGAAGACCAACTGATTTTTGACCTCTGTCTCTGAACACAGAGCAAATGTGACAAGAATAAGATTTAAAGACAACTTAATTGCTAATTCTGTTTCTGACTCAACAGAACACCTGTTCTATGTCAACTCACCAAAAGGGGCGAGTAGGTTCTAAAAATAGCTCAACCTGATAAAATATGACTCACCATGCCAAGTGGTCGAGTAGATTTTTCGATCCCTGGTGACAAATATTAGCTAATTTACTCAAATGCAGCATTCATTAAATTTCTATAGAAATACTTCCTTCACGTTCCATAAGGCTATAGTCTCTGGTACACTCACTGGTGATTCGCTGGTCACTGACAGTGACTCTACTAGACAATGTTCTGTGGTCTCTAAAGGTGTCTATATTCAGACCAAAAAGAAGACCATTTGCAGAATTTAAAGAAATTACATTGTCTATTATCAGATCCCCTTAATACAAGATCGTGTATAGTTTGTGGGGTATCTCTTTGAAGATGACCTTCTATTATAATACATTCATGTTCCCTAAAGAATTGTTAATCCTCATTTATCAGCTCTTGAACTAGAGGGAAATCAAGAGAAGGTGATACTTGGAGCTGCTTATCTTTATTTTTCTGGGAAAATCTCTAATATTTGATTAGAAACTTTGGTACTGAAATCACCCGTCACGAATATGAAGTGGTATTTTTTGACTGGATCATTTTCGATTTGAAGGCCAGTATCTATTTGATTAAAGAATGTTTTTTTTGTTTTTTTTAGCCCACTGGGCATATACACATTAATCAGATGTTTTTATAATTATTTTCACACATTGAGTTCGATTGAAGAAATGATTGAAGAGATCATAATTGGCCATAGATAATTTGTAGATAGTCTGTCCCGTCCTGGAAATTTGGGCTGGACATCTAAGTGCACAGTAATTATCTGATTGTGAGTTGGCAATAGACCAACTTTCCTGCAGACATATAATGTCCACTTTTAAAGAATCTAAAAAAAAAAAGAGATTTTTTGGGATCTGTAGTAATATCCTGTCATATTCCACAGGAGGACAGTTACGCCTGAGTTATACTCCGGAATGTTAGGTAGACTCGAGACTAATAGTTCTGGCAACCCAATCTCAGCATGTCAAATCATCTTAAAAAACGGAGGTGGGTCGGCTGTTAGTGAATCCCTGGGAATTGGCTCAGAGTTTTGACAGATATTACTGGGAAGCATACACCCACATGGAGGCACTGACTCTGTAACAAATAGTAGAATTTGTAGATGCCTTGCCCCTCCAGATACTTCCAGATTTTGCCCGGGCTCAGCTAGAGGAGTTCATTATGGAGGAGGAGATTGCTTCAGCCTTGTCAGCCTTGCAGATGGGATGGGCTCCTGGCCCCATTGGGATCCCATGTGAATTTTTTTAAAGCATACATGCCCTGTTTTGGAAAACACCTACTTAGGGTGATACATTCGGCACTGGAGGGTGAGCCACTTCTGCCGGATTGGCAGCATGCAGAACTTGTTGTCTTTCCCAAGACAGGTCGCCCACCAGAAGAATACTTGTCCTGTCGTCTAAGTTCACTCATGAATATGGAGATGAAACTTCTGACAAACAGGCTAGTCAGACACATCCCAGATCTGGTACACCTGGACTGGTCGTGTTTTATGCCCTCCCGGCAATGCGCCATAACATCAGGCGTGTCTATAATGCCTTAGCACTTGCAGATTGTCTGGAGATGCCAGCAGCCATGCTCCTGGTGGATAAAGACAGGGAATTTGATTCGGCCAACTGGGATTATTTGCTCTTCTCCAGCAGCCGAATTTTGGCCCCAGATTTATTTCCTACTTTCAACTTTTATACACCAATTTATCAGCAACAGTAAGGGTGACAGGAGCTTTATCGGATCCCTTCCTTATTTGTAGGGGACAAGACAGGAAAGCCCTTTATCCCCACTCCTTTTTTCACTAGCCATTGAGCCCTTGGCCGTTTGGGTTAGATTGGATACCCAGGTAAGGGGCTTCTAGGGAAGGGCAGGGATATGGGTCAGAATCACCCATTATCCGAACGACACATGTATTTTTTTTTTTTTTACTGAACCAGAAACCTCAGAATCATACATTATACAAATCTTGCTTGTTTTCGGCGAAAACTTCGGCCTCTATATGAACACCACAAAATCCAAGGTTTTTCCTGTCAACGGCTACACTTGGTCCATAAGTTGGACACCTGGCCTATTACTAACTGAGGGTGGCTTTGAATACTTAAGTGAATTTGGATCCCCAGATCTGATCATGTCATGGGCCCGGAACCTGGCGTCAGCGTTAGCCTGTGTAAGGGAGAAGGTGAGGCTCTAGTCACTTCTGCCGCTGTCCTTGACAGGCAGATCGACAATATTCAAGATGGTCTCCCTGCCCCGCCTATTATATCAACCTCAGAATTATCCCTATGCCATTCCCCAGTCGTGGTTTCAGCAGATTAATCCCGTCCTTGGAGGATTCCTTTGGTGGGTGGAGCAGCCCAGATTGCTCTTAGAACCTGTTTTCAGTCCACTTATTATGGAGGTATTGCCGCAGCTGACGTTCTCTTCTACTACTCAGCATTCCGCCTTCTGATAATCAACGACTGGTGGCATAGCCCACCAGGAGTTCTCAGGGTTCGCAGCTGAGAGGTGGGCGATGGAATCCACTCCTCTACTTCACTGTCTGTACAATGGGAGAGGGATGACAGTTCTTCCACCGGCAACCCAAGTGGTTCTTTGGATTAAGCAACGCTCTTTGAGGTGGATAGGATGGTGAGGGAGGCTTATGGAGCAGAAACAATTAGGTCGGGCAGGGTGCTACATCAGATGGCACAACTGGAGGGATTTGGGGCGTGGGACACCATTGGCATCTCTGCCCTAGGTGTCGTGATGCAGGGAACAGCATTAAAATCATTCCAGGAGATTCAAACAGACGACATGTTGCATTGAAGCCAATTCCATCGCTGTCTTCAGCTGTGACACACCCTCACCCTGTACTGTAGGAACCCCACCGATATCCCAGAATTTAGCCCTCTAGAATGCAAACGCCTTACGGGGCCTGGGTGGCCTCAAAATAACAAGAATCTACAGACACTTGTCATTGACAGCTCCACTATGCTCCCGGCTCTTCAAGCAGCATGGGAGGCAGACTTAGGATCACTTGACGATGATTGGACGGAGGCCTAGGGTGCTCCCTGTGAGGCAGCCATTTCAGGCCACCTCCGCTTGATACAACATAAATATTTACAAAGAGCCTACTACTTGAGACACCGATTGTGGCGTATAGACAGGATTGACTCCCTGACATGCCTCCGTTGCAGAGAGGGGGAGGGTACATTCATGCATACTATATGCGGTTGCACAGCACTGAGTCAGTTCTGGCGGGGCGTGACTTCCCGCCTGAGTGAGGTCCTCTTGGGGACGATCACGATCGATCCAAAGCTAGCCCTATTTTACTGGACGGAGGGCATAGGGGGCATAGATACAAACAAATGTTCCTTTTTTTGGGCCTAGAACTTGCTAAAAGAGATATTGCCAGGACATTGAAGGCAGAAGCCCCCCCCCGCCCCACCTTCATTAGCAATGTGGAAGAGGGGCATTGATCATGCCCATTGAAATGGGTATGGAGGTTGCGGTATACTTAGCCAGAGGGTGTCCCCCAAATATACTAAAAGTTGGCAAAGGTAGGTAGATTATGGGGTATAGTGCTGGAACCCGTCTGTCCCATCATCCTTAGCCTGGATGAGGAAATCCGGGGATACGGAACTGATAGACGACAAATGTATTGTAAGAATTGTGGACTGTGGTGTGGGGCTGGGGTGAGATGGCTGGGATAGACTGTGCAAGTTACGTGTTTATGTTACTGGATAGACTAATTTCAATATCCGATGTATGATTCTTGGCCAATGTGACCTTGCTTATTTGCCAAAATGTAGTCAAATTTGCTATAGAATGAAACGGAGGTGCGTGATTTGTCATTTTGCAGCAAGAGTGATACAGACCTCCTGCCGGACCCCAGAGGAACTATTATAGCTCTTGCTATATGGATAATTTTTCCTTAAGAGATTATGAATGACACCTCTTGCTTTTTAATTGAAAGAAAATAGGTATACCATCAATTTGTCTTTCAGTTTTCAAAAATCCGGTTTACGATTATCTGTGAGTTAAAGATTACTGTAGATCACCTGCTATAATAGGAATCCAACATAGTAACAGAGTTAATATCACTCGCTGCTTCTGACCGTTTTAGGGATTCAGTTGCTCACAGAAAATTCAACAAAACAATCTATTCAGAAAAATATTTTGATCTTCAAAAAGATTCATAAATTTGAATTTGTCTGCACGGTAGAGAAGTTAGATTCTGCACATTTTGTGGGCTTTGTGACTTTTAAACGAGATACGTAGACAGACAATTGTGTAAATCCTTGTACATGGGGTTGAACTCTATGCTAAACCAAGATTTACTAACCCTGGAGCACCCATGAGACAACCCATCTATCTGAGTACAGGCCAGAGGATCACGGGAAACTGAGGGAGGATTTTTTGGGACTGAATCAGGATGTCATGTTTTGTAGTTTTTTATTTGTGGTTGTGAATTAAAATTGTCTAGATCACTTAATTGGCTTTTTGGGTAATTCAACAACATAGTAGAGTAATTTGGTGGTGAAGCGAATTAGATTTTTCATACTATCTTTTTTTTTTTTTTTTTTTTTTTACTAGTTCTTTATTTTTTTGCTTTTCCGTTTTTCTTTCTTTCTTTCTTTTTTTTTTTGTTGTTGTTGATTGGAGCAAGTATTAATTTCTGCTGCCAGTACTTTGTCCTAATTTTTTCCAGAAAATTGGGTAATAAACCAGAGGAGTTCCAGAAATCTTTGTGGGAGGGAGAGAAATGCTATAGGCAGGGACTTCTTTAAAAGGTTTCCTAAGAGAATAAATGTGTATATCTTTTGATTTTTTTTATTTTTTTTTTTGATTTTTTTTTTCTCTGTTTTCTTAAATTGTATTCTATTTATTTTTGAGTGTCCAACCTGGACTGCAGTGTGGCAATGTAGAGTCTCTGAAGGTGTTTTACCCATGCGTTGGAACATGATAATTCCAAAGACAGTCCTAATTGGGATAGATTTTCCATATTTCAGTCACGTTACTCTGTATTCACCAGAAGGGACCAACCTTTACGTCAGGTATCAGATTTTGGAGAATTGCTGAAAGAGCATCCTGGGTGTGATCAGAATTATCTATAGATCTTTCTAATAGGTCTAAGATAGAGAATACAATTATTTCCAAATGTGTAAAGTTTCAGAGTACTGGACATGTTCCTGGGTAGATTACAGGAAATCTGTAAATTAATTTCAGAGGTTACTGATAACTGAGGGATGGATGGAGTTTTAATACTTGGCTTTTTGAGACTTTATTGGGGGTGGCACAAAGAAAGAGGGGTACAAGTCACTCCATGTCAACATCAAGTAGAGTACCACTAATGACTGATTCAGTTGCTAGGTGCTTGAGAGGTTTGTTTCCCTTTACGTTTTCATATCTGAAATCATGATTCTTTTGCTCAGTTTGCATCTCGACTTCCTTTTGCAGAGTTGAGTCAGCTTTTACATTTCTATCACCAAATTTCGAGAAAATGGCAGGAACAGATACCAAGCCTTTAGGAGCTCCAAGATGTGAAGATTTGTTTCTTATGGGGTTAAATTTTGTTTTTACAGGACCTCCTAACGATTACTTTCCCTGATCTAAGTTCTCCCACAGTCGTGTTCTAAAACCAATAGGAAAAAATATTACGTGGTGAATCAGTACTCGTTACTTACCCCTCCCATTTGTGTGAATGGGAAACCGCTGCTTTCACTCACGAACAGTAATAGAGTATCTCCGCTGAATACGCATGTTTTAACGTCTTTTGCAATATTTAGGGGTTGATGTAGACTGGGTGTGGTAGTCAGACTCCCTTTCCCTTTGCACTGTTGCACACTCCACCATCACCCGGCTCCCTGGGGGAGTGATCACAGTGGGAAGTGTGGTGGAGTAAAGAGAACCCAACTCTGCTCACAGTGCACTATTATGGCACAATTTCTGGGACCTACAGATGATAGCAGTGGTTGTGCCTTTTAGCGGTATTACCGCTGGTTCCGAATGAGTTGCAGGCAGTGAAGGTCTTTTACCAAAACTACTGAATAGATGAGTTGGCATTGTCCAGTTGTGATTGCATTAATGCATTTGTCACCTTGTTATGCAGTTTTGACTCAATGACTGGCAGAATTATTTTTAGGATCCTGAGCTGGTTTATGCAAGACTTGGGCATCCAATGAGAAGTTAACGTCTAAGAAAACCCCTAAGATGCAGACCAGTTTAGCTGAGGTAGGGGAAGGGTCCTAGAAGTTTGGTGCACTGGGAGACTTCCCACTCTGCTTTGACTGTCTGGACTAGTAGAAAGAATCCACGTGTTGGCTAGGTTTAGTGGCAGGAAGTTGGTAGACATCAACCCGTGCACAGTGGTCAGAATGTTGGACGGGGGCTGCACTGCTGACCCAGTTGGAAAGAACTGGAATGGCGAAGAAGCCCAAAAAAATGCTGGGCGTCATATTTGTATAAATGAAAAAAGAATCCCTTCCTGGTGGAGTACAGAGGCAAGAGGTTGAAAATAATTGATAAGGAAGGGGGGATAGTATAGACCCTTGAGGTACACCATGTGGTAGAGGTTGCTTTACTGAGTAAAAAGCAAGCAATTGACTGCATGGTATATTCCTAATTGGAAGGATTGGATCTGCTCAGGTGCTGCCCTGCTAAAGCCTCTTGTAGAGTGTCGAACAGGAGGTGATGGTTGATGGTATCACAGACTACCAACAAGTCTAGTAGGATCAACATCCCTGTCCACCTGAGGGGAGGTAGGTGTGTTTGTGTGTGTGTGTGTGCGAGCGCATATATGTGTGTGTGGTTGTGTGTATGTTTGTGTTTACTCTCCTCTTTGTATCCAATTGATCTACCATGGAATTTTCTAACCACTGATGGACCTTCCTTCTTGTTCTCAGCAAGCTGCGTGGGTACTCCGAGGAGGTGAACACCCTTCTGAAAGGTGCTCTTACAGGCGTGATCGTGGGGTTCGTGTACGGAGGAGTCCCCGCCGCTCGCCATGCGAGGAGCCGCTTCATTGAGCAGAGCCAGGCCGAGGTCTTTCGACACCGGGTAGAGGCTGTGGTAGGTACCGGAGCTGTCAGTACACCTGTGTAGCACTCATACAATGACCGTGGGAAGTGCTCCTTGTTAACTAGTGCTGAAGGAAAAGTCTGAACTGGAATCTCTTGTGGCCCAATTCACATTTCACCTCAAACACCTGAATTCTCCAGTCACCACTGCATCTTCTGTCACCCCTGTGTTCTTGGAGGCCTTCAATGGATAGACTTGATAACTCCCTCAAGGACTCTCCCCTCAGACATGACTAATCTTTGTTCATTACCCAGTTTTGGAAAGTTCAAACGGGTGGAAGGGCCTTTTCCATTACTACTGCTCTATCCTGTGAGCTCAAAATTGGTTAAAGTTATAGAAAGTTTTGAAAACTCATTTATTTACTTCTGATTAGTATTTCCCCTTCCTTTCATCTTGCACAATCAAAGCTGCTTAATAAAAAGTATGAATTTTCTAAAATCAACTTTCTTCTTCTGCTAGCATATATATTTTTTTTTTTTAGCTTGATTTCAGCGCTGGGACACACTATTGTGGTAATTGCGATTTTTATAAACTTGAACCGGACCATTTCAAACATCATTTGAAGGTTACCATAGATACCACATTGACGTCACACTGGCTGCAAGTGTCCCCTACATGAGTGAGCGTGAACTTCAGTCTCCACTCCCATTCATATCTTGGCCTCTTTGGAGATTCTGCAAATAGAAGGCCACATTTGTGCCTCAGATACATGTGATTTAGAAAGAAAAGTGCTGCCAGGGGTGCATGTAGTGATCATAACATGCAGTGGGGCTGGCTAAAGGACTGTTGTTGCTAAGTGAGATTCAGGAGAACGCAAGACGTAGAGAGTTTCATGCAGGTAGAGAGGCATGTCTCCCTTTTTTGGGACTGCATTACCTCCTTTGCTGTAGGAAATTTGGGCATGCTGTTTCTCACCACAAAAAGGCAGCACACACTGGTGTCACATTTATAATTTTATAATCTAGTTAAGTGACAAATTTGGAACAAATTATAATAGCAAGAACAAACTGCAAATAACTTTTGGACTTCTTGGGTGAACAGCGAAGTCATCCAGAACAGCAAAGACAACGGTATAACATTTTGCCAAAAGTTATGCATAGTCAGTAAAATCTGGACAGGTGATGCCAAGAGCAGTGCAGCCTTTCACCTTCCTCTTTGTCGGTTCTGTGACAAGCTAGGAAGACTTGTTCGAAGTCCATGCTTGCCCTACCTCTTTGTGATGAGCCTGAGAGCGAGAGAAGAGCACCCCACCGCTCAGACTGCCCGGTCTCTCTCTACAAAGATGTGCACTGAGGGAATATGCTTGTGTGGTCTCTATGATCATTCACACCCATCAGACCTAGAAGAGAAAGGCTACGTATTTCTCGGCTGATCAGTCCTACATTTGAAAATCTTTTATTTCTAGAAGTATTATTCTAGAGGTCAATGCGTATTATTGAATCTTTCTCCTTTATACACCAAAACTTATAAGTGAAAAATGCAGAACCAAGAGCTGGTGCATTTACTTTCACCAGAGATTGCTCTCTCCTCGTGCAGAGCTTCGGAATTGCCCAGCGCTAGAGATAAAATGCCATATATGAAGAAATAGCTCCACAGGCTTTGGTGTGATGGTCAGTGTTAATACTGCATTGCTTATTGATATATTCGGAAGCCCATAGTGTGTGACAACTAGGACGCCCACAATACACTTCCACACTCTGGGAAAATAGCCTTGCTTTTATGTTGTTCACATGACCAGACCAGTGGTTTCCGAAGTGAAATCTGCAGGCCCCCAGTAGTCTGCTTCACTTGTACTTACGATGTGTGTGCCCTTAATGTCACACAAACATAGACAAACACACGCCCATACACACGCACACTGTTAGAACTAGAATCTGGGTTAGTCTGTAGAAGTGGTGCTTTACATGAGGGGACCTGTTGACCTCCACTCAAGAGGCAGAGATAAAAAGATCTGGTCACGCATACTAATCCATAAAACACGATACAATGCCACAACCGTTCTAGGTGCTAAACTCACGACAGGGACGGTTGTACATGGTCAGTGCAAAGAGGGCTCGCTTGGGGCACCCCTTCAGGTCACGGGACGGGTCCAGGATCTCACTCACGTCAAGGAACACAACTAGGCCTCCGCTCCCACACTAGAGTAGCTTAGCTTGAGGCTGGGGTCATCAATCCAAAAAACAGAATGCCGCATACATGCAGTCAGGCGCTTGGGCAGAGGAACATGTAGGGGACATTCCTATCCAAAAGCCACTCACAGCATTTTTATCTTCTTCTTCCTGTCACAGCGAGCGGCCCACAATGCAGCTCTGCGCGGCTTCATACGGTACGGCTGGCGCTGGGGGTGGAGAGTTGCTGCGTTTGTGACCCTTTTTAAGTAAGTGCTGTGCTTTCTTACTCCGCTCTGGTCTTTTATAAAGTCTTACCTGTGATGTACTATGTCTTTCATAGGTTTCATATTTAATATTAGATGAGGAATCTCTTGAGATATTCCTTGTGTTTATGGGGTAGATACTCATCAGGCACAGACTCGCGCCTGAAAGTCAACCGCCTGGAAAAGATCCAGCAGTCAGTTCCTATTGTGAGGTGGAACATCACAAATGCACTCAGATTTGTAAAGCTTCCCTCAATGGAAGACTCCTTGCTTCACCTACAGGCGTACGAGTGTCGGCTGTGTGGAAATAATTCAGCGATACAGAGGCTGCAGGTCTTTAAAACTTCTCCCTTACAGATTGATTTACAGGTCTTACCTCAGAATGAGAGGTTTACAGTTAACAAAGAAGTCTTCGCAGTTATGAAGAGACAGTGGGGGCTCTTGCTGATTTAGCAGGGATCTGACTGATTGACTCTTGCTGGGGAGAGGCCTCTAGCAGCCACTGACCACTTTGGCAGAGCACCAGCCCTGTGTCCACATGATGGAGAGACTTCGTTGAAGAGAGTGAGTGTAGTGTCAGTGGCAGCCTAGTCTTTCAGGTAGCATTCTAGCCTAGTACTCAGTTGTAATATATTGCTCACATCTGTGTTTTCCTCTTCTATGGGGACTAAACTGGTAGAAGATGGGAAAAATGAAAATAAAGGAGATACAAAGGAATAGGTATCACTCACCCATCAGACATCAAGGACTGTGCATCCCTCCTACTAAAACGAACGCTCGTATTTGCATGCAGTTAACCTGAGGTGCAGCCAACTAAAGTGAAGCAGGGACACCGAAGGGAAGACGGGGCCGATCAGTCACACAGACAACTAACAACTGGGCTTTGCATCAGCAAGGATACTTGGGTTAAAGACTGGACAGGAAGTTTCATGGAGAGACACCGGTGGCCACAAAGGAAAGCTGGTGATGAATTGCCAAGGAAAAGGAAGAGATGATAAGAAAGCATAGGCAAAGAAAACCTCTAGGACCATTGGTAAGAAAACACGGGGAAAGAAGCAGATGGGTGCTCAGGGTGGGGTGGTGGGTACTTGTCATAATTCCCTCCTTGCATCCAGCTGTCACAGGAAGCTTTTGTAAAACTGGGCACAAGAAGCCCTGGTACTTCTTACTTTCAGTCCAGGCTTCTCAACCTGGAGGAAAGGAAAACAATGCAGTGAAAGCATTTATTCTATTTTTAATGTATTTACGTATTTTAGAGGGACTCCCCTTGTCGCAAGGTCCGTGGAACATTTCACAAGTCACAAGAACCATATACAACAGGTGGCTAAGGTAATACAATTACCAAATATATATTTAATGTATCATTCATCAGAGTTAGTGCTCAGTGTTTGTGATCACCGTGGAGTATAAAAAAGCATAAGCTGAAAGTGTTATAAAGTTGGCATTGGACTATATAAAGTCAGGAGTAATGGAATACATATCCAGTCAGTATTCCACTATAAATGAAAAGACTAAAAATGTAGTTGTCAAGGTTTTCAGTAGTGTTTCAACCTGGAATGACTATGGGGTCATCACCAAGACTAAAAGAATTTGAACCACGGTATCTGAGAACATAGACTAATCCCGTTAACAGATGTCATGTTTTACAGGGCTCTGTCAAAGACAAAACGATTGCACTTACAAGATCAATCCAAGGAGATTGAGTTAGAGCTATTGACGTTGTAAATTCATAACTGGACTTTTCTTGCCACGTAAATGGGTCAACCCTGCCTCATAATTTCGTCCTTTCCTGCCATATAATTCCAGTGGTCCTGCATATAACTAAAGCGCTTCCATTTACCTTCTTCCTCTATCTGCAGCAAAAAATGAAAATTATGCCATTTAGCATCCTAATTTAAACCTGCCATGCTAATTCCAATGGAATACCACTTTCACTACCCCACCATCAGAGCTGCTGGCGGGGTAACACAATTCCTCAAAAAAAGACACAAGCCAGTTACAGAGGAGAAATAAACTAGAAGGGTCACCCAAACATATCATGAGTGTTCAGTCATAGTGTAATAAGGATGTTAAGTTGGCGTGAATCATGATCATAATTGTAATAAGGAGAAATTATTAAATCATATTGAATTATCATATAAACCTTTATCAGAAATAAACTTTTGTTGTTAGACTGTAATGCTCCAAACAGCCCTCAAGAGAGCACCATTACAAAAATATCATTTGTAAGAAACATGGTCATGTAACCATAATATTAATCCCTAGAGGGCATAAGCCCATGAAAAAAACAGGAGAAAGTAATGCAGTGTGACCATATACTTGGCCCCTAGAGAGCGTTTGTAGGGCTAGCAGGCCTACTGCAATGATACTACAAACAAGGCCTTTAAAACAAAACTTATCCCAACTGTAAAACAAAAGTTCTAGTCATGAGAAAGCTTTAAAGACACTGAATGGTGGGAGAGGTTATTTTGGAGTCCCCACTAAGATAGTTAAGGGAACCCAGAGAAGATGTAGACAGAACACATTGTGGTCAACGTTTTGAATGTGGCCCCATTGCCGCAGGACCACTACAGGCTGACTTATGTGCAAAAATGTTTTGTAAAAGTAATGCCCTGCAAAGCCTTATGGGGCGAGTTTCCGTGCCATGAAAATTTAATATGGTGATATGATTTTAAAGCTCAGAACAGCCCTTAGAGGACACCACTATGAAGATAGCATTTGTAAGAAACATGGTCATGTAACTCTATAGTTAGCCCCTAGAGGACATAACAACACAAATAATTTGTGGATGTGCACATAGCATGGGGAAACGAGCAAGGGAGAGACAAAGAAAACAGACTTACGGAGTGCTGAATGCCATAGAAATAAGAATGAGTGCATCTTTTATTATTATTTTCTACACTTCAGAGCAGGCTAGCACGCTACGTCTTGGCGTAACAAGGCAGCCATCTTGGGAGAATTGAAATAACATTCCCAGACTGCTAAAAGTTATTTTCTATGCATCCAAGATGGCTGGCACACTTGCCTCCATACTGGATCATTTGTAAAATTGGAACATTGGCAGACCCTTGAACTGAGATGAACAATGACATTGACAAACACAACCATTCATCACCACATGGAGGGTGTGGGTGGTGCGCTTCCTTTTTGTGCTTATTTACTTGTTTTATTTTTAACTTACCATTCGAAAATGGATACCCGATATGTTACAACAGTAAACAAAAAATGCCACAGTGGCCGCCGCTGCGTCACAAATGCCACAGTGGCCACTGCTGCGTCACAAGAGAGGCATATGTGTGCATCATGATGCACGTATCACAGTGCGTGGAGGCCATCTTGAAATTTATTTTGTTTAAAAGAAAACCCATACCAAGATGGCTGGTCATGCATCTGCATGCAAACAGTCCATTTAATGGATGCACTGTCGCATGGCTTTTTATTGTTTTTTCAGTGTGCTGTCTTCCTTTGTACCACGGATCATGCTCTCGACGTTTACTGGAGGGAGGTTTTAAATTTTATTTAAAATATTGCATATTGTTTTATAGAACAAGCTTATACAAGTGTTTTGTTGTATCCTTTTTTACTATTAAGTTTTGAGTTCACCAAAATGCATGAACCATACACAAATTCATATGTCACGCTCGCCGGTGGGGAACACACATGTGCTTTTTTGACAAATGATGTAAAAGTTGTGAAGCCTGTGGTAAGGCTCTCTGCCGTCACCCCAACGTGTCCCTCTGAGTTCTGTCCTATTTGGATCAACTAGAAACATGGCAAATAATTTCTTATTTATTCATACTTTTTAATATTTATTGTTAATTTTGTTACAGAACAAGTATGTGATGAACAGAATAAAAGCGATACTGCAATTAAAAAGAATACTTGGTAGAGAAGGTGGGCACTTGGAGAAGTGTGAGGCTTGAGTACAGAGGACTGTCCACTAATGGAGGTAGAGAATACACACTATAAAGCCAAAAGCAAAGAGGGCCAGGAAACAAAGGGTTCAAGTGGGACGTGGGTGCACCCTGGAGTATCCTAAGCAAAGTGGGGGACTGCCATGTGTTCCATGGCTGTATAAAACAATTCTGCTTTTGCACCTGCTATGTCTGTGGCCTGTTTTATATTCCCCAGGACTTCAGAGCTGATGTTTTTGTATTACTTAAACATGCTTTGCTGATGGCATGCAACATAGCAAGCCGTGCCAATAAAACCTAGGACCCAGAAACATCAGGACTGAGAGAGGCAGGCTGCACTGCACAAACCATCTGTATGCCTACGTTTCAATAAGTTAATACATTCAAATCAGACCTTTTGGTTTTGCCAGTGCTTGTTTTTCAAGATTTGGACGGGTCAGTAACACATTCTGGGGTTTTGTGGTCCGGTCAGTGAAATGTCCATTTTTGATTTTAATCTATTGAAATGATAAAGAGCAAATAAAACCCAACACTTGAATTCATAAAGGAACAGTTTTTATATTCCGTCAGTGTGCTCTGAACGTAATTCCTTTAAATTGGCATGAAATGAAATAGTTTGCATATTCTGCTCTAAACCTGGGACTCCAGTATCCCTCCCTCCATGCTGTAGCTTACTAGCTAAGCTATGTTTTTCCTTGTGTTTCCTACCCTCCATCTCTGCTACATCACTCAGCTCTTGGGTGGTGCCAATCTTTGTTCTAGTATCTTTCTCCTTGTGACAGAAGTTACATGTCACCCCTTTCTGTCTTTCTCTTGACAGTTCAGCCAGCCTGGGCCTGTCAGTGTACAGGGATAAGAACTCGCTGGTCCACTACGCTGCTGCAGGAGGTGAGAGATGTATGCTCTAATTCTGCATCTCTGTGCACATTTGACGAAGAGGCAGGGGTTTGTTTTCCAGATTGATTTAATGTGTGCACACTCTTTATTCGTATGATGGGGTAGATCTGGAATTGGGGAGCCTGTCCTTCAGCCCCAGGGTCAGAGTGTAGGGTTAGATGCTGATAGTGGGGAGCACATAGCTAGGGTTAGTGAACCCCCTGCGGTGGGAGCCATTCTCAGATATCCAGGTAAACTGTCTGGCCCAGAGACCCGCTTTTGGCAAAAAAGCGATAGAGTGAAGAGAACACAGAAGGATTGGGAAAGGGGACGGGGTTGTCTGTGCAATCCGAAAGGATGGAATCTGAGAGAAATCATATCTCAAGGGAAATTTGAGGAGGGCGACCATGGGGGGATGGGGAAGAAGCAGATGTGATGAGTCTGTGAACAGGCAATGAACTTCTGGCCTGTGGAATGTCTCTTTGTGAGTCAGCATTGAAGATGTGTGGTCAAAGATGACACACCATGAGTGGGCTGGAGCAGCGTGTGAAGTTCCGGAGAGTCACAACATTGGTAGTGTGGTGTGCAGAGGGCCCCTTTGGACACCGGTTCTGAGAAATGAATCCTGCTGGAGAAGCAGAGACTGGCTGAATGTGGAAGCGGACTGTTCCTATTGGAGCGGGACCAAGCCTGATTTACGTGCAGCTGAGCCTAATCTGAGGGGGCGTGGTGAGCAAAGTAATGATGTATTAGGATGCGGCCCGAGTAATTACCAGTGACTGAAATAAGTTCAAGCGTTCCACCTCTTGCTGTTTTGTTTACTCAAGTGAGGCAAGTTTCCCAGATGTGGCTCCTGTGCACAGTGTGACACGGGATCCAAGCTGCACCTGACATCAGGGTGAAAAGGGTGTGTTACTTGTGTTTTGGTTCAGAGCGGGCCTGGCCTGGCTGTTCCTTTTGGACTCTTCCTGTTGCAGCAGCGTCAAGACTGATTTGCATATAGCTGGCTCTAATCTCAGATGGCATGGTGAGCAGTGTAACGATGGACCTGGATGTGGCCCAGTAATTACCAGTGGCTCAGATGAATTCAAGCAGTCCATCCCTCATGTGCATCGCCCTAGGTGTGATGGGTACACTCAAACATCGGTATTGTGCTGACTGTGCCACTGGAACCAAGCTCCATCTGACTGATGAGCCCTACTCAGGTTGAAACCAGTCTTGGGGTGCTTGTGTTCTGGTTCAGGGAGGGCCTGGCCTGGCAGTTCCTTCTGGACTCTTCCTATTGGAGCGGAGTCGAGACTGATTTGCAAATAGTGAGGTGGCATGGTGGGCGAAATAACGATGGACAGGGATGCAGCCTGAGTATGAATCGGTGCCTGAGATTAATTCGAGCATTCCATCCATCACTGTTTTGTCTATGAAAGTGGATGTAGGGCACTGATAATATGGTAGTCTCTAGAAGAACGGCAGTGGAAATGAGATGCACCGATCTATGGCACAGCAGCAAAGAGCCACAGAGTGGATGAATGAAGTGTATGCATGGAGGGGTGAAATCCAGCAGCGGAGGAGTGCAGAGCGAGTGAAGCACAGCAGCGAAGAGCCACAGAGTGGATGAGTGAAGTGTGTGCATGGATGGGTGAGGTCCTGCAGTGGAGGAGTGCAGTGAGAGAGAAGCAGTGCAGAAGACACAGAGTGGATGAGTGAAGTGTATGCATGGAGGGGTGAGGTCCCGCAGTGGAGGAGTGCAGTGAGAGAGAAGCAGTGCAGAGGACACAGAGTGGGTGAGTGAAGTGTGTGCATGGAGGGGTGAGGTCCAGCAGCGAAGGAGTGCAGTGAGAGGGAAGCAGTGCAGAGGACACAGAGTGGATGGATGAAGTGTATGCATGGAGGGGTGAGGTCTTGCAGTGGAGGAGTGCAGTGCGAGAGAAGCACAGCAGCGAAGAGCCACAGAGTGGATGAGTGAAGTGTGTGCATGGAGGGGTGAGATCCGGCAGTGGAGGAGTGCAGTGAGAGAGAAGCAGTGCAGAGGAGACAGTGGATGAATGAAGTGTGTGCATGGAGGGGTGAAGTCCTGCAGTGGAGGGGTGCAGTGAGAGAGAAGCAGTGCAGAGGACACAGAGTGGATGAGTGAAGTGTGTGCATGGAGGGGTGAGGTCCAGCAGCGGAGGAGTGCAGTGAGAGAGAAGCAGTGCAGAGAACACAGAGTGGATGGATGAAGTGTGTGCATGGAGGGGTGAGATCCAGCAGCGGAGGAGTGCAGTGAGAGAGAAGCAGTGCAGAGAACACAGAGTGGATGAGTGAAGTGTGTGCATGGAGGGGTGAGGTCCAGCAGCGGAGGAGTGCAGTGAGAGAGAAGCAGTGCAGAAGACACAGAGTGGATGAGTGAAGTGTGTGCATGGAGGGGTGAGGTCCAGCAGTGAAGGAGTGCAGTGAGAGAGAAGCAGTGCAGAGGACACAGAGTGGATGAGTGAAGTGTATGCATGGAGGGGTGAGGTCCAGCAGTGGAGGAGTGCAGTGCGAGTGATGCACAGCAGCGAAGAGCCACAGAGCGGATGAGTGAAGTGTATGCATGGAGGGGTGAGGTCCCGCAGTGGAGGAGTGCAGTGAGAGAGAAGCAGTGCAGAGGACACAGAGTGGATGGATGAAGTGTATGCATGGAGGGGTGAGGTCCCGCAGTGGAGGAGTGCAGTGAGAGAGAAGCACAGCAGTGAAGAGCCACAGAGTGGATGGATGAAGCGCATGCATGGAGGGGTGAGGTCCCGCAGCGGAGGAGTGCAGTGAGAGAGAAGCAGTGCAGCGACGAGCCACAGAATGGATGGATGGAGTGTGGGCATGGAGGGGTGAGATCCAGCAGCGGAGGAGTGTAGTGAGAGAGAAGCAGTGCAGAGGACAGAGTGGCTGGATGAAGTGTGTGCATTGAGGGGTGAGATCCAGCAGCGGAGGAGTGCAGTGAGAGAGAAGCAGTGCAGAGGACAGAGTGGTTGGATGAAGTGTGTGCATTGAGGGGTGAGGTCCCACAGTGGAGGAGTGCAGTGAGAGAGAAGCAGTGCAGAGGACACAGAGTGGATGAGTGAAGTGTGTGCATGGAGGGGTGAGGTCCCACAGTGGAGGAGTGCAGTGAGATAGAAGCAGTGCAGAGGACACAGAGTGGATGAGTGAAGTGTGTGTATGGAGGGGTGCGGTCCTGCAGTGGAGGAGTGCAGTGAGAGAGAAGCAGTGCAGAGGACCCAGAGTGGATGAGTGAAGTGTGTGCATGGAGGGGTGAGGTCCCGCAGTGGAGGAGTGCAGTGCGAGAGAAGCACAGCAGCGAAGAGCCACAGAGTGGATGAGTGAAGTGTGTGCATGGAGGGGTGAAGTCCAGCAGCGGAGGAGTGCAGTGAGAGAGAAGCAGTGCAGAGGACACAGAGTGGATGAGTGAAATTTGTGCATGAAGGGGTGAGGTCCACCAGTGGAGGAGTGCAGTGCGAGTGAAGCACAGCAGTGAAGAGCCACCGAGTGGGTGAGTGAAGTGTGTGCATGGAGGGGTGAGGTCCCGCAGTGGAAGAGTGCAGTGAGAGAGAAGCAGTGCAGCGAAGAGCCACAGAATGGTTGGATGAAGTGTAGGCATGGAGGGGTGAGATCCTGCAGTGAGAGAGAAGCAGTGCAGCGAAGAGCCACAGAGTGGATGAGTGAAGTGTATGCATGGAAGGGTGAGGTCCTGCAGTGGAGGAGTGCAGTGAGAGAGAAGCAGTGCAGAGAACACAGAGTGGATGAGTGAAGTGTGTTCATGGAGGGGTGAGGTCCAGCAGTGGAAGAGTGCAGTGCAGGTGAAGAACAGCAGCGAAGAGCCACAGAGTGGATGAGTGAAGTGCATGCATGGAGGGGTGAGGTCCCGCAGTGGAGGAGTGCAGTGAGAGAGAAGCAGTGCAGCGAAGAGCCACAGAATGGTTGGATGAAGTGTAGGCATGGAGGGGTGAGGTCCTGCAGTGAAGGAGTGCAGTGAGAGAGAAGCAGTGCAGCGAAGAGCCACAGAGTGGATGAGTGAAGTGTATGCATGGAAGGGTGAGGTCCTGCAGTGGAGGAGTGCAGTGCGAGTGAAGCACAGCAGCGAAGAGCCACAGAGTGGATAAATTAAGTGCATGCATGGAGGGGTGAGGTCCTGCAGTGGAGGAGTGAAGTGAGAGAGAAGCAGTGCAGAGAACACAGAGTGGATGAGTGAAGTGTGTTCATGGAGGGGTGAGGTCCAGCAGTGGAGGAGTGCAGTGCGGGTGAAGAACAGCAGCGAAGAGCCACAGAGTGGATGAGTGAAGTGCATGCATGGAGGGGTGAGGTCCCGCAGTGGAGGAGTGCAGTGAGAGAGAAGCAGTGCAGCGAAGAGCCACAGAATGGTTGGATGAAGTGTAGGCATGGAGGGGTGAGGTCCTGCAGTGGAGGAGTGCAGTGAGAGAGAAGCAGTGCAGAGAACACAGAGTGGATGAGTGAAGTGTGTTCATGGAGGGGTGAGGTCCAGCAGTGGAGGAGTGCAGTGTGGGTGAAGAACAGCAGCGAAGAGCCACAGAGTGGATGAGTGAAGTGCATGCATGGAGGGGTGAGGTCCCGCAGTGGAGGAGTGCAGTGAGAGAGAAGCAGTGCAGAGGACACAGAGGATGGATGAAGTGTGTGCATGGAGGGGTGAGGTCCACCAGTGGAGGAGTGCAGTGCGAGTGAAGCACAGCAGCGAAGAGCCACGAAGTGGATAAATGAAGTGCATGCATGGAGGGGTGAGGTCCTGCAGTGGAGGAGTGCAGTGAGAGAGAAGCAGTGCAGCGAGGAGCCACAGAATGGATGGATGGATGGAGTGTGGGCATGGAGGGGTGAGGTCCACCAGTGGAGGAGTGCAGTGCAAGTGAAGCACAGCAGCGAAGAGCCACAGAGTGGATGAGTGAAGTGAAGGCATGGAGGGGTGCGGTCCCGCAGTGGAGGAGTGCAGTGAGAGAGAGGCAGTGCAGAGGACACAGAGTGGATGGATGAAGTGTGTGCATGGAGGGGTGAGGTCACGCAGTGGAGGAGTGCAGTGAGAGAGAAGCAGTGCAGAGGACACAGAGTGGGTGAGTGAAGTGTGTGCATGGAGGGGTGTGGTCCCGCAGTGGAGGAGTGCAGTGAGAGAGAAGCAGTGCAGCGAAGAGCCACAGAATGGATGGATGAAGTGTGTGCATGGAGGGGTGAGGTCCTGCAGTGGAGGAGTGCAGTGAGAGAGAAGCAGTGCAGCGAGGAGCCACAGAATGGATGGATGGATGGATGGATGGAGTGTGGGCATGGAGGGGTGATGCAAGCAGAGGATTTATGAGACAATTAGAGTAAAGTATATTTGAGATCATTGCACAAAGTCAAGACTGTGGGTAACTTCAAGAGATGCTGATCAGTCGGGGACATGGAGAGTACATTAAACATCACTAAGTGACATGAGTTCAGCTTCATAAAATGGTCAGGAGTGGCTTCTACTACCTGCATATTTGTTAAACAAGCTGCAGAATGGTTTTGAACCTTATCTTGACAATATATTGCCTGAGACCTGCTGCGTGTGGTATGTAAAGTTGGATTGTTGCTCCCTGCTACATCACAGAAATGTACCAAAAGGCAAACCAGGAGTGGCCTCTGACTGTACATTTGAGGGAACCAAAACGGTCACATATTTTTGATGCAGTTGAAGAAAAACAACCAGTAAACACGTAAATGGCTTCTGTGTCCTCAGTATTTATGGCATCTGAACCTATATGTAAGCTGTGGCTTTGTTTCAGAACTGACTTGCCAGAGATTTATCGCACAGCAGCATCTTGTATCTGGGCTGCTTCGAAGATCACGCAGAAATATACGTAATAACTTAAGAGTGAATTTAAAGTCGTAGCTTTTGTGGTTTCACCTTTGACTTGGCCACATAATATTAATATTGTAATAGTTGTTTTATTTTAAAAACACTTTTTTATCCTATGGGTTTTTGTGGAAATGAAGACGATGAGTGAAGTGTGTCCAGAGGTGGGCCGGATTGTAAGTCGTGTTTGTCTGCGGAGGAGTTATACTAGGGGTTTAATTTGGAGGAGAGAGCCTAGTTGGAGTGACATTCATCATAAGGATGGAGGCTGCTGAGGGAGGGCAGGTCAACAGTGGAAAGTGTGAACTCTGGCTTCTGCCAGTGTATTCCTTGCTGTGGAGTGTGGCGTGGGGAGTTGAATACTTGCATTAGCTGAAGCATTGATCTAAATCCATTCCTCACCCAGTTCTGTAAGGACTGGTCCTCTTCTGCCTCTACCCGTGCTAACTTTCTTCCAAAGGAAGTGAGATACCAGCAGGGCTCGAAGGCTGAGCATTCTGAAGGTGGTTGAAGTGAAGCTGAGCTCAGTCTGTTGCATCTTGTTAGATGGCCCTAGGAAGACCTTCATGTCTATTTCCTTTTTGTTTTCAAGCGGTTACAGGAGGCCTGTTCCGGCTCAGTCTAGGTCTGCGTGGCGTGGTCGGCGGCACCGCCCTTGGAGTAATACTGGGGTAAGTCTGGGTGAGGGCTGAGTCTGTGTTCTTGGGGTTGGAGTAATGCAGTGGATCCTTAGTCAGTATGCTTGAGTCTAGAGTAATGGTGAGCTAAATTCTTAATCTGTGTGTTTTTGAATTGTGCAATGAGAAGATGGATATGCAGCCTGTGTACTTTGGGATCTGTGTAGTAATGAGTTGACCCTGTGCTCTGGGCTGAGGGACCGTGTAAGAATCAGTTGAACCCTTCCTGTGGATCCATAATCTGTGTGCATGTGGATTGTGTAACTGGAAGAAGAATGGTCAATGTGTGTGTTTTGGGGTCAATTCTTTGTGCTTTGGCACAGAGTGATGATGAGGATGGACTATCCTCTTACAGCGTGCTTACGAGATCGTTATCGGAGGTACCGCATGGAGCTAGATAAAATATTTTGTGGAAGGGAGAGCGCAATAAATTTGGCTTGCTCCTTACTCCTTAACCACCAAATGTTTAGCTTTTGGGGTGCAGCAGGGCTCTTGTTTGAGCCCCACATTGCTTAACATCTGTGCCCCCCCCTAGTCAACTGATAGAATCATATAATGTTAAAACTATGGCATATGTTGAGAGCACCCCATTGCTTCTCACATTTAACCCAGCATGCACAAACATGCTTGCTACGTTTAAAGCTTGTCTGAATGATCTCCTGCACTGGTTGTGTGAGAGCCATCTGTAAGGCAGATCAAGTGGGGGAGCACCGGTTACATAGTTGCCGGCCTCCTTCTCCTCCGCCTGCAATAATAGCTAAGATGATAAACTCTTTCCAACCCCAGATTGTGTCCACGGTTGGGACCTGCTCTGCCCTGCTACATTCTCTAAGTAAGTTTTTGGATCTCCCTCCTTGCGTAACACATAAGAAAGTTGTCAGCACCTTGATAACTTCCACGTTAGAGTAGACTATGCAAACATTCTGTACTTCGGTCTTCCGTAAAATGGATTAAAAAAATCTTTAACTGGTGAAAAATGCAGATGAACGTATTATTTTGGAAATGCACAAGCAAGACTCAATCTCACAACATCTCTGGCTCTCGATTAAGAAAAGGATCCTATTTAGGACCCTCACCTCTATGCAACGCACCCACGCTTGTTCTAAGCATGGTCCAAGTATCTTTTGGACAGGATAATGCATTATCATCCACTTAGGAATCTCATTTCTAATTCTACTTCAGTAGCCAAAGACGTAAGGTTCGGCCGGGTTAGACAGGGAGGACGGTCATTTACGGTCTTAGCAACAAAATAATGGAATCTGTCCTCTGTGACACTTCGGTTCCCGTATCTCAGGAACTTTCAGTCAGAAAAGCACTTAAAATCTATCTGTTTGCATCATATTAGTGGTGCTAACGCTGGCCTCTTCTCTGTAGTTGTAGCACTGGGAGACTCTGTGGGGTAGCCATGTGCTTTGTAACATTTTCATCCATTCATTCATGCGGTGAATCCCTTGCGTGGGAATGGAATAATGGTGATGTGAAATCTCAACCTGTTTGGATGTGAATTTAGTAATGAGTAGATACATCTGTAGCCTGCATGTTTACGGATGGAATTATTATGACGCAAGTCTGTAGTCCGTGTACCTGGGGATGCATTAATGATGAGGTGAGTTCTTAACCCTTGTATCAGGGGATGGAGTGACAACGAGGTGACTCTTGAGGACATTGTGAAATGTAAGCGCTCTACCGCTACCTGCTTGGAGCACCCATTTATCGCTCTGCTGTAGACAGTATGATTCTTGTTCTAAAATTGATAAATGACATCACTGTTAGAAAGGAGCAAGAATCAGATTTTGGAAATGTAGCTTTTTGCATTCTTTAGTAATTTGCCCAAGCTACTCCGATAATAGAAGTTACTGGTTGACTCTTACTCCAGGCTCCCTGTAGCATCATCAGCCTTCACCTTCTGTGCGGAAGAAGAGTCCACATCGTTTTGGCCATTGAGAGTCCAAGCTGTTGGTGTCCAGAGGGTACAGTGTTTATTACCAGAAACGTTAGACGTAAAGTAGTCCTGCTAAAATAAATATATAGCACAAACCTCTCTACTCCGGCCTTGCATAGTACTGTAGAAAGGGGACCTAGGGCCACCACGGCTGTGTTTGTTATTCCACCTCTTCTGTGGTGGACAGTGATGGAGACCTGGAAACTGCCCCATGTCCTGGCAGTGCATGCGGTGGGGGTTAACAAGGGCACCTGATCCCAGTTTAGGAAGCAGCATCCCAGCAACACAAAAGTACTGTGGTGTGGGTTCGATGACCCCCACATTGTGTACTAAGAAATAATTCCTCTGTGCAGTAGAGGGTAGTCCTAGCAAGTGAAGCAAAGTTTGGAATTCCCAAGGGGGGCGCACCATCATGAACTTCCCAGGACGAATGTACCTAGACCCAACATTTTATATCCATAGAAGGAGGAGGTTGACCATTTCTCAGCCAGATGATTTATTGAAACAAGACTCGTGCACCTTTTTAGCACCACTAAGACAAATGATTTCAGTGGTGTTTCAAAGTGACCTCTAGGTAGAGAAGTAGCAAACTACATTCCCATTGCCTTGCATCACTACTTTATGTATGCACAGCTGTAAATTTCCTTTCAAGAGGATAAAAGGGCATTCTAGGCTGAGCACACCCTGACACGTGGTGTCACAATACTCATGCGAACATGAAGCCTTGGGGAGATGTTTGCACAATTCCTGCAAGTATTCGCTCCTGAACAGCATTTCTATTCTGTTTTTTTTCCCTGCTTCCTTACTATTCTGCGCTCTCTGCAGGACCTTTTGGTCATATGAGCACATTGTAAAAATCATATATATATATATATATATATATATATAGTCTTAGTGTTGTTATAAATTAAAGGCATCAGGAAGTGAAGGGGGGCGCGGGTAACAGGTGCCAAACACAGTATTCCAGAGAGTCTTCTTTCAGTCAGTGGTACCCATCTTCTTGTTAGCGTTAAGCTTAAGAAAATTGTCACTTATTCATCCATTTATTTATCTGTTTGTGGCTGGTAGATCTTTCTGAACTGTGCTGAAATTGTGGAGCAGGATGCGAGTTATCTAGGGTTAGAAAAGCAGGCCGCACTCTTGGGTACTGCTCGGTCAGCCCAGTGCTGGATTGGCCAGGTCGCAGTGTCATGATACCTCCACTGGCAGCGTTGTGCTGTCCTACCTGACCAGCCAATAACCTCTCTTTATAACAATATGTCAGCATATTGTTTAAAGTGTTCCACTGTCTGATCTGGATCCCTGGTTCCGCACACGTGCTCTAGACTCACGGGGAGCCCATCCCTGGCTTAAAGCTGATGAGGTGCCATCTGCTGACCAGCACTGTTGTGCCACCTGCAGGTTCCTGTGCAGAGTAGGTTGGTGAAGAGGGGCGGCGTCCCACCCTATCCTGCCCACAGTGTGTCTTGTGCTTAGTAAACCGGAGCGAGGCTTGTAGCACTGGCAGCCGTGGCAACCAGCACAGGCCAGAGGGACTTTCCTGGCTGGTGTCCCAGACCAGCTTCCAGTCCCAGCAGGAGAACAACATGACCCGGGCAGTGGACACTAGTAAGGTGAAACTCAGTTTGTGGGGGAGTGAAGTGTGGAGACTCGGTGTTGGTGGCGGCTACACCAGAGCCGATACCTGTTCTCATCCCTCTAGTCTCAGAGGGACATGCCCGGTGCCTGGGATGGCCAATCCAGCACTGCTCACTCCTGGGCTCACCTTTAGCTCTTAGTGTGTGGTGCTGTAGAACATCCCTGCCCTAACACTCTACCATTGGCTTATGATTACTGTAGGTGGCTGATAAATAGTCTAGTCCCTGGACATTACCCTAGTCAGTTCCAAATGCCTGTTTATGATGACCTTAAAGGGCCAATCACAGAAAACTCCTTGAATCATCTTTAAGTACCTATGAGTGGCTCTGTTATACCCGTTCGCAGGACAGTTCAGTCACTTTAGGGTCCTAGATGGCTGCTGTTTAAAAGCCAAGTGCTCCCACTCCAGGAGTTAATCCTAAATCCCAGTCCATAGGAGTGTCATTGACCCTTCCTTAAACGTGTATTTATGCAGAGTACCAGTGGGTGCCATGATGACGGCTGTGCAGGCAGCATCTGGTGAGACGCTGAGGGAGAGGAGGCGCCGGGAGCAGAGGGAGCTGTACCAGCTGAAGCTGGACGAGTGGTAAGAACCTGCCTTCCTTTCTCTGCAGTGTGGAACCCATGATTTTCTCTCTAATCCCCTACCAAGTTTCCAGATCCAGTGTTCAGTATTGTATTTGTATTTTTAATGCATTGAACCTAGCAATACATGTTGTTGTAAAACAAAAAGCACAATATATGGACCCAGAGCCATCTCCACTAAAGAGGTTTCTCTTGAGAGGATTAATTATAATGCAGCTCAGTATGTTTTTATTTCTGTCCATTAAAATATCATGGTGCAAAAACGTTAACTAAAATTAAACTCCATGTCCTGTCTCCCTCCTTCCAGGCATATATGCTGCTCGCAGCCGGGAGGTCAGAGGGCCAAGACACCATTTTTTGCCCAGTGTTAGATAACATTGAACTGTGTCCATGCCCCATCCCTGCCAATCCCACATACATCTGCAGGATGTTGATGGACGCAAGATTTGTTTGTCATCTAACACGTGCTCTTTAGGTGCCCCACACACTGCAGCCGGATCCACTGCCTTCTGTCTGCACAGTGGAAGACAAGCATGTTTTGTTGTACCTTTTCTCTTTCTGCTAGACTGATACTTTTTCACATCCCTTGTGCAGGTCATCTCAGTGGCTTTGCTACTTTCCCAAGGTCTCTAATGCTGCTTAACAAAAATGCCTCTTCCCCACTTTAGAGTAACGTTCGCGTCCACCCAATCCCACTAACACATATTATTGTATTCTCTCCTTCCCTTTTGTGTGGCTGTTGAAGTAAAAGCCTTAAAACCCAGTAGAAAGGCGGAGACACAATGCACGTCTTTGTTGGCTGTGTTGATTTCTTAACATTTTTTAAATCTATCAAATTGTTGAAAAACCATGAAAAAACTTATATTAACATAATCACTCAATTCCACCCCCACGCCCCTCAGAATGTCGTGTGGTTCATATTTTGATAATAAGACTGCGTGTTTAGGACGGCAGCACCACTAAGTGTGGGGACTGAGTCGGTCCCACACGGTCTGGAAGCTGTCGGCCTAACTCCTGGGTAGCACCCAGTGCCTCAACCAACCTTGGAAAGGTGATTTGTGGCAAACCTGACACTGACTCCTCAGGCAAGTCATGGTGAACAGATCATACCCCTTTTGCTCAGTACTCAGAGACTCACACGAGCCAAGGAAGAACGAAGATGCAGCATGGATTTCAGTGCACTTATTTCAGCAGTCGCATCCTATGGTAAAAACCATGAGCTACGATAACACAAGACAGTGATCATTGTTACAATCAGTGTGAAGAAGATAAAAGGTCCTAACATTTTGTATGATCCTAAAACACTAGAGATCCCAATCTAAAGCCTGTCTCTAAAAACATGCGAGATAGCGCTGGCATCCCTTCTGCCTCTCCCGGTCCCAGGGAAGGACCCCACCCCATACCTGAAACAGTAGGCAACCAATCAGAGGCGCACAAAATGCATCTACCTCAAAATGTCATAGCATGAACACGGATTCCCAGCATTTGTGTTGATAAAGATCTTACAAATGGTTCTCACGGTGATAGTGAAGGCCAAATGTCGTGATGGAACCCAACCCCAGTCCTAGTGCTCATTCTGCATCTTGTTATAAAGCCTGGCAGTTCATCCTCAAGAGGTTTAAGTTCCCCATCGCCCCGTATTGAGTTGGGCAAATAAAACCCTTCAAATGTGCTTAGAGTCCTTGAGACACATTTCCCAGAAGAAGTGATGATGCCCCAGGTAACCCTGCACCTAAACTCGGTAAACAGCAGACACTGGCACAGTTGGGCACACGCATTTTAAGCATCCCTCTTCCCCCAGTCAAACGTCTGCCTAGAGCTACAGAAATGATTTGCTGAAAATACCGGTGAAAATGTGGGAGACAAAACCACAGCCTCTAGCCGCGGTCCCCTGAATCCCACTTCTTTTATGTGCTGTAGTCAAGTGAGGATTGTGCTGCGCCGGGGATCATGGAGAGGAAAGTTAGCCAAACCAACATGCACCCAAAGGAGTCCCGCACTGGGCAAAACAATGGAAGTCAAGAGCCATTGATATTCAGCCAGTCTCCAGTCTGTGCCACGGTAAGTATCTCAACAAATGACCAATAGTCTCTTCCTCAAGGGAACCTCCTATCAAAGGAGCTTTGTGGTTTTATCCAGACATCTAACCGGGTAAATATCACCACAAGGTAGAATTTCAGACTGTCCAAGCATGCCCCTTCTCTTTGAGAAAATAATAGCTCACTTCATTACCTTACTGTTCTCAGGACTGCTCCCTTCCAAATACACATTTTGACTTCATGTTTGGTTCTCTTAAAGTTCTGTCAGGAACCAGTACTTGCAGGACTAGCAATAGATAACAGTCAGGGAAGGGTGTTCATTTTAAAATATGTAATTCTGCCTAATCAGGGTCTGGCAAAGACGTACGAAGCATCGCACGCACCCTTGACCCTTTGGATACTGAGGTGAATGTTCACCCTAAGTGAGCCTTTTTTTTCATGTGTGTGGCTTTTCGCGGTTAATCCTTGTCTATTTTTAGCACAAACTGTATCTAGACCACAAGGGCACACTTTTTCCCCCCACATGTTGTGGATTCTAAATGTACTCCAAGTTTGTGCATTCCCATCGAAGAAACTGAGAAAATGGGCCAAATATAGCAAAAGGTTTTTTTGTTTTTCTTTAAGAAATTAGAAATCTGTGTTGTGCAAAAAACCTTATTGTTACCCATAAAAATCGCAACAGAAAAACTTTGATCTGTTAATATAATCATCTTAACTTTCAGGAACAAACAGAGTTGTAAAAAATAGAATTTATTTTATTTTTTACCACATGTTTGCATTTTTGTAAGTAGAAGTCCATGTTTTGTTCATGATTGTGGTTCCCACACGCTTTCAGTTTGTGGTAGAAGCAGCAGATTTGTTGAATGCAACACATTTTTTAAAAAGAAGACACAGTCCCAAATTTAGCAAGGCTGCATCTATTGAGGACGCTCATGTTTTTCTCAAAGAAACTAATTTTTAAAATAAAAAAAGTAGAAAAGTTCACAAGTTTTCATCTGTAATTTCTCGCCCTTATGGCACATTTATAAAAATAATACCTTTATGTCTGTGAGACCCTTCTGTTTCCAAGAATATATTGTGTTTGTTAGTTGACAGTAACAAGTTATACCCCGAGCCAACAACTCACCTGTAGGTTTTAAGGATGTTTCAGTGTGTACAGACCAAGCATCATATTAAAAGGTAACATATAATGAATAAAAAATGTGGATACGAAGGAAGAATAAATGATTTTCAAATGTGCCCTAGATACTGCGTTTAGGAATACTGGGGATTTGTTCAACTGTACTGACCATGCTATCAAGTGATCCAAAGGGCATTTTACAAAATGTGTTGTTTCAAGCACGCTGGATTTCATTTGGAACATAAAATGGAGAGAAATCCAATGAATAGTAACAAATGTCCCACACGTCTCCTGATACGAACGGTACCGGCCTTTGTGGCTGCGCCTACGCTACAATAGGACCCAAACCCAATGTGGAGACGTCTTGTTTTTCCGTGAAAATTGACCCTATTCGGCGATTGTGAAAAAAGGCCTCTTTTTGACATGGTTAGCCCCCACTTTTTGCCTGATGTATGATGTAGCCTAGATATTGTAGTGCCTAGGGTCCCTGGGCCAGAGCTCTTTCCCTAAAAGTTGTGATGCATTGGCACAATTGGATACACATTTAGCTACCACTATAAGTCCCTAGTAAATGGTATTTAGGTACCCAGGACATGGGGTACAAAGGGTAGGCCTCTCAGGGCAGCAGCACTGATTGTGCCACCCTCTAGGGCCATGCATCAAAATGCACCCAGCACTGCTATTTCAGGCTGAGTGTCCTGGTGCAAACCTAAAACACAAACTCGATATGGCACACTGCCTGTGTGCCCTGTCCATCATACACTGTATACACTATGGATAAGACACCCCTCTGGCAGGCCTTCCAGCCCTAACGCAGGGTGCTCCATACTATCTGTGAGGGCATAGCTGCATGAGCAATATGCCCCCACTGTGTCCTTGCCAAACGTGGGACATAGTGAGTGAACAGAACAGCCATTTTAATACATGTGCTGGACACTGGTCAACACAAGTTTCCAAGCTACATGATTGTCACTCTGAACCCTGGGTTGTTTGGTGTGAAACAACTCAAAATGATAAATCCAAACTGGTACCAGTATAGGATTTATCCCTAAATGTACCCAGGGGTCACCTTAGAGGTGCCCCCTGCAAAAGCGAACTACCCTGGAATGGTTGCTGACTTGTCCTATCCAGCCTTCCATCTCCAGACACCCAATCTACAATCCTTGGTGGGGGGAGGGGAGATCCGTCTCTGGTTTGTAGAACAATGCCCTTCCTGGGTGGAGGTGCTAACACCCCCACCCTCAGGAAAGTCCACTGCCCTGGCGACGAGCTTCAAAGGGCTTACCCCCAGGCCAGCAGCAGATGGTCACCCCCCTTGCAAACTCCCACTTTTGGCAGGAGCAAAGGCAGCAAACTACATAAAGAGTAGGGAGAGTGGCCCCACCTGGCATGCACCACCCCTAAGGTGTTGCCCTCGAGGTGGGCACTCCATTTAATTTTCCTCCATCTTAGTTGGAAGGAAAATAGCCAATCAGGGATGGATAGGGAAGTGACCCTTCCCACAGGAAGTGGTCACTATAGTGGGTGTAGCCACCCAAAGGTAGGTGTTCCATTGGACACTACCAGATTCCCCCTAAAATTCAGTATTTAGTGGGCACCCCTAGACCAGGTAATCAGATTCGATGGACAAAAGAAGACCAGCACCTAGAAGATCGGAAGCACAAGAACTGTGGACCCGCTGCAACAAAGAAAAGGCGCCACACCCTGCCAGCTGCACCCAAGACCCAACAATCACCACTGAGGAGCTGCTGGACAGCTGGAAAAACTGTAAAGAACCCTAGAGGACCTCCAGGCTTCAGACATTGTCCAAGAACTCCCTGCAGAGTGGAGGTACCACTATGCAACCAAAAGAAACTAGCAGACCAGTGAGGGTCACTTCACTGACCAGCTGCTAACTCCCTAACCGGAAGTTGCGGCTAGACCCGACGACCGTGAGGATAAACCCTGCAAGTGTGCCAAGTTTGGTGGCACTGCGCCCTCCAGTGGTCAAACCATACCAATTCCCTCGGTATTGGTCAGCTAACGTTGGACACTAAGAAAACCAGCCCGCCCAGGGCTGAAAAAGGACCAGGAGGAAGCCCCAGTCGAGCGACTTCAGGAACACCCCAGACCTCCCGCTAGAGTGCCCTCCATTTTCCTGCCAACGACCCTTGAAACTACTTACCTCCAGCTCCAAAGGGCATCCTGGCACACACAGCTCCTGGCTCACCCATTCACTCTGCACCCGGCCGCCCTGTGCCCTGCAGCGAAGAACACGCTACGCCCTAAGGGTCCCCCACCCCTTGCAACCTTAACACTCCAAGGAGACCCCATGGAACCACCTCTAAACTTACCTGTGCTGTACTTTTCCAAGAGGGCCCTGCACCAGCTCCAGAGAATTTGCATTGCTGCTCCCGCCGGAATGTGAGCCCCCCAGAACTTCTCCAGATGGCACAGTGTGCCCACCAACGACCTCGACCAACCAGCAAAAGAACTTTACATTGATTCTTATGGTGCGTAATTACGCACAAAAAGACTATTTTTATTAAACTTCAAAAATTCATATCTCAAAAAGTTCTTAACCAATTTTGATAATTCTGGGTTTAAAAATTACATTAAAATATGGAGTATTTTTATAAATTGGTCTCGAGTTATTCCTTCAAGTGTGTGAGTTGCATGACTGATACAGTGAGTTCAACAAATGCTTTGCACTTCTCCAAGATTGGCCCAAGTGCTCGACCAAGCTACCTTGAAAATAAGAGCATTAGGTGATCTAGTTTTTACCCCTGTAAACCAACGTGTGGTAGCCTGGACCCCCTGCACAGTGTGCCTAGCTTTGCACACTACATAGAGGGCCAGCCTCCTACAGATTGTGCTAACTGGGCCTGGTCTCTGCTGCCATTTCAGAAAACTAGACACCCAGGGTTCCGCGGGCACCATGACTTTTGTGGATCCTAATACATTTGCTTGGACAGAATGCTCTGCAAACCTCAAACTTTGGCTAAAAAGACACATTTTCCTCACATTTCTGAGAGGGAAAGTACTGAAATCTGCGGGCAACCACAAAATTCCTCCCATACAGCATTCCCAGATTTCTCCTAATAAAACGGTACCCACTTGTGTATCTTTGTTTAGCGCCAGTAACGGGAACAGATGAAACACTGACCATATCATGTCAATATGGTCTTCACAGGAGCCTTGGTTTGGTTGATTTTTGTTTCAGATCATAGGCAAGTGGCTGAAGTGGGCTGACCCATTGCCTCGTGCTGTAGCCGCAGTGAGTGGAAGTGCACAACAGACCAATGGGTGAAGGCAGATGCCTTAAAGCTTCTGGTATATTTATAGATTTCCTTCATTTATAGAGAATTTAGTAGCTTAAGTGGGCTGACCCAATGTCCAATTGTTCCTATTTCAACAGGATCAAGGCTGATTTGCATTAAACTGTTCACTGTCTAGACCGGCATAGTGGTAGAGAAAATGATGACTGGGGTGCGGTCCTGAATGATTAACTGTGCCAGAAAATAATTCAAGCATTTTACCCATCACTTTGTTCTTTTTGCAGTAGATGGCCCTGTCCAATTTAGCCAACCTTCTTGCTTGCCCTCCAGCTTTCAGTCTAATTGTTGTTTGCGCTCATGGACTGATATGGGAGGAGGATCCCAATATTTCACTGCACTCCAGTATTTTGGATCACCCAAAATTACCTCAAATGGTTTCACTCCAGCACCCTTGATCTAGACATAGTTACCACTGTTCTCATCATGGGGGTCAATCAAATTGCATAAACTAATGAGTAATAATGAGGATATTCAGTAACTGAGTTCTAGTTCATGGGGCATTTTCAAAGATTTATTACAGAATTTAGAATAGGTGATTCATAATAATTAGTTGTCAGGAAGATAAAGTATTTCAGAATATATAATCAGAATTATCCCAATAATACAGCAAAGCATTTGTTAGGCCCAAAACATGAGTAGAGAAATTAGGAAACCGTTATATAACTGCTCGCAGCATGAAGTGAACCAATAATTTCCCTTGAAAAATGGGCAGAGTCTCATGAGAAAAATCAGTCTGGCAGCATCCTTAGTAGAACACAAACGTCTTCCGCCAAATGCACCTAGTCTCGAGAGGAAATCGGAAGGTCTCTGGCTCACCCCCAAAGCCAAGTATTTTAATAATCATTTTTCCTTAGTTAATAAGTAGACATTACATCTTACTGTGATGTGATCCCATATTGAACCAATCAGAGGATGAAGCATCATCCTAAGGATTTTTAACACAAGCCCCTTCTGCCGGCATCGGCTACTACGACATATTCATCCGAAGACAGCAACACAAAATGTTCCATCAGAGCAGGTGCCCACACACAGGATGTTTCATACATGGCAACTAGGAAACTCTGTGGAAATAACCTTGCTTAGGCTATATTTTGTTTCTAAAAGAGAAGATCTAGAAGCATCATTCATAACATTGCTGCTCGGAGAAGGGAAAGAATTGTTTCTGTCCACCATGGAAAAGAAAGCCCATCTTCTCATACTTCAAAGGAGAGACGTGTCTACACGGGCTAATGAGCTATCTCCTTTTATGATGATTGAGCATGGTCAAAACGTGTAGATGATCAGATGTTTGTAGATTCGCTGTAGCCAGGAAAGGCGCAACAGTGACTCTTTCTCATTGGATCACTGTTTGCATGAAAATCTTCAATGGCTTATCAAATAGGTACCTCTGCCTCATGTTCGTTCTCCAATGGCTGTGGCAGCTTATACTGTCCTCACAGGTGCCTTCCAATGGCTGATATTTGCTGTGCAGCCAGTTGGTCCTCTTTGCATATCTTTGCCAAGTCTTACTGTCTTAGAGAACAGGCATGAGGCTCTGGTTACTTTGCCAGAGCAATGTTGCATGACTTCCTTGGGTAAACGTCTCATTCCAGCCATCCAATGGGGATTGCTCTGGATTTCCTGCATGAAGTTATGTCCGTCTGAAGTAAAAGTTGCTTACCTTTGGTTATGATATTTCTGGTGGATATGTTATCTTCTTACAGATTCCTCACTGCCCCCCTTGCTTCTTTTCAAAGCCCCCAACATTCACAAGGTTCCAACAACAAGTGCCCTCTTTCAGTGGGTCATCAAATTTATACTGTAATGTAGATTTATATAGCGCAGCTATTCACCTGTGAGGGTCTCAATGCGCTGTTCATGGGCATAGGGAGATTAAGTGATTTTCCCAGAATCACAGACGTTGCGCTGATGCTGAGGCCCGAACGCCGATATATTAAGCTCCTGAGGCGGTCGCTCGGACCGCTGCGCCACATCCGCTCCCCTAAGGTCAGCTGTACTGTGCGCCATGCTTGGACACTCAGGGCTCCTTGGTTATCTTAGTGACAGTACAGTTTTCTTTTCCCCTACAGGGTTAGTATGCCCAGTGTGGCAGTTCTCTTATATCTTTCCCTTTCAAAAGAGACCAGTAAGACACTTTTGTGTAGCTGCTGTGCCATGAAAAGATTAAACAGTTTGTGATTTCCTGAAGTGCGTTTATTAAACAGAATTAGGTTTCCTTTATTAAATCTTAAAAATGAAATGATCATTATACATAGTATTTTACGTCATTCCAACATCTTGCACAGGGTCACAATATTCAGTCAATACATTGAATGGGTGAATCAGTGAGAAGACCTTGTATTACATCTAGTAATTTCCCCTCACTTGTACGGTGCTCTGTGCGTCTTGGTCTATAGTGCGGTGCGACCTGTCCGAAGGTGTAAAGAGACCACGAGCTCTTCTCCAGGATGCCAACTGTACTGTAGATCAGTAGATGACATCGCACTGAGGGGTATTGTGGGTTTTCTGGTCACCATCACTGAGGCCTTTTAGGCATCCTCTCCTGATGATGTCACAAGGCTCTGAAGGGGTGAGCTGCCAAGAGCCTCAAAACCTGAGAGGTGCTTGGCAATGTAATCCGGGAATATCAAGCAGATTCGCACAAGACTCAGTCATGGAAAGTCATCTTTATTAGTAATCAGATTTGCAGGTATGGAGCCTTTTCTTATTGACACTGTTTTGCATATTTCTTGCAGGTTTAAGGAAGTCATTTGCATATATTATCACTGTTTTTCATTTGTACTCCACCTTTCACATTTGTTTTTTCCATCTGCTTTCCTGCATCTATGACTCTTACACTGTCTGTTTTTGCAGGGCTGCTAGGCTGGATGTCACTCAGGCAGCCTTAGAAGAAGCAAGTAAGTCTGTAGCCTTTTCTGAGATTGACACCCAGAGGATAGAGGAACTTTTGAGCCTCCCCAGGAATCCAGAACTGCCAGAGTCAAAAGTCTAAGTCTAAGACTAACATTAACCTAACAGATCCAAGATGGGAGGGAATCGCCTGTCCTTGCCTGGAGACACTGTGACGTGGGGCACCACCACTTAGACCTCACAGATCCTCATCACCACTTCACCTTCCTGTGCGGGGTGGCTGGGCTGGCCCTCGGTGGTCATCCTTTGCAAAGTTCCAGTGGTTTCCTTGACTTACATCGGGGAAGGCCATGTCCCTTCCAAGTGGAAATCAAGATACACAATTAGCAAGAACAGAAGATTCTGAAGTTCCACCATCTTCAGCTTAGCTGCAGGTGGCTGCTTGTCTCTTGGCTTCATTTGATCCTCACCAGTAGAGCTGCTGAATGACTTGTCAAAGCCAGTTGAAATCGATGAAGATCGTCCTGCTCCACACAGACCTAACTTTGTGAACTAAAGATAGCTCTCTTACATTAAAGCTGGAAATCTTCAAGCTGTACCCACTGCTCAACAACAAGCATTTTAAGTTACTCTGTAAAGTTGCAACCAGTGATTTGTTAACAATCACATCCATGGCTCTTTACCTCTACTAATGTACAAAGGCTGAAATTTGAAACTGCCTTCAATATTATTTTCAGGGTTATTTCTTTGGCATGTGATGGTATGAGTGGTTGGGAATAATTGCATATTTGCTGTCCAAATAACCTCTAGGTCCTGAATGTGACAAGATCTACCATGTACGAATATAGTTAAAATTTTACTTTTAATAAGAAGTAACAAAATATGTTATGACACTTTTAAAATTTTGAACTTCTAATCTAACCAGCAGGCTTCTTTTTAGGACCGGTTCAACCTGTTCTATTGAACTCAAGCAAAACACCTCCCTTCTTTTGTGTCCAGATTCAGAGAAGTAGGGCAGAGAGTCATTCAGGCTTCTTCTCTTAGTCCTACATCTATCTGAAACCTCTGGAAAAATTAATTTGTTGACATGGAATTAATCTTATGAACTACATGGAAGATACAGTAGTTATGGAACTGAGTTGTGCTGTCCAGGAGATATAATGTGATGCCACATTGACAGATTTTGTGAAAGCCAAGAGGGATATCACTCCTAGAGAAATAGTGTTTCCTCCGTGGTGCCCTGGGGCATATTGCCTCTAGCACGACCTGTGCAATGAGAAATACAATTTGTAGAACCTATGAAAGAAGAGGAAGTTTTGCAAAAGCATGCAAGACAAAGGTTGATAGTAAAAAGATTCAGGAAGTAGATGATATCTGTGAGAATATACAGGAAATAGTCTTGACAATTGATTAAATACTGGAAGATGTAATTGAAAAACCAAATGAGGAAAGTACATTGGTGTTGGAGACAAGAGAGGTGAAATCAGAAAGTATTTCATTGTGATTATCTATAGATGATAAAAATATAAGAGCACCTGTATATTCTGGAAGTTTTTACACGCTTCTTTCAAGCAAAACGTGAGGAAAATGGATCAGGAAATAGCCATCCACCTATGAGTATATCAGATATTAGTGCTGTGGGGTATGCTGGAAAAAGAATAAAAATATTAGTGATGACGATTAAGTTTAAAAGTGAAGCTGTGATTGGGCGAGTGTACGTGATCAATTCTGGGTGGGATTTATTGGGGTGGCATCATCAGAGAGACTAGAATATTATCATAAATCCAAACGCAATAGAAGCAGTGATGGTGACAGAGCGGGTAAGCATTGGTGAAGTGACAAAATGACGTGAGGTGAATGTTGCGGTAAGATAGCCCCATGCATTTAGGGACAAAGTGGGCTTACTGAAAGGATTTTCTCACAGAATAATATCAAAACAGAATGCTAAACTCATGATTCACAAAATGAGGAATATTCCGAATATAAGGAAAGAAGCATTACATCAGGAGCTAGACAGTTTGTTACTTCAGAAAATAATTGAGCCCGTTGAAGCATCGGAGTGGTTGGTGCTGGTGGTGTTAGCACCAAAGGGGGGGGGGGCAGAATTTGATTATCTATTGACATGCGTGATTTAAATAAAAATATATGGGTGGGCAGGCAAACCCCTTCCAAACATACCAAAGATGTTCGAAACTATGGGAGGTGGAGATGCGTTCAGTGTACTAGACACATCTTCCGCTTATCACCAAGTCAATTTGCATGAGGATTCAAGGCACTTAACATTATTTGTGTGCTCTTTGAGAGATTTCCGTCACAAAAGAACACCATTTTGGCTGGCTTCTGCAGTATTTCAGAGAACAGTGAACAATATTTTGGGGACATGAAATAAGTGTCTTTTCAACACAAAGTATTTATTGTGGGAAATAGTGGGGTTGCACACAACTTATTTGAAGGGATGATGGAACGAATAGAGAAACATGGGTTCGCAATTAATAAAGAGAAGTGTCCGTTGAGAAGGAAGGAGGTGACTTATTTGGGACATACAATAGCGGCTAGAGGCTGTAGACTGAAGAGGAGTATAGCAGCAACAGTAAAAATGGCACCTAGACCTCAAACAAGGGTGAATTTAAATAATTCTCTGGCCTCGCTGAACATTGTGCAACGTAAGTGAAGAACTTTGCTGAAAGGGTAGTTATGAAGATTGCTGCTTTTATGTTGAGTAATGAATGTGACAAGGCTTTTGAGTTGGTCAAGGAGAACATAGTTCAGGAATCCTACTCTAGGGCACATTGAGGTATCAAGTAAAACCTACATTACCACTAATACTAGCACTGTGGAGGTTGGTGGAGTTTAGATGCAAGCGTAAATGGAGAAGAATGTATCAAAGATTTTACATCCAGAAGACTAAAAGGAGTGGAGAGCGCATATTCTTTGACAGAAGGGGAAGCCCTGGCATGTTGTTGGAGAATCAGCCATTTTTATGTTTAGAGTTTGCCTTTTAAAGTCAGAACATATTTATTTAAAGGTAGAAGTGGAGTGGAAGGAGGTGTAACTGTGCATATTTGTAGGTGGAGTTTGTCAATAGTGAACTACAACTTTGATGTGGAATATATAAAGGGGAGTAAAATTGTCCTTGCAGACTATTTGTCAAGGATGCAGTAAGTGAAGTGGAAAATGTTGTAGAGGTGTGTAGTGAAGGTGTTAGCAAAGGAGATGGTGAGATGGCTTTGAGTAATAATGAGTGGGTTGCTGCGAAGGAAAACAATTATGATGAGAGAAGTGGAAGGAAAAGTTCTGCGAGGATGGGGTGATGAGAAAGTTGTGAGTAAAGAGCTAGGTGGATTCTTTAAAGTGAGAGATGAACTAAGTATAACAAGGAAAGTTGATGGGAAGAAATCAGATTGTACCTCCTAATGGTATGCGCAGGCGTGTGCTGACATTTCCCTTTCTACTGAAGTGAACACAATGTCTTCTATGTGTCTATATCTGTTAAGAACACTGCACAAACTCTTTATGTTTCTCCCTTCTCAACATCAACCGCAAGTGGTCCTGGGTTTGCACCATTCTAATGCTCTAATGTTAGGGGCTCCGGACTCTCTCTTCAAATGGATGGGTCTGATGAGAGAGCCACTGCCAAGCTTGCTGTGCCCTTTCTTTGCTTTCAGCAGCTGGATTGGCTTCCTGTTTCCTCGAGGATTAAGTTTAAGGCTTTGTGGATAGTACGGAAGCATGCAATAGCTGCAGGAACTGCACTCCACAGTCACCCGCATGATAGTTGGGCTTCTATTCGCACTGCCAGTATCTTCTCCGTAAGTAGTTCTGTTTGCAGCGCCTCACCGCAAACTGCTGCCCAGAAATTAAATTTGGGAGAAGGTCGGTCTCAATGACTACTGTGGGTTTCAAGATGAGGCTTTCACTACTACTGCGACATTGTCATTTTCAGAATTATCTTAGTCCGGAGGATTAGGGCGAGGTGCAGCAGGAGCAGGTGATATGAACACGTCACCAGGAACCACTTACCCATCACCTACAAGGTCCCATTGTTCTGGTAAATGGATAGAGGCTTCAAGAAAAATCCTAAGCTCAGAGAATAAGGTGTGATGTGGGGTGGTACCACTCATGTCATCACATCATTTGTAATGTCATCTGCAATATTTATGAGTTCAGAAATAATGCATTGGAGGAAGGGAAGGCATTCTTCAATATAGGAGACAAAGTTCATAATTTTTTTGCTTTTACATCATAACATTCCTTCAACTCCCGTTAAGTCGATACATACGATGAGATATTGCAATGGACTGAGATAAATGATAAAGAGGGCATGAGACGTCATAGAGCTCTGTAGAACGTTGTGATTTAACAAGATGATCTGTGTACAATTTCGATAGACAGAAAGACTTAAATGTAAAGGTCTTGTCATTCTCTGGAATGAGGGAGGCTACCATTTCCAAGGCTGTAGTGAAGCCCCTGATTATGGAGCAACAGCTCCATTCATATCCACTTGACACTTGAGGTCAGCCCATGTTGGAAGGATGGAGGGTGTAGTACTCACACACTCTCCAGGATTGTTTCTTCACTTTCTTTAATTACAGGAACAAGTGCTTGTCACAACGGTATCCTCCAGCTACAATGAATACCAACAGCTTTTCCCAGAACATTCCTTAACACCCCATTTTAACCCTATCATCACAGCCTCCTCAGCATTCCACCTTCAGGTACATCTCCACACATCTCCCTCTTTTCACTCTCCCAATTAAACACCACAGTTAACACAAAAACATATCAACACCCTATAAAAAAAAAACATAACATTGCATAAAATATCCTATACGAACAGGAAAACCTAAAATGCATGAGATCACATATTTTGTGATTAGAATATTACAGAAGATAAATAAGAAGGCTTGAGATGCATGAAAATACATCATTTCAATTTGAACATTACAGAAAACGAATACCAAATGAATACCGTACTCATTCCCCAAAGTGCGGAGTTTTAACCTTACATAGATTTCCCATACTCCACTCTCTGCCATCATCCAATCTCGCAACAGAAGCCATCACATTGATTACCTTCTGTGCTTGGAAAAATGTGCTCTCCCCTTTCTTTACAAGACCGGTTTTCCTCACCACTACCCTGTCACCACACTTCATACACAGGTCCTGCACCCCTTTTCTGTTATCGTAACTCAGTTTGCTTCTGTAAATCTGCCACTCTCGCCTTCATGCATTTACGATCTACCCATACCTGTTCCTTCCCATGTAACCACATGGGAGATCCTTTAATTGTCGATTCCCTGCCTTTAAGAGCAATATAATGTGGACACCTGTCATCAAGTGAGGTGTCACTCTATGAGCCCAAATCATCTTATTCAACTCACCTTTCCACACCCGTCTATTCACCAAAGACAACTGAATATTGTCCATAATGATGTGATTCACTCTCTCCACCAGTTCATTGGCCACTCTATCATGTCTGATACCCACATTGCATGAAATTCTGTCATGGCTGTGGACACCTACTGAAAGCCTTTATCCGTAACTAACACCTTTGGTATTCCCACCTCCAAAAACACCGGTCTTAAAAACTCTATAACATTCCTAGTCTTAATTTGTTACATGGACCTGATCACAAACCATTTACTGTGATAATTCACCAGGACTACAAAAAAAAATTATCTCTCTAAAGGACCTCAGAAGTCCACAGCCAGTTTTTCCCATTGCAGCGTTGGAAGTTCCATGCTTCCTAAGGGTGGTTGTCTTACTACTTTGATCATGTCGTTATTGCTACGAACATGACTATTAACTGTCACTTCCACTTCTTTGTCCATTCCTGGACACCAAAAAGAATGTTTCCATCTCCTCTTCATCATGTTTCTCCCCAGATGTCCCTTGTGTACAATCCTCACTAATCTTGCCCTCAACACCTTAGGTGGAACAATCCGAATACATTTTTCCTGCCTCCATCGGACAGAGGGCACTCCAATCCCCAGGACACCTTGCTGTTGCCCGCCATCGCCACAGCAACACGGATGCTATTTAGCATGCCGCACATCGCCGGGGAATCTATTCCTACCTTCCTGCCTCCATCGGACAGAGGAGGCTCCAATCCCCAGGACACTTTGCTGTTGCCCGCCATCGCCACAGCAACGCGGACGCTATTCAGCATGCAGCGCATCACCACTGCGCAGGACGTGCGGGCAAAGCCCGGGCCAAGGGCAGGCTCATCCGCGACCGTCTGAGGCCAGGCTGGGCTCCCCCTCTGGGCCCCAAGGTATGGTGCGGGGCCCTCTCTAGGCCCGTGATTTTAAAAGTATTATTTTGTACTTGTACTGAGATTTCTACTCATAATGGGGAAGCGCAAGGCGAGGGGCAGCCCCGTAATGGTCTCTGTTAAGCCGAAAATCCCAAAAATCAATAAAGCTACGCAACCCCATACAAATTGTGTAACCAGAGAGATCGATAATTTGATTGAAGAAGTGGAACTGATCTTGAACAAAAAGGAGAGAAATGTACGGAAAGGGCACTCTCATTCCGTTTCTAACTGCTGGATCCCATATTACTAATGATTCACAACTTACTAGCGCCTCATCCCAGGTGCTAGTTCCCCAAAGTTCTTTTACAAATGCTAGTTCCCCTATACATCATGCACCTTATCCCAAACATGAAGTACCAAAATCAGATGTGATTATTCATGAAATTCCTTGTTTCAACCGTTTCTCTTTATTGGAATCTCAAGACTCGGATAATCCTCAACCGACTCCTTTGGCACCATTGCATTCTGAAAGTGACTCCCCTCATGAAGATCTATTAGCATTGGTGATCAGCCTAAAGAGCGAAGCAGGAGAGCTGAAATCCTTATTTTCAGATATTCTTAACTTCCTCAAAATGAAAGATCCACCCTATTCTCGTGAAACCAAGATAATTTCCTTGTGAACTGACCACTGTCCTGCTCTGGGTCCTTTGCCAATTGGACCCTTGCCAACTATTGAGGACGCTTTAGGCCCCAAACAATTGACTCATTACAGCAGATCCTCTGTGTCCTTCCCGGAAAATATCATGCCTTCCTCTCCCCACGCAGATTTGAAATGGGATACTACATTAGCATTTTGCCGGATCCCATATACGAATAATGACAACTATATTTATATGTGTTACTTCCCCTCTTTACCCATAAAATCATGGGAAGATAAACTCTCACTTATTAACAAGGTCTCGGATTGGCTACGCCACGCTAGAGGCTGTGGCTCAATTATCCATGCTGACATTTTATCTGCTGAACGCTTAAGCGGTTCATCTGGCGATCGGGACACCTTAAAAGGTAATCTTACAAACCCCCATTTGGTAACGGGCCTACTGGATATGGAAGCACGTAATCACCTGAGGAAGGAAACTGCTATTTTCCTCAGTGATAGTTGTCCCGTTGCGGGCAATGTGAGGCCGAATCTTCCATCAAACCCGGCCACTCTGGCATTGAGCAGCGCTACGGGACACCATGCTTCCAATGGATTCATATCTGGCCCTGTTACTAAGAACGATATAGGATTTGCCTCCAAAGGCCACAATGCACTTGAACTCGATTTCCAAGGGGCCACTTCAGATATTGACTGACCACGTCCACCTAGGCCCCGTAATTGTATTACCAGCTCTGGTTCACTGGCTTCATCTTTTTCAAAAATTCCATCAAGCTCAGGAGCTGTATCTTTATGGAAATCACAAACTGTCCCTATTAATAACTCTAAAATTGCACTTTCTGTTGAGCATGTTAATAGCTATGACACGTCTTGCGGACCCAATTGTTTCATTGCTCACTCAACTGCAAAGCTTTTGTCCTGGAATGTGGCTGGTATGAACAGTAAACTAGCTGACATTGATTGGGGGGTATATGTCGACAACTTCAACATCTGTATGTTTCAGGAAACATGGGCTAGGCATAGTATGTATAGGCAGGGGTTTTGATCCTTTTTTTTAAAAAGCAACGCCGCCTTTAGCTGGTAGGGCAGCAGGGGGCCTATGCACTTGGGTAAAAATGACATAGGTGGATGGAGCAAAGGAGCTATACGTAGATTCTCCTGATATTTTGGCTATAGTTATACAGCCAAATTCGGGTTTCCCTGTCTTGTGCATAAATATCTACAATAGACCGGGCCCTCCCAACCAACGGTCAGCCACTATAGAGCTCCTGAATACTATAACTTTGGATCTCCGCCCAAAATATCATATTATTATAGCTGGGGATTTTAACGCACCAATTGAGCCCAACTCTGCTCTCATTGAGGTCATGCAGACCGAAGATGATATATGGAATATTACTCCTTATTTAATTCTGCCAAATTCATCTAAAGTCTGCATTAGGGCTTTGCAGATAATAGACCTTATGATACTTCATGGTCTTCACCCTGGTAATGGCCGTTTTCCAGCCGATAGTCCTGCCAGACCAACTTTTTTCAAGGGGTCATATAGCAGTACCCTGGATTTTATTCTTGTTGATTTAAGGGTCTGGCATCATATAATAGATGTAAAAGTGGGCAACCCGTATACTAGCGACCATGCTCCTCTCCAAATTGTATACAATAGAACTTTTCTAGTAGGAGCTGTGTCCTCCTCAGTTCTTGCACATACCAGTGTTTTGAAGCTGTCCAGTATTAGGCGGTACGGTAAGACGGGATTCCTTTCAGAGATCCAACAAGCTACGGGGCAAATTGTGCGCACTGGTTTCTAGCCACCAGCTTTTTGATGACCATCTTACATTCACTTCGATTGAAGTTATGTCTCACCAGTCGCATCTCTTTGCCACTCTTAAGAATTTGTTTTTTAAATCTGCTAGGGCACCAACTAACTTTTCCTCTTATCCTTGCAGTAAGTGGTTTGATAAAAGATGCAGAGAGGCCAAGAGTACCCTGATTAAGGCGATAAGAACAAAAGATAGAGAAGAAATTGTCAATGCAAGGCAAAATTATGTCCCCATATGCAAGATGTGTAAACTTGAGTTTGAAGAGGGGCTATGGAGTGAACTGGGTGAGGCCGCTAGGGCCCACGATTCCAAACGTTTCTGGTTTTTGGTCGCTCGCCGCGATCAAAACCAAGCACTCAAGCCAGAGTGCCATATTGCCCCTGAAGTCTGGCTTTCTCACTTTAAGGAACTGTATGGTTCCCCATCTGACTGTGACGCCACAAGTTTTGGAGCGATGACACCATCACAGTCGTCAGTGATTTTTTTGCCTCCTTTCACATTAAAAGAAACGGAGTTGGCTATCATCGCCCAAAAAGCAGGGAAGGCCCCAAGGCCTGATGGGATTCCTTCAGATATGTACAAAGCGGACTTGAACAACTGGAGTCCGTATGTCAACAGGATCTCCAACGGTGTCTTGATCGATCGATCTTATCCCTGCTCATGGAAGGAGGCAATTATTGTGCCTATATATAAGAAAGGGGAGAGAGGCTTACCAGGGAACTATAGACCCATTAGCCTCTTAGATAATTTACAAAAAATATTCTGTCATCAGCTACTAAGTAGGCTAAAAGAAATGGTTAGCGGATAATGAAGTACTAAGCCACCTTCAGGCGGGGTTTAGAGACCAGGGGGGTCATTCTGACCCTTGCGGTCGGTGACCGCCAGGGTCACCGACCACGGGAGCACCGCCAACAGGCTGGCGGTGCTCCGTCGAGCATTCTGACCGCGGCGGTTCAGCCGCGGTCAGAAACGGAAAGTCAGCGGTCTCCCGACGACTTTCCGCTGCTCGGGAGAATCCTCGATCATGGGGATTCTGACACCCCCTACCGCCATCCTGTTCCTGGCGGGTCTCCCGCCAGGAACAGGATGGCGGTAGGGGGTGCCACGGGGCCCCTGGGGGCCCCTGCAGTGCCCATGCCAATGGCATGGGCACTGCAGGGGCCCCCGTAAGAGGGCCCCACAAAGTATTTCAGTGTCTGCAAAGCAGACACTGAAATACGCGACGGGTGCAACTGCACCCGTCGCACCTTCCCACTACGCCGGCTGCATTCGGAGCCGGCGTCCTCGTGGGAAGGTAGATTTGCCCTGGGCTGGCGGGCGGCCTTTTGGCGGCCGCCCGCCAGCCCAGGGCAAATCTCAAAATACCCTCAGCAGTCTTGCGACCGCGGAGCGGTATTTTGTCGGGGGAAGACTGGCGGGCGGCCTCCGCCGCCCGCCAGTCTCAGAATCACCCCCCAGGTCAGTACAATAGATCAGGTCTTTCGTTTTATTTCCATAAAATGGAAAATTGTTGATGTGGATTCAGTCCACCTTTTTGTGGCATTCGTAGACCTGAAATCTGCCTTTGATCTTGTTCCACGCCTCAAATTGTGGGAAGTCATGAGTAGTGTGGGGATTCCCTGTTCTATGTTAAATATAATTAGAGACCTCTACACTGGCAACAGCGCCAGAATTTGATGGGGCCCGGAAGGTGAATTAACTTCAGAGCTTCCCACAACCCGTGGCGTGAGACAGGGCTGTGTACTTGCTCCCACACTGTTTCTTCTATTTATTAATGCATGTATCCCTTACCTTTTGGAATGTCCTAGCGATGCCCCTAAATTGGGAGGGCAGAAGATTCCATGTCTCCTATGAGATGACACTTTGCTAATATCTCAAACAGCTGTAAGGTCTCTCAAATTTGCTTTCGAGGTTCATGGACTTTTGCAAAGAACATGGCCTAGAAATCAATTCATCAAAAACTAAATACATGGTGTTTGGGGACAAAAAGCATAAGATGAGGAGACCCATTCGCCTAGAGGGTGTCGTATTGGAACGAGCGGGTGCTTTTGATTATTTAGGCCTAAAACTAGAAGATTCGCACAAATGGCACGCCCACCTGCAGAAATCAACAATGTGCTTGAAACAAAGGGCGGGCGGTATTGTGAGATTTGCAGGTAGATCCCCCAGATTTGCCATGACTCCTGCTCTGGAGATATACAAATCTCAAGCGGGGGGGGGGGCTATATATGGAGCCGAGTTGTGGGGCCGCTGCAACCTGGAGCACCTGGCAAGGGCGGAAAACTCCTTTTTAAAGATGCTGCTGAGAGTTCCTTCCAGCACCCCGTCCTTGCCTATCCGAATGGATTGAAATCTTCTCCCAATCAACCCCTACAGTGCCTTGGACGAGGTGATCTCGTCCAAGGCACTGGTTCCCGGGTGCCTTGGACGAGATCACCTCGTCCTGCACCCAGGAACTGGGGGGGGCGCTCCCCCCATGGGCTCCCCACCCACTCCCCCCAGTGGTGGATGGAAGGGGAAGCCCTTCCCCCCCGACCTCCCCCAACCCCCCTGTAACGTCAGCGCGCATTGCGCGCTGGCAATCACAGAGGGCCTCCTCCCATGCGATCGAAAGAGGAATGCAAAGCATTTCTCTTTCGATCACGTGGGGGAGGCCCAGAGAGGCTTCAAAGGGAAGGAAAGGAATTTCCTTCCCTTTGAAGTCTCTCTGAGCGTTTCAAAAGCCGGATTGCAAAGCAATCCGGCTTTTGAAACTCCCACTAGACACCAGGGATTTTGTTTGTTTTTAGAAATTGGCAATAAGGGAGCGACCCATTGGGCAAGGGTCGCTCCCTGGGGGGCATTATTTTGGAAGGCCTTTTGGGGGGCAGAAACCTCTAGGCACCAGGGATCATTTCTTTTTTTTTTTTTGGATGTGGGGAGCGACCCCTTAGGCAAGGGTCACTCCCCTGGGGGGCAAATTTATTTTAGGCCATTTCTGCCCCCCTTTGGGGCAGATTGGCCTATTTTTATGAGGCCAATCTGACCCCAAGGGGGGCAGAAACCACTAGGCACCGGGGATTTTTTTGTTTTTTTTTGTTTTACAGATGTGGAGCAACCCCTTAGGCAAGGGTCGGTCCCCTGGAGGGGAACATTTTATTTAGGCCATTTCTGCCCCCCCTGGGGCAGATCGGCCTATTGTTTGCAGAAATCTCTAGGCACCACGACAATTTTTTTTTTTTTAATGTTTATTTTTTATTTTTTTAGAGATGGGGAGCGACCCATTAAGCAAGGGTCGCTTCCCTGGGGGGCAAATTGTATTTAGACCATTTCTGCACCCCTTGGGGGCAGATCGACCAATTTTAGGTCAATCTGCACCCAAGGGGGCAGAAACCACTAGGCACCGGGGATTTTCTTTTTTGCGCCAATGTCACGCAAGGGGAGCGACCCCGTAGGCAGGGGTCGCTCCCGGGGTGAGGGTTGGAGGGGCAAATTTATTTTAGGCCATTTCTGCCCCCCTTGGGGGCAGATCGGCCTATTGTTATTAGGCCGATCGAAACCTCTAGGCGGCAGGGCAATTTATTTGTTTGGTGTTTTTTTTAGAGATGGGGAGCGACCTATTAGGCAAGGGTCGCTCCCCTGGGGGGCAAATTGTATTTAGACCATTTCTGCCCCCCTTGGGGGCAGATCGGACGATTTTAGGTCAATCTGCCCCCAAGGGGGCAGAAACCACTAGGCACTGGGGATTTTTTTTTTTGCGCCAATGTCACACAAGGGGATTGACCCCGTAGGCAAGGGTCACTCCCGGGGGAAGGGGGAGTCAAATTTATTTTAGGCCATTTCTGCCCCCCCAGGGGCCGGCTGAGCTAGAGGCCAAAATCTACAGGTAGGCACTTTGCAAAAAACACTCCGGTTTTCTGTCAAAATTTGTGATGTGTCCACGTTGTGTTTTGGGGCATTTCCTATCGCGGACGCTAGGCCTACCCACACAAGTGAGGTATCATTTTTATCGGGAGACTTGGGGGGAACGCTGGGTGGAAGGTAATTTGTGGCTCCTCTCAGATTCCAGAACTTTGTCACCGAAATGTGAGGAAAATGTGTTTTTTTTTAGCCAAATTTTGAGGTTTGCAAAGAATTCTGGGTAACAGAACCTGGTCAGAGCCCCACAAGTCACCCCATCTTGGATTCCCCTAGGTCTCTAGTTTTCAAAAATGCACAGGTGTGGTAGGTTTCCCTAGGTGCCGGCTGAGCTAGAGGCCAAAATCTACAGGTAGGCACGTTGCAAAAAACACCTCTGTTTTCTGTCAAAAAATGTGATGTGTCCACGTTGTGTTTTGGGGCATTTCCTGTCACGGGCGCTAGGCTACCCACACAAGTGAAGTATCATTTTTATCGGGAGACTTGGGGGAATATCGAATAGCAAAACATGTGTTATTACCCCTTTCTCTTTCTCTACATTTTGTCCTTCCGAATATAAGAGAGTGTGTAAAAAAGATGTCTATTTGAGAAATGCCCTGTAATTCACATGCTAGTACGGTCAGCCCAGAATTCAGAGATGTGCAAATAACCACTGCTCCTCAGCACCTTATCTTGTGCCCATTTTGGAAATACAAAGGTTTTCTTGATAGCTATTTTTCACTCTTTATATTTCAGCAAATGAATTTCTGTATACCCGGTATAGAATGAAAACCCACTGCAGGGTGCAGCTCATTTATTGGCTCTGGGTACCTAGGGTTCTTGATGAACCTACAAGCCCGATATATCCCCGTAACCAGAAGAGTCCAGCAGACGTAATGGTATATTGCTTTCAAAAATCTGACATTGCAGGAAAAAGTTACAGAGTAAAACGTAGAGAAAAAAAGCTTTTTTTTCACCTCAATTTCAATTTTTCTTTTCAGTTGTTATTTTCTGTAGGAAACACTTGTAGGATCTACACAAATGACCCCTTGCTGAATTCAGAATTTTGTCTACTTTTCAGAAATGTTTAGGTTTCTGGGATCCAGCATTGGTTTCATGCCCATTTCTGTCACTGACTGGAAGGAGGCTGAAAGCACAAAAAATCGTAAAAATGGTGCATGTCCCAGTAAAATGCCAAATTTGTGTTGAAAAATTGGGTTTTCTGATTCAAGTCTGCCTATTCCTGAAAGCTGGGGAGCTGGTGATTTTACCACTGCAAACCCTTTGTTGATGCCATTTTCAGGGAAAAAACCACAAGCCTTCTTCTGCAGCCACTTTTTCCCATTTTGTTTAAAAAAACGAAATGTTTACTGTATTTTGGCTAATTTCTTGGCCTCCTTCAGGGGAACCCACAAAGTCTGGGTACCTCTAGAATTCCTAGGATGTTGGAAAAAAAGGACGCAAATTTGGCTTGGCTAGCTTATGTGGACACAAAGTTATGAGGGCCTAAGCGCGAACTGCCCCAAATAGCAAAAAAAAAAGGCCTGGCACAGGAGGGGGAAAAGGCCTGGCAGCGCAGAGGTTAACCAGATTGCCGCCCTAAGGCCATTGTTGTTCTGGATTCGTTTATGGTCACTAGACTCTCTTATCCCATATAGACTCGGGTTGATCAATTTGGTGGGCACCAACTTCACTACGAAAATTAAGTGGTGTGCTTACGTAGAACGGACCTTTTCTTACCTTGGTTTGGGGACTTATTGGAAGGACCCTTCTTCCATTCCTAAAAATGCTATACAGATCTTGAAGGATGCATTTTGGCTTAATGTTCACACTTCGCAATAGGCCGAAGTTTCGTCCTCTTCCATGACTGGCAGTTTTTTTTACAAATTAAATGCCATTATGAGCTCGAGTACTATATGGACACATAACTCTCTCCACTTGCACATGCTCTGTATATTAGATTTAGAGTAGGGTCTCTTCCTTTGCGTACCCTAACCTATAAATGGTCCAACACAAATAACAGGTCCAAGTAATGTCCGATGGGCTGTGATAATGAAGAATCTATGATCCAGGTCCTTTTCCAATGTCCTGCATATCGCAAACAGAGGGCCCTTTGGATCATTCCTTTATGTAAATGAATGGGTTTTAGGAACTGCTTATTGGCTTTGAGAGTATTTAAGTCAGACCCATCTATGGAAATGGTGTGTTCTTTGGCAACATTTCTTGAATCTATCTGGAATTTTAGACTTGGAATTTAAAAAAATAAAATCTAATAATTGATATTAGAAGTAGGCACAGCAGGTTATAGTTGTGAAATTTAATGCACGGCCAGCAGTACATTTCAGATATTATTTAGCTAACACTGCATGCCTCCACTATATTTTAATATTTATGTAAATTTTTAGGTATTGCATTTTGCTGTTTTACATTTTTTGATTTTAGGGTACTATTTTAAATTTTGATACTCTTTTTCTATTTTTATCTTCTTGACTGTTTTGTATTGCACTTTTATGGTATATTTTTACCAAAATAAAGTGAAGATGTTGATGACGTCTCAAACTCTTCTCTCCCTCAATTCTCAGTTCATCCTTCTGTGGTAAATAATTTAAAACACCTCTGAATTTGCCTTGTAAGTTAAATAAATAATAAAAAAAAAGGAAAGAGACGGGGTCCGAGATGTAGAGAATAATCGGGATTTATTCAATAACTCGAGTTAAGGGAGAGCTCCTTCACCAAGCGGGTTAGGGAGTAGTCTGTCTTACTTCGCGCAGCATAGAGCTTTTATACATTTTTCTACTACATGCAAACAAATGGCAGAGGTTCAATCATTTTCCACTAGTTAGGTATAAAAACATTTGTATGCCTCAGGGGAGAGGAGTGGGAGATTGCTTACAAACAAAAATGTGCAAACAGCTGAAGCGTATAATAGTGTGTAGTAAATGGCAGGTATGACCTTGTTCCAATTGCAGGTTATTCTGTGGAAATTAGTTTTTCTCAAAATTGGCTTAACCGCAGGTATGTGGCCGGTCTGGTATTCGGCCTTAGGCATATTACACGATGCAGCTGCTTTCAAGCTGCATCTTTTTCTGCCTTTTTCCTCTGCAATGGGGTGTTTAAAGCACTCACAAAATGGATGCCATATTCAATATGGTTGTCCTGATATCAAAGGAACAGTGGTTGCACGAAGGGTGAGAAACTATTTTTCCACACTTCACCACCAAATACTGTCTCAAACTTTCATTTAAGAAAGCTGGCTTTTGCCAACCACTGCTTATAAATTCTCTCAATGCCTTATATTACTTGTCACTAACTATTGCATCCTTTCACTCTTCTTGTTACAGAGCCAGTTCTCATTCAACAGAGATTGTCTGAGACTCAGGGGGTCATTCCTACATTGGCGGGCGGCGGTCGCCACCCGCCAAGCGGGAACCGCCGAATGACCGCACCGCGGTCAAAAGACCGCGGCGGCCATTCTGGCTTTCCCGCTGGGCCGGCGGGCGACCGCCAGAAGGCCGCCCGCCGGCCCAGCGGGAAACCCCCTTCTACGAGGATGCCGGCTCCGAATGGAGCGGCGGAGTCGAAGGGGTGCAACGGGTGCAGTGGCACCCGTCGCGATTTTCAGTGTCTGCTTTGCAGACACTGAAAATCTTAGTGGGGCCCTGTTAGGGGGCCCCACGACACCTGTTACCGCCATCCTGTTCCTGGCGGTGAAAACCGCCAGGAACAGGATGGCGGTAAGGGGGTCGGAATCCCCATGGCGAGGATTCCCTGGGCCAGGGGTAAACCGGTGGGAAACCGCTGGTTGCCCTTTTCTGACCGCGGCTTTACCGCCGCGGTCAGAATGGCCAAGGAAGCACCGCCAGCCTGTTGGCCGTGCTTCTGTCATTTTAGCCCTGGCGGTCGCCGACCGCCAGGGTTAGAATGACCCCCTCAGTCTCATATGTGAGTGAAACATCATCTTCCTTCACAGGCATGCGTGACAAACAGTCAGCTACCACATTCCTCTTTCCTCTCACATATTCTATCCTAAAGTTAAAATCCATTATAGTAATCAACCATCTAGAAATCTGAGGTGTTCTGCTACCTTCCAAACCGACCACATTTGAAAATATGTAGTAAAGGTTTATGGTCGGTTTTAAGCATGAAAGACAATCCCCACAAGCAATATCTGAAATGGTTCACTCCCCAACAAGCCAATGCCGCTTTCTCAGTAGCAGAGTATGATTGTTCTGCCCACTGCAGCCATCAATATGCAAACCCAATAATCCTCTCTTCATCATTCACCTTTTGAACCAAACCAACATCCACGCTACTGGCATTCGTTGTCACAATGGTTTTTCTACCAACATCAAAGCAACCTAATGTCAGAGCATGAGGAAGCGGTAATTTGCTCTTGTCAAATGCAGCCTTACATTCTGTTCCCCACTCAAACACTGGCCATTTTTCAAAAACACTTTTCACTGCATCAGCAAAATTATGTACAAATTTGAACAGTATAATGCAAGTTCCATAAATTACTTCAGTTGTTCTTTGTTACTGGGTTGCAGAACATCCTCAACTGCCTTTACAAAGCTGTTCTTTGGTCTTATTCCTCCTGCAGATATCTCATGTCCCAGATAGTTTACTTACCCTCTCCTCAACTGGCACTTCTCTTTTTTATGGTTAAACCATGATCTCCAATCCTCTGCAGTACCTCTTCCCACAACTCATCATGCTATGCCAAAGACCTCCCCACCACCATAATGTCATCTTGGAAACAGAATACTTTATGCATTCCCTGGAAAATATTCTGCATGATCCGTTGAAAAAAATGGCATCCTGCAGTACCGCTATGCCCCAGAGGTGTGACGAATTAAGTAAAAGGAACATTTCGCCAATGTTGGGCAAGGGTTGCTTGTCTACCCATATACTCCTATTGAGATCTCTTAAGTCTATTCAAAGGCGGATCTTGTCTCCTTCTTTTGGGGCCACAACAATGGGTGCAAGCCATTTGAACAACTCCATTGGCTGTATAATCTTTGCTTCTAGCAAGTTATTCAAGTCTTGCTGGAGTGGCTCGCTCATCAAGAATTGTATAGGTCTCACCTTATGCACAGGAGGTGTAGCATTCTTCTTCAAAATTATTCGATGTGTAAATTTCTTCAACACACCTAACTTGTCACTAAACACCTCTGGAAATGTTTCAATTAACTTCTTACCCCATTCTGTATCTACCTCTTGTTTTACCACATTACCCTCATTTGGCGGTTCAACTGTCATAACCGGTTCTTTGGCATTTGGATCAAGCACAATGTTTAAATCCTTTTGTGCACCACCCTGAAAGATTCGACCCCTCATAATTCACAAACACTTTCCCATGCACAGCATTCTCTTTAAAAAAAAGAAAAAAAAATCCACCCATTGCATTCCTATGATACTGATCCTTTTGCTGCCATATCCCATCAGCTTGTTGTATTTCTCTAATCTGTGCATTAAGGTCATTTTCATAGGTCTCCTTGGAAATCAAAGTAAGCTGGCTTCCTGAATCCACCAATAACTTAACCAGAGCAAGACTGCTGCGGTGGCGGCCGCCAAAAGACTGCCATGTTGGAGGTAATCCGTATCCCTTGAAGTCTGCCAAAAAACAGCCAAAATTTCGAAACTGCCAGGACACTGGAGGATGGAAACCTCCAGCCTGACACAAATCCTCCCATCATATTACGATTCAGAAATCACAACAGCAGTTCTTCCGTGGTGGAAAACCATTGGCGGTGTCAACCGCCGTGGTCTGAACTCACATTACACTGAACACAACACCACATTGGATAGTTTGAAAATCCCACACCTGACACACACTCGACACACCTATACACACCACTATATAACACACCCCTACACAAACCACAATCCTTTGCTAACAAAACACCACAGAAGAGCAATAACCAGCACAGATTTTCTAAAAAAACAAACAAAAAAAAAACGTTTGGTACCTATACAAATTTCACCACGTATGCATCCAATAACCACACAACACACAATTTACTTTCACACACAACAACCGTCATCCACTCACATCACAGCACCTACACCTCATCACTTATGTTTTTTCCAGCCTTTTTTTTTTTTTTTAAACACCATCTTCACCAGCACTCTCATGTCCCCACAAAAACACCCATGTTTCACAGATGATGAGCTGAGCGTCATGGTGGCTGAAATTGTCATGGTAGAGCCACATCAGTTCGGAGCACAGATCCAGCAAACTTCAATAGCCAGGAAAATGGAGTTGTGGCAAAGAATAGTCGTCAGGGTCAATGCTGTAAGCACCTATCCACGCGCAAGGGAGGACATCAGGAAAAGGTGGAATGACCTCCGGGGGAAGGTGCGTTCCATGGCATCCAGGCACCAGCTCGAGGTACTGAATACTGGCGATGGGCCGCCACCTCCTCCCCCTTCTTTCACATCTTGGGAGGATCTGCATCCTGAGGGCCTGACAGGAATACCTGGGTGGGTGGAGTCTCGTAAGTCTCCACTACATTCATGTCACCCAATTGTTTTGTCCTGCTTGCTCCCTTACCACCCTACCCCACCTCAATTAACAAACCACCCACCACCCCTATTTCCAAATGTCCTAATACCCCTCTCTGGCATGCCACACATCCATTAAACTCACCTGGCTCCACAGCCCTTGGGAATGGCATGCAAAGTACTGGCAATTGATAGCACTACTACTCCCAAAAGGCAATATCCCACCATTAAGAAAACCTGAACAGTGCACCAAATATGAGATGTCATGCTTGTGAAACTAACTACCAATCTAACCCATCGTGAATGCCCAACTGTGAAACAGTTTATGGCAGTGACAGCAAAGCAATGGCCACTCCCACTACTATTACTACCAAAACATGTGTCCCATCAAACTGCCCTTAGAAAAAAGATTCTTAAGATTGAAATATACTCACCTGGGCTGGAAATCTAGATGCCAAAGTGGATGCACATGCAGTACATCCAGATAGAGGTCAATGTCTATTGCGTACTCCCATACTGTGTCCCTACTCTGACACTATTGTGCATTGTCCAGCTTTCTTTGTGCCATGTATCATGCCAGACACTTCACTAGGCAACAAAGTTGAACACCCATGTCAGTAGTCAGATAACATGAGATGGTATCAGCAGTCTAATGACTACCAACAGTTTAACATCTGTAAGCATGGTATATGGTATTGAAATTACAGTCTCATGTTATACCAAGTAAGATTTTGCAGCAGCTGTCATTGTCATTTCTGGGGATCATCTTAAGGCACTGTGTGCATCTCACACAACATCACTAATACTCTAAATGAAACATCACTTGTGTATCACTTACAGCAACTCTGTGCTCCACGTCTCCCACAGCTAACCTTGGCATTGCCACCATGGAGAGGATACCAGAGACTGCCACAACCCCTCTGGATCAAAGCCCCAGTGAGGACAACACCCCTGGATGTGCGGACACTGAGAATGAAGCTGGCTAATCAGGGACACATGGTCAGTCAACAACTGTCAGCCTCACCCAGCCCACATTGACTCCTCCCAGCCAGCCCTGTTGCATCAACATCACAGGCAACCATTCACCCCCAAACCTGTGTCCCAAGGACTGTTTCATCCATTGTGTGCCCCCCCAGTACAGGTTCCTGAGTCTTACCTTATTACCCCTGACAATGATGGTCCTGCCACCACTGGTAGTGGGCACACTGTGCCAGGGACACAGGCATGTGGGGGCAGGGTGTGTGGGAGGAATGCTGGGGGCCAGAGGATGGGGGCTCGAAGGGGCAATACTGACCAGGAAACCATCTCCCAAGTATTAGGAGCCTACCAAACTTCCCAAGGCATGATGGCCAGGTAGTCACCATGATGGGGGAAATCCAACAGCTGCAGAGGGACAACAACCAGGAAGTTATGCAGGAGTGGCAGACACAAAATGCCATCCTGGCTTCCATTGCTGGGGTGCTGAGGGACATTAATACTACCCTGAGTAGGTCTGCCACACAACATCAGGCCTCTTCCACTAGTAATTACTCTTCAGGCCCTTCAACATCTGCGGTTGCTAATGGAATGGAGGCCCTGCCAGGGGAAGGACATTCCTCAGACACCCCACCCTCTGTAGCAGAGGAACCTCCCGCAAACGTGGACGTCCACCCAGACATCCAGGAGGATCAGATGCCAAGACCAAACCCAGTGCCAGGAAGTGAACCTCTCCTGACTAGTTCCCCTTGTGTGCCACAGATACACCCTGTTGACTTTCTGAAACCTAACTCCATTTTCCTGTGGTGCAAGGACACTGGACTTGTGTATCCTAATGGTGTGGCAGCTACCCTGATGATTTCAGCCACTATGACTGAACCCTTCACTGTCTACTTTGTGTGTTTTTTGGTTACTATTTACACGTTGTTTTGCACTCCCCAATAAATAACACTTTAACATAGGTCCTGTGTGTCATTTATCTACCATGTACAACTACCATGTAAAACTATCATTTAACTATAGTGTCAATATGTCCCTCTGTATTGTACAACCTTTGTTGTGGACATCACACATGTACTCACCAGGAGACTCATTACATTGGGATTGTAACATAGACAGAAGCCAATTCAGCTGTATTCTATATCTCCACACATGTATTCCTAGATTTGCAAACTGCTAGTGACTTCTGATTGTCTGCTTAGGTATCATACACTAATAACACACAGGATAGAGATATTAGGGACTACAAGCCAGGAGGCATACAGATTGGTCCTTTGTATCAACAGCTAAAGCCTTATCACATACCCATAACTTAGCTTCCAAATAATCATACCCCATGATACAGACAGAGATCAGTACTGATATCCCCAGTCCAGGAACCTTTCATTTACATGGGTCACTTTATCTGTAGGCTTGCCACTCACCTGTGCCAGTCCACAGAGACATGCACATTGGTCTGCAAATTAGCAACACACTGACAGCTATGTTAAAGGTAGGTCACATACAACAGAAACCATCACATACCTTGAGTCTTTTGAAGTACTGATTGATGAGATCTGCCCTGAAGTCTCCAGCTTCATCTTCATCTGGCTCATCATCACTTGGCAAAACTGCATTGCCACCCACAGGTTCTTCTGCCTCCCCATTACCTGGTATGAATGGTATCTGACATCTCAGGGCAAGGTTGTGGAGCATGCAGCAGGCAACAATTATTTGACATACCTTGTTGGGTGAGTAGAGGAGGGCTCCTGATATATCCAGGCAATGAAATCTTGCCTTCAGGTGCCCAAAAGTCCGCTCCACAAGAATCCTTGTCCTTGCACCACACCGGAAAGAAGCAAGCTACAGAGTAGATTTAGGCCAACTAACCCAACGGGGTCCTAATTGGAAAAGCCACGCGTTTGTCTCGTTCTGTGATCCTTCACACAGGACCATGCGCTGCATTCTCTTCCTAATTAGTCCACTTGCAGGAAAATCTGAACTGGGCTGTTCATAGTGCCTGTGTGAATAGGTGTGAAGTTAGCAGAGATGAAAAATGATTTAACCAGATCCCTTCCAGAGTGCTATTTAAAATGTACTATAGACATGTTTAATAAAAAAAAATAAAAAAAATCAACGGAAGTTAAATTTACAATGATTGTAAATTACAATCCATACAAAGAAGAACTGAAGCACACACTGGTTAAGGTGCTTTAAATAAAAGACATCATAGCTCTATAAAACATTAAGGAGCATATTTACAATAAAGTGGTGCAACGCTGCGTCACTTTAGAAATGCAGAGATGGTCCTTAACAAGGCTATGGCGCACCCCTGTGTTTCTTCCTGCACTACATTTGCGGCATGCAAACAATCTTCAGTGGCGATTGGCTATTTCTATGTGTGCTGCAGAATGCAGCACACATAGAAAGAGCAAAAAAACGAGGAGAAATGAAAGCAGTTCTTCTCATTGTGCCATGCTAACGCCACCTCTGGGGTGGTGTTAGATTTTGGCGCTGCCTAAGATTTATGATTTTTCGTAAATCTGTAGCAGTGTCACAATGCAAAGGATGTTGCAGTAGAGGGCCCATAGCAATACCAATTGATCGCCCCTTACCCACAAAAGTGCTGCATGTAAGGGTCCGTATTTACAAGGTGGCGTTAAGCCACAAAAAGTGGCTTAATGACGCCTTGTAAATACAGCGCAGTGCACAGCGCCACCGGAGCGTCATTAAAAGTGAGGCTCCGGTGGTGCGAGGGACTTGTAAATATGCCCCTCAATATTTCTAGCATAGGGAAGGGTGTTGAGGAGTATCTATGATCATTCAGAATAAGGGTTCCTTTTTGGATGATTACGTGTTTACGTCAAAAGCTCTTTCCATGACGTAGGTCACTGCCTTTAAGATATATATGTTCTAGACTTCATCAATTATCTTCTCACAGTGAATACATTACAGTCACTGTTTTGTTGCACACATTCCAGAAATGTTTAGTCTAAATATCAATCCTTTTTCATGTTTCTTTAGTCGAAGCCACCTTCATTTATATTTATTTATCTGTATATATATATATATATATATATATATACATACATACATATATAACTTCATGGGAGTGTTGTTTTTAAAAGTGCAAGCAGGAGATTAAATGCACTGAGCTAATAAAACAGCGACAATGTTACTTATCTCATAAGTTTGAATGTTAGTTAAATCAACAGAAGGTGGATGTATGGTTAATTAGCCACAGCCGAGTAAGGACTCTGCGAGGGGGCAACTTGTACTATACTTCCCAGAATGCCCCTAAGATGATAAAAGGCATGTTAATGAGAACAATGTGTACATACAAACTGAAGCCACTTGAGAAAGACGGAATGTTGAAACGCGTCGTGGTGTTTGTAATGCTGTTGTGTGAATAAATGGAATTTGCCAAATTAAAGCCTCCGGGAGTGCAGCACCTTTTGTTTGGAATATATATATATATATATATATATATAAAACACTGAAAAAAACAAAGGCTATAGGGACGTTATAGTTAGGAAATATATTTTTTTTTAAACATGGAAATTCACTGAAAAAAAACAAATGTTACATGGACGTTATAGGTAGGTTCTGAATTTACTTGTACAAAACCACAGAAATTTAGCAGCTATAGTTGAAGGTTTTTCAAGTAATTATAACCCAATTTTCTGCTTGCTTGTTTCCTGCCTTCTGTTTGTGCATATATGTCTGTTTCTTGCCCTCTGTTTCTGCATCTCTGACTCTTTTCTGCTCATTTCTTGCCTTCTGTCTGTGCCTTTCTGCTCATTTTATGCTCGTTTTTTTGCCCTCTGATTCTTCCTTTATGCTTGTTTTCTGCTTCTTTTTTGCCCACTGTTTGTGTCTCGCTGCCCCTTTTCTGCTCCTTTGTTGCCCTGTGTGTGCTTTTCTGCTTGTTTTCTGCTTGCTTCTTGCTCTCTGTTTCTGCCTTTCTGCTCATTTATTGCCCTCTGTTGGTGCCTCTCTGCCTCTTTTCTGCTTGTTTCTTGCCTTCTGTTTCTGACTTTTTGCTCGTTTCTTCCCTTTGTCTGTGCCTTTCTGCTCATTTTCTGCTAGCTTTTTTTGCTTTCTCTTTCTGCCTTTCTATACTTTTCTTGCCCTCTTTTTGTGCCTCTCTGTCAGTTTTTTTGCTCTGTTTGTGTGTCTCTGCTCGTTTCTTACCTGTTTGTGCCTTTCTGCCTGTTTTCTGCTCTTTTCTTGCTTTCTGTTTCTGCCTTTCTGCTTGTTTCTTGGCTTCTGTCTCTCTGCCTTTCAGCTTCTTGGAACCGCGGGGGAGCCTCTTGGCCTCCGCGGTCCCAACCAGCTCCCCGCCTCCTGCGAGACCAGGCATTGCTTTTGCACACAGGAAGCTGCTAAACATGCAGCTCCCTGTGTGCAAGAGCAATTGTTTCCTCTGTTTCCCTGCACGTGGGGAAACAGAGGAAACATCCACTCCCACCAAGAGAGAGCTGTTTGAGAGCTTTCGCTTAGTCACAGTTCTCGCTTAGTGCAAGTTGAGTATTTGCTCAGACTTGGCGGCAGCTGTCAAAGCTGCCGTCAAGTCAGAGCAAACACCTATGTCCCGGGGTGGGCACCCAGGAACATAACAGGAGCTGGTGCTGGGGGGTGGTGGTCCTCTGAGCCTTTACTGGGTCAACGAGGGGGGACACATGGTTCCCCTACAACATTGAAAAGTAGCCCCAGGGAGGTGGTGGTCCCCAGGGCCCCAAACAGACCACTTTGATTATTTTTAAAATCAGCCCATGGGAGATGGGGGTCCCAGGGGGCTGCAAAGGGGCCGTGCAGCCTACCCACATTCATTTTAACTAAAGCCTCAGGGAGGTGGCGGTCCCCGAGGCTGCAAGGTTTCCAAACAGGTCTCACCTGCCTCTGTTTCATCTCATCCCCATCCCCACTTGCCCTCCTTCATGTATGGATTTTACAACTCTTTCTGTGGTTTCTCTGTGACCCGGGTGACCCTAGAGCACCTACTCCCGCAGAGTGACTATCTTTGGGGCCCAAATACAGATGTGTTCTTGTTTGCCGCTCTGCCCCGTCCGTGATCCGCCCTCAGCACTGCAGCAGACACCCTTCTGCTGACCAACCCCACCGCCCTCCCATTTACCAGACCTAATGGCTTTGACAATGTTTGTTATTTCCTGTTGATTCTTCTCTTAATATCATCATTAAATAGGTCGTCGTATCCTTCAGATTGACGGTGTCCATACAGTTTGCATAAGGTGTTTATTTGGCATTTCAGGGAGTGTTGATAAGTGCATACTTTCCCCAGTGCAAAAGCTTTCTGGGTCATTATGAGATGCTCTTCACAAACTTGTGGGGGAAATAATCCTCAGTGCCATACTTGGAAATGCACAGTCCATCAACCAAGAGTTTCAAAATTATATATTTAGTCTTGCGAGTAACAAGTGGAAACCCCCTTAAGTACTTACAGCCAGGGTGAAGTTTACTCTCACTTGCTTCTTCATTAAATTACCACCATTATTTTCTTCATTAAATGTTATTACTGTTTATTTTCCCTATGTCGAGAAACATTACTAGATGCTTACAATAAGCTTTTTTATTTTATTCCAGCCCAGCTTTCTTTGTATTCTGTTTAATGACATGTTTTTTTTGCTTATTCAGATTCTAAGTAGTTAGTGTTGTATTTGTAGCTATCCCTTTTGTATTTCAATACAATACAATACAAATTGCTGAAATTAAAAAACCTCTGTGGTCAAAGCAGTAATCCACTGACCCATCTGCAAAATAAAAATCTGAGATCTTTGCAGGAGGCACGGGGCTCCCTGAGCTAACTTATGATAAACCAAAACTGTGACTAGACAAAACACAGATCACTCCAGCAAGTACATGTCGTCTCTTAAAAACTGGGAATATGCTGGTAGGTTAATTATTGAAATTTGGGTCGGCCGAGTCAAGGTCAAAATGGCCTGATGGCCAGGACACCTCACCAGGCCTTCCAGTGAGGTCTCTCAGCCTTTGTGCACTCCCTCTCCACTATGGCTTGAATGTGAAGGCCTGTAGATGAGGGGTCAGGTGAAAGGCACTGCTTCAGTTCTGAGCCAGGCTAACTCCATGGGGGGCGGAGGTGAGAACGACCCAAGAGCTACAGAAACACCTGGCCTCTCAGTGAAGCCTCTGCATAGTACCACTCTCCCCTCCACATCTTAGGCTGAATGTATAGACAGTAAGACCCAGTTAGTGAGGTTTCATAGACAGGTGTCTCATTGAGACCATGGTGAGAGAGGGAAGGGAGGAGTGTGAAGCTGTGTCCTGTCTATGATGCCTCCCCAACTGGAGTTATACATCTTTACTTCCAGTCTATGATGGGGGAGGACACTGCTGCTGGGGGCCAAGGTGAAAATGTCCCAACCAAAGCCACCACACTGGCCTCCCAACAACGCCGCAGCAACCCCCCCCCCCCCCCCCCCACTCTAAGCATGGCACTTGGTATCTCTAGCCTGCCTGCCCATGCTGACCATCTGACAGTGGCCTGGTGAAGCAGACGTAGCAGGGGTCAGGAGGAACAGTAGGAGACTGTGGGCAATTGACAGTGTGCCCCCATAACACAGCCCACTGCTGGCACAGAGGCACCAGCCCATCAGCCTATTTGCCAATCCATCCCTGCGTGAAGATCTCAATGGTGCCAGCCAGTGACACAATTAGCTTAGAACACAAGGGGCTTGTGAAATGAGCAGTGAGGATCCAATGAATGCAGCCATTCCTCTTCCTTAGATGGGTGTGAAAGGGCATGGGAGGTGTGACTGATTGGCCTAAATAAAAGTGCGACACCACCTGTGTTAAAACAGCTTGTCTAGAAAGAAGGTTGTAAATAGGATGGACCAACAGAGCCTCAACCTTGCTAAAGCAGCAACCAGAAGCAATCACAAGAAGGAAAACAATTATCACTTTTAAGAGTCTAAGAGTGCAGCTATGAAATGGCTTAACTGGTGCACACAACAGGAAAGAGAATGCTAAATGCAAATCCCACTATGGCATCACTGTGGGGTCCCCCAAGGATCATCCTCAGCCCCACACTCTTCAATATCTACATGGCTCTTCTTGCCAACATCATCCGCCCCGCGGCCTCACCATAATTTCATACGCTGACGACACCCAGCTCATCATCTCCCTCACGAGGAACCCATCTACCACCAAGAATAACCTACACACCGGACTCCTCGCCATTGCTAACTGGATGACAGCAAGCCACCTCAAATTGAACTCAGAAAAAAAACAAGATCATCATCTTCGGTCCCAACAAGACCGCATGGAACGACTCTTGGTGGCCCACCACCCTTGAACCACCTCCAACACCCACCACCCACGCACGCAATCTCGGCATCATACTGGACTCCTCTCTCTCCATGACTCAGCAAATCAATGCCATATCATCCTCCTGCTTTAACACCCTTCGCATGCTACGCAAGACTTTCAAATGGATTCCTTTAGAAACAAGAAGAACGATCACCCACGCCCTCATAAGCAGGGACCACAGCCAAGCTTTAGAGAAAACTCCAGTGCATCCAGAACGCAGCTGCACGTCTCATCCTCTGCCTCCCTCACCACAAACACATCTCCGCCCACCTCGGATCCCTACACTGGCTGCCTATCAACAAAAGGATAATTTTCAAAATCCTTGTCCACGCTCACCGGACCGGCCTACCTCAACGAACAAATCAACTTCCACAAACCAACTCGACAGCTCCACTCAGCCGACCTCGTCCTCGCTACAGTCCCCTGCATCCAACGCACCACCTCCGGTGGCAGATCCTTCTCCCACCTCGCTGCCAAAACCTGGAACTCCCTCCCCACCAACCTACGCAAGGCCCAGGACCTCCTAACCTTCGGAAAGCACCTCAAAACATGGCTCTTTGAGCAGTAACCCCCCCCCCCCCCCAGCGCATTGAGACCCTACCGGGTGAGTATTGCGCTTAAGATATTTATTTGATTGATCGATTGATCACAAAAGGAGATGCAGAAAATATTTGTGACACCCATTTCAGCAAATACATCATGACTGGAGAAATGAATAACATAGGTTCATCAGGTAAACACAGAGAGACCAACAGGGCTAACATGTAACCTTTAATTGTGCCAAAAAGCAAAGCTATTCCCAGCTAAGAACAGAACAAATAGGAGCGCATTCTAGCACGCAAAGGGTAAACATAGTTATTTCCACACACCGGGAGACAAAGAAAGGTCAGGGACCAGAGTAGATAGGCTTGGTGCAAGGTTGGCACACAATCAGAATTATGTTCACTACATCAGCTAATAGGTCCAAGCCTCTCAGTTGGCCCTACTCAATCTACACGCATGGAAGTGCACATTGTGGAGGTTCTGGTACAACACCCTGCCCTGTTGTGGGATCAGCAGATCTCAAACAGAAAATTGAAGAGGAGGGAAGATAGTCAGAGGCACAAGATCAGAGTGCTATCCCTCGCAGCCTCACCTGGGCCACCATGATGTTGCGCTTAGTCCCTCTCACCTTCGTAAGAATGCATGGGATCTGTAGTAATGATGGAAACAAGTACAGAAGGCCCAACTCCTACCAAAGATGGAATGCATCTCCTAGAGAGTCCAGCAATTTGTTGCAGTTCTTCACAATTTTATTTCCATGTTCATCTTCCAAACAAACTCCAGCCAATATGGGTTTTGTTGGGAAATAACCCAATGACTTCATTAGGGCTGTATGACACCAATTCGATACAAGTTGGAGTTGGAGAACTCCCTGCCGCTATTTCTCAACTACTCCAATAGCTTTGTATCTCCCCTAAGATTTTCCTACTCCGTATTTTCGATTATCTCAACTTATCATTCTCCCTTTATGCTTGGGCACTCAACCGGTAAACTTCTGCTCGTGCAACGTTGCGAGTACGCTTCCTGTAATTGCAGAAGTTCTTCTTTGAGATCTTCAAATTCCTTTTAAAACCTGGCACCCCACAAAATGTTCTTCCTCTTTTTACATACTTCTCACTTCAAGTATACTTTACGCACTTCACTATGGATGACATGAACATTGACATGTATTCAACCCTGAGTTAAATCAATAAATCACAGCGCCCTCAAAACCTAGCATTCAAAATATCTCACTTCGCATTGAGATCCAATTTACACTTGTATCAGTAATAACAATTCTGTACCTCCCGTCAGTACTCCCAGCTACTGCAGCTCGGGCCTATAACTCGGGTTCAGGGCCTTTAACAACTGGTATAGCCCTCGGCTGTGGGCTGTAAGGCTATATTATATACATGGTCGCTGTCTGAAGAGCATACGTCATACACTATTTGGTCAGTGCCCCTGTAAATAGCTATGAAACTCTACTATTTACCGGTGGCTCGCTGGGTAGCAGACTATGCACAATTTGACAAGTACCCTTGCGACTAGCAGAGAAAGTTAATTGTTTACCCAGCTGCTTCCTAAGCAGCTGAAGTATTATTGTGCCTAGTGCAGATCTCGACATGGGCTCGCCACAGGTAGAACTTCAAATGAAGTGAACACAATTAGTACCCAGCTTATCCAAGTTAGTGTGAAAACTAGCTAAAGTGCAATTTGTGCCTGAACAGCACTAACTCACGGGTGTAACAGTTCCAGTGGCCATGAAAGAGGATGTTCGAATGTTTCCAAGTTAAGTGTTCTAGACAGGGCACACACTGTCATCCCATTACACCAAGGGCTAAGGCACAGTAACTTGGCGGCCCATCATGGAGCTGTCACTTACTTCACAAATACTCCAGCAATTTAAATGTACCTGAAGAGGTGGCTAATGATAAAAAGGATAGATCCTTTTTAAGACCAGGAGAAGCTGTTTACTTTTCTACACCTGTGTACTCACTCTTATAAAGTCATGAGCATGTACCAGGGCTAGATATAGGATTACTGACCGGCTCCATGTTATCAGAGCACCTCCTTTTCTGCCCTAAAGTTCCACGCAACACACCAGTGCATTCTGGGATAAGTAGTTCTGGTTCAGTCAATTAAGCAAAACAGAAAGCTAATGACAGTGTCAATGTCGCAGCCAGCACTGACCGCATTAGGAGCCAGGGCTGTACTTACCAGATGATTGATTACATCACTCAAGAACCGTGCAAGGTGACTGTAAATATGCTTCAACTTAGAAAACATCTGCATTCACTGAAATGTAAATTAATGGTGATTTGGATGTGTTACTTCACTGACCTGTGGCTTTAGAGAGCTGGCAAATAGTTGATCTTTGCTGATGCTTATTTCTAATATTAAAAATGGTGTACGCCGGATGTCATCAAGAAAAAGAGCATTAAGGACAACTTTATTGGAAAACAATCGCAGAAGGATGGAAGCCTGAGTCTGCCTTGTGGGAGAATTGAAGTCTGAGACATGTAGGCAGGATTTGAATGTATGACCTTCGAATTATAGCTGGTGTCAGGAGTGAGCGTTTAACTCACGGAGCCCTAAAAGCAGCATAAAAAGAATGTGTTTTTTACATTCTGCTTCATATTGCACTTCTTCCACCTCCAAGTACTACATAGTACAGGTTTTGCACCAGGCAGTGTAATGGCTCTCCCTGTACCGACCATGAAAACATTGAAGGCAGCTGTAAGCTTGACGTGACTTCTCATCGCACGATCGTAAGACACAATATTTGTTTGAGTTCAATCTCACTATCAAGAAATGGGGGAGCCGCCCACCCAGGACTAGCTAGACCACAGCCAGTCACTGACTTGCTATGGACAAATGGGATCACAGGACACGAGCAACGAAGGAGTGAAGAAATGTTAAGCCTATGGGCGGGCTGAAGCCCATTAAATTGTAGCCCAGATTTACCAAACAGTCATGCAGCGCAGCAGCGAAAAATGCTGTGCTGCCCTGTGCACGAAGGAGAGGGGAGAACAGCACCATATTTACAGAAATATGGCTTTCTCTTCCCCTCTCCCTAACATGGTGCTGAGCTCCACGCACTCACCTTAGCTCCATAGCGCTAGGATGTGTGCGTAAGTCTAGCATAGGTTTTGTACTGCAAGAGTACCCCTCCAGTACAAAATACTGTGTAGACACACTTTAAAGATTTTCCTACATTGTATGTGTGCTGCAAGGTACAGCATGCATGCAAAGTCAGAAAAGAAAGGAGAAATTAAAACACTTCTCTTTTTAATGCCTGCTTTCACATGACATTAACTTTTGGCCCAAAGCCCTGTCTACTATTGTTTGTCGACAGGGTTTGGCATCAAAAGAAGGGTGGTTGCATGGGATGCCTATGTAGCACCCATGTCACGTCCTGTGGTGTTAAGTAATGCAAAGCAGTGCTTAACACAGCTTTGTGTTAATTTTTAGGGTACTTTCCAGCTCAAAACAAGTTTTGCACTCCAAAGTAAATGCGGTAAATAAGACTTAAAAACTAGATAGCTTAAAAAAATAGAATCTATGTACCCATCCAAATGTAAGTCAATGTTTTTATCAAATGCCTTTGTAGTTATGTTCGTCAAGTAAATATTAACTATGACTAAATGACTGTGCTTTTGGTAATCACATTGTCATTGTAGTTCCTTTCTTTTTTAAATGAAGTGACAGAGACAGTGGATCAAGGATCTATTGTGCATAATACGATTACCAAATATGTGAATTTTAAAAGGTAGCCTCTGTTTTTCCTGTATGGCTCTGTTAACTCTTTGCCATTGATTATCCTCTTAACAAATACTTTATTGTTCTTAACATCTATTGTACCACTGATTTCTTGCAGGCAGTATTCAGAACAGACAACAAATATAGCCACGTAGTCAGAGCACCCATTATGGTTTCTGCGTGTAAAGAGGCCACTTTCTGTGTCCTGTAGACTGACAGTGACATGATCCTTCCTTCTCTGAGCTGGTGTTGTCACACCTGTGGCCGTAAGAAAGAATGTTTTGTGAAAACCTATAGAAACATTTGAAAAGTTCTCAGACTAGTCATCACAAGAGTTTGCGGAAGTAAAGGAGTGTGATTGTCATTGATTATTTGTTGCACTCCCAAGAAAAGTTTAACTAAATTAACTAGCGGGAACTCCTCTCAATGGACTGGAAATGCTACACCATCCTATTCTGTCAGTTACCCTGGCTATGTCCATGTCCCCTCTGCCCCATCCCTCACCCTCCTGCTGTTGTTTCTCCCTCTCCCTCTTCTCTCTAACCTACTCTCTGTGCTAATCTCGTGTCCTTCCCTAACTTCATCTTTCTCCAATCTCAGTTTCTCCCTCCCACTTTCTCTCGCCTCCTTCCTTGGTTTTCTCACTTTATTCTTCTGTTTCTCACTTTCTTGTCCTGATGCCTTTGCCTCCTTTCCCAGTCCCCCCTTACATTTGCCTCCCTCTTTTCTCCCCTTCTAATAACAAAGTATTTTATAAAGCGACGAGTTACTTCTAACAAGGGGCGCAGCTCTACTCCTCCTTTAATTTCAACAGAACAATAAAGTATTGTTAGAAATGGGGTCTCCGGTTGGCAGTCAGGTTACCCCCTGTCCAAGCAAGGACCCTCACTCTAGTCAGGGTAAAGGAGAATCACCCTCAGTTAACCCCTGCTCACCTCATTGGTAGCTTGGCACGAGCAGGCAGGCTTAACTTCAGAAGTAATGTGTAAAGTATTTGTACCAACACACACAGTAACTCAGGGAAAACACTACAAAATGACACTACACAGGTTTAAAAAAAATAGGTAATATTTATCTAAACAAAACAAGAACAAAACGACAAAAATCCGACATACACAAGTCAAGTTATGAATTTAAAAAGCGAAAGAGTCTTAAATCCTTCAGAAAACAGTGAGAACACGATTAGCACTCAAAAGTACCTAAGTAGCATCAAAATAAAGCCACACGGGCGAGTGTGTGTCGAAAAAGGCCAGCGATGCGTTGATTTCTCACTCCCAAGCGAGACCGTGCGTCATTCCTCCTCCGGTCGGGTTGGCGTGCATCGTTTCTTCTTTCCCACAAGAAAGCAATGCGTCGATCTGGACAGGCACCACGGGTCCGGGCAGGCTTTGCGCTGTTTTTCCACACCCATCGATGTGTTGAACATCCGGTCGCATGGTATCACAAAACCGTGCTGCCTGGGGTTTGCGTCATCAGCCTCCGTTAGCTGGTGTTGCATGTCGTTTCTCCAGCTGGGTTGTGTCGATCTTCCAGCCGCGATGCAGGTGGAACGTTGATTTCAGCCGCGAAGCCGGCGGCGCATCGTTTATCACCCACGTAACGGAAAACTTCCCTGCATGGCTGTTTGTGCGTGGATTTTCAGTCTTGGGCTGCCAGCTTCACCTTTCAAGAGCCCAGGAACTGGATATGGCACCACTTGGCAGGAGTCTCAGCAGAGAGTCCAGGTGCTGGCAGGGGAAGTCTTTGATGTCCTTGAGACTTCAACAACAGGAGGCAAGCTCAGTTCAAGCCCTTGGAGATTCTTCACAAGCAGGAATGCACAACATAGTTCAGTCTTTGTCCCCTTTCACAGGCAGAAGCAGCAACTGCAGGATAGCTCCACAAAGCACAGTCACAGACAGGGGCAGCACTTGTCCTCCGCTCTTCTGACTTGGCAGAGGTTCCTCTTGATTCTGGAAGTGATCTCATTTTCAGGGGTTTTGGGTGCTCTTCTTATACCCCTTTCTGCCTTTGAAGTAGGACTACTTCAAAGGAAAGTCTTGTTTGTGAGATCCTGCCTTGCCCAGGCCAGGCCCCAGACACACACCAGGGGGTTGGAGACGGCATTGTGTGAGGGCAGGCACAGCCCTTTCAGGTGCGAGTGACCACTCCTCCCCTGCTCCCAGCATAGATGGCTCATCAGGAAATGCAGGCTACACCCCAGCTCCCTTTGTGTCACTGTCTAGAGAGAGGTGCAAACAGCGCAACTGTCAAACCGACCCAGACAGGGAATCCACAAACAGGCAGAGTCACAGAGTCACAGAATGGTTTAAGCAAGAAAATGCCTACTTCCTAAAAGTGGCATTTTCAAACACACAATCTAAAAAACAACTTCACTAAAAGATGTATTTTTAAAATGTGAGTTCAGAGACCCCAAACTCCAAATCTATCTGCTCCCAAAGGGAATCTACACTTTAATAATATTTAAAGTCATCCCCCATGTTAACCTATGAGAGAGATATGCCTTGCAACAGTGAAAACCGAATTTGACAGTATTTTACTTTCAGGGCAAATAAAACACATTAGTATATGTCCCACCTTAAACATAAACTGCACCCTGCCCATGGGGCTACCTAGGGCCTACCTTAGGGGTGTCGTACAAATAAGAAAAAGGAAGGTTTAGGCCTGGCAAGTGGGTACACTTGCCAAGTCCAATTGGCAGTTATAACTGCACTTACAGATACTGCAGTGGCAGGTCTGAGCCATGTTTACAGAGCTACTAATGTGGGTGGCACAACCTGTGCTGCAGGCCCACTGCACTGTACTAGGGACTTACCAGTAAATCAAATATGCCAATCCTGGGCAGCCAATTACACATACATTTTACATAGGAGCACTTGCACTTTAGCACTGGATAGCAGTGGTAAAGTGCCCAGAGTAACAAAAACAGCAACACATCAACAACCTGGGGAACAGAGGCAAAAAGTTAGGAGAGACCACACCAAGGATGCCAAGTCTAACAAGTATCATTGGCTTAGATGAAGCCCCTCACATTTGCTGATTCAGAATGATCCACGTAATTTGTTCAATCAATCCAGGATTTGTAAAGCGTGGAAAATCACCCAGGAGGGTCTCAAGGCACTATATTGTAGGTGCAGGAGATTAAGGCCCTCATTACAACCCTGGCGGTCGGTGATAAAGCGGTGGTAACACCGCCAACAGGCCAGTGGTAACTAAAATGGAATTATGACCACGCCGGAAACCGCTCAGACAGACAGCCACTTTAACACTCTGACCGCCACGGCGGAATCAACAAGCACCACAGCGGTAACTTCCAACAGTCAGGTGGAAGACAATGTACTGCCCACACTATTACGACCGGCCTATCCGCCACCTTTTCTGGGGCGGTACCAACAAAATCAAAAGCATGGCAGAAACACTGCACAGAAGTCAAAGGACTCACCTGTGGAGACTCAGGGAACAACCACAACGCCATGGAGCCCAAGCTGCACATATTTCCGATGCTCATCTATATTCTGTTGCATTATGAACATCAATGTGGGAGAAGACGACCATGGTGAGTACTGCCGCCTAGCACACAAGGGAGGGGGAAGGAAAAAGAGAGTGACACACACAGGCAACATGCAACACCCCCAACACCATACACACAACCAGATGCGCAAACATTACATATTCACCCCGTACCCCTCTGGAATAATGCAAGGACAAAATGATTTGAAGAAAGTGAGTGTAATACAATAAAATACTATGAATAAGTGCATCAAAATACAAACGTATATACATATTTACAAATGTTGGGACACTGCCCAGTCCTCAATGTCCATGGGTCACATGGCCACAACACATAGGCCAAGGCCTCACCTCACTCCTGCAACAACACGGAGAGAACACTGCAGGGGCACCAGGTCAAAAATACACAGGCACCTCAGGGGGACGGGGAATGTGGGGGCACCTCAGCCGGAAGATGATACAACACCACTGGTCCTGGAGGGGGCAACATGCCCTGTGCGCTGTCTTGGGGAATGCAAGGCCACAGCCTCTCAAGTAGGTGATTTGCCCACTTGCTCTGGAGGAGGCAACATGCCGTGTGTGCTGTCCTGGGGAGTGCAAGGCCACAGTCTCTCAAGTCGGTAGTTTGCCCACTGCTTGGTCCTGGGGAGTGCAAGGCCACAGTCTCTCTAGTGGATGGCTTCTTCCACTGGGTCTGGAGGGGGCATTGTGCTCAGTGTGCTTCATCCTGGGAAGGATGGGGTGAGTGTATGGCTTCTTCCACTGGGTCTGGAGGGGGCATTGTGCCCAGTGTGCTTCATCCTGGGAAGGATGGGGGAGTGGATGACTTCTCCACTGGTTCTGGAGGGGGTATTGTGCCCAGTGTGCTTCATCCTGGGAAGGATGGGGTGAGTGGATGGCTTCTTCCACAGGTTCTGGAGGGGGCATTGTGCCCAGTGTGCTTCATCCTGGGAAGGATGTGGCGAGTGGATGGCTTCATCCACTGGTCCTGAAGGGGGTATTGTGCCCAGTGTGCTTCATCCTGGGAAGGATGGGGTGAGTGTATGGCTTCTTCCTCTGGTTCTAGAGGAGGCCTTGTGCCCAGTGTGCTTGATCCTGGGAAAGATGGGGTGAGTGGATGGCTTCTTCCACTGGTTCTGTAGGGGGCCTTATGCCCAGTGTGCTTCATCCTGGGAAGGATGGGGTGAGTGCATGGCTTCTCCACTGGTTCTGGAGGGGGCATTGTGCCCTGTGATGCAGATCTTGGGGAGTGCAAGGTCACAGTCTCTCACCTGGGTGTCAGACCCACAGGATTTGCAGGGGCTAGGATGCACAATAGCCCATGGAGGCAGGACTACACACTGTCTGCCGGCGGTGACGGCTGCTCAGTAGTTGCAGTGGCGGTGCTGGTGTCAGGGCTGGCAGTGGTGGGGGGAGGCTCCAGCCCATCCCCTACAGCCTTGGATGGCTGCCCACTGGGGCTGCTGCTGCTGGCGGGGATGCTGGCAGTGGTGGGGGGAGGATCCAGCCATTCCCTTGCAGCCTCAGACGGCTGAACCACCATGGTTAGTGGAGGGAGCTCCAAATGTGTCCCAGCACCAGGCCTCCTGTCCTTCCTGCCTGCTGGTGCAGTCCCCTTGCCCTTCCTGTCAGCAGCCAGGGATTGCTCCTTGCCCTTCCCTGTCTCAGCTGGTGGTGCCTCCTTGCCCTTCCCTGTCGCAGCTGGTGGTGCATCCTTGCCCTTCCTAGACGCTGCTGGTGGTACCTCTTTGCCTTTCCCTGTCACAGCTGGTGGTGCCTCCTTGCCCTTCCTTGAAGCACCTGGTACAGGCACCCTTTTAGTGCTGTCTGGTGCCCGGGATCCTCTCTCACCTGAAGTAGCTGTCTACACTACTGTGGCCGTGGACTGGGTGGCTGAGGTGCTTGCCTGGGTTCTGACCACCCTGGCCTGATGTGAAGGACAGTGGGGGGGAAGGGGAGGAGTGGTAGGGAAGAGGTCAACGGTGGAGAGGAAAAGCTTCTTAGGGACATTGGGGCGGGAAGAAGGTGAAGGTTTGGGAGTGGAGGAAGAGGAAGTGGTTGTAGGAGGTGTCTGTCTGCAGTGTTTGGGTGCAGGTGCATGGGCTGGATGCTGTTGTGGGGTGGATGGCTGTTGGGTGTCTGAGTGCTTGCGTTTATGTACTTTGGGAGGGGGGGCACAGACACAGTGGGAGAGGACACAGGGGACTTGTGCATGGATGTGGGGGTGGTGACTGCCAGTGAGGGGGATGTAGTGATAGGCGTAATGCTGATGGTGGGAGTGGATGAGGATGTAGTGCATGCAGGTGTGATTGTAGACGCAACTAGAAGGGAGGTGGACGAGGAGGGGGACACAGTGGAGGCAGTAGATGTTGGTATGTCTGCATCTGGATGGTGTGTGTGTGAGTGCCTGTGGGATGATGTGTGGTGCTTGTGTATGCCTGAACCACTCCTGTGTGTTGTCTTGTGTGCCCAATTGGAGCTTGACCTGATATCTGATATTCGTCAGTCCACCGGGATCCCCCCTCTTGTTCAAATCCTATCTGTGCTCCATGTCCTGGCAACTGGCTCCTTCCAAGTGACAGTGGGTTTGGCAGCAGGAATGTTTCAGCCAATTTTCTCAATAGTGCTGACCAGAGTGTTGTCTGCCCTGATTAAACACATGCGCACTACATCGTTTTCCCCCAGGTGGAGGATTTGGCCACAGTGAAAGCTGATTTCTATGCAATGGGACATATCCCCAACATTATTGGGGCTATTGATGGTACATATATTGCATTTGCCCCCCTCCCCCGGAAAAATGACAAGTGTTCAGAAATCGAAAGAGCTTTCACTCCATGAATGTGCAGATAGTGCACCTGGCAGACCAGTACATCTCCCATGTCAATGCAAAGTATCCTGGGTCTGTGCATGATGCCTTTATCTTGAGGAATAGCAGCATCCTATATGTGATGGCTCAACTCCAGAGGCATAGGGTGTGGCTAATAGGTGATCCCTGGTTCCCACCCAGTGGATGTTGCTGTATGGGTATGTTGTGGGCCCTAAGGGTTAGTGTGTGGCTAACAGTTGTCCCTCGATATTTGCAGGTGACTCTGGTTACCCCAACCTCTCATGGCTCCTGACCCCTGTGAGGAATCCCAGGACAAGGGCAAAGGAATGTTACAATGAGGCACATGGGAGAACAAGAAGAATCATAGAGAGGACATTCGGCCTCCTGAAGGCCAGGTTTCGTTGCCTCCATCTAACAGGTGAATCCCTGTACTACTCACCCAAGGTCTGCCAGATCATTGTGGCATGCTGTATGTTGCAAAACCTTGCCTTATGTCACAGGTGCCTTTTCTGCAGGAGGATGAGGCTGGAGATGGGCGTATGGCAGCAGTGGTCCCTGTGGACAGTGAAGATGAGAGGCAGAGGATGAGGATGAGGACAACAGAAGTGCAATAATACTACAATACTTCCAATGACACACAGGTAAGATAGTAACTTCACTTTTCATTGACAATTTTGTGTTTGACATTGTCACTGGCAGGCTGATTTTCCCACTTCTGTGGCCACTTACTGTACCCTTTGGCATATCTATTTGCAGATATTTGTGCCCCACTATCACTCCTGGTGTGTTGACTGCAGCCAACTACTGGCTATTCCTATGTATACATTACTGTAAGTTGTATTGCAGTGTTTAAAGCTTGTTAAATGAATACATAGTGCAATCATTTGACAGACTCCATACTTGTATTTATTCAAATGGTGTTTATTTAAGTGCCAATAAGTAGAGGGGGATGTGCAATGGGCTGGGGTGATGGTGGAGGAATGTCCAGGATAGAGTCTAGTCTATGTGGATCACAGGCGCATTGTCCAAGGGGGCATAGGAAGTGGAGAAATGGCAGTTCAAGGTGGACAGGGTGACAGGGTGGGACACAAGGGTGAAAATCAGGAGAGTATTATCTCCTGGTGGGGGTCTTGGCAATAGTCTCTGGCTTCTGCCTGGATCGCAGGGACCGTTTGCGGGGTGGTTCTCCTTCTGCAGGGGAAGGGGTGCTCGTGGCCTGTTGGTCAAGTAGCGGGGCCTTCTGTCCACTTTCGGCAGCGGAGGTGGAAGGCTGTTCATCGGCTTGGCTAGTGTCAGGGGCCGCTGGTGTGCCACTGCCTCCCTCATGGCGTTGGCCATGTCTGCCAGCACCCCTGCAATGGTGACCAAGGTGATGTTGGTGTCCTTCATGATCCCCAGGTACTGTCCCTCCTGCAGCCGCTGGGTCTCCTGCAACTTGTCCACTATCTGGCCCATCGTCTCCTGGGAATGGTGGTATGCTCCCAGGATCTTGGTGAGTGCCTCCTGGAGAGTCGGTTCCCTGGGCCCTGTCCTCCCCCTGTCGCACAGCAGTCCTCCCAGCTTCCCTGTTGTCCTGTGCCTCTGCCCCCTGAACCGTGTGCCCACTGCCACTGACCCCAGGTCCCTGATTGTCCTGTGTTTTGTGGGTGGCCTGGGGTCCCTGTAGTGGTGGACACACTGCTGATTGACGTGTACTGGGGATAGGGGTATGGGCCCACTGGGTGGGTACTGTGCTGGTGTTTCCTGAGGGGGGAGGCTCCGTGGTGGTATGGGACTGTGCCTGGGTAACCGACTGTCCAGAGGTCCCTGATGGGCCACGTTGGTCATCCAGATCCAGGCATTCAGAGCTGCTGTCATCACTGTGGGCCTCTTCTTGGCGGGGGGGCTGGATGTTGCTGGCACCTCCTCTCCTATGACGTTGGGTAGGGGACCTGTGGGGTAGTAAATGCAGTGTTATTGTTTCTGCATGTGACATCTTGTGCATGGGTGTGTTGCCCTCTATGGTTGTTATTGCCCTGGCAGCTTAGCCTTGTGTGAGTAGTGATTTGGTGGGTTAGGTGATTCTCTCTAGTGTGCATGCTTTAGTGATGGGTGTCCATGCAGGTCTGTGATGGGGGTCCGTGCATTAGTGTTACATGCAGGGCTTGGTAGTGGGAGGTGTGGGTTGTGTTGGTGGGGTGTATGTGATGTGACCCTCTCCGTACAGTGCGGAACAGTGTGTGCGATGTGAGTTTAACACACCTGCACTGGCACCAGTGTCACATGCCCCCCAGGGTAGCCACCTGACCGGCTTTCTACTGGCACCTCTATCTTCATGTCGTGGCCCCCCAAAAATAAGGAGAGCACCTAAATCTGGTATTTTTAGCCATTATCTATACATAAGTCAAACAGCAGATATAAACAGAAAGCACTTTTAAATGTGTTCTAGAGCTGAGTTAATATTCCATGTCTAATGATGAATATACACAGAGACAGAAGAGGTATGCTACAAGTGAATTCATACACTTTTGTTTAAAGCCCTATTTAGTATCACGGCCAGGCCTCTGCGGACTCCTAAAACAACAAGAAATGGCCAGTATTTGTCTTTTGGGAAGGTGACAACTCTAGATGCCATGGGCTAAGCTGCTGAGGCCTCACTGAGGACAGGCAGCTGGCCCTGAGCAAATGAACCAGTCTTCTGTCCAAGATCAAACATTACAACGGGGAATTGGCAACCTCTAGAGACCCCGCGCTGGTCTGTGACTGGTGCATTGATACTCAAGGTAAGCCGTATCCACCCCTGACCTTTATATGCGGGCCCCCTGACCTTTATATGCGGGCCCCCTGACCTTTACATGCGGGCCCCCTGACATTTACATGCGGCCCCCCTGACATTTACATGCGGCCCCCCTGAGCTTTACATGCGGCCCCCGACCTTTACATACACCCCCCTGACCTTTACATGCGGCCCACCTGAGCTTTACATGCGGCCCCCCCGACCTTTGCATGCGCCCCCCGACCTTTGCATGCGCCCCCCTGACCTTTACATGCGCCCCCCTGAGCTTTACATGCGCCCTCAGGGCAAAAGGATCACTGGCCTGCCTCTACTGACTCAACACTAACAATAAAACATATTAAATAGACAGGTAATCATTTATTTCAGGTTTAATTGGTATTAACGAAATGAGGGAACTAGGGAGCCCTGAGCTTCACTTCAGAAACACCTTCATTTTTAAGGACATCTTGCAGCAAAAGTGTAAAAATATGACAGTCTCTTCACAATTCAAAAAGTGTTTTTAGTTATCATGCAGACCTTTTTCACCTTGGTACAATTTATTATATCTGGTACAATTTATTATATCAGTGCATTGAGAGATATTAATTTAAAATTGATAGTTTTCAAACATGAATTTGGAAACATAAATTCTTCCCCCTACCCTGGCAACAACGCCAACAGTGAATTAAAGAGACAGTCAGTTGTTATGTGCACTCTTTGGGTGGACTGGATTCCTACTGCACACTAACAACATTATAAGTTATTAAAACAAACACCGGAGCAGGTTTTGTACCGCGTACACCATGAAATCATGTATTTCAAGGTCCTCCTGGATGTGATAATGAATGAAAACTGCCACCACCCTGAGTTTAGTGCCTGAAGGCAACCACTAAATATACTGACAACATATGCACGCAGGATATGGGTTGGGTTGACTTTTTACATATAAAGTGCAACAACGGCCCTAGGGCATCTTGGTGCTGAACTAACAAGAATTGGTGCTGTCTGCACTAATTACTGCATGTTGTGCATTTATGTTTTAGAATTATATCCTGATATATTTCCTCAGATTTTTCTCTGATGCAATCTGTCAGATGAAGTTTATAGAGTATGGTAGTTGGTGCACACCTCACAACTCTGATCTGCGTGCAAACATCCTTGTGTGCATGGTTTGGAGTCTAAAACACAACTTTGAATCGGTGACTGAGTAGTCTAAGGCCCTCATTACAACATTGGCAGTAAATCTCGCTTACCGCTGTGCAGAAGACCACCAACACACCGCTGCGGCGGCGGAAATCAGCTACAGCTATTACGACCCACAGCTCTGAATACGCCAAAATCCAGACACCCACACACGTCCGCCACACCACAGGTCAGTGATAAACTGGCGATAACAAAATCAACACAGTCACGCCAACAGGAATACGCCCACACTATCACGACCCACGAATCCATGCGGCGGTCTTTCAACCGTGGTAATCCATTGGCGGTACACACCGCCGCGCTCAAAATACACACACATTTAGAAAACACATCCACATTGGACAATTCGAAATACACACACCTGATACACATACACACACCACTCCCCCACACCCAATCCAATATAAAACTCACACCCACATCACTCACAAACCCTTACGACCAGAATTGTGACAGAAGGCCAGAGAGAGACACCACCAGAGACAACACTAACATCCATAGGCACACAACACCATCACTCACACAACATCCACGCACCACAGACAACACACACAAACATATACCCTCCACATCACAACACACACCACCTCACACATCACCCACACCACATCATGGCACCTCAAAGACACCCCAGGTTCTCTGAGGAGGAGCTCAGGGTCATGGTGGAGGAAATCGTCCGGGTAGAGCCACAGCTATTCGGATCACAGGTGCAGCACACCTCCATAGCTAGGAAGATGGAGCTATGGCGCAGAATAGTGGACAGGGTCAACGCAGTGGGACAGCATCCAAGAACTAGGGATGACTTCAGGAAGAGGTGGAACGACCTACATGGGAAGGGGCGTTCAGTGGTCTCAAGACACCAGATTGCAGTACAGAGGACTGGCGGTGGACCCCCACCTCCTCCCCCACAACTAACAACATGGGAGGAGCAAGTCTTGGATATACTGCATCCTGAGGGCCTCGCAGGAGTAGCAGGAAGAATGGACTCTGGTAAGTCAAATCTTAACTATTACATCCCCCACCCTACCTGCATGCTATCACATACCCCACCCTCACCCCCATCACTCCAACACCTCACAAATGTCCTACTATCACAACCCACCCATCCCAACACCAAGCCCTGCATGCAACACCAAAGCATGGACACCCATCACCAAAGCATGTCCACTACAGATACCCACACAGACCCCAAACCAATTATCACACAAGGTCCTAGACAAGAATGCAAGCACTGGAGTACAGGGTCACCCACCCATTGCACACCACGGCACACACACATGCAATAATCATGCTTTTACACCCCTGCAGGACCCCTACCCAACGTCACCGGACAGGAGGTCCCAGATATGTCCACTCCCCCCACAGAAGAGGCCCACAGTGATGACATCAGCTCTGTCCAACTAGGTCAAGATGACCAGCCCGGCCCATCTGGGACCTCTGGACAGTCGGTTCCCCTGACACTGGCACATGCCACCACCGAGCCTCCCCCTAAGGAAACACCAGCACAGCCCCCACCCAGCGGGCCCATCCCTCTGTCCCCAGGACATGTCAAGCAGCAGTGTGTCCACCACTACATGGAACCGAGGGAAACCCACCACCCCAAGAAAATCAGGGACCTGGGGGCACACGGTTCAGGGGACAGAGGAACAGGAAATCAGGGGTACTGGGAGGACTGCTGTGCGACAGGGGGAGGACAGGCCCAGGGAACCAACTCTCCAAACGGCCCTCTCCAACATCATGGGAGCGTACCATCATTCCCAGGAGACGATGGCAACGGTACTGGCCAAGTTTCAGGAGACCCAGCAGCTGCAGAAGGAACAGTATCTGGGGATCAGGGAGGAACTCAAGTCCATCAACACCACCCTGGTCACCATTGTAGGGGTGCTGAAGGACCTTGTCAACACCAGGAGGGACACTGTGGCACAACAAGGGGCCCCTGACACTAGCCTGGATGAGGAACAGCCCACCACCCCCGCCGGCGCTAGTGGACAGTAGGTACCGCCACAGGACCACGACACCAGCACCCCACCCCCTGCAGATGGAGAACCACCCTGCAAACAGTCCCTGAGATCCAGGACAAAGACGGAAAACAATGCCAGGACCCCGCCTGGAAATGAGCCCCCCCTGAATGTCATCCTTCTGTCCCACTTTGTCACCCTGTCCATCCATCAACTGCCCTAGCTCCACTTCCCATGCCCCTTTGGACAATGCACCTGTGAAACAAATAGACTGGACAATCCTCCCCCATCACCCCTACCCATTTTACAACCCCCTCCACTAATTTGCACTGAAATAAACACCCTTGAATCACCAAACAATCTGGAGTCAGTCTGTGCTTTCACAAATGTGTATTAGTAATAACTATGGAAAATAGCAATGTCGATTGTATTGTCAACACACCGATGTAACACAGCTCTAGTCCATGAGGTAATATAGCAGAGGTCACACAGTGGGAGCCGCATCTGTGAAATGGAAAGGCAAAGTGACAAGTCAGGGTCCATACACTGGGTGAAAGTGACAGACATATGATAGGTCTAACAAGTGTATGAGATGTGTGAGGCAGTGACATCATCTTACCTGTGTCTCACTGGAAGTATTGCTGGATAACGGTGTTTCTGTTGTCGATATCCTCTTCTTCAGCCTCCTCTTCTTCACTGTCCACAGGCTCCACAGCTGCCACAAGACCTCCTTCTGGACCATCCTCCTGCAGAAAAGGCACCTGTCGTCGCAAAGCCAGGTTGTGCAGCATACAGCAGGCCACGATGATCTGGCACACCTTCTTTGGTGAGTAGTAGAGAGAACCACCTGTTATATGGAGGCACCGGAACCTGGCCTTCAGGAGGCCGAAGGTCCTTTCAATCACTCTCCTAGTTCGCCCATGTGCCTCATTGTAGCATTTCTCTGCCCTTGTCCTGGGATTTCTCACTGGGGTCAGTAGCCATGACAGCTTGGGGTACCCAGAGTCACCTGCAAATGTCGAGGGACAACTGTTAGACACACACTAACCTTTAGGGACAACCCCAGACCAAGACAACTATTCTCAGGTTATAGGGTCCTTGTCCTCACCTATTAGCCACAGACAGTGCCTCTGGAGTTGCCCCATCACATAAGGGATGCTGCTATTCCTCAGAATGTAAGCGTCATGCACTGAGCCACGAAACTTGGCATTCACATGGGAGATGTACTGGTCGGCCAAACACACCATCTTCACATTCATTGAATGGTAGCTCTTCCGGTTTCTGTACACCTGTTCACTCCTGGGGGGGAGGGGTACCAAGATGTTGGGGATATGTCCCAGGCCATAGAAGTCACCTTTCACTGTAGGCAAATCCTCCACCTGAGGGAACACGATGTAGCTGCGCATGTGTTTCAGCAGGGCAAACAACACTCTGGACAACACGTTTGAGAACATTGGCTGTGACATCCCTAATGCATTGGCCACTGTAGTTTGAAAAGACCCGCTTTCCAGGAAATGGAGTACTGACAGGACCTGCACTGGAGGGGGGATTCCTGTGGGATGGCGGATTGCTGACATCAGGTCTGGCTCCAACTGGGCTCACAGTTCATGAATTGTTGCACGATCAAGTCTGTAGGTGACTATTACGTGTCTCTCTTCCATTGTCGACAGGTCCACCAACGGTCTGTACACCGGAGGATGCCGCCTTCTCCTCACCTGCCCCAGCGGACGTGCCCTATGGCCGAGAACAGCGAGCAGAGAGTCAGCCAACACTGAGGTATTACTAAATGTCATTAGCAAACATTTGTAAATCCGCAATTTGCATGTTACTCTGTGTATGCAAGGCCTAGATAGGTGTGACGCAGTTGTTATTAATGATATGTGGCCCCCTGAAATGGCGGCTGCCTGACCTGTAAGGTGGGACAAGGGGATATGAGGTACATGCGCTGGCGTTCTACACCGTCGCGGTAGGCGGTCGAAGACCGCAGCGCAATCCTGCATTGGTTAACATTGGACCCTATGGGTCCCAGGAGCCAATGACGATGTACGCCGGCGGTGACGGTATGCACCGCCGCGGACGTGACTGCCATTTTCTGTCTGTTCACTCACTTGATACCTGACCTTCGACAGGAGAGGACCTACACTGCAAGTGCTGCTGTGATCTCCGTATACTTCGGAGGAGTTGGAGAAGTTAGTGGATGGGGTCCTTCCCCAGTACACGCTACTCTACGGTCCTCCAGACAAACAGGTGAGTACACTGTGTTTGGAGTGGTGTGGATGGAAGATACATGGGGGGGATGAGGCCTGCATGTGCGAACGGTGAGTGTATGTGCGCCAGGGCAAGGGTGGGAACGGGGGCCAATGACTGATGGTCCGGACGGTTAAAGTTGTACCTATTCCCCTGTACTATTCCTGTAGGTCAGCGCCCACCAGAAGAAGGATATTCGGCGTGCCATCGCCAAGGATGTCCAGACCCTGGGGGTCCACCACAGACGGAGCACCCACTGCCGGAAAAGATGGGAGGACATTCGCCGCTGGAGTAAGAAGACGGCGGAGGCCCAGCTGGGGATGGCCTCCTAACGTGGGAGGGTTGCCCATCGCACCATGACCCCCCTGATGTTCCTGATCCTGGCGGTGGCGTATCCGGAGTCGGATGGGCGCTTGAGGGCATCACAGCAGCCACAAGGGGGTGAGTACCATCACATCCATCTGACTCTGCGCGCATTACGAGGTGTCTGGGTGGGGGAGGTGGGCAGTGGGTTTCCCTAGGCCAGGGCGAGCTTTGTAGGCAAGGACCCTTTGTGAGGCAGGCTATGTGGCACCCCAATCCCCAGTGGTAAGAGCCATCTACATCTAATCAGGCTCCTGTGACTTCCATGTGTGCAGCAATCAGGCATAGGCCTTGTACCCCATGGGCATGTGATTAATCTAGGAACTATAAGTGCATGGCGTAGTGCAGAGGGCTGCTGTGTCTGTAGTGTCCGCCAACGGTAGTGGTATTGCATGAACTGAACATGTCTTTCATCTGTCTCCCCCCCCTTTTTGTGGTCTCCCTGTTCTTGTGTGCAATAGCATCATCAGGTGGAGGAGCTGTGGCACCGGAGCAGGAGGGAGCTGCATCCCACTTGGCCCTGGAAGGCGAGACAACGGAGTCTGAAGCCACCAGTGGGACAGAGGGCGACAGGAGCTCCACGGCGGGGACAGGAGGTGACATCAGCGACTCCTCCTCTGATAGGAGCTCCCTTGCAGTGGTGGGCCCCTCTGTGCCCTCCGCATCAACAGGTACAGCCGCCACCCCCCCCCCACCACCGGCACCGCCCTCCCAACAGCCCCTCAGCATGTGTCCCGTGGCCGCTCACCCAGGAGGGTAGGCATCTCCTTCGCCCCAGGCACCTCAGGCCCTGCTCCAGTCAGCCCTGCTGCCCTCAGTGAGGAGGCTATTGACCTCCTGAGATCCCTCACTGTTGGGCAATCTACCATTGTGAATGCCATCCAGGGTGTAGAGAAGCATTTGCAACAAACAAATGCATACCTGGAGGGCATTCATTCTGGGCAGGCAGCCCAACAGAGAGCATTTCAGGCTCTGGCCTCAGTACTGATGGCAGCCATTGTCCCTGTGTCCAGCCTCCCCCCTCCAACTTCCTCCACCGAGACCCAATCCCCTGTACCTCAGTGTATCCCAAGCACACCATCAGACCAGCATGCACACACCTCAACACACAAGGGTGGCTCAGGCAAACATAAGCACCATACATCCCACAGGCACTCACACAAGCATCATACCCATGTACACATACCAACATCCACTGCCTCCACTGTGTCCCCCTCCTCCACGTCTCCCTCCTCCCTCTCTGTCTCGTCTCCACTCACACCTGCATGCACTACATCTTCAGCCACTACCTCCATCACCAGCACGCCCATCACCACACACCGCTCATGTGCACTCACCACCCCCACTACCATGCACACATCCCCTGTGTCCTCTACCAGTGTGTCTGTGAGCCCTCCTCCCAAAGTACCCAAACGCAGCCACACACCCACCAAACAGCCATCCACCTCAAAACAGCCTCCAGCCCATGCACCTTCACCCAAATTCAGTAAACGTACACCTCCTACAACCACTACCTCTTCCTCCACTCCCAAACTCCCTCCATCTACCCGTCCCAGTGAGTTGAAAAAACTTTTCCTAGCTAATATTGACCTCTTCCCTACACTTCCCCCCCGTCTGTCCCCTAGGGCCAGGCTTTCCAGGTCCCAACCCAGCACCTCAGCCACCACATCACTGGGCACAGTGGTGCCAGCAACTGCAGGCTTTTGGAGTGCGCCAAGCATCAGGGCTGCCAGTGTGCCACGGAGCGAGGGCAAGGACATTCCGCCACCTGCAAAAATAAAAAAGTTGCCCACATCCCGGAGGGAGAAGGCGAAAACACCTGCCACCAAGGGCTCTGGCAAAACAAAAGGGGATAGTGGCAAGACAGCTGTGCCACCATCCAAGGTGGGGAAGGGCCAGAAAATCAAGGGCAGGTCAGGAGAGGGCATGGTGGCACCAACAATGGGACCAGTGTCACACCTTCTGTCCACGTCGACGCCAACCTGTGTGGCGGACAAGACCGCCACCTGCACCGCCACCAGCACCACAGTCACTGAGCCTGCCACCAGCACCGCCGCCACTGAGCCCGCCAACAGCACCGCCGCCACTGAGCCCACCGCCAGCGCCGATGCCACAGAGTCCGCCACAAGCACCGCTGCCACAGAGTCCGCAACAGGCACCTGTAGGAAAGTACCATCTTGCCTGGCATGTTACCCCCATTTTTCACTGTATATATGTTGTTTTAGTTGTATGTGTCACTGGGACCCTGGTAACCCAGGGCCCCAGTGCTCATAAGTGTGCCTGAATGTGTTACCTGTGTAGTGACTAACTGTCTCACTGAGGCTCTGCTAATCAGAACCTCAGTGGTTATGCTCTCTCATTTCTTTCCAAATTGTCACTGACAGGCTAGTGACCATTTTTACCAATTTACATTGGCTTACTGGAACACCCTTATAATTCCCTAGTATATGGTACTGAGGTACCCAGGGTATTGGGGTTCCAGGAGATCCCTATGGGCTGCAGCATTTCTTTTGCCACCCATAGGGAGCTCTGACAATTCTTACACAGGACTGCCACTGCAGCCTGAGTGAAATAACGTCCACGTTATTTCACAGCCATTTTTACACTGCACTTAAGTAACTTATAAGTCACCTATATGTCTAACCTTTACCTGGTAAAGGTTAGGTGCAAAGTTACTTAGTGTGAGGGCACCCTGGCACTAGCCAAGGTGCCCCCACATTGTTCAGAGCCAATTCACTAAACTTTGTGAGTGCGGGGACACCATTACACGCGTGCACTACATATAGGTCACTACCTATATGTAGCTTCACCATGGTAACTCCGAATATGGCCATGTAACATGTCTATGATCATGGAATTGCCCCCTCTATGCCATCCTGGCATTGTTGGTACAATTCCATGATCCCAGTGGTCTGTAGCACAGACCCTGGTACTGCCAGACTGCCCTTCCTGGGGTTTCACTGCAGCTGCTGCTGCTGCTGCCAACCCCTCAGACAGGCAGCTGCCCTCCTGGGGTCCAGCCAGGCCTGGCCCAGGATGGCAGAACAAAGAACTTCCTCTGAGAGAGGGTGTGACACCCTCTCCCTTTGGAAAATGGTGTGAAGGCAGGGGAGGAGTAGCCTCCCCCAGCCTCTGGAAATGCTTTGTTGGGCACAGATGTGCCCAATTCTGCATAAGCCAGTCTACACCGGTTCAGGGACCCCTTAGCCCCTGCTCTGGCGCGAAACTGGACAAAGGAAAGGGGAGTGACCACTCCCCTGACCTGCACCTCCCCTGGGAGGTGTCCAGAGCTCCTCCAGTGTGCTCCAGACCTCTGCCATCTTGGAAACAGAGGTGCTGCTGGCACACTGGACTGCTCTGAGTGGCCAGTGCCACCAGGTGACGTCAGAGACTCCTGCTGATAGGCTCCTTCAGGTGTTAGTAGCCTTTCCTCTCTCCTAGGTAGCCAAACCCTCTTTTCTGGCTATTTAGGGTCTCTGTCTCTGGGGAAACTTTAGATAACGAATGCATGAGCTCAGCCGAGTTCCTCTGCATCTCTCTCTTCACCTTCTGATAAGGAAACGACCGCTGACCGCGCTGGAAGCCTGCAAACCTGCAACATAGTAGCAAAGACGACTACTGCAACTCTGTAACGCTGATCCTGCCGCCTTCTCGACTGTTTTCCTGCTTGTGCATGCTGTGGGGGTAGCCTGCCTCCTCTCTGCACCAGAAGCTCCGAAGAAATCTCCCGTGGGTCGACGGAATCTTCCCCCTGCAACCGCAGGCACCAAAAAGCTGCATTACCGGTCCCTTGGGTCTCCTCTCAGCACGACGAGCGAGGTCCCTCGAATCCAGCGACGCTGTCCAAGTGACCCCCACAGTCCAGTGACTCTTCAGCCCAAGTTTGGTGGAGGTAAGTCCTTGCCTCACCTCGCTGGGCTGCATTGCTGGGAACCGCGACTTTGCAGCTACTCCGGCCCCTGTGCACTTCCGACGGAAATCCTTCGTGCACAGCCAAGCCTGGGTCCACGGCACTCTAACCTGCATTGCACGACTTTCTAAGTTGGTCTCCGGCGACGTGGGACTCCTTTGTGCAACTTCGGTAAGCACCGTTTCACGCATCCTTGTAGTGCCTGTTTCTGGCACTTCTCCGGGTGCTACCTGCTTCAGTGAGGGCTCTTTGTCTTGCTCGACGTCCCTTCTCTCTGCAGGTCCAATTTGCGACCTCCTGGTCCCTCCTGGGCCCCAGCAGCGTCCAAAAACGCCAAACGCACGATTTGCGTGTAGCAAGGCTTGTTGGCGTCCTTCCGGCGGGAAAAGACTTCTGCACGACTCTCCAAGGCGAGAGGGATCCGTCCACCAAAGGGGAAGTCTCTAGCCTTTTTCGTTCCTGCAGAAACCTCAGCTTCTTCTGTCCAGTCGAAGCTTCTTTGCACCCGCAGCTGGCATTTCCTGGGCATCTGCCCATCTCCGACTTGCTTGTGACTTTTGGACTTGGTCCCTTTGTTCCACAGGTACCCTAGATTGGAAATCCACAGTTGTTGCATTGCTGGTTTGTGTCTTTCCTGCATTATTCCTCTAACACAACTCTTTTGTCCTTAGGGGAACTTTAGTGCACTTTGCACTCACTTTTCAGGGTCTTGGGGAGGGTTATTTTTCTAACTCTCACTATTTTCTAATAGTCCCAGCGACCCTCTACAAGGTCACATAGGTTTGGGGTCCATTCGTGGTTCGCATTCCACTTTTGGAGTATATGGTTTGTGTTGCCCCTATCCCTATGTTTCCCCATTGCATCCTATTGTAACTATACATTGTTTGCACTGTTTTCTAAGACTATACTGCATATTTTTGCTATTGTGTATATATATCTTGTGTATATTTCCTATCCTCTCACTGAGGGTACACTCTAAGATACTTTGGCATATTGTCATAAAAATAAAGTACCTTTATTTTTAGTATAACTGTGTATTGTGTTTTCTTATGATATTGTGCATATGACACTAAGTGGTACTGTAGTAGCTTCACACGTCTCCTAGTTCAGCCTAAGCTGCTCTGCTAAGCTACCATTATCTATCAGCCTAAGCTGCTAGACACCCTATACACTAATAAGGGATAACTGGGCCTGGTGCAAGGTGCAAGTACCCCTTGGTACTCACTACAAGCCAGTCCAGCCTCCTACATTGGTTGTGCAGTGGTGGGATAAGTGCTTGAGACTACTTACCACTCTTGTCATGGTACTTTTCATAAGAGAAAAATATACAAAACAAGGTCAGTGTATATACACATAGCCAAAAAGTTTTGCATTTCCTCTTTGCACTCTTTTCTAAGTGCTGAAAAGTACTTCTAAAACTTTCAAAAAGTTCTTAAAAGTTTAAAAAGTTTTTTCTGTCTTTCCAAAAAGTTCTGAAAACTTTTTTCTCTTTTTCTATCACTTTAACTCTCTCTAAAAAATGTCTGGCACAGGAAAAAATGTTGAACTGTCCAAACTTGCATATGATCACCTTAGCTGGAAAGGAGCAAGGAGTCTCTGCATAGAGAGAGGTTTGAGTGTAGGGAAGAATCCTTCCTTAGAACTGTTAATTAATATGCTTAGAGTACAGGATAAGGCCATAAGTGCCCAATCTGGTGAAAAAGTAGCTAATGGTTCTCAATCTGATCCAGGGACTCCCCCAGGAAAAGGTTCAGGAAAGAAACTTCTCAGCCTGCCCATTACTAGATAGTCTAGCATAGTTGGTACAGAGGTTGAATCACACCATACTGATGGTGTGCTCTCACATTATACTGGTAGCCAAGCTGTTAGGGTGCCCTCTGTAAGGGACAGGTCTCCTTCTGTTCATTCCCATCATACCTCTGTATCTAGAAATGTCCCTCCCACCCACCCTGATGACAGATTGTTAGAAAGGGAGCTCAATAGATTGAGAGTGGAACAAACCAGACTGAAGCTCAAGAAGCAACAGCTGGATTTGGATAGACAGTCTTTAGAATTATAGAAGGAAAGACAGAAGTTGGGTTTAGATACCCATGGTGGCAGCAGCAGTATTCCCCATAGTCATCCTGCAAAAGAGCATGATTCCAGGAATCTGCACAAGATAGTTCCCCCTTATAAGGAGGGGGATGACATTAACAAGTGGTTTGCTGCACTTGAGAGGGCCTGTGCTGTACAGGATGTCCCTCAAAAGCAGTGGGCTGCTATCCTATGGCTATCATTTAGTGGAAAAGGTAGGGATAGGCTCCTTACTGTAAAAGAAAATGATGCTAATAATTTCCAAGTTCTTAAGAATGCACTCCTGGATGGTTATGGCTTAACCACTGAACAGTACAGGATAAAGTTCAGAGAGACCAAAAAGGAGTCTTCACAAGACTGGGTTGATTTCATTGACCAGGCAGTGAAGGCCTTGGAGGGGTGGTTACATGGCAGTAAAGTTACTGATTATGACAGCCTGTATAACTTAATCCTGAGAGAGCATATTCTTAATAATTGTGTGTCTGATTTGTTGCACCAGTACTTGGTGGACTCTGATCTGACCTCTCCCCAAGAATTGGGAAAGAAGGCAGACAAATGGGTCAGAACAAGAGTGAACAGAAAAGTTCATACAGGGGGTGACAAAGATGGCAACAAAAAGAAGGATGGTAAGTCTTCTGACAAGGGTGGGGACAAATCTAAAAATGAGTCTTCATCAGGCCCACAAAAACACTCTGGTGGGGGTGGTGGGTCCAAATCCTCCTTTAATCAGAACAAGGAAAAGAAACCATGGTGCTATTTATGTAAAATAAAAGGCCATTGGACAACAGATCCCAGTTGTCCAAAGAAAGGCACCACAGCTCCTACCACTACAACCCCTACTGCTACACCTAGGCCCATATTTATACTTTTTGACGCTAAACTGCGCTAACGCAGTTTAGCGTCAAAAAATTTTGCGCCGTCTAACGCCATTCTGAAGCGCCATGCGGGCGCCGTATTTATGGAATGGCGTTAGACGGCGCAATCAGACCGGCGCTGCCTGGTGTGCGTGGAAAAAAACCACGTAGACCAGGCAGCGCCGGCGTTGGGAAAAAATGACGTTAGGGCGTCTTAAAATGGCGCAAGTCAGGTTGACGCTCAAAAATCGTCTTAACCCGATTTGCGCCATTTTTTCGACGCCCAGACGCCATTTCATGACTCCTGTCTTAGTAAAGACAGGAGTCATGCCCCCTTGCCCAATGGCCATGCCCAGGGGACTTGTGTCCCCTGGGCATGGTCATTGGGCATAGTGGCATGTAGGGGGGCACAAATAAGGCCCCCCTATGCCACAAAAAAAATCAAAAAATTAAAAAAAATTATACTTACCTGAACTTACCTGTACTTCACTGGGATGGGTCCCTCCATCCTTGGGTGTCCTCCTGGGGTGGGCAGGGGTGGCAGGGGGGGTCCCTGGGGGCAGGGGAGGGCACCTGTGGGCTCATTCTGAGCCCACAGGTCCCTTAACGCCTACCCTGACCCAGGCGTTAAATTCAGGCGCAAATGCGGGTTTTTTTGACCCGCCACCTCCCGGGCGTGATTTTTGCCCGGGAGTATAAATACGACGCATTTGCGTCGCCGTCATTTTTTTAGACGGGAACGCCTTCCTTGCATCTCATTAACGCAAGGAAGGCGTTCACGCTAAAAAATGACGCTCTTTCTTCATACTTTGGCGCTAGACGCGTCTAACGTCAAAGTATAAATATGGCGTTAGTTTTGCGCCGAATTTGCGTCGAAAAAAACGACGCTAATTCGGCGCAAACGGAGTATAAATATGCCCCCTAGTGTCCCTACTAATAGCAGTGGTGGTGGGAGCAAACCTACTAATAGCCAATCCAAGGGAGTAGCTGGGCTCACTTTTGGTAATTTAGTTGGGGTTGGTCTAATTAGGGAGACCACAGAGGCTACTTTAGTCTCTAAAGGGGCTATTGATTTAGCCACTTTGGTTGCTTGCCCCCATAACTTGGAGAAGTACAAGCAACTAACCCTAATAAATGGTGTTGAGGTCCAGGCCTACAGGGACACAGGTGCCAGTGTCACAATTGTGATTGAGAAACTGGTGCACCCTGAACAACACATACTTGGACACCAGTACCAAGTAACCGATGCTCACAACATAACACAAAGCCACCCCATGGCTGTTGTAAATCTCAACTGGGGGGGGAATAACTGGTCCAAAGAAAGTTGTGGTAGCTTCAGATTTACCTGTAGACTGTCTATTAGGGAATGATTTGGAGACATCAGCTTGGTCAGATGTGGAGTTGGAGGCCCATGCAGCAATGCTGGGCATCCCAGGGCATATTTTTGCTTTGACAAGGGCTCAGGCCAAAAAGCAAAAAGGACAGGGAAGCTTGGATCCTGGAACAATGGACCAAGTGCTCCCTAAAGCTAGGGCTAGTAGAAGCAAACCACTTCCTACTATCCCTCCCTCTACAGTGGATTCTACTTCTGAGGAAGAAGAATTCCCTCCCTGTGCAGAACCTACACCAGAGGAGATGGAAGCAGACACTGCTGAGCTTTTGGGTGAAGGGGGGCCTGCCAGAGAGGAGCTGAGTGTGGCACAGCAAACCTGTCCCACATTAGAGGGTCTCAGACAGCAAGCTGTCAAACAGGCTAATGGGGATGTCAGTGACTCTCACAGAGTTTACTGGGAGGACAACCTCTTGTACACTGAGCATAGGGATCCTAAACCTGGAGCTGCCAGGAGACTAGTGATTCCTCAGGAGTACAGAAAGTTCCTCCTAACACTGGCACATGACATTCCCCTAGCTGGGCACCTGGGTCAAATGAAAACTTGGGACAGATTGGTTCCATTGTTTCATTGGCCTAGGATGTCTGAGGACACAAAGGAATTTTGTAAGTCCTGTGAAACCTGTCAAGCCAGTGGCAAGACAGGTGGCACTCCAAAGGCACCCCTTATCCCACTGCCTGTGGTTGGGGTTCCCTTTGAAAGGGTAGGGGTTGACATAGTTGGCCCCCTTGACCCTCCTACTGCTTCAGGCAATAGGTTTATCTTAGTGGTAGTGGACCATGCCACAAGATATCCTGAAGCTATTCCTTTAAGGACCACTACAGCTCCTGCAGTGGCAAAGGCCCTCCTAGGAATATTTTCCAGGGTGGGCTTCCCAAAGGAAGTAGTATCAGACAGAGGAAGCAATTTCATGTCTGCATACTTAAAGGCCATGTGGAAGGAGTGTGGTGTAACTTACAAGTTCACAACACCCTATCATCCACAAACAAATGGACTGGTGGAGAGATTTAATAAAACTCTCAAAGGCATGATTATGGGACTCCCTGAAAAACTCCGCAGGAGATGGGATATCCTTCTACCATGCCTCCTTTTTGCCTACAGGGAGGTACCCCAGAAAGGAGTGGGCTTCAGCCCCTTTGAACTTCTTTTTGGACACCCTGTTAGGGGTCCACTCACACTTGTAAAGGAGGGTTGGGAACAACCTTTAAAAGCTCCTAAGCAGGATATTGTGGATTATGTACTTGGCCTCAGATCAAGGATGGCTGAGTACATGAAAAAGGCCAGTAAAAACCTTCAGGCCAGCCAAGAGCTCCAGAAGCAATGGCATGATCAGAAGGCTGTTTTGGTTCAGTACCAACCAGGGCAGAAAGTGTGGGTCTTGGAGCCTGTGGCCCCAAGAGCACTCCAAGATAAATGGAGTGGACCCCACACAATTGTTGAAAAGAAGGGTGAAGTCACCTACTTGGTTGACTTAGGCACTGCCAGGAGTCCCCTTAGGGTGCTCCATGTCAACCGCCTGAAACCCTACTATGACAGGGCTGATCTCACCCTGCTCATGGCAACAGATGAGGGACAGGAAGAAGACAGTGATCCTCTACCTGATCTCTTCTCTTCCACAGAACAAGATGCTCTTGTGGAAGGTGTAGTTTTGGCTGATTGTCTTACTGCTGAGCAGAAAGATAATTGCATAAATCTCCTAGGACAATTTTCAGAACTCTTCTCTACTGTGCCAGGCACCACTTCTTGGTGTGAGCACACTATAGATACTGGAGACAGTTTACCTGTCAAAAGTAAGATCTATAGGCAGCCTGACCATGTCAGGGACTGCATAAAGCAAGAAGTTCAGAAAATGTTGGAACTAGGAGTGGTTGAGCACTCTGACAGTCCATGGGCTTCTCCTGTGGTACTGGTACCAAAACCCAATTCTAAAGATGGAAAGAAGGAAATGAGGTTTTGTGTAGACTATAGAGGTCTCAACTTGGTAACCAAAACTGATGCTCACCCTATACCCAGGGCAGATGAGCTTATAGATACACTGGCATCTGCCAAGTATCTAAGCACTTTTGATTTGACTGCAGGGTATTGGCAGATCAAATTGTCAGAAGATGCTAAACCTAAGACTGCATTTTCTACCATTGGAGGACATTACCAGTTTACTGTAATGCCTTTTGGTTTGAAAAATGCACCTGCCACTTTTCAGAGGTTGGTGAACACAGTCCTGCAAGGGCTGGAAGCTTTCAGTGCAGCATATTTGGATGATATAGCTGTCTTTAGCTCCAGCTGGGATGATCACCTGGTCCACCTTTGGAAAGTTTTGGAGGCTCTGCAAAAGGCAGGCCTCACTATCAAGGCTTCAAAGTGCCAGATAGGGCAGGGTAAGGTGGTTTATCTGGGACACCTTGTTGGTGGGGAACAGATTGCACCACTTCAGGGGAAAATCCAAACTATTATTGATTGGGTTCCCCCTACCACTCAGACTCAGGTGAGAGCCTTCCTAGGCCTCACTGGGTATTACAGGAGGTTCATTAAGAACTATGGCTCCATTGCAGCCCCTCTTAATGACCTCACATCCAAGAAAATGCCTAAAAAGGTATTATGGACAGCAAACTGTCAGAAAGCTTTTGAGGAGCTGAAGCAGGCCATGTGCTGAAAAGCCCTTGTTACTCTAAAAAATTCTATGTCCAAACTGATGCATCTGAATTAGGAGTAGGGGCAGTCCTATCACAACTTAATTCTGAGGGCCAGGATCAACCAGTTGCTTTTATTAGTAGAAGGTTGACCCCTAGAGAAAAGCGTTGGTCTGCCATTGAGAGGGAGGCCTTTGCTGTGGTCTGGGCTCTGAAGAAGTTGAGGCCATACCTGTTTGGCACTCACTTCATTGTTCAGACAGACCACAAACCTCTACTTTGGCTAAAACAAATGAAAGGTGAAAATCCTAAATTGTTGAGGTGGTCCATATCCCTACAGGGAATGGACTATACAGTGGAACATAGACCTGGGAGTAGCCACTCCAATGCAGATGGACTCTCCAGATATTTCCACTTAGACAATGAAGACTCATCAGGTAATGGCTAGTCTTATTGTCCTTCGTTTGGGGGGGGGGGGGGTTGTGTAGGAAAGTACCATCTTGCCTGGCATGTTACCCCCATTTTTCACTGTATATATGTTGTTTTAGTTGTATGTGTCACTGGGACCCTGGTAACCCAGGGCCCCAGTGCTCATAAGTGTGCCTGAATGTGTTACCTGTGTAGTGACTAACTGTCTCACTGAGGCTCTGCTAATCAGAACCTCAGTGGTTATGCTCTCTCATTTCTTTCCAAATTGTCACTGACAGGCTAGTGACCATTTTTACCAATTTACATTGGCTTACTGGAACACCCTTATAATTCCCTAGTATATGGTACTGAGGTACCCAGGGTATTGGGGTTCCAGGAGATCCCTATGGGCTGCAGCATTTCTTTTGCCACCCATAGGGAGCTCTGACAATTCTTACACAGGCCTGCCACTGCAGCCTGAGTGAAATAACGTCCACGTTATTTCACAGCCATTTTTACACTGCACTTAAGTAACTTATAAGTCACCTATATGTCTAACCTTTACCTGGTAAAGGTTAGGTGCAAAGTTACTTAGTGTGAGGGCACCCTGGCACTAGCCAAGGTGCCCCCACATTGTTCAGAGCCAATTCACTGAACTTTGTGAGTGCGGGGACACCATTACACGCGTGCACTACATATAGGTCACTACCTATATGTAGCTTCACCATGGTAACTCCGAATATGGCCATGTAACATGTCTATGATCATGGAATTGCCCCCTCTATGCCATCCTGGCATTGTTGGTACAATTCCATGATCCCAGTGGTCTGTAGCACAGACCCTGGTACTGCCAGACTGCCCTTCCTGGGGTTTCACTGCAGCTGCTGCTGCTGCCAACCCCTCAGACAGGCAGCTGCCCTCCTGGGGTCCAGCCAGGCCTGGCCCAGGATGGCAGAACAAAGAACTTCCTCTGAGAGAGGGTGTGACACCCTCTCCCTTTGGAAAATGGTGTGAAGGCAGGGGAGGAGTAGCCTCCCCCAGCCTCTGGAAATGCTTTGTTGGGCACAGATGTGCCCAATTCTGCATAAGCCAGTCTACACCGGTTCAGGGACCCCTTAGCCCCTGCTCTGGCGTGAAACTGGACAAAGGAAAGGGGAGTGACCACTCCCCTGACCTGCACCTCCCCTGGGAGGTGTCCAGAGCTCCTCCAGTGTGCTCCAGACCTCTGCCATCTTGGAAACAGAGGTGCTGCTGGCACACTGGACTGCTCTGAGTGGCCAGTGCCACCAGGTGACGTCAGAGACTCCTGCTGATAGGCTCCTTCAGGTGTTAGTAGCCTTTCCTCTCTCCTAGGTAGCCAAACCCTCTTTTCTGGCTATTTAGGGTCTCTGTCTCTGGGGAAACTTTAGATAACGAATGCATGAGCTCAGCCGAGTTCCTCTGCATCTCTCTCTTCACCTTCTGATAAGGAAACGACCGCTGACCGCGCTGGAAGCCTGCAAACCTGCAACATAGTAGCAAAGACGACTACTGCAACTCTGTAACGCTGATCCTGCCGCCTTCTCGACTGTTTTCCTGCTTGTGCATGCTGTGGGGGTAGCCTGCCTCCTCTCTGCACCAGAAGCTCCGAAGAAATCTCCCGTGGGTCGACGGAATCTTCCCCCTGCAACCGCAGGCACCAAAAAGCTGCATTACCGGTCCCTTGGGTCTCCTCTCAGCACGACGAGCGAGGTCCCTCGAATCCAGCGATGCTGTCCAAGTGACCCCCACAGTCCAGTGACTCTTCAGCCCAAGTTTGGTGGAGGTAAGTCCTTGCCTCACCTCGCTGGGCTGCATTGCTGGGAACCGCGACTTTGCAGCTACTCCGGCCCCTGTGCACTTCCGGCGGAAATCATTCGTGCACAGCCAAGCCTGGGTCCACGGCACTCTAACCTGCATTGCACGACTTTCTAAGTTGGTCTCCGGCGACGTGGGACTCCTTTGTGCAACTTCGGCGAGCACCGTTTCACGCATCCTCGTAGTGCCTGTTTCTGGCACTTCTCCGGGTGCTACCTGCTTCAGTGAGGGCTCTTTGTCTTGCTCGACGTCCCCTCTCTCTGCAGGTCCAATTTGCGACCTCCTGGTCCCTCCTGGGCCCCAGCAGCGTCCAAAAACGCCAAACGCACGATTTGCGTGTAGCAAGGCTTGTTGGCATCCTTCCGGCGGGAAAACACTTCTGCACGACTCTCCAAGGCGAGAGGGATCCGTCCACCAAAGGGGAAGTCTCTAGCCCTTTTCGTTCCTGCAGAAATCTCAGCTTCTTCTGTCCAGTCGAAGCTTCTTTGCACCCGCAGCTGGCATTTCCTGGGCATCTGCCCATCTCCGACTTGCTTGTGACTTTTGGACTTGGTCCCCTTGTTCCACAGGTACCCTAGATTGGAAATCCACAGTTGTTGCATTGCTGGTTTGTGTCTTTCCTGCATTATTCCTCTAACACGACTCTTTTGTCCTTAGGGGAACTTTAGTGCACTTTGCACTCACTTTTCAGGGTCTTGGGGAGGGTTATTTTTCTAACTCTCACTATTTTCTAATAGTCCCAGCGACCCTCTACAAGGTCACATAGGTTTGGGGTCCATTCGTGGTTCGCATTCCACTTTTGGAGTATATGGTTTGTGTTGCCCCTATCCCTATGTTTCCCCATTGCATCCTATTGTAACTATACATTGTTTGCACTGTTTTCTAAGACTATACTGCATATTTTTGCTATTGTGTATATATATCTTGTGTATATTTCCTATCCTCTCACTGAGGGTACACTCTAAGATACTTTGGCATATTGTCATAAAAATAAAGTACCTTTATTTTTAGTATAACTGTGTATTGTGTTTTCTTATGATATTGTGCATATGACACTAAGTGGTACTGTAGTAGCTTCACACGTCTCCTAGTTCAGCCTAAGCTGCTCTGCTAAGCTACCATTATCTATCAGCCTAAGCTGCTAGACACCCTATACACTAATAAGGGATAACTGGGCCTGGTGCAAGGTGCAAGTACCCCTTGGTACTCACTACAAGCCAGTCCAGCCTCCTACAGCACTGCTGCCACAGAGTCCGCCGCCAGCACTGATGCCACAGAGGCCGCCACAAGCACCGCTGCCACAGAGTCAGCCGCCAGCACCACTGCCACAGAGTCAGCCGCCAGCACCGATGCCACAGAGTCAACCGCCAGCACCGCCGCTACTGACACCGCCGCAAGCACCCCCAGCGGCCCAGCGACATCCTGACCCAGTGGCACCACCGCAGACATGGCTGCCATCCTCAGTGGTCAGTCGTCCGAGCCTGGTGGTCAGTTCCAGGAGCCTGGGCAGCTTCCATGTTGCACCACCTTCAGTGGAGTATCACATTCACTACCTTAGTCCTTGGCAGGATGAAGCACTCTAGGCACAAAGCCCCCTCCAGAACCAGTGGAGAGATACATCCACTACCTCAGTCCTTGGCAGTGTGAAGCACTCTGGGCACAAAGCCCCCTCCAGAACCAGTGGAGTATAACATCCACTACCTCAGTCCTTGGCAGGATGAAGCACTCTGGGCACAAAGCCCCCTCCAGAACCAGTGGAGAAAGGCATCCCCTTGAGAGACTGTGGCTTTGCACCCCCCAGGATAGAGCAGTGTGCAAACCACTGACTGGGAAGACTTGAGAGACTGTGGCTTTGCACTCCCCAGGATACAGCAGTGGGCATGGAGCCCCCTCGTGGAGCAGTGGCGTCGTGCACTCATCCAGCTGGGGTGCCCCCCCTTCCCTTCCCCCTGAGGTGCCTGTTTCATTTCGATCTGATGCCCCTGCAGTGTTCTCTCCGTTTAAAGTCTGGTATCGAGTGTGGGCCTCGCCCATGCATTTTGGGCCCCGTGGTCCACGGACAATAATTGGTGCACTATCCGGACTTGTGTAGTTGGTGTACATAATTGTATATACTGTATATCGAGTTTTGACTACTGTTTTTTTCATGATTACAATCGTTCAACTAATTTCCTTTTGTCCTTGCGTTCTTCCAGGGGGGGCATGGGGGTGTAAATGTAATGTTGCAGCATGTATTTGTGTGTATGTTGTTGTGGGTGAGGGTGGGGGTGGGGGTTTTGCGTGTGTGTGTCACTCTCTTTTCCCTCCCCCCTCCCGTGTTGTAGGTGCAGTACTCACCGTGGTCGTCGCCACCGTCTTTAGTGCTCCTGATAGAGGAGCAGGAATACCATTGCAGGGAGTATTTGGAGTTCTGGCTCAATGGTGTCCTGGTTCCTCGTGGGGTGTGGAGTGGTGAGTGTTTTCCCTTCCAAGTCCTGTTTCCGCCGTGTTTTTGTTCGCGTTGGTTCCACCCCGGAAAAGGTGGCAGATTGGCCTCTCATAATAGTGTGAGTGGAACATTGTCTTCCGCCTGTCTGTTGGTGGTGGCCGCCGTGCTGTTTGTTTCTACCGCCATGGCGGTCGGAGTGTTAAAGTGGCTGTCGATGTTGGCAGTTTCCGCCATGGTCATAATTAAATTTTTTTTCCGCCTGCCTGTTGGCGGTGTTACCGCCGCTTTAACACCGAACGCCAGGGTTGTAATGAGGGCCTAAGTCTATAGAAAGCAGGGGTAGGTTATGTTGATAGAGATTCGCCTAACTCTGTATTGACATTCTTGCGACTAGAGATGCTTCGTTGCTGTGAATCATGAATGGGAAGAGAAAAGGAGTAAGAGATGGCAGTAGATGCTAATTGAAGGACAGAAGTGGGCAAGTGCAGCGGGCCCACGTTTGAAATGTTTTCGTGTGTGGATATGGCTTAAACTGACATAATTAAGTCCGTAGCTGCCCTTACTCATGGGTGTAGGAGAAACATATGAGGAAAGACGCGGCTGCAAAAGCCAATACTTGCAATCTATGGAGTGGTCAGTGAATATACTGTTCAGACCACACAGAATACATGAATATTAAACTGCACAGACACTAAGTGAGCTACCCTGGGGAGGTGCAAACCCAGGGATTCATCCAGCTAGGAGGCCCAAGAGTGCACCCAATCAACCCCAAACAGGTCCTGTGGAAGGAAAAAGAACTTCACAATATGACCGGGTCGACAGCACCAACAATACACTCTGCTTAAGGCAATAATTATCTGGGATTAGGAAAGCGGCTGGGATTTGGGGGTCTAGGGCATTAATTACAGTCATTGCTAAAACCGAAAGACAGAAAATATAATTGTTTCATTCATTTTCTGCTTCAAAAGTGCCTGAATGGGTTCAGAGCATTACGATAAAGAAACAAGTAATGTTTGAGCCATATCTGTGCTTTGGGTCTCTCTAGGGTTGGGAAAGTGCTATACAAATGACAATGCAATATTCAAGTCTGCTAGACACTTGCATTCTCTGTCTCTTGTTGAAGTTAAAGTGTGGTGAAGTGCACCAAGCTGTGTATTTGTAGATGTGTTAAAGTGTGGTGAAGTACCCCTGCTGTGTATTTGTAGATGTGTTAAAGTGTGGTGAAGTACCCCTGCTGTGTATTTGTGGATGTATTAAAGTGTTGTGAAGTACCCCCGCTGTGTATTTGTAGATGTGTTAAAGTGTGGTTAACGTGCCAATGCTGTGTATTTGTAGATGTGTTAAAATGTGGTGAAGTGCCCCAGGCTGTGTATTTGTGGCTGTGTTAAAGTGTGGTGAAGTGCCCAAAGCTGTGTATTTGTAGATGTGTTAAAGTGTGGTGAAGTACCCCTGCTGTGTATTTGTAGATGTGTTAAAGTGTGGTGAAGTACCCCAAGCTGTGTATTTGTAGATGTGTTAAAGTGTGGTGAAGTGCCCCAAGCTGTGTATTTGTAGATGTGTTAAAGTGTGGTGAAGTACCCCTGCTGTGTATTTGTAGATGTGTTAAAGTGTGGTGAAGTACCCCAAGCTGTGTATTTGTAGATGTGTTAAAGTGTGGTGAAGTACCCCTGCTGTGTATTTGTAGATGTGTTAAAGTGTGGTGAAGTACCCCTGCTGTGTATTTGTAGATGTGTTAAAGTGTGGTGAAGTGCCCCAAGCTGTGTATTTGTGGATGTATTAAAGTGTTGTGAAGTACCCTCACTGTGTATTTGTAGATGTGTTAAAGTGTGGTTAACGTGCCAATGCTGTTTATTTGAAGATGTGTTAAAATGTGGTGAAGTGCCCCTGCTGTGTATTTGTAGATGTGTTAAAATATGAGGAAGTGCCCCTGCTGTGTATTTGTAGATGTGTTAAAATATGAGGAAGTGCCCTTGTTGTGTATTCGTGGATGTGTTAAAGTGTGGTGAAGTGCCCCAATCTGTGGATTTGTAGATGTGTTAAAGTGTGGTGAAGTGCCCCTGCTGTGTATTTGTAGATGTGTTAAAATATGAGGAAGTGCCCCTGCTGTGTATTTGTAGATGTGTTAAAATATGAGGAAGTGCCCTTGTTGTGTATTCGTGGATGTGTTAAAGTGTGGTGAAGTGCCCCAATCTGTGGATTTGTAGATGTGTTAAAGTATAGTGAAGTGCCCCTGCTGTGTATTTGTAGAGCCCTAAAAACCAACCAGCCCTATCTCTAACCCTAAAACCCATCCCAGCCCTACCTCTAACCCTAGAAATGGCCACAGCTCTTACACCGAGCCCTAAAAACCACCCCAGCCCTAGCTCTAACCCTAAAAAAAACACAGCCCTTGCTCTCACCCTGTAAACGGCCCCAGCCCTAACCCTCAGCCCTGAAAAACAACCAGCCCTAGCTGTAACCCTAAAAACCACCCCAGACCTGGCCATAACCCTATAAATGGCTCCAGCTGTAACCTCAAGCCCTAAAACCACCTCAGCCCTACATCTAACCTAGAAATGGCCCCAGCCCTAACCCTGAGTCCTAAAATCCACCCCAGCCCTTCCTCTAACCCTAGAAACTGCCCAGGCCTAACTCTTAGTCCCTAAAAACCACCCAGCCCTAAACCTAAAAAAAACAGCCCTAACACTAGAAACCGCCCCAGTGTGGTGAAGTACCCAAAGCTGTGATTCGTAGATGTGTTATAGTGGTGAACTGCCCCTGCTGTGCATTTTACCAGGCGCGGCCCGTCCTTTAGGGTGAAGGGGCCGCACCCTCCCACCTTTTGCCCCTCATGAAGAGTGTCTGTCAGGCTGAGCAAAGGTCAGCCTGACAAACACTCTTCATGTTCAGCTCAGGCAGCCAGGAGCAGACATGCGTGATTTGTGCAGACTCCTGGCTGCCCGAGCTGAACTTTGCTGTGAAGAGGTCACAGCTCCTATGGGTGTGACCTCCTCGGCTCAGCAAAGGTGCCTCAAGGCCCTCCCCCGGGTGACGAGGAAAGCGTCACCCATTGACTTCGACCTGGGCACTTCAGGTTTAAGCCCTGAAGTGCCCAGGGCGAGTGTCAATCAGTGACATCTCGTCACAGAGTGGGGTGGGGTCAGCAGTCTCACTGACCCCATCCCACTCTGTGACGAGGCTGGTTCGTTGGGAAGGCAACAGTCCAAACCCTCCTGGGACCTGGGGGGAAGAGGGAGGGAGGGAGGGAGAGAGGGAGGGAGGGAGAGAGGGAGAGAGGGAGAGAGGGAGAGAGGGAGAGAGAGAGAGAGATATATATGAAAATATGAATGTTTGGTGCGTGCGTGCATGTTTGAATATTATGTGCGTGCGTGCGTGTGTGTGAAAGAATGAGTGTGTGTGTGTGTGTGTGTGTTTCCCGCCCGCCCCCCTCCCTCCTAAAGCCCCTGGCCGCCACTGATTTGTACACGTGTTAAAGTGTGGTGAAGTGCCCCAAGCTCTGTATTTGTAGATGTGAAAGGATTTGATAACTCGTCCTTTCATCCCTGTTGATCTGTTTCCAGGCACTTGACGTAGCCCACCATGGCACGATTACAGATTGAACAGTATAGCAGGGGTACAAACTCTGCCACAGTAATTAGATGCTACGGTGTGGTAAGAACCCACCAGTACAGTGCAATTATGAGTTCTACCCCAGTGAAACAGAACCAGATTTATCAAGTAGAATTCTGCATAGTATTTGCTTTTCCGTGTGGTTTAGCGTACACATTCTGAGAAGGTGGTAAAGTGTGGAGGGGACTGTTGTAAGGCAGGTGGGAGGAGAAGTGGTCAGGACTGTAAAGGAAGGGGTGGAACATGTTGGCTGACAGCCAGTAGCAAGTAATGCTGCCCTGGGCCTTGTCTGAGGTTAAGGAAGTGGGCTGGGCTACAATGCAACATTTCCCACAGTGATTTCACGTGCTGGATTTTCCTGCTGCAAAACCTGGTTTGTTGTTCCTGCACCCAGTAAATTTGATGGCATGAACAAAAGGTCTCTTATAATTCTGTGGAATGGAATTCCACTCAGGAACTGCTCTCTGCAGTGTCTAATTTGGGTCCAAGCCTTTTATGGGCACCTTGCAAGTGGGCTGTAAGGCAGAGAGAGCCTAGCACCACAAGGCACAAGATGCAACAATGTTTTTTTATGACCTCAGTGAGTGAATTTATTAGTGGGATCCGTTGGATATGATTTAAAAAAAATATATATTTTATTGGTTTTACATGACAGCATGTTGTCAAGACAGTGTCTGCCTTGGAAATAATGCTTCCAATCTTCTTTTAATTGTACAATAAACTTTTCTGTATTTCTGATAAAAATAACTGTTCCAAAATGGATAAAGCTGATTTTCAGATGCCTCTTTCTGAAAAGGAAGAGAGGGGACCTCCTGTTCTACTACACGGTATGCTGGCACCGCTACGCTTGTGCTGCTTAGCTCGTGGTGAAGGCACAGCCTCCCACTCCTATGAGGGTAACGCTTTGGGTGCGTCTCCCCGTCCAACAAGACCACAATCTATGAGACAGGTCACACACATGATCCGTTGTAAGAGGCTGGCTCTCTATATAGTGCACACAAATGATGTGCAGAGAGTCCATGCAACTCCATGTTGGTTCACAGAGGTAAAAACTAGACCACCTAATGCTCTAATTTTTGTGGTAGCTTGGCCGAGCACTTATGCCACTCTTGGAGAAGTTCTAAGAATTTTTTGTACACACAGTATAAATAAATGTGTACACACACTCAAAAGAATAACTTGAGATCAATCTACAAACATACTGCAGATTTTTATAATTTTGTTAAGACCAAGAGCATCAAAATCAGGTAAGTACTTTTTAAGTTATGATTTTTCAAAGTTTAGCAAAAATAGCCTTTTGTGCATAATTACGCACCATAGGAATCAATCAGAGAAAACTTAAAAAATGCGTATAAAATCAGGCAATGTTTTCACAAATGTCACCTTCTGTTTAAAGTTCGAGGTTATCGAAATGTCATGTGGGCCAGCCAGAGAAGTTTAGACGGTTTCGGTTTGAGCGGGAGCAGCGGCTGAAAGTACTGCAGCAGGTGCAAAACAGGTGAGGGGAACCACTTGGAAATGCACTGCACAGGCACACTTAAAGGTGAGTCTAGTGGGTCCCCTTGGAGTGTAGAGATCACAAGGGGTTTGGGGAGCCCTAGAGCACTTCTGGTTCTCTGATGAAAGGGCCAGGGAGGCTGGGTGCAGAGTAAATAGGTCAGCCAAGAGCTGTGAGCAAAGGAGTCTTGGGAACCAGGGGCAGGTCACTTGGAGTGTGGATTGCAAGTCTGGTCTGGGGGGTGGTTTTTATCTGTCCCAGAGTCCCTCGACTGGTGCTTGCTTCTGGTCCTTGGAAAGTCTGGAGTGGGCTTTTCTTCTATGTGCAGGACATTGGGGGTCCAGTCCCAATGACTATTGCACGGTTCAGCCACTAGAGGTCACAGTGCCACCAAACTTGGCACACTTTCAGGGCTTGTCCTCCAGATCTGTTGGGTGGAATTTGGTCTGGCTGCTTTGTCAGGTTCATTGGTCAGCGGCCGTTCAGTGAATTGGGCTTCACTAGTTCTTGCTTCTTGGTGGCAAAGAGCGATGCCTTCACTCTGGAGGGAGGTCCTTGGCAATTTATAGAAGGTTGGAGGTCCTCTGGGGTTTTTTAGAGTCTATCCAATGTTCAGTTGACTCCTCAGTTACAATTGCCGAGTCCTTGTTGCAGCAGGCAAGATTTGGTGCCTTTTTCTTTGATCAGCAGGACTTCTCTGTTGCTGGCCTTCTTGCGTCAGTCAGATCTGATCTGCAGGTCTAGGGATACCCACTAAATACTGCATTTAGGGGGGTACCTGTTAGTGGCCAATGGGCCATCTACCCTAGGGTGGCTACACCCACAATGTGTCAACTTCCGGAGGTGAGAGGTCACATCCCTAACCCTGATTAGCTATTTTCCTACCATGCAAGGTGGAGGAAAAGGAATTGGAGAGGTCACCTTGCCTGCTACACTTGAGGGGTTGGGCAGGCAGAGGGTGGCCCCCTCCTCATAGTCTTTGTGCATTTTCCTGTTGTTGCTCCCACCAAAAGTGGGGGTTTGCAACAAAGGCAGCCATCTGCTGCTTGCAGCAGTGCTGAGGGTCGAGTGTCAAGGCCGGCAAGATCTTTGAAGCTCACAGACAGGGCAGTGCACATTCTTGGGGGAGGAACGGTAACACCTCTGTTAAGGAAGGGCTTTGTTTTCTGTCCCCAGAGAGCAAAGGCCATCACCCCAGGGATCCAGAATCTTGTCTAGTGGTGGCAGGCTGATTGAGACTGGCCAGCAACCATGCCAAGGTTAGTTAGCTTTCGAAGGGTCACCTCTACGGTGTCCCCTGGGTACATTTTGCAATAAATTCAATACTGTTACCAGTTTGGATTTGTTGTACTGAGTTGCTTGATACCAAACAACCCGGGGTTCAGTGTAGCTATCATGTAGCTGTGAAACTCGTACAGACCAGTGTCCAGCACATGCTTTTAAAATATCTGCTCTGTACATTCACTATGTCCCAGGTGTGACAAGGACACAGTAGGGGCATATTACTCACGCACCTATGCCCACACATGCATTATAGTGCACCCTGCCTTAGGCTGGAAGGCCTGCTAGAGGGGTGGCTTACCAATATTGCATGCAGTGTGCAGTGGACAAGTCACAGAGGCTGTGTGCCGTGTCATGTTTGCATTTTAGGATTGCACCAGGACATTCAGCCAGCAACAGCAGTGCTGAGAGCCCCTGGATGCAGAGTCCCTGAGGGTTGCACAATTTGTGCTGCTGCTCTCAGGGGCTTATCCTTAGCACCCCATGCCCTGTACTAGGAACTTATAGTGGCAGCCAAAGGTTTTGCCAATTGTGTCAATGCATCAAAACAGTTTTGGGAAAGAGATCTCGCCCTGTGGACCTATTTATCAGGGGCCCAGGGCACTTGGAACTTTGAAACCACATCATATAACAGGCACAACTCGTGGGCTTACCATGTTAAAAGAGGTACTTTCTCACATCCGTGTTTGTCTATGACACAAAAATCAGCATTAGGGATTCAGACAACAATACAATTTGGCACACAGGGCAGTGATACACGTCCATTACGGTGCAGGCGTTTTCCATCCCAGCAGGCTGTATTAGTATATTAGAAAGGTAAAAAAGTTGCCCATATTTGCAAATCAGGGCAGCTTGAACTTGAAAAAATATACTGTGTAAGTGTTTTGCAAGGTATGAAAGACTACATTGATTTAACTTGCTGCATTCAATGTTTCTTTTAATATCTGGGAAATATATCATACAAACTGCTCCAGCAGACCACAAACCAGGCCCACACACTGCCCTCTCAACCAGTCCATCGGGCACTGCCTGATTACCTTATAGGCTCTGCCAATAGCACATGCTTACATTTCTTCCAGGTAGCAAGGTACCTGGCAAGAAGGGTTGTTTCTCCCTTGAATGTTTGCCTCTTCCTTGGATTCACAAAACAGGAAGAGGAGCAAGAAATGAGCCAAGAGTCTGGTTTGGCTCCGAGAGCCTTGCACAAGCTGAGCCTTGAAAATATTTTGCGTATAAACCAGGTGTTCTGTATTGTGTATGTCTTTAAAATGCAGAAGAGTTTCACCTTACTACATCAGATGACATCACTCCATCAAGGGGCAATCATGAAAAGTGATGAACAAGAAGTTGGAAACACTCAGGCCCCCACCCCCTTTGCCATGAGGACAAAGCCACTAGTGAACTGAGACACTTTGGCTGTTGTGTGTACTATATGTGGCCTAGATTGTTGTTATGTGTTGAGCAACATTATAGTCTATTAAGCACACAGCCTGAACTCACATATTTGAAGGGCTCTCATGTGTGATAACGAAGAAAACGTAGGCTCGGATAAATATTTGCCTAGGATCACACTGAGTGGTCACGGGGGAGGCCGGGATTGATTCCAGGATTTCTGTTTTAACATTGTTCAAATTCAGCCACTAGATGGGTATCTCATTCTCTCTCCTTTATCACATCGAAGGTCACTGCTTTGTTTTTATTAATTCTTGATGCATGAGGTTAGAGTGTGGGTGACAGGCTGAAGCCACATGAAAGCTCAGCTGCAGCTTTTCTTAGCTGGAAGGTCCAAAAAGACCTTGAGCTGAGCCAGAGACAGACATCTCGCTGAAGCCTGGTTTGAGCCTTCACTCACTTGCCCGCCTCTAAGAACAGGAGGTCCCCCCCTTACCTTTCAGAAAGAGGCATCTGAATGTCAGCCATTTTGGAACAGTTATTTTTAACACAAAATATAGAAACATTTATTGTAAAATTAAAAGAGATTGGACGCATTATTTCCAAGGCAGACACTATCTTGACAACATGCTGTCATGTAAAACCAATAAAATTAATTGTTTAAAAATCATACCCAACGGATCCCACAAACTCAGTCACAGAGGTCATACAAAAGACATTTACACGTGGAGGAAACTTTGTTTTTTTGTTGCATCTCGTGCCTTGTGGTGCCAGGCTTTCTCTGCCTTAACAGCCCACTTGCAGGGTGCCCATAAAAGGCTTGGACCCCAATTAGATACTGTGCAGAGAGGAATTCCTGAGTGGAATTCCATTCCACAGAATTATAAGAGACCTGGTGTTCATGCCATCAAATTTACTGGGTGCAGGAACAACAAACCAGATTTTGCAGCAGGAATATCCAGCATGTAAAATCACTGTGGTGCATTGTAGCCCAGCCCACTTCCTTAACCTCAGACAAGGCCCAGGGCAGCATTACTTGCTACTGGCTGTCAGCCAACATGTTCCACCCCTTCCTTTACAGTCCTGACCACTTCTCCTCCCACCTGCCTTACAACAGTCCCCTCCACACTTTACCACCTACTCAGAATGTGTACGCTAAACCCCACGGAAAAGCAAATACCATGCAGAATCCCACTTGATAAATATGGTTCTGTTTCACTGGGGTAGAACTCATAATTGCACTGTGCCGCTGGGTTCTTACTGCACCCTAGCATCTAATTACTGGGGCAGAGTTTGTACCCCTGCTACACTGTTCAATCTGTAATCGTGCCATGGTGGGCTACGTCAAGTGCCTGGAAACAGATCAACAGAGATGAAAGGACGAGTTATCAGATCCTTTCACATCTACAAATACAGAGCTTGGGGCACTTCACCACACTTTAACACGTGTACAAATACACAGCTTGGGGCACTACACCACACTTTAACACGTGTACAAATACACAGCTTGGGGCACTACACCACACTTTAACACGTGTACAAATACACAGCTTGGGGCACTACACCACACTTTAACACATCTACAAATACACAGCTTGGGGCACTTCACCACACATTAACACGTGTACAAATACACAGCTTGGGGCACTTCACCACACTTTAACACATATACAAATACACAGCTTGGGGCACTTCACCACACTTTAACACATATACAAATACACAGCAGGGGTACTTCACCACACTTTAACACATCTACAAATACACAGCTTGGGGCACTTCACCACACTTTAACACGTGTAGAAATACACAGCTTGGGGCACTTCACCACACTTTAACACATCTACAAATACACAGCAGGGGTACTTCACCACACTTTAACACATCTACAAATACACAGCTTGGGGCACTTCACCACACTTTAACACATCTACAAATACACAGCTTGGGGTACTTCACCACACTTTAACACATCTACAAATACACAGCTTGGGGCACTTCACCACACTTTAACACATCTACAAATACACAGCAGGGGTACTTCACCACACTTTAACACATCTACAAATACACAGCTTGGGGCACTTCACCACACTTTAACACATCTACAAATACACAGCTTGGGGCACTTCACCACACTTAACACGTGTACAAATACACAGCAGGGGCACTTCACCACACTTTAACACATCTACAAATACACAGCTTGGGGCACTTCACCACACTTTAACACATCTATAAATACACAGCTTGGGGCACTTCACCACACTTAACACGTGTACAAATACACAGCAGGGGCACTTCACCACACTTTAACACATCTACAAATACACAGCTTGGGGCACTTCACCACACTTTAACACATCTACAAATACACAGCTTGGGGCACTTCACCACATTTTAACACATCTACAAATACACAGCACGGGCACTTCACCACACTTTAACACATCTACAAATACACAGCTTGGGGCACTTCACCACACTTTAACACGTGTACAAATACACAGCTTGGGGTACTTCACCACACTTTAACACATCTACAAATACACAGCAGGGGTACTTCACCACACTTTAACACATCTACAAATACACAGCTTGGGGCACTTCACCACACTTTAACACATCTACAAATACACAGCTTGGGGTACTTCACTTAACACGTGTACAAATACACAGCAGGGGCACTTCACCACACTTTAACACATCTACAAATACACAGCTTGGGGCACTTCACCACACTTTAACACATCTACAAATACACAGCTTGGGGCACTTCACCACACTTTAACACGTGTACAAATACACAGCTTGGGGTACTTCACCACACTTTAACACATCTACAAATACACAGTAGGGGCACGTCACCACACTTTAACACATCTACAATTACACAGCAGGGGCACTTCACCACACTTTAACACATCTACAAATACACAGCAGGGGCACTTCACCACACTTTAACACATCTACAAATACACAGCTTGGGGCACTTCACCACACTTTAACACATCTACAAATACACATCTTGGGGTGTCGCATAGGCTCTCATTATCCTAATGAGACTACTGGATTTGGGCGGCAGATTCGCCTGTGGCGTTGGAGACTGAGTCTAGCCCACTACAGGTGACACCTGTCGGCCACATCTGGGTTTTGCTCCGGCTAACTAACAGTGCCTCATCTCTACCCAAGAGCAGGGATGATTGGGCGGTCGAGCGCATGACAATTGACTCCTCAGGGAAATCGTGGTCACTAAGATCTCATCCGTTTCCCTCAGTTACATTGGTCTCACATATACAAAGACAAGCAGAGGCAGAGTATAGTTCAATAAGGTTTTAATGAAGCAATTGCATCTTAGATAATAAAGCATGTACTGCAATAACCAGGACGATAAAGACTGACACAATTAAAATTGTGACAAGGAGACTGAAGCATAGAAATAATGCTACCATATTGTCACTAAAGTCAAAAGGCTAATTCCTACCTAGGCTATGTTGGAGCACAGCATGTTAAGCTCTATTTCTGCCCTTCGGATTCCCCTGGGAAGACATCATCCCTCATACCTGAGCAAAGGCCTGAAGTCTGCATAAGCAGCTGTAGTGAAGCGTTCAGCAATCAGCATACAGTTGTGGTCATCTGGCTGGAATCTCCCTCTAACTTGTATGGGACAGGGAAATGTTTTTATAATAAAACAGCTGATGTTCTGAGAAAATGTCCCTACGCAAGGATGTGTACGTTTCTATGAATACCACAGACAAAGCCACGTTTACCAGCAACCTATCTTACTGCAGCCTTGAGAGAAGCACAGAGTGAAAGAAATGTCTTCTTTAAGAACACAGTGCTGGCCTAGGCAAAGAACAGCTAGATCTGGAGAAATAAAGCAAGACCGCAAATGTGGCTATTGTTGAAAAAATAAACAAAGCTGAATAAAATATATCTAGGTTAAAGTGCACAGCGGCAGACCTAGTGTGCTAAAACAATGTGCATGGACCTATAACTAAAATGGCTACACAACAGGAGCACTTCACCACACCTTAACACATCTAAAAAATACACAGCCGGGGCACTTCACCACACTTTAACTTCAACAAAAGACAGAGAATGCAAGTGTCAAGCAGATTTGAATATTGCATAGTCATTTGTATAGCACTTTCCCAACCCTAGAGCACAGATATGGCACAAACATTACATGTTTTTTTCCGCAATGCTCTGAACCTTTTCATAACATCAGGCACTACTGAAGCGGAAAATGAATGAAACAATTATATATTCTGTCATTCGGTTTTGGCACTGACTGTAATTAATGCCCAAGACTCCCAAATACCAGCCGCTTTCCTGATCCCAGATAATTATTGTCTTAAGCAAAGTGTATTGTTGGTGCTGTAGACCCGGTTATATTGTGAGGTTATTATTTATTTTTCCTCCCACAGGCCCTGTTTGGGGTTGATTGGGTGCACTCTTGAGCCTCCTAGCCGGATGAATCCCCAAGTTTGCACCTCCCCAGGGTACCTCCCTTTGTGTCTGTGCACTTTATTATTCCTGTATTCCCTTCGTGTCTGTGCACTTTATTATTCCTGTATTCCATGTGGGGTGAACAGTATATTCACTGGCCCCCTCAATCAATCAATCAATCAGCATCTGTTAACCGCAGCTACTCACCCGTGAGGGTCTCAAGGCGTTGAAGTGTGTGTGTGAGACGGGGGGAGGGCGTGGAGCATCCAACAGTTCGGTACATCTTCAAATATCCATGTCTTCAAACAGCCATGTCTTCAGCTTTTTTGTGACGTTGAGGAGGGGTGTAGTCTGTCTGAGGTGGGGTGGTAGGGCGTTCCAGGCTGTGGCAGTCAGGTAGGAGAAAGAGCGTCCCCCTGTTCTTGTTTTTCTGATGCTGGGTGTGAGAGGAGGACTCTTTTTGCATGGTTAGCCCCCACTTTTTGCCTAATGTTGATGTGTTTTAGAGGTTGGGAGTGGCCAGGGCCCCTGCTGAACAGGTTCCCTGGGCCAGAGCTCTTTCGCTAAATCGGGTGTGATGTTGGCACAATTGGATACACTCTTAAAAGGGAAACACTTTGATCCCAGCAAGGCTTGGTGCCAAGACGGTAAGACCAAAGGGCACTGAACTGGAGAGTCTGGCTGTTACATCAAAAAGAATGCCTCTAGTCACCTGCATTAAATGCAGTTGCCAACACCCAGATGGGGTCAGAGGTGTGGCCTGACCATGTCAGTGTCCCCACAGAGGCAACATTAGTCACTGAGGGTGGGGTAGATTTATCCTGTGCTGCCTGGCCAAGTAATATGACCAAATACAGACACCACCCTGTGATTAATGGGGGGAAAAATAGAAACTCTGAGAGATACAGGGGCGAGCATTACTATGATGTCTCAGCACCTGGTCCCCACAACTCGGTTCCTGGTAGGGTGGCCTTATCCTGCCACCAATCCTGACAATGAGACCAAGTTTCACCCCATGGCCATGGTAAACTTTGAATGGGGAGGAGTAGCAGGGAAAAAAGAAGTGGTTGTGTCCTCATCCATCCCTGTAGATTGCCTACTTGGTAATGACCTGGACCATTCCTCCTGGGCTGAGGTAGAGCTGAAGACCCATGCAGCAATGCTTGGAATCCCTGAGTGGGCTTGTGTCAAGACTAGGGCACAGCGCAAACCTCAGAGAGAAAAGGGAGAGCAGGACCCTGAAATAGTGGACCAGCCTCCCAAGAGAAAAGGCAAGAAGACTGGGGGGCCAGCTTCACAACAGATCCCAAGACAGGACCTCTCTCCTCAGGAGAAGAAGGAGTCACCCTCCTTAGAGGGAACTGAGCCTGAGGAGCTTGGGCCTTACCACCCAGAGCTCGTGGGCCCAGGGGGACCCTCTAGGGAAGATCTGTGCCAGGGACAAAGAGTGTCCCACTCTTGAAGGCCTGAGACAGCAAGCTGCTCAGGAAGAGCTAGGAAATGTCAGTGGTACCCACAGGGTCTACTGGGAGGAGGTGCTCCTGTTCACTGAGGCCAGAGACCTCCAGCCCGGCACAACCATGAAGGTGGTAGTGCCCCAGAAGTTCAGAGATTTCCTTCTCACTTTAACCCATGACATCCACCTAGCAGGTCATCTGGGCCAGAACAAGACATGGAGTAGGTTAGTTAACCACTTCTACTGGGCATGTATGTCACAGAAAGTGAAGGGTTTTTGCCAGTCCTGTCCCTCCTGCCAAGCCAGTGGCAAAGCAGGTGGGCACTTAAAGGTCCCTTTAATTCCACTGCTGTGGCTAGGGTTCCCTTTTAGAGCGTAGGGGTTGACATTGTTGGCCCCCTTGACCCTCCAACAGCATTAGGACATAGATACATCTTAGTGATGGTGGATCATGCCACTAAGTATCCTGAGGCTATTCCCCTTTGAACCATCACTACACCTGCAGTGGCCAAAGCCCTCCTGGGTGTCTTTACCAGGGTGGGGTTCCCTAAGGAGGTAGTTTCAGACAGGGGGGTCAAACTTCATGTCTGCATACCTAAACATATGTGGCTGAAATGTTGAGTGACCTATAAATTTACTACCCCATAAATTTACTACCCCATACCCTCCACAGACCAATGGGCTGGTAGAAATGTTCAACCGGACCCTAAGAGGCGTGATTTTAGGACTCCCTGAAAAACTCAGAAGGAGATGGGATAACCTACTTCCTTGCCTGCTATTTGCCTACAGAAGTGTCCCACAAAAGGGAGTCGTTTTTTCACAATTTGAACTTTTGTCGGGCATCCGGTTAGGGGACCACTGAGTCTTGTAAGGGAAGGCTGGGAAAGACCTTTCAGAGAGCCCAGACAGGACATTGTGGCCTATGTGGTTGGCCTACGTTCTAGAATGGCTGAGTACATGGAGAAAGCCAGCAAAAGTCTTCAGGCCAGTCAAGAGCTTCAAAGCTCTGGTATGACCAAAAAGCTGCTATGGTGGAGTTCCAACCAGGGCAGAAAGTTTGGGTGTTGGAGCCTGTTGCTCCAAGAGGCCTCTAGGACAAATGGTCTGGGCCATATCCCATTCTTGAAAGAAAAGGGGAGGTCACTTATCTAGTGGACCTGGACAGTTGCAAAACAAATGCAAAAGGATCATCCATGTCAACCGCCTAAAACCCTACTTTGACAGCGCTGATGTGACCATGCTCATGGTCACAGATGAGGGACAGGAAGATGAGAGTGAACCTCTCTCTGATCTCCTCTCCAGCAATCCCCAAAATGGTTCTGTGGATGGAGTGATCTTGTCAGATACCCTCTCAGGACAACAGCAGACTAATTGCAGGAAAGTGCTCAACCAGTATGCTGGGCTTTTTTTCTCTGACCCCTGGGAAGACAAACTGGTGTACCCATGATGTGGACACTGGTGACAGACTGCCTGTCAAAAACAAAATTTACAGAGTCTGACCATGTCAGAGAAAATATAGAAGCTGAAGTTAAGAAAATGATGGATTTGGGTGTCATTGAACCCTCAGGGAGCCCTTGGGCCATACCAGTAGTGTTAGTCCCCAAACCTCACTCCCAAAGGTGACAAGAAATTAATGAGGTTTTGTGTGGACTACAGGGGCCTCAGCTCAGTAACCAAAACTGATGCGCACCCAATTCCAAGAGCTGATGAGCTCAGACAGATTAGGTGCAGCCAAGTATCTGAGTACTTCTGATTTAACATCAGGGGACTGGCAGATTGGCCTGACCTCAGGAGCAAAAGAGAGGTCCACATTTTCTACTCCTAGTGGGCATTATCAGTTCACTGTTATGCCCTTTGGATAAAAGAATGCACCTGCCACCTTCAAGAGGTTGGTGCACCAAGTCCTTGCTGGACTGGAAGCTTTTAATGCAGCTTATTTAGATGACATAGCTGTCTACAGTTCCACCTGGCAGGATTACCTGATCACCTGGGAAAGGTCCTTGAGACCCTGCAACAGGCAGGCCTCACTATCAAGGCCAGTAAGTGCCAGATAGGGCAGGGAAAAGTTGTGTACCTGGGGCACCTGGTTGGTGGAGGCCAAGAACAACCTCTACAAGCCAGGATTCAGACTATTCTGGCTTGGGAAGCTCTTACAACCCAGACACAAGTCAGGACATTCCTTGGCTTAACTGGATATTAAAGAAGGTTCATGAAGGATTATGGCACAATAGTTGCCCCCCTCACAGAACTTACCTCCAAGAAGATGCCCAGAAAGATCAACTGGACAGTGTGTTGTCAAGAGGCCTTTGACGCGCTGAAGGAAGCCATGTGTTCTGCTCCAGTACTTCAAGCACCAGACTACTCAAGGGAATTCACAGTCCAGACAGATGCTTCAGAGTTGGGAATAGGAGCGGTCCTCTCCAAAAGGAATGATGATGGACATGACCAGCCAGTTGCTTTTATTAGCAAAACGCTACTCTCTAGGGAACACAAATGGAGTGCCATAGAGAGGGAAGCCTTTGCTGTGGTTTGGGCCCTGAAAACGTTGAGGACATACTTGTTTGGCTCTCACTTCACTGTTCAGACTGACCACAGGCCTCTCAGATGACTACAACAAATGAAAGGTGAAAATCCCAAACTGCTCAGGTGGTCCATATCCCTACAGGGAATGGACTTTAAAGTGGAACACAGACCTGGGACTGCCCATGTCAATGCAGATTGCCTCTCCAAGTTCTTTCACTTAGAAGATGAAGACTCACTAGGGAAAGGGTAGTCTCATCCTCTTTCATTTAGACTGAGTTAGTGTGAGAGGAGGTCTCTTTTTGCATGGTTAGCCCCCACTTTTTGCCTGATGTTGATGTGTTCTAGAAGTTGGTAATGCCCAGTGCTCCTGCTAAACAGGTTCCCTGGGCAGAGATCTTTCCCTAAATCTGTTGGGATGCTTGGCACAATTGGATACACTCTTAAATACCCCTGTAAGTGCCTAGTTAATGGGTACCCTAGTACCCAGGGCAAGAGATATTAAGGGTGGGCCCCTAGGGGCAGCAGCGCTGATTGTGCCACCCCCAAGGGCCCTGCACCCAGATGCACCCAGCATTGACATTTCAGGCTGGGTGTACTGGGGCAACCCTAAAAAGGACAAACTCGACAAGGCACACCCTCTGTGTGCCCTGTCCACCCTACAGTGCATATATTATGGGTAAGGCACCCCTCTGGCAGGCCTTCCAGCCCTAAGGCAGGGTGCACCATACTATATGTGAGGACATAGCTGCCTGAGCAATGTGCCCTTGTGTCCTTGCCACACCTAGGACAAGGTGAGTGAACAGAGCAGCCATTTTACATGCATGTACTGGACACTGGTCAAATACGAGTTTCCAGCAACATGATGGCTACTCTCCACCCTGGGTTGTTTGGTATCAAACAACTCAGAATGATAAATCCAAACGGGTAGCAGTATTGGATTTATCCCTAAATGTACCCAGGGACCACCTTAGAGGTACCCCCTGCAAACGCTAACCCCAACTAGTAGAGTTGCTGACTGGTTCCATCCACCTGCCACTCCAGACGGCCAATATATAAACCTGGGGGAGAGCCCTGGCTCTCTGGTTTGTAACACAATGCCCTTCCTGGGTGGGGGGCTAACACCCCCTCCCTAAGGACTGTGCAACACCCTGGTGGTGAGCTTCAAAGGGCTCCAGCCCCTGAAACTCAAGCCCCCAGGCCTGCTGCTAGCAGCAGAGGGCTACCCCCTTTGAAGACCCCCTACTTTTGGCATGAACGAAGGCAGGAAACCAGACAAAGGGTAGGAGGAGTGGCCTCACTAAGCATGCACCACCCTTAAGGGCTTGCATGCAAAGTGGACCCTCTATCTCAGTTTTCTCCATATTGGCCAATGAGGTTTAGGGAAGTACCCACACCCTCCCACAGGAAGTAGTCACTGTAGTGGTTGCAGCCACCCAAAGGTAAGTGTCCCATTGAATACTATCAGGTTGCCCCTAAAACGCCCACTAAATTCACTAAATTTCTGAAGTGAAGCTCAGGGCTCCCTAGTTACATTTCGTTAACACCAATTAAGCTTGAAATAAATGATTACCTGTCTATTTATTATGTTTTATTGTTAGTGCTGAGTCAGTAAACTCAGCCCAGTGATCCTGTTGCCCTGAGGGCCGCATGTAAAGGTCAGGGGGGCTGCATGCGTCCTTACTTTGAGTATTAATGCTCCAGCCACAAACCAGTGTAGGGTCTGTGCTCGGGCACCAATTTCCCGTTTCAATGTCTGATCTTGGACAGCACACACTGGCCCGTTTCCCCGGGGCCAGCAGCCTGTCCTGAATGAGGTCTCAGCAGCTAAGCCCATGACAGGCGTCATCTAGAGTTGCCACCTTCCCAAGAATAAAATACTGGCCATTTCTTGTTGTTTTAGGAGCCCGCAAAGGCCCGGACGTGAAACTAAATAGGGCTTTAAACAACTTCATATGTATTTATTTGTTAACATGACTCTTCTAAGACAGCTCTAGAACACATTTAGAAGTGCTTTCTATTTATATCTGCTGTTTGACTTATGTACAGATAAGGGCTAAAAATACCAGCGTTAGGTAATGTTGTTTATGTATGTACCGGCCGGGACATTAAAATACCAGGTAGCAACCCTAGTAGTATCTGAGGCCGGTGCAGGTGCGTTAAACGCATCACGCACATTGTTCTTCACTGTAGGGTGGGGTCACATGACTTCAAGAAACATTTGGAAGAGCTTAAAAAAAATTCAATACTATTTGTTGAGATGTTAGGGCTGTTGCACTTAATTCTTGGCCAAACCATTAATATGCTCGACGCAAACGGGTGAGAAGATGTGGCGTCACAGCCAGAGCTGCCGACTTTGCAGCTGGGGACCAGGTTTGAGTCTCGGCATCGGTGCAACATTTTGTGGTTCTGGGAAATCACTTAGGACCTCATTACGAAGTTGGCAGTCCATCCGCCGGACCGCCAACAAGACGGTGAGGAGGCGGCTGCCTAGCCGATGGACTCTCCACTGCCATATTACAATGTTTACACCGGGCTGGCTGGCGGAAACAGTGAAACTGCATTGGCTCTCAGAGAGAGATGAAGCAAATGCCGCCGCAGACAGCAAACTTCAAATGTGCACTGTCTGTTATGGCAGACAGTGAGCATTCCAAGTGTGCTGATGAGGGGGCCCAGTACTGCCCATAACATGGTTATGGCGGTGACACTGCCATGAAAAGGCTGACGGAAAGTCGTGATCAGCATGGTGGTGCCGAACTCGGCACCACCGTGGCTGACCACGACTTGCACTGCCGCCAACCTGTCAGGATGTCTGATCCTGGCGGTGGTGGTGGTGTGCTGGTTGGCTGACCGCCAGTCCGGTAAAGTGCAGGTCAGACCACCACCGCGGATACGGCAGTCCATGCACCTCCGTACTCGTAATAAGGCTCTTAATCTCCCTGTGACTACTCACGGGTGATCTGCCACGCTTTTCAAATCTCTTACTGATTGAACAAATGACAGATCATTTTTAAGTTTGTTTGAAATAGCCTCAGCAAATGTGAAGGGCTTCACCTAAGTCAATTATACATTATTGTTATGTTGAAATTAAAGGAGGAGGAGGAGCGCAGTGAGTAGAGGTGAGAGGGAGACAAACATAGGGGGTGACTGGGAAAGGAGTTGAAATAGTGGTAAAAAGTGAGGCAAAGACATAAAGACATGGAAGTGAGAAACAGAAGAATAAAGTGACAAAAACCGAGGAAGGAGGTGGGAGAAAGTGGGAGACAGAAACTGAGAGTGGATAAAGATGAGGTTAGGGAAGACAATGAGGTAAATACAGAGAGTAGGTTAGAGAGAAGAGGGAGAAACAACAGCAGGAGGGTGAGGGATGGGGCAGAGGGGACATGGACATAGCCAGGGTAACTGACAGAATAGGATGGTGTAGCATTTCCAGTCCATGCAGAGGAGTTCCCGCCAATTAATTTACTTAAACGTTTCTTGGGAGTGCAACAAATAATCAATGACACAACCACACTCCTTTACTTCCGCAAACTCTTGTGATGACTATTCTGAGAACTTTTCAAATGTTTCTATAGGTTTCCCCAAAGCATTCTTTGTTACATCACAGGCATGACACCACCAGCTCTGAGAAGGAAGGATCATGTCACTGTCAGTCTACAGGACACAGGAAGTGGCCTCTTTACACTCAGAAACCATAATTGGTGCTCTGACTACGTGGCTATAGTTGTTGTTTGTTCTGAATACTGCCTGCAAGAAGTCAGTGGTACAATAGATGTTAAGAACAATAAAGTATTTGACAAGAGGATAATCAGTACCGAAGAGTGAACAGGACTAAAAGAGAAATCCATAGAGGTACCTTTCAAAATTCACATATTTGGAAATCTGATTATGCACAATAGATCCTTGATCCACTGTCCTTGTCACTTTGTTTAAAAAGATGAAACTCCAGTGACAATTCGATTACCAAATGAACAGTCATTTAGTCATATTTAATATCTACTTGACAAACAACTACAAAGGCATTTGACAGAAACATTGACTGACATTTGGATGGGTACATAGATTCTATTTTTTTAAGCTATTTGAAATGATCCAAACAGAAGCTGTGGGCTCTTATATAAGTCTGTTTAATAACAGAGGCTTAGATCCGGACATAACCGGGAGGAAGACACGGAGACACCGCAACCGCCGCTGCCTCCTTCGCTCACTCTTTCCCTGATTCTATTCCTCGCGCCGACACGCACCAATCTCCATCGCACGGCGCGAGGAACAGAATCCTTAGAATACAACACACCCCCCTTTCTTCAAAATAAAATAACATCAACATATTTTCCAACATGAAAACTTTAGCCTAACATGAACAGATCTATGACAATAATTGTAACCCACTGAGACGAAATGATTAATTATGAATAATAAACAAAATATTGTCGATTCAATAAAGTACATCGTAACAGAATCACATTGTCAAAGTTACCGTGCTACATAATCATCTAATCTCTTAGGCCTTTTCAACATTGACCTGTCTCTCACCTTCACGCCTTCATGCCTTCTTTTACACAATGAGGTTTCTCCAGTGCTGGTATTATCATCCACACTGTTACCCGATTTACTTCCCACGTCGGGCAACTTTTCCCGATTGCCCCCTCCAGGCACTCTTATAACCTTCCCATGGTTCCACACATTACCATCACTCAGCAACATACCATACCTATAGACTTTTCTCACCTCCAAAGGCTCTGAAAACTTAGACTCCCCTTTGGCTGTCCACGCACCCTTCACTACTCGCACCCAATCACCAACCTTGTAATCACCAGGTATATCACTCATATTAAAATTTTTATTCACCACACCCTTTGACAACAATGCCCTCGGTCTTCTACCTCTCATGACCTCGAAAGGTGACTTTCCCGTCACACTGTGGGGAGTTGTACGGTATGACCAAACTAGGTCCTTCACAGCCTTCCGCCAATTTATACCATTGTAGATCGCTAATTGCAGCCCCTCTTTCAGCGTTCTGTTCCATCTCTCCACCAAACCATTACTCTGTGGATAATAAACAGATGCTCTGATGTGCTCTATATCAAATTTGCACAAAAACTCTTTCATAACATTTGATACAAATTGCACACCATTGTCAGAAACTATCATCTCCGGAACACCTTCTATGTCAAATAAATCCGACAAAAACTCCACAACACACACAGTATTTATGTTTTCTACAAATTTCACGACGGGCCACCTGGAAAAATAGTCCACAACCACCAAAGCATATTTTGGCACACTTCCCAAAATATTAAACGGACCCATAATATCAATAGCTATCTTTTTCCACGGCCCATCCGATTTGTCAGACACCACAGGATCCTTTTTAACAACCTTTTGTGACTTATCACTCCAAGCACACAACACACACTCCCTTACATGATGTTCCACCTCCCTATCAAGCCCTGGCCACCAGTTCTCCGATCTGATTCGTCTTTTAGTTGCGCTCATTCCGAGATGGCCCTCATGAGCCAATTCCAATACTCGTTTCCGCAAGCCAGTAGGAACCACCAACAGCTCGCCCCTGAACATAACTCCATCCACCATACCCAACTCCACACCAACATGGCGGAAATGCTCTGCATCGCAAGAAGCACTACCTCTACTTGGCCACCCATGACGGCAATAACCCATCACTTCTTGCAGCACGACATCTTTCTGAACCATTGACACCCATTCCTCATGTGAAATTCTACCTTCTGTCACACATCCAATATCCACACCAACATATGCAATGAGTTCATCAACTTCAGGTTCTCCCTTTCCCCCCAGTACTGAACGCACAGGAAGCCTAGACAGACAATCGGCCAACACATTTTTTTTTCCAGGAAAACACACCAAATCATAATTGTACTCCAACATTCTGGCCACCCAACGAGCAATTCTAGGAGTGGCCCTAACTGCTCCTTTAGTCGAAAATACTTCTATTAATGGACGATGATCAGTACGAATCACAAATTTTAAACCCCAGACAAACTTGCGGAAATGGTCAACACCCCACCAACATGCCAATGCCTCCTTTTCAATGGTGGAATAATTCATTTCAGATGAGCTCAACGGTCTGGAAGCATATGCAATTGTAACTTCTTCACCCCCTCTTCTTTGTATTAACACAGCACCCAGCCCAACGGAACTGGCGTCCGTATTAATAATGATCTCATCCCTGGTGTCAAACGGCTTAAGAGCTGGAGCCGAGGCAATTTGTTTTTTCAACAAACAAAACTCCCTCTTACAATCCTCACTCCATACAAATTTCTCCCTCACGCATAATAACTTCCTCATGTGCACAGTTTTGTCAGCAAACCTGGAAATAAACTTTGAGTAATATTCCGCTAGACCTAAAAATGACCTTAATTGATCTTTGCCAGCTGGAGAAGGCGCGCTTTCTATCGCCTCTACTAAATTCAGTTTAGGCGAAATTCCATCCCTATTAATGCAATGACCCAAAATCTCCACTTCTGGCACACTCAATCTGCATTTCTCCAACTTGATTGTCAATCCATTCACCTTGAAAACACTCAACACCTTTTTCATAACTTCATCATGCTCTTTCTGGTCACTCCCAAACACCAAAATATCATCTTGAAAGTAAGTTACTCCTGAGATATCCTTCAGTAAATGGTGCATTGCCCGTTGAAATACAGACGACGCTGATGCCAAGCCGAAAGGCATGCGCCTAAATCTGTATGCCCCCTCTGGAGTAATGAAAGAGGTTAATGCTCGCGACTCAGGGTGTAACTCAATCTGATGATACGCAGATGATAAATCCAAAGTAGAAAATACACTTGCCCCCTTCACTGTAGATAACATCTCACTAATGTTGGGCAAAGGATGCCTATCCACCCAAATAGCAGCATTAAGATCGCGCAAATCCACACACAAACGCATGTCACCATTGGCCTTCTTAGCGATCACCACTGGGGCCAACCACTCAGACGCTTCAATTTCTTCAATCAAACCTTGCTCGGATAACTTGGATAATTCACATCGTAATTGTTCCCTCATCACAATGGGAACTGGACGCGGTTTATGCGCCTTAGGTACAGCATCCCGCTTTAAAACAATTTTATGCATAAAACCCTTCAACTTTCCTAGCTTGTTACTAAATACTTGAGGGAATTCCCCTACAAAGTTAGACACATGCACCATGTGTACATTAGACTTCGAACCCAAAACTTGATCAGGGTGATTTGGATCAAGAATTATGCCGAGATCTTTTTGTTGCGGCCAACCCAATAAATTTGTACCCTCCTCCACAAAATATACTTTAGAGTTGACAACTGTCCCTTGGAACTCCAACGTAGCATCCATATACCCCACAAGCTCAATGGGCTTGTTACCATAAGCTAGTAATCGTACATCCGGTGGTTTGATCTCATGAGATGGAAAACTAGATAAGTTTTCTTTTCCAATCAAAGTATATCTTGCCCCTGAGTCAGCCATCACGAGTACATCTACCCCATCAATTCTAACTACGCAATGTGGACCACAAGAACTCACACTCCCAACATCCACCACTTGCAAAATAAATTGCTGGCTGTCAACGTCCTCACTATCACTCCCCACTGAATTGATTGCACCTCTACCCCTTCTTGCACTCATCTGCCTCCCTTTGTACACCCTTGCAAAATGACCCTTGGACTTGCACTTCCTGCACACTTGTCCAGCCGCAGGGCAACAAACATCAGTCGCAATGTGCCCTTTAAGGCCACATTTGTAACAAATAACGTCCTTCCTTCCATCCATCTTCCCAGAAGTTCCAAATGTATCCTTTTTCTTGAATTTAGAATCCTCCGCCTTGACCACGTTCACCACTCCAGATGCGGTAGATAGTTCCTTTAAGCCATCATTCGTTATTTCAACCCTTTTGATAAAGTCTATGGCTTTTTGCAATGTCAAATCTTCTGTATTCAATAGTTTCTCCTGAATTTTCCTATCATTAACTTTCAAAACCAGCTGGTCTCTCAGCATTTCATCCTGAAAATGCCCATAATTACAGGTGGCTGCCAAAATCCTCAAACTTGCCACATAGCTTTCCACAGACTCTCCTGGCAATTGGCTCCTTTTTAAACATTTAAAACGCTCCACAACGACATTTTTCTTCTTTCCAAAATTGGAGTTTAACTGTTCCATGGCAACCTCATATTCATCCTCATCCTGGTCTCCATCCTCATTAGGGTATGGTAAATGTTTCAAAATGCGTCTTCCTTCTGCACCCAAACAATGCTTCAACATGGCCAATTTTCTGGATGCAGTAAATATATCTCCACCCACGGCCAGGACATACGCTTCAAAACCTTCTTTCCAGTCCTCCCAGGCTACAATAGGTTCTCCAGGAGTGTTAAAAAAAAAAACTTGGTGCAGTAAATCCTTCCATTTTCTCAATAAACTTGTCTTAGCACCTCAAAATGCCACTTCCAGCTGTTTAATATAAAACTGCAGCTCCAACCCCTTCAAAAGTTAAATTGTGACCAGAATATACCATATTTAGGCTTGGAAACAGCCAAAACCCTTATGACACCGGTTGCCTAGCAACATTCTAGGCCCAAAGACTTCCTGAAAAACTACTCACGGTCGCTAGGCAACTACAGTTTCTTGCCGTTGAAAACCTCCAGGAAAATGCTTTGCCTTGTTGCTTAGCAACACTATGATCCTTCCCTTGAGACAGGGTTAATTATCAATGAAACTGCAGCCTCACGAAGATCAATTGCAGGATTCACGAGATACGTAAACACAGTTCCATCGGAGGGCTGCCATAAAAATAAACAACATCTGAAGTCTCTTGTCTTTCCTCCCGGTCAGCAGTACACCTTCGTCGCCAGTGAAATGATCCAAACAGAAGCTGTGGGCTCTTATATAAGTCTGTTTAATAACAGAGGCTTAGATCCGGACATAACCGGGAGGAAGACACGGAGACACCGCAACCGCCGCTGCCTCCTTCGCTCTCTCTTTCCCTGATTCTATTCCTCGCGCCAACACGCACCAATCTCCATCGCACGGCGCGAGGAACAGAATCCTTAGAATACAACACTATTCTTACAAATGAGGTCTCTGGTTGGCAGTCAGTTTGCACTCTGTCCAAGCAGGGACTCTCACTGTAGTCAGGGTAAAGGGGAAACACACCTGGCTAAACCTCGCTCACCCCCTTGGTAGCTTGGCACGAGCAGAAAGGCTTATCCCCAGAAGCAATATGTAAAGTATTTGTACCAACACATAGAGTAATACAGTGAAAACACAAAAAATGGACAATACACCACTTTAGAAGAATAGGTAATATTTATCTAAATCAAACAAGACCAAAACGACAAAAATCCAACATACATAAATCAAGATATGAATTTTAAAAAAAATAAGAGTCTTAATCCGTAGAAAACAGTGAGAACGCTGTTACACAAAAGTACCTGGTTTGCATCAAAAATAAAGCCGCACGGGCGATGCATCGATTCCTTAATCACAAGCGAGGCCGTGTGTAATTTTTCTCCCTCGCATGAGAGCAATGTGTCGATTTCTGGACGGGCACCTCGGGTCTGGGCAGGCTTTGCATCGTTTTTTCACGCTCAGCGATCTTATGTTTGAAATCTGGTCGCAAGGTGCCAAAAAACCACGCTGCATGGGGTTTGCGTCGCTACCAGCAGCCGCAAGCAGGTGTTCCGCGTCCTTTCTCCAGCTGCGATGTGTTGATCTTCCAGCCGTGATGCAGGTGGAGCATCAATTTCAGCCGCAAGGCCAGTGGCGCGTCGTTTATCAGCCATATTGCAGATAGTGCGTCAAAAATGCCCTCGCACGGTGGTCTGTGCGTGGATTTCAGCCCTTTTCCACCAGCTTCACCTTTCAAGGGCCCGGGGACTGGAAGGGGCACCACTTGGCAGGGTAGGAGTCTCAGCAGAGAGTCCAGGTGCTGGCAAAGGAAGTCTTTGGTGGCCCTGAGACTTCAAAACAAGAGTCCTTGGATATTCTTCTCAAGCAGGAATGCACAACAAAGTCCAGTCCTTGTCCCCTTTAACAGGCAGAAGCAGCAACTGCAGGATAGCCCAACAAAGCACAGTCACATGCAGGGGCAGCACTTCTCAGCTCTTCTCCTTGGCAGAGGTTCCTCTTGAATCCTTGAAGAAATCTGATTTTTAGGGGCTTTGGGTCCAATACTTATAGCCCTTTCTGCCTTTGAAGTTGGCAAACTTCAAAGAAAAGTCTCTGTTGTTCACAAGACCCTGCCTTGCCCAGGCCAGGCTCCAGACTCACACGAGAGGTTTGGAGACTGCATTTTCTGAGGGCAGGCACAGCCCATTCAGGTGTAAAAGACCACTACTCCCTCCACTCTAGCTCAGATGACCCATCAGGATATGCAGGCCACTCCCCAGCTCCCTTTGTGTCACTGTCTAGAGGGGATTCACAAACAGCCCTACTGTCAGTTTGACCCAGACAGGGAATCCACAAATAGGCAGAGTCACAGAATGGTTTAAGCAAGAAAATGCCCACTTTCTAAAAGGGGCATTTTCAAACTGACAATTTAAAAACCAACGTCACCAAAAGATATATTTTTAAATTGCGAGTTCAGAGCCTCAAACTCCATATTTATATCTGCTCCGAAAGGGAATCTACACTTTAGGGATATTTTGAAGGCTTTAAAGGCAGCCCCCATATTAACCTATGAGAGAGATAGGCCTTGCAACAGTGAAAGCTGAGTTTAGCAGTATTTCACTGTTAGGACATGTAAAACACACCAGTACATGTCCCACCTTTACCATACACTACACCCTGCCCATGGGCCTACCTAGGGCCTACCTTAGGGGTGCCTTACATGTATAAAAAGTGAAAGTTTAGGCCTGGCAAGTTGATACACTTGCCAGGACGAATTGGCAGTTTAAAACTGCACACACAGACACTGCAGTGGCCGGTCTGAGCTATGTTTCACAGGGCTACTCATGTGGGTGGCACAACCAGTGCTGCAGACCCACTAGTAGCATTTGATTTACAGGCCCTGGGCACCTCTAGTGCACTTTACTAGGGACTTACAAGTAAATCAAACATGCAAATCAGGACACAGGCGCACTTGCACTTTAGCATTGGTCAGCAGTGGTAAAGTGCCCAGAGTACCAAAAACAGAGTCCAGCACACATCAACAACCTGGGAAGCAGAGGCAAAAAGTTAGGGTAGACCACACCAAGGATGCCAAGTCTAATAGCTATCTAGTTTTTAGGTCTCACTTAGTGCATGCACTGTCTCAAACAGACATGTTGGGGTATATTAACTAAGGTTTTATGCCCTGTTTGCATCACAAAAGTGAGACAAATCAATGTAAAATCTTTTTCTTTTACCTACTTTTGAGTGCAAAACTTGTTTTGTGCTGGAAAATACCCTAAAATTATCGTAAAGGTGTGCTAAGCACTGCTTTGCGCTACTTAACGCCAAGGGGGCGTAACATGGGTGGTACATGAGCTTCCCATTCAACCACCCGTCTTTTGATGCAAAACCCTCTCGACAAACAATAGTAGACTTTTGGCTTTGCGCAAACAGTTAATGCCATGTGAAAGCATGCGTTAAAAAGATAAATGTTTTCGTTTCTCCTTTCTTTTCTGACTTTGCATGCGTGCTGCACCATGCACCACACATACAACGTAGGAAAATCTTTAAAGTGTGTCTACACAGTATTTTGTACTGGAGGGGTACTCTTGCAGTAGAAAACTGATGCTAGACTTACACACACCCTACCACTATGGCGCTAAGGTGAGTGCGGGGGCACTTGGCAGCCAAAATCAGCTCTGGCACTAGGGAGAGGGGAGGAGAAAGGCATTTTTCTGTAAATATGGTGCTGCCCTCACCTCTCTTTCTCAAGAAGCACAGGGCAGCACAGCATTTTTGACTGCTGCACTGCGTGACTATTTGGTAAATTTGGGCTATTGTTTACAATTTAATGGGCTTCAGTCCGTCCATAGGCTTACCATTTTTTCACCCCTTCGTTGCTCGTGTCCTGTGTTCCCATTTGTTCATAGCAAGTCAGTGGGTGGCTGTGCAATCTAGCCCCAGGTGGCTGTGCGATGAGAAGCCACGCAAAGCTTACAGCTGCCTTCAATGTTTTCATGGTCGGTACAGGGAGAGCCATTACACTGCCTGGTGCAAAACTTGTACTTTATAGTACTTCGAGGTGGAAGAAGTGCAATATGAAGCAGAATGTAAAAAACACATTATTTTTATGCTGCTTTTAGGGCTCTGTGAGTTAAACGTTCACTCCTGACACCAGCTATGATTTGAAGTTCATAAATTCAAATCCTGCCTACATGTCTCAGACTTCAATTCTCCCGCAAGGCAGACTCAGCCTTCCATCCTTCTGAGGTTGTTTTCCAGAAAAGTTGTCCTTAATGCTCTTTTTGTTAATTACATCCGGCGTACACCATTTTTAATAATAGAAATAAACGTTACCAAAGATCAACTACTTGCCAGCTCTCTAAAGCCACAGGTCAGTGAAGTAACACATGCAAATCACCATTAATTTACATTTCAGTCAATGCAGATATTTTCTAAGTTTAAGCATATTTACAGTCACATTGCATGGTTCTTGAGTGATGTAATCAATCATCTGGTAATTACGGCCCTGTGGTCAGTGCTGGCTGCGTCATTGTGCTTTTATTTCATGACTTTCAGACATGATGAACAGCAGCTGTGCTGCTATACAAAATGGCTAAAACATATTGACACTGTCAATAGCTTTCTGTTTTATTAATTGACTGAACCAGAACTACTTATCCCAGAATGCACTGGTTTGTTGCGTGGAAATTTAGGACAGAAAAATAGGTGCTCTGATAACACGGAGCTGGTCAGTAATCCTATATCTAGCCCTGGTACATGCTCATAGCTTTGTAAGAGTGTTTTCTCAGGTGTAGAAAGGTAAACAGCTTCCCCCGGTCTTCAAAAGGATCAATCCTCTTTATCATTAGGCACCTCTTCAGGTACATTTAAATTGCTGGAGTATTTGTGAAGTAAGCGACAGCTCCATGATGGGCCTCCAAGTTACTGTGCCTTAGCCCTTGGTGTAATGGGACGACAGTGTGTGCCCTGTCTAGAACACTTAACTTGGAAACATTCGAACATCCTCTTTCATGGCCATTGGAACTGTTACACCCGTGAGTTAGTGCTGTTCAGGCACAAATTGCACTTTAGCTAGTTTTCATACTAACTTGGATAAACTGGGTACTGTAGGAGGCTGGCCTGGCTTGTAGTGGGTACCTTGTGGTACTTACACCCTGCGCCAGGTCCAGTTATCCCTTATTAGTGTAGAAGAGGTGTTTCTAGCAGCTTAGGCTGATAGAAGGTAGCTATAGCAGAGCAGCTTAGGCTGAACTAGGAGAAATGCAAAGTTCCTACTATACCACTGGTGTCATATGCACAATATCATAAGAAAACACAATACACAGATATACTAAAAATAAAGGTACTTTATTTTTATGACAATATGCCACAAGTATCTCAGTGAGTACCCTCAGTTAGAAGGTAAGTAATATACACAAGATATATGTACACAAACCCAAAACAGGTAAGTAATAGTAAGAAAAGTAATGCAAACAGTGTAGAATTACAATAGGATGAAATAGGTGAACATAGGTCTAGGGGCAACACAAACCATATACTCCAAAAGTGGAATGCGAATCACGAATGGACCCCAGACCTATTGGATCTTGTAGAGGGTCCTGGGACTGTAAGAAAACAGTCAGGGTGTCCAAGATACCCCACCCCAAGACCCTGAAAAGTAGGAGTAAAGTACCCCAACTACCCTATAGGACACAACAGTCGTGATAGGGGGATTCTGCAAGAACCACAAACACCAGCAAAGCACTGAAGGTGGATTCCTGGACCTGAGGACCTGCAAGGCAAGGGGACCAAGTCCAAGAGTCGCGATAGGGTCCGGGGGAGGGGGGGCAGGAGCCCAGGAAACCCCAGGTGAAGGTGCAAGAAGGCTGCCTCTGGGTGGAAGAGGCCAAGGATTCTGCAACAACGAAAAGGGCTAGGGACTTCTCCTTTGGATGGAAGATGTCCCACGGCGTGCTGAAGGTTGCAGAAGTGTTTCCACACAGAAATACCACAAACAAGCCTTGCTAGCTGCAAGGGTCGCAGTAGAGGTTTTTGGGTGCTGCTGGGGATCAGGAAGGACCAGGATGTCGCCCCTTGGAGGAGGAGACAGCGGGGGCTCTCAGCAACTCAGAGAGCCCCCACAGAAGCAGGCAGCACCCGCAGAAGTACCGGAGCAGGCACTTAGAAGATTTGTGAACCAGAGCTGGCTCAGAGTCACAAAGGAGGGTCCCACGATGTCAGAGTCCAACTCAGAGGGTTGAGCACTGCAGGACAGAGTGCTGGGGACCCAGGCTAGGCTGTGCATGAAGGAATCCTTGGAGAAGTGCACAGAAGACGGAGCAGCTGCAAATCACGCAGTACACAGGTTTGCAGTCTAGCGTGGGGAGGCAAGGACTTACCTTCACCAAACTTGGACTGAAGGATCACTGGACTGTGGGAGTCACTTGGATATAGCGCCTGTGTTCCAGGTACCTCGCTCGTCGAGATGAGGGGACCCAGAGGACTGGTGATGCAGAAGTTTGGTGCCTGCGTTAGCAGGGGGAAGTCTCCGTCAAGCCATGGGAGATTTCTTTGGGATTTCAAGTGCAGGGTGAAGGCAGACAGCCCTCAGAGCATGCACCACCAGGAAGCAGTCGAGAAAGCCGGCAGGATTAGGCGCTACAATGTTGTTGGTAGTCGTCTTGCTACTTTGTTACGGTTTTGCAGGCTTCCTGGAGCAGTCAGCGGTTGATCCTTAGCAGAAGTCGAAGAAGGAAGTGCAGAGGAACTCTGGTGAGCTCCTTCATTCGTTATCTGAAGAACACCCCAGAGGAGAGACCCTAATTAGCCAGAAAAGGAGGTTTGGCTACCAAGAAAGGAGGATTGGCTACCAAGAAAGGTAAGAGCCTACCAGAGGGGGGTCTCTGACGTCACCTGCTGGCACTGGCCACTCAGAGCAGTCCAGTGTGCCCCCAACACCTCTGTTTCCAAGATGGCAGAGGTCTGGGACACACTGGAGGAGCTCTGGGCACCTCCCCTGGGAGGTACTGGTCAGGGGAGTGGTCACTCCCCTTTCCTTTGTCCAGTTTCGCGCCAGAGCAGGGCTGGGGGATCCCTGAACCGGTGTAGACTGACTTATGCAGAGATGGGTACCATCTGTGCCCATCAAAGCATTTCCAGAGGCTGGGGAGGGTAGCCTCCCCCAGCCTCCCCAGCCCTTCACACCTATTTCCAAAGGGAGAGGGTGTAACATCCTCTCTCAGAGGAAATCCTTTGTTCTGCCTTCCTGGGCCGGGGCTTCCCAGACCCCAGGAGGGCAGAATCCTGTCTGAGGGGTTGGCAGCAGCAGCAGCTGCAGTGGAAACCCCGGAAAGGCAGTTTGGCAGTACCAGGGTCTGTGCTAGAGACCCGGGGGATCATGGAACTGTCCCCCCAATACCAGAATGGTATTGGGGTGACAATTCCATGATCTTAGACGTGTTACATGACCATGTTCAGAGTTACCATTGTGACGTTATACATAGGTAGTGACATATGTATAGTGCATGCGTGTAATGGTGTCCCTACACTCACAAAGTCTGGGAAAATTGCCCTGAAAGATGTGGGGGCACCTTGGCTAGTGCCAGGGTGCCCACACACTAAGTAACTTGGCATCCAACCTTCACCAAGTGAGGGTTGGACATATATTGGTGACTTATAAGTTATTTATGTGCAGTGAAAAATGGCTGTGAAATAACGTGGACGTTATTTCCCTCAGGCTGCAGTGGCAGGCCTGTGTAAGAATTGTCAGAGCCCCCCTATGGGTGGCAAAAGAAATGCTGCAGCCCATAGGGATCTCCTGGAACCCCAATACCCTGGGTACCTCAGTACCAAATACTAGGGAATTATAAGGGTGTTCCAGTAAGCCAATGTAAATTGGTAAAATTGGTCACTAGCCTGTTAGTGACAATTTGAAAGAAATGAGAGAGCATAACCACTGAGGTTCTGGTTAGCAGAGCCTCAGTGAGACAGTTAGGCACCACACAGGGAACACATACATATAGGCCACAAACTTATGAGCACTGGGGTCCTGGCTAGCAGGGTCCCAGTGACACATAACAAACATACTGAAAACATAGGGTTTTCACTATGAGCACTGGGCCCTGGCTAGCAGGATCCCAGTGAGACAGTGAAAACACCCTGACATACACTCACAAACAGGCCAAAAGTGGGGGTAACAAGGCTAGAAAGAGGCTACCTTCCTACAGGTACTGACTGTGTTCACTTCATTTGAAGTTCTGCCTGGTGGCGAGCCCATGTTAAGATCTGCACTAGGCACAATAATACTTCAGCTGCTTAGGAAGCAGCTTGGTAAACAATTAACTTTCTCTGCTAGTCGCAAGGGTACTTGTCAAATTGTGCATAGTCTGCTACCCAGCGAGCCACCGGTAAATAGTAGAGTTTCATAGCTATTTACAGGGGCACTGACCAAATAGTGTATGACGTATGCTCTTCAGACAGCGACCATGTATATAATATAGCCTTACAGCCCACAGCCGAGGGCTATACCAGTTGTTAAAGGCCCTGAACCCGAGTTATAGGCCTGAGCTGCAGTAGCTGGGAGTACTGACGGGAGGTACAGAATTGTTATTACTGATACAAGTGTAAATTGGATCTCAATGCGAAGTGAGATATTTTGAATGCTAGGTTTTTGCTAGGTGATTTATTGATTTAAGTCAGGTTTGAATACGTGTGAACGTTCATGTCATCCACAGTAAAGTGCGTAAAGTATACTTGAAAAAATGTATTAAAAATGTATTATACAAGAATGGATTTGAGTGTGTTAGAATTTTTGGAACTAATTTTGGTTTTAATATGCGTTGATGTCAAAATGTTGGGGTTTCAATATTTTTTAGACATGTAAAATGTTACTACGTGAGATGTGGTGATTAGTTACTTGTATATTTTTTTCATAGGCCCTGAGAAAGGTCCTTAGAGGGAATGAAACGCGTTCGCTGCGTCTGCTTGAAATTAAGTGTTGAATAAAGTGATTCAGAACAACACTTCAGCACCGTAATGGACATAACGTGATCGAGCATCCTCCTATGCTTGGAAAGTGAAAGTTAAGCACAATATAGAGCAAACTGCAGATCAGCCAGTGATTTAGGAAACATATGAGTGCCCACCTCAATATTGGATATTTAAAGTTCACCATTTAGCCAGCTGGACAACCCCGCCGTAGACAGGGGTGTGGGCCCGCTGCTCTCAACACTGCAATGCCCTTATTTACAGCCTCCGAGGCTCTGTCCCCGGACTCCCCTCAGGATAGGTGGAGCGTGCGGGGGTGAGGGCACACAGCAAGCCTTCACTCCTCCGGTGGCCCACCGGGCACTGGGGCAAGCTCTGCTCTGCCAGGTGAAGAGAAGCAGCTTGGCATTGGCACAGCAGAACCAGGGGCTTCCTGCTGCCCACCCCCACAGCTCCTGCTGTCCAGGTTTGCAATGAACTGCTGAGCGCCCTACACACAGCAGCAACTGCGTGATACATAGCAGGGGGCAGAGGGTTAGGAGCTGCAGGGGTCTTTGAGGCCCCCGTATCTCCAGGGAGATTATTATTTTATTAACATTGCATTCCTCCCCTAGAGGCCTCCGTATACCTTATGACCAGCATGTGCCTATTTTGCACACAGAAAGGTTGAAACGCGAAGGCCAATTCTCTGACGTTCAGCACAAACTGGTTGCAGGGGAGGGGAAAGGTTTTAAAGGCTGAAATTATGGGATTTCCAGGGAATGAGGAGGAAACACCGTCTGCACATTAATTATGCAAAGTCCTCCCAGAGGCAATGCGCGCACCAGCATCATCTCGGGGGGAACCACCACAGCTCGGTGCAGTGTCCGCCTTCAGTAAAAGTTCTGATTAGGTGTCTTGAGCAATATTTACTCTGTTCTCTGATAAACTCCGCTGCAGCGGGTGGTTTTCTTGGGGGATTCATGGGCAGTTGTAACTCTATGGAAGGCAGAGGAAGCAGCTGGTGGCTCAGAACTGATGCAACTTTACCAATCCGGTGCACCGAGCACTGATAGCTGCGACCAACTTGGAAATGCGTGGGCTGTGGATGATGGTGTCAGGCAGGAAAGTACCACAGAAAGAATGTCTAAAGGCCTCAGCAGCACAACTCACTCAAAAGGAGTGTCCACCACCGGCACCAGGGGAGTGCCACTGACAGCTCACAAAACTACTCTCTGGAAGGCACAAGAGCTCTCTGATGCTTGAAGTGTCCAGGTTGGAGAGAGACAACAGGTCTCCAGTCTCTCCTTGCTCAGGCAGTGGCCGTCACACAGCACTTGAACCTCCTGCTCAGATGTTCAGGACACCAAGCAGTCCAGCCCTTCTGTTTCTAATCAGAGCAACAGGAAACTGAGCATGAGTAGGAATGGCACAAGATGGCCACCTAATCTACCTCCCGATCACTCAGTCATCTAGCGGAGGGAGGGTGGACCCATCCCATCCTGGCAAGGTTCAGTGGTTGGAGTTGGCTGCAGGAGCAATGGAGAGCAGCGGGGTGACTTTCAGGTCTCTACACCCCTTTGCTTACTACCGATTGTTACTCCTCGCGTCCCATGCCCACCATTTTCTTCAGTGCACATGACGGGCTTTGGGAGAGCCTCACCTGACTTCACCTTCCTAGACACTTAAGGGTTTGCTTGACATTAGGGCTTGACTTTTACTTTCAGTCTCTTCAAAGATTTCAAGTTCTTTGCATTATCATGTGCTGTCCTTTCAGCTTACACAGTTCCCCCATTTACTTTACCTCAGAAAGCTGGGACTCTCACCAGATAACTGGATATCTTTAGTATTCCATTAGCCTGGGTAGTACTGTTTAACCTTGTTTCTTACGATTATATTTAACTCTTAATGTCCTTCCCTTTTCAACAGACATCCCACTTTTGCAGATTCTCGCCATCGCTACCATACATAAACCGTTCATCAATAATTATTTCTATAATGGATGCTCAAATTCCCTCCTCTTCGAGACCTTTTGCTTCTTCTGCCCTCCTCCACATCATCTTCTTCACACTCTGCCAAATCAAGAGAAGTCATAACCTATCTTCTACTATGTTTTAACTAATACACGTTCGCTCAGCTGTTAATGAAAATAAATATTGTGGTCTGGTCACAGGATCTTCTTTAGTCCAGATGTTGCTAGGGCGACGGCTACTCTACAGAAAGGATTTCTGGATTCATACCCAACTTCTAGATCCATTAACCCCAACGACAGGGCCCAATTAGGATATTGGCGGTCTCACCACAGGACCGCCAATACCTTGAGGACATCACAGCCAAGCCAGCGGTCTCTCTTACCCCCTCTCCCCCCCAACCTTTTGTATTACAATGTTCCCGCTGGGCTGACCAGGAGGAACATTGTAAAACAACATTCCTTCTGGGCTAACCGGCGGAACAGTGCTACAGTACTGGCCACGGCTACCGTAGCACACCAGCACCCTCGGTATGCACACAGTGCACATTCTGAGCATGCTGGGCAGGGCTTTCCACCACCCTTTTTGGGGTGACCACCATGGAAAGGCTGGCGGCAAGCTGAGTTGAGTGTAGCACAACTCAGACCGCTGTCAGCCCGTCTGGAACAATGTTCCTGGGGGCGACTTTGGTCTTAATGCGATCCTGTCCACCAGGTTTGTAACATGGCAGGGGACCGCCTGGAGTGCTGCAGTCTAAAGACCGCCACACACATAAGGAGGCCCATAGTCTTTTTCATCCCTGTTTCTTCAAGGTCGCCTACAAGGTCAAAACAATCACTTTTGAAAACCCTGAAGATTTAAGTCAATTTATCCACACACAAGGGAGAGGCGATGGAACTTGACAAAAACTGAATTTCATCTTAGTATAAGTCACACAAAATGTTGGATGGTTACTCATTATCCTTCACATGTTTAGTTTATCCAGGTCCTTTGGATCAAAGTGCTCTGTGTTCCTGTGCCTCCTTGTTTCAGTTTCCCCTTACCTCCCAGAGTAGTTCTATCCATGTCCGAACGTCTCCATCTTATTTCCTGGTACTTTTTGCTCCTCATATTTTCTTTTATCCATTTCTTTCCTGCTTTCTCTTCCTCCACTGCATTTCTTGTATGTTTACAGTTTCCGGGGGTCTGCTCCTGGTTGGCCTCTTCATTTACACTCCACCCCTCGAATGCTTACTGCGCTTCTCGTATTGCTATCCATGGCTAAATTCACTTGGCTGTTTGCCATCAATTCTCTCTTATCAATAGGGAGCTTCTTTACCCCCCTTCCCTTCTGTTTCTTCCCTTTCCATATTTTTTATCCTCTCTTGTAATCTTTTTATAATCCTCAATGCCACATATTTTCAATTCTGCATCCCCTTAATGTTACTATTTTATTTGTGTATGCCTTTCGTATTCATGTTGAATTACTATTTGTTCAACAAAGTTTCCTTCACAGTTTTTGTGATCATCTTTTCAAACTTTTATATACAATGAGTAACTGGTGTGATGGATCCTGGAATGTTAAAGGTCTTCATAACCCCATTAAAAAACAAGAGCTTACTCACCTATCAAAGTTAAATTGCCAGATTGTCCTATCACAAGAAACTCATCTTACGGAACAGGACATTGTCTCTCTCTGTCAAAACTGGGTTGATCATACTTTTTGTTCTCCTGCTACCAACAGCAAAAAAGTTGTAAATCTTATTAATAAATATTTATTAGGTTGAGAAGGAGGATAGAGATGATGAAGGTAGATGGCTTTTTCTGTACCTTAAGATACATGACACTCAGCTCTCTATGTGTAATGTCTACAGTCCCACCGGAGTTGATCCATAATTTTGGAAACTTTTTTCTACCCAATTACTGTTTTGTCCATCAGACAATCTTCTTATGTGGGAATGGAAGGGGGGACGGTAACCAATGAATTGACCCTTTCATTGACAGAATAGGCCTATCCCCACCAACATGCAAAAACCTTTAAAAATGTATTGTATCCAGAGGACCGATTGATGCTAGGAGATCCATCTACTGCTCTGTATATCATTCTAAATCTAGAATAGACTACATCATCTTCACTCACAATGTGTGCCAAGATACGATACATGCAGACATTGGCGCCATCCTCATTTCGGATCATGCCCCTGTTTTAGTCGAGTCAGACATAATGACACTCCACGATCAAATAAATTCAGATTTAACAATGCATTATTTCATGATAAAAATGTTGTGGAAAAAATCCAATTATTTTGAATGATTTTTTTTTTAACCTTAATCTCACTACAGACACTCAAAGGCATGTCAACTGGGACGCCTACAAAGCAACCGCCAGAGGTTTTATTTTCGACTGTTGCCACAAAAGAAAAATACTTTAAATGATCCCACAAACCCACTAAAAGAAATTTAAACCTTTGAACTTGAATATAATTCTGCCTAGAAAGAAAATACTCTGTTTCAACTGACTATGGCCAAATTACAGCATAACAAAAAATCCTTTGATAATGCTTGTGGCTCTTTACTAAAAAACATAAATGCCAAATACTATGTTGGCCCTAGGAAGGCTAGAAGGCTAATTGCCAACTGCTTAAAAATCAGGAAGCAAAAATCCAAGATAAAAGCTATTACTGATAAATATGCCAACAGACAGTACCGATTCAAAGATTCTGGAGTGCTTTACAAAATATTATACACCCCTAGCAGCCTCTGTGGAGCTTATGACAGCTATTACCAAACTTCAAAAGCGTAAGGCCCCTTGGTCCAAACAGATTTAAATGTCAAGTTCTATTCTCCTTTTTACCATGTTTAATACCAAAGTTACTGCCTCTGATCCAATATTTTATCTCCCAAAAATATTGCTTATGCCATTTTCTTTAAGGCTATTCTAAGGTTGCTTACCAAAAACGACAAAGATTTGGCTTTCTGGAGGACTTATAGGCCCATTTTCTTAATAAACACTGACTGTCAAACATTTGCATTGGCCTTACATATCTACCATGTTATTCCAGATCTAATTAGTATAGAGCAATCAGGTTTTGTAAGGGGACGGTAAATCTCTGTTTGTTCGAGAACTTCTCTCAACATTATCCACCTCAACTCCAAGTCTGCCTCTCCTATAGCTGCCATTACATTAGATGCAGAAAAAAACATCTGATCGTGTTAACCGGGATTGGATGTTAGGATAATGGTGTGGCTTTAGTCCTCATATATTTACTTATTATATTCTGCACCCTCTACTTCTGCTGTTGTGAATGCCGAGCAATCCCAGTATTTCCAATCGTGCAGGGGTACTCGGCAGCGATGCCCACTATCATTTTTTTCATTAAATCTTTGGAACCCTTTTGGAAAAAATCAGTTGATCTTCTACCTTTTTTGGCTACAAACATAAGGATAAGATAAATTCATTGCATATGCCGACGACATTCTGAAGTATCGGGCTGTAAACGGAATATAAATATATCGGGAGCTATGCCTTTAAACAAATATTGCTTTCCAGAAATGTTTACAGACTCGGGTTTTTGATAGCATTCTGAAAACATCAAATGCTTAGGTATTCTATATTCCACTCCATTAAAGATACTAAAATATACTATCTATGCTAGCCTTGATGCAGTTAAAAACAAAAATAGCTACTTTCTCTGAACAACATTATTTTCATCCTGGCGGGGCAGGCTAGCTACTGGTTCCAATTCCAATTCCAATTGTTCAATTGGAACACTCTCTAATCACGCTACTTTTCATCCGAGACTTGGGTTTCACTTCACAACCCCCAAGTCGGTTTTCACACCAACACTCATCTATTCTGTTAAACCTGCCAACCCATTATAACCCACTCTTCCTCCGATTGAATTTTGAGTCTTCTCCTATTTGGTATTATAAACAGATCCAGTTACACAATACAGTGCTCATTTGGAAAGACTGGGTTCAAAAAGGGATTGTAACCACAGGTCAGCTTTTCTCTGATGGGATCCCTCTTACCTTTCAAGACCTGCAACTCAAATATGGAATTCCCTGCAATCATGCAAACTGATGTGAAAGCCTTAAGGCAAATATTTTACACCTTTTCTCTTCATCTCACTTACATCACCCGACTATCACACAACATTGCCCGTTTTAAATGTTTCCTCTGAAGTATACACTGCCTACATTTATAAAACCTTGGACAGCTCCCACGATATTAGGTCAAATACTACAGTAGAATTATAATGGAAGAATTATCTCCAAAAAGTCTTTTCCATTCAAATCTGGAACAACATTGGGTCCAAAATCCATCCTACAACTTCTTCAGCTACAACACAAACATTATTCTTTGTCTACAACAGATGATTCTATAACTTTAACTCTCTTAACAGGTTCACACTCTCCACTAATAATAATTGTTGGTCTTGTCCTGAGGACAGTAACTCCTTAATATGTTCTTTGAATGTCCATGCATTCTAGTTATAAGTTTGGGGCAAGATATATGATATTTATTCTATAAACATACCCTTTGCCAAAATACATATTTTTCTAGGAGGTTCATCAAATAGAAGGCATACTCAAGTTATGGTTGGAAAACTTGTTGACCAATAAACTACTAAAACCTTGTTTGTTGGGTGGTGGAATATGTCACAATCATGGACTTGACAGAGCAAATGCTACTTCCAAACAACTAACACTTAAACGGTATTTATGTCAGCCATTCATGTACTTCTTATCTATCTAGACAATTTGTAACTTCTCCTGCTACAACTACTAATTCGACTGAGATTGCATTATGCTACCTTTTATTTAATTTGCATTACGTAGTATGATTCTATTGATTATATTTACTTTATTATGCCTCAAGGATCCATCTTCTCTTTTTCTCTTCTCTGCCAAAGATTTTTATGAAATGCAAATTTGTTTACTGAATTTTTTAATAACGTACCATGGTTTGATTACCTCTCTGTATTTTATAGGTGTTTTTACATGCTCCTATCAAGTGCCGTTATTTCATTTTTTATACAATAAAGTATTTTCAAACTTAAGAAAGAGCAGCAGCAAACCCTTATCCTTAGTCCTGGAGTATCATCCAGGCATTGGAGCAGCCACAGCAGTTATCCAGCTGTCTCCTCCCCCCCCCCACACCCTTAAGGAAAGGGAGACCTCTTTGTGCAAACCTGACCTCCAGCAGAATCAACAGCTCTGCCGATGAACTGCCTGTTCCAAAACATGCAGAGACAAGAGTATGTGCTACTGGACCAAGGACAGCAGTCTTTTGTGTAAGAGAAATTTAAGTGAATCAAAAGTGTTGAAATGAGGAGCAGGGCACAGAGGAGTACCCACATTACTGTAGGTATTTATTTTTATTGCAGATGTTTAGGAGTACAAAGGACATAAGATGGTTTTCCAGTCAGGGTGTAGTAGCACACAGTGCCTTGGGACATTAGTGGTCAACAACAGTAGTCATTACAGATAGTGCTAAGTAAGGCAGAACAGACTTCACGGCACACTGTGCGCCTCAGCTACTATGGTACTCTTTGCAGACCAGAGAGTTGGCTCAGTTAAAGCCATTACAACTTGAATGTACAGCAATATCTTTTGATTAATTCACTAATATTGCAATCAGTGTTTATAAACTTCCCAGAATAATGAAAAATAAGAAGCAAATACAATAAATATGAAAGGACATGCTTGTTCTTTAAACACTTTATTAAAAGAAAAATAGACTCCATCTGCCAAGCAATAGGACACGGGGATGAGAAAGCAGCCACGCAGCACTGCTGCCTCCTGGAGTGCACAGAAATAAGTTAAAGATTTAATCAGCTCCTGTAAAAACATCCGTCCAGCAGCAAACCCTGTGCAAGAAAGGAGCGAGTTAAACCCTGAATTAAATAATCACATTCACAAACATTCAAAGCGAATATGTAAAGTTTTGTACTGCCAATTTCTTAGCTGACCAGTGCCTTTGTGACCAATTTAGACATTTTGAAAATGATTGAGGCAACATATAGGCTCAATGCAAAGACAGATATGATGAGAGCTACAGAATAACAATGTATAAAACAAAGCTCGCGTTATTCGTGTTCAAGGAAGCCTTTTCCTGCGGCTGTTGGCCTTGTTTCCAGCATTGCTCCAACTCTGTGTTCTACCTCAGGGGAACAGACCTCAGTAGGAGTTTGCATGTCTGCCCAGCATCCCCAGAGGTCCATAGACAGATAAGGCCATTCAAGCTCATATTTGTAAACACAGGCTGCATCTCATGACGGTTTACTTACCAGGGATACATCGTACATGCGCCCTCACTGCTCTCTAAATTTATAGTTAATAGATGTGCACTTTAACTGCAAACACCCATCAACACTGGGTTATTAACAAGTTCATGTTTTGAAGCCCAGGCTTCTTGCTAAACCTGAGACTTAAACTCACATCACACAAACAATATCTGCTACTTGCTGCACTTTCACAGTCATCAATCGCCCCTACTTAACACACACAGACACCACACACACACACACACCACACACACACAGAGGCACACACTAACACACACAGACACACACTCTAATACAGTTTTATTTTGAATCACATCTTGCAGCCACGAATAGCCTGTATACTCACCACACACACAGCACGCAGGCTCCATGATCGCCTCATATTTTGAAGCCCAGAGACCTCATGCACTCCTTGTGAGCTTCGATAAGGGCCTGGCAGCTCTCCTCGCCTTTCTCAATGATGCTGCAAACCAAACAGGAGAACCATCAGAACAGAACCAATGGAAGGTGAAAGTGTCGGAACAAACAGTATTTCTGTCTGTGCAAGGTAAAATGGCCTAGGCCTTAACACTGGGGGTTACAACCTTTATTAGCACTTGATAAAGCTTGAAGTTACGTATCGCTAACATTTCATGCCTCAATTTTCTTTGTACATTAGCAGCATGCAAAAGTTAAGTAGTTGGCATCGGATAAATGGCAGAATATGTTAGCAAGAAATGGCGGGAAATTCAAGTAATTCCACAATAGTTTATGTACTTTTCCAGCCATGTAATCTGCTCAGCCCACAACACCGTTCTTCTAAGAGTACCAGCAAACATGCATTTAATTTAAGATTTGTCATCAACCATTAAGGGAAGCAGCGAGATCAACATATTGAGTTAAGCAGTTTGTGTGGTGCTAAATCATGGAAGAAACAGCAACGGCTCAACGAGATAGTCCTGAAGAGGCAGAAACCAGGAAGCAGAGCGTCAACAGGTGTAGTTCATCTGGTTACCAAAAGAGAGATTTGATAAACAGTAAGTAGTTTCCTCTGTTGATTTTCAAAAAAAGGGCAGTCCTTCTGATTTCATCATATAGGTCTTTCAGCAACTAAAAATACTACCATCAGCTTAAACATAATGATCATTGACTATCACACAATTCTCATACGCAAAGGCTTCTTAACTGGATGCACAAACAGTAGAACAGAGTACGGTACACATTGTCTCTAGGTAACCTACGGCAAAGGTAGAAGGGATCACCAGCTGGACACTACATGTGTCCTAGTGAGGCATCATAATGATACTTCTATCTTCATAAACAGTCAGCAGTTAGGGCTCTTCTTCTGGCACTTTTCCCAATTTTGGGACAGACTCTAGAAGAGTTTGCCAAAAAGAAAATACAAGGATGATTCAACATGCATGCCTCATTCTCAATTTGGTTTGTTTCAAATCTAAATTATAGTCAGTTTTCCAGGATACTCACCCAACAGTTCCCGACCACAACCACCATCACTGTAGTATAAATGTGTAGTGCAGAAAAAAGGCTAGAAGCAATACTGAAAACTGGTAATGTTTGTCTCCTGCAATAAAACGCAGGAACTGTGCTAGTTGGGAATTGAGAGGTGGAAATATGCATCCTGAAAACCAAGCAACACCATCAAGGTAATCTGGCTGCACCGCTTGGAGCACATCACACGGAGTATCCATTGTGCAAATGTCTTTCCACTAGAACTTACCAAATGTCTACTTTCTGCCGTAAGCCACCACCTGTGCCCTGAAAATCTGAAGTCCTGAATCTGCAAGGTTTGGAGGTTTGGTGTGGTAGGAATTGACGAGAAGGATTGTTTTTTGTTGCCTCTGCCAAGGATATGACAAAAACCTACTGCTGCCTTTGTGAGCCTGCGGACTTCATCCCTGAAACCTAAAGTAAAGATAGTTCCAATGCCCTTGTGGTGGCTTTATTCTCCTTGCAGTACTCAAGCAGGTTCTCCACTTTCTCCCCAGTCTTGGTCTGTCAAATAGCATGTCTATTCACTCTCTCTGCACATCTGCCAAAAAGGGAGGAGTTGCCATCAATACATGTAACAAATAATTGTCTCTGAGCTCATGGGGTAGACTACTGCATCAGTGGTACTAATATCACCATGCATCAATTGCTTGCCAGTATCCCCTGCATTCTGAATCAAAGACTTAAAGGAGTCTGCCTTTGCCCTAAGAGGTCATCTCCCAGAGTGAATGAGAGAGGAAGTCTCACCCACAGAGCCATACTGCATGAGGCAAAGGCTTTTCATACTACAGCGTCTAACTAGAACAGAGTACGGTACACATTGTCTCTAGGTAACCTACGGCAAAGGTAGAAGGGATCACCAGCTGGACACTACATGCGTCCTAGTGAGGCATCATAATGATACTTCTATCTTCATAAACAGTCAGCAGTTAGGGCTCTTCTTCTGGCACTTTTCCCAATTTTGGGACAGACTCTAGAAGAGTTTGCCAAAAAGAAAATACAAGGATGATTCAACATGCATGCCTCATTCTCAATTTGGTTTGTTTCAAATCTAAATTATAGTCAGTTTTCCAGGATACTCACCCAACAGTTCCCGACCACAACCACCATCACTGTAGTATAAATGTGTAGTGCAGAAAAAAGGCTAGAAGCAATACTGAAAACTGGTAATGTTTGTCTCCTGCAATAAAACGCAGGAACTGTGCTAGTTGGGAATTGAGAGGTGGAAATATGCATCCTGAAAACCAAGCAACACCATCAAGGTAATCTGGCTGCACCGCTTGGAGCACATCACACGGAGTATCCATTGTGCAAATGTCTTTCCACTAGAACTTACCAAATTTCTACTTTCTGCCGTAAGCCACCACCTGTGCCCTGAAAATCTGAAGTCCTGAATCTGCGAGGTTTGGTGTGGTAGGAATTGACGAGAAGGATTGTTTTTTGTTGCCTCTGCCAAGGATATGACAAAAACCTACTGCTGCCTTTGTGAGCCTGCGGACTTCATCCCTGAAACCTAAAGTAAAGATAGTTCCAATGCCCTTGTGGTGGCTTTATTCTCCTTGCAGTACTCAAGCAGGTTCTCCACTTTCTCCCCAGTCTTGGTCTGTCAAATAGCATGTCTATTCACTCTCTCTGCACATCTGCCAAAAAGGGAGGAGTTGCCATCAATACATGTAACAAATAATTGTCTCTGAGCTCATGGGGTAGACTACTGCATCAGTGGTACTAATATCACCATGCATCAATTTCTTGCCAGTATCCCCTGCATCCTGAATCAAAGACTTAAAGGAGTCTGCCTTTGCCCTAAGAGGTCATCTCCCAGAGTGAATGAGAGAGGAAGTCTCACCCACAGAGCCATACTGCATGAGGCAAAGGCTTTTCATACTACAGCGTCTAACTTTTCAGACTCCCTGTCAAGTGGCATGGTGGCAATGTGTTGTTACTGAACTTTGTGGCACAATATATGCTGCAGCCCTGAGGGACCCTTCCTGGTCACAGAGCCCTTGATACCACTGGTACCTTTTACAATGGACTTAGCTGTGTGCCAGGGCTGTGCCAATTGTGGGAAAAATGGTACAGTTTAGGGAAAGAACACTGGTGCTGGGGCCCGGTTAACAGCATCCCAGCCCACTCTCAGTCAAGTCACCATCAATTTAAGGCAAATCATGGGGGTAACCATGCCAAAAAGGGGCACTTTCCTACACCAGATATCAACATTTCTGCTGAATTTTTTTTGCTACTGCGATGTCCATTCCAGTGGCATGCAACTCCAGCACCACCTGGCACTGGTGACTGGCTACTGTGGCAAAAACGTTACAGGATCTAGTCTGACACCTGGAAAGTAGTTCATATGAAGGATCTGTGGGTTCCTTAATTCTAAATTTATAACAGAGAAGCATAAAACAGCCAGTAATAGAATTCAAAGAAATGTCAGGACAAAATCGTGTATGGTAAGGGGAAACAACACACACACACACTTCCTCTAGCTATACATCCGTCATGCAAATCCTTAAACCATTCACACTCTTCGTTCATTAATTCATTCAGCTGCCCAAGCACTGGTCTATTGCCCCCTCCATGCATTCACTTAACAATTCAGCCATCTGTTCACTGACATATGCACTCACTACACCTAAAAATCCCTCAAGCAGTATGCAAACACGTACCACAGAAAAATCCAGTTATCCTCAAGACATCGAGTGGTGGGCTAGTCACACCTACACCAACTCAACACACACATTCTTTCATCCACCCAGTCAACCTTCATCCACTCATTCAACTATCCTACCAATTAATTTGCTTATGGATTCAACCATTTCATCCATATATCCATTCACCTTCACCGCCGTCCTCTCAAAATGTAACCCCATTAACGCAGCCACACAGCCCTCCACACAACTACAGGTGCAAACAAGTTAACTCAATAATAAACAGCTGTAACAAAATTACAACTGTGACCGTCAGAAAGACCACAAGAGGACAGAGAAGAGGCCTATGGCCAGAACAATGCACTTCAACTTAGGCTTTCAGGGCAGGACACAATACACCAGCTATGATCTTTAGGACTGGCAACACAGCAGCACAGGTGGCCTCAAAACAGGACATCCAGAACTGGTTGCTTTTGGTTCCAACATTAGCAGTGGCCTGTACACATGCATGTGTGACAGCTAAACCCACCAGGGCTTGGCCTTTGCTGACTTAGGGCCACATGTAGGTAGCTTTTTGCACCTCGCAAACAGCGAATTTGGCTGTTTGGGACGTGCAAAAAGCACATCGCGAAGCACAAACCCAGTTTTGCGATTCGGTAACCTGGTTACCGAATCGCAAAACGGGTTTGCGACTCGCAATTAGGAAGGGGTGTTCCCTTCCTAATTGCGACTCGCAGTGCAATGTAGGATTGTTTTGTGACCGCGATCGTGGACGCAAAACAATCGCAGTTTGCACCCATTTCAAACGGGTGGTAAACCATTCGCAAAAGGGAAGGGGTCCCCATGGAACCCCTTCCCCGTTGTGAATGTCACTGTAAAAATGTTTTCAGAGCAGGCAGTGGTCCTGCGTACCACTGCCTGATCTGTAAAAATGAAACAAAAACGTTTCATTTTTTGTTATGCATCTCGTTTTCCTTTAAGGAAAACGGGCTGCATTACAAAAAAAAAAAAAAAAAAAAAAAACTGCTTTATTGAGAAGCAGTCACAGACATGGTGGTCTGCTGTCTCCAGCAGGTCACCATCCTTGTGAGGGCCGCCATTCCCAAGGGGGTCACAAATTGCGACTCACCTCATGAATATTCATGAGGTGGGCATTTGCGACCCCCTTGCAAATCGCAAATGGTGTCAAGGGCACCATCCTACATTCGGATTTGTGAGTCGCAAATCTGAACCTACGTACATGTGGCCCTTAGTGTTTTGGTTTATGTTCGCAAACAGTGAAGTATGCTGGTTGGTATTTCATTCAAACATAATTTGATGCCTACACACAAGGTAGGTGTGACGTGGTTTTATTTGTAATGTTTACCGACCACTCACTTTAAGTGCAAAACTACAGATTGGCTGACTCCAAGCACGTGCAATGGTACCAACTTTCATAGCTTGCAAAGCATTATACAATGTTTGTTAACGTTTATAGATATGTACAGCACTTAGGCCTACACACAGGATTCATAAAAAACAAAATATATGGCTGGACCAAACCCACAAAAAGTCACCAAATGAAGATGAGCAGTACATGCCTTCAAAATCTAATGTCTATATGTTCATCAATCTTCGAGCTCATCACGCAGGAAGTCACCACTGACCATTTCCAGGTTATTTCAGGGTCAGCGGCTTTTGAGACTTGGTCTGAGACGCCTTTGCACCGCTTTGATCGATCTTCATCGCATTCAGCACCTTGAAAGGTTGTATTTTGAATGCAGTTTCCTATATCTCCCCCCAAAGTTTAGTTCTTGTTGGTCAAGGGGTGTGAGTGGGGGCACAGTTATTGAGGGCACCAAAAAAATGAGAATCCCCATGGAGGTGTTGATCTTAACTACTGCAATAAGGAACCATTAGGCTGTCGGGTACCTTCACGAGTATGTGGTCATCAGGATCACTGTGGGATGACCAATACGCATCTCTTCCTCAGAGGTAAGAACTTTGTTTTATCTGTCTATATTGTAACATAAAGTTTCAGAATTATGGTGTTTAATTTTTGATTTAGGTGCAGTATATTAACTTTTCGACTTCTTTCGTTGTATGCTGTTGGGCTAATTCTTGAGGAGCACCTGCAGAAACTAAAGAAATTGTTTCTGTTTAAGAAAATACATATTTTGGAAAAAGTGGCATCACTTTTCTAGCACCTACTATGTAGTTGTGACACTTTGTTATAACAAAGGTGCTTTGATCAGCCGACACTTACCAGGCGTCCCTGGCTTTCTTAGTCTCAGGACAGGCGCAGCAGGCCTTCAGCGGCTTCTTCTCTGCTGTCTCAGGGGCTGCTGTCGTGGAATCACAGCTCGCTGCAGCCATTCCAGACATCTTCAGGTGCTGGAAAAGATTACCTGTGGACAGAAAGGAGACAGATAAACATGAGGCAGTAATTTGTATGTTTTGCAACTCTTTAATACACAGAGGAATACTTAACAGGCATTGCAGCTTTGCCACTTTTTTTCTATTGGTAGCATAGCCTGTGATGAGTATCCCAGCTTCCAAAACCTTCATGCATTGCCTGCGGTTGTGCACACCATCAACAGAGTAGAGGACATGGCCTTCTGACAGGCCCTGTGTCCATTAACCTTAGTGACAGTAGGCACTGAAGGCACAGGGTGAAGGACATAACCTGTGCACCCAGAATCCATGCACAGGGTGCTTGCTGCCCGTGGGCTGCGGCTATGGCCAGCCCCTCCGAATGCTGCCCTGGGAGACTTCCTGCCCCATACCCTGAGGCAGTGTAGGGGTTCGGGTTTAGCCTTGCCCTGCATCTTGTCCCCTTGGTAAATGCAGGTTATGGCCATCCGACTGCATCATTTTTTAAATTTTGTTTTGGACAGTTTCTCTAAGATTTGTCAACCACTCCTTAATTGTGAGGAGGAGAAAAAAAAATGGGGGGGGGGGGGGGTGGTTTAAGAAAAGTAAGTTAAAAGGGAGTTAATACTGGCTAGTCTGTTAAATGTGGATTTGCCATAAAAACTAAAAAGGTCCTAGCTTCACCTCGTTCCCTAATCCCACCGCACTAAATCAGACTTAACCCCCACTCATTTTAATGCACAAGAATGTTTATAATAAGATGCTTTTGAGAGGATCAACAGTTACATTAAGTGTGTAAAAGGATATCTCATAGTGTGACTACATTCTCAAAGTGACATTGTATCGCATCTGAAAATGGTGACTGTGTGGGTAAAAGCCGGTCAGTGTGTGTTGGGATGTGATGGTGGTTCTGTAGGTGAATGATAGCTCTACTGGTATGTGATAGTGAATGTGGAACGATGGTTGGTGAGTTGGCTTATAGTGGTGGTGTTACTGAACAATGGTTCTTGTATTGGATTATCGTGGTGGTTGCGTGGGTGAATTATGTTTTTTGTGTTGCTTTAAGAGGTGGATGTGCGGGTGAATGATAGTTCTTCTGTTGGATTATCGTGGTGGTTGTGCGGGTGAATGGTGGTTCTTGTGTTGGATTATCGTGGTGGTTGTGCAGGTGAATAATGGTTTTTGTGTTGGTTTATCGTGGTGGTTGTGTGGGTGAATGACAGTCGCTGTGTTGGATTATGATTGTGGTTGTGTGGTTTCATTATGGTCCGTATGTTGGCTGGGGATGGTGGCTGTGTGTGTGAATGAAGGCTGGTGTGTGGTTGTATGATATTCGGTGAATTGCCATGACATACTGGATGTAGGGGTGAATGATGGTCAAATTACCACCACCACGGGATGTCCAGAGAGGCAACATTAATAAACCAAAATGTGCTGGTTTTAAATGCTGCACTCTGATGCATTCACAAAGAAATCACAGAACAGAAATAGGACCATACCTAAATAAGTTTAGAACAGGAAAATAAGATAAACTTGGAATCTACAAAGATATTTAAGTCTTTAATCATTTGTTTATTAAGGTGGATGAGACCATGCGAAACATGGAGCATGTAGATTTCAATGTCTACAGCTGCTAAACATGTATAAAGTGGCAGCTTCCTTATCTGTACACCAATTTCGAAATATTGGAGGCTTGCTTGTGTAACCTTGATGGTGTTGTCTGCAAGTGTAGAGCCACTTCACTGCCTCAGACTGGATCTGGCTGAAAACCGCCTGCTTACCCAGCACAAGGCATGAAACAGGAGACCTTAGATCTATTTTGAGCTACTAAAGAGCCTTTCCTCATTCTCAAGGTCTGTCGGGCACTTCTTGAAGTCTACTTTTAGAACGACTCTGATGACACTCAGATACACCCTAGGTCAGCACTCACATTCACTCTGTGCACATTGTTTAGTACTGTAGACTTTCTGTATTTTTTCACTTGCAGGCACACATCCCACCAGCGAACACATTCACTATGAACGTGCTGCACAACACTACACCCTTCCAGCGGTGTACTTCTGGCAGGTACACGTATACCCAGTACATGCACTCACCATGCATGTATTACACAGCACTTCTCTGACCCTGAACTGTACCCTTCACGAGCGCACATACATGCAGCGCAGAGTCACCACTCCTGCACTGCATAGCACTTCACACCTAACTGATGTAGGCCAAGGGTGAGTTAAGCAAAAATAAGTTGAACTTTAAAAAAAAGAAAAAAAACATTGGCAAAGCCAATAGGTTTGGCCTCTACGAAATCTATTGTTTTTGTCAATGTTTTTTTAGACTTGTGACACAGCAGCGATAGCTGCTGCGCAGCATGTCTTAAGTTTAAAAAAAATTATGAAACGGTCACTGCTAAACTTTAATATGGTCAATACTGGCCTCGTAATAGCGGCTTTAAAAAAAAATTAAAAAGTACTTTAGGACATGCTGCACAGCAGCTAGTGCTGCTGTGTGATATGCTTAAAAAACATTGACAAAACCAAGAGATTTTGTAGAGGCTATACCCGTTGCCTTTGCCAATGCGTGTTTACATAGTAAATGCCTGATGGGGATTTGAAAGCCCACTTTCTCAAGCTCGCTTATGCCTGTTCAAATGTTGGAGTGCAGGTGCTTTTACTAAGTTTATTACAGAAACAGAATGAGAGGTCTCTAAATGGAAAGAAGGAAACACAGAACAGGAAAATTCAGCATAACACAGAATTCCCAGCTCACTTGCTTTCCTGGTGTTGGCAAGTTGTTCTCAAGGTGTCGCACAAGGCAGGTAAAGATTACACGCAGCAGCTGACACCGTGCAAAACAAACAGATGCGTCACAAGCGGCCATAGATATTTAAAACCTGGAAGCTTGACTATGAGCACTTATCCCGCTGGAGCGTCAAAAGCAATGTTTTTGATCAAAGTATGAAAGCAAAACAGAACACGCCTGCAGCTGGACAAAAAACACTGTCTCCCTTGCAGAGGGTGACCTCACAGCACAGTGAAATGGTACCACAGCCACCAAACTGTGCCCCACGACCCCTCAGATCAAAGCACCCACCTCAGAAGCACAGCCAAAAGAGATGGCTAGCAGCTGTGCCTGGAAGTGATCTCATGCCTTGTGAAGAAATACACTTACGGAAGTCTAAAAACATATATGGATACTAGCAATGGTGAGAGTGTGCAGCCTGAGATGCTGAAGGATTTGTTTGAGGCATACAGGACAGCCAGGTGACACCCTGGGAGAGCATGAGCCAGCACCAGCCCCTCTGACCCACCGCGCGGCTCCTGCACCCTAGCCAGTGGACTTTCTGGACAACCGCCCGTGCGGGTCCTGGGCACCGTCCTAGACACCCAGCCTGTGCGGGTCCTGGGCACCGTCCTAGACACCCAGCCCGTGCGGGTCCTGGACACCCAGCCCGTACGGGTCCTGGACACCCAGCCCGTACGGGTCCTGGACACCCGTCCTGGGCACCCAGTGTAGGAGGCTGGACTGGCTTGTAGTGAGTACCAAGGGGTACTTGCACCTTGCACCAGGCCCAGTTATCCCTTATTAGTGTATAGGGTGTCTAGCAGCTTAGGCTGATAGATAATGGTAGCTTAGCAGAGCAGCTTAGGCTGAACTAGGAGACGAGTGAAGCTCCTACAGTACCACTTAGTGTCATATGCACAATATCATAAGAAAACACAATACACAGTTATACTAAAAATAAAGGTACTTTATTTTTATGACAATATGCCAAAGTATCTCAGAGTGTACCCTCAGTGAGAGGATAGGAAATATACACAAGATATATATACACAATACCAGAAATATGCAGTATAGTCTTAGAAAACAGTGCAAACCATGTATAGTTACAATAGGATGCAATGGGGAAACATAGGGATAGGGGCAACACAAACCATATACTCCAAAAGTGGAATGCAAACCACGAATGGACCCCAAACCTATGTGACCTTGTAGAGGGTCGCTGGGACTATTAGAAAATAGTGAGAGTGAGAAAAATAACCCTCCCCAAGACCCTGAAAAGTGAGTGCAAAGTGCACTAAAGTTCCCCTAAGGACAAAGAAGTCGTGTTAGAGGAATAATGCAGGAAAGACACAAACCAACAATGCAACAACGCTGGATTTCCAATCTGGGGTACCTGTGGAACAAGGGGACCAAGTCCAAAAGTCACAAGCAAGTCGGAGATGGGCAGATGCCCAGGAAATGCCAGCTGCGGGTGCAAAGAAGCTTCTACTGGACAGAAGAAGCTGCGGTTTCTGCAGGAACGCAAAGGGCTAGAGACTTCCCCTTTGGAGGACGGATCCCTCTCGCCTTGTAGAGTCGTGCAGAAGTGTTTTCCCGCCGAAAGAAGGCCAACAAGCCTTGCTAGCTGCAAATCATGCGGTTAGCGTTTTTGGATGCTGCTGTGGCCCAGGAGGGACCAGGAGGTCGCAAATTGGACCAGGAGGTAGAGGGGACGTCGAGCAAGACAAGGAGCCCTCTTAGCAGCAGGTAGCACCCGGAGAAGTGCCAGAAAAAGGCACTACGAGAATGCGTGAAACTGTGCTCACCCGAAGTCGCACAAAGAAGTCCCACGTCGCCGGAGAACAACTTAGGAGGTCGTGCAATGCAGGTTAGAGTGCCGTGGACCCAGGCTGGACTGTGCACAAAGGATTTCCGCCGGAAGTGCACGGAGGCCGGAGTAGCTGCAAAAGTCGCGGTTCCCAGCAATGCAGTCTAGCGAGGTGAGGCAAGGACTTACCTCCACCAAACTTGGACTGAAGAGTCACTGGACTGTGGGGGCTACTTGGACAGAGTTGCTGGATTCGAGGGACCTCGCTCGTCGTGCTGAGAGGAGACCCAAGGGACCGGTAATGCAGCTTTTTGGTGCCTGCGGTTGCAGGGGGAAGATTCCGTCGACCCACGGGAGATTTCTTCGGAGCTTCTAGTGCAGAGAGGAGGCAGACTACCCCCACAGCATGCACCAACAGGAAAACAGTCGAGAAGGCGGCAGGATCAGCGTTACAGAGTTGCAGTAGTCGTCTTTGCTACTTTGTTGCAGTGTTGCAGGCTTCCAGCGCGGTCAGCAGTCGATTCCTTGGCAGAAGGTGAAGAGAGAGATGCAGAGGAACTCGGATGAGCTCTTGCATTCGTTATCTAAAGTTTCCCCAGAGACAGAGACCCTAAATAGCCAGAAAAGAGGGTTTGGCTACCTAGGAGAGAGGATAGGCTACTAACACCTGAAGGAGCCTATCAGAAGGAGTCTCTGACGTCACCTGGTGGCACTGGCCACTCAGAGCAGTCCAGTGTGCCAGCAGCACCTCTGTTTCCAAGATGGCAGAGGTCTGGAACACACTGGAGGAGCTCTGGACACCTCCCAGGGGAGGTGCAGGACAGGGGAGTGGTTACTCCCCTTTTCTTTGTCCAGTTTCGCGCCAGAGCAGGGCTAAGGGGTCCCCTGAACCGGTGTAGACTGGCTTATGCAGAATTGGGCACATCTGTGCCCAAGAAAGCATTTCCAGAGGCTGGGGGAGGCTACTCCTCCCCTGCCTTCACACCATTTTCCAAAGGGAGAGGGTGTAACACCCTCTCTCAGAGGAAGTCCTTTGTTCTGCCATCCTGGGCCAGGCCTGGCTGGAACCCAGGAGGGCAGATGCCTGTCTGAGGGGTTGGCAGAAGCAGCAGCTGCAGTGAAACCCCAGGAAGGGCAGTTTGGCAGTACCCGGGTCTGTGCTACAGACCACTGGGATCATGGGATTGTGCCAACTATGCCAGGATGGCATAGAGGGGGCAATTCCATGATCATAGACATGTTACATGGCCATATTCGGAGTTACCATTGTGAAGCTACATATAGGTAGTGACCTATATGTAGTGCACGCGTGTAATGGTGTCCCCGCACTCACAAAGTCAGGGAAATTGGCCCTGAACAATGTGGGGGCACCTTGGCTAGTGCCAGGGTGCCCTCACACTAAGTAACTTTGCACCTAACCTTTACCAGGTAAAGGTTAGACATATAGGTGACTTATAAGTTACTTAAGTGCAGTGTAAAATGGCTGTGAAATAATGTGGACGTTATTTCACTCAGGCTGCAGTGGAATTGTCAGAGCTCCCTATGGGTGGCAAAAGAAATGCTGCAGCCCATAGGGATCTCCTGGAACCCCAATACCCTGGGTACCTCAGTACCATATACTAGGGAATTATAAGGGTGTTCCAGTAAGCCAATGTAAATTGGTAAAATTGGTCACTAGCCTGTTAGTGACAATTTGGAAAGAAATGAGAGAGCATAACCACTGAGGTTCTGGTTAGCAGAGCCTCAGTGAGACAGTTAGGCACTACACAGGGAACACATACATATAGGCCACAAACTTATGAGCACTGGGGTCCTGACTAGCAGGGTCCCAGTGACACATAACAAACATACTGAAAACATAGGGTTTTCACTATGAGCACTGGGCCCTGGCTAGCAGGATCCCAGTGAGACAGTGAAAACACCCTGACATACACTCACAAACAGGCCAAAAGTGGGGGTAACAAGGCTAGAAAGAGGCTACTTTCTCACACCCAGCCCGTGCGGGTCCTGGGCACCGTCCTGGGCACCCAGCCCGTGCAGGTCCTGGGCACCGTCCTGGGCACCCAGCCCGTGCGGGTCCTGGGCACCGTCCTGGGCACCCAGCCCGTGCGGGTCCTGGGCACCCAGCTGATGCACTGCATCTGTTCCCCGATCCAAAGCGAGGTGGGTTACTGCTCCCACAGGAGGACGGGAGGGTTCGCCGACCCTGTCTCTGCACCAGCGCATCGCTTTGTTAGTCTAATACCCAATCAAATCAAGCATGCTGGTAAAGAGGAAGTATTGACAGATACTCAGTATGTCTACTGGTTTTTAGGAACAGCCTACCAGGCAGCGCAAGCTTTCTGTCTGAAAAAGACCTCTCGTCAGATTACCAAGATCTTACAAAGAGCTTAAAGACTGCCTGTTGCAAACCAATTTGGTCATTTGTTATTCATTTGCTTGCTTCTCATTGGATAGCTTGCCGTTTTCACTTTGTGTTAGTCCCTCCCCTGGATCACAGCCAAATTTACTAGTGGTCTTCCACTGCCCACTATTAGGGAACTACTTTTTTTTGCTTAAGCACTCCACAAGAGTGCATGTGGCCTTCTCTGACCTCCGCTCTGTGTTGTTCGCTCTCATTTATGGGCTTCTCTTACCCCTGTGCTGCTCTCTCCCCTGTTCTTCCATCCCCCCACCCAGTGCTCCATGTTGCTCTTTCTCGCTCAAGTCCTTTGTCATCTTTTATCTCTCGTGCGCTCCCACTTCCCCTCTCACCCCAACTTCTGCCACCCCCTCCCCAATGCACTACTTTTCTCCTTCCTCCCTGCCACCCACTTCTGTTACCCGTCGGCTGACACACCATTTTTTATTTTTTCGAGTTTTTGTGGTAAGTTTTGTTTTTACTTACCTACGCAAGTGGTGTCCGCTATCTTGAAATTGTTAAGCAACAAAATGAAAGCAAACAGTACTTGTGTCATTCTGGTGGTACGCGCGTGCGCTCTGAGGTATGCATGCGTTACTGGAATGATGCAACAATCATCTTGTGTTTTTTGTTGTTTTGTACGATGATGCAGTGTCCCAGCACTCCCCCGGCACTGCTAAAAGCAAATAGGCCCCAAAGCTGCTCAAAAATGTTGGCAATGCTTGTTTTTGGTGTTACTAACATCCGTTCTGGAAGACTGTTGAAGCAATCTCTAGAAAGGTCGAATGAGGATGAAGAGGGCAATGAGTACTGCAGGCCAACTTTGGTACAAAGTCATGTAGTGTTTTTCAGTTACCATTTAGTAAAAATCAATGTGAACTGAAATAGAAAGTCCCAATAATGCGTCATTGACCAAGCAGTATAAAACTTTACAGGATCAAATTTGTGATTTCATACACTTTGTCAAACTTGATGATATATCGTCAGACAAGTTCAGAATTGTGAAGCGGATGACTAACTCTTCTGCGAATCACTAATGTAAGAATCCACAAAATACCATGTTTTGTGACTGACCGCCCCTACTGCTGATGGTTCATGCGCGGATTCATCCAGAACATGAAAGGCATGAGCAATAATCAAAGAATTAAGGGAACTTACACAAAGCAAGCACTGGCAGAGGCAGGTATCTCAAAGTGACTTTCTACATAGTACATTCTCTTCTTTACACACGCCCCGGCCAGCGTTAAATCAGCCTCTACTCAGACCTAATAACAGCGCTGCACATCACCTGTACAACCGCAGTATTGTGTATTCTTTCAGACTTACTTGGGGGTAAAATCAAATCCCCCAAATCAAGAAGTTTCACCCCGGACAGTGCTTTCTCAAGATATTCTTTGCAGGATATTAAAAGAAAAAAAAACAGTACTCAAAGAATATACTGATACAATTAGATTCTAGAGGCAGGCGTGCACATCTCTAGAAGGAACTGTTCAGAGGGCCCTGGAGAAGGTGTTCTTCAGCAATGCATGGAACGTACAGGTCTCATGGGAAAGTGAGAGATTTGCAGCTTAGATTCAGTCTCCTGCCCATCCTCTGTTGCAAGAACAGAGGCCCTAAACCCGATGCCTTGCCCCAGAGCTGGGGGCTTCTACAGTCTGTGGATGTCACTGTTAGTTGGCTGAAGGACCCCAAAAGAAGAGATGCCATCACTCAGAGCCCCATCAAACACTGCTGGTGCACAGAGTGTGAAATTCAAATTTGTGCAGCGCCCTCTGCCTTCCTTTCCACCATCCTCATGCAACACAACCCATCCGCCCCTCTTAGATCACCAGCACCGAGCCAGTAGGGAGTGTCACCCAAGAGTGAATGTTCTACAATTATTCTCATGTGTTGTTCGCATCTTGTTCCCTTAGATCAGCAACACAAAGAAAACTGTCATGACTCATCAAGAACCATTTCCAGTTATTTTCCCTCTGCCACTAACTTGAACAATCTGACCCATAAACCTAAACTTTTTTTTTTTTTAAGAAGAATCCTTGCTCACCCGTGGTAGGTTGGCCCCAGCGTCAAGGACTTCTGCTAAGAAAATTATGAGGAATGAGCGCATCACTGACTAACCAACAATACAGTTAAGAAACAGAGTCATAAAGTTTACTAAAACCACAGATACTTAATTAAAAATGGACACGTGGCAACTAGACGTTCCTGGCAGGGTCCAGACCCTCGTTACTCCTGTGGACCGCAGGGCGCTGATGCCACCAACCCTGGAGCAAACATGGAACCATTAGTTCAAGAAGACGGGTGGAGGAAGCTATTCCAACTCCTAGACAGGCAGCGGTTCTTCAACGTGGCAGCAGGCACTGCTATCCTCTCCCTGTTTCAGTTCCATGCGTTCTCTCCTTGTAGAATATCTAAAGGGTAAACTGGCCAATCAATGGCAAGGATGCATAGGCCAATCCTAGTAACACTCCTGGGGTTCTCACATTCAGTTTGTAGCTAAATGAAGCTCCTGCTGCCCTGGGAATATGTTTTTGGCCTACTATACATTTTCCTGGCATCTTAGGTCAGTCAGAGATTACGTGGGCAGGAGGCTGTGAGGGAACAGTCCCAAATGGACCCACTTCACCCCAAGAACCTCCACTGGATCCCCATACAGAAGAGATGCCTATTTAACATGCTGAGCCACACCCACAAGGCCCTTCACAGTCAAGGACCAGCCTACATCAACCACCGCTTGAACTTACACCTCCCCTTTTCTTGCTCACACCCCCTGCATCCACTGCAACAGAAGTAGTAGTGGAGGACGCTCCTTCTCCTACCTCGCGGCTAAATCCTGGAACATCCTCCTCCTGCACACCCGGACCTCCACCAAGCTCCTGGAATTTCAGAAGGCAATCAAGACCTGCTGTTCAACTGAACCCACCTAAAGCAGAAAGGCCCTTAGAGTCTGGGTAACCTCACTGGTGATTAACTGTGATTTATGAATCATGCTTGATTGAACTGATTTACGACAAGTGTCCCAGAGTCATAAAGCTGCGCACTCTAAAACTGGGTAACCAAGACACTTACTTCAGGTGCATGGTTCTAAGTAGCAAAGAGTGAAGGCCTAGCCACAGAATCACATGAGCTTCAACCTCTAATCACAGCTTTAACTTCAAAAAGAAGACGATGGACTTTAGTCACAAATAGGTAAATGGACCAATTAAAATTAGGATCTATAAAGAAAACAAGATGATGTTAGTCACTTTTATGGCTGAAATAAAAAAGCACGTCTCTACAGCTTCTGTGAGCTAGAATGCCTATAACTGGTCAACGTTATCCCATCTTGGGGCATCATGAAGAGTTTTCAAACTCGCCTAGTTTCCAGTTACTTGTGAATGCTTTCTCCTGCAAGGGGTTTGTGTATCACACTGACCAACTCCCTGTGCTGAAGCCTCAGCCACTGAGGTTCCAGCACTCAAAAATGTAAAGTATCCCACTAAATTTTCAGACCCTAAATCTTAACTATAAGTTATTAGAACCCAAACCCCGATGACTGCCTGTGAAGGTCCGTGGGCCAGTTTTAAAGTCAAGGCATGGCGTAGTCGCTGCTCTGTGTTTACGACACAGTTGAAGTCACTGGAGTGCAGGTATCCAACCGGTTCCTAATTTTTAAAGGGCCAGATACAGTAATGCCCGGCACCCACTATATCAGAAGGAGAAACTAAAGATTTAGGGTGCTGTATCTCAACATGTAGTAGCTGAGGTTTGTTGGGTTGCGGGCAGTCACACTGGTAATGGTGTCATCAGTTCCTATTGAGAATCACACAGGGTTAGGGTCTTAACTGCAACTTTAAAAGTGAACATCTTCAAACTGTACAACACAGAGACACAGGGGCCTTCAGACGCATGTTTAAGAGGGGCCCGGAATCATAGTTTGATGGTCTATCAGACTTCTAGAGTTGCGCATTTGCTTTTGTGATGCAATGACATCTCCACATTTTACATTTCTTATTGGTCACGCACCACCACTCAAGGGTTATTTTAAAATGCAGTTCTCACAGGGAAAAGAACATGATTCACTCCTGCCTATTATGAGAAGGCACAACCTTGAAAAAGAATAAACGACAGTAGCCCGCTAGTGAGTGCTGCAGGCTTCTGCTGTAAACAAAGTACACACAAAAGGGGACGGGATGCTTCCAATTTGTCTAACCACTGGCAATTGCTCAGGGCACATCCCAATCCATGGTTTTTCACCCACAAGCCACCTCAATTTGGACTCAGCCATATGCAAATCAGTCTTGAGCCTGCTCCCCATAGAAACAGTCCAGCCTGAACTGTCAGGCCAGGTCTTTCCTGAACCAGAATTCAAGCACGCAGGACCGGTTTCACCGTAGCTACGGGCTCATCAGCTAGGTACAGCTTGGTTCCAGTGACACAATGAGCATGGGGCCCACGTTTGGGCAAAAGCATGTGCGCTTAAGTGTGCTGGTGCATTATAGCCAGACCTAGTGATTTATTGGGTTTACCAAAGCTTGTTTGGGTTTTTTCCACTATAGCAGGCTTTAATGCTTACGTCGGGAATCGTGTGAGCCTTAAGTTTACATACACACACTGTCAGAAAATCTAGCTGCTTAAAACAAACCAAACATTGGCAAAGTCTATAGATCTGGCTTAATTGTGACCACCCATGGAGAAATGTGCATGCACAAATGCAGTTTGCGCGCATTAGCACCTTAAAGCCAGAGCTTTTGGGTTTGCGAATTCCTGTATGCTATTTTTAATCACAGGAGCAGCATAATCACCACTGGAATTCCATGGCCACGACCCTGCACCAGTCTCCTTATCTCTGGTTTCCCCACCCTGGGCAGCCCCTCATCACCTTAGAGTGAAGCTACAGCATGTCAAGGTTGTGAGCCCTTCTGCAGCCGTAAAAGGAAATCACACCTCGCACTGCCCACGCCACCTCACTCCTGCAGCAGCATGCCTGTCCCGGGACTTTAAAAGGCCTGGATTTGGGAATTCACTGTATGTTCCTGTGCCTTGGACAGTGGTGTTTGCTGACATTCCACAGTTTTGACCCAGCTCAGTTAGACTGAACTGCTCTAAACACAGGCCAAAGGAAGCTTTAAATCGTAGCTTTCCACATCTTCGGGCATACCCAAATATAATATTATATGGTCGATAATCAATATTAGAAAGGCCATGAATCAATCTAATCCATGGCGGAAGTTGTTTCCTGCACAACCCGTGCTGCCTCAGTCGCAGGAGGACGAAGATGTGCTTAAAGAAAGTGGAATTCATCCTCAGGGGTGAGCAACATGTAAAGGGATCTTTCAGTCCACCTCAAAGACAAGTGCATGCTGGTATCTGTAGTTCGAGCAAAGTATCTAAACTGTGTAAGGCTGGATTGCATAGAGTTTCCCATGTTATGCTCGAAGTCAAGTGCTCGTTTGCCGAGCAAAGTATATACTTTATGTCCTTTTGGAAATGAAATGTTAACAGCCCACACAGTTCTGAACAGTAAAAGGTTAGAAACCAAAATTTACAATTTCCAGTTCTGGAAGTTCCACAGTTTTCCCCCTTTCGTGAAGATCCCAGTGTTGCTTCAGACCTTTGCTTATGCCCGTTAACTGTTGCGGTAATTTTTGTTTATATTTAAGTGCCAGATAAATCAATAGTTTTTTTATAAATACAGATCTTCTGCACAGACATTTTTGTTATAATTAAGTAATGGGCTGTGCAACTCACCTTGGGGCTGAAGTCCCAATTTTCACAAAGATGTCCGTAAGTGAAATACTCTGCAAAGTTTTCAACATTTGCAAAGTGTGCCAAAAAACCTTGCAAAGCACAACCCTAGTATAAGCAGCACGAGTCATCAGTTCGATAGAGTGGACATTTAAGAAAGCGACAGTACTATTTAGGGTGCTTGCACTGTCAGTTATGGGTTCATCACTCCCTGGTTCCTGTCCTTACATCATGAGATGAGTCCATGTTTTGGAGATAAGCTCCCTGCTGCCTACCCAAAACTGAAAATGTCAAACTCCTCCCCCACAGGTGTGCCTACAAAGAACCACCTCAGGTCTGAAACCTACTGTTTTGTTGGTTTCTTTTGGGAAGAAGTCACCCATGTCTTACTGTTTCTAGATGGTAGATCCGGATTACATTATGGGTTCCATCTGGGCTTTTTCTACAAGCTATTTCCTTCTATTGTAAAGTGCGTTCCCAGTTGTTGCTGGCTTTCTATGCCCCGGCTGGGCTTGTGGCAGGTGAATGGTGGCCTTCATTACTCCTGTGCCTTTTTAGGGGCGGATTCAGTAGTTTTCCTATCGTTACTTGACCTCCAGCTGGGACTGGGCCTGGGGTTGATTTCCTGGATGTTGACATTATCCTTTCTGGATGGATCTTAACACCCACCACAAGGATGCAGGATGGATGCTGACTTCCCCCGTGTGTGCTCCCTGATGGGTGATGGGCTGGGTGGAACTGTCTGCTGAGCCAGCCTGGGGGGCCTTTGCTGCAACACAGGTGTGTACCCTCCCCCTCGCATCCTTTCTTTTATTCCAGGAGAGTGGGCTGGGCTTTCCCGTGCTGCTACCTGTTGGGCAGGTCGCACGCGTTTTGTAATTACCTTTTGCTAAAAACTGTCTTTATTTTGTAAGCATTAACTTCAATTTAGTTTCTTCACATAAATACCAGTTCTGATCAATGAATGTCTTCACATTTCCAGGGAGGCAGTCCAAGGCACAGAGATCCTCCCGCTATTAGCAATCAATGACGTCAAACTTTGTGGTACGTCATGTATGACATGCTGGCACTATTACTACCATACATTAAAGTCCTTTGGCACGGTCAGCATGAAGAGTCTATGGCACTGGGTCCTGCCACTATCGAGTCATTAAAGGCCCCAAGCTGCCCAGCGCACACAGCCTAAGGTGAAAGATAACTTTACTATCAGTCGTTAACGCCCTTTTTCAACTTTATTTGCAATGAACGCCATGGGTGACCTTCCACTGGGCTATGCCCTTTACAATGCCAGCCACACACAGTCTAAGGCACGGATGTGCTAAAACTGACAGTCACTTCAGGGCCTCTCCATGCCCAGCACATGCCACCCAAGCTTCAGGGTGGCTGCTAATTACCACAAGATAGGGGCGCCCTTATAAACTGCTGGAGATGCACTTTACAGCTCTTGGACCCAGTTACTTGCCACCAGCTGCCCGACGGGTCAGGGCCACTATGGTCCATTAATGCCCTGAAGCTGCCAGGTGCATGCCATCTAAGCTTCAGGGTGGCTGCTAATTACCACATGACAGGGGTGCCCCTGTCACTGCTGGAGATGCACTTTACAGCTCTGGGACCCCGTTACTTGCCACCAGCTGCCCGACGGGTCAGGGCCACTATGGTCCATTAATGCCCTGAAGCTGCCAGGTGCATGCCATCTAAGCTTCAGGGTGGCTGCTAATTACCACATGACAGGGGTGCCCCTGTCACTGCTGGAGATGCACTTTACAGCTCTGGGACCCCGTTACTTGCCACCAGCTGCCTGACGGGTCAGGGCCACTATGGTCCATTAATGCCCTGAAGCTGCCAGGTGCATGCCATCTAAGCTTCAGGGTGGCTGCTAATTACCACATGACAGGGGTGCCCCTGTCACTGCTGGAGATGCACTTTACAGCTCTTGGACCCAGTTACTTCCACCAGCTGTCCGATGGCTCCGGGCCACTATGGTCCATTAATGCCCTGAAGCTGCCAGGTGCGTGCCATCTAAGCTTCAGGGTGGCTGCTAATTACCACATGACAGGGGTGCCCCTGTCACTGCTGGAGATGCACTTTACAGCTCTGGGACCCCGTTACTTCCACCAGCTGTCCGATGGCTCCGGGCCACTATGGTCCATTAATGCCCTGAAGCTGCCAGGTGCATGCCATCTAAGCTTCAGGGTGGCTGCTAATTACCACATGACAGGGGTGCCCCTGTCACTGCTGGAGATGCACTTTACAGCTCTGGGACCCCGTTACTTCCACCAGCTGTCCGATGGCTCCGGGCCACTATGGTCCATTAATGCCCTGAAGCTGCCAGGTGCATGCCATCTAAGCTTCAGGGTGGCTGCTAATTACCACATGACAGGGGTGCCCCTGTCACTGCTGGAGATGCACTTTACAGCTCTTGGACCCCGTTACTTGCCACCAGCTGTCCGATGGCTCCGGGCCACTATGGTCCATTAATGCCCTGAAGCTGCCAGGTGCGTGCCATCTAAGCTTCAGGGTGGCTGCTAATTACCACATGACAGGGGTGCCCCTGTCACTGCTGGAGATGCACTTTACAGCTCTTGGACCCCGTTACTTGCCACCAGCTGCCCGACGGGTCAGGGCCACTATGGTCCATTAATGCCCTGAAGCTGCCAGGTGCGTGCCATCTAAGCTTCAGGGTGGCTGCTAATTACCACATGACAGGGGTGCCCCTGTCACTGCTGGAGATGCACTTTACAGCTCTGGGACCCCGTTACCCTCACCAGCTGCCCGACGGGTCAGGGCCACTATGGTCCATTAATGCCCTGAAGCTGCCAGGCGCACGTGGCACTGGGCCTGCCCTGTTAGTGCAGCATCGGTGATGACACCCCCCCCCAGCACAGGTAGTCCTGAGAGCAGGAGCTGCTGACCCCGACCTCCCTCCCCAGCCCTGCTGCTGGCACATGAAGGACAACAACTTCTTATCAGCAGCCTCTGCCCCGCGCCCCGCTCTCTGCTGCCAAGCACGCCCTCCCCGGCCCTACCTGTCACAGACCTCCAGACCCGCTCCCAGCTCCTCTTCCGCCGTCCTCACGTGTGCCCTTGTGCAACTTCTGGCTCGGAAACAAAGCGCGCATGCGCACGGCTTCTGCTAGCGACAGGGCATGACGGGAAATGTAGTCTGGTAATGGAAAAAGAGAGAACTGACAATGAGCAGAGCCATGGAGAGGGGCGGCCATCTTCGAACGGTACATTCCAACGTCAGAAAGAGAGAACGGACAATAAGTGGAGTCCCGGGGAGGCGGCGGCCATGTTGGAACGGTGCGAACCACGTCTGCGAGTGAGGGTGAAACACAAACACGCGCCGAAGGAAATAACATGAACGTGTTTCAGCAACAAACTATAGCAGACCGATCGACTTCAATTTGGAGCTACAAGCCACTGAGTGTGTGTAACCCGAGAAAAGACACACTTGGTGCGGTGAAGAGAGAGGACCTGGCGTTGCTGACAGTTCGAGTCTCGGCGTCGGCGCCACATCCTGTGATCCTGGGCACATCACTGACGTCACCCGGGCATACACACCTCAATATAAGCCCTGCGCGCGGAAGGCGCCCGGCCCCTGTGGGACAAGCTCCCCGGGCCACACACCGCAACAGTTTGAAACTGGACACAGGCAGACTAGGAAAGATAAAAAGGGTGATTAGTATTGAAGAGGAGGGTATTTTAGGGGGGGACATATACCAACATTTCAGAACACGAACTAGGACATTTTGAAACAAAAATCAGGAGAATGTATTTCCCCCATTGACTTCCACTGAAGCTGAAGCAATTTCAGGGGAGAGACAGACACAATAAAGTCATTTAAGCATCGCTGGCAAGTTTCATATTGCGTATGTGTCACATTACCATGGCTTGTGCGTGCTTAACACCGAGTGAAAGTTAATTGCAATTAGAAGCATGCTGAAAAATTCCTGTAAAAATAGATATTAGTAACCACCCCACAAATGCAGCACTAATGTGCCACTTTTTTTTTGTGTCACTCTTTTTTAGGGTTGAGCCTGCGTCGCATGCACTTGCGCATGCGTTTCGCTTGCGAGACACTTTAGGAGTTAAAAAAGGGCTCGGAGCCCCAGTCCACGTCAGTGTCTTTCATTGGTTCGTGGGCTTGCCTGTTAAAATCTGCTTGCTTTCATTAGGGGAAGGCACGCGTACGTCATGCCTTTTCCGGAGGTTAGCCCTCCTCGAGCGCAGCGACCAAGTACTGAAAACATGCGAGGCTCGCTGTTTTCTGTCAGATTTGTGCACTACTTTTTATCTTTTGTTCGCAGTGCGATCTCGCTTGTTTCAATTGTTATTGGATAGGTATGATTGTTCCCATCTTTTCTGCCTGCAAAGGATCAAATATTATGATTACCATTGTAGCTTCTGACCCTTTCACCCAACTACAACATCGATAAAAGGAGCTGCAGCAGCAATTGTTGCATTCACAGCAATTCTAAATATCGCACAGCGGGAAATCGCATTGATCCAAAAGCGAAAAAATACTGGCAATCGGGACACAAACAAACTGTGCTTCAGGTCAAGAGAGAAGGGACATAATGAAAGTTTCCACGTGAAAACCTCCATCAACACACACGAATGCCCTCTCCACAGAAAATATATAAGAATTGTGCATTGTCATTTATACTTTTCACATACTCTCACGCCTTTTATAAATACATGGTTAGCACTTGTAGGTTTGAATAAGCAGCTTTGGCAAAACTGATTTCAAGAGACTGGCACAACAGAAACATAACTTAGTTAGATCCGTCAACCAATAGATAGTGTTGAGGCATTAGAAATGGCAAACGCCAGATAAAGCCCCATGTACAAGGTGGGGGATGGGGCATATAAACAGTGAGACTGGGAGAAGACGTATTTAGTGTGTGCAATAAGTACATTCTAGCCCAGTTTAAACCCAGAAGGGTAGCATAACATGGAGCTCGGTGCCTACCACACTCAGTTAGACAAGTCACAGTACTTCTAGGCCATTTTCCACCCAGTAAGTTTAGTTAAGTTTGAAACGCTGAAAATTACTTGGACAAATGCAGTGGATGTGACTTTTATTGTACACTGGATTAACCAGCTGCAAAGGTTTACACAGGGGTTTGGTGCAAGCACTGAAAATGTGTGGCCCACTTCTTGTGGGGCCTTAAGTGTTTAAAAGTGAACATAAGAAATGGTAAGAGATAGTGGTTAATGGTTGCTAATGTATTTGTAATTTATTTCATTGTTACATAGCACAGCTTTCAAAAGATAAGTACTCATACAGGAAGGTAATTACAGCTTCACAAGGATAAAACGGGATTGACATTGCTGTCATAAAAAAAAGATGGAATAACATATTTTCTCAGAAATAGCGCTAATACCTGATTTGAAGCATCAGTATTTTTTCGTCTAAAGTAAACCCCTCTCCTGAAGGTCGAAAACTGAGTATATGAGCAAATAAATACAGGGAGAGGAACACTGTCAACTCCGCTCTGCCAACCTCGCCCTCGCCATCGTCCCCCGAATCCAGCGCAAGACCTCTGGCGGCAGATCCTTCTCCTTCCTCGCCGCCAAGACCTGGAACTCTCTCCCCACCTCACTACGCCAGACCCAGGACCTCCTCACCTTCAGGAGACTCCTCAAGACATGGCTCTTCGAACGCTAGCAGCATCCCCCCCCCAGCGCCTCGAAACCCTGTCGGGTACATAGCGCGCTTTATAAATTCACTGATTGATTGATTGATTGAACAGGCACATCACCAACTAGATCATCAGATAAGCCAAGTGGGTTGGATAGTCTTGGTGGCAGGCACTGAATACAAACAGTTTGTTCCGTGGTGTTCAAAATATATTTCTGACGTTGTGCAGGTGTGACGTGCTGGTTGTCCAGTACCATTATTTGGGCCATTGGTGCTGGTTGTCTATATTTTTGGATCCCTGCCACCATTATTACTGTTCTGATCTCTAAACTGCTACAAGTATCTCTGAATTATTAGTGAGACGACATCTGGTTCTACACAGAACTAAGCACAAGCATTTCTGAAAACAACTATCGGGCATTGCACAGTGGATTGCCCATGTGGTCCATGTTGGCCCTCATGTTACTGGCAGAATTTTGGCATATTTAACAGAAATTTGATATTAATGACATTGCCCAACCATATGGTGCAGTACCCTGGTTCATTTGGCAAAATACCAGAGAATAAAAGCAACACTGGCATTTCAAGGGTGAAATAAACCCTTAATTTTTAGGTCGAGCATAGCAGCGGGCAAGCGCTGCTTTTCCGATGTGTTAATATGTATCTGGGATTTTAACCACACCTACCATTATCACTCGTTCATGGGCTTGCCCTTCAAAAATCATTTATTTTTGTAGTTAAATGATTTCCGTTTGTCCCTCCTTGGGGCGATTTAGTTACCACCTTGGATATCGCCCCTGTTACATGGTTAATTGCACTGTTGCCGATTCGTTTGACAGTGAGCGAACTTGTTTTCCCTTTTGTGTGCTCCTTCACACTGATGCCGTGGCACTTTGAATGGGCTCACTTACGTGAAACTGTATTACTTTTCATTTTCAATTTATGTGATAAAAAACGTCCGGTTAGGAGTTTACAACGCTAATATCTCTAACTTGAGCAAATGCGAGACCCTTTGCATTGCAAATGCTTGTTTTAAATGTACTTGCAATGAGACAACATATTGCGTCTGCAGAGAGCAGGGACTACATACCGCCAGCCTCAACCAACAGTGTACATTGTCCGAAGTTTAAGTATGACACCTGTTAACCTTTTTGTTGAACTTTTACCTCTCCTGGCTGCAGACACTGGTAGCAGCTAAATGTTCATCTCCAGAGGCTCTCTCAGCATACTGACAAGTAGCTTTTGTCACTGGCACATAAAGAACTGCTTCTAAGAGCAGAGCTCCTCGCCACAGTGCATCACAAAATATTCCAGCGTGGCAATGCGGTTATGACTAACAGTTTGCGTTAGTCTGACCTGTGATGCATGGCACTTGGCAGGGCTCTTTTAGACTTCAATGTAGGGCATCTACCGCCTAATTCGAATCTATTGTTTAATTAACAAAGACAACCCTGGATCCACATGGACCAGGAGAGGTATGTACTATTAAAATAACAACTATCCTGTGGGACTCATTCAAAAGTGGTACCTTCGTACAGCCCTGCCAAGCTCCCAGGTCCCTGCGAATAGCTTTCTTAACACCGCCTTAGCGTCATAAAAATGACACTAAGGTGGAGTTAAGGAGGCGCTTGGGGCTTGTAAATCTGCCCCAAAATGTCCTTACTTTCTTCTAGGTTTGAAAAGAAAAATCCTGGACTGGAGCAGTTCATCAGGTATGAACCTGGGAAACTTGGTAGCTGTGCATGGAGTGCCTGTGCACCCACTGCTGGTAAACCCATAAGGAGGTGTCAGACCATTCATCGGTTCTTTCGTCGGGAGGAACAAGTTGTCTCACTCTCGTGTACATTCTGTCACATCCTTGTGTTATTGTATGGAATTGTAATTCCATTTACATACCATTTACTACGCCGCACACGCCTTAAACCCAAAGCGCTAATAAGGAAGAAGCTGAGGACCAACAGCACATCAAAGGCTTGTCTGCTCCTACAGTCATCAAGGGATCTCCTGCTCCTACAGTCATCGAGGGCTCTCCTGCTCCTACAGTCATCGAGGGCTCTCCTGCTCCTACAGTCATCAGGGCTCTCCTGCTCCTACAGTCATCGAAGGCTCTCCTGCTCCTACAGTCACCGAGGGCTCTCCTGCTCGTACAGTCACCGAGGGCTCTCCTGCTCGTACAGTCATCGAAGGCTCTCCTGTCCCTACAGTCATCGAAGGCTCTCCTGTCCCTACAGTCATCGAAGGCTCTCCTGCTCCTACAGTCATCGAGGGCTCAGTCATCGAAGGCTCTCCTGCTCCTACAGTCATCGAGGGCTCTCCTGCTCCTACAGTCATCAAAGGCTCTCCTGCTCGTACAGTCATCGAGGGCTCTCCTGTCCCTACAGTCATCGAGGGATCTCCTGCTCCTACCGTCATCGAGGGCTCTCCTGCTCCTACAGTCATCGAGGGCTCTCCTGCTCCTACAGTCATCAAAGGCTCTCCTGCTCCTACAGTCATCGAGGGATCTCCTGCTCCTACAGTCATCGAGGGCTCTCCCTCCTACAGTCATCGAGGGCTCTCCTGCTCCTACAGTCATCGAGGGCTCTCCTGCTCCTACAGTCATCGAAGGCTCATCTGCTCTTACAGTCATCGAAGGCTCTCCTGCTCCTACAGTCATCGAGGGATCTCCTGCTCATACAGTCATCGAAGGCTCTCCTGTCCCTACAGCCATCGAAGGCTCTCCTGCTCCTACAGTCATCAAAGGCTCTCCTGTCCCTACAGTCATCGAGGGCTCTCCTGCTCATACAGTCATCGAAGGCTCTCCTGCTCGTACAGTCATCGAGGGCTCTCCTGCTCATACAGTCATCGAAGGCTCTCCTGCTCGTACAGTCATCGAGGGCTCTCCTTCTCATACAGTCATCGAGGGCTCTCCTGCTCCTACAGTCATCGAGGGCTCTCCTGCTCATACAGTCATCGGGGGCTCTCCTTCTCATACAGTCATCGAAGGCTCATCTGCTCTTACAGTCATCGAAGGCTCTCCTGCTCCTACAGTCATCGTGGGCTCTCCTTCTCATACAGTCATCGAGGGCTCATCTGCTCCTACAGTCATCGATGGCTCTCCTGCTCCTACAGGCATAGAAGGCTCTCCTGTCCCTACAGTCATCGAGGGCTCTCCTGCTCCTACAGTCATCGAGGGCTCTCCTGCTCCTACAGTCATCAAAGGCTCTCCTGCTCGTACAGTCATCGAGGGCTCTCCTGCTCCTACAGTCATCGAGGGCTCTCCTGTCCCTACAGTCATCGAGGGCTCTCCTGCTCATACAGTCATCGAAGGCTCTCCTGCTCCTACAGTCATCTAGGGCTCTCCTGCTCCTACAGTCATCGAGGGCTCATCTGCTCATACAGTCACCGAGGGCTCTCCTGCTCGTACAGTCATCGAGGGCTCTCCTGCTCCTACAGTCATCGAGGGCTCTCCTGCTCCTACAGTCATCGAGGGCTCTCCTGCTCCTACAGTCATCGAGGGCTCATCTGCTCATACAGTCATCGAGGGCTCTCCTGCTCGTACAGTCATCGAGGGCTCTCCTGCTCCTACAGTCATCGAGGGCTCTCCTGCTCATACAGTCATCGAAGGCTCTCCTGTCCCTTCAGTCATCGAAGGCTCTCCTGTCCCTACAGTCATCGAAGGCTCTCCTGCTCCTACAGTCATTGAGGGCTCATCTGCTCCTACAGTCATCAGGGCTCTCCTGCCCCTACAGTCATCGAGGGCTCTCCTGCTCCTACAGTCATCGAGGGCTCTCCTGCTCCTACAGTCAGCGAAGGCTCATCTGCTCTTACAGTCATCGAGGGCTCTCCTGCTCCTACAGTCATCGAGGGCTCTCCTGCTCCTACAGTCATCGAGGGCTCTCCTGCTCCTACAGTCATTGAAGGCTCATCTGCTCTTACAGTCATCGAAGGCTCTCCTGCTCGTACAGTCATCGAGGGCTCTCCTGCTCCTACAGTCATCGAGGGCTCTCCTGCTCCTACAGTCATCGAAGGCTCTCCTGCTCCTACAGTCATCGAGGGCTCTCTTGCTCGTACAGTCATCGAGGGCTCTCCTGCTCCTACAATCATCGAGGGCTCTCCTGCTCCTACAGTCAGCGAGGGCTCATCTGCTCTTACAGTCATCGAAGGCTCTCCTGCTCGTACAGTCATCGAGGGCTCTCCTGCTCCTACAGTCATCGAGGGCTCTCCTGCTCGTACAGTCATCGAGGGCTCTCCTGCTCCTACAGTCATCGAGGGCTCTCCTGCTCCTACAGTCATCGAAGGCTCTCCTGTCCCTACAGTCATCGAGGGCTCTCCTGCTCATACAGTCATTGAGGGCTCTCCTGCTCCTACAGTCATCGAGGGCTCTCCTGCTCATACAGTCATCGAGGGCTCTCCTGCTCCTACAGTCATCGAGGGCTCTCCTGCTCCTACAGTCATCGAGGGCTCTCCTGTCCCTACAGTCATCGAGGGCTCTCCTGCTCCTACAGTCATCGAAGGCTCTCCTGTCCCTACAGTCATCGAAGGCTCTCCTGCTCCTACAGTCATCGAAGGCTCTCCTGCCCCTACAGTCATCGAGGGCTCTCCTGTCCCTACAGTCATCGAGGGCTCTCCTGTCCCTACAGTCATCGAGGGCTCATCTGCTCCCACAGTCATCGAAGGCTCTCCTGCTCCTACAGTCATCGAAGGCTCTCCTGCCCCTACAGTCATCGAGGGCTCTCCTGTCCCTACAGTCATCGAGGGCTCTCCTGCTCATACAGTCATCGAAGGCTCTCCTGTCCCTACAGTCATCGAAGGCTCATCTGCTCCTACAGTCATCGAAGGCTCTCCTGCTCCTACAGTCATCGAGGGCTCATCTGCTCCTACAGTCACCGAAGGCTCATCTGCTCGTACAGTCATCGAAGGCTCTCCTGCTCCTACAGTCACCGAGGGCTCATCTGCTCCTACAGTCACCGAAGGCTCATCTGCTCGTACAGTCATCGAAGGCTCTCCTGCTCCTACAGTCATCGAAGGCTCTCCTGCCCCTACAGTCATCGAGGGCTCTCCTGTCCCTACAGTCATCGAGGGCTCTCCTGTCCCTACAGTCATCGAGGGCTCATCTGCTCCCACAGTCATCGAAGGCTCTCCTGCTCCTACAGTCATCGAAGGCTCTCCTGCCCCTACAGTCATCGAGGGCTCTCCTGTCCCTACAGTCATCGAGGGCTCTCCTGCTCCTACAGTCATCGAGGGCTCTCCTGCTCCTACAGTCATCGAGGGCTCATCTGCTCATACAGTCACCGAAGGCTCTCCTGCCCCTACAGTCATCGAGGGCTCTCCTGTCCCTACAGTCATCGAGGGCTCTCCTGCTCCTACAGTCATCGAAGGCTCTCCTGCTCCTACAGTCATCGAGGGCTCATCTGCTCCTACAGTCACCGAAGGCTCTCCTGCCCCTACAGTCATCGAGGGCTCTCCTGTCCCTACAGTCATCGAGGGCTCTCCTGCTCATACAGTCATCGAAGGCTCTCCTGTCCCTACAGTCATCGAAGGCTCATCTGCTCCTACAGTCATCGAAGGCTCTCCTGCCCCTACAGTCATCGAGGGCTCTCCTGTCCCTACAGTCATCGAGGGCTCTCCTGCTCCTACAGTCATCGAGGGCTCATCTGCTCCTACAGTCATCGAGGGCTCTCCTGTCCCTACAGTCATCGAGGGCTCTTCTGTCCCTACAGTCATCGAGGGCTCTCCTGCTCCTACAGTCATCGAGGGCTCATCTGCTCCCACAGTCATCGAAGGCTCTCCTGCTCCTACAGTCATCGAAGGCTCTCCTGCCCCTACAGTCATCGAGGGCTCTCCTGTCCCTACAGTCATCGAGGGCTCTCCTGCTCATACAGTCATCGAAGGCTCTCCTGTCCCTACAGTCATCGAAGGCTCATCTGCTCCTACAGTCATCGAAGGCTCTCCTGCTCCTACAGTCATCGAGGGCTCATCTGCTCCTACAGTCACCAAAGGCTCTCCTGCCCCTACAGTCATCGAGGGCTCTCCTGTCCCTACAGTCATCGAGGGCTCTCCTGCTCATACAGTCATCGAAGGCTCTCCTGTCCCTACAGTCATCGAAGGCTCATCTGCTCCTACAGTAATCGAAGGCTCTCCTGCCCCTACAGTCATCGAGGGCTCTCCTGTCCCTACAGTCATCGAGGGCTCTCCTGCTCCTACAGTCATCGAGGGCTCATCTGCTCCTACAGTCATCGAAGGCTCGTCTGCTGATACAGTCCATAAGCACATGGAACACACTACGGGCTCGTACTATAGACTTTAGCGGGACTACGTGTCTTCTTCCCTTGAGCCTGCTTGTAAAAAAATAGTAAATGTGTGTTTGTTCCTTTTACATTCCAATATTGTAATTCAAAGGTGTTTGGAACGCTCCGTGCTCAATAATGAAAAACTTTAAACTTTGTGGGTACAAAGATGAGTCGATTAAAGATCTGATCTGTACGTGATGGGCCCTCTTAGGTCTAACAAGGGTGATACCTCAAAGGAGGATTTATAAAACCATCATCAGAGCTATTCAACATGCAGTCAAGTAAACTGTCGATTTATTGGTAAACTGATGACATTTTCAGATCGTGCATATTCTCGCCGTTTATAATGGGGGTACTTGACTGCTATTACTGTGCATTTTTAAACAACATTTTATGAAACACATTACCCCTGACAAAGCGCTGAAGCACTTTATGGGAGCACTGATGCCAGTAATAAAGTCATGCTTTTAAGTGCCAGCGTGCAGCCGGGCCTTCCACCATATCCCAAACACCTTTATAAATAGAGTCCCGGGGGAGGGGGTTTCCTGCCCCCCTGGGGGGAGAGTGCAGTGATGGCATGTGAGGTATGGCTGCTGGGACTGGGCCTGGCGCACCATTTGTCAGGGTGTCACCTAATCTCTGCAGGCCACCAGCCCAGGCATGCCTCGCTCATACCTGTCAACTTATTAACAGCAAAGTGAGTGGGGGAAGCGCTGCAAACACGGCCACGGGAGCCGGGCAGACACCACGGGTCTCCCCAAGGATGTTTGTGCAGATCGCAGAGCTGCCACGTTTCCAGTTTGCTTGGGTCCGGCATGTCCAGATTGGCGTGTGCGTATGTGTGACACAGTTTAATGTCTCGCGTGTCACACTTTGCATCACAGCTTATCACGACTAAAGTAAGTTCCCTAATGGGGGAACGCCCCCTTTGCATATATTATGTTTGGCGCAGGCGTAATGTAGTGCAAAGCGTTACAGAGTGGCGCAATGCATGCGTTGCGCCATTCTGTAAATATGGCGCGGGGATCTCGGCCTCGTTGGGCCACATTAACCTAAAATATAATCATGCTAATGTGGTGCACGGTGGCGCTAGGGCATTATAAATATGCCCCTTAGTTTCTCACTCAACCAGAGCTCTCAAGTGGCCCCTTACTTGTAGTATTTAAAATATGTGAATTAATCAGAAACTACAACACACCCACACAAGATTCCCAAGGTCTTCTTCACATGTACAAATGTGGCGACCAAAGGGTTGTGTTGGAGTGGGAAGGCCATAGTGGCCCCTTGTTATTAAAGCCAAGAAGACAAGGGAGTAGGCACCTCAGACATTGTGGCTTACTGTAGAGCCTCGCACCCAACAGAAGTGAAGGGATAGCTCAATGAATCCCCATCAGGACGGACATATTTAAGGGAAAGATGGGTGATGGTGACACAAACTCTCTACACTGCTTGTACAGAGGAAGGACCGACCCACCACTTCCATCGGCCACGTACACGGTAGTACTAGTGCGTACGAAACGCGTAACATAAGGACAAAGAGACCCCACTACGACCTGGCAACAAGCTCAAGCAGTGCATTCATTGCAAGGTTTTTGTAGGTAGCATAATAATTGTATTTCTAATTTGGGGGACTTGACAAAAGACATAACAATGTGCTTATGTATTGTATTGTATTGTAATCGTATTTATATAGCGCTTACTACCCCTTACGAGGCGTCAAAGCACTTTTTGATGAGTAGCACGCTACTCCGGAACCCAACAAGAATTAGTGATGGATTAGTATAGTTTAATAATGAGTACAGTTTTAGTATTATTATGAGTTAATTTGAGCCGCGGATATGAGAGTTTGTTAGTTAGACTGGAGTAATGGAGGGGTGGAGGAGGAAATAAATCCAGAGGTGTTAATTGGGAGTATATCCTTCATTTACTCAACCCAAAGGCTTGGGATGAGTAAAGGGGGGTGGAGGGGGAAGAGTATGTGGAAGGGTTAGGGAGAACATAGTAGCAGGGTGAGATGAATGCAGGAGAATTTAGTAGGGTTGTGTGGGAGGTCACAGAGGTAGAGTGAGGTTTGGTGAGTTAGATGTGGAGGGAAGAGCTTAGGCAGAGATATTTAGGAAATGAAAGTGGTAGAAGGGATTTGGGATGAGTCAGAGTGGGAATGGAGGATAGTTTGATAGAGACATGACATAAGAGTGATGAGTAGATAAGTGTGATAAGATGAGAGCAGGAATTCATAGATATCTAGTATAACAACCCAAAACCAGGAGCCATGCAATGATCCACGAACATGCCAAGCACAGAAACAACATACACACACACATATATATATATATATATATATATATATATATATATATATATATATATATATATATATATATATATATATATATGTATATACACACACACACATGAATACACACACATATGCACATACAATACATAATTAGAATCATGGGTAAAAAATACTTAGTCAGACAGGTTTAAAGAGTGTGTGTGTATTTTATTGTTATGACATAGTAGCAATACATATTTTCAAAGAAACTATAAATAAATAGAAATATACATATAATCTGAAAAAAATATTTATCCACATAGGCATATGCCGTTCATAGTTGTTTGAAAAAGGTGGTTATGAAGGAAAGAGCCAACTCTTGAGTAGTTTTCTGAAGACAAGAAAGTTATCTGTGGCTCTTATAGTTGGGGGTAATGAATTCCATAGTTTGGCTGCTTGGACGGAGAAGGATGTACCACCTATAGTCTTTTTCTTGTATGGTGGTGTTCTAAGGCGGGGTGCCAGTCTTGAGCGGAGGGTTCTTTGTTGGATGTATTTGGTAATTTTCTTTCTGATAAAAAGCGGTCCTGTTTCATGTATAGCTTTGTGGGTGATACAAAGCAGCTTGAAAGTGCATCTTCTGGCAAGGGGTAACCAGTGTAGTGCTCTCAAGGCAGGGGAGATGTGGGCTTGAGGCTTTATATGTAATAGTAGCCTGGCTGTGGAATTCTGGATACGTTGTAGTTTTTTCATAACAGATAGAGATGATCCATGGTAGAGGCCATTGGCATAATCCAGTTTGGATAGTACAAGTGAGATGGTAGCTTGCACCTTGTGTGGAAATCCGAGGTGGGGGAAGATGCGTCGTAAAGTCTTTAAGGTGATGAAGCTTGTGCGTGCTAATTTGTCTACTTGGGCATTCATAGTTAACTTGGAATCCATGGTGATTCCTAGGTTTTTAACTTCCTTGGATAATTGAGGAGGTGGTCCGAGATCGTCAGGCCAGACGCACAGAGGGTTATAATTTTTCCAGTCACCACATATGAGTATTTCTGTTTTAGAGGTATTTAGTTTGAGTTGGCTCCAGGTCATCCACTGATCAACGGCTCTGAGGCAACTGAAGATTTGTGAGTTTTCGATGTTTTTGGGGTCTTCTAATTGAAGTAGTATTTGTGTGTCATCTGCATAGTTGTAGCATGTGAGATGGAAATCATTGATCAGTTCTGGTAAAGATATCATGTAGATGTTGAAAAGCAAAGGTGAGATGATTGACCCTTGGGGGACCCCTGCTTTTGTGAGGTAGGGTTCGGACGAGAAGGGGGGCGAGTGGATGATATTCGCTCTTTTTTGGAGATAGGAAGTAATCCAGTCGAGAGCAATCCCTTGTATGCCAGCTTCGTGGAGTCTTTGAGTTAGGGTGTCATGGTCAACCGTATCAAAGGCAGCTGAGAGGTCCCAGAGAAGTAGTGCAGCAACTCCATTTCGGTCGACTGTGTTTTTAATATCGTCCCAGATTGCCATGAGTGCTGATTCAGTGCTTCTTCCTGGGCGGAATCCAGTTTGGAAGTCTGAACGTATAGAATTGTCTTCAATGAATTGTGAGATCTGGGCGAATGCTGCTCTTTCTATCAATTTGCACAGGAAAGGTCCATTTGTGATTGGTCTGTAGTTGTTGGGGTCTTGCGGGTCTAGGTTTGTTTTCTTTAATATTGGTCGTATGTATGCCTTTTTCAGGTCTGCAGGAAAAGTTCCTGAAGTTAAAGAGTTGTTGATGATTCTTCTTACAGGTGTGGCAGCAGAAGTAGATAGGATGTTCTTGAAGATTTGTGGTGGGCAAGGGTCAGAAGGGCAACCAGAAGGTCTGCTTGCTTTGACCAAATCCATAAATTCATCCTGGGATATTTTTTTGAAGGACTGTAGAGGTTGGTATGGTTTATTCTTAAAGGGTATTTTAGGAAAGGGGTTGGTGCTGATGGTTTTCTTCTGTTTTAAATACGAGTCCAATGTGTCTGCCTTGGTTGTGTAGTGAGTTGCCAATTTGTTTGTGAAATCTTGAGATGGATGCTAAAGATGCTAAAATCAAGCAACAATGCAAGGAGACTCGTGTGCTCACACTCATCTTCTTAAAATATTAGACTGGTGAGGTCACAACAAGTTTTAATCTCCTTCTTGATCTCCCTTCACCAACCTTTCTTTTTGATCTTGGGAAAGAGGAAAAATTAGAACCCCTGTGCTTCACCTCTAATCAACATAAATTACCAATTTAACACAAACAATACACATTAAACTTGGGGACGAACAATATTCCACCAGGATGCATCAGAGCTCACTCAACGTTTAGCTGAAATGCCTAGCAAAATAACCCCCTACAACACTCCTGTATCCAATAATCCAACAATCTCTGCAGATTCCTTACTCGGCCAACTAATGCTCGTATAATTTCACCCCTCGCTACCCATATTCAATAATGGCCAAACAAATTCCTTTTGGATGCCTGTGCAGACAACCCTCGAACTCCAGTCTAGACAAGCCCTTCCTATAGATGTCCATTCAAAAAATGATCTGCAAGGCACACTTTTGTGAATCATCTAATATCACACCCCAATAAACACACCAACCAGAAATGCCAGTTAGGATAACCACACCGAGTTGTCAGGGTTTCCACTGAATGGAAATAATCATAGGCTCCTTCCAAAGTGCCAGTGTTCAAGCTATGTTCTCGGACATCAGTCAAGCAAATCCCCATGTCACACAGCAATTAACATTTTTCACTCTCCCACATCTTTCAAGATCTTCTAATTTTAGCTGTTACAGAGCAAATTACCACTATCCCCTCCTTCAAGACCTCCCAATCTGCCAATCCCAACTCCAAATCAGCAATGTCCTTCCATTAAGAGAGCAACAAGAGAACACAGGCATGAAAGTTTTAAGTACCAATACAACCCTAATTACTTTGATCCTTCTAAAAAACGTGGTTCTCACCTTGACACCATTTGTACACAAGCAGTGGAGGTGGCTCTGTGTCAGCAGGCTTGATCCACGGAGGGAAAAGTCTCCTTTTATCGGCTTCGTACCATGAGTACTGATCCAGGTATGCATCTGTGATCTTCTCCAATGGCTCAACATCATAAACTGGAACCAAGTGACTGTAGAGGTCCATGAACTCAATACCCACCTCTTTTGAAGGAAAATGGGGCAGCACCTTTTTACTTAAGGATGCATCAGCTACGAGCTAAAGACTGTTCTTCATAGAGAATCAGCTAAACTATGTGATCATTACGCACACCCTGGAATGAGTGCTACAAGGAGAACATCTGAGCAGAAATATTTCTGAACTCACCTTGTCCTGAAGAGTGCACCTCTGACAAGGGATTCTCTTGCGAGGCAGATGGCCAGTTCATTCTAGGTGCAGTACCTCCAAACTAAGTCCTATATTTATGGGCTTTGATGCACTGGACATCCCGTCCACTCAAATCGAAATTCCATTAGAAACTATGGGATTAAGATTTCGGCGGACGGGATATCAGTCACCATGGTGATGGAGTAACCCATCTGCCAATATCTAAATCAGGCCCTAAGGCTGCAGTGAAATCCAATAGGCCATTACCAGGAAGCAGGCATGGAGACAATGCTTACTGCTTGGTTCAGGATGAGCGAAGGGAAGTGATACTCCAAACCAGCTCATCCAGAGTTTATTTCATGGTCCAGAAAGGTTGGCAGTCATCGTGCAGTCTGTCTGGACTGAGGCCACACGCATGCAGAGAATGTGTTACTTGGCAGCGGACATTGATTCTCATGTATTCTGAAGACATGGGGGCTAGCCTGGGTATCTGGGTATGACTTAGGGGCATATTTATACTCTGTTTGCGCCAAATGTGCATCATTTCTTTTGGCGCAAATTCATCACAAACTTAACTCCATATTTATATTTTGACGCTAGACATGTGTAGCATCAAAATATTGGAGTTGGCACAATCTTTTGGATGCGTGAGCCTACCTTGCGTCAATGAGATGCAAGGTAGGTGTTCCCATCTAAAAAATGGTGCTATTCCCATAGCTCCATATTTATCCGCCGTGCTAAAATGACACACGGGTGGGAGGAGGGACTAAATAATGGCGCAAAGCTTGCTGTGCACCATTATTTAATGCCTGGGTCAGACCAGGCGTTAGGGGACCCGTGGACCCATTTCCATGGTTAAACACCATGAAATGGGTCCACAGGTGCCCACCCCAAGCCCTAGGAACACCCCCACGCACACCAGAGGGACACCAGAGGATGGCAGACCCCATCCCAGGTAAGTAGGGTAAGTATAGGTAAGTATTTTTTGTTTTTATTTTAAAGTGCCATTGTGGGCCCTAACCCTGTCTGGCACTAGGTGCAATGGCCATGCCCAGGTGACACTGGTCCCCTGTGCTAGCCATTGGGATGGTGGGCATGACGCCTATCTTTTATAAGACAGGAGTCATGTGTTATGGATGGTTGTGCGTCAAGAAGTTCCGCTAGGCTGGTTAGAGGCATATTTTTTGCCTCTAACCAGCCTAGCATCATTTTTTTGACGCTCAGCCTCCATCTCCTCCCCCGCCACCCACACCCGGCTAGCATCATTTTAGTTGATGCTAGCCCAAGCTTAGTGCTGGCTTGTGCCATTCCATTAATGTGGTGCCCGACAGGTGCTCAGGAATGGCTCAAGCTGGCGCGAAACTTTTTGATGCAAAACTGCGTTAGTGCAGTTTTGCACCAAAAACTTTAAATATGGGTCTTTGGGCCACATGTATCAAGCATTTTTGCATTTGTAAACGGTGCGAATGCAAAAATGCCTTTAATTATGTATGAAAGGCATTCGCTATGCAATGTTGAGGAATCGCTAAAATAGAGATTCCTTAAAATTGCAAGACCATATAGAGAATCGCAAATTGTGACTCTCCAAATAAGAAATTGCAAATAAGGAATCTTTATTTGCGATTTCTTAAGCACATGTATCAAGCTTTTCCTTAATGCGAATTGGGCGTTAAGGGAATCGCAATTACCACCAACTAAAACTTGGTGGTAACCATGTGCAAATTTGAAAAGTGCATTAAAAATGCCTTTTTAAAATTGACATGTAACGCACACATGCCCCTTCGGCATGTGTGCGCCTTACATGTCCTGAAATATTTTTTGGGGTGCAGCAGAGGGGGCCTTAGGCCCCCAGCACCCTAGGGTTTTGCATTTCCTAAATTGCGAATTCCAGTTAGGAATTCGCAATTTGGGAAATGCAAACATTTCTCAAATATGGGCCGACAGCCCATAGGTGCGAATGGGCTCAGAACCGCTATTTGTGATTCGGTAATAGTATTTGCGATTTTTAAAAAATCGCTATTACCTAATCACAAATATGATACATAGCATTTTGCGAATTAGAAATAGCGATTTCTTAAATGACGCGCTGCGTCACTTGGAAAGGGCAGGAATGCACCATATTTAAGGATTCTAGCATATTCCTGTCCTTTCCTCCGGAGCTGGCGCACAGTGCACTGCCTTGCACCAACGCAGGCACCCTCACCCTGGTGCAAAGGTGTCTGCGTTGCTTGAAGGATTGTTTTTTTGCAGGAAGGAGCACCTTCCTGCACAATAACAATCCTGGGAGGCTTGTTTCTCCTTGTATGTGTGCTGCAGAATGCAGGACATATAGAAAGAGGAAAACACTAGGAGAAATGAAGATATTTGTCCGTGTTGCGCCTCACCTCAGGAGGCGTAAGGTTTTCATGCATCCTCAGGTTTACCAGGGTTGGTAAATCTGGGGCTGCATCAAAATCCATAGGTGTTGCGTGTGGACACCCACCGCAGCAGAACGCCTTCCTCGTGCAGAGTAAGGCAATTTGCGCTCCTTGCGTAACTCCATATCTACGAGGTCGTTCAAAGGCACGCAAAGCGGCTTTGCGTGGCCTCACAGAAATGGTTGCAAAGAGTGCACTGCGGTTGCACCACAAAAAGTGAGGCAACAGCAGCGCAAGGGGCTCGTACATCTACCCTTTAGTATCAACATATGAATAGCAAAGACTAGGAAACAACAGAATATTAAGATTTTTAGTACCTTGCTGTTCTACAGAAGTCAAGTAGAAAGAAACTACAACTTCTCTTCCATGGAGAGCGCCTGGTGACCAAACGTGAGACAGTCATCTAAACCATTCGGGAAGATGTATTAGCTGCACTTATTTTTGTGTTTAATTTTCACAAATTACAAGAGCCACAACAATGTACAGAGAGTGGGTTAGACAGAGATACTGCTAATGCATGTCCATTCAATGCTGCAGTTAGTAGAGGATCTTCTATGGCAAGTTACTTAAGATACCTCTTTGCCTTGCAGAAATCCACTTCATCCTGGAGACCTCCTTGACCAACAGCAGCGACGAGTCTGAGTGGTGGAGTCGGGCACCTCTCTTCTCTTCTGCCAGTCCCCTTCCCTGTTCCTACCACAGGCCTTTATATTCTTGTTGTATGTGGTCATTGGTGGAGGCGGTGAGAGACGAAGAGTGCATCGCTCCCGATGGATTCCATGCACAAGGCTAACGCATCCTGACTACCACACACAGAAGGGGCGACTTTGTGAACGAGGAGACACTGTCTAGTGTGTGACGCCTTGCGTCATATCAGATGCTCAATTCATATCAGCTTCAGGCCTTTCAAGCCTGTGAACTGTCATGGCTACATAGCTCAACCCATTAAAATACATCAGTTTTTATGACCTGTCTTCTCAGTGCATTGATTATTTTTGAATGTGTTGAATGAAATGTTATAACTCAAAGGGTTAAAAAGAACAGCGTGTCTTGTTTGAGTCAGTTGTTTCTTTTAGTTCTCTCTAGAAAAGACATGTCTCTTTTTTACTTTCATCCCTGGGAACAGATGACCACTCTCATTCTTGACAGAGGAAAGTTCTTGTCTACTCATCCAAATCCTACTGTTTCTACCTTTCATCCGACAAACCTTCTGGGACTCAAAATACATTTACATTTGAAACAAAACCATAACTTCAGCTCCTTTGGGGATGTTTCTGAAAGTTGTCGAAACTGGTGTTGTCTTGTATTTTCCAGAGGCCAACGAGAGTGACATTCTTATGAAGCTGGTGGATCCAGTGGCAGAGATTCCAGTTGACCTGTTGCAAATGGTTTTAAGTGGACCAAGTTTCAGCACTTAAAGGGTTTGACATGGTTATATGTGTGTCCATTATAAAAAACTTGGGAAATTCCACTGGTTGAAAAATATTATCAGAAACCAAGAGACACCATTAGAAAACAATAGTTGAAGCTAAGAGCCAACTATAGTCTTTTCTACAGCATTCAGTAGAAATCCATAAAAATGTCCACTCAGCTGGATCTAGCAGAAACCATTTCAACTGGAGTTTATTCCCTGGGAAAGGTTGTGTCACTTTTCTGTTGTGGAACAAGGTAACACTTATGTACAAGTCCTTGAACCAATGGCAGCACAAAAGAGAAAAATGAGAACAAATCACCTTCCTGCTCAGGATGGAGGTAAGTGACAAATGCATTATTTAAAACTTTTCCGCTTGACAAAATCAGTATTTATCTGCCCGGCGTGACATGCGACAGAGTTCCTGAACACCAAGGTTTTCACTGAGATGGTCTGTGGGTCAAATACATTGAGAAGAAACACTGATGTTCATTTCTAACAAGATGTCGCCGTATAAAGTACTGAAAATATGGTCCTTCTGAGAGTATAGTTAGCAAGACATGTTTATTGACTATTGTTACTTTATCACAAGGATGCAAGGAGCATTTGATCACTTTTTCATAAACATTTTGCTCACATTTCTAATACTGTTAGTGTGTAAACCAAGAAAGAACACTTTTTAAATTCATCAAAACACCCCAAAAAAGCCAACCTGGTAGCCCCATCCGTCACTCCTGGTTGTTCCTTCAGCACAGCACACTTTTCAAAGGTTACCCTTTAATTCGGGCATTTATGGTCCATAGCTGGTTGATTTCCATGAGGCATCCCCTTGGCCACATTGGCATCCATTTGTCCAGCTGTGTACCTGTTCATCCCTGCTAAGCATCACATCTGGTCCACCGAAAGCCAAATCTTTTGCTGTATACCTCTTGCCCCCTGATGGACAAGCCATCAGGTCCTTTAGGAGCTATTAATCTAGTTGCCCACCTGTTTGACCCTCACTAGATAATCTTCTGGTCCACTGGAAGCTCTTTCTTTGATTCCCTCAGGGCATCACGCATGTCCATCAGAAGCCCTTTCCTAGCTGTGTACTTCTTCATCCCTACAAGGCATCATGTCAGCTCCCTCAGAAGCCCTTTCCTAGATTTGTACCTCTTAAGCCCCGCTAGATGTCATGCCAGCTCCCTCAGGAGCCCTTTCCTAGCGGAGTATTTCTTGATCCCCACAAGGCATCATGTCAGGTTCCTTAGAAGCCCTTTCCTACCTGTGTACCTCTTGATCCCTACAAGGCATCATGTAGGGTCCCTCAGAAGCCCTTTCCTAGCTGTGTGCCTCTTGATCCCTACAAGGCATCATGTCAGGTCCCTCAGAAGCCCTTTCCTAGCTGTGTACCTCTTCATCCCTACAAGGCATCATGCCAGTTCCCTCAGACGTCCTTTGCTAGCTGTGCACCTCTGATCCTCACAAGGCATCATGTCAGGTCCCTCAGAAGTCCTTTCATAACTGTGTACCTCTTAAGCCCCACTAGATGTCATGCCAGGTCCCTCAGGAGCCCTTTCCTTGCGGAGTATTTTTTGATCCCCACAAGGCATTATGTCAGGACCCTCAGAAGTCCTTTCCTAACTGTGTACCTCTTAAGCCCCGCTAGATGTCATGGCAGGTCCCCCAGGAGCCCTTTCCTTGCTAAAGGCTCGCGACTAGTTTTCCCCTGATACATATCTCATCACATGGTACACGGCAGTAGAAGGCTGACATACTTTAAAGGCTCAGATAACAGGAGGATACGTGCTGTCTGGTTCTTTTCCGTCTCTTTTCCAAGAAGTCTTTAAGTGATCACAAAACCTGTGATTCAAGCAACTGCACAACATTCTGTGACAACAATTCCACCCCACAGGGAAATAGTTGAGACACAGAAAAGTCCAGACAGAGGGTGCCTACTCAGAGAAAGACCAGTCCACCAGTTACCGTCTTCTTTCTTTGGCGTGACGGCCAACTATTGCTGACTCACTCCTATTGAAGAGGACAGCCAATGGACAGTGCTAGTAGTTCCAGCCTTACAAAACAGTTCTACAATTTGTAAAATGAACGGGAGATGGGTGTGGACAAACAAGATTATTTCTACTATTCAAAAATAGGAGCGCATAAAGACGACAAGATGGCCAATAAGAAGAGCACAGACACGCTCAAGGTGATGGTCCTTTGGGGGGTAAGCCAACAAGACACAAACAGCACAGAGCAGTTTATTCACTTTACAATGGCCAGGGCTGCTCTGATCTTTTTTAATAGAAATATCTATTCAAGAACCATCTCCATGCTAACAACACTGAAAAGGAACAAGCCCCTCTTCTATGGGCTGAATCCTGGCTTGATCACAACATTTACCAGCTAATCAATGGTAGGCTGTGTTAGTAAACAAAGGATACCTCAACACCAGCTGAAAGACAAAGTGGCGTGTTAGTATGTGAATGACTCTTTCGCACCAGCTAATGGACAGTAGTGTATTAGTAAATGAAGATACCTACACACCAGATAATTCACACAACATTGTGCTAGTAAATGAAAGGTATCTAGACAGAATATCGAAAACACAAATATCACTGGACAGAATATTGTGTCAAAAATATTGAAGACAAAAATATTATGAAGTTAAGTTTCGATAGGTAAGTAAAGTTTTACTATATATAACTCCACATATACATACCTTGACAATATATTTTTCTTCAAGGTACATAGATGTGGAGTTAGGAATAGTACATCTATTTGCACTTACCTTCTTGATATTTTGGTCCTCAATATTTCTGACATGAGATTCTGTCCACACAATATTTGTGTTTCCAATATTCTGTCAGTGATCCATGAAGACTGCCACCTTACACATTGGACACAATGCCCTCCTGATCACACATGATCCTGCCCCCTGATGTTGCTGGACTTCTCAGCTGTCTAGTCGACCATCCAACTCTTATCCACACCCTAGAGTCCTTAATGGGGTTCATTGGTAATGTCCTTCACTAATTCTCCTCTTGGCTTTCCAATCAGCGAGGGCTCCTCCCCTATCACCTGTGGAGTTCCCCGGGAGGTCCATAAAGATCCCTGTTATGTTCTCCCTCTACGTGGACCCCCTAGGACTCTGCTCCCTGATATCAGCATCAGGATTTAATAACATGAAGATGATGCACAATTTAATTGAAAGTCTCCTCTGCTTCAGACATTCAGCGCCTGAAACACTGCCTGCACCTGGATGTCCAGAAACTACCTGAAGTTCAACCAGGACATAATTCCTGTTATATGCTAAGAAGACGCAAGAGGTAGTACAAACCCTACACACTACCATGAGCCTTGATGGCTTTGAACCCAGATTTCACTGAATGCCAAGTCACCTGGATTCCCCCTAGACACCAACCTCACCCTCAAGGAACAAATTACCAAAAAACAAAGATGGCCTGGTACCAGCTCCTTCTTCTAAGGAAAATGAGCGTTTCTTCCAGAAAGCAACTTCAGAGCTGCTGACCAAGCTCTTGTGGACTTGAATCTGAATGTGGTAATGCCCTGCTCCATGGCCTTCCAGGCTCCACACTGGCTCCTCTTAAGAGCATCCTGCATGCTGCAGCACATCTCATCTGGTGTCTGAAGAACTATGACCACGTTATCCTCAACCTTATGGAACTTCCTTGGCTCCCCTTGCCAACCTGCACCATCTTCAAAACCAGCGGCACCATTTACAAAACCATCACGACCAGCACCCGCTTATCTTGTAGACAAGGTCACCATCTCTGGTGACTCTTGGCACACCCACAGCCAGGACACCATCAGACTATAGACTGAGAAGTGCAAAAAGAAGGAAACACAAGGCAGCAGGCCTTTTCCATCTGTGCACCCAGAATCTCAATAGCCTCATATCAATCAGGACCACCTCAAGGCTGCTCCAATTTAGGTAAGAGCTGATCACCACATAACCATGAATTAATCATCCACAAACTAGCTGCCTCGCCTATCACTTGTTGACTGTATCTTTGCCTTCAGTATGTACAGCACCACACTGCTTTTGGCTAGGTTTGTATTATAGAAATACCACATACATACATACACACATACATACATGCATATGTACATACATACATACATACGTACGTACATTGGAGGATGTCACCAAACCACCTAATCAACGCAACATTCAGCTTATTTTCAATGTCTCTGTGTTTTTGGCTTTCTCTCCAAGTCTTCACACAAACCTCTTGAATTACATCTTCTAAAACATTGTGAACTCAAACCCCTTTTTTGGACACCAGTTGGCACATCTATCAATCTGGCACATCGCAAACCTTGCACTTTGGGCTTAGAAAATGGAGGCCCTGTTGTAACATAGCTGCTTTGCACATTGTCCTATGTTCTAAATTCATATTTATATTATGCTTTGTTTCTTGTCAAATGTTCTTATGTGACTAAGTTATGTTATACTACTTTGTTTGATGTTGTTTATTGTTGTTGCCTGTCATTTACACAACTTCTTCATGTTGTTGGCCTTTTTGAGTCAGTCAAGCAACAATGATTGTTTTGTTGTTTCTGTACTGGTGAGCCACGTGTGGGTCTTGCAACTGCCCCCCCCCCTTTAAAGTAAAGTCAGTGGATACCCTACTCCTCAGTTATGGATTAAACCTGAGTCTGGCGGTTACCTTTATGGTGTTAATAGGTGTCTCAGCTGAAGGATGATCTCTGCTGTTTGTGTGTTTCCCAGTCTGAGTGGCAGCCAATGGGTGTTGGGTGTATTGAGTCTCACAACACTTCTGTGAATGTAGTTGGTAAGGTGTGTGCTCAGGAGATATGGATTTCGTGCTGATGTCCGTGTACTGTGTCTGTCTCTCTTGATGCTTGATGGGTCCATTAGAACAGCAACGTCTACTGTTTGGGACTGTTTTACTGCTGGAACGACATGAGTAGCTTAGTAAATTACACACATGTAAGGGAAGTTGGTGGAATGTGTTCTCTAAACTTATGGGTTTCTGTTAGATGTGCCTAGTATTTGTGCATGTGTATTTGTCACTGGTGTCCAGAACCTCTGAGGGACTGTGTCCTGTGCCATGAGACCTCAGCAGGTTAAACCATGCTTTCTCCACTCTTCATACTCCTGAAAACTCATCACCCAAAACAGACCCAGCTTTACTCCAAACCATAGAGCACAGCATGTTAAACCCAACTAGGCAGAGACTTCAGACCCAGCCCGGGGCTTAGTGAATCTCCAAAGTACCAGTGTCCCTCGACAGGAGGGTAGAGCGATGCTCTTTGGGAGTTTTAATCATATGCCAAGACCTTTTTCTGTAAAGAGAAGTGTACAATGTCTGCTTAATGCCCTTCCCCACCACCCCCACCCCAACTGAACAACAGATGGATCCAGAATTTTAACAGATCATTCCTCATCATTGGTCAGAACAAGGATCTCACTGGTGTTTTAAATCCTGTTGTTGACTGTGGCATGGATTGTGTGTTGTAGACTGTCCCACTCCCATAATCACAACCATCATTGTGCCTGAAAATCATTTGATTAAAGAGCTCCAGCACTTGTCACTGAGTCATTAAAACAGCCTCAGTGACTGTCTGCCTCTTTGATCACACATGTTGGGTGTTTGCCTCAAGGGACACGTCATCACAGATCACAGCAACACATCACATAAGTCACGTTAAGTTTTGATGCTTACTTCCTGGTCACAGACCTAAGCATGTTGATAAAATCCATATTTCTTACATACTTTGGTGTCCAGGCCAGAGGTAAATTTGAATAAGTGGCAGGAAGCAGCCCTCCAGTCGCCCCATCTCTGAAGCTTGTGTCTCTTTGGTCTGAACCTCAGGAAAAAGTTTTTGTGTTTTTAAGTCAATGTCATTCAGCTCCTGGTTGATAGTGAACACACACGTAGAGTCACACGTGTATCGTGCAGGGGTGCATTGCGTGCAGAACACACGTTCAGTGATCATCAGGTGGCTCCTAAAGTTCTGGAGTTCTCGTGGGAGCCAAAGGGGCTCGAGACATGGCCAGGATTCGGGGGTGGCTCCTCAGGAGGCCTTCGCAAGCTGTAAGAAACAGAGAGGAATTGTTATCAAAAGGCGACAATGACCTCAGCAGTTGCAGACATGCGTTAGTGACAATAACAGGACTCATGTTAAGCCGCCTTGAGAGACCTGGACCATCTTCTGTTTGCACAGGAATGGGCCACTTCTCACAAGTGAGCCACACAGACATGAATAAACCATGGCAGAGCCTGAGAAACGACAGGTTTATTACATTAGACATCATTGGACAAGTGAATCGTCGCTGCACACTTCTGTTGTAGAGCCTTGTTCCATCTGTGAGTAGCTTCTAACGTTTGTAGTTTATTTGAATTTGTGCACTGTGTTACCTGCATGTGTATAGGTCTCTTGTTAAAGGAGTAGCTATCTATAACACAGGAGAGAGCTACTGCTGCTATGTAGTCAGAAACAGCTCACAGGTAGAATGTCACTAGTATGGGTTTCATTAGGCACAATAAACAACATAAACATTTCAGTGTGTAATGTATGCATTTCACTATGTGGTATATGCATTTAACTATATGGTTGATGCATTTCACTTTATGGAATATGAACAAAGTCCCTTACAGACAAAAAGCTGTGTGCCATTTTCTTTTCTTGAGGGCTGTTGGACAATGAGATACGATTGCAGCCTGTGAATAGGTTTACCACACGGACATAAAAATGGCAGTGTTCCTGGGTTATGCTTCCTCAAGGGAGAGAAGGTGACCCCTAGCCCTGGTCAGTAAAAGAAGGATTTATGTGTTTCCAAGCCATTATAAGTGCTATTAAAGAGACACCCTGATCTTGCCAAATCACCCTCAGTCTCAGCTCCGGGGACTCACGAGGCTGTATGGGCCAATGAGACACTGGTTGGAATACATCTAAGCTTTAAGTACATCTCTGGAGGTGCACTTATCATCATATTAAGGATGTGTGTATACTGGCATCAGACTGGTGGAGAGAAGCAGCAGGGATGGAAATTGGGAAACTCCAGGATAGTGACACAGACATTGCCCAAGTGCCAGGGGCAGCTGGACGAAAGCAAACTGGTCACAGCTAAATGCCACCAAAAGTGACACTCTAATTATTGAAGGTGAGAACAAGCCAGGAACCCTTAATTTTGGATAACGTCTAGGGGTTACTGCCTTGCTCGTCTCACAATTATTGGACTACACCAGGGAGGATTGGTCAATTGAAAAGCAGAAGTAGGTTATTCAACGGTCATGCATTACCCAACAGACCGACCAGAGCCAGCATCACAATAATGTGAGCCACTCTCTGATTGGTGCAGGAAGCCATCCAATAGATGACTTCCATGTAGACACCAGCAATAAAAGGTGCATTGTTCACACTGAGCAGCGTGTAGTAGTTACTTATGCAAAATCCTACGTAACGTGTGATAGCTCTCATTCTATAGCAGTTGAACCTCGTGTTCTGGCTCTCAGCAGAACTGGGGAGCCCTAGTAATAAAGACACCAAAGTGACTATTCACTAAGGTAAATTCACATGTGAGTAAATCTACACCTATACATTTACTCTTACACTTTGCAATGAATTTACTACTTTTGTCTAGTGTCCATTTCGGGGTGTAAATTTATGTAACCCCTGAAGTGGAGTGGAGCCACATTTACAAATGTAAATTTACTGCTAGTACCTTTCCACATGTAGGCGGAGTTCACCATAGGACATTAAACTTTAAGAAGGTATGGATATTTTCATGCTAAATATTAATGTAAATTACTTTCCAATATTTATTTTTTAAATGTAGTATAAAATTAAAATGTTAAAATGCTACGGCACTATTAACCTAATTCTGAAATATTGATTTAATTAGTTTAAAATTGACTTTATTAAAGATTTATCAAAAAACACCTAAATTCAATATTTATGTTTATTTATTATGTACTACAAATTTCAAAATGTTAAGTATAGAATCAACTTAGATTTAGTTATATATTTTAAAAGAATGAAGTTAGATTTATTTTTAAATAGAAAAAGGTTTTAAAACACTTTATTGAAAATAATACTTATTGGTTATTTATATAATAATTTTTAATAGTAATTTAGATGTGTATATATTTTTATACATTCATTTATTTTAACGTTATTTCCTATGGGGTTCTATTTTAAGTACCTGCCTCCATTATTTTTCATTGGACAGTGTTGTAGTGCCAGTGGTCACTCGTGTGTGGTGCTGGACTCACTCCAGGTCTGAGCTGGAGCCCATTTACAACAGTTTGAGTGTTTGTTGGCTGTAGTAACTTTAGAAGAGCATTTTGTGAATAGCAATGAGATTATTGTTTTGAGGGTGGGTGTCTGTCCCTCCATAAACCCCTCCCATTTAGTAGTAAGTATTCTCCAATTTCCAGCCACTCTCCCTGGCCTTTCCCATAGTTACTACTATGTAGTAAACGTACTCGGGCATGGAGTTCCCCATAGAAAAGATATGAGAGTTCAAGGTGAAGATTTACACTTGTAGGTGTATGAAGTGCATTTTGTTGTGAGTGAGTGGTACTACTACAGGACTACTCTACGCACCAAAAAAATGCAGTTTCTGAATCAGGACCAAAGACGTTTTTGAGCCACAACTGGCAATCTTGAGAAAGTTTCAATAAGTTTTGAACATTGCATATTTGCCTGATATTTTCAGATCCCATTGGAGATTTCTCATGTTTTTGCCTGCCTCCTAGATACTATTTTCTAGTGAAATTCATGTTATTTGATTCTACTCTTTCTACACTCTGTGATGTATTTTATTTATGTTTGAACTGTATTGTTTTATGTTCTCCTGAGAGGAGACTTATGGGTTCTTCTTCTCTACCCCTCCCTGTAGAGAAGCCATCATTAGGAGATACCTGGAGTGGTTCCCCTAAAGGGCGACTACCCTGGGCCATTCCCACGTGCTGGATCTGCAGACTCCGGACCACAAATTCTGGGTGCAGGGACACTCGGCCATACCCTTGTGCGGTGCTTCAGAGGCCGCAAATGATCTCCTGCAGATGTCCCCCCAGCTCTCTCTTCACATCTACCCCGCTACCTGCATGAAGCATCACCAGACAGCCAAACACGTGGATTGTACCCAGTATTCCCAGGCCAGCATGTTATTCCTCCTTCTGAGGGAAATAATTTACAATCCCCATACTTTGGTGCGGGGATAACAGCCCGGAGTCAGTCACATCCTAACATTTTAGAGGGTGAAAGTGGGAGATTTAAAAACTAATAATCAGGAAAGCATATTTCTACCATTCACTTCTATTGAATGAGACTTAGGGACTCATCATGAGTTTGGCAGAGGAGATAACACAGTCACAAACATGGCAGATATCCCATCCCCTGTATTACAAGTTCCATTATATCCTATGGAACATGTGATACGCGGACTGGATATCCATCACGTTTGTGACAGAGTAATCCCCTCTGCCAAACTCGTAATGAGGCCCTCAATTTCAGGCGGGAGAAAGATCGTGAACCTCCCGCCTGAATCAGTCTATTGGCATGTATGCTGTGGGACGGAGTGGCAGGCATTGACAAATACTGCACACAGTTCTGCTGGAAGAAAACACCAGGTTCACAACTGATGCTAGTGGGCCCAGGCCAGTGCTTGGAGCTGGCACGAGTACCTCGCAAGGCCTTTGGTTGCCCCACGGGCCATGGTGGTTATTCAGCAGTTATGAGGGGGCAGCGACTACTCAGAAGGGAAGGGAGGACATGGAGGGCCAAGAAGAGGCAGGAGAGAGAGAGCTTGTCCCAGTGAGTCTCTCTGATATAACCAACTTAGATGCAGACCAAGATGGTGACAGGCTGTCATCAGGGCACAAGTCCTAAAAAAAGAAGTGGGGGGACTAACCAAGTTAGGCAGCATGCAAGTGACATCATGGCACATGATATCACAGTGCGTGACTTTGCACGTGGTATCACAGGATATGGCATCACAACCTATGACCTCACAGGAAGTGACATCACAAGAAGTGAGATCAGATCTTATGACCTCACACATATGGTTAGCAGGTCTAGCATGAGTTCATTTGAGTGCATTACAATAGTTACCAAATGAGATTTTGCATATGGGTTGTACCAAAAAAGTGATGAAATGCCGCTGCAAAATCTGTGCCTCAATTTATACATTTATTTTTTAAAACCCAGCCACAAAGAAACTGGCAAGAAGGGGAAAATGGCAGTAAATCTGTTCCTCTTTATTGGTTGCAAAGTCTGCATTTTAAAATATCTTATGGATTAAGGACCCGGCTGCAGAGATCTTTGTGTGCCCAGTAAATCTCAGGGAATAATAATAATCGTAAAATAGCTCTGGAGGTTAACGCATTTGCTGGAGAGATCTGTGTCTTGCCTGGTCCCAGTTTTGAATCAAAGTATCATAGAGGGTTAAAGTGTCTCCTGCAAAGCAAATCATGCAACACACAGATGACAGATTTTCATTTTATGTAAATGAGTAAGTGGGTTACTGCTTTTAACACAGAGATCCTTTTGTTACTTTCAGTTCATAAATTGTAATCCTAATATAGCGCAGTGAGCTATGGAGGACATGTGACTCCCACACCTCGTAACCCTCAGTGTCTTCTGTAACACACCCTGCAGACTGATGTACACACATATCATTTATTGTCAATGTGTACATGTGGTGTAAAGCGCACTGACACCCCTCATTGGGATGAGTAGCGCTCTAGCGCTATAAAATAAATGAAACAAAAAAGTGATATTTAACTTGTTATTTGTGTAAATTCAGGGACACTCTAACACATCTGACACTCTAACACATCTGACAGTCTAACACATCTGACACTCTTACAATGCATGCATATCTCTTATACACAGGGACTGAACAAAGTCAGAAGCAGCCTCTCTTCGCTACTTGTGAAGTGATAAGAAGCGGTGAGCCTTTGTTTCCCTCCATTGTATTTACACCTAGTTGTGAGGCTTCAAAGAGCTCCTAGCCAGGCTACTCCAGCAACAGGAGGCCTGATGGCCCCCTAAATTCAGCTCCTGTTTTGGGCCACGCTGGAATTTAAAATAACAAACCCCCCTCCCTGCCTGCGTCTTGCTGCTTGGAACAAAAGCCAATAACGTGCCGGTGCTGCTGAGTGTGTCCTGATGCCTTTTATAATGGGATGAGTTCAGTACATTTCTGTGAGGCTTACTTTCTTGGCAGGATGGACGGTGTCCACAGTGTGGGTACACGCCATCTACTCACGTGTGCCCTGGACTTGTGTCCTGGTCGTCATGTACCACCTGGGAGGTGTGGACTGTTCTGAACATACATTTATTTTATAGCCTTAAGACCTCCAAGCCAATTGGATGGACTCCCTTTCTTTTACTCTCCGGATGCCAGGACTTGATTAATCCATGGTAGAGGGCCAGATTAGAGTTTGGTGAAGGGGATTACTCCATCAGAAACGTGACTGATATCCCATCTGCCGTATTCCAATTCCATTATACCCTATGATGCTTGTAATATGGCGGATGGGATATCAGTCATATTTGTGGCAGAGTAAGCCGTCCGCCAAACTCTAAATGAGGCCCAGAGTTTCTTCCCTGTGGTGCACGTGTCCTTCTCAGGTCACGTGTCTTCTACAAATGATCCCCTGTCTGCTTCCCCCTGTAAGGGGTGCAGACCTCAAGACCTCGCAAATCACCCAGAGAATCCCTCACTGGCCACTAGAGGACGCACTGGTGGGTGCCACACCTTCCTGACATCATCCTTAGGTGGATTGTGATTTACTGGACGTTATACAAACATGTTGCGCATGCAGAATACCAGGGCCATGGCGAGCATCGTGAGCAGAGCAACATCAAAACAACGTCAGGAAAAGAGAAATACAAGCAGAAGTAAAACTAGTGATGGGTACCAGCAGAATCAATGCTAAGGACAAGGCTTGAGAGATTAGAAATCAGGAATCCTGGCACCCTAGCCAGGCCTGGTGGGAGTTAGCTGCAGTCAGTATCTGGGCACCAGGCTCACCCCGTGGAGAAAGAGGCAGGCGCAGGTGACACCCGTAGAGGGCCCCTATGCAGTGGTGGATGCTCCCTCTGCTGGAGACTGTGAGCATCTCTCTCTCCTGGTGACTGAATTGGGACTGGTGAGCTAACTGTAAACCTTCAAGAGCCCATGATAGGGCACCTTTTCTGATGCTTGCAATGTTGTACCTGTTCTGTGTGTGAGGGAAGCTTGCACTGCTGTTGCATGTTCTCAACCTGTTCTGCTATATGGGGGAAGCATGCATTGCTGCATGTGATGTATCTGATCCGTGTAAGGAAGCATGCATTACTCCTGACCACGTGAAGCACATATTTTTAGGTGTTACCCAAATGTAAAAAAACTTTTCAGCTCAGAAAAACCCTATTGACTCTGGGAATGCTAGTTACATTTCCAGATGTATGGCTTTCACACCTTTCCTAAAGATTCTGAAGGTTTTTTCTGCAGTTATTTCTGATCCTCATGAGGCACACTAAAGATCTGGTACTCCTTGCAGCTCAGGAGTACTCTGAGTACCTTGGATGTCTTTCCTCAGGGGTCCCTTCCCTGAGGTCCCAGCTCTGGCAGCCGGTCAGAATACCACTGACATTACAACTGAGGGTGTCTAGGGTGGTTGCACAGGTGAGCCGTGTATGGCAGTAATATCAGGGTCTCCACATGTTTTATAAATGGGCTCACTACTTCTCGATAGTTTGTACATTTTGTAAGGGTGGTCACCACTTCTTGTTACTTCGCATCTTTTGTAAGGGGCTCAAAACTTTGTGTTACTTCACACATTTTGAGAGAAACTTACCACTTACATATTTCGAGAGGGGGCTCACTACTTGTTACTAGGAACATTTTGAGAGGCGGGCTCATTACTTCCTGTTACTTTGCAGATTTAGTAAGGGCCTCATCACTTCTTGTTACTTCTCAAATTTTGAGAAGGGGTTCAGTACTTTTTGTTACTTCTCACATTTATTAGAGGACTAACTTCTTCTTGTTACTTTGCACATTTTGGAAGGGGCTCATCACGTCTTGTTACTTTGCACTTTTTGTAAGAAGGGTCATCACTTTTTGTTACTTCTCACATTTTGTAAGGGGAATTATCACTTCTTGTTACTTCTCACATTTTGTAAGGGGCATTGTCTCTCCTTGTTACTTCTCACATTTTGTAAGGGGCATTGTCTCTTCGTGTTACTTCTCACATTTTGTAAGGGGCATTATCTCTTCTTGTTACTTCTCACATTTTGTAAGGGGCAGTATCTCTTCTTGCTACTTCTCACATTTTGTAAGGGGCATTGTCTCTTCTTGTTACTTCTCACATTTTGTGAGGGGGCATTATCACTTCTTGTTACTTCTCACATTTTGTAAGGGGCATTGTCTCTTCTTGTTACTTCTCACATTTTGTAAGAGCCATTATCTCTTCTTGATACTTCTCACATTTTGTAAGGGGCATTGTCTCTTCTTGTTACTTCTCACATTTTGTAAGGGGCATTGTCTCTTCTTGTTACTTCTCCCATTTTGTAAGGGGCGTTATCACTTCTTGTTACTTCTCACATTTTGGAAGGGGCATTGTCTCTTCTTGTTACTTCTCACAGTTTGTAAGGGGCATTATCTCTTCTTGTTACTTCTTACATTTTGTAAGGGGCATTGTCTCTTCTTGTTACTTCTCACATTTTGTAAGGGGAATTGTCTCTTTTTTTTACTTCTCACATTTTGTAAGGGGCATTGTCTCTTCTTGTTACTTCTCACATTTTGTAAGGGGCATTGTCTCTTCTTGTTACTTCTCACATTTTGTAAGGGGCATTATCTCTTCTTGTTTCTTCTCACATTTTGTAAGGGGCATTGTCTCTTCTTGTTAGTTCTCACATTTTGTGAGGGGGCGTTATCACTTCTTGCTACTTCTCACATTTTGTAAGGGGCATTATCACTTCTTGTTACTTGTCACATTTTGTAAAGGGCATTGTCTCTTCTTGTTACTTCTCACATTTTGTAAGGGGCATTATCACTTCTTGTTACTTCTCACATTTATTAGAGGAATTACTTCTTCTTGTTACTTTGCACATTTTGTAAGGGGCTCACAACTTCTTGTGACTTTGCACTTTTTGTAAGGGGCTCACAACTTCTTGTGACTTTGCACATTTTGTAAGGGGCTCACAACTTCTTGTGACTTTGCACATTTTGTAAGGGGCTCACCACTTCTTGTGACTTTGCACATTTTGTAAGGGGCTCACCACGTCTTGTTACTTTGTGCTTTTTGTAAGGGGGGTTATCACTTTTTGTTACTTCACACATTTTGGAAGAAAGCTAACTATTCCTTGTTACTTCGTATATTTTGTAAGGGGCTCTCCACTGCTTGTTACTTCACACATTTTGGAAGGGGGCTCATGGCATTTTTTTACTTTGCACATTTTGACGGGGGTTTACCACTTCTTGTTACTTCGCACAATCTGTAAGGGCGGCTTATCACGTATTGTTACTTTGCACATTTTGAGAAGGGACTTACCACGTCTTATTACTACACACATTTTGTAAGGGGCTCGCTACTTCTTGCTACTTCTCATATTTTGTAAGGGACTCACCATTTCTTGTTACTTTGTACTTTTTGCAAGGGGCTCACCACTGCTTGTTACTTCACAAATTTTGTAAGAGGACTAACTTCTTCTTGTTACTTTGCAAATTTTGTAAGGGGCTCATCACTTCTTGTTACTTGACACATTTTGTAAGAGGACTCACTACTTTTTGTTACTTCGTATGTTTTGTAAGAGGGGCTCACCACTCCTTGTTACTTTGCACATTTTGAGAGGAGGCTCACTACTTGCTACTTCACACATTTTGAGAGGGCGCTTACTACTTGTTACATCTCACAGTTTGTAAGGAGGCTCACTACTTCTTGTTACTTAGCGCATTTAGTAAGAGGGCTCAAGGCATCTTTTTACTTTGCACATTTTGAGAGGGGGCTCACTACTTCTCGTTACTTCACACATTTTAAGGGGCTCACCACTTCTTGTTACTTCACACATTTTAAGGGGGGCTCACTACTTCTAGTTACTTTGGACATTTTAAGGAGGCTCACCACTTCTTGTTACTTCACACATTTTAAGGGGAGGCTCACTACTTCTAGTTACTTTGGACATTTTAAGGGGGCTCACCACTTCTTGTTACTTCACACATTTTAAGGGGGGGGGTCACTACTTCTAGTTACTTTGGACATTTTAAGGGGGCTCACTACTTCTTGTTACTTCACACATTTTAAGGGGGGTCACTACTTCTCGTTACTTTGCACATTTTGGCAGCTTTAATTTGCCCTCATGAATTTGACTCCACCCACTGCTTCAGTGAGAGGAGACATGTAAGTCGACACTTTTGATTAACTTTACACTTGAATGTTTTTAATAGTCCAGAGTAGTAAAGTTACTCTAAAGTGTAAAAATAGATTACAAGTGTAAATTACTCACACGTGTAAGCTACCTTTATGAATAGCAACAAAAGTATCTTACAAGTTTCAGTAACTGGGAGAAGGGCAACCCCCGTAGGACCACAGATAGTCAGTACCATATGTTGGGCCACACTGAGGTACGGCCACTGTGCCAAAGCCCTTCTCTGAGACTTATTCACTATGGACACATCCAGGAGTTGGTAGCAGCAGCTGTTATCGTAAAACCGATCGAGGCTACTGGGTCACTTGGGAAGTAAACTGGTCACCGAGGTGTCTCTCTGAGAGTGAGAGGATGGAGTCATGGGGGGCAAAGGGCAGATGAAGGCACTGATGTGGAAGCAATAATCATTGGAAATAAGCTTTGTTTAGGGCGTTGGGCAGAGTTTAAGCCTGGGGGTCCGGATGGGCAGAGTTTAAGCCTGGGGGGCGGATGGGCAGAGTTTAAGCCTGGGGGTCCGGATGGGCAGAGTTTAAGCCTGGGGGTCCGGATGGGCAGAGTTTAAGTCTGGGGGGCGGGATGGGCAGAGTTTAAGCCTGGGGGGCGGATGGGCAGAGTTTAAGCCTGTGGGGTGGAAGGGCAGAGTTTAAGTCTGGGGGGCGGATGGGCAGAGTTTAAGCCTGGGGGGGGGTTGGGGGGCCGGATGGGCAGAGTTTAAGCCTGGGGGGCCGGATGGGCAGAGTTTAAGCCTGGGGGCCGGAGGGCAGAGTTTAAGCCTGGGGGGGGGGTTTGGGGGGCCGGATGGGCAGAGTTTAAGCCTGGGGGGCCGGATGGGCAGAGTTTAAGCCTGGGGGGCGGATGGGCAGAGTTTAAGCCTGGGGGGTGGAAGGGCAGAGTTTAAGTCTGGGGGGCGGATGGGCAGAGTTTAAGCCGGGGGGGGGGGTTGGGGGGCCGGATGGGCAGAGTTTAAGCCTGAGGGGCCGGATGGGCAGAGTTTAAGCCTGGGGGGCCTGATGGGCAGAGTTTAAGCCTGGGGGCCGGAGGGCAGAGTTTAAGCCTGGGTGCCGGATGGGCAGAGTTTAAGCCTGGGGGGCCGGAGGGCAGAGTTTAAGCCTGGGGGGCCGGATGGACAGAGTTTAAGCCTGGGGGGCGGATGGGCAGAGTTTAAGCCTGGGGGGCGGATGGGCAGAGTTTAAGGCTGGGGGGCGGGATGGGCAGAGTTTAAGCCTGGGGGGCGGATGGGCAGAGTTTAAGCCTGTGGGGTGGAAGGGCAGAGTTTAAGTCTGGGGGGCGGATGGGCAGAGTTTAAGCCTGGGGGGGGTTGGGGGGCCGGATGGGCAGAGTTTAAGCCTGGGGGGCCGGATGGGCAGAGTTTAAGCCTGGGGGCCGGAGGGCAGAGTTTAAGCCTGGGGGGGGGGGTTGGGGGGCCGGATGGGCAGAGTTTAAGCCTGGGGGGCCGGATGGGCAGAGTTTAAGCCTGGGGGGCGGATGGGCAGAGTTTAAGCCTGGGGGGTGGAAGGGCAGAGTTTAAGTCTGGGGGGCGGATGGGCAGAGTTTAAGCCTGGGGGGGGGGGGGTTGGGGGGCCGGATGGGCAGAGTTTAAGCCTGAGGGGCCGGATGGGCAGAGTTTAAGCCTGGGGGGCCGGATGGGCAGAGTTTAAGCCTGGGGGCCGGAGGGCAGAGTTTAAGCCTGGGTGCCGGATGGGCAGAGTTTAAGCCTGGGGGGCCGGAGGGCAGAGTTTAAGCCTGGGGGCCGGAGGGCAGAGTTTAAGCCTGGGGGGGGGGTATGGGGGGCCGGATGGGCAGAGTTTAAGCCTGGGGGGCCGGATGGGCAGAGTTTAAGCCTGGGGGGCGGATGGGCAGAGTTTAAGCCTGGGGGGTGGAAGGGCAGAGTTTAAGTCTGGGGGGCGGATGGGCAGAGTTTAAGCCTGGGGGGGGGGGGTTGGGGGGCCGGATGGGCAGAGTTTAAGCCTGGGGGGGGGTTGGGGGGCCGGATGGGCAGAGTTTAAGCCTGGGGGGCCGGATGGGCAGAGTTTAAGCCTGGGGGGCGGATGGGCAGAGTTTAAGCCTGGGGGGTGGAAGGGCAGAGTTTAAGTCTGGGGGGCGGATGGGCAGAGTTTAAGCCTGGGGGGGGGGGTTGGGGGGCCGGATGGGCAGAGTTTAAGCCTGAGGGGCCGGATGGGCAGAGTTTAAGCCTGGGGGGCCGGATGGGCAGAGTTTAAGCCTGGGGGCCGGAGGGCAGAGTTTAAGCCTGGGTGCCGGATGGGCAGAGTTTAAGCCTGGGGGGCCGGAGGGCAGAGTTTAAGCCTGGGGGGCCGGATGGACAGAGTTTAAGGCTGGGGGCCGAATGGGCAGAGTTTAAGCCTGTGGGGTGGAAGGGCAGAGTTTAAGTCTGGGGGGCGGATGGGCAGAGTTTAAGCCTGTGGGGTGGAAGGGCAGAGTTTAAGTCTGGGGGGCGGATGGGCAGAGTTTAAGCCTGGGGGGGGGTTGGGGGGCCGGATGGGCAGAGTTTAAGCCTGGGGGGCCGGATGGGCAGAGTTTAAGCCTGGGGGCCGGAGGGCAGAGTTTAAGCCTGGGGGGGGGGGGTTGGGGGGCCGGATGGGCAGAGTTTAAGCCTGGGGGCCAGGGGGCTCTTAGGTGGTAAATAGATGGGTAAGAGTCAGTCTTTGACTTTACTTTCTCCCAGCAAAGCTCAGCTGGTAGATGAAAGGGCTCTGCTGCAACTTACCTAAGGTGTCCATTTCACATAAGGTCATAGCTCCTTCTTTGCTTTCGGAAAAGAACTATTTGAACGGGATTCTTTGGGTTGCTGAGTAGTGTTAGTTTGAAATTGAAGTTGACAAAGTGTTAGGAGCTCTAACCTGCTGGGACCGAGCTGCTAACCAGGCTCTCTTTTGGTTTAGACAGGAGCTGGGTCTGCTCTCTACCACAGGTGACCTCTGGGGTTAACCCACAAAGGCCACAGCTCCCAGGGGGAAATCCTGAAAGAACTTCTGTGGAGAGATCCACACCTCTTCAGTCTTTACAACAATCCTCTTTGTAACTCTGGTGTCATCCAGCAAACAGGGAAGAGAGTGTCAGTGCTCACCACCGTGGACTCAGTGCGTAGAAGGAGGTTTGCTACAGTGAAGATCATTCGCAACAGCTGTAAAAGCCGAGTAGGGTGGTGTGAAGCATGCAGCGGAGAGCTGAGATCCCCTGAAGTGATGAGAGTGACAATGGAGACCGTCCAGAGACATGCATGAGACGTCTGGGAGACAAGTGTGGGAACTAAGAGGAGGGTATGTGAGGCCAGGTGTGAAGCCGTCACAGGAAGACATCAGGGTTCCATGTGAATACTACATGCGCCAAGATACTTTCTAATAGGCCTGGGTGGAGTTCACAGACTTCCACGCTGCGGTATTCCGTGGAATTGATTAAAAACTCTGTGGAATTCCGCAGAGGCAGAGTTCTGTGAGCTGCAGAGTCCTGAATGCGCCCAATCTCGGAAGCGCTAAGCACAGACCGTCCCTGCTTAACGCTTCCGAGATCGGGCACATTTAGGAGAAGTCCGTAGGCAGTGAAAGCTGCCATTTCAGGCCTCTTGTGCACCGGCCTGCCTGGGCCTCTTGCGCACCGGCCTGCCTGGGCCTCTTGCGCACCGGCCTGCCTGGGCCTCTTGCGCACCGACCTGCCTGGGCCTCTTGCGCACCGGCCTGCCTGGGCCTCTTGCGCACCAGCTGCCTGGGCCTCTTGCACACCGGCCTGCCTGGGCCTCTTGCGCACCGGCCTGCCTGGGCCTCTTGCGCACCGGCCTGCTCCGTATGCAGTAACCCTTATGGACGACTGGGAGTCACGGCTTCTACATACTCCCAGTGATGGACAGTCCAAGCAAGGACAACAGCCAATATCCAGCCTTCTTTCAGACCCAGAAGCCAGTTACCTATTTAGAAAAAAGTATTAGAGTTTTGTGCTGCAGTGTCCGCCATTGAGCAGAACTGGAATATGGAAGAAGCAGGTTTGATCCAGCGATGAGTCTTCTATGTCTAATGTCCTAAAAAATCCCACATTTCCCAACAAATCTTTGAGCTTTCCAGCCCTGTTCATTGAGCTGGGATCACTCGATGGAGACTTTCTACGTAATTAAGGTATTTGCAGGAGGAAACACTCTTGCAACTAGGTGCTATTAGGAGGCGAAGACTGTGAATTTGTGGATATCAGCGGCATGCACCGGGTTAGAAGAAGGCCTCCTTTGAGATACTCAGAGTAACCCTCTGTGGTCCTCAAGGCTATGGGTGAATATCCAGCAGAACTTGCTTTGTTGTGCATTGAGTGCAATGGATAGAGTTATTCTGTGACATTCACATTAAGCATACAAAATGGGGCAAGTTTTCTAAGGGGGGACCCCACCTGCCATGCTCACCCCACACTTCAAGCTGAGCTCATGCTACAAGCGTGCCAGAAGCTGACACCTCTGCAGGTCCAAGCATGTTAGCTTCAAAGCCGACCTTCTCATGCACTGTGTACTTACACGGGGTTCCTATACCAGCTGAGGCGGGACGTGCTTACCAGACCCTCACTTCATATACTCTCTCTCGCTCACATAGTCCATAAAAGACCCTGATATTTCAGCAAAATCTTCCAGAGCTAGGCTTGTGGTATCCTCACCCAGCACATCTTGGTCGGGCCAGGACGCCCTGGCGTAGGAGGCGGGCTGGGGAACGTGAGGTGGAGGAGGGGCACCCTTCTGGAGCGGTGGCGGCATCTGCTGGTGGAAGGGAGGCGGCTGCAACATTTCATTTGACCCGCTGGAGTCCTTCTCCAACTCTGCCTCCAAGGAAGATGAAGGGCCCAGGACATGGTAGAGGCTGGGCAGACGGATGTCGAAGCGGAGGCCAAACTTGGTGAAGAGCTTGTCGTTTAGCGCATAGAGCTTCTGGGAGATGTCGAAGCCTAGATGGACAGAAAAGAGGCGGGCAATGTACTTCTCATTGGCCAACAGGAGGTAGAGCTTCTTCCTGGGCCAGCTGATGTAGCAGCAGTCGGTCTCTGCAGTGAGGGTGACCTGCAGGAGCGAGTAAAGTACAATTATTTCAAGAGTAAAATGATCACAAGGTGTCTCATAATGCATTGTCAACAAGGGGTTCAATCTCCTTCAGATATGATTCAACATGACAGGGAGCAGTGAAGGTTTTCCACACCGGCCTGAGATTGTGCATCGCAAGCCGACCTTGGGGACAACATCTCTGGAGAGTGAAACTGAGGCTCAGATCCCAGGGATACTGAATAATTGGGGTTTGTGGTGAGCCTTCCAGTAAGGGTGCAACTTAAAGCCAGATCTTATGGTCTCTCAGGTGAATGGGTCATAGCTCTATTGGTGACACGTGGGGCTTGAAACTCATTTCATGGACCACTGAAGAAGTTACAGAGAGCACTTGCTCTCAGCTACAGATGACATACGTGTGGATTGAAACTGGTGAACTACTTAGATGCCCTCTAATCCTTAACTAAACACATTAAGTATCCAGCACTGTTAGAAATGGGTTTCTGGTTGGCTAGGGTGTGCACCTAAGCCAGGCAAAACCCACCCACTCTAGTCAGGGCAAGGGAGTTACACACCCAAGATAACCCCTGCTCACCCCCTTGCTTGGCACGAGCAGTCAGGCCTAACCCGGAGGCAATGTGTAAAGCGTTTGCACAACACACAGAACACACGTGACGCACTATCCCCACCGCAAAAAAAACATAACAACAAGTTATATAAAAATAAACTGTATTGTACACAATGTAATTATAAGACCAAACACATGTCATTAATATACTGCTACTCAGCAGTTGTCAGAATGTTACACAATAGTTACTCTGCAGAACCAGCAGTAGTAACACATGACACAGGGTACTTATTGTTCTGCAACAAGCAGTGGTCAGGAATCACGTTACTAAATAAAGGCACTTGTCACAGCAATATAATAAACACCCATATCAGGAACATTATAAAACGTATGGCAAGTCAAGAAAACATATCAGCATGTCATGCCCGTAATAGGAACATCAGCACATATATGTAGCACATCATAAAACTAGACAGGTTAACATATAAATCCATAACATCCTTACTGGGAGCATAAGAAGTAGGTATGTCCTTTAAAAGTACCTGGTTCATGATGAAAAGGCACTCCCAGTGCCAAGAAGCATACGAGGGGGCCCACAATGCTCCTCTGCGCAAAATGGGGGGCCAAAGGCTGATGTAAGGGGGAAGGGTGGCACACACCCCCTCCTGCTCTAATATCGGGCCACTCCTGGGGCCCACAATCTCTTCGGAGCCCTCCTCGGGCCACAACTGGCTCTCCAGAGGGGTGGGTCAAAGCACCAAAAACCAACCCGTGGCCCAATGAGGGGACCTGCCAGTGCAGGGGGCCTCCGGTAAGGCTTCCGCCCTGCCCGCAGGCATCAGGGAGAACAGGGGGAGGGTTGCAGCTCCGCTCTCCTCTCAGGGGCTTCAGTAACTGCGTGCGCCTCCTAAATGCGGCCCCCCACCAATTCCTCAGTGGGGCTCGGCTCAGCAGCCTGCAACTGCGTCATCGTGGTCTGACTGTTATTGGAGAGCCATGGCTGCGCTCTCCTCTTCGGGCCACGCTGTAGCAGTGAAAACACCCAAAGGAGGTGTCTGTTGGTGTCCTGGGGTACTTGCTTCCGCGCTTGTCACCCCGGGGGAACTATCAGGAGCACGCTTGCTCCTATCGTCCCTTGGCTGCGCCCCGGGGGTCCCGGGCAGCGCAGATCGCTCATGCTGGATGAGAGCAGCCCGCGCTGTGGCGGTGATTTGGGGATCTGCAAAGCGCTTACGAGCTCTGGGACATTCCTCAAGAGCCCGGGTTGCAGAGGTGATTCCAGTATTCAGAAATGCGCTTACCAAGTGCAAGGGCACCACCAAGGAAGCGCTTCCAAGAGCAAAAGGCAACTAAAAGGAAGCACTTTCCAAGCGGTGAGGAAGAGTTATCAAGCTGCTCTCCAGGCGCTATGGACTGGTTGAAGGGGTCCAGAGCCACGGCACCCAGACCCTGGGGGCAACAATAAAAGAAAAGGAGCACAGGCGGCAGGGCACAGCTGCAGGCCAGCGCAAGGGGGATGCAGGCAGATGGCAGTCTCTCCCAGTGATCCAGCAGGCCACAGGTCAGCACAACAGCAGCAGTCCAGGGCAGTTCCTGGTTAGTCCCTCCGGCATTCTGTGTCCAGTTCCAAGTAAGTTCCAAGGTGTCTCCAAATTGTGGGGAAAACTCCCCTGTAGTTATACTCAGGGGCATATTTATACTCCGTTTGCGCCGAATTTGCGTGTTTTTTTTCGACGCAAATTCGACGCAAAACTAACTCCATATTTATACTTTGGCGTTAGACGCGTCTAGCGCCAAAGTTCATGGAGTTAGCGTCATTTTTTTTGCGTGAACACCTTCCTTGCGTTAATGATATACAAGGTAGGCGTTCCCGTCTTAAAAAATGACTCCGATGCATATGCGTCGTATTTATACTCCCGGGCAAAAATGACGCCCGGGAGTGGGCGGATCTAAAAAACCAGCATTAGCGCCGGATTTTAACGCCTGGGTCAGGGCAGGTGTTAAGGGACCTGTGGGCTCAGGATGAGCCCAGAGGTGCCCTACCCTGCCCCCAGGGACACCCCCTGCCACCCTTGCCCACCTCAGGAGGACACCCAAGGATGGAGGGACCCACCCCAGGGACATTAAGGTAAGTTCAGGTAAGTCTTTTTTTTTTTTTTTTTTTTTTGTGGCATAGCGGGGCCTGATTTGTGCCCCCCTACATGCCACTATGCCCAATGACCATGCCCAGGGGACAGAAGTCCCCTGGGCATGGCCATTGGGCAAGGGGGCATGACTCCTGTCTTTGCTAAGACAGGAGTCATTTCAATGGGGGTTGGGAGTGAAAAAAAAATGGCGCAAATCGGGTTGAGGCGATTTTTTTGCCTCAGCCTGACTTGTACCATTTTTGGACGCCCATACTCCATTTTCCCCCTACGCCGGCGCTGCCTGGTGTACGTCGTTTTTTTTAACGCACACCAGACGGCGCCGGCGGCTAACGCCGGCTAACGCCGGCTAACGTCATTCAATAAATAAGGCGCCCGCATGGCGCTTCAGAATGGCGTTAGCCGGCGCTAATTTTTTTGACGCAAAACTGCGTTAGCGCAGTTTTGCGTCAAAAAGTATAAATATGGGCCTCAGTTTTACAGTGTGTTCACAAAGAAAGGGGAGAGGAGGTTCCAACCAGTTACAGCTGGTTCTGGGAGTGCCCCCTCTCTCCTCCAGCACAGGCTCCAAACATCAGTTGGGGGTAAATAACCCTTTTGTGTGAGGCCAGGGCACAGCCTTTACAGATGCATGTATGCCTCGCCTCGCCCTTCTCTCAGCCCAGGAAGACTATTCAGCATACAGATGCACCTCTGTGACACCTCCACCCCCGTGTACAGGATGTCTGAAGAGTATGCACAAGTATATCACTCTGCCCAGATGTGGATTGGAGGCAAGCTGCAAAACACCAGAGTCATAAGCACAGAAAAATGGTCACTTTCTAGAAGTGGCATTTCTATAATGGTAATAAAAAATCCACCTACACCAGTAAGCAGCATTTCTCACTACCATTACAAACATACCAAACATGCCTACACCACCCCACATAGATCGGACAATACCCCCTAGACATAAGGCAGGGCATTTCCAATGCAATCCTATGAGAAGGCAGCACTCACAATAGGGAGACACCAAGTTAGGCTGTTTGTCACTACCAGGACCGGCCACGCAACCTGGCACATGTCCTGCCTTCTACATACATGGCACCCAGTCCATAGGGCTAGCTAGGGCGTACCTTATGGGTGACTTGCATATAATAAAAGGGGAGTTATGGGCCTGGCAAGTAAATTTAGATGCCAGGTCCCTGTGGCAGAAAACTAGCAGGCCTGAGACAGGTTTGAAAGGCTACTTCAGTGGGTGGCGCAAGCAGCGCTGCAGGCCCACTAGTAGTATTTAATTTACAGGCCCTGGGTATAGAGATACCACTGTACAAGGACCTTACAGGTAAATTAAATATGCCAATTAGGTATAAGCCAATCATACCAACTTTACAAGGGAGAGCACCTGCACTTTAGCAGTGATCAGCAGTGATAAAGTGCTAAGAGTCGTAGAGCCAACAGCGAGAGATCAGAAAAAATAGGAGGAAGGAGGCAAAAAGTCAGGGGATGAACCTGCCAAAAGGGCCAGGACCAAGAAGCACCCAGCTAACAACCCATCTCATCAAGTCATCAAGAAATCCTTGGGCTTTGCCCAGCCGAGTTTTCTGGAATCTTGAGCAAGTAATCTTGTCAGAAGTTCCACAACACTTCAATGAACCCAAGCAAATCCTTGTGCATGCAGTCTGAGATGTGCCCCAGATATGACTGAGGCCGGTCTGCTCTAAGTTTGTATTGAAATGTTCTTCAATGAGGAGTGCCTTCCATTGTCGGTCCTTCCAGACCTGTGTTCAGCCTTTCACAAAGCATTACTGAAGACGTGTGTATGCTGTCCACTATGTTTGGCCCTGCTCATTCCCAAGTGGTGGTTTGCATTTTGACAAATTAGTCAGCCTCGGTTACAAATGCTAGATAAAACGTCCCCTACCCAACCAAACCTAAAGGCCCTTCAATCAGCTATTCCTCCCAATTCCTTCTTCGTATGACTTACTCTTTGGTGCCCTTGACCCTTTCCAAGAAGTAAGAGGTACCTAGGAGAGCTGCTTTCTTTGAGTAGCATCTACTACTTGCCCTTCCTTAGTTCCTCAGCAGTAATAAATGTGACTCTCTTGTATTGCCAGGCGTGGGACAAGGGTCAATCAGGAGATGTTGTTGGGAGTCAAAGGTTGTTTGATGCCACTGCAGCTGAACCTGGATTTTGCTGAATCGGCACCCAGGGACCGACGCTTCACGGACATAGGCGTGCCCTCTGAGACCAGCTCGCACTGGACAGCAGGTCTCGCCATCCCTCTTCTTCATGAAGGCCCTTGAGGTCCACCTCTTTGAGCGCGCTTCTCCTCCCCAGGCCCTGTTTCCTCAACCCTTTGCCCTTCTCCAGCTCCCTTCTCCAGATAGCTTTGTTTGCAGCATGTGCATTTCAGAGTGACTTACTCAAATCTGAAACCTGGCCTCTGATGCAGGATGTTGTAAGTATAAGAGTTTGCAATGAAATGGCACATTAATCGAATGCCATTCATATCCTTACCGCCTTTGAGAAACACATTTTGAGAAGGTTCTAACATATTATAAGTCATTCATCTTTTTTTTAATTTGTAATCCACAGTTAATATTAAACAAGGAAATATCACTAAAAAATATACAATGAGCACTTTCTGGAGTAGGAACATAAATAATGGCTGCCCCAAAAGAAATCATGCCACGCAAGCAGTGGTCAAAATTCCCTTTTTTTAAATCTGTGGTAAGGAGATGCAAAACTTTGGACGATTGTTCACAGTTCCCCCAGTTTTTCATCTTCCTGCCCTAGATTAAAATGAGGCGGAATGCACACAGTATGCATGCATACGTATTTATACAGGGAGTGCAGAATTATTAGGCAAATGAGTATTTTGACCACATCATCCTCTTTATGCATGTTGTCTTACTCCAAGCTGTATAGGCTTGAAAGCCTACTACCAATTAAGCATATTAGGTGATGTGCATCTCTGTAATGAGAAGGGGTGTGGTCTAATGACATCAACACCCTATATCAGGTGTGCATAATTATTAGGCAACTTCCTTTCCTTTGGCAAAATGGGTCAAAAGAAGGACTTGACAGGCTCAGAAAAGTAAAAAATAGTGAGATATCTTGCAGAGGGATGCAGCACTCTTAAAATTGCAAAGCTTCTGAAGCGTGATCATCGAACAATCAAGCGTTTCATTCAAAATAGTCAACAGGGTCGCAAGAAGCGTGTGGAAAAACCAAGGCGCAAAATAACTGCCCATGAACTGAGAAAAGTCAAGCGTGCAGCTGCCACGATGCCACTTGCCACCAGTTTGGCCATATTTCAGAGCTGCAACATCACTGGAGTGCCCAAAAGCACAAGGTGTGCAATACTCAGAGACATGGCCAAGGTAAGAAAGGCTGAAAGACGACCACCACTGAACAAGACACACAAGCTGAAACGTCAAGACTGGGCCAAGAAATATCTCAAGACTGATTTTTCTAAGGTTTTATGGACTGATGAAATGAGACTGAGTCTTGATGGGCCAGATGGATGGGCCCGTGGCTGGATTGGTAAAGGGCAGAGAGCTCCAGTCCGACTCAGACGCCAGCAAGGTGGAGGTGGAGTACTGGTTTGGGCTGGTATCATCAAAGATGAGCTTGTGGGGCCTTTTCGGGTTGAGGATGGAGTCAAGCTCAACTCCCAGTCCTACTGCCAGTTCCTGGAAGACACCTTCTTCAAGCAGTGGTACAGGAAGAAGTCTGCATCCTTCAAGAAAAACATGATTTTCATGCAGGACAATGCTCCATCACACGCGTCCAAGTACTCCACAGCGTGGCTGGCAAGAAAGGGTATAAAAGAAGGAAATCTAATGACATGGCCTCCTTGTTCACCTGATCTGAACCCCATTGAGAACCTGTGGTCCATCATCAAATGTGAGATTTACAAGGAGGGAAAACAGTACACCTCTCTGAACAGTGTCTGGGAGGCTGTGGTTGCTGATGCACGCAATGTTGATGGTGAACAGATCAAAACACTGACAGAATCCATGGATGGCAGGCTTTTGAGTGTCCTTGCAAAGAAAGGTGGCTATATTGGTCACTGATTTGTTTTTGTTTTGTTTTTGAATGTCAGAAATGTATATTTGTGAATGTTGAGATGTTATATTGGTTTCACTGGTAATAATAAATAATTGAAATGGGTATATATTTTTTTTTGTTAAGTTGCCTAATAATTATGCACAGTAATAGTCACCTGCACACACAGATATCCCCCTAACATAGCTAAAACTAAAAACAAACTAAAAACTACTTCCAAAAATATTCAGCTTTGATATTAATGAGTTTTTTGGGTTCATTGAGAACATGGTTGTTGTTCAATAATAAAATTAATCCTCAAAAATACAATTTGCCTAATAATTCTGCACTCCCTGTATATGTATGTAGGTATGCATGTATATATGTATGTATGCATGTATATATGTATGTATGCATGTATGCTTGTATATAGGTATGTATGTATGCATGTATATAGGTATGTATGTATATATGCATGCATGTATGCATGTATGTATGCATGCATGTATATATGTATGTATGTCTGCATGTATATATGTATGCATGTATATATGTATGTATGTGGTACTTGTATACTGCATCCTAGCCAAAAGGCAGTGCAGCGTTGAGCTGGGTCAAAGACAAGCGTACAGTCAGGGAGAGATAGGAGAGGAAGCTGGTTTGAGGACTGTTAATGCAGAATTCCTTCCAGCACAAGAATTCTACATTCCATATAGTGAGGGATGCATGGAATGAGGAACACTTGTACAGTCCAGCACTGTCAGGGCTGGATCAATGTAATTATCATAACTAATTGTACTAGATTCGTTAGACTGCAGAGCCCATGAAAGGACATCAACGCAAATGTCTGAGCAGGGGAGCCTGTGTGTGGGTCCTGCCTGCTGGAGCGCCAAGAGGTCCCAGCAGGCAGGAGCTGCACACAAGTTTCCTTTCAGGGGAAGTTGCTTTTAAGGGCACTGTCAGGATTCTGGTAAATTATTTAACACAATGCAATCATCATGAATAGAACCACTTTGCCTGGCTCCCCTCAGTACTCCTAAAAGTAACTGTGTTGGGTATGAGTTATTTCCACTCCAGGGCACTGCTGGCACAAAGTTTGAAATGGTCCTAATTATTTTCTCGGTAGGTAGCCACCACCAGCGAAGAATCTCTGTAAATTAGATAGAAAGAGATCTAACTCTGCATGAACAAATTACAACTTTTTGTTGAAAGAGGACACCTAGTCCATCCTTTCAGGAATCTACTGAATTAATGGCAGGTAATAAATATTTTGCATATTTTTTTATTCAAAATACCTCTGTGTTTTGACATCATGTTTGGAAGATTAGTCTTAATTTACCTAATGCTGCGTCGGAAGGATTACCAGAATGGTGTGCAAGTCATAACTAAGATGCCTAATTTTCCATTTTTATTGATTTTTACAAATAAATACAGATAGAAATCAATCTTTTTACTGGACTGAGTTTATTTTAAAATATGACTAAACATCAAAAATCGTTTTTGTGTGATTCTCAAGGTTTCCTTCATGATCCCCAATCTGATAGCTTTGCAGAGTTGCAGGTTGAGGAGGTAATAAAACTGAGCAGGGCTTTTCTAACTGAACTTACACAGCTGCACACGTATTTGATGGTTTGTGTGGTGGATAACTACCACCAGACACTGTGAGCACTTATAATATTTAAATAATGACAAAGACAATTCAACCCAATGCATTTCATATATTGCACCAACTCAATTGTGTATGGATAATAAACCATGATATTTAAATCAATATAATTGCATATAGATGACTAATCATTGCACCAAACCAGTTGTGTATGGATAATAAACCATGTTATTTAAAATCAATATAATTGTATAAAGACCCATTGCAATAGAGTAATTGTGTATAGCAGGGGCTTATTTACAAGAAACTGGTGCATCAGTGCTGATGTGTCAGTTTGCTTGCGTTGCTTCTGACCCACCTAACGACACCATGGGTCTGCTGTATTTACAATATGGCGACCATGGCGGTCTTTAGAACAAAAGCATCAGAATTTTTGACACTATTGTGGCGCTTTGCTGCACTAACGTAAAAAATGTTGGCGCTACTGGAACAAAGTGCCAGGAGGCCCACAGGTTTCTATGGGTGCGTCATTTTAACACCTGCTCTGAGCAGGCATTAAAAATTACACCAAAAATGGCGCACTGAAATCCTTAGATTTCACTGCACCATTTTGCGGGCCTCCTAACGCCGGAATGCATCTCTTGCATACGTTATGCCTGGCGCAGGAAAAATGTGGCGCAAGGGTGTGAAAAGTAGCGCAATATGGCTCGGAAAAAGCCTTCCTGATGCACAATACTGTAAAGAAATGATGCTAATGTGTTGCAGGAAGGTGCTGGGGGTTGTAAATATGCCCCATTGTTTCCCAAACTGTGGGCCGGTTGCAAGCTGATTTTTGGTGGGTCTTGAAAGTACAAGCAATAAATAAGGATGCCTTTAAATCCCCTATTTTGTCTTGTACGTTTACTACGCTTCAAAGACAGAGGCCGTAGGTCACGCTATGTCTTCTGACAAATTTCTAAATTTTGCTAACACAGGGCTTGGCTTTCTTTTACAGATTCCTCTCACTTTGCAGTCAGAGAAAGACAAGTAAAGTGAATTATTTGACAATCTTGCTGGGGTACAGGGAGTGTAAAAGGAAAGGCTGTAAGATGTCATTTTTTGTAACACAGAACACATTGTGAATATCTGTAAATAAACTGTACACATTCAGCAGTTAGGACAGCAACTATGAAGCACATTTGTTTTGTAATTCTGAAGTGTGATGACAGCAAATATTTTAATAGGATTAAAATAAAGCAAGGCACTCTACTTGGTGATGGCCAAAGATAAGTACCCACTGAAAATCATTTACCACACATTTGCGTAGTTGCATCAGTAAAACTCTATGTCTGCACATATTTAGTGGCCATTTTAATGGAAAGCGTGCTGTCTGCAAAGCACAGTAGCTACCACACAAGGTTTTAGTTACATTAAAAATCACCTGCCTCATGTCCATTAAAACTAGGTGAATGTGAAAAGTTGCTTCTAAAAATTGAGTGGTGGGACAATATAAAGTGTGGGAAGCACTGGTGTACAGATGATAAACCATAATATTTATAATCAATTTAATTGTATACAGATGGCAAACCGCTGCACCTCACAAATTGTGTATAGATATTAAACCATGATATATAAAATAAGTAATATTGCCATTTCCAAGTAGACCTGGGTCATCCAAGGTTTTGGAGGATCCATTAAGATCCTTTCTCGTGGAAGAGGGAGCTACAACACCGGTCCATTTCCGATGACCTTCAAACAAGGACAGATTGCAAGAAATGCTGTGTAATCCACTACCATCTTGTAGAAACCTATCGGAAAGCTGTTTAGAGCAGCTAAACGAGGTTTAGTCAACGTTTGTCTTTCTACAGGGAAATGTTCGTGGCAGATAACTAAAGAAATACATTGAAATACATTGGTCCAGGTGCATCTGGCTTTGGTTGTGAAGGAACGTGATGCCCTATATCAGTTTCAAAGAGTTGATAGTATTTATATTTTTGAGAGTTTAGGGTGATGTTTTCAAGATATCTCATCCATCAGAACACCTCTTCCCCTCCTTTATCCATAAACGTGCATGGGATGGTGGCTGTCAGAGCAATTTGAGGCCTAGAAACCCTGTAGACAGAAAGCTTGTATATTTAGTGAATAAATATCACAGAGCTGGCCATAGCAAGTGTGTTGTTATTGTTCAGCTGCATTTTGTGCTCACTGATAAAAGTCGTACTGTTTGCCATCTCTGTATGAAACGTTCCACTTTCGTGATACAATTGACTCGGTTTCGGCATGCCAAGATCCGTTCAGGAAAAGTTAACTGGAGGTCCACCATGATGGAGCCCCCATTATCATTCCCATAGAAAATCTTTTCAACAGCAAAGTATGCTGAAATAATTTATGCCAAACTTCTCATAAAACTAGATCTGCCCAAAAAGAGACTTTAGCCAAACTTCCCATGAAAGTAAAACAAAAATGTTTTTTCTGACTAGATGGAGGGCAAGGTGTTGTTTTCATGCAGGGGTGAGACTTATGGATTAGCTGGTGAATTTTAGTTTTTTTTAGGTGTTGCTTTGGAACCATAAATCACCCTAGGTGTTTTTTCAGAGTTTGTTTTCAATATGGGTGTTAGAGAAGTTGCACTATTAGAACCATAAATGCATTTTTTCAGTGGATATACATATATATTCACTTAAAAAAAACAAAAGTAACAGGGACGTTATAGTTAGGCTCACATTTCAAACATAACAAACCAGAGAAATTCACCAGCTACACTTATCTCCAGTAACTATAACTCACGCCCCTGCCATGAACAGTTATCTGATCAATAGTTTTAACGCTGCAAATGTTACACTGACAATTTCAATGATGTTATCAAAGATGTCTTGAGTGCTGTAATTTGTGGAGTAATTGGCAGTGCACGGTGAGGGTGCGAATCATAGTTACTCAAGATAACTCTAACTATAACTGGCAAATTTCTATGGTTTGGTACATTGAAAGTGTGAGCCTAACTATAGAGTCCCTCTAAACTTTGTGATTTTAAGTGAATTTCTATGGTTTTTTTAATTCTATTTCCTAACTATAACGTCCCTGTAACCTTTGGCTTTTTCAGTGACTTTCTATGTTTTGTTTAACATAAAGTCATTTTCATGACTATATCTTAATCCGCAGCGAGGCCCTGCGGCCAACCCCACCTAACCACCCAGCCCCACATTGTGCACAGCCCTTTGGCTGTGCACAGCAGGAGTTGGCCGTGGACCTATCTCTCTGGGTGTGGGAACAGGTGTGAGAGGGTGTATCTGGGGGTGAGAGTGGGTTTGAGGATGTCTGTCTAGGTGTGAGAGTGGGTACATCAGTGTCTTGGTAGGTGAGTCAGTTTATGTGTAGGTCTGTGAGTGGGTGCGTGAGGGTTTCAGTGGGTCTGTGAGTGGGTGCACCAGGGTCTGAGTGGGTCTGTGTGTGGGTGTGTGAGTGTCTGAGTGGGTCTGTGAATGGGTGCGTGAGGGACTCAGTGGGGTTGTGAGTGGGCGCACAGGGGTCTGAGTGGGTTTGTGAGTGGGTGCAAAAGTGTGAGTGGATCTGTGAATGGGTGCATGAGTGTGAGTGGGTCTGTGAGTGGATGCGTAAGGGTCTCATTGGGTATGTGAGTGGGTGAAAGAGCTTGGAAAAGAGAAATTGAAAGACAGAAAAAAGAGAGGGAGAGGGAGAGAGAGACAGAAAGTTGTTTAGACTTTGATGGATGATATACCTAGAATGAGATATTTCTGTACAAAATGAAAAGAAAAATGTATTTGTCAGTTAAAAAGAGTGAGCTCACCTTTTATTATGAACCTACAACTTTTTATGTTGAAAGAAAGTCTGAACTAGAAATTGACTACAAACACACCCGGACTAGAACCCTCAACTTTCAATAGGAGAGTCTATGACCTTAACCCTTATGCCACAAGTGACTTGTGCAGAAAAGTCATTGCATGGACAGATCATTGTCATTGGAGGAAAAATTAAACAGTGATAGCACAAAAAACACTGGACGGAATTACACCAAATATGGCAGAAAGGTACCTCTTGGCCCAGAAAGAGCCCTTTTTGTTATTTGGTGTAAATCCTTTCAGTAGTTTTTGAGAAACTAAAGAAAATCCAAATTTGGGGATATAGGGATGCAAAGGCTCCACGAACCCTCCTGATGTCGTGCTGAGATCTGATTGGCTGCCAACACATCAACAACAAAATGTTGAAAGCCATGGTGGGACTCAGCTTCATCCGGGTCCCAGAAAAAAGAACACAAATTAAGAAAAGGGGCAAGGGTAGAGTCACCGTGACCCCTTAGCTCTGGTGCTGGGGTCTGAGAGGGACCCCACCAGAGTAAAAAGCATTTTTTTAATTTTGTGGCTGGAGTCGCAGCGAATCCATATATCCCACGCTTGTTTCTATGAAGCCCCCAGGGGGGCCAGGTCCTGAGGGGCATTTATATTTTGAATGGGGGGCCTTCTGGTCACTTCCCCAGGGCACACATTGTATTGCAATTGTGGAGGGTCCACGCCGCCCGCCTCGCCTCCCCCCTGCAACCCAGGGACCACCACCTCCTGGGGCTCATAATGTATATGCGGGGGGCATGCCCCTGCTGCCCTGGTGACTGTCACATCCCCAGGGCTGTTATGATATGTGGAGGGGCTGCCCGGCCCCCTCCCACTACCCCGGGGACCACCACATCCCCAGGAGTTTAACAAATGATAAGCGGTGGGCCTGTGGCCCCACACACCCTGGGGACCACCACCCCCTCGGGCAAATATGAAAAAAAAGAAAAATGGGTCCCTTTGGGACCCCCATTACCTCTGGAGAGCACCACCCCCGGGGTACATTGAATTTTGAGCAGGGGGCTGCTACTTATCCCAGAAATGTGATGAAAACACTGTGCATGACAAGGGTGTGAGTTATAGCTACCTTAGGGCACAAGATATAGTTACTTGAGGTAATTCTAACTATAACTGCTGAATTTCTATGTTTTTGTTCGCTTGAAATGTGAGCCTAACTATAATGCCCCTCTAACCTTTTATTTTTTCAGTGAATTTCTATGTTTTTTTAAGATCTATTTCCTAACTGTAACGTCCCTCTAACCTTTGATTTTTTCAGTGAATTTCAATGTTTAAAAAAAATCTATTTCCTAACTATAATGTCCCTATAACTTTTGTTTTTTTCAGTGAATATATATATACATATCTATATATCTATAGATATATATATATATATGTATATATTTTGTTGCACCTGGCCCTTTTTGCAGGGTCATCTTCATTCTTTTTGCCTCCTTCCTTCTAATTTTTCTGACCAGTTTTTCTGGGCACTTTACCACTGCTAATCACTGCTAAAGTGCATGAGCTCTCTGTGTAAATTGTACTGATGATTGGTTTATTCCTGATGAGAGTTCCTTGATTAGACCTACGTTCCAGGTGCTTTCAAATGGCAGCTATGTTCTCCTCAACGGTGAAAACTGTTGTGGGATGCGAGCCGGAATAGTTTATGTTGGTTCGGTCTCTAACATTGTTACATGCTGCGGGAACGTACTTTTTCCTCCCACTAGATTAAAAGAGGTAGCTGACATTTGGCTCCATATTACTACTTCTAATGTGAATTTTGACAAGTTGAGCAGACTCAAGGCTTTATTGTTTCAAGAACATGTGGCTCTCACATCTGCACGCGAGAACTACGCACTTCAGGTGGAAAGGTTGTCAGCAAAGATGCAGTCCCTTTTAAGTACCAACTTTCCGAGACACTTTGGTAAACTTGTGGGACGAATATTTAATGCGTCCCGTACTACTGGAATTGCAAATTTCGTTAAGGCTGTTGGTTCTGGTTTCGTTCACACCTTCTCCTCCATATTTGGTTTAATACCATCAACCATTCACTCAATATTCTCCAGTATTTTGGGGGGATTTCCAATAACTTTGGCTATAATTGTTGGCATTTTGCTGTTGCTACTTTTTATGCGCAATGGCTGTCCCGCTGCAACAAGGAGGAATGAAAGCGCTCCCACCAGTGCAGCTGTGTCGTGAACTCATGATGCAGTACTTTGGAGCAACACTCCTGGAGGAATTGGCGTGTGACTGGTCTTTGTCATTCAGACCAGATTTGCATTGTGTGCAGCCCGTGTTTCGGTGCCTCTGGTGCTCGTTAGAACAGGCACTGGAAGTTTGTCTTTCTATGCAGCACTTGCTTTCATTGGACGCTGATCTGTTAATGTTTTCGCTGAGGGTTCATTACCGGACATGCACGTTGAAGGTGCGTTTGCTACAGGAAGCTGCTTATGAGTTGCCCCTCCTGGAGGATGTGGCTCTGAACTCATTACTGGGCACCCCACAGAATGCTGCTTGTGAGAAAGTAGCCTCTTTCTAGCCTTGTTACCCCCACTTTTGGCCTGTTTGTGAGTGTATGTCAGGATGTTTGTCACTGTTTTCACTGTCTCACTGGGATCCTGATGGCTAGGCCCCAGTGCTCATAGTGAAAACACTATGTTTTCAGTGTGTTTGTTATGTGTCACTGGGACCCTGCTAGTCAGGACCCCAGTGCTCATAAGGTTGTGGCCTATATGTATGTGTCACTGGGACCCTGTCACACAGGGCCCCAGTGCTCATAGGTGTGCATGTATGTGTTCCCTGTGTGGTGCCTAACTGTCTCACTGAGGCTCTGCTAACCAGAACCTCAGTGGTTATGCTCTCTCATTACTTTTAAATTGTCACTAACAGGCTAGTGACCAATTTTACCAATTCACATTGGCTTTCTGGAACACCCTTATAATTCCCTAGTATATGGTACTGAGGTACCCAGGGTATTGGGGTTCCAGGAGATCCCTATGGGCTGCGGCATTTCTTTTGCCACCCATAGGGAGCTCTGACAATTCTTACACAGGCCTGCCACTGCAGCCTGAGTGAAATAACGTCCACGTTATTTCACAGCCATTTTACACTGCACTTAAGTAACTTATAAGTCACCTATATGTCTAACCTTTACCTGGTAAAGGTTAGGTGCAAAGTTACTTAGTGTGAGGGCACCCTGGCACTAGCCAAGGTGCCCCCACATTGTTCAGAGCCAATTCCCTGAACTTTGTGAGTGCGGGGACACCATTACACGCGTGCACTACATATAGGTCACTACCTATATGTAGCTTCACAATGGTAACTCCGAATATGGCCATGTAACATGTCTATGATCATGGAATTGCCCCCTCTATACCATCCTGGCATAGTTGGCACAATCCCATGATCCCAGTGGTCTGTAGCACAGACCCTGGTACTGCCAAACTGCCCTTCCTGGGGTTTCACTGCAGCTGCTGCTGCTGCCAACCCCTCAGACAGGCATCTGCCCTCCTGGGGTCCAGCCATGCCTGGCCCAGGATGGCAGAACAAAGGACTTCCTCTGAGAGAGGGTGTTACACCCTCTCCCTTTGGAAAATGGTGTGAAGGCAGGGGAGGAGTAGCCTCCCCCAGCCTCTGGAAATGCTTTCTTGGGCACAGATGTGCCCAATTCTGCATAAGCCAGTCTACACCGGTTCAGGGGGCCCCTTAGCCCTGCTCTGGCGCGAAACTGGACAAAGGAAAGGGGAGTGACCACTCCCCTGACCTGCACCTCCCCTGGGAGGTGTCCAGAGCTCCTCCAGTGTGCTCCAGACCTCTGCCATCTTGGAAACAGAGGTGCTGCTGGCACACTGGACTGCTCTGAGTGGCCAGTGCCACCAGGTGACGTCAGAGACTCCTTCTGATAGGCTCCTTCAGGTGTTGCTAGCCTATCCTCTCTCCTAGGTAGCCAAACCCTCTTTTCTGGCTATTTAGAGTCTCTGTCTCTGGGGAAACTGCAGATAACGAATGCATGAGCTCAGCCGAGTTCCTCTGCATCTCTCTCTTCACCTTCTGATAAGAAATCGACCGCTGACCGCGCTGGAAGCCTGCAAACCTGCAACATAGTAGCAAAGACGACTACTGCAACTCTGTAACGCTGATCCTGCCGCCTTCTCGACTGTTTTCCTGCTTGTGCATGCTGTGGGGGTAGCCTGCCTCCTCTCTGCACCAGAAGCTCCGAAGAAATCTCCCGTGGGTTGACGGAATCTTCCCCCTGCAACCGCAGGCACCAAAAAGCTGCATTACCGGTCCCTTGGGTCTCCTCTCAGCACGACGAGCGAGGTCCCTCGAATCCAGCGACACCGTCCAAGTGACCCCCACAGTCCAGTGACTCTTCAGCCCAAGTTTGGTGGAGGTAAGTCCTTGCCTCACCTCGCTGGGCTGCATTGCTGGGAACCGCGACTTTGCAAGCTACTCCGGCCCCTGTGCACTTCCGGCGGAAATCCTTCGTGCACAGCCAAGCCTGGGTCCACGGCACTCTAACCTGCATTGCACGACTTTCTAAGTTGGTCTCCGGCGACGTGGGACTCCTTTGTGCAACTTCGGCGAGCACCGTTTCACGCATCCTCGTAGTGCCTGTTTCTGGCACTTCTCCGGGTGCTACCTGCTTCCGTGAGGGCTCTTTGTCTTGCTCGATGTCCCTTCTCTCTGCAGGTCCAATTTGCGACCTCCTGGTCCCTCCTGGGCCCCAGCAGCGTCCAAAAACGCCAAACGCACGATTTGCGTGTAGCAAGGCTTGTTGGCGTCCATCCGGCGGGAAAACACTTCTGCACGACTCTCCAAGGCGTGGGGGATCCATCCTCCAAAGGGGAAGTCTCTAGCCCTTGTCGTTCCTGCAGTATTCACAGTTCTTCAGCCTAGTAAGAGCTTCTTTGCACCAACCGCTGGCATTTCTTGGGCATCTGCCCATCTCCGAGTTGCTTGTGACTTTTGGACTTGGTCCCCTTGTTCCACAGGTACCCTCAGTCAGGAATCCATCGTTGTTGCATTGCTGATTTGTGTTTTCCTTGCATTTTCCCTCTAACACGACTATTTTGTCCTTAGGGGAACTTTAGTGCACTTTGCACTCACTTTTCAGGGTCTTGGGGAGGGTTATTTTTCTAACTCTCACTATTTTCTAATAGTCCCAGCGACCCTCTACAAGGTCACATAGGTTTGGGGTCCATTCGTGGTTCGCATTCCACTTCTGGAGTATATGGTTTGTGTTGCCCCTATCCCTATGTTTCCCCATTGCATCCTATTGTAACTATACATTGTTTGCACTGTTTTCTAAGACTATACTGCATATTTTTGCTATTGTGTATATATATCTTGTGTATATTTCCTATCCTCTCACTGAGGGTACACTCTAAGATACTTTGGCATATTGTCATAAAAATAAAGTACCTTTATTTTTAGTATAACTGTGTATTGTGTTTTCTTATGATATTGTGCATATGACACTAAGTGGTACTGTAGTAGCTTCACACGTCTCCTAGTTCAGCCTAAGCTGCTCTGCTAAGCTACCATTATCTATCAGCCTAAGCTGCTAGACACCCTATACACTAATAAGGGATAACTGGGCCTGGTGCAAGGTGCAAGTACCCCTTGGTACTCACTACAAGCCAGTCCAGCCTCCTACATTGGTTGTGCAGTGGTGGGATAAGAGCTTGAGACTACTTACCACTCTTGTCATTGTACTTTTCATAAGAGAAAAATATACAAAACAAGGTCAGTGTATATACACATAGCCAAAAAGTTTTGCATTTCCTCTTTTCACTCTTTTCTAAGTGCTGAAAAGTACTCCTAAACTTTCAAAAAGTTCTTAAAAGTTGAAAAAGTTTTTTTCTGTCTTTCCAAAAAATTCTGAATTTTTTTTCTTCTCTTTATCTATCACTTTGACTCTCTCTAAAAAATGTCTGGCACAGGCCAAAGTGTTGATCTGTCCAAACTTGCATATGACAACCTTAGCTGGAAAAGAGCAAGGAGTCTCTGTATAGAGAGAGGTTTGAGTGTAGGGAAGAATCCTGCCTTGGAACTGTTAATTAACATGCTTAGAGAACAGGATAAGGCCATAGGTGCCCCATCTGTTGAAAAAGTACCTAATAGTTCCCAATCTGATTCAGGGACTCCCCCAGGAAAAGATTCAGGAAAGAAACTTCCTAGCCTGCCCATTACTAGACAATCTAGCATAGATGGTAATGATGATGAGCCACACCAAATAAATAGTGTTGTCTCACATCATAGCAAAAGCATTTATTCTCACCATACTGGTAGTAATGTTTCTGTAAACCAAGCTGTTAAGTTGGCTTCTGTAAGGGACAGGTCCCCTTCTGTTCATTCCCATCATAGCTCTGTTTCTAGAAATGTCCCTCCCACCAACCCTGATGACAGAATGTTAGAGAGGGAACTCAATAAGTTGAGGGTGGAACAAACCAGACTGAAGCTTAAAAAGCAACAGCTGGATTTGGATAGACAGTCTTTTGAATTAGAGAAGGAAAGACAGAAGTTGGGTTTAGAAACCCATGGTGGCAGCAGCAGTATTCCCCATAGTCATCCTGCAAAAGAGCATGATTCCAGGAATCTGCACAAGATAGTTCCCCCTTATAAGGAGGGGGATGACATTAACAAGTGGTTTGCTGCACTTGAGAGGGCCTGTGTTGTACAGGATGTCCCTCAAAGCCAGTGGGCTGCTATCCTATGGCTATCATTTAGTGGAAAAGGTAGGGATAGGCTCCTTACTGTGAAAGAAAGTGATGCCAATAATTTTACAGTTCTTAAGAATGCACTCCTGGATGGTTATGGCTTAACCACTGAACAATACAGGATAAAGTTCAGAGAGACCAAAAAGGAGTCTTCACAAGACTGGGTTGATTTCATTGACCATTCAGTGAAGGCCTTGGAGGGGTGGTTACATGGCAGTAAAGTTACTGATTATGAAAGCCTGTATAACACAATCCTGAGAGAGCATATACTTAATAATTGCGTGTCTGATTTGTTGCACCAGTACCTGGTAGACTCTGATCTGACCTCTCCCCAAGAATTGGGAAAGAAGGCAGACAAATGGGTCAGAACAAGGCTGAACAGAAAAGTTCATACAGGGGGTGACAAAGATGGCAATAAGAAGAAAGATGGTGAAAAATCTCAAGATAAGCATGGGGATAAGGGTAAAACCAAAGATCCCACTTCAAATCTTAAACACTCTTCAGAGGGTGGGGATAAAACAAATTCTTCCTCTTCTTCCCAACCTGCACACATTAAAAAGCCTTGGTGCTTTGTGTGTAAAAATAGAGGCCATAGGCCAGGGGATAAGTCCTGTCCAGGTAAACCCCCTGAGCCTACCACCACTAATACATCAAGCTCTAGTGCCCCTAGCAGTAGTGGTACTAGTGGTGGGACTGCTGGCAACAGTCAAGCAAAGGGTGTAGTTGGGTTCACTTATGGGTCCATAGTGGAAACTGATGTAATCAGTCCCAAGACAGTTTCTGTCACACCTGGTGGCACTGGCCTTGCCAAACTGGCTGCTTGTCCCCTTACAATGGATAAGTACAGGCAGACAGTTTCAATAAATGGTGTTGAGGCCTTGGCCTACAGGGACACAGGTGCCAGTTTCACTTTGGTGACTGAAAACCTAGTGCACCCTGATCAACACATCATTGGACAACAGTATAAGATTATTGATGTCCATAACTCCACTAAGTTTCTTCCCTTAGCTATAATTCAGTTTAGTTGGGGTGGAGTTACTGGCCCTAAGCAGGTGGTGGTATCACCTAGCTTGCCTGTAGATTGTCTCTTAGGTAATGACCTAGAGGCCTCAGGTTGGGCTGATGTAAAGTTTTTTGCCCATGCAGCCATGCTGGGCATCCCTGAGGAATTGTTCCCTCTCATTTCTACTGAAATGAAAAAGCAAAGGAGAGAAGGCCTGAAAACTCAGGATCCCTCTCCATCAACAGGTAAAAAGGGTATCACAGTATCCCCTAACCACCCTACCATTCAGGATACCATTCCTGTGGTGGGAGAAACCTCTCCTGGGGTGGCACCTGTTCCAAGGGAATCATCAGCTGGCAAAGCTGGACTCCCTGAGGTAGAAGTACCTCTCTGTGGGATAACTAACATTGGTGACAAAAAGAGCACCATTTTAGTTAACATGGAGCATCCCTCCAACCCTCCCAGAGAAACTTTAGTGCAGAAACCCTGCACTGCCTCACAACACTTAGGACAGCATCCCTGCCCTAGTGGGGAGCTCATAGGACAGCATCCCTGCCCTGCTCCAACTCAAGAGAAACAGCATCCCTGTTCTCTCTTCCAGCCAAATGGACAAAGTTTTTGCCCAGCTATGGCTTTATTGAGACAGCATCCCTGTCTGGCATTTCCATCACTACAAATAGGTTCAGTGGACAATTCCCACTGCTCTAAACTAAAACTTACTGATAGAAACTCTGAAAATACATCTTCACATTGTTGCTTAGCTAAAAAACTTCAAACAGGGTGGTTTACATCCCCACAGGGAAGTAACCATATAGTGGATGATAAAGGGAGTAACCAGTCTATTGCAGAGCTACTCTCTACTTATCACCACTTAGACAATAAAGTCTCAACTGGCCAAGGTTAGCCTTATTGTCCTTCGTTTGGGGGGGGGTTGTGTGAGAAAGTAGCCTCTTTCTAGCCTTGTTACCCCCACTTTTGGCCTGTTTGTGAGTGTATGTCAGGATGTTTGTCACTGTTTTCACTGTCTCACTGGGATCCTGATGGCTAGGCCCCAGTGCTCAAAGTGAAAACACTATGTTTTCAGTGTGTTTGTTATGTGTCACTGGGACCCTGCTAGTCAGGACCCCAGTGCTCATAAGGTTGTGGCCTATATGTATGTGTCACTGGGACCCTGTCACACAGGGCCCCAGTGCTCATAGGTGTGCATGTATGTGTTCCCTGTGTGGTGCCTAACTGTCTCACTGAGGCTCTGCTACCCAGAACCTCAGTGGTTATGCTCTCTCATTACTTTTAAATTGTCACTAACAGGCTAGTGACCAATTTTACCAATTCACATTGGCTTACTGGAACACCCTTATAATTCCCTAGTATATGGTACTGAGGTACCCAGGGTATTGGGGTTCCAGGAGATCCCTATGGGCTGCAGCATTTCTTTTGCCACCCATAGGGAGCTCTGACAATTCTTACACAGGCCTGCCACTGCAGCCTGAGTGAAATAACGTCCACGTTATTTCACAGCCATTTTACACTGCACTTAAGTAACTTATAAGTCACCTATATGTCTAACCTTTACCTGGTAAAGGTTAGGTGCAAAGTTACTTAGTGTGAGGGCACCCTGGCACTAGCCAAGGTGCCCCCACATTGTTCAGAGCCAATTCCCTGAACTTTGTGAGTGCGGGGACACCATTACACGCGTGCACTACATATAGGTCACTACCTATATGTAGCTTCACAATGGTAACTCCGAATATGGCCATGTAACATGTCTATGATCATGGAATTGCCCCCTCTATACCATCCTGGCATAGTTGGCACAATCCCATGATCCCAGTGGTCTGTAGTACAGACCCTGGTACTGCCAAACTGCCCTTCCTGGGGTTTCACTGCAGCTGCTGCTGCTGCCAACCCCTCAGACAGGCATCTGCCCTCCTGGGGTCCAGCCAGGCCTGGCCCAGGATGGCAGAACAAAGGACTTCCTCTGAGAGAGGGTGTTACACCCTCTCCCTTTGGAAAATGGTGTGAAGGCAGGGGAGGAGTAGCCTCCCCCAGCCTCTGGAAATGCTTTCTTGGGCACAGATGTGCCCAATTCTGCATAAGCCAGTCTACACCGGTTCAGGGGGCCCCTTAGCCCTGCTCTGGCGCGAAACTGGACAAAGGAAAGGGGAGTGACCACTCCCCTGACCTGCACCTCCCCTGGGAGGTGTCCAGAGCTCCTCCAGTGTCCTCCAGACCTCTGCCATCTTGGAAACAGAGGTGCTGCTGGCACACTGGACTGCTCTGAGTGGCCAGTGCCACCAGGTGACGTCAGAGACTCCTTCTGATAGGCTCCTTCAGGTGTTGCTAGCCTATCCTCTCTCCTAGGTAGCCAAACCCTCTTTTCTGGCTATTTAGAGTCTCTGTCTCTGGGGAAACTGCAGATAACGAATGCATGAGCTCAGCCGAGTTCCTCTGCATCTCTCTCTTCACCTTCTGATAAGGAATCGACCGCTGACCGCGCTGGAAGCCTGCAAACCTGCAACATAGTAGCAAAGACGACTACTGCAACTCTGTAACGCTGATCCTGCCGCCTTCTCGACTGTTTTCCTGCTTGTGCATGCTGTGGGGGTAGCCTGCCTCCTCTCTGCACCAGAAGCTCCGAAGAAATCTCCCGTGGGTCGACGGAATCTTCCCCCTGCAACCGCAGGCACCAAAAAGCTGCATTACCGGTCCCTTGGGTCTCCTCTCAGCACGACGAGCGAGGTCCCTCGAATCCAGCGACACCGTCCAAGTGACCCCCACAGTCCAGTGACTCTTCAGCCCAAGTTTGGTGGAGGTAAGTCCTTGCCTCACCTCGCTGGGCTGCATTGCTGGGAACCGCGACTTTGCAAGCTACTCCGGCCCCTGTGCACTTCCGGCGGAAATCCTTCGTGCACAGCCAAGCCTGGGTCCACGGCACTCTAACCTGCATTGCACGACTTTCTAAGTTGGTCTCCGGCGACGTGGGACTCCTTTGTGCAACTTCTGCGAGCACCGTTTCACGCATCCTCGTAGTGCCTGTTTCTGGCACTTCTCCGGGTGCTACCTGCTTCAGTTAGGGCTCTTTGTCTTGCTCGACGTCCCTTCTCTCTGCAGGTCCAATTTGCGACCTCCTGGTCCCTCCTGGGCCCCAGCAGCGTCCAAAAACGCCAAACGCACGATTTGCATGTAGCAAGGCTTGTTGGCGTTCATCCGGCGGGAAAACACTTCTGCACGACTCTCCAAGGCGTGTGGGATCCATCTTCCAAAGGTGAAGTCTCTAGCCCTTGTCGTTCCTGCAGTATTCACAGTTCTTCAGCCTAGTAAGAGCTTCTTTGCACCAACCGCTGGCATTTCTTGGGCATCTGCCCATCTCCGAGTTGCTTGTGACTTTTGGACTTGGTCCCCTTGTTCCACAGGTACCCTCAGTCAGGAATCCATCGTTGTTGCATTGCTGATTTGTGTTTTCCTTGCATTTTCCCTCTAACACAACTATTTTGTCCTTAGGGGAACTTTAGTGCACTTTGCACTCACTTTTCAGGGTCTTGGGGAGGGTTATTTTTCTAACTCTCACTATTTTCTAATAGTCCCAGCGACCCTCTACAAGGTCACATAGGTTTGGGGTCCATTCGTGGTTCGCATTCCACTTCTGGAGTATATGGTTTGTGTTGCCCCTATCCCTATGTTTCCCCATTGCATCCTATTGTAACTATACATTGTTTGCACTGTTTTCTAAGACTATACTGCATATTTTTGCTATTGTGTATATATATCTTGTGTATATTTCCTATCCTCTCACTGAGGGTACACTCTAAGATACTTTGGCATATTGTCATAAAAATAAAGTACCTTTATTTTTAGTATAACTGTGTATTGTGTTTTCTTATGATATTGTGCATATGACACTAAGTGGTACTGTAGTAGCTTCACACGTCTCCTAGTTCAGCCTAAGCTGCTCTGCTAAGCTACCATTATCTATCAGCCTAAGCTGCTAGACACTCTATACACTAATAAGGGATAACTGGGCCTGGTGCAAGGTGCAAGTACCCCTTGGTACTCACTACAAGCCAGTCCAGCCTCCTACACTGCTGCCTTGGCTGAGGCTCAGGCTTTGGAACACGAATGCTCCTTGGTCCTTCTCGCGATGCCTTTCCAACCTTAACACCTGCCGAAGTGGAAGATTTCCTGTCCTCCATTGTCCCGGATTCAATTGGCAATTTTTAAAAATGACTTTGACTCTTGAAATTCGGCCCTTTTTATGCCACGTTAACATTTTAAATTGTCCTTTTATATGCTCATGTGTCCCTTTAACTTGTCATTATTGACATTTTTTACACATTTATCTTAGGTTGAGTTTTAGTGGCTTTTATGTATATTTAGGCTTTGAGCCACCTTCAACCGACAAGGGGAGGGTGTTGTGTAGCCATTTTAGTTATAGCTCTATGCCCGTTATTTTAGCATACTAGGCCTGTTGCTGTGTGCTTTAACCTAGATATCTTTTATTCAGCATCGTTTATTATTCTTACAATAGCCACTTTTGAGGTCTTGTTTTATTTCTCTCTATCTAGCTGTTTTTACCTAGGCCAGCACTATGTTCTCAAACAAGACTTTCTTGCTCACTCTGTGCTTCTTCCAAGGCTGCAGTAAGATAGGTTGCCGGTGAACCTTGTATAAGTTTAGTCTCTGACATTCATAGAAAAACACACATCCGTACGTAGGGACATATTCTCAGAACATCAGCTGTTTTATTATATAAACACTTCCCTATCCCTTATACGTTAAAGGGAGATTCCAGCCAGAGACCACTACTGAATGCTAATTGCTGAACGCTTCGCTACAGCTGCTTATGCAGACTTCAGGCCTTTGCTCAGGTATGGGGGATGATGTCTTCCAAGGGTAACCTGAAGGGCAGAACTAGAGCTTAACATGCTGTGCTTTACTAGCAGCCTAGGTAGGAATTAGTCTATTGACTTTCCTTGTCACAATTTTAATCTTGTCATGGTGTAGCATCCTGGTTATTGCAGTAGATGCTTTGCTATCTAAAATGCAGTTGCTTCATCAAAACTTTATTGAAACATATACTGCCTCTGTTTGTCATTGTGTATGTGAGACTATGTAACTGAGAGAAATGGATGAGACCAGATTTCCCTGAGAAATCAATTATGTCATGCGCTCGGCTGCCCAATCATCCCTGCCCTTGGGTAGGGATGAGGCACTGCTAGTTAGCCGGGCAAAATCTGGATTAGGGCGACACGTGTCACCTGTAGTGGGTTAAACTCAGTCTCCCATACTGCAGGTGATCCTGCCGCTCAAAATCCAGTAGTCTCATTAGAGTAATGAGAGCCTATGCAACAGAACTCACCTATTTCAAAGCGCTATTAAATGAATTGAGGATAAAGTAAGCATGGTCAAATAAAATATTTGCTTAGGATTACACAATTTGGTTAAGCATGGAAAAAACCTAACTTTCTCATTTCATATTGTGCCACTCCAATCGATGAGCATCTATTTTCCTCTCCTGCTTTTACATCAAAGATGATTTTTTAAATTCTTGCTGCCACTGGTTACAGCGAAGGTGGCAAGCAGATGCCACATTAAAACTGAGTCCACTTTGGGCTCGAAGGTCCAAGAGGACCTTGAGCTGAACCAGAGCCAGGCAAAGCCAATATGTCTCACCTTTGTGACCAATGGTTCAAAGCCATGCTGTACAACCTCTCCCATGCCTTGCAGCATGGTTAAAGGAAATAAACTTAAAACAAGCATTGGCAAAACCAATAGGTCTTGCCTATGCAAGAGCAATTGGCTTTGCCAATGCATTTCAGCCATGTAGTACACCAGAGTGGCTGCTGTTCAGAATAGCTAAAAGTTAGAACATGCAGAGGGAGTGGTGTAGAGTGGCGTAGAGTGGAGGGGCATACAGTGGAGAGGCATAAATTGGAGGGGCACAAAATGGAGTAGAGTATCATAGAGTGGGGTGGCAGAGTGGAATGGAGTAGTGAAGAGTGGAATAGACTGTTGTAGAGTAGAGTGGAGTGGTGTAGAGAGAGTTGAGTGGAGAAGCATAGAGTGGAGTAGAGTGGCGTAGCGTGGGGCTGTAGAGTGGTGGGCTGTAGAGTGTCCTACAGTGTTTTTTTTCTAAGGGTGAGCGGAGCTCACAGAGTTCTACTCAGCAGAGTTCCATGGAGTTAGCTTAAAACTCTGTGAAATTCCACACACTTCTTAATCGGGTGGAATACCACCTGCCCTAACACCCTGGCCTGAATTTGCTTGACCTCAGAAGTGCTAAGTGCTTCTGAGATCAGGTGCATTCAGGCCAGGGTGGTATGCTGTAGGCAGCGAAAGCTGCTGTTTCAGGCCTCTTGTGCTGACAGCCTACTGGCCTGGAGCCTGCTTCTCTCAACCACACCTGCACACTTCCCTTCACCAACTGCCCTCCTTCACAAACTTGCTACAGAGGACCAAGCACATCCCTATCTTGCACCAGCATCACAATCGCTTCCTCTGCACTTACATACAGCCTCAGACCGCCCTTTAGGGCCCAGCACTAGCAGCAGCAAACCAGCTCAGCTCACCACTAGCAGCCTGGTATTTTCACAAGGTGCCTAGCCTTGCTTGCCACTGGGATCTAGGGCACTCACTCAGGCCACACACATCTGTATCTGGCGGGGGCCAGCTCTCCCTGGCTTCAGCACTGTACCACATAACACCACTTCCTTTCCCAGGGATACTGGGCTGACAGGTTCAGTTCAAATGGAGCTTTGACTGCATGTTTCATTTTGTCCAAGCACTGACTCCCCTCATATGCAAATCCTGTCCATGCCCGGTGCCGGTCCCCACGTGCACACATAGAAGAGAAAGCAAAATGAGGGTCGTCTGACCTGAATGCTATGCGGGTCCAGAATCCCTGTTGCCAGGGGCCTGACTCTCTCCCTCCCTCTGCCCCCTGCTCCCAGGCTGCTGAAGACAGTGAAAGGAGGGAAGCCTGGATCCGGAGCTGGTGCCAGTGCAGCCTCTCAACAGCAGCTCCACGCCTCCCTCTGCCCCCGCTCCACAGCTGCTGAGGACAGTAAAAGGAGGAAGGTCTGGATCCGGAGCCGGTGCCGGTACAGCACCTCAGCAGCAGCTTGCAGCAGCTCCACGCCTCCTTCTACCCCTCCTCCCAGGCTGCTGAGGACAGTGAAAGGAGGGAGGCTTGGATCCGCAGCTGGCACCGGTGCAGCCCCTCAGCAGCAGCTTGGAGCAGCTCCATGCTTCCCTCTGCCCCCTGCTCCCGGGCTGCTGAGAACAGTGAAAGGAGGGAGGCCTGAATCTGGAGCTGGCACCGGTGCAGCCTCTCAGCAGCAGCTTGCAGCAGCTCCAAGCCTCTCTCTGACCCCGCTCACAGGCTGCAGTGGACAGTGAAAGGAGGAAGGCCTGGATCTGGAGCTGGTGCTAGTGCAGCCTCTCAGCAGCAGCTCCACGCCTCCCTCTGCCCCCTGCTCCCAGGCTGCTAAAGACAGTGAAAGGAGGGAGGCCTGGATCCGGAGCTCGCAGCAGTGCAGCCCCTCAGCAGCAGCTTGAGGCAGCTCCACGCCTCCCTCTGCCCCTTGCTCCTGGGCTGCTGAGGACAGTGAAAGGTGGGAGGCATGGATCCGGAGCTGGTGCCGGTGCAGCACCTCAGCAACAGCTTGCAGCAGCTCCACGCGTCCCTCTGACCCCTGCTCCCTGGCTGCTGAGGACAGTGAAAGGAGTTAGGCCTGGATCCAGAACTGGCACCGGTGCAGCCCCTCAGCTGCAGCATGCAGCAGCTCCAAGCCTCCCTCTGCCCCTGCTCCCAGGCTGCTGAGGACAGTGAAAGAAGTGAGGCCTGACTCCGCAGCCGGCACCGGTGCAGCCCCACCAGCAGCAGCTTGCAGCAGCTCCACGCATCCCTCTACTCTACCCCCTGCTCTCGGGCTGCTGAGGACAGTGAAAGGAGTGAGGCCTGGATCCGGAGCCGGCGCCGGTGCAGCCTCTCAGCAGCAGTTTGCAGCAGCTCCACTCCTCCCTCTGCCCCCTGCTCCTGGGCTGCTGTGGACAGTGAAAGGAGGGAGGCCTGGATCCGGAGCTGTGGGCCATGCAGTATCTCAGAAGCAGCTTGCAGCAGCTCCACGTCTCCCTCTGCCCCCTGCTCCCAAGCTGCTGAGAACAGTGAAAAGAGGGAGGCCTGGATCCGGAGCCGGTGCAGCCCCACAGCTGCAGCTTGCAGCAGCTCCACGCCTCCCTCTGCCCCTGCTCCCAGGCTGCTGAGGACAGTGAAAGAAGTGAGGCCTGAATTTGCAGCCGGCACCGGTGTAGCCCCCCCAGCAGCAGCTGGCATCAGCTCCACGCGTCCCTCTACCCCTGCTCTCGGGCTGCTGAGGACAGTGAAAGGAGTGAGGCCTGGATCCGGAGCCGGTGCAGGTGCCGGTGCAGCCTCTCAGCAGCAGCTTGCAGCAGCTTCACGCCTCCCTCTGCCCCCTGCTCCTGGGCTGCCGTGGACAGTGAAAGAAGGGAGGCCTGGATCCTGAGCTGGGGGCCGTGCAGCACCTCAGCAGCAGCTTGCAGCAGCTTGCAGCAGCTCCACCTCTCCCTCTGCCCCCTGCTCCCTGGCTGCTGAGGACAGTGAAAGGAGGGAGGCCGGGATCCAGAGCTGGTGCCGGTGCAGCCCCTCAGCAGCAGCTTGCAGCAGCTCCACGCCTCCCTCTGCCCCCTACTCCCAGGCTGCTGAGGACAGTGACAGGAGGGAGAACTGGATTCGGCGCCGGTGCAGCCCCTCAGGAGCAGCTTGCAGCAGCTCCAAACCTCCCTCTCCCCCTGCTCTCGAGCTGCTGATGACAGTGAAAGGATGGAGGCCTGGATCCGGAGCCGGTGTAGCCCCTCAGCAGCAGCTTGCAGCAGCCCCACGCCTCCCTCTGCCCCCTGCTCCCAGGCTGCTGAGGACAGTGAAAGAGGAAGACCTGGATCTGTGTAGCCCCTCAGCAGCAACTTGCAGCAGGTCCAAGACTCCCTCTGCCCCCGCTCCAGGACTGCTGAGGACAATGAAAGGAGGGAGGCCTGGATCCGCAGGTGCCGCCGGTGCAGTCCCTCAGCAGCAGCTTGCAGCAGCTCTAGGCCGCCCTCTGCCCCCTGCTACCAGGCTGCTGAGGACAGTGAAAGGAGGGAGGCCTGGATCCGCAGCCGGTGCAGCCCTCAGCAGCAGCTTGCAGTAGCTCCACGCCGCCCTCTGCCCCCTGCTCCTGTGCTGCTGAGGATAGTGAAAGGAGGGAGGCCTGGATCCGCAGCCAGTGGCAGTGCAGCCCCTCAGCAGCAGCTTGCAGCAGCTCCACGACTCCCTCTGCCCCCTGCTCCCAGGCTGCTGAGGACAGTGAAAGGAGGGAGGCCTGGATCCGGAGCTTGCACTGGTGCAGCCCGAGGCAGCAGCGTGCAGCAGCTCTGCGCCTCCGTCTGCTGCCTGCTCCCAGGCTGCTGAGGACAGTGAAAGGAGTGAGGCCTGGAGCCGGAGCTGGCGCCGGTGCAGCCCCTCAGCAGCAGCTTGCAGCAGCTCCGTGCCTCCCTCTGCCCTTTGCTCCCAGGCTACTGAGGACAGTGAAAGGAGGAAGACCTGGATCCGAAGCTGGTGCAGCCCCTCAGCGGCAGCTCGCAGCAGCTCCAAGCCTCCCTCTGCCCCTGCTCCTGGGCTGCTGAAGACAATGAAAGGAGGGAGGCATGGAGCCGGAGCTGGCGCTGGTGCAGCCCCTCAGCAACAGCTTGCAGCAGCTCCACGCCTCCCTCTGCTCCCAGGCTGCTGAGGACAGTGAAAGGAGGGGGGCCTGGATCCGCAGGCGCCGCCGGTGCAGCCCCTCAGCAGCAGCTTGCAGCAGCTCCAGGCCGCCCTCTGCCCCCTGCTCCCAGGCTGCTGAGGACAGTGAAAGGAGGGAGGCCTGGATCCAGAGTTGGCACCGGTGCAGCCCCTCAGTAGCAGCTTGCAGCAGCTCCGCGCCTCCCTCTGCCCTCTACTCCCAGGCTACTGAGGACAGTGAAAGGAGGAAGACCTGGATCCGAAGCTGGTGCAGCCCCTCAGCCGCAGCTCGCAGCAGCTCCACGCCTCCCTCTGCCCCTGCTCCTGGGCTGCTGAAGACAATGAAAGGAGGGAGGCCTGGAGCCGGAGCTGGCGCCCGTGCAGCCCCTCAGCAGTAACTTGCAGAAGCTGCACACTGCCAACCGGCAGAAAGCAAAGCCTTACCTAGGGTTCTCCTTGCCTGTCGTGGGGCAAATGTTGTCTTCATTTTGGGCCGAGTGTAAAGTGCAGCCCACACGGCTCAAATGCAGTTCGCACACCCGTGAGCTCCGATCCACTGCCGGGCTAGCTGAGTTTTTGGCCGAACTCTGCTCTGCAAGCGGAGCGTGGAGTGCCCAAAACTCTGTTAGCTCTGACAGCAGAGCCGAGTTCACCGCCCACCCCTTGTTTTTTCCTTATGAATGTGTTATTTCATTGTCAATTGCCTTTGTATATGTTTAGTTGTCTGCTTTATAAATGATCTTGTGTGGGTATTGTATGAATTTACATATCTTTAGCCTAACTTAGAGAACTTGTAATAGTGATGGATTTCTGGAGTCCTGCACGCGTCATGTGTCTTGTACTCTGGCACCAATACCTGAACTTTTATGTCTTAAACGCTCCGTTGGCGCAATGTGTATTAAAATGTTACCTTTGTCATCCGTCCTTTTAAAGCTCCTGCAGGAAAACCCTGAAACAGTGTAAAGGATGTTCAGCTGACACCAACGTTAGAAGTCTGTTGTGCTGGAAAACGCATCTTCGACCAGACGTAGCTCAGAAAAGCACTCCTGCGATGCAGTGAACTGCACCAGTGAAAGGAGCCGCCTCAAGTGAGTTTCACTCTGGTTCTAAGCACTGTTCTGGGTGCACGGTTCCAAGTGTTAACCGCCCCCCACGCACCCGAAAGTTGGGTCTAGTTGCACCCCTGGCGCTGAGGTGCCTATCTCCATCCCAGGGTTTTGCGCAGGGCTCTCTGCCCTCCGTGTGCGCGTCACTTAGGCGCTGCACTGACCCTGCGGACCACAGTCAGTCTGGCTTCTGAAGGATGGGCTTCCGGTGAAGCTCCCGGGTCTGGTTTCCTATCTGCTCAGGAGTCAGCCGTCACATGTGTCGCTGCCATCACTCTACGGGGTGATGGGGGTGGTCACTCAGTTATTCTTTCACTAGGACTCTCACTCTATTCTTGTACTTGTCACTGCAGCGCGCGCAGGCCGTGCCGGAAGCTGGCGGAAGCCCCCTGATGTCGCTATTCTGTCCCTGGCAGCACATGAACCACAGGCTCGTGCCTGGAGAGCGGGGGGAGGTAACAAGACACCCCAAGTGAGGGATGGCATCACCGGCACGCACAGCTGCTGCAGTTTATAAGAGACCCCTGCAACATGGACCCCCACCCACTGTGCCCAGGCTAGGGGGCTTCTCATGGGTCTGCACAGGTCTGGCATGTGGGGGCTTCTCATAGGTCTGCACAGGCCTGGCATGTGGGGGCTTCTCATGGTGTCCGCACAGGCCTGGCATGTGGGGGCTTCTCATGGTGTCCGCACAGGCCTGGCATGTGGGGGCTTCTCATGGGTCTGCACAGGCCTGGCATGTGGGGGCTTCTCATGGTGTCCGCACAGGCCTGGCATGTGGGGGCTGCTCATGGTGTCAGCACAGGCCTGGCATGTGGGGGCTTCTCATGGGTCTGCACAGGCCTGGCATGTGGGGGCTTCTCATAGGTCTGCACAGGCCTGGCATGTGGGGGCGTCTCATGGGTTTGCACAGGCCTGGCATGTGGGGGCTTCTCATGGTGTCCGCACAGGCCTGGCATGTGGGGGCTTCTCATGGTGTCCGCACAGGCCTGGCATGTGGGGGCTTCTCATGATGTCAGCACAGGCCTGGCATGTGGGGGCTTCTCATGGTGTCCGCACAGGCCTGGCATGTGGGGGCTTCTCATGGGTCTGCACAGGCCTGGCATGTGGGGGCTTCTCATGGTGTCCGCACAGGCCTGGCATGTGGGGGCTTCTCATGGTGTCCGCACAGGCCTGGCATGTGGGGGCTTCTCATGGTGTCCGCACAGGCCTGGCATGTGGGGGCTTCTCATGATGTCAGCACAGGCCTGGCATGTGGGGGCTTCTCATGGTGTCCGCACAGGCCTGGCATGTGGGGGCTTCTCATGGTGTCCGCACAGGCCTGGCATGTGGGGGCTTCTCATGATGTCAGCACAGGCCTGGCATGTGGGGGCTTCTCATAGGTCTGCACAGGCCTGGCATGTGGGGGCTTCTCATAGGTCTGCACAGGCCTGGCATGTGGGGCTTCTCATGGTGTCCGCACAGGCCTGGCATGTGGGGGCTTCTCATAGGTCTGCACAGGCCTGGCATGTGGGGGCTTCTCATAGGTCTGCACAGGCCTGGCATGTGGGGGCGTCTCATGGGTTTGCACAGGCCTGGCATGTGGGGGCTGCTCATGGTGTCCGCACAGGTCTGGCATGTGGGGGCTGCTCATGGTGTCAGCACAGGCCTGGCATGTGGGGGCTTCTCATAGGTCTGCACAGGCCTGGCATGTGGGGGCGTCTCATGATGTCAGCACAGGCCTGGCATGTGGGGGCTGCTCATGGTGTCCGCACAGGTCTGGCATGTGGGGGCTGCTCATGGTGTCAGCACAGGCCTGGCATGTGGGGGCTTCTCATGGGTCTGCACAGGTCTGGCATGTGGGGGCTTCTCATGGGTCTGCACAGGTCTGGAATGTGGGGGCTGCTCATGATGTCAGCACAGGCCTGGCATGTGGGGGCTTCTCATGGGTTTGCACAGGTCTGGCATGTGGGGGCTTCTCATGGTGTCCGCACAGGTCTGGCATGTGCAGTATACTTTCCTCTTAGATGTTTCTGTCACACAAGAGGCCTCTGATCTCTAGTTACACACTACTGGACCCAACTAACGCCAAATGTAGGGCTGCCTGGGGCTGGCCCATAGCAGCAGCTGCCAGCAGGAAGCCGAGCAGGGCCTTGAGTTACCAGCAGCAGGTGACCCCTCTGTGAGCTGCCCACTGTGCCAAGAGCTGCAGCCCAGTCCTGAGGCGCAGAACTCGATCTGTGACACCCGACAGCTTCCAGACATTTCCAGATGCACATGATGTGGCCTTTCGAGTGCACCACCTCTTTTCAGGACCATGTCCCTCCACTAAGAAGATCCCATTGGCTGCCACCACACTCGGCATCTATTTCCTCGGTGGGAGAGGTCTGCAGAGCACCAAACAGTAAATAACCAATCAGAAACCAGCAACAACAACTCCAGGCCTCATGATCTGCCTTCTGACGTCAGGTCTGCACTGAAGGTAGGCCTTCGTTTTCTGCCTGTTCAGCAGTGAAAAGAAAAACCTTCCTCAACATTACAACTGTATTACTTCCAATAAATTCAAAAGTTTTACTTCTCCAGAAAAAAACTAAATATTCCAACATTCAACATAAAGAAAATAAAACAGCAAGGCCACAACGGTTGTAAAGGATCAGGAAAACGAAACGTAATAGGGGAAGGAACAAGAATAAAGCAGAAATCGGGGTCCTACCCCATAATAACCTTAAAAACCTATAAAAGAAAAGAAAACAGAAAACAAATTGAGAGAGGTGGAGAGCTGATAAAGAAAGGGAGAAGATAAAAGAAAAAAATGAAGTATGAAGGGTTAACCTACAAGTAAAAAAATGAAAAGAAACACCGAATAAAATGGATGACGAAAAATGGGACAAAGGGTAAAAACTAAGGCCCATATTTATACTTTTACAAAAAAGTATAAATATGGGCCTAATTATTTCAAAAGAAAAGACAGTAAAAGAAGAAGAAAAAACTGGGAACTAAAAATATGTAGAACTAATGAGAACTAAAAAATGTCAAGTTATGAGGTACATTGGTGGCTACTTGCGGTTTCCTGAATTTCTTCTCGTTGGCTCAGATGATCACGTGACCAACAGCGTGTCATACAGCTAAGGCTCCTTCCTGCAGTGGGGCAGGGAGCTCCATCAAACTGACACGTTTTGTTATAAAAGTTCACAAAGTTTGTAAATGTTTTTTTTAAAACACATGGGCAAAACAAATTACACTAACACTGTTCTTTTTCTGTAGAAACTCACCTTTTATATGGAAAATTCTGTCTCAGAAAAGTTTTTGAAATAAAATGGTTTGATGAACAAGGTTTGTATAAAGCTTCACAGGCAGGCGAAGCATGAACGTCAATTCTATGTCAGAACCGGAGGCTCCGATTATGCTTCTCAATCTTTACTACTCAAAAAAACAGCAACCAATAAAAAACAGTAAACACTACAGAGGCTTTGAACCGCGCCCCTTCATAACCACCAATAGTAGTCCAACACAGTCTATAAACTGGAGAGGCACCATCTGACTTCCTCTTTCTTTGCTACTCTGCAGTCAGATAAGTACCTCCCCATTTTATAGATTGCACCTAAGCAGTTCCTCTGGCTGAAGGACAACTATTTGGAGACAGATTTGTGAAGGATATTACGAAGTTTGAGATCACCTTCACATCTCTGGATAAGTCTCAGACCTCTCTCAAGCAAATGTTTAACCCACTTTTTGGAAGGGCCAGTTGATTTTGAGGACGTTCGACCGGCCAAGGATACCAACAAGGGCAGAGGTTTCAGAGCCATCAACAACACCCCCTCAGGTAATACATCTTCCTTTTCCCTCTATCCCTTTAGGAGGCAGACTAAAGTATTTTGTTCAAAATTGGGCCACCATTTCTTCAGACGTGTGGGTTTTGAATACAGTACAAGGGTACACAATAGAGTTAACTTCCTCTCCCCAGCAGCCGGCGCTTCCCCCTCCTATCCATTTTTCCCAACTAGACAAATCTTTTTGAGATTGAGAAATTCGAGATTTGCTTGCAAAGAAAGCTATTGTGTTAACTTCTTGTCATCCAGGTATTTTTGGCAGCAACATTTTCTTAGTCCGAAAGAAAGGGGGCGGTCAGAGGTTGGGTATCAACCTCAGGAACTTCAACTGGTATGTGGTTTACCGACATTTCAGGATGGAAGGCATCCATCTTCTGCGAGATCTTCTTCAAGACAAAGACTGGATGGTCCGTCTAGATCTCAAAGACGCATATTTATCGGTCTCCATAGCCTTTTCTCACAGAAAGTTTCTTAAGTTTCGCTGGAGAGACAGTTGGTACGAATATCTGACTCTCCTGTTTGGTCTGTCGTCAGCCCCGTGGGTGTTCACCAAGCTATTGAAACCGGTGGTGGAACACCTTCGAGGGAGAGGCATTCGCCTGATAATCTATCTAGACTACATGATCATCTTGGCACAGGATCAATCTCTCTTGACGACTCATTTGCGTTGGGTAACTTCTCTTCTTCAGGATCTAGGTTTTGTGATCAACCTCAAAAAATCTTCCATGATTCCTGTAGGAGGCTGGACTGGCTTGTAGTGAGTACCAAGGGGTACTTGCACCTTGCACCAGGCCCAGTTATCCCTTATTAGTGTATAGGGTGTCTAGCAGTTTAGGCTGATAGATAATGGTAGCTTAGCAGAGCAGCTTAGGCTGAACTAGGAGACGTGTGAAGCTACTACAGTACCACTTAGTGTCATATGCACAATATCATAAGAAAACACAATACACAGTTATACTAAAAATAAAGGTACTTTATTTTTATGACAATATGCCAAAGTATCTTAGAGTGTACCCTCAGTGAGAAGATAGGAAATATACTCAAGATATATGTACACAATACCAAAAATATGCAGTATAGTCTTAGAAAACAGTGCAAACAATGTATAGTTACAATAGGATGCAATGGGGACACATAGGGATAGGGGCAACACAAACCATATACTCCAAAAGTGGAATGCGAACCACGAATGGACCCCAAACCTATGTGACCTTGGGGACCAAGTCCAAAAGTCACAAGCAAGTCGGAGATGGGCAGATGCCCAGGAAATGCCAGCTGTGGGTGCAAAGAAGCTTCTACTGGACAGAAGAAGCTGAGGTTTCTGCAGGAACGAAAAGGGCTAGAGACTTCCCCTTTGGTGGACGGATCCCTCTCGCCGTGGAGAGTTGTGCAGAAGTGTTTTCCCGCCGAAAGAACGCCAACAAGCCTTGCTAGCTGCAAATCGTGCAGTTAGCGTTTTTGGATGCTGCTGTGGCCCAGGAGGGACCAGGAGGTCGCAAATTGGACCAGGAGGTAGAGGGGACGTCGAGAAAGAGAAGGAGCCCTCTTAGCAGCAGGTAGCACCCGGAGAAGTGCCAGAGACAGGCACTACGAGGATGCGTGAAATGGTGCTCACCCGAAGTCGCACAAAGAAGTCCCACGTCGCCGGAGAACAACTTAGGAGGACGTGCAATGCAGGTTAGAGTGCCGTGGACCCAGGCTGGAATGTGCACAAAGGATTTCCGCCGGAAGTGCACGGAGGCCGGAGTAGCTGCAAAAGTCGCGGTTCCCAGCAATGCAGTCTGGCGTGGGGAGGCAAGGACTTACCTCCACCAAACTTGGACTGAAGAGTCACTGGACTGTGGGAGTCACTTGGACAGAGTTGCTGGATTCGAGGGACCTCGCTCGTCGTGCTGAGAGGAGACCCAAGGGACCAGTAATGCAGCTTTTTGGTGCCTGCGGTTGCAGGGGGAAGATTCCGTCGACCCACGGGAGATTTCTTCAGAGCTTCTAGTGCAGAGAGGAGGCAGACTACCCCCACAGCATGCACCACCAGGAAAACAGTTGAGAAGGCGGCAGGATCAGCGTTACAGAGTTGCAGTAGTCGTCTTTGCTACTATGTTGCAGTTTTGCAGGCTTCCAGCGCGGTCAGCAGTCGATTCCTTGGCAGAAGGTGAAGAGGGAGATGCAGAGGAACTCGGCTGAGCTCTTGCACTCGTTATCTAAAGTTTCCCCAGAGACAGAGACCCTAAATAGCCAGAAAAGAGGGTTTGGCTACCTAGGAGAGAGGATAGGCTACTAACATCTGAAGGAGCCTATCAGCAGGAGTCTCTGACGTCACCTGGTGGCACTGGCCACTCAGAGCAGTCCAGTGTGCCAGCAGCACCTCTGTTTCCAAGATGGCAGAGGTCTGGAGCACACTGGAGGAGCTCTGGGCACCTCCCAGGGGAGGTACAGGTCAGGGGAGTGGTCACTCCCCTTTCCTTTGTCCAGTTTCGCGCCAGAGCAGGGCTAAGGGGTCCCTGAACCGGTGTAGACTGGCTTATGCAGAAATGGGCACCAAATGTGCCCATGAAAGTATTTCCAGAGGCTGGGGGAGGCTACTCCTCCCCTGCCTTCACACCATTTTCCAAAGGGAGAGGGTGTAACATCCTCTCTCAGAGGAAGTCCTTTGTTCTGCCATCCTGGGCCAGGCCTGGCTGGACCCCAGGAGGGCAGAAGCCTGTCTGAGGGGTTGGCAGCAGCAGCAGCTGCAGTGAAACCCCTGAAAAGGCAGTTTGGCAGTACCAGGGTCTGTGCTACAGACCACTGGGATCATGGGATTGTGCCAACTATGCCAGGATGGCATAGAGGGGGCAATTCCATGATCATAGACATGTTACATGGCCGTATTCGGAGTTACCATTGTGAAGCTACATATAGGTAGTGACCTATATGTAGTGCACGCGTGTAATGGTGTCCCCGCACTCACAAAGTCCGGGGAATTGGCCCTGAACAATGTGGCGGCACCTTGGCTAGTGCCAGGGTGCCCTCACACTAAGTAACTTTGCACCTAACCTTTACCAGGTAAAGGTTAGACATATAGGTGACTTATAAGTTACTTAAGTGCAGTGTAAAATGGCTGTGAAATAACGTGGACGTTATTTCACTCAGGCTGCAGTGGCAGGCCTGTGTAAGAATTGTCAGAGCTCCCTATGGGTGGCAAAAGAAATGCTGCAGCCCATAGGGATCTCCTGGAACCCCAATACCCTTGGTACCTCAGTACCATATACTAGGGAATTATAAGGGTGTTCCAGTAAGCCAATGTAAATTGGTAAAATTGGTCACTAGCCTGTTAGTGACAATTTGTACAGAGAGAGCATAACCACTGAGGTTCTGGTTAGCAGAGCCTCAGTGAGACAGTTAGGTACCACACAGGGAACACATACCTATAGGCCACAAACTTATGAGCACTGGGGTCCTGACTAGCAGGGTCCCAGTGACACATAACAAACATACTGAAAACATAGGGTTTTCACTATGAGCACTGGGCCCTGGCTAGCAGGATACCAGTGAGACAGTGAAAACACCCTGACATACACTCACAAACAGGCCAAAAGTGGGGGTAACAAGGCTAGAAAGAGGCTACTTTCTCACAATTCCGTCTCAACAAATGGAATTTCTGGGATTCCAGGTGGACTCAGTGAAAGCTCAGTTATTACTCCCTTCACAGAAAATGAAGTTGATCAAGAGGGAATTGAAAGTGATATTGTCGAATCAGACGGTGTCTTTGAGATCCCTATCACGGATTGTGGGGCTCCTTGCTTTGTCAATCCAAGCAGTCTTTCCAGGACCTCTGCATTACAGGGCCTTACAGAGACTGAAGATTCATTATCTTCAGCAGGGCTTTTCATACCATCACCTAGTCCCGATTTCTCTCGAGGCTCGAGAGGAACTTCAATTGTGGCTTTCCCATATGGAAGCCTGGAATGGCAGATCCATTTTTGGAGGGTCTCCGGAGATCGTGATAGAGTCAGATGCCAGTCTTTGGGGCTGGGGAGCGAGGTGCAGACAGTTTTCAATAGGAGGTCATTGGTCTTCAGAGGAGCTTCTGCTCCACATCAATTGTCTGCAACTACTTGCGGGTTCAATTGCCGTCAGATCCCTCTCACCAATCAAAAGCAATTGTTGCATCCTCCTCAGGATGGAAAATGTGTCCGAAGTGAGCTACATCAATCATTTGGGAGGAACCAGGTCACGCCCTTTTGGCGATTATCGCCAGAGAATTTTGGCATCTGTGTCTAGCTCCAAAGATCATGGTGACAGCAGAATTCCTTCCGGGCAAAGACAATCTTGTGGCAGATTTGAATTCCTGGTTTCTGAAGGCTTCCAGCGATTGGAAGCTTCATCCTTCTGTGTTTCAGAGGATCTCGTTATTGATGGGTCATTGGCAGGTGGATCTGTTTGCACCTCGTCTCAATTTTCAGATTCCTCAATTTTTCAGTTGGAGACCGGATCTGTTGGCAATTGCAACGGACACCTTTTTACGGGATTGGTCAATTTAAATGAATTATGCCTTTCCTCCGTTTGCAATGATTCCAAGGGTGGCAGCGCTCACGCGACGCCAAGCAGCATCAATGATTCTCATCACTCCGATTTGTAGGAGTCAGCCATGGTTTCCATCCCTTCTGGAACTCTCAATTGCTCTTCTGTTGCAACTCCCGATCTTTCCTCAGCTCCTTCTGGATCCGGTGGGATCTCCTCATCCCCTGCTGCTGTCAGGGCCACTGTCTCTTATGGCTTGGAAGATACCGGGAGACATTCACAGGTGCAATGCCTTTCGTCTTCAGCTTCCTCGTTCATACGACAAGCTTGGGCTCCATCCACCCACAAAAGATACTCTCTGGCATGGAAAAAGTGGGTGGGTTGGTGCCTTCGAGGAGACGTGGACCCCCTGGGATCCAAGGTCAAAGACATTATAATTTTTTTTCTGAATGCAAAGATTCAGGTGTGTGTTACAGGTCGGTAAATAATTTTAGATCGGCTATTTCTGCAGGACTCCCATGGATAAATGATAAACCGGTAGGTCTACATCCGTTAGTATGTAAATTACTTAAAGGTATCAGAGTGGCCAATCCTCCCAAACCAAGATATTCTCAGCTCTGTCTGACAATCAGTTGTGATCTATGAAACAATAATCAGCCAAATTGACCATGTTGTTATATTTAATCTCATGTCGCAGAGTTTCTGATGTGAAAGCCTTAGAGTTAGCAGGTAGGTTATTTTCTCCTTCTGGAGTTTCTTTTCTTATATCAAAACGTACAAAAAGCATGTCTTCTTCTGTTGATTATCCTGCTTTTCCTCATAATGTAAATCTCTGTGTGGTTAAGTGTTTAAAGATTTATGAGGAACGCACTGCTAGTTATAGAGTGGATCCACTTGGACCTCTTCTGCTATCCATTCAAAAACCCTTCCGACCGGGTGCAGCTGCCACTTTGGCACTCTGGGTTCAGTGGGTAATTTCGGAATCAGGCATTGACATGTCCTTATAGGGTGCTCATTCAACCAGGGGTGCAATGGCGTGAAAAGCTTTTCTTTTGGGTTCTAGACTGGAGGATATTCTGAGAGACGCAGTCTGGTCTAGTGATTCCATGTTTAAAATGTATTATTATAAGCCAGTTGTGCATGTTTCTAATTTGGTGGTGGATCAGCTTTGAACCAGCATAAAAGGAGCCTCCGGTCCTGACATAGAATACAACATTTTCTAGCTTTGCGTTAAGAATTTTAGGCACATATTTATACTTTTTTAGCGCCGCATTTGCGTCGTTTTTTGACGCAAAATCGGCACAAACTTACAAAATACAATTGTATTTTGTACGTTTCCGCTCCTTTTGCATCAAAAAATGATGCAAATGTGGTGCTAAAAAAGCATAAATATGGGCCTTAGATTTTATTAAGGACACAGAGGAAAGGATTATCCCACCCAGTAATAAAATTAATTGCATACTTTATATTGTTATGATGGTATTTTTACCCACCCTTAAACGTAATGATTGTAGTGTATTTAAATCTTATAATTGTTTTTTTTCTTTCAGAATCTGATTCCAAACAGGGGTAAAGTTTGGTGGATCGTCCGTATTCCTTTTGGCAACTTTGGACCCTGAATATGTATTTTTCAAGCCATCCAGGAGCGTTTTTCCGGTTATTGTCGCTGAATGGTATCGCACTTTCACAATGAAAGATGAAGTCAGATGGTGCCTCTCCAGTTTATAGACTGTGTTGGACTACCATTGGTGGATATGAAGGGGCGTGGTTCAAACCTCTGTAGTGTTTACTGTTTTTTAATTGGCTGCTGTTTTTTTGAGTAGTAAAAACTGAGAAGCATAATTGGAGCCTCCTTGTCCTTAATGGAATCTAAAGTTCTTATCACAAAGCTAGAAAAGGTTGTATTCACCAAAATGCCAGGGATAGAGGAAGTGACATCACACGCTCTTTCACCTTCAGTTTCATTCACACACACACACATGCTAACACGTGCACCCGTTCACCCTTACACCCCCCCACCCCCCCCCACGCAAACACACGCTCAAGCACGCACACACCCCCCCCACGCAAACACACGCTCAAGCACGCACACACCCCCCCACGCAAACACACGCTCAAGCACGCACACACACCCCCCACGCAAACACACGCTCAAGCACGCACACCCCCCCCCACGCAAACACACGCTCAAGCACGCACACACCCCCCCCACGCAAACACACGCTCAAGCACGCACACACACCCCCCACGCAAACACACGCTCAAGCACGCACACACCCCCCCCACGCAAACACACGCTCAAGCACGCACACACCCCCCCCACGCAAACACACGCTCAAGCACGCACACACCCCCCCCACGCAAACACACGCTCAAGCACGCACACACCCCCCCCCACGCAAACACACGCTCAAGCACGCACACACCCCCCCCACGCAAACACACGCTCAAGCATGCACACACCCCCCCCACGCAAACACACGCTCAAGCACGCACACACCCCCCCACGCAAACACACGCTCAAGCACGCACACACACCCCCCCCACGCAAACACACGCTCAAGCACGCACACACCCCCCCCACGCAAACACACGCTCAAGCACGCACACACCCCCCCCCACGCAAACACACGCTCAAGCACGCACACACACCCCCCCCACGCAAACACACGCTCAAGCACGCACACACACCCCCCCCACGCAAACACACGCTCAAGCACGCACACACCCCCCCCACGCAAACACACGCTCAAGCACGCACACACACCCCCCACGCAAACACACGCTCAAGCACGCACACACACCCCCCACGCAAACACACGCTCAAGCACGCACACACCCCCCCCATGCAAACACACGCTCAAGCACGCACACAAGATGCATTTAAACGCATTATTTACTTACCTCAGCGGCCAGGGAGGGCCACAGTCCAGTTAATTGCATATTTATGACACTAACGGAGAATAATTAAACATTATTTACTGTTAGTGTAATAAAAGAAATGAGAGAAAACAAGGAAAAAGGAGCCTCAGGTCTTTAGGGGTCAAATGTAAACGTGGCTAATACATTGCATCCGATCTGAACACTCCATAATGAAGGTTATCCCTGGTGAAAGCACACTCTAGAGAAAGGTTTTTAATTTGTATTTTTCTTGGCGAGTCCTCGTCCCCTCTCAGGCTTACATTCTTGTCTTGTTTCTGCTTGTTTTTGCTGCTCTCGACCTGCACCCCAGTATCTCTGTGCCAGACACCGCTGTCAGGTCCTCAGCCAATGCCAGGGGGCCCCTGGCTACACCCCTTTACACTTTAGTGGGTGCATTAATTTTATTTTATTTTATTTAATGCGTTTTTATATAGCGCGGACTTTACCCGAAGGTGTCAGAGCGCTTCACAATAGGCAAGGGGGAGGAGACTGCAGAACACAGCCTCCTATGAACCGTAATACCTGTTCTGCCATCGGGGGCAGGTGCATAGACCGATGGTGTGAGTGGGTGAACAACGCCCCCCACATGTTTAATTTGTGCTTGTTGTTTCCGGTGCGGAGCACCAGAACTTATTTTTGAAGGCCGGCGCTTAATCTTCTGCCTCAAGCATTTACTGCGAGCAAAAGACACACATGGGAAAGAGAAAAAACAGGCAGCGCCACAAAGGGAGAAAGCAGAAAGCTGCAAGAGTGAGCTGAACGGGCAGGGAGTGGCTGTAAATGGATTAAAGAGGCCCGAGATGGCTTCAGGATTCCGCTGCCTCAGTATTCCGTGTTGGCACATTTAACTGCTGCAGCCGCCTGTTTAAGAGGAGGGCTTTGGGCAGCGGCACGTTTTATTTACAAATTAAGCACTGCATGTACAGCAAGGGGTCCAAAAGGTTTATGAAATATTGGGAATAAAACACGCATAGTACGGGTTATGTTTCAAGTAGCAAGTATGCCTCCTAATTATATTTCGACTCCTGATTACATGGGATTCCAGTGCTTTTCGAACAATTGCATTCAGACTCACAAGTATTCTACCAAAGTGTATTGTAGTCAAATTCATTCAATGTGCTAAGTGTGCACTTGACCTATAATGGAGGCTGTTACAGGTGCCAGTTCTGAAAATTCAGGTGATGAGCTGATGAGCACTACAACTTGTGCCTGGTGCAGAGTGAAAGTATCTTTAATACACAAAATCACAACTTTTATAACTGACGTTCTTCTGCACTGGTGTTTTACATATAAATATGTGACCAATACTGGGTCCATGCCACTGACATTTCTTAGGAAGATGGAGGTCGTCATGCTTTGTTTCTAAAGGGGCAAGTAACCGGCCATGGCTCGCAGAGAGGTTTAGTAATGGCAACTCATTTTGGGGAGCAGGACTTAGTTTAATCGTCAGACTTTGACCCTGGGGTAGAGATGCAGGAAAGGGAGGAAGAGAAGGAATAAAAAGATAGAAAAGATAACATGAAAGGGAGAAAGGAGAGATGAAAAATAACCTAAAAGAGTGAGTTATGGAGGCGACAAATAACCTAAAAGAGTGAGTTATGGGGGCAGTGTAGGGTGGTGGATGAAATAGCCTTCATGTGCAGGGTGATGAAATAAAGAGATGAGAGATTGCATCAAGGCCTTGATATTCACGAGAGAGAGGAAGAGACGGAAAGTGGAGGGTGATGAAATAAAGAGGCGAGAGGTTGATTCAAGACTAGACAGCCTCAGTATTCATGAGACAGGGAGACAGAAAGTGTAGGTTGATAAAATAAAGAGGCAAGAGGTTGAATCAAGGCTAGGCAGACTCAGTATTCATGAGACAAGGAGACAGAAAGTGTAGGTTGATGAAATAAAGAGGCGAGAGGTTGAATCAAGGATAGACAGTTTCAGTATTCATGAGTCAAGGAGACAGAAAGTGTAGGGTGATTAAATAAAGAGGTGAGAGGTTGAATCAAGGCTAGGCAGACTCAGTATTCATGAGACAAAGAGACAGAAAGTGATGAGTGATGGAATGAAGGGGCAAGAGCTAGGGAGATTGGGATTCTGTAACCTTGGCGATTAACTGCACTTGCGGTGAGCTCCTGTGAAAAAACATTGGTCCTCTGCATTTATTTTTTTTACAAGTTGAGCACTTAGCCAGGCTGCACAGGTCTGTAGAAGTTCCCACTGAGGCTTGGACCGCTGATGTGAAGTAGGAACTGAGCTCTTCGTTCACTGGCTGGTCGGGTCTTGCCCATGATTTGAATCCTCTGTGCGTCACTGAATCAGCAGGAGAAATGCGGGGTTGGCAAGCGAGAGAGTCAAGCAGCGTGGGAGCCTTGATCCAACCTGTGGCACTGCCACTCAGTGCTAGAGCCTAGAAGTAGTGGTCTGTATTCTGTGTGGTGCCCCTGCCTGGCAGGGTCCTGTATCTTTCAATGGAGAGTGTGCCAGCATCTGAGCCAGGCCAGTGGAGGACTGTGGTGGGCTACAAGGGGCTGCAGACTCTGGGGTCTTAAGACTACGAACCTTCTCCAACTGAAAGACACTAGATTCTGATACACTCTTGTTGAAAATATGTTGAAAACATTGTAGACAAGTATTATACAAAATATTGAAATGCATGGGCCTGTACTCTAAAAAAGTGCAAGCCTCTCCCCTAAACCTGCCATCTACTTCTCTTCTCTTCCCCATAAAACCACCTTTATCCTCTCCACCCATTGGTACATGAAGTCAGAACACACACAAAAATTCACTTTTGTGTTGAATCACCTGGAATGTCCCTTCTTCGGAGGGGCTCAAAGACTCCCACTCAGGCGAGTCCAGAAACTGGTAGGGGAAGATGTAGTGCAGGAACTGTCCATCTAGACTCACGCGGATCCTGCCAGAGAAAGAGAAGAGAGTGCATCAGTGGAGTAGAAAATATCTGTTTATCACTATTGTGCAAGTTCAGCTTTGACAAACCAGCACATCAAGAAAATTGTGAACTTTCAAAATTGATAGTTTTAAAAGTGCTACCTTGTTCTGTCGTAGGCTGTACTCTTGTGATGTGACCCTCAGGTACATTATGTGCCTTTCCTGAGACGGTGTGCACACTTCCAAAGCGAATAGGTTATTTACATTGAATGTCTTATGCAGTTACCTGTCTGTAGGTTTAGATCAGTCGAAGCAACAGTATCGACATACACATAGTAATTAGAACTGGTTTTATTCTAGAGCAATTATTTCAGTGCTGGCCAATGTAGGTCCTGAGAGATGATAGTTACATGACATACATTCAGATAATCTAAACAAGAATCATATATAAAACCAGTTCATATTCGGCAAGTACAAAATGAAAGTTTTGGGTAGCTAAGGTATTTTTGTTGTAAGATCAACTTGAAGAGGGGTGCTTGTCAGGCATACGGCTTGTATTATACCACTCAGTTTGAGAAACTGACTAAAGGAGGAAACAAATTACGTGAACGAGTGACTGAAGTAGTGATTGAGCCTACAGAGCCACTTGAATGGCTATTGCCCATTGTGTTCACATGCAAGTTTGATGGCGGGTTGAGCATGTGTACTGAACTGAGAGATTTCAATAGAAGAATGCATGCATCTATATATTTGTAGGCATTTATACATTGCAAACACAGCTACAGTGCAACAGAGCACAGTACAAAGGTGGGGTACAGAGGAGTTGAGAAAGGGGCAATGAAGATTGGAATGTAGACAGAACAGGGGAGATTACCAGATGGGGTCTCTGTTTGAAGGCTTACACATTGATGATATGCTGCGCCATAAGAACATGGAGAGCAGGAGTGATGAGATTGACTCATCTGGGAGAGGATGGAATTCCTAATCCTAGGAGCATAACAAGGGCTGACTTGAACCAGGTCAGACACAATGGTTTTCATCCCTTGATACTTCTTCCGTTTCTCATCATATTTGGCTGCACCCATCATGTTACATCTTTTATGATGCTGTTTGGGGACTGTCAGTGGGAACAAATATTACTTGCGCTGACATCGACCTGGATAGTTTTCCAGAGATCAATGCAAAGCATCCTTGAGGGGATGGTGGGGATAAGATATTCTCAAGATGGCGTATTGATCTATGGAACAACTACTGGGGAACATGATGCTCAGCTGTGTAGGGTGTTGAAGAGATCATTAAACCTCATCTGAAAATGGAGGATGTGACCAATGTGAGACACGAGTTAGATAAGGATATTTTGTGTCCACAGAACTTGTGTGTGGAGATAATACTGAGGATAGCGCTACTGACGGACAAGAACTTCTGATTATATCTTGGATTGATATTTTACTAAAGATAATGACAGAACACAAAAGAAGTGCCAAAGGAAATCTGATTACACAGAGAAGCGTCAAGGGAGCACCTTTGTTACCATCATTTGATACTAACAGCCCGATTTGGAGTTTAGGGTAAGTAATAATCTTTCAGCACTGGTGAATTTCCTCGATAATACTAACCCCATGGCAGAGGAGATTCAACCGATGGGATCTACTGTACGAACTTGGAGAATTTCCAGTTACCATTGGATTCTAAATCTGACCCCAAATGTTGTACCACACTGACTAGACATGGTACTGTGTTAAGGTGACGTTGAGCCAAATTTAAGATGGGAAGGATGTCATAAATTATTTTGAGTTAAAGACTTTGAGAGAAATAGAGAGGGGTAGTGTTCTGTCATTGAGTGTGAATCGTTAACAGTATCATAAGAATCAGGCATTTTAGAACATACATATTGAGTATATGTGGCATATTCATATCATAACCTCTTGGTGACGCTGTAGACCACTACCGGGTCATATATGGCAACTCCTAATTTTATTAAATGGATTAACAAGACTACAAATCTTGTGTGAAGTACATGGCGGGAAAGCGTCCTATTTGGTAGGTTGGTCATCCTGAGCTGTCTTGAAAGGGAATGAGTGTAATCTTGGTGGAAGAAGATTGCGAAGATGGGAACTGATTTGCATCGATGTGTGCATTAGCTGATACGAGGTTGAAGGATGGGTTAAAGAAGGGAATGTGAATGTGGATTTGACAAACAGTCTGACCAACTTCTTGAGGTTAGGGACATGGTGACTCTCATTGACAGTTTAAAGATGCTCAGTTTGTCCTCATGGTAGGCTCAGGTACAGAATACCACAACAGAGAATTAGAGCTGAGTGGCAATCTATTGACCTAGGATGATGTTGGTCATGGTCCGATCAACTCCAGGTTATGCTTCCTCAGTGGACATTCTTCATACGTTAGGAAGGAACCAGGAGCAGACTGCACCGGATCCATAGAGGCTTGCAAGAGAATAGATATAATGAATTGTAAATCTGAATTTGCATATTACCTATGACAAAGTATCCCACCAAATTGTACTGCCAAATTACAGACTCTAAACACCTTTCCAAAGATTGACAAGTCAGTTGGCCTAACTTTGGATAAAGATCTCAACCTTGATATTCATATCAGGGAATCCAACCTGCCACCTAACAAGCCTGTTCTGCAGAAGAAGACCCTTATTTCCCCAAAAGGATGGTAGATCTGTGGTACATGCACTGGTGATTTCTTGCACTGAGTACTGGAACGTGTTGAATTGGATTACCTAAATCCTGTCTCCAACCCCTCAGAGGAGTTCTCCACTATGGACCCAGGCGGATCAGTGGAGCCAGAAATAGTGACAGAATCACACCATCCACCAACTCTCCTCAAGGGCTGACTCTTGAAGGTTGCTGTACCTGCAAGACTGCGTGTTCCATAAGACCTCACATTTCAGTTTTCTACCCCATTTCACTCAAACCCTTGAATTCTATGGCAATAAAAGAGCCCTGGGGGGATCTCACCGCTCATCAGCTCTCAGCGACTTGAAAAGACATCGACCCTCAAACCCAGATTCTCCCAGAATGCCCTTAGGGAGTGATATTCCTGTCCCATGGATTTACCTCTTGCTCTTTCACTTCCAATATTGTAATCTAAGCTTAAAGAACAATTACTTAACCTGCCCTAATTTCATAACAAGTTTAAACTGCCTTGAAGTCCTCTCTGATAGGCTCAAGCATAGCCCTCTCTGCCTGTCACCTCCTTACACGGCTGACTCACCTTATAGTGTCGCCACCTGTAATTACTGTACTTATACTGTATTATTGTATATAATCTACACCCTTGACCCCTTGAAACTATACCCCATCACTCTTTTCAATATGTTACACTCAATTCCATTTTGAATTTTACACTTAATGTTGCTGACATGTTTACATAAAAAGTCATTTTTTGTATAGATTCCTAGATCTATTTACTATTTTTAACATGTTTACCTTTGTGAACTTTAACTATGTAGGTCTTGGAGCAAAACTACAAAAATGATAAATAAATAAATATGTTAACTCAAGATGTCAGACTAAAGAGCAGCGAGTCAAGGCGGTAGTGGTGGAGCGGCATGCATGGCTGCTGGTCATGTCCTGAGCATCTCTAGAGGTTCTGCGGGAGGCCCTGTCCCTCACAGGCCACCAGTGCCACCAAAGCACACACCCGAAGACCCGGATAATGTGCCCCTGAGGACTAGCAGAAGGAGGGCAGCAGGAAGCTGGACTTGCTGCAGGAGGCTCGTGAAGTTCTCATGGAGAACTGACGTCATCACCTGGGGCTCTAGAAAGGAAGGTTCCAAGAAGAGGGCATTATGCCCATGGTGGCACATAATGGCTATGGGCTAACAGTTTCATGACTCCCCATACACATACAGGTCCAGAAGAATGCTGGCAACTACATTAAAGCCTGGGGTCTTGCCACCAGTCCAGAGTTATTCCAGTTTGGATGAATTTACGGTGTGGAATCTAGTTTCTCAGGTTTTATTACTCTTGGACAGATTTTAGGCTGCCTCTGGGGTCTGCAAACTAGGCCCAGGTGTAATTTAAATTACAGAGGCCTAATTTGTGTAATTCCTCACATTTTGTGCTATGCTTGTTTATTGAAATTTCTGAAACTAAGCTATTGCACCACACTGCGTAATTATGCCACAGTTCATGGCAAAATTATAGCTCGGGAAAAATGCAAGCAACCACAACGTGATCAACTGTTGTTCACAACAGTCAGGTTTTTCTCACAGTTTTTTTAGTGCAAAATGGATCCTCATGTCAAAAATGGATGTAAGTATACATTTCGTGCTAAAATATCACACGAAATGCCAGATTTGCATTTTCTGTTTTACTTGTAATTTTACGTAATTTTCCTGAAATTTCACGCAATTACACAATAGCGAATTCCAAAATAGTGAGGTAATACTAGCCCTAAATGTGCCACATTACACAGCATATTTTGCCATTTTTTGTCTCATTAATTTAATCAACCTTGCCCCATAATTTGGTCCTCCCCAGCCACATAAGTCCGGTGACCGTGTGCTCTAACACATCCTGTAAATTGATGTACACAGTTGATTGATTTGTTGTCAATGTACAGCTGTGTGAACGTGATGTAAAACGCACCGACACCCTACACTGGGAGAAGCACCACTATAAAATAATTAAATAAAAAAAAAGCTCTAGCAATGAAATTGTTACTCATGTAAATACTTGTACAGACCGATACATTTGACATTTCAGTGCATTAGTATCTCCTTTATACTGTATAGGATTGAACAAAGTCAAAAGTTGCTTCCAAATAGTTTCTCTTAAGTACTTGTGAGGCGATAACAAGCTGTTCGCCTTTGTGTCCCCTCCACTGCTCTGGCACCAAGATGATATGATGATGCTGCTTGAACAAAAGGAGGGTTGACAGCCCTTTAAATCAGGCCTTTGCCTGTGGCCCAGCTAGAGGTGAGAGTAAGAAAACACTTCCGGCGCCTGCACGTTGCTGCTGGGAATGAAAAGCAGACAAGGTGCATGTGCTCCTGAATGTGTCTCTCTGTCTGAAAATTACACCGGGACGAGTTCAGCATATTTCAGTGGACCCACCTGCTTGGAAGGGTGTACGGCGTCCACCCCGTGAAAATATTGGGTGGACGCTGTCTACAAATGTGTCCCCCTGACATGTGCCCTGCCTTGAATGTACTCTTTATAGGTGTCAACGTGGTTGGGGGGTGAGGGAGGTAACATTAAATAAGTAACATACCCACGAACTGGTGAAGTGCCTGGAAAACTTTACAAGAACATGCCTTATATCCCACTACTGAGGGCTATATTGGTAGTTAAAGACCCTCAAGCCGAGTCGTAGGCCTGAGTCACAGGCAAGGGCGTATAACGAGGGTGAGGGCCTTTAACAACAGGTATAGCCTGAGCCATAGAGCTATAAGGCTATTAGAACATTCCACCCACTAAGGATAGAATGTTCTAAAATAAAAAGTGAGAAACAGGAAGACAAACATGGGAATGTTGGAACTCCGGGCTTTTACCCACCATTATAAGCCCAGAGCTATTTCATTGTCTTCAATGGCGCTCCCAACATCCAATGTTTTAAATATGGTTACTTTTGGGATAACAGATCCCACCTGCAGGTTATGGCAGTGACCAGCTTCAAAAGTATTAAATAGGTCAAATGATCTTTGTGTCAGCTCCAGCAGCCGGCTGTGCTCCTCCCAGGAGCGTTTTAGGAGCACCGGGATCAACGAGTGTGAAGAGGGACTTTGGGATGAGGGGGCCTGAGGAGGATCGAGGGCCCATTAGGCCGTTTGTGACCTGTGTAATGCTCTTTGGCGTGTACCAAAGGCAAAATGCGATTCAGTAACTTGTTATCGAATAGCTTTTTGCTTTTGAGATTCGATATTAGGAAGGGGCGTGCTTAGGGTGTCCCTTTCTAATAACGAATCACGCTGGCATGTATGAATGTTTTGCAACCGGAATGTGGTCACAAAATATTCATAATTTACTGACTCCGTAGAGGAGGCGGTAACCCATTCGCAAACGGGAAGTGGTCCTTAAGGGACCCCTCCCCCTTTGTGAATCTAGGTTCCACGGACCACTGCCTTCTCTTAAAAAATGAAAAGAACATTTTGCTGTTTTATTTTTGTAATGCAGCCCATTTTTATGTAATGAAAACGGGCTACATTACAAAAACACTGCTTTATTTAAAAAGTAATCGCAGACATGGTGGTCTGCTGACCACTGCAGGCCACCATCCCTGTGACTGTGGCCATTTACAATGGGTTGCACATTGCGACCCGCCTCATCAATATTCATGTGGCAGGTCACCATGTGCAGCCCACTGTAAATCACTAAATGTGTCTGACAAACACTGATATCTTGCAGTTTGCGATTTCTTAACTGTGAATCGCAAAGATTCGCATATAGGAAATCACAACCTGGATGTTTCATACATCTGTCCCCAAGTGCCATCACCCGTGACAAGAGAAGCTCATTCATGTTATTCACCCAGGATGTTTTAGTGTCACATCTGGCCACGGGGCTCAAGGTCTGCAGTCTAGGAGGAAGTCTGATGCCTGATCCAATTCCCAGAATGGAACCCGGTACAGATCCCGGTATGGCTCATGGTATACATCCCAATATGGACCCTGGAATTAATCTCCATATAATTTCTGGTACTGATCCTAGTACATAGCCTTATAAGGGTACCTGGTCCACATTGCAGAATGATTTCCAATGTGAAAACACCTAGGGCCAGATGTATGAAAGCTTTTTGCATTCGCAAACAGTGCGAATGCTCGTTTGCGAATGCAAAAAGCCATTTCAGAATGTATTAAAGACATTCTGAAAGCAATTTTAAGGAATCGCTAAAATAGCGATTCCTTAAAATTGTGACCCTGTTTGGAGAGTCGCAAATTGCGACTCTTTAAATAAGAAATCGCAAATAAGGATTCCTTATTTGCGATTTCTAAATCACATGTAAGAAGCAATTCCTAAATGAGATTTGTGCATTTAGGAATCGCTAATTACCACCAGGTTGAACCTGGTGGTCACCATGTACAAATTTTAAAAATGCATTTAAAATGCATTTTTAAAATTTACATGTAAAGCACACATGCCCTTTTGGTACGTGTGCACCTCACATGTTGTAAAAAAAATATTTGGGGGTGCAGCAGAGGGGTCCTTAGGCCCCCAGCTCCCTGGGGTTTTGCATTTCAGAAACTGCAATTTCCAGTTAAGAAATCGCAATTTTGGAAATGCAAAAAAATTGCAGATGTGGACCTACAGGCCCGAAGGTGCGAATGGGGCCAATATTGCAATTTGCGATTCGGTAATAGCATTTGCGATTTTTAAGAAATCGCTATTAACGAATCGCAAATGTGATACATGGCATTTTGCGAATCAGAAATAGCAATTTCTTAAAAATCGCTATTTCCGACTCGCAAAAGTCCAGATCCAAGTTGAAATCTTGGAATCGATCCCAGTATGGATTCTGGTACAGAATGGATTCCCGCATGGGTCTTAGCATTGATTCTGGCATGGATTCCAGTACCGAGGCCTGGTACGAATCCCCCTATGACTATCAATATGGGTCTTGGCATGAAGCACCTGTGTGGAATCACAGAATGGATTCTGGTACAGAACTTGGTACGGATTCTAGAAATCCAAATTCTAAATTTGGATTTCTGTATGATACTGGCTTGGATTCTGGTACAGATTCTAGTACATATTCCAGAAAGGGTCTTGGCATTCACAATGTGAATTCATACACATGTGACTTACGGATCACCTATACTATGATAATGCAAATCCACACGTGCCGTAACTTTTTATTAATCGATTGTAACTTTGTTTTTGTACCTCTCTGAAGCCCACTAATGCCTTCACAGTCTTGCACATTTGTACAAATTTTAAACAGGCTCCCATTTTGTTATCCTGTGTTGCAGACCGCACATTTTGGTGAAACTGATGATGGTGTTATAATATATCTGACTGACAATGTATGCTAGTGTTAATACATCTCATTGATAATGTATACTAGTGTTATAATATATCACTTCAGATTGTGCAACATATTTTAGAACCCAAAGGACACTGAAGAACTTAGAAGGTCCTGCATACGTCCTTGGACTGTCCTCTACAAGAACCAGGCCCGGAACAACATTTACAATGAAATATAAAGGACTCCGACGCTTTCCCTGCTGCTCTTCTCAGATCACAAACTCTGGTCCAGATTTAGGAACATTTGATGCAACGCAGGGCAGCAACCAAAGATGCTGGATGGTCTTGTGCCAAAGGGAGAGAGAACAATGTGGCACATCTGCTGAGACATTGGGCATTGTTTGTCACCCCCAGAGCTAACACACGTGTTGCTGCCATGTGCCAACGCACACACCTGTCAAGCTTTAGTGCAAGGGTGTGGGATTCTCTGGAGCATGTGTTTTGTACTGAAATGGGTCTCTTCGGATACAAAAATGATCCTTGAATGTATGTATGATGTTCAGAGCAGCACACATGCAAACTTGGAAGAAGAAGGAGAATTGAAACAATTCTCCTGGTGCTGCCTGCCTCCAGGATGTGTAAGTCTTTGGCATAAATCCCTGTCCACAGGTGTGAGCTGATAGACATTTGCATCAAACCCCACGGGTGGGTGCAGGAGAACCCCTATGTACCACCCATGGGACCCCCCTCCCCCTTATGCACAGTAGTGCATAGTACAACCTGGCATCACTTTCCAGCACAAACCCTGCCTTGAGTTTGATAGTAAACACTTTGTGGCAGGTGCCCATGACATGGCCTTACCTTCCAGACACATGGTCCAGTCTCATGGGCGGGACTTGTACGGTATACTGCAAGCTGGTAATTGGGTTAACGCAACGGATAATAACTTTTTGTTTGTTTCTGACTCACTACACAGAACCTCATTACAAGTGACACAGAAAATGTCCCGTTATCTCCCTGTTCCAGAATTACCATTCCCGGGGACCCTGATAACTCCAGGGCGTGTAGATAAGAGCGGGAATTGGCGCAGGGTTGTAAACAAGCCATACATAGGTACACGCATGTGTTGGAGTGTGAAGTGGGCTCAGCATCACGCACCTGGTATTGCGGGTCCAGGCCCCTCGAGACTCCCAGGTCCATGCGTGAGTAGCTCATATACTGCAGTCTGCTTAGCCAGTTTAGCACATGATGAAACCAGGACTACAAGCCCCAGAATTCAAAGGTAAACATCTGTCCTGTGTGAGTACTCACGCTGGACCAAGAAAGGAGTGAGTTTTGTGCGTCTTGCCCTCAGGGTACCTGGTAACTCCGTGCCAGCACAGAGACCTCGCGCCAGTCCCGGCCGTTCATTTACACGTAGTGCATTCTGGGAGCTGTAGTCCTGGAACATCTGACTTGTCTAATGTTCCAGATTATCAATAGCCCTTATCTCCACAGGTTAGAGCGTTAATGGGGCTGCAGAGGGCGCTCACCCACTACAAGTCCAAGATTAGACACATACGGAGAGGAAGGGCATTTAACACTTGATGTGGTGTCTGACCTCTAGGGCTTCCTGGGTGGGATGCGAGGCATGGGCGTAGGAAGTGTGGGGGACGTGGGGGATGTATCCCCCCCAGATTTTGGAGGGTGGGGGACACGGGGGACGAAGGTGGGGGGAACAAGGGGACACGATAATTTCCCCTCTCACATCTATAATTCAGAGGGCCATTAGCGCATAAAAGCGCTACTTATGATAGCCCTGTAACGACCATCCTCCAATCTGATGGTAACAGAATGAAGGTGAGTCGGAAGGCCCCCTGCGCCCTCTGCCCTTTTGTTTGTCCTGTTCACAGCTGTGGGCATTAAGGGTGCTCATAAGAACAAAGGGCATGAGGCGGAGAAAAGAGTTTTGGATGATTACGTCTGCATCACCTGCTGCCTTGAAGAGGAGCACTGCAGGAGGCCTTCTAGAGGAGCTGCAAGACAATGAGGAAGATCTAAAGAGAGAACAGAGTCCCTCTCAGCCTGACACCTGCAGGCTAGAAAGGAGACTCTGTGAAACACAATATTTGTATTTGCCTAAGATCACACCAGTTGGTGAAACAGTGAAGTCGAGATTGAGCCCAGATTTTACCTTTTCACACAACAATTTAGCTATTAGAAGGGTATATTTTTCTAACATTTATGTTTAATGTTTTGTTATCTAGGTAATGAAGCGCTTGATTACAGTGTGGCTAACAGGGAGAAGCCATATTTCATTTTGGGCCGTTATGCCTAGCGTTATTATTTATGTTGTTGTTATCGTTACATACTTCAGCATATTGAAGTATATTATCTTTTCTCTATCTTTTCTTCACTGTTCTCTGAAACAATCTACTCTATGCCTATCCCATTGCACCCTACACCACCTTTCTCCACTCTGTGCTACTCTACGCCACTGCAATCTATGCTGTGCCACTCCACTCTATACCACGCCACTGCAATCTATGCTATTCTACTCTAACCATCGTACACTACACCCCTGCACTCTGCCAGTGCACTGTTTACCACTTTACTCAAAACCAATGCACTCTATCCCACTGCACTCTATGCCAATCTACTCTGCACCACAGCACTCTATTCCACTGCTTTAAATGCCACTGTACTCTGCGCCACAGCACTCTATGCCACTGCAATCTGTCACTTTGCAATACACCACTGTACTCTGCGACCCTCTAATCTGCAATATTGCACTTTCTGCCACTGAACTCCACGCCACTCTACTCTGCACCACCGCACTCAATGCCACTGTGCTCTGTCCCACTGCACTCTTTTCTGCACCACTGCACTCTAATCTAGTCTACACCACTCCACTGTAGGGCACTTCACTCTACTTTGAAATCATTTCCTCTATGCCACTGCAATCTACGCAACTCTTCTCTATGCTATGCCAGTCTAATCTATCCTGCACCACTCCAATGTACCCTGCGCCACTCCAATCTGCTCTGCACCGCTCTATGCTACTGCACTCTACATCACTATGCTCCACTCTGCAACAATCTACTCTTCACCACTATACTGTACTCTGCAACAATCTACTCTACGCCACGGCACTCTATGCAACTCTTTTCTACTCTGCACCACTGTACTCTACGCCACTCCTCTACTCTGCATCACTCTACATCACTGCACTCTACACCAATGCATTCTATGCCACTCTACACCAATGCATTCTATGCCACTCTATTCTACACCACTGTCCTTTATGACACTCTGCTCTGCAACACTGCACTCTGCCACTGAACTATACTCCTCTCTACTCTGCACCGCTCAACTATATGCCACTCTACTGCACTCTACACCAGTGTACTATATGGCACTACACTCTATGCCACTCTACTCTGCATCACTGCACTCCACCACTGCACTCTACACCAGTCTACTCTACCTTGCACCACTCCACTCTACCATGCAACGCATTACTCTATGACACATCACTCTGAACCACTGCAATCTATGCTGTGCCACTCCACTCTGCTCCCCTATACTCTTCACCACTCTACGCTACTGCACTGTACGCTAAACCAGTGAAGGATTCACCAATGCACTCTACACCACTTTACTCAAAACCAATGCACTCTATATCACTACACTCTACACCAATCTACTTTGCACCACTGCACTCTATGCCACTTCACTCTAGACCACCCAACTCCACTCTAAAACTTCACTCTGACATTACACTCCATGATACTAGACTCTGACACTCTATTCCATTAAACTCTAACACTTTCTCCACTCTGTAACTCTCTACACAACTCCCTATACGCCACTCCATTCCACTTTACTCCACTGTATGCCACTCCACACCACTCAATGCCACTTCAATATACGATACTCTACTCAATGCCACTGCACAACCCTCTATGGCACTCCACTATACAACAATGTACTATGTTCACTGTATCATTCTACCCAACTTTCTCTATGCCACTTCACATTACTTACCTTCACTCTACTCCAGTTCACTCTTCCTTATGCCTTTCCACTCTACGACACTCTATTACACTGTGACACTACTCCACTCTACTACTACTTTATGGCATTGGCGCTTGATTAGAGATTCAGATCGCCTTCTCACTCATATGAGACGTGAGTCCAATTTATCTTCGCCGTTTTGGTTACAAGCACTCTGTAACCCTTTTAACTCAAGCTTAACGAAGGCTTAGGATGATCCTGATACTTGTCTACGGGATCGAAATATCGTCGGCCAAAGTATCTTGACTTGAATTTGTGATATTGTACATAAGTTGGCATAAGCATAGGTACTATGAGATAATGTCTTCTTGATTCACTATTTGAGTCATTCTTGTAAAAGTCGGTGTATAAAAGCTTGTAAATCATTATTGTGGATGCTAAACTTGTAGGAAAGTAGCCTCTTTCTACCTTGGTTACCCCCACATTTGGCCTGTTTGCCAGTGTGTTTGAGTGTTTCTGCTGGGATCCTGCTAATCAGGACACCAGTAGTTATGCTCTCTCCCTTAAATTATGATTGTTGCATACTGGTAACACAGTATTTCACCCAAAATTGGCATACTGGTGCCCCCTTATAAGTCCCTAGTATATGGTACTTAGGTACTGAAGGACTCCTGTGTGCACTGGCTGGTCTTCTGTGGGCTCTCTGAGTTGCTGAGAGCCCCGTCTGACTCCTCCTCCTGGGTAGAGTCCACCAGGTCCCTCCTGGTCCCAGGCAGTGCCATTTTCCGCTAACCGTGAGTTTTGCGTGTGCCAAGGTTTGTTGGCGGAATCCAGTGACGCAAACCAGACTGCCATCATCCATCCGGTGTGGGATATCATCTGCACCAACCAGGAACCGCATCCATCTTCTTGGGTGCAGTACTGACTGCTGTTGTTCACCAGTGGTTCTACTTTTGCACCTTGATTCGGGTTAGCAGGGGCTCCTGTCCTCCCTGGACTCTTCTGTGCTTCCTCGACCTAGTCCCATTCTTCCACAGGTCTTTAGGTCCAGGAATCCACCCTTTGTGTCTTGAAGTATCTTCTGGTTCTTGCATTATCTTCTTTCTCATGTTCTTGTGTGTTCTAGGAAAGTTACTGTGATTTACTCCTGCTTTCCTGGGCTCTGAGGTGGGTTCTATTACTTACCTTTGGTGTTTTCTAATACTCCCAGCGCCCCTCTACACACCACACTTGCCTAGGTGGGAAACCGACATTCGCATTCTACTTTCTTAGTATATGGTTTGTGTTCCCGCTAGGCCCATTCCTAACCATTGTGATTTTCACTAATTGCACTTTTCTAACTGTTTTTATTGCTATTGCTGCTACTAGTGTATATAATTGGTGTATTACTTACCTCCCAAGGGAGTATAGTCTCTATGGTTTTTTGGCATTTGTGTCACTAAAATAAAGTAACTTTATTTTTGTAACACTGAGTATTTTCTTTCATGTGTGTAGGTGCTGTGTGACTACAGTGGTATTGCATGAGCTTTGCACGTCTCCTAGATAAGACTTGGCTACAGCTACCCCTAGAGAGCCTGGCTTCTAGACACTGCCTACGTTTCACTAGTAAGGGATAACTGGACGTTGTATAAGGTGTAAGTGCCATAGTTACCCATTACAAACCAGGCCAGCCTCCTCCCAACCACTGTACTATATAGGTTACTTTTTACATTTTTCTTGTAATTGGTGACATTGGGTCATCCAGATAACTTGTGTAATGCCCGAATACCAGTCTTTCTCGATTTCCCCTGTTGATGTTTTCCCACTACATTTGATGTTTTATATTTTGATTGAATAAATGTATGAAACATTCCATTTGCATACTACTTTAATATCATTCTTTATGGGAATGGTGTTGCATTTTATTCAAAGGACCCCTGTTCCTTTAAAGTTAAGTTTACTGCTCCATCCTAGGACACTCTACTTACTCCATGACACTACGCCACACCAGTCGATGACACATCATTCTCCTTTATGCCATTAACTTTGAGCCATGCTGAATAGTAGTCTCACTAGTGTACAGCATGGCTAAAACACATTGGCAAAGGCAATAGAACTTGCATAGGCGAGACCTATTGGCTTTGCCAATGCTTGTTTATAAGGTATGAACTTCAAGGTGACTTGCAATATCCTTATGTACGCAGGGGGTATTTTATCCCATATAATACATGGTCACACCACCAACTTTCCCACAAACCACTTAAAACCTTAGTGCATAGGTTCTGTCATTCCAAGCTATTAAAGTAGAGCAGAAGAAAGAAAAGCAACATTCCATGTTTTGCTTTAAACAGCTTTATTAATTATGCTCCTTGACCTGATCTGCCTTTTACCTTGGCTGCTAGCTCTGGCAGAAGGCATTGTAATGTCAGAACTCGACTGTAACAACCCTATCATAGTCATTTTCTGATGTCTTTTCTTTAAAATCAGTGAATGTCTTTTCTTTACACGCTGTGACTTGGTGCATCACAAACAGCCGTTTCTAAAGAAATTAGTGACTGCAGTTTATACAGAGATTAGAGAATCCATGTTTATATAGACTGTAGCTCCAAGAGCCTCTTCAGTTGAAATGCTTCTAGTTATGACTGATGTGGAGCTGAGATGCCCAAGATCACACACAGGAGTAGAAGTGTTATTAGAACTATGGTTTCCGAGCACACTTGATGTGGTGTCTGACCTCTAGGGCTTCCTGGGTGGGATGCGAGGGTGTTTTGTTAAACCTATTTCCACCACCAAGGCAGGCAGAATTTATTAATTTAATGCAACCAATAGGGCACCGGAAGTCCCAATGCAACACAATATTGTGAAATAATACCCGATAACATAACATTATTATAACAGCTAAAAATACAACATTCCACATGACACTATGTAGCATAGCACACCCTGGCCCCGCTCCACTGGGACGCTACCCAAGCTCATGAGACCAAGAGCAGAACCGAGAGTTTGGCTACATCACGTGACAGAGCCTATGACCTTTCACAGCTCTTTAGTGACGTCATAGCTACCAATATGCCCAGGTCCAGGCGTGACGCGCTGCTTCAGGCCACATGTTTTCCTTTGAATTCTGGGACTTGTAGTCCTGTTTCATAATAAAATATAGAAGACTACAAGTCCCAGAGTTTAAAGAAAGAAACACCTTGAGTGGAGCAGCGCATCAGCAGGGACCTGGGCAGGGCTGAGGGGCACCTGGGTGACGGACCTACCTGCCGGACAGCAGCAGGGACAGGCGGCCGATGGGGGTCCTGCCCTCCAGGGCGTAGCTCTGGTCCTTGGCCAGGGACAGCACCTGGCCCTCGCTGCTGTGCAGGATGTGCTTGTAGACCGGAGGTGGCACCTGCAGGGGCTGGTAGAGGGTCCGGTAGAGGGTCTCCAGCTCCGGGCAGAAGGTGTCCTTGCGCAGGCGGTACAGCAGGTGGGCCACCTGGAGCAGGCAGAGGGCCATGAGCAGGAAGCCCCAGCACAGGACGTCCAGGCCGCAGGTGTAGAGCCAGCCCCACAGGGCCCAGCAGAGGAAGCCGGCCGACAGGAAGCTGAGGAGGAAGAGCCCCCCGAAGACGCCGCTGCCCCCCATGAAGCCCAGCAGCAGCACGATGCAGGCCAGGTGGTAGATGGCCCTCTCCATGGTCTCTGCCCAGGCCGCGCAGGGGGGCGGCCCCAGCAGCTGCTCCATCAGGCTGATGTTGGCACTCATGGCCCCCCCTCTCTCCTAAACCAAACTAAAGTCACCCACGCCGGACCCGGGGAGGGTGGAGCAAGCCGAAATGTGGGACCGTTTGCGCAACCTGCGAGGAGAAAGTCTGCAACTGGAGGAGGGAAGATGGGATTGGGGAACCAAGCGTGCTTCTGCTTGTCTGGTGGCTGTTCCCAGGTTTGATGCTGAAAGATGCTGTTAAGTGATGATGCTGAAGGATGATGCTGAGGGAGGATGTTGAGGGAGGATGTTGAGGGAGGATGCTGTTGAGAAATGATGCTGAGGGATGATGTTGAGGGATGTTATGGATGATGCTCTTGAGGGATGATGCTGAGGGAGGATGTTGAGGGATGATTCTGAGGGATGGTGTTGCGGGATGATGTTGTTGAGGAATGATGCTGAGGGATGATGATACTGAGGAATGATGTTGCGGGATGATGCTGTTAAGGGATGATGCTGTTGTTGAGGGATGATGCCGTTGAGGGGTGACGTTGAGTGAAGGCGTTGACTGACAGTGTCATACACTGACGCGCCTTTGTGACTTCTCCTGGACTGTCAGTGTGCTCAAAGTCTCTTCGGAGTGACTCCACGCGGCCCAAGAGACCAGGCCGGCTCATATGCACTCTCACCACATGCCAGAAGCTCACTTGAAGTCTGATGAAGCGCCCTGAGGTCATTCAGTTTAGAATACTCTGGTGCACGAGTCTCCTCTTTTCATTCACTGAATGAAACCGATCTTCTGGGAACCACAAAACCCCCAGAAAAGAAAAAAAAGGGGGTCTGGTGGTTGTCAGTCTGGGACTCCCGGGTACCCCTCACACGTGCAGGACAAACACCTTCCCTGGGACGGAGCAGGCGCACCGACTGAGACTGGCACCGAGGCGCTATACTGTCCTGCGCCTCCTCTGAGTCTGGCACCAAGGCGCTATACTGTCCTGCGCCTCCTCTGAGTCCGGCACCGAGGCGCTATACTGTCCTGCGCCTCCTCTGAGTCTGGCACCGAGGTGCTAAATTGTCGTGCGCCTCCTCTGAGTCTGGCACCGAGGCGCTATGCTGCTCTGCCCCACCTCCGAGCCTGGCACCGAGGCGCTCTCCTGCCCCACAGGCACTGTAAGTGGAGCCCCGGAGAGACCGAGAGAGGGGAGTCTTGTGTCCCGTGAGGAATGCAGATCTCTTGGCAACAGGGAGCGTGAGGCCCCGCTGAAGCTCCATGTTTGGAAGTGAAACCCAAGGAGGGCGCAGCCCGCGGGGAGGGGAGCGGCCACTTCACATAGCTCCGGAGGAGAAGAGATAGGAGGACCGGGGAGAGGGGGGTGAAGGGGTGTCCGTGCATCAGGCCCCTTTGTGTGCACAGACCAGGGCCTCACTCCCCCATTACTGCAGCCTTTCACCTCTGGCTCCAGCGCCAGGGCCTCACCCCCCATTACTGCACCCCTTCACCTCTGGCTCCAGCGCCAGGCCCTCACCCCCCATTACTGAACCCCTTCACCTCTGGCTCCTGCGCCAGGCCCTCACCCCCCATTACTGCACCCCTTCACCTCTGGCTCCTGCGCCAGGGCCTCAGCCCCCCATTACTGCACCCCTTCACCTCTGGCTCCAGCGCCAGGCCCTCACCCCCCATTACTGCACCCCTTCACCTCTGGCTCCTGCGCCAGGCCCTCACCCCCCATTACTGCACCCCTTCACCTCTGGCTCCAGCGCCAGGCCCTCACCCCCCATTACTGAACCCCTTCACCTCTGGCTCCTGCGCCAGGCCCTCACCCCCCATTACTGCACCCCTTCACCTCTGGCTCCTGCGCCAGGGCCTCAGCCCCCCATTACTGCACCCCTTCACCTCTGGCTCCAGCGCCAGGCCCTCACCCCCCATTACTGCACCCCTTCACCTCTGGCTCCTGCGCCAGGCCCTCACCCCCCATTACTGCACCCCTTCACCTCTGGCTCCTGCGCCAGGCCCTCACCCCTCATTACTGCACCCCTTCACCTCGGGCTCCTGCGCCAGGCCCTCTGCCCCCATTACTGCACCCCTTCACCTCTGGCTCCAGCGCCAGGCCCTCACCCCCCATTACTGAACCCCTTCACCTCTGGCTCCTGCGCCAGGCCCTCACCCCCCATTACTGCACCCCTTCACCTCTGGCTCCTGCGCCAGGGCCTCAGCCCCCCATTACTGCACCCCTTCACCTCTGGCTCCTGTGCCAGGGCCTCACCCCCCATTACTGCACCCCTTCACCTCAGGCTCCTGCGCCAGGCCCTCTGCCCCCATTACTGCACCCCTTCACCTCTGGCTCCAGCGCCAGGCCCTCACCCCCCATTACTGCACCCCTTCACCTCTGGATCCTGCGCCAGGCCCTCTGCCCTCATTACTGCACCCCTTCACCTCTGGCTCCAGCGCCAGGCCCTCACCCCCCATTACTGCACCCCTTCACCTCGGGCTCCTGCGCCAGGCCCTCACCCCCCATTACTGCACCCCTTCACCTCTGGCTCCAGCGCCAGGCCCTCTGCCCTCATTACTGCACCCCTTCACCTCGGGCTCCTGTGCCAGGCCCTCACCCCCCATTACTGAACCCCTTCACCTCTGGCTCCTGCGCCAGGCTCTCTGCCCTCATTACTGCACCCCTTCACCTCTGGCTCCAGCGCCAGGCCCTCTGCCCCTCATTACTGCACCCCTTCACCTCTGGCTCCAGCGCCAGGCCCTCACCCCCCATTACTGCACCCCTTCACCTCTGGCTCCTGCGCCAGGCTCTCTGCCCTCATTACTGCACCCCTTCACCTCTGGCTCCAGCGCCAGGCCCTCTGCCCCTCATTACTGCACCCCTTCACCTCTGGCTCCAGCGCCAGGCCCTCTGCCCCTCATTACTGCACCCCTTCACCTCTGGCTCCAGCGCCAGGCCCTCTGCCCTCATTACTGCACCCCTTCACCTCTGGCTCCTGCGCCAGGCCCTCTGCCCCCATTACTGCACCCCTTCACCTCTGGCTCCTGTGCCAGGCCCTCACCCCCCATTACTGAACCCCTTCACCTCTGGCTCCTGCGCCAGGCCCTCACCCCCCATTACTGCACCCCTTCACCTCTGGCTCCAGCGCCAGGCCCTCACCCCCCATTACTGAACCCCTTCACCTCTGGCTCCTGCGCCAGGCCCTCACCCCCCATTACTGCACCCCTTCACCTCTGGCTCCTGCGCCAGGGCCTCAGCCCCCCATTACTGCACCCCTTCACCTCTGGCTCCTGTGCCAGGGCCTCACCCCCCATTACTGCACCCCTTCACCTCAGGCTCCTGCGCCAGGCCCTCTGCCCCCATTACTGCACCCCTTCACCTCTGGCTCCAGCGCCAGGCCCTCACCCCCCATTACTGCACCCCTTCACCTCTGGATCCTGCGCCAGGCCCTCTGCCCTCATTACTGCACCCCTTCACCTCTGGCTCCAGCGCCAGGCCCTCACCCCCCATTACTGCACCCCTTCACCTCGGGCTCCTGCGCCAGGCCCTCACCCCCCATTACTGCACCCCTTCACCTCTGGCTCCAGCGCCAGGCCCTCTGCCCTCATTACTGCACCCCTTCACCTCGGGCTCCTGTGCCAGGCCCTCACCCCCCATTACTGAACCCCTTCACCTCTGGCTCCTGCGCCAGGCTCTCTGCCCTCATTACTGCACCCCTTCACCTCTGGCTCCAGCGCCAGGCCCTCTGCCCCTCATTACTGCACCCCTTCACCTCTGGCTCCAGCGCCAGGCCCTCACCCCCCATTACTGCACCCCTTCACCTCTGGCTCCTGCGCCAGGCTCTCTGCCCTCATTACTGCACCCCTTCACCTCTGGCTCCAGTGCCAGGCCCTCTGCCCCTCATTACTGCACCCCTTCACCTCTGGCTCCAGCGCCAGGCCCTCTGCCCCTCATTACTGCACCCCTTCACCTCTGGCTCCAGCGCCAGGCCCTCTGCCCTCATTACTGCACCCCTTCACCTCTGGCTCCTGCGCCAGGCCCTCACCCCCCATTACTGCACCCCTTCACCTCTGGCTCCTGTGCCAGGCCCTCACCCCCCATTACTGAACCCCTTCACCTCTGGCTCCTGCGCCAGGCCCTCACCCCCCATTACTGCACCCCTTCACCTCTGGCTCCTGCGCCAGGCCCTTACCCCCCATTACTGCACCCCTTCACCTCTGGCTCCTGCGCCAGGCCCTCACCCCCCATTACTGCACCCCTTCACCTCTGGCTCCTGCGCCAGGCCCTCTGCCCTCATTACTGAACCCCTTCACCTCTGGCTCCTGCGCCAGGCCCTCACCCCCCATTACTGCACCCCTTCACCACTGGCTCCTGCACCAGGGCCTCTGACCCCATTTCTGTATCCCTTCACCTCTGGCTCCTGCGCCAGGCCCTCTGCCCTCATTACTGCACCCCTTCACCACTGGCTCCTGCGCCAGGGCCTCTGACCCCATTACTGCACCCCTTCACCCCGGCTCCTGCGCCAGGGCCTCTGCCCCCACTGTCATAGTGTCCTTATGCACCGTCTCTCTAACGTTGCCATAGTGACCTTATGCAACCATCTCTCTAACGTTGCCATAATGACTTTATGCACCATCTCTCTAGTGTTGTCATGGTGCCTTAAGCACCCATATCTCTAGCTTTGTCATTGTGTCCTTATGCACCCATCTCTCTAGTGTTGTCATAGTGTCTTTATGCATCTGTCTCTCTCTAACGTTGCCATAGTGTCCTCATGCACCTGTCTCTCTAGTGTTGTCATGGTGTCCTTATGCACCCATATCTCTAGCGTTGTCATAGTGTCCTAATGAACCCTTCTCTGTAGTGTTGTTATAGTGTCCTTATGCATCTGTCTCTCTAGCGTTGTCAAGTGTCCCTATGCACTCGTCTCTAGTGTTGTCATAGTGTCCTTAAGCATCCATATCTCTAGCGTTGTCATAGTACCCTTATGCATCGTCTCTCTACCATTGTGATAGCATCCTTATGCACCCATCTCTCTTGTGCTTTCATAGTGTCCTTATGAATTAGTCTCTCTAGCATTGTCATAGTGCCCTTATGCAACTGTCTCTCTAGCGTTGTCATGGTGCCCTTATGCAACTGTCTCTCTAGCGTTGTCATAGTGTCCTTATGCACCCGTCTCTCTAGTGTTGTCATAGTGTCCTTATGAATTAGTCTCTCTAGCATTGTCATAGTGCCCTTATGCAACTGTCTCTCTAGCGTTGTCATAGTGCCCTTATGCAACCGTCTCTCTAGCGTTGTCATAGTGTCCTTATGCTCCCGTCTCTCTAGCGTTGTCATAGTGTCCTTATGAATTAGTCTCTCTAGCATTGTCATAGTGCCCTTATGCAACTGTCTCTCTAGCGTTGTCATAGTGCCCTTATGCAACCGTCTCTCTAGCGTTGTCATAGTGTCCTTATGCTCCCGTCTCTCTAGCGTTGTCATAGTGTCCTTATGCACCCGTCTCTCTAGCATTGTCATAGTGCCCTTATGCTCCCATCTCTCTAGCGTTGTCATAGTGTCCTTATGCTCCCATCTCTCTAGCGTTGTCATAGTGTCCTTCTGCATCCGTCTCGTTAACGTTGCCATAGTGTCCTTAAGCACCAATGTACCCATCACTCTACAGTTGTCATAGTGTCCTCTGCCCCTCGTTACTGCACCCCTTCACCTCTGGCTCCTGTGCCAGGCCCTCTGCCCCTCATTACTGCACCCCTTCACGTCTGGCTCCTGCGCCAGGCCCTCACCCCCCATTACTGCACCCCTTCACCACTGGCTCCTGCGCCAGGCGCTCTGCCCTCAGTACTGCGCCCCTTCACCTCTGCCTTATGTGCTAGGTCCTCTGCCCCTCATTACTGCACCCCTTCACCTCTGGCTCCTGCGCCAGGCCCTCTGCCCTCATTACTGCACCCCTTCACCTCTTGCTCCTGCGCCAGGCCCTCTGCCCCCATTACTGCACCCTTTCACCTCTGGCTCCTGCGCCAGGCCCTCTGCCCTCATTACTGCACCCCTTCACCTCTGGCTCCTGTGCCAGGGCCTCTGCTCCCATTGCTGCACCCCTTCACCTCTGGCTCCTGCGCCAGGCCCTCACCCCCCATTATTGCACCCCTTCACCTCTGGCTCCTGCGCCAGGCCCTCTGCCCCCATTACTGCACCCCTTCACCTCGGGCTCCTGCGCCAGGCCCTCTGCCCTCATTACTGCACCCCTTCACCTCAGGCTCCTGCGCCAGGGCCTCTGCCCCCTTTATTGCACCCCTTCACCTCAGGCTCCTGCGCCTTGCTCTCTGCCCTCATTACTGCACTCCTTCACCTCTTGCTCCTGCGCCTTGCTCTCTGCCCTCATTACTGCACCCCTTCACCTCTTACTCCTGCGCCTTGCTCTCTGCCCTCATTACTGCACCCCTTCACCTCTTACTCCTATGCCAGGACCTCTGACCCCATTACTGCACCCTTTCAACTCTGGCTCCTGCACCAGGGCTTCTGCCCCCATTACTGCACCCCTTCCCCCCTGGCTCCAGCGCCAGGGCCTCTGCCCCCTTTACTGCACCCCTTCACTAAACCCCAGATGAAGGTGCAAAAATGACTGCCTCCGGTTGGAAGAAGATGCTGGCTTTTCACCAACAAAAGGAGGTAGGGAGTTATGCTTTGTGCAGAAGATGTAACACGGTGTGTTTGGAGGATGCAGAGTTGTTTCCTTGGCTAAATACCGCAAACAAGCCTTGCTATCTGCAAGAGTTGCAGTGGAATAAAAACGGTGCTGCCCGGGCCCAGGAAGGACCAGGATGTCGCCACTCAGGTAAGGAGACAGAGGGGGCCCTCAGCAACGTAGAGAACCCACTGAAAGGAGGGAAGCACCAGCAGGAGTCCTTGAAAATGGATTCAAAAAGACTGAACACTGTGGTCATCTCAACACTGCAAAGAGAGGTCCCACGACACCAGAAGTCAACTCAGGAAACTGAGCATTGCAGGACAGAGTGCTGGGGACCTAGGCTTGGCTATGTATGCAGGATTTCTTGGAAATGTGCACAGAAGCCCTCGTAGCTGCAGATCACACAGTGCACAGGATTACTGTCTGGGGAGGGAAGGCAAGGACTTACCTCCTCCAAATTCGAACAGTTGGACCACTGGACAGCCGGGGTCACTTGGGTCCGCCACCTGTGTTCCAGGGGCCATGATCGTCAAGATGAGAGGGGACTCAGAGTACCAGTGAGGCTGTAGTTTGTTGCCTGCTGGAGCAGGGGGGGGGGTTCCGTCGACCCACTGGAGATTTCTTCGTGGCTTCCAGTGCAGGGTGAAGGCAGGCAGCCCCAGAGCATGCACCACACTACAATGTCGCTGGTAGTCTTCGGGCTACTTTGTTGCAGCTTTGCAGGCACCTTGGAGCAGTCAGCAGTCGATCCTTGGCAGAAGTCGAAGACAGAAGTGCAGAGGAGTCCTGGTGGATTCTTGCAAGTCGTAATCTGAGGAGAAGCCCACAGGAGAGACCCTAAATAGCCCTCAGAGGAGGATTGGCTACCTAGTCAGGTATGCACCTATCAGGAGGGGTCTCTGACGTCACCTGTTGGCATTGGCCACTCAGAGGCATCCAGAGTGTCTCCACACCTCTGAAAACAAGATGGCAGAGGTCTGAGACACAGTGGAGGAGCTCTGGGCACCACACCAGTGGTGGTGATGGACAGGGGAGTGGTCACACCCCTTTCCTTTGTCCAGTTTTGCACCAGAGCAGGGACTGGGGTTCCCTAAACTGGTGTAGACTGGTGTATGCAAGGAGGGCACCATCTGTGCCCTTCAAAGCATTTCCAGAGGCTTGGGGAGGCTACTCCACCCCAGCCTTGTAACACCTATTTCCAAAGGGAGAAGGTGTTACACCCTGCTCTCAGAGGAAATGCTCTGTTCTGCCTTCCTGGGCTGCCCAGACCCCAGGAGGGGAGAACCCTGTCTGTGAGATAGAAAACGACGAAAAGGAGGATAATGATAGGGATTAGCGCTCACAGTAATTCACCAAGTAGCAGTTAGTTAAAATAGTTACACATGGTGCTCTTGACAGGAGGATCCCCCACATACCTCCCAAGTTTCTAATAGAAACACAGTAATCACAAACAGATGTCAAGGCACTCGTGAATTAAGAGTTCAGTGTTCATGAGTTTTCCGTCCTGGTGTCTTGTTCACAGTAAACAACCATACAACTGACCAGGATAGAGGGCAGATTTGTTGATTTATTCTTTTAGTATAATGTCCTTTGCAACAACAGCCAACACGTGTTTCGTCCCGTGAGAGAGTTGCTCCCAAAGACTTCATCAGGGCTGTAAACATTCAATTTATGACAAATGTTGAAATCCATATTTACAATGTTGTTCCTTCACATAGGATAACCCATGCTCCAAACCACGTGACTTTTGTGCCACACCCTAATTTTGTATGTGACAATTTGTGAGAAATTAGAAAATGCCAAAATTCAATGATATTTTTCTAAATTTACAATTTAAATTTTTGTAACATTTTTTAACATTTGTGAAAGACAGATAGTGAGCAGTCTAGAATTGTGATGAGACTCGGAGCCACTGATATCTATGCTGCTCTGGAAATGATAACTGAATTATTTGGCATTATTAGTTAGTCTTTACATTAGTGTTATGTGATGGCATAGGGCATTATGTAAGTCGTGACCCGTGTGTATGGACCAAATGAAAATCGAAAATCCGAAAAGTGGAAATTATCCCAGTTACTCTACAACCGTGTGATGATAGCAATATAATATGAGGGAGATGTCAATACCCGAGAGTGAACTGTAGTGTCCTTGTGGACATCTGAAAAAATATCCTGCATACCTTTCTCTCCGTTAAGCAAATAGCGCAATTTCATAAATGTTTAGATCCCTCTCCTGAGAGTCTAATATTAATTCCATCTAGGAATAAAATTATAAGGTGATGCAACTTAATCTCGACACTACTGTTAATGAGCAAAAACAACACGTATGTAAAATTGTGCTATTAAGCCTAAAGGATAATGTGCAATATTTTAAGATGTACCCCAAACAGTCAGTCCAAGTATTCATACGTGTGCATGTAGGAGGCTGGCCTGGCTTGTAGTGGGTACCAGAGGTACTTACACCTTGTGCCAGTCCAGTTATCCATTATTAGTGTAGAAGAGGTGTTTCTAGCAGCTTAGGCTGATAGAAGGTAGCTATGGCAAAGCAGCTTAGGCTGAACTAGGAGACATGTAAAGCTCCTACTATACCACTGGTGTCATATGCACAATATCTTAAGAAAACACAATACACAGATATACTAAAAATAAAGGTACTTTTTATGACAATATGCCAAAAGTATCTCAGTGAGTACCCTCAGTATGAGGATAAGATATATGCACAAGATATATGTACACAAACCAAAATTATGCAGATAATAGCAAAAGGAAGTAATGCAAGCAATGTAAAGTTACAGTAGATTGCAATAGGAGCACATAGGTATAGGGGCAACACAAACCATATACTCCAAAAGTGGAATGCGAACCATGAAGGGACCCCAAACCTATGTGAGCTTGTAGACGGTTGCTGGGACTGTAAGAAAACAGTGAGGGTTAATAAAATAGCCCACCCCAAGGCCCTGAAAGGTAGGTGTAAAGTGCACCTACTACCCCCAGAGAGCACAGAAGTCGTGATAGGGGGATTCTGCAAGGAGAACAAACACCAGCAATGCAACAACAGTGGATTTCCGGACCTGAGTACCTGTAAGACAAGGGGACCAAGTCTAAGAGTCGCAACAGTGTCGAGAGTGGGCAGGAGCCCAGGAAATGCCAGCTGAGGGTGCAAGAAAGCTGCTACTGTGTGGAAGAAGCTTGGTGTTTTGCAAGAACGAAGAGGACTAGGAACTTCCCCTTTGGAGGATGGATTTCCCACATCGTGAAGAAGCTTGCAGAGGTGTTCCCACGTAGAAAGAGCGCAAACAAGCCTTGCTAGCTGCAAGGGTTGCGGTTAGGGTTTTTGGATGCTGCTGTGGCCCAGGAGGGACCAGGATGTTGCCACTTGGATGAGGAAACAGAGGGGGCGCCCAGAAACTTAGAGAGCCCTCACGAAAGCAGGCAGCACCCGCAGAAGTACCTGAACAGGCACATAGAAGAAAAGTGAACTGGAGTCCACCCGAAGTCACAAAAGGGGGTCCCACGACGCCCGAGGACAACTCAGAAGGTTGTGCACTGCACTGCAGTGTCGGGGACCCAGACTTGGCTATGCACAAAGGAAATCCTGGAAGAGTGCACAGGAGCCGGAGCAGCTGCAAATCATGCGGTACCCAGCAATGCAGTCTAGCGTGGGGAGGCAAGGACTTACCTCCACCAAACTTGGACTGAAGAGTCACTGGACCCCTCAATGCCAGAATGGCATTGGGGGGACAATTCCATGATCTTAGACATGTTACATGGCCATGTTCGGAGTTACCATTGTGACGCTGTATATAGGTAGTGACCTATGTACAGTGCACACATGTAATGGTATCCCCGCACTCACAAAGTCCGGGGAATTTGCCCTGAACGATGTGGGGGCACCTTGACTAGTGCCAGGGTGCCCACACACTAAGTAACTTTGCACCCAACCTTCACCAGGTGAAGGTTAGACATATAGGTGACTTATAAGTTACTTAAGTGCAGTGGTAAATGGCTGTGAAATAACGTGGACGTTATTTCACTCAGGCTGCACTGGAAGGCCTGTGTAAGAATTGTCAGAGCTCCCTATGGGTGGCAAAAGAAATGCTGCAGCCCATAGGGATCTCCTGGAACCCCAATACCCTGGGTACTTCAGTACCATATACTAGGGAATTATATGGGTGTACCAGTATGCCAATGTGAATTGGTAAATGTAGTCACTGGCCTGTTAGTGACAAATTTGGAAAGCAGAGAGAGCATAACCACTGAAGTTCTGGTTAGCAGAGCCTCAGTGAGACAGTTAGGCATCACAGAGGGAACACATACAGGGCACATACTTATGAGCACTGGGGCCCTGCCTGGCAGGGTCCCAGTGACACATAGACTAAAACAACATATATACAGTGAAATATGGGGGTAACATGCCAGGCAAGATGGTACTTTCCTACACAACCACACCCTCCCAAACGAAGGACAATAAGACTAGCCATGACCCGATGAGTCTTCATTGTCTAAGTGGAAATATCTGGAGAGTCCATCTGCATTGGAGTGGCTACTCCCAGGTCTATGTTCCACTGTATAGTCCATTCCCTGTAGGGATATGGACCACCTCAACAATTTAGGGTTTTCACCTTTCATTTGTTTTAGCCAAAGTAGAGGTTTGTGGTCTGTCTGAACAATAAAGTGGGTGCCAAACAGGTATGGCCTCAACTTTTTCAGTGCCCAGACCACAGCAAATGCCTCCCTCTCTATGGCAGACCAACGCTTTTCTCTAGGGGTCAACCTTCTGCTGATTAAAGCAACTGGTTGATCCTGGCCCTCAGAATTCAGTTGTGACAAGACTGTCCCTACCCCTAATTCAGATGCATCAGTTTGAACAATGAATTTCTTGGAGTAACATGGGATTTTTATGACAGGTGCAGTGCACATGGCCCGTTTGAGCTCCTCAAAAGCTTTCTGACAGCTAGCTGTCCACAATACCTTTAAGGCATCTTTTTACTGGTGAGATCATTAAGTGGGGTTGCTATGGAGCCATAGTTTTTAATGAATCTCCTGTAATACCCAGTGAGGCATAGGAAGGCTCTCACCTGGGTCTGAGTTGTAGGGGGAACCCAATACATGATTGTCTGGATTTTCCCCTGAAGTGGTGCAATCTGTTCTGCACCTACCAGGTGTCCCAGATAAACCACCTTTCCCCTACCCTATCTGGCACTTTGAGGCCTTGATAGTGAGGCCTGCCTTTTGCAGGGCCTCCAAAACTTTCCAAAGGTGGAGCAGGTGCTCATCCCAGGCGGAGATAAAGATAGCTATATCATCTAGATATGCTGCCTAAAAGCCTCCAACCCTTGCAGGACTGTGTTCTCCAACCTCTGAAAAGTGTCGGGTGCATTCTTCAAACCAAAGGGCATCACTGTAAATTGGTAGTGCCCTCCTATAGTTGAAAATGCAGTTTTAGGTTTATCATCCTCAGCCAATTTGATCTGCCAATACCCTGCAGTCAAATCAAAGGTGCTTAGATACTTGGCAGATGCCAGTGTATCTATGAGCTCATCTGCCCTGGGTATAGGGTGAGCATCATTTTTTGTTACCTGATTGAGACCTCTGTAGTCTACACAAAACCTCTTCTCCCTTTTTCCATCTTTTGAGTGAGGCTTTGGTACAAGCACCACAGGACTCGCCCATGGGCTTTCAGAAGGTTCAACCACTCCTAGATCAAGCATTTTCTGAACCTCTAGTTTTATGCAGTCCCTGACATGGTCAGGCTGCCTATAGATTTTACTTTTGACAGGCATGCTGTCTCCAGTATCAATTGTGTGTTCACACCAAGATGTGGTGCCTGGCACAGTTGAAAAGAGTTCAGAAAACTGTCCAAGGAGATTTCTGCAGTTGTCTTTCTGTTCTGCAGTCAGACAATCTGCCAAAACTACTCCTTCCACTAGAGCATCCTCTTCAGTGGAGGAGAAGAGATCAGGGAGAGGGTCACTCTCTTCTTCCTGTCCCTCATCTGTTGCCATGAGCAGGGTGAGATCAGCCCTGTCATAGTAGGGTTTTAGGCGGTTGACATGAATCACCCTAAGGGGACTCCTGGCAGTGCCCAGGTCAATCAAGTAGGTGACCTCGCCCTTCTGTTCAACAATTAGATGGGGTCCACTCCATTTGTCCTGGAGTGCTCTTGGGGCCACAGGCTCCAATACCCACACCTTCTGTCCTGGTTGGTACTGGATCAGAACAGCCTTCTGGTCATGCCATTGCTTCTGGAGCTCTTGGCTGGCCTGAAGGTTTTTACTGGCCTTTTTCATGTACTCATCTCTTCTGGATCTTAGGCCAAGTACATAGTCCACTATGTCCTGTTTGGGAGCTTTTAAAGGTTGTTCCCAACCCTCCTTCACAAGTGTTAGTGGACCTCTTAGAGGGTGTCCAAATAGGAGTTCAAAGGGGCTGAAGCCCACTCCTTTCTGGGGTACCTCCCTGTAAGCAAAAAGGAGGCAAGGTAACAGGACATCCCATCTCCTCCTGAGTTTTTCAAGGAGTCCCATTATCATTCCTTTGAGAGTTTTATTAAACCTCTCTACCAGTCCATTAGTCTGTGGGTGATAAGGTGTGGTGAATTTGTAGGTTACACCACATTCCTTCCACATAGCTTTCAAGTATGCAGACATAAAGATGCCACCCCTGTCTGATACAACCTCTTTTGGGAAACCCACCCTGGAAAAGATTCCCAGGAGGGCTTTTGTCACTGCAGGAGCTTCTTGGGGTGGGCAGGAATTGCTTCAGGATATCTTGTGGCATGGTCCACAACCACCAAGATAAACCTATTGCCTGAAGCAGTAGGAGGGTCAAGGGGGCCAACTATGTCAACTCCTACCCTTTCAAAGGGGACCCAAACCACAGGTAGTGGAATAAGGGGAACCTTTGGTGTGCCACCAGTCTTGCCACTGGCTTGGCAGGTCACACAAGACTTACAAAAATATTTTGTGTCCTCTGACATCCTAGGCCAGTGAAACAGGGGGACGAGCCTTTCCCATGTTTTGATCTGGCCCAAATGCCTAGCCAAAGGAATGTCATGTGACAGAGTTAGGAGGAACTCTCTGTACTGCAGGGGAATGACCAATCTCCTGGCTGCTCCAGGTTTTGGGTCCCTTGCCTCTGTGTACAAGAGGTTGTCCTCCCAGTAAACTCTATGTGAGTCACTGACATCCCCATTTTGCTGCTTGACAGCTTGCTGTCTGAGACCCTCTAATGTGGGACAGGATTGCTGTGTCATACTCAGCTCCTCCCTGGCAGGCCCCCCTCCACCCAAAAGCTCAGCAGTGTCTGCTGCCAGCACCTCTGGTGAAGGTTCTGCACAGGGAGGAAATTCTCCTTCCCCAGAAGGAGAATCATCTGTAGAGGGAGGGATAGTGGGTGGGGATTTGCCTTTGCTACCCCTAGCTTTAGGGAGCACTTGGTCCATTGCTCCAAAATCCAAGTCACCCTGTCCTTTTTGCTTTTTGGCCTGAGACCTTGTCAAAGCAAAAATATGCCCAGGAATGCCCAGCATTGCTGCATGAGCCTCCAACTCCACTTCTGTCCAAGGTGATTGTAGGAAAGTACCATCTTACCTGGCATGTTACCCCCATTTTTCACTGTATATATGTTGTTTTAGTTGTATGTGTCACTGGGACCCTGGTAACCCAGGGCCCCAGTGCTCATAAGTGTGCCTGAATGTGTTACCTGTGTAGTGACTAACTGTCTCACTGAGGCTCTGCTAATCAGAACCTCAGTGGTTATGCTCTCTCATTTCTTTCCAAATTGTCACTAACAGGCTAGTGACCATTTTTACCAATTTACATTGGCTTACTGGAACACCCTTATAATTCCCTAGTATATGGTACTGAGGTACCCAGGGTATTGAGGTTCCAGGAGATCCCTATGGGCTGCAGCATTTCTTTTGCCACCCATAGGGAGCTCTGACAATTCTTACACAGGCCTGCCACTGCAGCCTGAGTGAAATAACGTCCACGTTATTTCACAGCCATTTTACACTGCACTTAAGTAACTTATAAGTCACCTATATGTCTAACCTTTACCTGGTAAAGGTTAGGTGCAAAGTTACTTAGTGTGAGGGCACCCTGGCACTAGCCAAGGTGCCCCCACATTGTTCAGGGCCAATTCCCCGGACTTTGTGAGTGCGGGGACACCACTACACGCGTGCACTACATATAGGTCACTACCTATATGTAGCTTCACAATGGTAACTCCGAATATGGCCATGTAACATGTCTATGATCATGGAATTGCCCCCTCTATGCCATCCTGGCATAGTTGGCACAATCCCATGATCCCAGTGGTCTGTAGCACAGACCCTGGTACTGCCAAACTGCCCTTCCTGGGGTTTCACTGCAGCTGCTGCTGCTGCCAACCCCTCAGACAGGCATCTGCCCTCCTGGGGTCCAGCCAGGCCTGGCCCAGGATGGCAGTACAAAGAACTTCCTCTGAGAGAGGGTGTGACACACTCTCCCTTTGGAAAATGGTGTGAAGGCAGGGGAGGAGTAGCCTCCCCCAGCCTCTGGAAATGCTTTCTTGGGCACAGATGTGCCCAATTCTGCATAAGCCAGTCTACACCGGTTCAGGGGACCCCTTAGCCCTGCTCTGGCGCGAAACTGGACAAAGGAAAGGGGAGTGACCACTCCCCTGACCTGCACCTCCCCTGGGAGGTGTCCAGAGCTCCTCCAGTGTGCTCCAGACCTCTGCCATCTTGGAAACAGAGGTGCTGCTGGCACACTGGACTGCTCTGAGTGGCCAGTGCCACCAGGTGACGTCAGAGACTCCTTGTGATAGGCTCCTTCAGGTGTTGCTAGCCTATCCTCTCTCCTAAGTAGCCAAACCCTCTTTTCTGGCTATTTAGGGTCTCTGTCTCTGGGGAAACTTTAGATAACGAATGCAAGAGCTCATCCGAGTTCCTCTGCATCTCTCTCTTCACCTTCTGCCAAGGAATCGACTGCTGACCGCGCTGGAAGCCTGCAAAACTGCAACATAGTAGCAAAGACGACTACTGCAACTCTGTAACGCTGATCCTGCCACCTTCTCGACTGTTTTCCTGGTGGGGCATGCTGTGGGGGTAGTCTGCCTCCTCTCTGCACTAGAAGATCCGAAGAAGTCTCCCGTGGGTCGACGGAATCTTCCCCCTGCAACCGCAGGCACCAAAAAGCTGCATTACCTGTCCCTTGGGTCTCCTCTCAGCACAACGAGCGAGGTCCCTCGAATCCAGCAACTCTGTCCAAGTGGCCCCCACAGTCCAGTGACTCTTCAGTCCAAGTTTGGTGGAGGTAAGTCCTTGCCTCACCTCGCTAGACTGCATTGCTGGGAAACGCGACTTTTGCAGCTACTCCGGCCTCCGTGCACTTCCGGCGGAAATCCTTTGTGCACAGTCCAGCCTGGGTCCACGGCACTCTAACCTGCATTGCACGACCTCCTAAGTTGTTCTCCGGCGACGTGGGACTTCTTTGTGCAACTTCGGGTGAGCACCATTTCACGCATCCTTGTAGTGCCTGTTTCTGGCACTTCTCCGGGTGCTACCTGCTGCTGAGTGGGCTCCTTGTCTTGATCGACGTCCCCTCTCTCTCCTGGTCCAATTTGCGACCTCCTGGTCCCTCCTGCGCCACAGCAGCATCCAAAATCGCTAACTGCACGATTTGCAGCTAGCAAGGTTTGTTGGCATTCTTTCGGCGGGAAAACACTTCTGCACGACTCTACAAGGCGAGACGGATCCGTCCTCCAAAGGGGATGTCTCTAGCCCTTTGCGTTCCTGCAGAAACCACAGCTTCTTCTGTCCAGTAGAAGCTTCTTTGCACCCGCAGCTGGCATTTCCTGGGCATCTGCCCATCTCCGACTTGCTTGTGACTTTTGGACTTGGTCCCCTTATTCCACAGGTACCCCAGATTGGAAATCCAGCATTGTTGCATTGTTGGTTTGTGTCTTTCCTGCATTATTCCTCTAACACGACTTCTTTGTCCTTAGGGGAACTTTAGTGCACTTTGCACTCACTTTTCAGGGTCTTGGGGAGGGTTATTTTTCTAACTCTCACTATTTTCTAATAGTCCCAGCGACCCTCTACAAGGTCACATAGGTTTGGGGTCCATTCGTGGTTCGCATTCCACTTTTGGAGTATATGGTTTGTGTTGCCCCTATCCCTATGTTTCCCCATTGCATCCTATTGTAACTATACATTGTTTGCACTGTTTTCTAAGACTATACTGCATATTTTTGCTATTGTGTATATATATCTTGTGTATATTTCCTATCCTCTCACTGAGGGTACACTCTAAGATACTTTGGCATATTGTCATAAAAATAAAGTACCTTTATTTTTAGTATAACTGTGTATTGTGTTTTCTTATGATATTGTGCATATGACACTAAGTGGTACTGTAGTAGCTTCACACGTCTCCTAGTTCAGCCTAAGCTGCTCTGCTAAGCTACCATTATCTATCAGCCTAAGCTGCTAGACACCCTATACACTAATAAGGGATAACTGGGCCTGGTGCAAGGTGCAAGTACCCCTTGGTACTCACTACAAGCCAGTCCAGCTTCCTACATTGGTTGTGCAGCGGTGGGATAAGTGCTTTGAGACTACTTACCACTCTTGTCATTGTACTTTTCATAAGAGAAAAATATACAAAACAAGGTCAGTGTATATACACATAGCCAAAAAGTTTTGCATTTCCTCTTTTCACTCTTTTCTAAGTGCTGAAAAGTACTTCGAACTTTCTAAAAAGTTCTAAAAAGTTTAAAAAGTTTTTTTCTCTGTCTTTCTAAAAGCTCTGACAAACTTTTTATCTTTTGCTATCACTTTAACTCTCTCTAAAAATGTCTGGCACAGTCCAAAATGTTGATCTGTCCAAACTTGCATATGATCACCTTAGCTGGAAAGGAGCAAGGAGTCTCTGCATAGAGAGAGGTTGGAGTGTAGGGAAGAATCCTTCCTTGGAATTGTTTCTTAACATGCTTAGAGAACAAGATAAGGCAAGAAGTGCCCCATCTGTTGAAAAAGTAGCTAATGGTTCCCAATCTGATCCAGGGACTCCCCCAGGAAAAGATTCAGGAAAGAAACTTCCTAGCCTGCCCATTACTAGACAGTCTAGCATAGTTGGTAATGATGTTGGGTCACACCATACAAATAGTGTTGTCTCACATCATAGCAAAAGCATTTATTCTCACCACAGTGGTACTGATGTTTCTGTGAGCCAAGCTGTTAGGGTGCCCTCTGTAAGGGACAGGTCTCCTTCTGTCCATTCTCACCATACTTCTGTTTCAAGGCATGTCCCTCCCACCCACCCTGATGACAGATTGTTAGAAAGGGAGCTCAATAGATTGAGAGTGGAACAAACCAGACTGAAGCTCAAGAAGCAACAGCTGGATTTGGATAGACAGACTTTAGAAGTAGAGAAGGAGAGACAGAAACTGGGTTTAGAAACCCATGGTGGCAGCAGCAGTATTCCCCATAGTCATCCTGCAAAAGAGCATGATTCCAGGAATCTGCACGAGATAGTTCCCCCTTATAAGGAGGGGGATGACATTAACAAGTGGTTTGCTGCACTTGAGAGGGCCTGTGTTGTACAGGAGGTCCCTCAAAGGCAGTGGGCTGCTATCCTATGGCTATCACTTAGTGGAAAAGGTAGGGATAGGCTCCTTACTGTGAAAGAAAATGAAGCTAATGATTACAAAGTTCTTAAGAATGCACTCCTGGATGGTTATGGCTTAACCACTGAACAATACAGGATAAAGTTCAGAGAGACCAAAAAGGAGTCTTCACAAGACTGGGTTGATTTCATTGACCATTCAGTGAAGGCCTTGGAGGGGTGGTTACATGGCAGTAAAGTTACTGATTATGACAGCCTGTATAACTTGATCCTGAGAGAGCATATTCTTAATAATTGTGTGTCTGATTTGTTGCACCAGTACTTGGTGGACTCTGATCTGACCTCTCCCCAAGAATTGGGAAAGAAGGCAGACAAATGGGTCAGAACAAGGGTGAACAGAAAAGTTCATACAGGGGGTGACAAAGATGGCAACAAAAAGAAGGATGGTAAGTCTTCTGACAAGGGTGGGGACAAATCTAAAAATGAGTCTTCATCAGGCCCACAAAAACACTCTGGTGGGGGTGGTGGGCCCAAATCCTCCTTTAATCAAAACAAAGAAAAGAAACCATGGTGCTATTTATGTAAAGTAAAAGGCCATTGGATAACAGATCCCAGTTGTCCAAAGAAAAGCACCAAGCCTCCTACCACTACAACCCCTACTGCTACCCCTAGTGTCCCTACTAATAGCAGTGGTGGTGGGAGCAAACCTACTAATAGCCAATCCAAGGGAGTAGCTGGGCTCACTATTGGTAACTTAGTTGGGGTTGGCCTTGTTAGGGAGGCCACGGAGGCTGTGTTAGTCTCTGAGGGGGCTATTGATTTAGCCACCTTAGTTGCTTGTCCCCTTAATATGGATAAGTACAAGCAGCTACCCCTAATAAATGGTGTTGAGGTTCAGGCCTACAGGGACACTGGAGCCAGTGTGACTATGGTCATAGAGAAACTGGTCCACCCTGAACAACACCTACTTGGTCACCAGTACCAAGTAACCGATGCTAACAACAACACACTTAGCCACCCCATGGCTGTTGTTAATCTCAACTGGGGGGGGGTTACTGGTCCAAAGAAAGTTGTGGTAGCTTCAGATTTACCTGTAGACTGTCTATTAGGGAATGATTTGGAGACATCAGCTTGGTCAGATGTGGAGTTGGAGGCCCATGCAGCAATGCTGGGCATCCCAGGGCATATTTTTGCTTTGACAAGGGCTCAGGCCAAAAAGCAAAAAGGACAGGGAAGCTTGGATCCTGGAACAATGGACCAAGTGCTCCCTAAAGCTAGGGCTAGTAGAAGCAAACCACTTCCTACTATCCCTCCCTCTACAGTGGATTCAACTTCTGAGGAAGAAGAATTCCCTCCCTGTGCAGAACCTACACCAGAGGAGCTTCAAGCAGACACTGCTGAGCTTTTGGGTGAAGGGGGCCTGCCAGGGAGGAGCTGAGTGTGGCACAGCAAACCTGTCCCACATTAGAGGGTCTCAGACAGCAAGCTGTCAAACAGGCTAATGGGGATGTCAGTGACTCTCACAGAGTTTACTGGGAGGACAACCTCTTGTACACTGAGCATAGGGATCCTAAACCTGGAGCTGCCAGGAGATTAGTGATTCCTCAGGAGTACAGAAAGTTCCTCCTAACTCTTGCCCACGACATTCCCCTAGCTGGGCACCTGGGTCAAATGAAAACTTGGGACAAACTTGTCCCCTTGTTTCATTGGCCTAGGATGTCTGAGGACACAAAAGATTTTTGTAAGTCCTGTGAAACCTGTCAAGCCAGTGGCAAAACAGGTGGCACCCCAAAGGCACCCTTTATTCCACTGCCTGTGGTTCCCTTTGAAAGGGTAGGGGTTGACATAGTTGGCCCCCTTGACCCTCCTACTGCTTCAGGCAATAGATTTATCTTGGTGGTAGTGGACCATGCCACAAGATACCCTGAAGCAATTCCTTTAAGGACCACTACAGCACCTGCAGTGGCAAAGGCCCTCCTGGGAATATTTTCTAGGGTGGGCTTCCCAAAGGAAGTAGTATCAGACAGGGGAAGCAATTTCATGTCTGCATACTTAAAGGCCATGTGGAAGGAGTGTGGTGTAACTTACAAGTTCACAACACCCTATCATCCACAAACAAATGGACTGGTGGAGAGATTTAATAAAACTCTCAAAGGCATGATTATGGGTCTCCCTGAAAAACTCCGCAGGAGATGGGATATCCTCCTACCATGCCTCCTTTTTGCCTACAGGGAGGTACCCCAGAAAGGAGTGGGCCTCAGCCCCTTTGAACTTCTTTTTGGACACCCTGTTAGGGGTCCACTCACACTTGTAAAGGAGGGTTGGGAACAACCTTTAAAAGCTCCTAAGCAGGATATTGTGGATTATGTACTTGGCCTCAGATCAAGGATGGCTGAGTACATGAAAAAGGCCAGCAAAAACCTTCAGGCCAGCCAAGAGCTCCAGAAGCAATGGCATGATCAGAAGGCTGTTTTGGTTCAGTACCAACCAGGGCAGAAAGTGTGGGTCTTGGAGCCTGTGGCCCCAAGAGCACTCCAAGATAAATGGAGTGGACCCCACACAATTGTTGAAAAGAAGGGAGAAGTCACCTATTTAGTTGACTTAGGCACTGCCAGGAGTCCCCTTAGGGTGCTCCATGTCAACCGCCTGAAACCCTACTATGACAGGGCTGATCTCACCCTGCTCATGGCAACTGATGATGGACAGGAATAAGACAGTGATCCTCTACCAGATCTCTTATCTTCCACAGAACAAGATGCTCTTGTGGAAGGTGTAGTTTTGGCTGATTGTCTTACTGCTGAGCAGAAAGACCATTGCATAAATCTCCAAGAACAATTCTCTGAACTCTTCTCTACTGTGCCAGGTACCACTTCTTGGTGTGAGCACACTATAGATACTGGAGACAGTTTACCTGTCAAAAGTAAGATCTATAGGCAGCCTGACCATGTCAGGGACTGCATAAAGCAAGAGGTGCAGAAAATGTTAGAACTAGGAGTGGTTGAGCACTCTGAAAGTCCATGGGCTTCTCCTGTGGTACTTGTGCCAAAACCCCATTCCAAAGATGGAAAGAAGGAAATGTGGTTTTGTGTAGACTATAGAGGTCTCAACTTGGTAACCAAAACTGATGCTCACCCTATACCCAGGGCAGATGAGCTCATAGATACACTGGCATCTGCCAAGTATCTAAGCACTTTTGATTTGACTGCAGGGTATTGGCAGATCAAATTGTCAGAAGATGCTAAACCTAAAACTGCATTTTCAACCATTGGAGGACATTACCAGTTTACTGTAATGCCTTTTGGTTTGAAAAATGCACCTGCCACTTTTCAAAGGTTGGTGAACACAGTCCTGCAAGGGCTGGAAGCTTTCAGTGCAGCATATTTGGACGATATAGCTGTCTTTAGCTCCAGCTGGGATGATCACCTGGTCCACCTATGGAAAGTTTTGGAGGCCCTGCAGAAGGCAGGCCTCACTATCAAGGCTTCAAAGTGCCAGATAGGGCAGGGTAAGGTGGTTTATCTGGGACACCTTGTTGGTGGGGAACAGATTGCACCACTTCAGGGGAAAATCCAAACAATTATTGATTGGGTTCCCCCTACCACTCAGACTCAGGTGAGAGCCTTCCTAGGCCTCACTGGATATTACAGGAGGTTCATTAAGAACTATGGCTCCATTGCAGCCCCTCTTAATGACCTCACATCCAAGAAAATGCCTAAAAAGGTATTATGGACAGCAAACTGTCAGAAAGCTTTTGAGGAGCTGAAGCAGGCCATGTGCTCTGCACCTGTCCTGAAAAGCCCTTGTTACTCTAAAAAATTATATGTCCAAACTGATGCATCTGAATTAGGAGTAGGGGCAGTCCTATCACAACTTAATTCTGAGGGCCAGGATCAACCTGTTGCTTTTATTAGTAGGAGGTTGACCCTTAGAGAAAAGTGTTGGTCTGCCATAGAGAGGGAGGCCTTTGCTGTGGTCTGGGCTCTGAAGAAGTTGAGGCCATACCTGTTTGGCACTCACTTCATTGTTCAGACAGACCACAAACCTCTACTTTGGCTAAAACAAATGAAAGGTGAAAATCCTAAATTGTTGAGGTGGTCCATATCCCTACAGGGAATGGACTATACAGTGGAACATAGACCTGGGAGTAGCCACTCCAATGCAGATGGACTCTCCAGATATTTCCACTTAGACTATGAAGACTCATCAGGTCATGGCTAGTCTTATTGTCCTTCGTTTGGGGGGGGGGGGGTTGTGTAGGAAAGTACCATCTTACCTGGCATGTTACCCCCATTTTTCACTGTATATATGTTGTTTTAGTTGTATGTGTCACTGGGACCCTGGTAACCCAGGGCCCCAGTGCTCATAAGTGTGCCTGAATGTGTTACCTGTGTAGTGACTAACTGTCTCACTGAGGCTCTGCTAATCAGAACCTCAGTGGTTATGCTCTCTCATTTCTTTCCAAATTGTCACTAACAGGCTAGTGACCATTTTTACCAATTTACATTGGCTTACTGGAACACCCTTATAATTCCCTAGTATATGGTACTGAGGTACCCAGGGTATTGGGGGTTCCAGGAGTTCCCTATGGGCTGCAGCATTTCTTTTGCCACCCATAGGGAGCTCTGACAATTCTTACACAGGCCTGCCACTGCAGCCTGAGTGAAATAACGTCCACGTTATTTCACAGCCATTTTACACTGCACTTAAGTAACTTATAAGTCACCTATATGTCTAACCTTTACCTGGTAAAGGTTAGGTGCAAAGTTACTTAGTGTGAGGGCACCCTGGCACTAGCCAAGGTGCCCCCACATTGTTCAGGGCCAATTCCCCGGACTTTGTGAGTGCGGGGACACCATTACACGCGTGCACTACATATAGGTCACTACCTATATGTAGCTTCACAATGGTAACTCCGAATATGGCCATGTAACATGTCTATGATCATGGAATTGCCCCCTCTATGCCATCCTGGCATAGTTGGCACAATCCTATGATCCCAGTGGTCTGTAGCACAGACCCTGGTACTGCCAAACTGCCCTTCCTGGGGTTTCACTGCAGCTGCTGCTGCTGCCAACCCCTCAGACAGGCATCTGCCCTCCTGGGGTCCAGCCAGGCCTGGCCCAGGATGGCAGAACAAAGAACTTCCTCTGAGAGAGGGTGTGACACCCTCTCCCTTTGGAAAATGGTGTGAAGGCAGGGGAGGAGTAGCCTCCCCCAGCCTCTGGAAATGCTTTCTTGGGCACAGATGTGCCCAATTCTGCATAAGCCAGTCTACACCGGTTCAGGGGACCCCTTAGCCCTGTTCTGGCGCGAAAATGGACAAAGGAAAGGGGAGTGACCACTCCCCTGACCTGCACCTCCCCTGGGAGGTGTCCAGAGCTCCTCCAGTGTGCTCCAGACCTCTGCCATCTTGGAAACAGAGGTGCTGCTGGCACACTGGACTGCTCTGAGTGGCCAGTGCCACCAGGTGACGTCAGAGACTCCTTGTGATAGGCTCCTTCAGGTGTTGCTAGCCTATCCTCTCTCCTAAGTAGCCAAACCCTCTTTTCTGGCTATTTAGGGTCTCTGTCTCTGGGGAAACTTTAGATAACGAATGCAAGAGCTCTTCCGAGTTCCTCTGCATCTCTCTCTTCACCTTCTGCCAAGGAATCGACTGCTGACCGCGCTGGAAGCCTGAAAAACTGCAACATAGTAGCAAAGACGACTACTGCAACTCTGTAACGCTGATCCTGCCGCCTTCTCGACTGTTTTCCTGGTGGTGCATGCTGTGGGGGTAGTCTGCCTCCTCTCTGCACTAGAAGCTCAGAAGAAATCTCCCGTGGGTCGACGGAATCTTCCCCCTGCAACCGCAGGCACCAAAAAGCTGCATTACCGGTCCCTTGGGTCTCCTCTCAGCACGACGAGCGAGGTCCCTCGAATCCAGCAACTCTGTCCAAGTGGCCCCCACAGTCCAGTGATTCTTCAGTCCAAGTTTGGTGGAGGTAAGTCCTTGCCTCACCTCGCTAGACTGCATTGCTGGGAACCGCAACTTTTGCAGCTACTCCGGCCTCCGTGCACTTCCGGCGGAAATCCTTTGTGCACAGTCCAGCCTGGGTCCACGGCACTCTAACCTGCATTGCACGACCTCCTAAGTTGTTCTCCGGCGACGTGGAACTTCTTTGTGCGACTTCGGGTGAGCACCGTTTCACGCATCCTCGTAGTGCCTATTTCTGGCACTTCTCCAGGTGCTACCTGCTGCTGAGAGGGCTCCTTGTCTTGCTCGACGTCCCCTCTCTCTCCTGGTCCAATTTGCGACCTCCTGATCCCTCCTGGGCCACAGCAGCATCCAAAAATGTTAACCGCACAATTTGCAGCTAGCAAGGCTTGTTGGCGTTCTTTCGGCGGGAAAACACGTTTGCACGACTCTACAACGCGAGGGGGATATGTCCTCCAAAGGGGAAGTCTCTAGCCCTTTGCGTTCCTGCAGAAACCGCAGCTTCTTCTGTCCAGTAGAAGCTTCTTTGCACCCGCAGCTGGCATTTCCTGGGCATCTGCCCATCTCCGACTCGCTTGTGACTTTTGGACTTGGTCCCCTTGTTCCACAGGTACCCCAGATTGGAAATCCAGCGTTGTTGCATTGTATGTTTGTGTCTTTCCTGCATTATTCCTCTAACACGACTTCTTTGTCCTTAGGGGAACTTTAGTGCACTTTGCACTCACTTTTTAGGGTCTTGGGGAGGGTTATTTTTCTAACTCTCACTATTTTCTAATAGTCCCAGCGACCCTCTACAAGGTCACATAGGTTTGGGGTCCATTCGTGGTTCGCATTCCACTTTTGGAGTATATGGTTTGTGTTTCCCCTATCCCTATGTTTCCCCATTGCATCCTATTGTAACTATACATTGTTTGCACTGTTTTCTAAGACTATACTGCATATTTTTGCTATTGTGTATATATATCTTGTGTATATTTCCTATCCTCTCACTGAGGGTACACTCTAAGATACTTTGGCATATTGTCATAAAAATAAAGTACCTTTATTTTTAGTATAACTGTGTACTGTGTTTTCTTATGATATTGTGCATATGACACTAAGTGGTACTGTAGTAGCTTCACACGTCTCCTAGTTCAGCCTAAGCTGCTCTGCTAAGCTACCATTATCTATCAGCCTAAGCTGCTAGACACCCTATACACTAATAAGGGAAAACTGGGCCTGGTGCAAGGTGCAAGTACCCCTTGGTACTCACTACAAGCCAGTCCAGCTTCCTACAGTGATGTCTCTAAATCATTTCCTAGTAGAGAGTCAACAGGTAAATCTGAGGCAACCACAACTTTCTTTGGACCAGTAACCCTCCCCAGTTGAGATTCACAACAGCCATGGGGAGGCTAAGAGTGTTGTTATGAGCGTCTGTCACTTGGTACTGGTGACCAAGTAGTTGTTGTTCAGGATGTACCAGTTTCTCTATTACCATGGTAACACTGGCACCTGTGTCCCTGTAGGCCTGAACCTCAACACCATTTATTAGGGGAAGTTGCTTGTACTTATCCATATTAAGGAGACAAGCAACCAAGGTGGCCAAATCAATGGCACCTTCAGAGACTAACACAGCCTCTGTGGTCTCCCTAACAAGACCAAACCCAACTAAATTACCAAAAGTGAGCTCAGCTACTCCCTTGGATTGGCTATTAGTAGGTTTGCTCCTACCACCACTGCTATTACTAGGGGCACTAGAATTTGCAGTATGGGGTGTGGTAGTGGGAGGTTTGGTGTTTTTCTTTGGACAACTGGCATCAGTTGTCCAATGGCCTTTGACTTTACACAAATAACACCAAGGCTTTTTAACTTGATTTGAAGAGAATTTGGACCCACCACCCCCACCAGAGGATTTTTGTGGGCCTGATGAAGACTCAGTTTTAGTTTTGTCCCCACCCTTGTCAGAAGACTTACCATCCTTCTTCTTGCCATCCTTCTCACCCCCTGTATGAACTTTTCTGTTCACTCTTGTTCTGACACATTTGTCTGCCTTCTTTCCCAATTCTTGGGGAGAGGTCATGTCTGAGTCCACTAGATATTGGTGTAACAAGTCAGACACACAGTTATTCAGAATATGCTCTCTCAGAATAGGATTATACAGGCTTTCATAGTCAGAAACGTTACTGCCATGTAACAACCCCTCTAAGGCCTTCACTGAACAGTCACCAAAGTCTATCCAGTCTTGTGAGGACTCTTTTCTGGTGTCTCTGAACTTAATCCTGTATTGTTCAGTGGTTAAGCCAAATCCATCCAAGAGTGCATCCTTCAAAACAGCAAAATTGTTAGCATCACTTTCTCTAACAGTAAGGAGCCTATCCCTACCCTTTCCATTGAAAGATAGCCACAATATAGCAGCCCACTGACTTTGAGGGACCCCCTGTACCATACAGGCCCTCTCAAGTGCAGCAAACCACTTGTTGATGTCATCCCCCTCCTTGTAAGGGGGAACTATTGTGTGGATAACAGGATTACTATCAGGAATACAGCTGCTGCCACCATGGGGTCCAAACCCCAATCTCTGTCTCTCTTTCTCCAGGTCTAGGGATTCCCTGTCTAGAGCCAGCTTTTGCTGTTTAAGCTTCAGTCTGGTCTCTTCCACTCTCAACTTTTTGAGTTCCCTTTCTAACATGTTGTCTTCAGGGTGGGTGGGTTGGGAATGTTTGGACACAGAAGATAAATTGGAAACAACAGAGGGAGTTCTGTCCCTAACTGCTTGGACTCTAACAACCTGGCCTCCAGGAATAAAAACTTCCCTACTATGATGGGAGCTCCTATTGCTACCAGCATTGCTAGGTCGTCTGCTAAGGGGCAGATTTTGAACAGAACCCTCTCCACCTCCCTCAAGGAGTTCCCCTGAGTCAGAATGGGAGCCATCTATTAACTTCTCATTTGAAGTGCCTGCTTGGGACTAATCATTCACAATGAGCATGTTATATAGAAACTCTCTTGTAGGGTTCTTTCCTATCACTAAACCTCTATCTAAGCAAAGACTCCTTAGGCTCTTGAAATTTAAATTGTCATAGGTAGTATTGACCATTTTAAGAGCAGCCCCTACATCAGACATGATAGAAGAAGGTTTAGAGACAGTGAGAAGAAAGAAAAAGTGTCAGGACTTTTTAAAGAATAGAGAAAAAACTTTTTCAAACTTTTTGGAAACTTTTAGAAGTTTTAGAGTACTTTTCAGCACTTAGTAGAAAGTGTAAGAGGAGAAAAGCAAAACTTTTTGGTTAAGTGTACATACACTGAACTTGTTTTGTATATTATTCTCTTATGAAAAGTACACAATGACAAAGTGGTAAGTAGTTACAAGTACTTATCCCACCGCTGCACAACCAATGTAGGAGGCTGGCCTGGCTTGTAGTGGGTACCAGAGGTACTTACACCTTTTGCCAGTCCAGTTATCCCTTATTATTGTAGAAGAGGTGTTTCTAGCAGATTAGGCTGACAGAAGGTAGCTATGGCAAAGCAGCTTAGGCTGAACTAGGAGACATGTAAAGCTCCTACTCTACCACTGGAGTCATATGCACAATATCATAAGAAAACACAATACACAGAAATACTAAAAATAAAGGTACTTTATTTTTATGACAATATGCCAAAAGTATCTCAGTGAGTGCCCTCAGTATGAGGATAAGATATATACACAAGATATATGTACACAAACCAAAATTATGCAGATAATAGCAGAAGGAAGTAATGCAAGCAATGTAAAGTTACAGTAGATTGCAATAGGAGCATATAGGTATAGGGGCAACACAAACCATATACTCCAAAAGTGGAATGCGAACCACGAAGGGACCCCAAACCTATGTGAGCTTGTAGAGGGTCGCTGGGACTGTAAGCAAACAGTGAGGGTTAGAAAAATAGCCCACCCCAAGAACCTGAAAGGTAGGTGTAAAGTGCACCTACTACCCCCAGAGAGCACAGAAGTCGTGATAGGGGGATTCTGCAAGGAGAACAAACACTAGCAATGCAACAACAGTGGATTTCTGGACCTGAGAACCTGTAAGACAAGGGGACCAAGTCAAAGAGTCGCGACAGTGTCGAGAGTGGGCAGGATCCGAGGAGATGCCAGCTGAGGGTGCAAGAAAGCTGCCACTGGGTGGAAGAAGCTTGGTGTTCTGCAAGAACGAAGAGGACTAGGAACTTTCCCTTTGGAGGATGAATGTCCCACATCGTGAAGAAGCTTGCAGAAGAGTTCCCACGCAGAAAGAGTGCAAACAAGCCTTGCTAGCTGCAAGGGTCGCGGTTAGGGTTTTTGGATGCTGCTATGGCCAGGAGAGACCAGGATGTCGCCACTTGGATGAAGAGACAGAGGGAGTGCCCAGCAAAGTAGGGAGCCCTCGCATAAGCAGGCAGCACCAGCAAAAGTACCTGAACAGGCACTTAGAAGAAAAGTGAACTGGAGACCACCCAAAGTCACAAAAGGGCATCCCACTACGCCGGAGGACAACTCAGAAGGTTGTGCACTGCACGTTAGAGTGTCGGGGACCCAGGCTTGGCTGTGCATAAAGGAAATCCTGGAAGAGTGCAGAGGAGCCGGAGCAGCTGCAAATCACGCAGTACCCAGCAATGCAGTCTAGCGTGGGGAGGCAAGGACTTACCTCCACCAAACTTGGACTGAAGAGTCACTGGACTGTGGGAGTCACTTGGAAAGAGTTGCTGAGTTCCAGGGACCACGCTCGTCATGCTGAGACAGGACCCAGAGGACCAGTGATGCAGTCTTTTGTTGCCTGCGGTTGCAGGAGGAAGATTCCGTCGACCCACGGGAGATTTCTTCAGATCTCCTGGTGCAGAGAGGAGGCAGGCTACCCCCAGAGCATGCACCACCTGGAAACAGTCGAGAAAGCCGGCAGGATGAAGCGATACAAGGTTGCTAGTAGTTGTCTTACTACTTTGTTGCGGTTTTGCAGGCGTCCTGAGCAGCGAGCGGTCGATCCTTTGGCAGAAGGTGAAGAGGGAGATGCAGAGGAACTCTGGTGAGCTCTTCCATTTGTTATCTGGTGAGATCCCCAAAGCAGAGACCCTAAATAGCCAGAAAAGGAGGTTTGGCTACCTAGGAAGGAGGATTGGCTACCAAGAGAGATAAGAGCCTATCAGAAGGAGCCTCTGACGTCACCTGCTGGCACTGGCCACTCAGAGCAGTCCAATGTGCCACAAACACCTCTGTTTCCAAGATGGCAGAGGTCTGGGACACACTGGAGGCGCTCTGGGCACCTCCCCTGGGAGGTGCAGGTCAGGGGAGTGATCACTCACCTTTCCTTTGTCCAGTTTCGCGCCAGAGCAGGGCTGGGGGATCCCTGAAACGGTGTAGACTGGCTTATGCAGAGATGGGCACCATCTGTGCCCATCAAAGCATTTCCAGAGGCTGGGGGAGGCTACTCCTCCCCAGCCTTCACACCTATTTCCAAAGGGAGAGGGTGTTACACCCTCTCTCAGAGGAAGTCCTTTGTTCTGCCTTCCTGGGTCAGGGCTGCCTGGACCCCAGGAGGGCAGAAACCTGTCTGAGGGGTTGGCAGCAGCTGCAGTGGAGACCCCAGAAAGGCAGTTTGGCAGTACCCGGGTTCTGTGCTAGAGACCCGGGGGATCATGGAATCGTCCCACCAATGCCAGAATGGCATTGGGGTGACAATTCCATGATCTTAGACACGTTACATGGCCATGTTCGGAGTTACCATTGTGACGCTGTACATAGGTAGTGACCTATGTACAGTGCACGCGTGTAATGGTGTCCCCGCACTCACAAAGTCCGGGGAATTTGCCCTGAACGATGTGGGGGCACCTTGGCTAGTGCCAGGGTGCCCACACACTAAGTAACTTTGCACCTAACCTTCACCAGGTTAAGGTTAGACATATAGGTGACTTATAAGTTACTTAAGTGCAGTGGTAAATGGCTGCGAAATAACGTGGACGTTATTTCACTCAGGCTGCACTGGCAGGCCTGTGTAAGAATTGTCAGAGCTCCGTATTGGTGGCAAAAGAAATGCTGCAGCCCATGGGGATCTCCTGGAACCCCAATACCCTGGGTACCTCAGTACCATATACTAGGGAATTATATGGGTGTACCAGTATGCCAATGTGAATTGGTAAATTTAGTCGCTGGCCTGTTAGTGACAAATTTGGAAAGCAGAGAGAGCATAACCACTGAGGTTCTGGTTAGCAGAGCCTCAGTGAGACGGTTAGGCATCACACAGGGAACACATACAGGGCCCATACTTATGAGCACTGGGGCACTGCCTGGCAGGGTCCCAGTGACACATAGAATAAAACAACATATATACAGTGAAATATGGGGGTAGCATGCCAGGCAAGATGGTACTTTCCTACAGTGCCCAATCAGTGTGTGGACACATTTGTCTAGAATAAGAATAATCCGAAGAAACGGTTCATTAAGTCTATCCATGAGTCTTAATAACCCAACACAGGTGTCCCAAAGACGCTTCAAAAACAGCCCGACTCTCCCCACTCAACTCCGTGCTGAAAAATTAGAAAGCAAAGAGTTCTGCAGTCTTGTGGCGTCGTTTCAAGTATTGTTAGAAACGCCAGTAACCAGGAAGTGCTGCCTTTATACTCTATTGCAACAATCCCTCGTGTGATAGAAGTAGAAAGAGGACTGAGGCACTCTCCAGCGAGGGTGCCATCTTGGAGGAGAAGCACTCATTCTAAAGTAACGTCCAATCTCATGCTTCGCAATTAAAGCCGACTGCCAGCTAATTGTGCGCGCCCCTTAGATTTTGAAAGTATATCTACAAATTCTAGCTTATGGGAAAGTAGCCCTAGAGTGTTACCCCTACAAAAGTGCTATTCTGGAACTGTCATTGGGCAAAATTAAGTAGACGAGTATACAACCCAAATTAAATATAGTAAATTAGATGGCAATATCCATTGGTTGTTAAAGTACCACGACGAACACATATGGATCACCAAAATCAAGCAATATTATCGGAGCTGCAGCTCGTGCCCCATATTAGGTAAACAAATAATTTTCAGGATGTTAAATCACAAATGGGAAAATTATATAATAGGCAGTCCCAGATTACGGATTAAGGGCGCCATGTGTGAAATATGACCCTAGTTGTGGCTATGGAACCTGTGTAAAGTAACAACACACAGACGAAAGTTAGTAGCACAGAATTTGCATGGGCTAATAGGGAGAGATTGGTTGCTGCGATTCTTAAAGGAGAGAGTAAGTAATATATGTATGAATTAAAATAGCAGATTCAATGATAATATCCAATTGCCATATTAGACCCGTGTGTCATAAGTCACATATGCTTTATGCCATTACTTTCAGTGTGTAAACATTGATTACATTATACATTATCAATGATAAAAACCAGATATACCTATTGAAAGTGTTCGAGAAAATATATTAAGAGTTGACAATGATTGGACTGATGAATTCACCCATTCATAGCACTAAAGGCGATCTTTAAATCCAATTGATGCTAAATTATTCACCCAAATAGTATTCCATCTCAAAGTTCGTATTGAGTCCCTCTTCAACTGCTTTAAGTTTGAGGATCCAATAGCATTCCCGCTTTCTCAGGGCCAGTTCTCTGTTACCCCCTCTGGGGTTCCTGGCTACCTGATCGAAGCCAAGGAATTCAAAACCTTTCATTTGGCCTTGTGCAGGGCATTGTCTCCTATGAGTCACTGTAGGGTATCTATCATCGTTACCTCTCAAAGCCCTATAGTGTTCACTTGCTCTAATCTTGAGAGGTCTGATCGTACTGCCTACATAGTAGAGTCCACATTTACACACAATCATGTAAACAACAAATTTGCTGTCGCATGTGAGATTATACTTGATTGAAAATTGATCCCCTGCAAGGCTCTGAAACGTGGATGCACCCGATCTAGCCCATCTACACATCCCACAGTGTCCACATTTGTGGAACCCTTTGTGGCGACTAGTAAGCCAATTTTCCTGTTGATGAGTGGCGCGATAACTGGGACACAGCATATTCCTAAGGGTCTTGCCTCTACGGTATGTGAATGCTGGGGTGTCTGTGACCAGCCCCTTGAGTATTGGGTCTGCTGTCAATATATACCAGTGTTTATTCATACATTTACGCAGAAACGTGGATGTAGTTGTGTAATTCATGATACATCGAGTGCTGTTATTCATTGATCTCTCCTTATGTTTCAGTGTGTCATTCCTGTCCAAACGTATTATTCTGTCATGTGCTTTTTTGAGGATGCGTGAAGAATATCCCCTAGATTTAAATCTAGTTTCCATATCACCTACACATTGTGAAAAATCCATCAGAAGACTACAATTCCTCCTTGCCCGTACCATTTCACCATATGGTATCGAGTTTATTTGGTGTGTTGGATGTGAACTTTGTGCGTGTAAAATAGAATTGCAGGCTGTGCTTTTCCTGAAGAGACGGCTCTCAATCTTGTTATCTTGGATAAAGAGTTCCACATCTAAAAATGCTATGTTAGTTGTACTGTATTCGGAGGTGAATCTAATGTTAAGGTCATTGGAATTCAAGTAGGTCAGAAAATCTTTGAGTTTTTGTGTATCACCCGTCCAGATCATTATGCAGTTGTCAATATACCTACCCCAAAAGAGTATATCTGTATTCCAAAAACTGCCTTCTTTGCTCCAAATAATTTTCTGTTCAAAGAATCCCATAAAGAGATTGGCATAGGCTGGTGAAAATTTAGATCCCATGGCCACACCCTGTTTCTGACGATACCAATCCTTTCCGAATAAGAAAAAAATTATTGTTCAGAATCAATTCAACCATGTTAAGTACCATGTTAGTGTGGCCATAGAGGGTCGCTGATCTCTTGTAAAGAAAATGACGTAAGGCTAACATACCCAAATCATGTTCTATACACGTGTATAGGGAAGTGACATCCAATGTTACTAGAGTCATCCCAAGTTCCCAATTGATGTCCGCCAAAGTGCTCAAGATATGTTTGGTATCCTTGATAAAAGAAGGTAGATTGACTACAGAGGGCTGCAAACAAATATCTACATATTCTGAAGGTCTCTCCGTTGGGCCACCTATGCCTGAGACAATGGGCCTGCCTGGAGGGGAAAAAGGGGTTCTTGTGTATTTTTGGTAATGTATCGATGCAAGGGTTTCTGGGCCTGAATAATCTAAGATACATAAACTCATCTTCTCTCAACAAGGATTGCTCAAAACTATCCCACAGAAATTTATTGATCCTGTTCGAAATTTACAGGATGGGATCAAAACTGATCTTCTCATAACAGGTGTTGTCACCTAGTTGTCCTAAAATCTCCCGTTCATAATCAAGACTATTCATGATCACAATATTTCCCCCTTTATCAGCCTCCTTGATCGTAATGTCAGTGCTCGATTGTAGGCGCCTGAGGGACATTAGTTCCTCCTGGTTGAAGTTCTTATGGTGAGTTGTGTACTGGGAACTTCTCTTAGATTCCAACTTGTTTAGGTCACGCCAAACTAAACTAAAGAATGTATCAATACAATTCCCACTGCTAAGGGTAGGTATGCACATGGATTTATTCCTTAGTCCACTATATGAAGTATCCGTTGGGATATCAAGATCATTTAGAATCTGAGATATAGTAGTCGGATCCTGCTCAATATCTGTAATTGATAGTAGTGCAGCTGTGTCCAGCATATCTTTGATAGAGGGAGGGTAAGAATCCCTGTTGCTGGGAGATAAAAAAGTATCATCCCTATTGTCAGTGTGAAGTGCAAAATATTTTTTCAAGGATACCAAACATATCTTGAGCACTATGGCGGACATCAATTGGGAACTTGGGATGACTCTAGTAACATTGGATGTCACTTTCCTATACACGTGTATAGAACATGATTTGGGTATGTTAGCCTTACGTCATTTTCTTTACAAGAGATCAGCGACCCTCTATGGCCACACTAACATGGTACTTAACATGGTTAAATTGATTCTGAACAATAATTATTTCTTATTCGGAAAGGATTGGTATCGTCAGAAACAGGGTGTGGCCATGGGATCTAAATTTTCACCAGCCTATGCCAATCTCTTTATGGGATTCTTTGAACAGAAAATTATTTGGAGCAAAGAAGGCAGTTTTTGGAATACAGATATACTCTTTTGGGGTAGGTATATTGACAACTGCATAATGATCTGGACGGGTGATACACAAAAACTCAAAGATTTTCTGACCTACTTGAATTCCAATGACCTTAACATTAGATTCACCTCCGAATACAGTACAACTAACATAGCATTTTTAGATGTGGAACTCTTTATCCAAGATAACAAGATTGAGAGCCGTCTCTTCAGGAAAAGCACAGCCTGCAATTCTATTTTACACGCACAAAGTTCACATCCAACACACCAAATAAACTCGATACCATATGGTGAAATGGTACGGGCAAGGAGGAATTGTAGTCTTGTGATGGATTTTTCACAATGTGTAGGTGATATGGAAACTAGATTTAAATCTAGGGGATATTCTTCACGCATCCTCAAAAAAGCACATGACAGAATAATACGTTTGGACAGGAATGACACACTGAAACATAAGGAGAGATCAATGAATAACAGCACTCGATGTATCATGAATTACACAACTACATCCACGTTTCTGCGTAAATGTATGAATAAACACTGGTATATATTGACAGCAGACCCAATACTCAAGGGGCTGGTCACAGACACCCCAGCATTCACATACCGTAGAGGCAAGACCCTTAGGAATATGCTGTGTCCCAGTTATCGCGCCACTCATCAACAGGAAAATTGGCTTACTAGTCGCCACAAAGGGTTCCACAAATGTGGACACTGTGGGATGTGTAGATGGGCTAGATCGGGTGCATCCACGTTTCAGAGCCTTGCAGGGGATCAATTTTCAATCAAGTATAATCTCACATGCGACAGCAAATTTGTTGTTTACATGATTGTGTGTAAATGTGGACTCTACTATGTAGGCAGTACGATCAGACCTCTCAAGATTAGAGCAAGTGAACACTATAGGGCTTTGAGAGGTAACGATGATAGATACCCTACAGTGACTCATAGGAGACAATGCCCTGCACAAGGCCAAATGAAAGGTTTTGAATTCCTTGGCTTCGATCAGGTAGCCAGGAACCCCAGAGGGGGTAACAGAGAACTGGCCCTGAGAAAGCGGGAATGCTATTGGATCCTCAAACTTAAAGCAGTTGAAGAGGGACTCAATACGAACTTTGAGATGGAATACTATTTGGGTGAATAATTTAGCATTAATTGGATTTAAAGATCGCCTTTGGTGCTATGAATGGGTGAATTCATCAGTCCAATCATTGTCAACTCTTAATATATTTTCTCAAACACTTTCAATAGGTATATCTGGTTTTTATCATTGATAATGTATAATGTAATCAATGTTTACACACTGAAAGTAATGGCATAAAGCATATGTGACTTATGACACACGGGTCTAATATGGCAATTGGATATTATGATAGAATCTGTCATTTTAATTCATACATATATTACCTACTCTCTCCTTTAAGAATCGCAGCAACCAATCTCTCCCTATTAGCCCATGCAAATTCTGTGCTACTAACTTTCGTCTGTGTGTTGTTACTTTACACAGGTTCCATAGCCACAACTAGGGCCATATTTCACACATGGCGCCCTTAATCCATAATCTGGGACTGTCTATTATATAATTTTCCCATTTGTGATTTAACATCCTGAAAATTATTTGTTTACCTAATATGGGGCACGAGCTGCAGCTCCGGTAATATTGCTTGATTTTGGTGATCCATATGTGTTCGTCGTGGTACTTTAACAACCACTGGATATTGCCATCTAATTTATTATATTTAATTTGGGTTGTATACTCATCTACTTAATTTTGCCCAATGACAGTTCCAGAATAGCACTTTTGTAGGGGTTACACTCTAGGGCTACTTTCCCATAAGCTCTTGTCTAATTAGAATTTGAATATATACTTTCAATATCTATGGGGTGCGCACAATTAGCTGGCGGTCGGCTTTAATTGCCGAGCATGAGATTGGACGTTACTTTAGAATGAGTGCTTCTCCTCCAAGATGGCGCCCTCGCTGGAGAGTGCCTCAGTCCTCTTTCTACTGCTATCACACGAGGGATCGTTGCAATAGAGTATAAAGGCAGCACTTCCTGGTTACTGCGTTTCTAACAATACTTGAAACAATGCCACTAGACTGCAGAACTCTTTGCTTTCTAATTTTTCAGCACGGAGGTGAGTGGGGAGAGTCGGGCTGTTTTTGAAGCGTCTGTGGGACACCTATGTTGGGTCATTAAGACTCATGGATAGACTTAATGAACCATTTCTTCTGATTATTCTTATTCTAACCAAATGTGTCCACACACCGATTGGGCACACGCATAAATACTTGGACTGACTGTTTGGGGTACGTGTCTTAAAATATTGCACAACATTATCCTTTAGGCTTAATAGCCCAATTTTACATACGTGTTGTTTTTGCTCATTAACAGTAGTGTCGAGATTAAGGTTCATCACCTTATAATTATATTCCTAAATGGAATTAATATTAGACTCTCAGGAGAGGGATCAAAACATTTATGAAATTGCGCTATTTGCTTAACGGAGAGAAAGGTATGCTGGATATTTTTTCAGACGTCCACAAGGACACTACCTTTCACTCTAGGGTATTGACATCTCCCTCATATTATATTGCTATCATCACACGGTTGTAGAGTAACTGGGATCATTTCCACTTTTCGGATTTTCGATTTTCATTTGGTCCATACACACGGGTGTCACGACTTACATAATGCTTTATGCCATCACATAACACTAATGTAATGACTTACTGATAATGCCAAGTAATTCAGTTATCATTTCCAGAGCAGCATATATATCGGTGGCTCCGAGTCTCATCACAATTCTAGACTGCTCAACGTCTGTCTCTCACAAATGTTAAAAAATGTTAAATTGTAAATTTCGAAAAATATCTTTGAATTTTGGCATTTTCTAATTTCTCACAAATTGTCTCATATAAAATTAGGGTGTGGAACAAAAGTCACGTGGTTTGGAGCATGGGTTTTCCTATGTGAAGGAACAACATTGTAAATATGGATTTTAACATTGGTCATAAATTGAATCTTTACAGCCCTGATGAAGTCTTTGGGAGCAACTCTCTCACAGGACGAAACACGTGTTGGCTGTTGTTGCAAAGGACATTATACGACAAGAATAAATTAACAACTCTCTCCTCTATCCTGGTCGGATGTATGGTTGATTACTGTGAACAAGACACCAGGACGGAAAACTCATGAACACTGAACTCTTAATTCACGAGTGCTTTGACATCTGTTTGTTGTTCCTGTCTGTGAGATGGCAGCAGCTGTAGCTGCAGTGCAAACCTCAGAGAGCGGGTTTGGCAGATCTTGGGGTTCACAGTGGAGCCCCCAGGATGCATGGAATTGTCTCCCCAATACCAGATTTGGAATGGGGGGACGATTCCATGATCTTAGACATGTTACACGGCCATATTCGGGGTTACCATTGTGAAGCTACAGATAGGTATTGACCTATATGTATTGCACGCATGCAATGGTGTCCCCGCACTCACAAAGTCCAGGGAAATGGCCATGAACTATGTGGGGGCACCTTTGCTAGTGCAACGGTTCCCTCACACTTAGTAATTTGCACCTAACCTTCAGCAAGTGACTTATAAGGTGACTCATAAGTTACTTATATAGGTGAGTTATAAGTTACTTAAGTGCAGTGAAAATGGCTGTGAAATAACGTGTGCGTTATTTCACGCAGGCTGCAATGGCAGTCCTGTGTAAGGGTTTGTCTGAGCTCCCTATGGGTGGCACAAGAAATGCTGCATCCCATATGGAACTCCTGGAACCCCAATGCCCTGGGTTCCTAGGTACCATATACTAGGGACTTATAATGGGGGTCCAGTATGCCAATTAGAATTGATAAATGTAGTCACTAGGCTATAGTGACAGATTTAAAGTCAGAGACAGCATGAGCACTGAGGTTCTGATTAGCAGAGCCCATTTAACTCTCTGACTCTAGTTCCTCTGACCTTCCAAGGTATACTCTCCTTCCTCTGACCATCCAAGGAGTTCATTCATCTATGTGACTGATTGTGCAGTACTCTAGTTGCTCTGATCTTCCAAAGTATATTTTCCGCCTGACCTTCTAAGGAGTTCATTCAACTCTCTGACTGTTTGTGCAGTACTCTAGTCCCTCTGACCTTCCAAGATATGCTCTCTTTTCTCTAGCCTTCCAAGGAGTTCATTCATCTCTGACTGTTCTTGCAGTACTCTAGTCCTTCTGACCTTTCAAGGAGTTCATTCTACTCTGTCTATTCATGCAGTTCTCTAGTTCCTCTCACCTTCCAAGGTATACTCTCATTCCTCTGACCTTCTAAGGAGTTAATTCAAATCTCTGACTGTTGTGCAGTGTAGGAGGCTGGACTGGCTTGTAGTGAGTACCAAGGGGTACTTGCACCTTGCACCAGGCCCAGTTATCCCTTATTAGTGTATAGGGTGTCTAGCAGCTTAGGCTGATAGATAATGGTAGCTTAGCAGAGCAGCTTAGGCTGAACTAGGAGACGTGTGAAGCTACTACAGTACCACTTAGTGTCATATGCACAATATCATAAGAAAACACAATACACAGTTATACTAAAAATAAAGGTACTTTATTTTTATGACAATATGCCAAAGTATCTTAGAGTGTACCCTCAGTGAGAGGATAGGAAATATACACAAGATATATATACACAATAGCAAAAATATGCAGTATAGTCTTAGAAAACAGTGCAAACAATGTATAGTTACAATAGGATGCAATGGGGAAACATAGGGATAGGGGCAACACAAACCATATACTCCAGAAGTGGAATGCGAACCACGAATGGACCCCAAACCTATGTGACCTTGTAGAGGGTCGCTGGGACTATTAGAAAATAGTGAGAGTTAGAAAAATAACCCTCCCCAAGACCCTGAAAAGTGAGTGCAAAGTGCACTAAAGTTCCCCTAAGGACAAAATAGTCGGGTTAGGGGGAAAATGCAAGGAAAACACAACTCAGCAATGCAACAACGATGGATTCCTGACTGAGGGTACCTGTGGGACAAGGGGACCAAGTCCAAAAGTCACAAGCAGCTCGGGGATGGGCAGATGCCCAAGAAATGCCAGCGGTTGGTGCAAAGAAGCTCTTACTAGGCTGAAGAACTGTGAATACTGCAGGAACGACAAGGGCTAGAGACTTCCCCTTTGGAGGATGGATCCCCCACGCCTTGGAAAGTCGTGCAGAAGTGTTTTCCCGCCGGATGGACGCCAACAAGCCTTGCTACACGCAAATCGTGCGTTTGGCGTTTTTGGACGCTGCTGGGGCCCAGGAGGGACCAGGAGGTCGCAAATTGGACCTGCAGAGAGAGGAGACGTCGAGCAAGACAAAGAGCCCTCACTGAAGCAGGTAGCACCCGGAGAAGTGCCAGAAACAGGCACTACGAGGATGCGTGAAACGGTGCTCGCCGAAGTTGCACAAAGGAGTCCCACGTCGCCGGAGACCAACTTAGAAAGTCGTGCAATGCAGGTTAGAGTGCCGTGGACCCAGGCTTGGCTGTGCACGAAGGATTTCCGCCGGAAGTGCACAGGGGCCGGAGTAGCTTGCAAAGTCGCGGTTCCCAGCAATGCAGCCCAGCGAGGTGAGGCAAGGACTTACCTCCACCAAACTTGGGCTGAAGAGTCACTGGACTGTGGGGGTCACTTGGACGGTGTCGCTGGATTCGAGGGACCTCGCTCGTCGTTCTGAGAGGAGACCCAAGGGACCGGTAATGCAGCTTTTTGGTGCCTGCGGTTGCAGGGGGAAGATTCCGTCGACCCACGGGAGATTTCTTCGGAGCTTCTGGTGCAGAGAGGAGGCAGACTACCCCCACAGCATGCACAAGCAGGAAAACAGTCGAGAAGGCGGCAGGATCAGCGTTACAGAGTTGCAGTAGTCGTCTTTGCTACTATGTTGCAGGTTTGCAGGCTTCCAGCGCGGTCAGCGGTCGATTCCTTATCAGAAGGTGAAGAGGGAGATGCAGAGGAACTCGGCTGAGCTCATGCATTCGTTATCTAAAGTTTCCCCAGAGACAGAGACCCTAAATAGCCAGAAAATAGGGTTTGGCTACCTAGGAGAGAGGAAAGGCTACTAACACCTGAAGGAGCCTATCACAAGGAGTCTCTGACGTCACCTGGTGGCACTGGCCACTCAGAGCAGTCCAGTGTGCCAGCAGCACCTCTGTTTCCAAGATGGCAGAGGTCTGGAGCACACTGGAGGAGCTCTGGACACCTCCCAGGGGAGGTGCAGGTCAGGGGAGTGGTCACTCCCCTTTCCTTTGTCCAGTTTCGCGCCAGAGCAGGGGCTAAGGGGTCCCTGAACCGGTGTAGACTGGCTTATGCAGAATTGGGCACATCTGTGCCCAACAAAGCATTTCCAGAGGCTGGGGGAGGCTACTCCTCCCCTGCCTTCACACCATTTTCCAAAGGGAGAGGGTGTCACACCCTCTCTCAGAGGAAGTTCTTTGTTCTGCCATCCTGGGCCAGGCCTGGCTGGACCCCAGGAGGGCAGCTGCCTGTCTGAGGGGTTGGCAGCAGCAGCAGCTGCAGTGAAACCCCAGGAAGGGCAGTCTGGCAGTACCAGGGTCTGTGCTACAGACCACTGGGATCATGGAATTGTACCAACAATGCCAGGATGGCATAGAGGGGGCAATTCCATGATCATAGACATGTTACATGGCCATATTCGGAGTTACCATGGTGAAGCTACATATAGGTAGTGACCTATATGTAGTGCACGCGTGTAATGGTGTCCCCGCACTCACAAAGTTCAGTGAATTGGCTCTGAACAATGTGGGGGCACCTTGGCTAGTGCCAGGGTGCCCTCACACTAAGTAACTTTGCACCTAACCTTTACCAGGTAAAGGTTAGACATATAGGTGACTTATAAGTTACTTAAGTGCAGTGTAAAATGGCTGTGAAATAACGTGAACGTTATTTCACTCAGGCTGCAGTGGCAGGCCTGTGTAAGAATTGTCAGAGCTCCCTATAGGTGGCAAAAGAAATGCTGCAGCCCATAGGGATCTCCTGGAACCCCAATACCCTGGGTACCTCAGTACCATATACTAGGGAATTATAAGGGTGTTCCAGTAAGCCAATGTAAATTGGTAAAATTGGTCACTAGCCTGTTAGTGACAATTTGAAAGTAATGAGAGAGCATAACCACTGAGGTTCTGGTTAGCAGAGCCTCAGTGAGACAGTTAGGCATCACACAGGGAACATATACATGCACACCTATGAGCACTGGGGCCCTGTGTGACAGGGTCCCAGTGACACATACATATAGGCCACAAACCTATGAGCACTGGGGTCCTGACCAGCAGGATCCCAGTGACACATAACAACCATACTGAAAACATAGTGTTTTCACTATGAGCACTGAGGCCTGGCTATCAGGATCCCAGTGAGACAGTGAAAACAGTGACAAACACCCTGACATACACTCACAAACAGGCCAAAAGTGGGGGTAACAAGGCTAGAAAGAGGCTACCTTCTCACACAACCCCCCCCCAAACGAAGGACAATAAGGCTAACCTTGGCCAGTTGAGACTTTTTTGTCTAAGTGGTGATAAGTAGAGAGTAGCTCTGCAATAGACTGGTTACTCCCTTTATCATCCACTATATGGTTACTTCCCTGTGGGGATGTAAACCACCCTGTTTGAAGTTTTTTAGCTAACCAACAATGTGAAGATGTATTTTCAGAGTTTCTATCAGTAAGTTTTAGTTTAGAGCAGTGGGAATTATCCACTGAACCTATTTGTAATGATGGAAATGCCAGACAGGGATGCTGTCTCAGTAAAGCCATAGCTGGGCAAAAACTTTGTCCATTTGGCTGGAAGAGAGAACAGGGATGCTGTTTCTCTTGAGTTGGAGCAGGGCAGGGATGCTGTCCTATGAGCTCCACACTAGGGCAGGGATGCTGTCCTAAGTGTTGTGAGATAGTGCAGGGTTTCTGCACTAAAGTTTCTCTGGGAGGGTTGGAGGGATGCTCCATGTTAACTAAAATGGTGCTGTTTTTCTCACCAATGTTAGTTATCCCACAGAGAGGTACTTCCACCTCAGGGAGTCCAGCTTTGCCAGCTGATGATTCCCTTGGAACAGGTGCCACCCCAGGAGAGGTTTCTCCCACCACAGGAATGGTATCCTGAATGGTAGGGTGGTTAGGAGATACTGTGATACCCTTTTTACCTGTTGCTGGAGAGGGATCCTGAGTTTTCAGGCCTTCTCTCCTTTGCTTTTTCATTTCACTTGAAATGAGAGGGAACAATTCCTCAGGGATGCCCAGCATGGCTGCATGGGCATAAAACTCTACATCAGCCCAACCTGAGGCCTCTAGGTCATTACCTAAGAGACAGTCTACAGGTAAGCTAGGTGATACCACCACCTGCTTAGGGCCAGTAACTCCACCCCAACTAAACTGAATTATAGCTAAGGGAAGAAACTTAGTGGAGTTATGGACATCAATAATCTTATACTGTTGTCCAATGATGTGTTGTTCAGGAGGCACTAGGTTTTCAGTCACCAAAGTGAAACTGGCACCTGTGTCCCTGTAGGCCAAGGCCTCAACACCATTTATTGAAACTGTCTGCCTGTACTTATCCATTGTAAGGGGACAAGCAGCCAGTGTGGCAAGGCCAATGCCACTAGGTGTGACAGAAACTGTCTTGGGACTGATTACATCAGTTTCCACTATGGACCCATAAGTGAACCCAACTACACCCTTTGCTTGACTGTTGCCAGCAGTCCCACCACTAGTACCACTACTGCTAGGGGCACTAGAGCTTGATGTATTAGTGGTGGTAGGCTCAGGGGGTTTACCTGGACAGGACTTATCCCCTGGCCTATGGCCTCTGTTTTTACACACAAAGCACCAAGGCTTTTTAATGTGTGCAGGTTGGGAAGAAGAGGAAGAATTTGTTTTATCCCCACCCTCTGAAGAGTGTTTAAGATTTGAAGTGGGATCTTTGGTTTTACCCTTATCCCCATGCTTATCTTGAGATTTTTCACCATCTTTCTTCTTATTGCCATCTTTGTCACCCCCTGTATGAACTTTTCTGTTCACCCTTGTTCTGACCCATTTGTCTGCCTTCTTTCCCAATTCTTGGGGAGAGGTCAGATCAGAGTCTACCAGGTACTGGTGCAACAAATCAGACACACAATTATTAAGTATATGCTCTCTCAGGATTGTGTTATACAGGCTTTCATAATCAGTAACTTTACTGCCATGTAACCACCCCTCCAAGGCCTTCACTGAATGGTCAATGAAATCAACCCAGTCTTGTGAAGACTCCTTTTTGGTCTCTCTGAACTTTATCCTGTACTGTTCAGTGGTTAAGCCATAACCATCCAGGAGTGCATTCTTAAGAACTTTAAAATTATTGGCATCATTTTCTTTCACAGTAAGGAGCCTATCCCTACCTTTTCCACTAAATGATAGCCATAGGATAGCAGCCCACTGCTTTTGAGGGACATCCTGTACAGCACAGGCCCTCTCAAGTGCAGCAAACCACTTGTTAATGTCATCCCTCTCCTTATAAGGGGGAACTATCTTGTGCAGATTCCTGGAATCATGCTCTTTTGCAGGATGACTATGGGGAATACTGCTGCTGCCACCATGGGTATCTAAACCCATCTTCTGTCTTTCCCTCTCTATTTCTAAAGACTGTCTATCCAAATCCAGCTGTTGCTTCTTGAGCTTCAGTCTGGTTTGCTCCACTCTCAATCTATTGAGCTCCCTTTCTAACAATCTGTCATCAGGGTGGGTGGGAGGGACATTTCTAGATACAGAGGTATGATGGGAATGAACAGAAGGAGACCTGTCCCTTACAAAGGGCACCCTAACAGCTTGGCTACCAGCATAATGTGAGAGCACATCATCAGTATGATGTGATTCAACCTCCGTACCAACTATGCTAGACTGTCTAGTAATGGGCAGGCTGAGAAGTTTCTTTCCTGAACCTTTTCCTGGGGGAGTCCCTGGATCAGATTGAGAACCATTAGCTACTTTTTCTACAGATTGGGCACTTATGGCCTTATCCTGTACTCTAAGCATATTAATTAACAGTTCTAAGGAAGGATTCTTCCCTACACTCAAACCTCTCTCTATGCAGAGACTCCTTGCTCCTTTCCAGTTAAGGTGATCATATGCAAGTTTGGACAGTTCAACATTTTTTCCTGTGCCAGACATTTTTTAGAGAGAGTTAAAGTGATAGAAAAAGAGAAAAAAGTTTTCAGAACTTTTTGGAAAGACAGAAAAAAAACTTTTTAAACTTTTAAGAACTTTTTGAAAGTTTAGGAGTACTTTTCAGCACTTAGAAAAGAGTGAAAAGAGGAAATGCAAAACTTTTTGGCTATGTGTATATACACTGACCTTGTTTTGTATATTTTTCTCTTATGAAAAGTACAATGACAAGAGTGGTAAGTAGTCTCAAGCACTTATCCCACCGCTGCACAACCAATGTAGGAGGCTGGACTGGCTTGTAGTGAGTACCAAGGGGTACTTGCACCTTGCACCAGGCCCAGTTATCCCTTATTAGTGTATAGGGTGTCTAGCAGCTTAGGCTGATAGATAATGGTAGCTTAGCAGAGCAGCTTAGGCTGAACTAGGAGACGTGTGAAGCTACTACAGTACCACTTAGTGTCATATGCACAATATCATAAGAAAACACAATACACAGTTATACTAAAAATAAAGGTACTTTATTTTTATGACAATATGCCAAAGTATCTTAGAGTGTACCCTCAGTGAGAGGATAGGAAATATACACAAGATATATATACACAATAGCAAAAATATGCAGTATAGTCTTAGAAAACAGTGCAAACAATGTATAGTTACAATAGGATGCAATGGGGAAACATAGGGATAGGGGCAACACAAACCATATACTCCAGAAGTGGAATGCGAACCACGAATGGACCCCAAACCTATGTGACCTTGTAGAGGGTCGCTGGGACTATTAGAAAATAGTGAGAGTTAGAAAAATAACCCTCCCCAAGACCCTGAAAAGTGAGTGCAAAGTGCACTAAAGTTCCCCTAAGGACAAAATAGTCGGGTTAGGGGGAAAATGCAAGGAAAACACAACTCAGCAATGCAACAACGATGGATTCCTGACTGAGGGTACCTGTGGGACAAGGGGACCAAGTCCAAAAGTCACAAGCAGCTCGGGGATGGGCAGATGCCCAAGAAATGCCAGCGGTTGGTGCAAAGAAGCTCTTACTAGGCTGAAGAACTGTGAATACTGCAGGAACGACAAGGGCTAGAGACTTCCCCTTTGGAGGATGGATCCCCCACGCCTTGGAAAGTCGTGCAGAAGTGTTTTCCCGCCGGATGGACGCCAACAAGCCTTGCTACACGCAAATCGTGCGTTTGGCGTTTTTGGACGCTGCTGGGGCCCAGGAGGGACCAGGAGGTCGCAAATTGGACCTACAGAGAGAGGAGACGTCGAGCAAGACAAAGAGCCCTCACTGAAGCAGGTAGCACCCGGAGAAGTGCCAGAAACAGGCACTACGAGGATGCGTGAAACGGTGCTCGCCGAAGTTGCACAAAGGAGTCCCACGTCGCCGGAGACCAACTTAGAAAGTCGTGCAATGCAGGTTAGAGTGCCGTGGACCCAGGCTTGGCTGTGCACGAAGGATTTCCGCCGGAAGTGCACAGGGGCCGGAGTAGCTTGCAAAGTCGCGGTTCCCAGCAATGCAGCCCAGCGAGGTGAGGCAAGGACTTACCTCCACCAAACTTGGGCTGAAGAGTCACTGGACTGTGGGGGTCACTTGGACGGTGTCGCTGGATTCGAGGGACTTCGCTCGTCGTTCTGAGAGGAGACCCAAGGGACCGGTAATGCAGCTTTTTGGTGCCTGCGGTTGCAGGGGGAAGATTCCGTCGACCCACGGGAGATTTCTTCGGAGCTTCTGGTGCAGAGAGGAGGCAGACTACCCCCACAGCATGCACAAGCAGGAAAACAGTCGAGAAGGCGGCAGGATCAGCGTTACAGAGTTGCAGTAGTCGTCTTTGCTACTATGTTGCAGGTTTGCAGGCTTCCAGCGCGGTCAGCGGTCGATTCCTTATCAGAAGGTGAAGAGGGAGATGCAGAGGAACTCGGCTGAGCTCATGCATTCGTTATCTAAAGTTTCCCCAGAGACAGAGACCCTAAATAGCCAGAAAAGAGGGTTTGGCTACCTAGGAGAGAGGAAAGGCTACTAACACCTGAAGGAGCCTATCACAAGGAGTCTCTGACGTCACCTGGTGGCACTGGCCACTCAGAGCAGTCCAGTGTGCCAGCAGCACCTCTGTTTCCAAGATGGCAGAGGTCTGGAGCACACTGGAGGAGCTCTGGACACCTCCCAGGGGAGGTGCAGGTCAGGGGAGTGGTCACTCCCCTTTCCTTTGTCCAGTTTCGCGCCAGAGCAGGGGCTAAGGGGTCCCTGAACCGGTGTAGACTGGCTTATGCAGAATTGGGCACATCTGTGCCCAACAAAGCATTTCCAGAGGCTGGGGGAGGCTACTCCTCCCCTGCCTTCACACCATTTTCCAAAGGGAGAGGGTGTCACACCCTCTCTCAGAGGAAGTTCTTTGTTCTGCCATCCTGGGCCAGGCCTGGCTGGACCCCAGGAGGGCAGCTGCCTGTCTGAGGGGTTGGCAGCAGCAGCAGCTGCAGTGAAACCCCAGGAAGGGCAGTCTGGCAGTACCAGGGTCTGTGCTACAGACCACTGGGATCATGGAATTGTACCAACAATGCCAGGATGGCATAGAGGGGGCAATTCCATGATCATAGACATGTTACATGGCCATATTCGGAGTTACCATGGTGAAGCTACATATAGGTAGTGACCTATATGTAGTGCACGCGTGTAATGGTGTCCCCGCACTCACAAAGTTCAGTGAATTGGCTCTGAACAATGTGGGGGCACCTTGGCTAGTGCCAGGGTGCCCTCACACTAAGTAACTTTGCACCTAACCTTTACCAGGTAAAGGTTAGACATATAGGTGACTTATAAGTTACTTAAGTGCAGTGTAAAATGGCTGTGAAATAACGTGGACGTTATTTCACTCAGGCTGCAGTGGCAGGCCTGTGTAAGAATTGTCAGAGCTCCCTATGGGTGGCAAAAGAAATGCTGCAGCCCATAGGGATCTCCTGGAACCCCAATACCCTGGGTACCTCAGTACCATATACTAGGGAATTATAAGGGTGTTCCAGTAAGCCAATGTAAATTGGTAAAATTGGTCACTAGCCTGTTAGTGACAATTTGAAAGTAATGAGAGAGCATAACCACTGAGGTTCTGGTTAGCAGAGCCTCAGTGAGACAGTTAGGCATCACACAGGGAACATATACATGCACACCTATGAGCACTGGGGCCCTGTGTGACAGGGTCCCAGTGACACATACATATAGGCCACAAACCTATGAGCACTGGGGTCCTGACCAGCAGGATCCCAGTGACACATAACAACCATACTGAAAACATAGTGTTTTCACTATGAGCACTGAGGCCTGGCTATCAGGATCCCAGTGAGACAGTGAAAACAGTGACAAACACCCTGACATACACTCACAAACAGGCCAAAAGTGGGGGTAACAAGGCTAGAAAGAGGCTACCTTCTCACATGCAGTACTCTCGTCATTCTGACCTTCCAAGGACTTCATTCAACTCTCTGAGTGTTCGTGCAGTTCTCTAGCCCCTCTGACCTTACAAGGAGTTCATTCAACTCTTTGACTGTTCGTGCAGTACTCTAGCCCCTCTGACCTTCCAAGGAGTTCATTCAACTCTCTGACTGTCCGTGCAATACTCTAGTCCCTATGACCTTACAAGGAGTTCATTCAACTCTCTGACTGTTCATGCAGTAATCTAGCCCCTCTGATCTTCCAAGGAGTTCACTCAACTCTCTGACTATTCATGCAGTACTCTAGTCCCTCTGACCTTCCACAATATACTCTCCTTCCTCTGATGTTCCAAGGAGTTCCTTCAACTCTCTGACAGTGTATGCAGTACTCTAGTCCCTCTGACCTTAAAAAGAGTTCATTCAACTCTCTGACTGTTGTGCAGTACTCTTGTCCTTCTGACCTTCCAAGGCGTTCATTCAACCCTTTGACTGTTTGTGAAGTACTCTAGTCCCTCAGACCATCCGAGGAGTTCATTCAACTCTCTGACAGTTTGTGCAGTACTCTAGTCGCTCTGACCTTCCAAGAAGTTCATTCAACTCTCTGACTGTTCGTTCAGTACTCTAGTCCATCTGACTTTCTGAGGAGTTCATTCAACTCTCTGACTGTTCGTGCAGTACTCTAGCCCCTCTGACCCTTCTAGGAGGTCATTCAACTCTCTGACTGTTCGTGCAGTACTCTAGTCCCTTTGACCTTCAAAGGAGTTCATTCAACTCTCTGACTGTTTGTGCAGTTCTCTTACCCCTGTGACCTTTGGAGGAGTTCATTCAACTCTCTGACTGCTTGTGCAGTACTTTAGTCCGCCTGACCTTCAGATGAGTTCATTCAACTCTGACTGTTCGTGCAGTATTGTAGCCCCACAGACCTTCCAAGGAGTTCATTCAACTCTCTGTCTGTTCGTGCAGTACTCTAGTCTCTCAGACCTTCCAAGGAGTTCATTCAACTCTCTGATTGTTTGTGCAGTACTCTATCGCCTCTGGCCTTGCAAGGAGTTCATTCAACTCTCTGTCTATTCGTGCAGTACTCTAGACCCTCTGACCTTCCAAGGAGTTCATTCAACTCTCTGATTGTTTGTGCAGTACTCTATCGCCTTTGTCCTTGCAAGGAGTTCATTTAACTCTGAGAGTGTTCATGCAGTACTCTAGTCCCTCAGACCTACCATGAAGTCCTTTTTTTCTTTTGACCTTTCACTGACTGCTCATCATGCTGTCTCCTTCCATGGAATATTGTCCTCCTTTAGACCTTAAATGATGAACTTTCATCCCTTTGCCATTTCATAGTCTATGTCCATCCCTCTTACCCTCCATCTAGTACGCTCCTCGCTGACCGTCCATGGGGTACTCTGACCTTCCATTGAGTACTTTCCTCCTTTGGGCCTTCCTTAGAGTACTCTACTCTCTGACCTTTCATGGTGTACTCTGACCTTCCACTGAGTACTGTCCTTCCTCGGACCTTCTCTAGAGCACTCAGCTTCCTATTATGTTCACTGAGCACCATTCTTCCTCTGATCTTTCACTCCTTCTGCCCTTCTATGGACTATACGTTTCCTTTTGACATTCTCTAGTGTAATCTACCCAAACTGATGTTCATGAAGAGGCCTCTGACCTCCATGGAGAACCTTATATTATCTTACCTTTCATGCAGTAAGCCTTCTTAGTCTGAACTTCCACGGAATATGCTCCTACCTCTGACATTTCATGGCTTGCACTTCTTAGCGCTTTATTAACACAACAAATAACACATATTTAAAAAGCTAGTTCTTCAGAAATGTCAAAAGATCCGTAAACCTTAGGACATAACTACGAAATATTCTTGTTTATGCTTCCACCATCATCTATTAAATAAAAATATACATTAAATGCACGATTGTTAGAAATTAAAACAAAAGATTTGATAACTACCATTTCTCATAAGTTCTAAATCAGCCACTTTTCACATTTCTAAATAAATAACAATATCAGAAAAAGTTGTGACTTTGTAACCAACAAAATGTGACCAACACCTAACACATTAATTCAATCTTTGCATCCAGTTAAAGCTATTACATTGGCTGTCATTTACAAATTGGAGTCAACTTTCGGGATTTTTATGTACACGCCTGATGTAAATTTATATAATAATCACATGTTAACGACCCCTTCTTTTTTGAGATTTTATTTAATTTTATTTGGTTGCAAGAAGAAACGGAGATACTGTCTGAATACAATGAGAAGAACTCCACACCCCCACCACTTCACCTCGGTACATCTCCTTATCAGTGCAGTTCAATACATATTGTGTTCTAGTGCTGTGGAATTTCAATGTCTGTAAGCTGTTGCTTCCTTAAGCCCTTCAGTGTCCTTCGAGTGCCCCGTGGCCCATCATCTCCCCCTCCATTCCCAGGATCTTCCACCGGGTCCCGGAGTCCATCTGAGGTTCCAATGGTTCATCTAGCCCACCTCCCATCCGCCCCATATCTTCTCATACTTCTTTTCGTTGCCTCTACCCTGGTAAACTTCCCTTCATCCGGCAGCTATCCCTACCTTCCCACCATTCATTGTTTCCTGGTGGTGTCCCCTGATCTCCATTTTCCAGCTATGTCTCTTTTTGCCACCATGAAGCCAAGATAGCTTTTGATACCTGGTATGATGAGTTTGTCCCCAAATTCCCAGGAGTACTGTTTCTGGTTTCAGTTCCAGGGGAGTCCCTGTGGCATCCTCCGAGGCCTGTTCCCCCTCCCTCCAAAACCCCTCATTCTTAGGGCAGCTCCATAGTGTGTGATAGAACATGACACTGTCCTGATAACCCCGCAGGCAGTCTGCAGTCGCTGCACTTCCTATTTTTGTACAGTAAGGGCCAGATGTAGCAAAGGGTTTTCCCATTCTGTGTCAATGGGAAAATATGTTCGCACATATGGTCCTAAGAATCATGTGTAATACACATGGTGCAGGATTTTAAACTGTATTAGTTCGAGCCATGCAGGAATAGCTATCTCTGCTGGGAACATAAGAACCTCCACCCAATCTGCTTCCTTCAGCTTCCCACAGTCCCCTCTCCACCTCTCCCATAGTGTGTTTAATGAGGGTTGCGTGTTTCTCATTATAGTGCCATATGTGAGAGAAATAAGTTTCCCTGGAATCGTGCTCGCTAAAAGTCTCAGTTCCAAGGGGGCATCTTCCTGTGTCTCTGACTTGCAGCGATGCTGAGGCGTAAAGCCACTCTCAGCTGGGCATACTGCAGCCGCTGTGTATCCGATATTTGGTATGACCCCTTCTTGAGCAAAGCACTTGATTTCCTCTTTTTCTTAAGGTGTTCCTCTGTGGTTGTAGTTCATAATATCAATCGTAAAAATATTGACCTGCACATATATCGACTCCATAGTGTTGTCTGTAAGTGTACATGCACTAAGCACATATAGGTAAGTATAGATTTACTGTTCTTAACTGCACATCTGCTTCCCTTGATAATATAGTAATAGTCAAGACTGTGGAGTAGATATAAAATGAGATTAATATTAAAGGTTTGGTATTATGGTACAACATCTCTTTTCAGTAAGAAATATCTGCAAGCCTTTATCACAAGATACACCCCTAGTCAGCAGAAGTCTCCCTACTTCACCACCATGTTCTGCTGGTGATGGTCATGGCTTTCTTCTCTTTATCGATTTTAAGTACCCCCTTTACATGAACCCCAACCAGGCCAATTGGGGGGTGGGATGGTACTGAACCCCAACTGATTTGAGAGGGACACCTTGAAATGGTCACCAGCAGTGCTTCTTTATCCATGAATGTCTCAGGATGAAGTGGACTCCATGAATACTTGCTCCAGGTTCCAGTAGTCAGTGAAAACAACACTCGATGCAAGGCATGCCTTACTAGAGGCCGGTCAATGCTACACTGCTGAGTGTCTCCACGTGGAAAGGAGAGAGAATGCTCCGACAGCTGTTGGTATCTGAGAAGGAAAGATGCTGTTCTCTGGAATCTAAAGCTCACCCTCCATCTTCCTGTATCCTTTACATCTTGATGGACCATTCCTCCGCTCTCAAACTTTGGATTCTGTGAAGTTAATCTTTGGACCAGAGAATGCTGGCCCTGAATGAGCCTACAGTTGGAATGATTTCGACGATGCTTGGAATGTGGACCGACCATACATTGATTGTCCTTTATGAGAAAATGTGGGGATGATCTGGCAAAATGCGGGATCTTTACTTTACCACTGACTATGAATGCTGTGTTGGTGTAAATGACCCCTTTTTAAACTGTCACAGAGAAGGCAGCAGTGCCATGGTACCTCATTTGATTCATGCTCAAGTTGTTGAGGTGCTTGTGCAAACTATGGGTCATGACTTCAGATCTTGATGGACAGAACCAAGGAGTCATGAGCTGGTCTACAACAAGATCTTCTCATAGAGCTCCACATGCACCTGTTGTAGGATTATTAAGCTGGAACAGGAAGAACAGGGTTCTTGTATAATTGTTGCAACAGTGAATGAAGTTCATATCTTTTGCACGGAGACCAAGAAATGTTTCATGGGTATAACTGACGCACAATGGCATTATCTGGGGCATCCATTGTTCTAACAATGGAAGTTCCAGCCAAAAACGGAGATCTGGCAGAGATGGTCACAGAAAGGTTTTGAGCGATACATGTGATGATCAGATCACTCTGTAGAAGTCCTGTATGGTACCTGAAGTGTGGTCTCTTGAGGCAGGATCACATTATTGGCATGTTGTGTAAAGGTTATGGATCACAGGAATGTTCTCGGTCATGGACAGATTCTGGGACAAGCAAAACATCTTCCCTCTGCAAGAGAAGAAGAGACAGTTGTAGAAGGATAGCAAGCGTTAACCTAAACTAGGTCTCATGACACCATCTCTGTCAACAGGACTCATGACAGCACCTCAGCCACCAGGTCTCATGACACCATCCCAGCCGTCAGGTCTCATGACACCATCCCAGCCGTCAGGTCTCATCAAACCATCTCTGCCACCAGGTCTCATGACACCATCTCTGCCACCAGGTCTCATCACACCATCTCTGCCACCAGGTCTCATGACACATCTCAGTCACCAGGTCTCATGACACCATCCCAGCCGTCAGGTCTCATGACACCATCTCTGCCATCAGGTCTCATCAAACCATCTCTGCCACCAGGTCTCAGCACACCATCTCTGCCACCAGGTCTCATGACACATCTCAGTCACCAGGTCTCATGACACCATCTCTGACTTCATGTCTCATGACACCATCTGTTTCACCAGGTCTCCTGACACCATCTCTGCCATCAGGCCTCAGCACACCATCTGTGCCACCAGGCCTCAGCACACCATCTCTGCCATCAGGTCTCATGACACATCTCAGCCACCAGGTCTAATCACACCATATCTGCCACCAGGTCTCATCACACCATCTCTGCCACCAGGTCTCATCACACCATCTCTGCCACCAGGTCTCATCACACCATCTCTGCCACCAGGTCTCATCACACCATCTCTGTCCCAAGGTCTCATCACACCATCTCTGTCCCAAGGTCTCACAGCACCATCTCTGTCCCAAGGTCTCACAGCACCATCTCTGCCACCAGGTCTAATGGTACCATCTCTGCCACCAGGTCTCATCACACCATCTCTTCCACCAGGTCTCATGAGACCATCTCTGCCACCAGGTCTCATCACACCATCTCTGCCACCAGGTCTCATCACACCATCTCTTCCACCAGGTCTCATGAGACCATCTCTGCCACCAGGTCTCATCACACCATCTCTGCCACCAGGTCTCATGAGACCATCTCTGCCACCAGGTCTCATGAGACCATCTCTGCCACCAGGTCTCATCACACCATCTCTTCCACCAGGTCTCATGAGACCATCTCTGCCACCAGGTCTCATCACACCATCTCTGCCACCAGGTCTCATGAGACCATCTCTGCCACCAGGTCTCATCACACCATCTCTGCCACCAGGTCTCATCACACCATCTCTTCCACCAGGTCTCATCACACCATCTCTTCCACCAGGTCTCATCACACCATCTGTGCCACCAGGTTACATCACACCATCTCTTCCACCAGGTCTCATGAGACCATCTCTGCCACCAGGTCTCATCACACCATCTCTGCCACCAGGTCTCATCACACCATCTCTGCCACCAGGTCTCATCACACCATCTCTACCACCAGGTCTCATCACACCATCTCTACCACCAGGTCTCATCACACCATCTCTGCCACCAGGTCTCATCACACCATCTCTGCCACCAGGTCACATCACACCATCTCTGCCACCAGGTCTCATCACACCATCTCTTCCACCAGGTCTCATCACACCATCTCTTCCACCAGGTCTCATCACACCATCTCTGCCACCAGGTCTCATCACACCATCTCTGCCACCAGGTCTCATCACACCATCTCTGCCACCAGGTCTCATGAGACCATCTCTGCCACCAGGTCACATCACATCATCTCTGCCACCAGGTCACATCACACTATCTCTGCCACCAGGTCTCATGATACCATCTCTGCCACCAGGTCTCATCACACCATCTCTGCCACCAGGTCTCATCACACCATCTCTGCCACCAGGTCTCATGACACCATCTCTGCCACCAGGTCTCATCACACCATCTCTGCCACCAGGTCTCATGACACCATCTCTTCCACCAGGTCTCATCACACCATCTCTGTCACCAGGTCACATCACACTATCTCTTCCACCAGGTCTCATCACACCATCTCTGCCACCAGGTCTCATCTCACCATCTCTGCCACCAGGTCTCATTACACCATCTCTGCCACCAGGTCTCATCACACCATCTCTGCCACCAGGTCACATCACACTATCTCTTCCACCAGGTCACATCACACTATCTCTTCCACCAGGTCTCATCACACCATCTCTGTCACCAGGTCACATCACACTATCTCTTCCACCAGGTCTCATCACACCATCTCTGCCACCAGGTCTCATGATACCATCTCTGCCACCAGGTCTCATGATACCATCTCTGCCACCAGGCCTCATGACACCATCTCTGCCACCAGGTCTCATCACACAATCTCTGCCACCAGGTCACATCACACTATCTCTTCCACCAGGTCACATCACACTATCTCTTCCACCAGGTCTCATCACACCATCTCTGTCACCAGGTCACATCACACTATCTCTTCCACCAGGTCACATCACACCATTTCTACCACCAGGTCTCATGATACCATCTCTACCACCAGGTCTCATGATACCATCTCTGCCACCAGGTCTCATCACACCATCTCTGCCACCAAGTCTCATGAGACCATCTCTGCCACCAGGTCTCATTACACTATCTCTTCCACCAGGTCTCATCACACCATCTCTACCACCAGGTCTCATGATACCATCTCTGCCACCAGGTCTCATCACACCATCTCTGCCACCAGGTCTCATCACACCATCTCTACCACCAGGTCTCATGATACCATCTCTGCCACCAGGTCTCATCACACCATCTCTGCCACCAGGTCTCATGAGACCATCTCTACCACCAGGTCTCATCACACCATCTCTGCCACCAGGTCTCATCACACTATCTCTTCCACCAGGTCTCATCACACCATCTCTACCACCAGGTCTCATCACACCATCTCTGCCACCAGGTCTCCTGACACCATCTCTGCCACCAGGTCTCATCACACCATCTCTGCCACCAGGTCTCATCACACCATCTCTGCCACCAGGTCACATCACACTATCTCTTCCACCAGGTCTCATCACACCATCTCTGTCACCAGGTCACATCACACTATCTCTTCCACCAGGTCTCATCACACCATCTCTGCCACCAGGTCTCATTACATAATCTCTGCCACCAGGTCTCATCACACCATCTCTGCCACCAGGTCACATCACACCATCTCTGTCACCAGGTCTCATGACACCATCTCTGCCACCAGGTCTCATGACACCATCTCTACCACCAGGTCTCATTACACCATCTCTGCCACCAGGTCTCATTACATAATCTCTGCCACCAGGTCTCATGACACCATGTCTGCCACCAGGTCTCATCTCACCATCTCTGCCACCAGGTCTCATCAAACCATCTCTGCCACCAGGTCTCATCACACCATCTCTGCCCTAAGGTCTCATCACACCATCTCTGCCACCAGGTCTCATGAGACCATCTCTGCCACCAGGTCTCATCTCACCATCTCTGCCACCAGGTCTCATCTCACCATCTCTGCCACCAGGTCTCATCACACCATCTCTACCACCAGGTCACATCACACCATCTCTGCCACCAGGCCTCAGCACATAATCTCTGCCACCAGGTCACATCACACCATCTCTGTCACCAGGTCTCATCACACCATCTCTGTCACCAGGTCTCATCACACCATCTCTGTCACCAGGTCTCATCACACCATCTCTGCCACCAGGTCTCATGACACCATCTCTACCACCAGGTCTCATTACATAATCTCTGCCACCAGGTCTCATTACATAATCTCTGCCACCAGGTCTCATGACACCATCTCTGCCACCAGGTCTCATGAGACCATCTCTGCCACCAGGTCTCATGAGACCATCTCTGCCACCAGGTCACATCACACCATCTCTGCCACCAGGTCTCATCACACCATCTCTGCCACCAGGTCTCATCACACCATCTCTGCCACCAGGTCACATCACACCATCTCTGCCACCAGGTCTCATTAGACCATCTCTTCCACCAGGTCACATCACACCATCTCTGCCACCAGGTCTCATCACATCATCTCTGCCACCAGGTCTCATGAGACCATCTCTGCCACCAGGTCTCATGAGACCATCTCTGCCACCAGGTCACATCACATCATCTCTGCCACCAGGTCTCATCACACCATCTCTGCCACCAGGTCTCATGACACCATCTCTGCCACCAGGTCTCATGACACCATCTCAGCCACCAGGTCTCATCACACCATCTCTTCCACCAGGTCTCATGACACCATCTCAGCCACCAGGTCTCATCACACCATCTCTTCCACCAGGTCTCATCTCACCATCTCTGCCACCAGGTCTCATCACACCATCTCTGCCACCAGGTCTCATGATACCATCTCTGCCACCAGGTCTCATCACACCATCTCTGCCACCAGGTCTCATCACACCATCTCTGCCACCAGGTCACATCACACCATCTCTGTCACCAGGTCTCATGACACCATCTCTGCCACCAGGTCTCATGACACCATCTCTACCACCAGGTCTCATTACATAATCTCTACCACCAGGTCTCATTACATAATCTCTGCCACCAGGTCTCATCACACCATCTCTGCCATCAGATCTCATGACACATCTCTGCCACCAGGTTACATCACACCATCTCTGCCACCAGGTCTCATGAGACCATCTTTGCCACCAGGTCTCATTACATAATCTCTGCCACCAGGTCTCATCACACCATCTCTACCACCAGGTCTCATGAGACCATCTCTACACCAGGTGTCATGATTCCATTTCTGTTACACATCCCCCTCTACTTCAACAATTATTAAAATGGGCTCAGCCAATCACACACCTCGTACCGTGCATATGCCATACGCCAGACATAAAGAGGAAGGAACACATACGTGGAATGAGTCTCGAGGAAGTATTTTCATTTATCTGGGCTGATGCTCAGCAATGGAAGTTAAATCTCCCACTGTTTCCGAGCCCCAGAAGGAGCTGCAGTCAAACTGAATGACTGTAGGGGAAGGCAAAGCGTCAGAGGGGAAGCTGGGAGCGGAGATGCCTCATTGCTCTAGCACAGGGGGATCCAAAGTCCATTCACAAAGACCAGATTCATTCTAGTTCTAAAATAGCACATTGCATGCATTGAAAACAAATGGAAATCCTGCGTCACTGTGAAAGGGTGGTTATGTGCCGTATTTAAGTCATAGGGCACATTCCTGTCCTTTCTCCCTCCTCTGGCACACAATTTGCTGCCTAGCGCCATAAGTCTTGTAAATCAGGGGATGCATCAAAATCCATGAGAGTTGTATGGGAGCACCCACCGCAACACCCACTGATAGCCTATCCAAGGCAGAGTAGCATAACGCAGAGGCTTGCACTGCATTGCGCTACCCCAGACTTATGTGGCCATTAAAAACTATGCAAAGTGGCTTTGGGTGGCTTCATAAATCTGACTTAGAACCTTGCGTCATGCATGTACCTCTTTGTGTGATGCAAACATGACGCAAGGCTCTTGTAACTATGCCCCACAGTGGTCATCTTGGTAATATGGCATGGATTCGGCCCCCGTGGAGCAGTGTTGGACACCTTTGCTGTAGCATACTTTCAGGGTACAATCTTGGGGTTCATGCTGCTCCTGAGGGCCTACTCTCTCAGCATTAGATCTGAGGAACTTCAGTCACTTTACCTCAGGCTTCCCAAGTCACACAGAGAGGCAGTGCTGGAGCTGTGAATCCTGAAATGCCTGAACTCCAGTTTAAGCTTTCAGTGGGTTGCACGACCTCACTGCTCCTATCGCCCTAGGGTGGTGGCGCTTTGGCTCCTCTGGTGCATAAGTATTGAACAATCCAAGGCCCTTTTTGTCTTGGTGGTGCTGCACACTTGTTGGATAACGAGAAAAAACTCTGCTTCACCTCTGGTTTTTTTTTTTTTAGAATTCAGTCAATTGTATGTTTCATGTGTTTCGGTGTATTTTTCTCTTTATGCGTTTCGGGTTAATGCCCTTCATCAGGACATTGCTCTCTATACTTATTTATTAAAGAAGAAACACGGACAATGGCATTATTTCTTTACTTTCAATTAGAGCTTTCAGTGTTCAAAATAGATATCATTACACATGAATCATAACCAACATTTAATCAAGAAGCATCTTGTTGTGCACGGTTGTCACAGAGATCCATCAGCTTCAATGATAAAAGTCTACATCCAGTAATTCACAGCAATGACGTGGCAGCCCAGGGCAACAGAACTTGATACCACTGGTGCTGCGCCATAAAGGAATTCTAGGCTGCTCTGGCGGACCTCAGTGAGAGCCGGCCAGTGCTGGACGGCAGGGGCAGGGCATCTGGGCGGGAGGGAAGGCACAGAGAGTGGTGGGTGTGGGTTGCAGGAGGCTGTGCTTTTTTTATTTGGGACAGTGAGGAGAGGCATTTTCATGTATGGCTCCCCCATTACTCTTCGGCACCTGTGTAGCAGCTGGAAACGGGGGCAGGTGATTTTGGGGGTCACACGTAACATAAAGTTATAGATGAGTTAATAGTGAAAGATGGGGATGTTCTCACCTTGGGTTCTGAGTGACAATAGACAACTCAAGCTTCACGTTTGTTGTTCCTTTGATGTCACTCAGAGCTCCTCGGTGAAAAACATCCCCGTAAATCACTTAACCCATCTATAGTTGTGTGTATTATGTACATTTATTGGAACACTGACCAAAGCTTCATGTTGCAATCAGCCCTGCGGAGTTCTGTTTCATCACTGAAACATTGGGTATATTTTCTTTGCAGCTCATACGGAATAAATGAGTTTGACCAGGAGTCATATTTTAATCTAATAACAACGAGGTGTCGCGTTTATACAAGTGTTTTACTTGTAACCATCTTCAATTGCAGTGGTTTGGCAACAACTGAGTAAGCAAGAGGTTTCATATATTGTCTCTTTTCTAGCTTGGAAAACATATTAAAATAACAATCATTAAATTCTTTGCAGTAATTTAGATAAGGTTAATATTTTCATTTAGTTCATTAACATTTTAAGGTGATTGTTATACCCCACTCTGAGGTCCTGTACATTTTTACACATCATGCTAGGGACCATGCTCAGTTACCCCTCCTTTCCGAGCTCAGTGTTTCATTATCTGGTGTTAAATGTCCATACTCATTCACATTCCCAGTATGGTGTTTTACTGCTCTGTAGTTGCCGTTTGATTGGCAGCTTGTTCTTTTCTTCCGGCTTTGATCTGGGATACGATGGGTTTCACAAGTTATCCCACATGTTGTTATGTGAAATGGTTCCTTTGGTTTGGTTGTATTTCAGGTAAAGCTTGTTGTTCCTTCGGGCTCATGTTCTAATTCAGCAAGCCTCGGTGTAGCTTGGTTTGTTGGATGCTGTATTTCAAAAGATCGGCTTTTTACATTCCATGACTAGGGATGTTGTTCCTTCAGACTGGATTGTGGGAGGGATACATGTGTCAGTTTTTATTTTTTGATTTTGTGTTTGTATTACAATGTATATAATAAGCCACAGATATTCTTAGATGTCATTTAGGCCTTTGGGTTCTGATAAGTTTAGTCCCAGCATCCAATACAAACAGTTCCTTCCACTGCCCCCCCCAGGTAGGGGTCTTGCGTTTTTTCACATAGTTGGTACCTTATCTTGGATACTTGATTATTGACTGGCTATAAGGTATTTCTTGTGCATAGGTGATTTATGCTCACCAGTCATTTTTATTCGTTTTTTTTGCAGTTTGTCCAATATACATTTTGGAGCATGGACATTTTATGGAATAAAGTATGGATTCTCTGTCACAAGTTGCATATGTGTTGAGGGGGTTTGCTCACCTGTCTTTGGGTGGGACATGACATACCTTAATTATGAAAACTGCAATTTGCTCAGTGCAGACAGGTAAAGGTAAAGGTTTTGTGAGATGTGTGATGGAGACTCCAGTTTCATATCATCAGTTCCTGTTAGTTTGTCACTTCAGTTGCACTTTCTTTTGTCACAAACAGAGGCTCGCTCTTGGCATCTGCATGTGCTTCACGATTGTTTTTCAAAGTCCATAATGTTTTCTTTTACTCTGCATGTTTGTTGGGATTGAAGGATGAACGCCCTTCATCTGGTGTGTATTGCCTTTTTCTTTGGGTTCCAATGCCTGATCGCTGGTTATTTTGCAAATCCTCCCGGTAATCTGGCAAGGTTTAGGGCCCGATTACAACCTCGGCAGATAGGATACTCTGTAACAGATGTGACGGATATCCCACCTGCCGTTTCACAAGTTCCATAGGATATTATTGGATGTGTTCTATATGAGGTCGTAATCAGGCCCTTAGACTGTTGTTTGAATTTTATCAGTTCACCTTGCGGCTGCGTAAACATATGTTCATCTGAAACAATTCTTCACATACACTTATATATATATATATATATATATATACACACATATCAATGTGACGTTTACGGTCCTGTGGACATATTGTACTGAGAGAACCTGCTCAGATTTTCCATTTGTTATTGTTGATTTGATTGAATGGAGTGATTATTGATGAAAATCAGAACATTTTAATCGTTTTCTGAGTCCCTCTCCATACTGACACATCATCATGTGACACCAACGCTGTTATTTCATTGGCTTACAATGAGTACTCTGTAAAATGTATTCTTCTACAGAGCCATGCAGATGCACAATTGGCATATTAGCTAGCGGTGTAACTACCCATAGCTGTCCCAGCTGAATCTTAGTGAGAAAAAGTCACTCACGTAACATTTATATGTTTAATATGAAAATGCTCATTGTCATGTGTAGTTTTACGTGTTCTGTTACTTTTTATTGAACAATAGCCATGTTGTTTTTCGACCTGCATGAAGGCTACTAACGCTTTAGAATTGTTTCACAGGTAGACATATTTAAAACAAATTAGAATTCTGTCAATCCAAGTTGTACATTCCACATTTCTGCTGGACCTTGGTAGCAGGGCGTAACTTTGCTCTAAAGTTGGCACAGTAAAGCGGGTGTTCCAGAAAGTAGAAGAACCAACTCTTGTTAGTGCTAACTGTATCTCTCTATAACAGAATCTGGCTATCATTTAGTTTGATTTATGTCGCATGTTGCCGTCACAATTCACTTGTATTGATAAAAACTGAGTACTTGTAACTGAGAAATATATGGATCTTAACATCACGTGCTCCACCTGAGCAAAGCCGTGGTCTGTTGAAAGAGTTTAATTTAATTTAATTAAGCCTTGCTCAATTTTTGAATGCTTGCTGGCTATTTTGCATTCAACGCATGTCAGACGTCTGTGAGCAGTGGTGTTTTCTTTTAAATTAAGTATGTTTTTTCCATTGATACTTCAATAAGTATTGAAACCAATAGTTTTTAACAATGGTCATATCAAACTGAGTGCAGTTCTGATGTCTGTATATTCTTTGAGCTTCTGCTAAGTGCTTTGGAAACCTTTACTGAGTGGGACTGAAACACATAGATTGGTGCCATTGAGGGGATCAAAGGTTTTTCTGGTTCAATTTATCAGCCAGTTTATTGATCAAATCTGTGGTACTTTTAATTGGAGATGGTGGATAACCCATGATTCTTTTTCAACCAGAAACCTACAAATTCGGAAGGATTTTCTGATCTACACCGATTCCCCGAAACTACTGTTCATAGCGTAGGGTTATTAATATCCTGGTGGATAACAGTGAAACACTGAAATAAAAGCAATTTCAAGAATCAATAAAGAGTTTTCTCATCTGTGCCTCCATTCTTGCATGCTTGGGCTACATTTTCTTTCAGGTATTCTTTTTTTAATTTTTTGCTGCAGCATGATCTACCATTATTGCAATCCCTCCCCCTTATCAGCCTTACTTATGACAATGGTATTATCTTGGTTTCTAGCTTCTTGATTTGTTTCATGATCCTTTTTGTTGGGTAAATTTCTGCAGATTGTATTCTGCACAAAATGACCAGTAAGAATAATACATAAAAAGCACATGGAAAAAAAATGCAATGAATTCAAGACAAGTGTTTATAGAGAACACCCAGAAGTGAAAACAACTTTTCCCTGTATCCTACAAGTTTGCATCGCTGACAAAGCAAAAGGCCATTGGACATAATATTTCTAATTTTCATTAGCATAAGGGGTCACAGACTAAACAAAAATGTTGAACTTTTAATCTCACAAATTTATAAGAGTGTGGATTATACAGATACTTTCTGGTACTTAGCCCAGTGCACATGAAACCACAAAAAGTCAGCAGTCCGACTAATAGTGGCTTTTCAGCTTATTGAACCTCAGCTTATGATTCTAGCAGCATCCCACAGCCAGGCAGTGACTGAGGCTTAATGCCGAGGATCTTCACTAACTAGATCTTGGTTATTATGTCGGCCACATAGACAGCTAGTGACACCGCTAGGCGGACCTTAGACCAACATGAACCCCGAGTAAGGGTTACAGGTCTTGGTGTGCGACCCCATGCGGTGAAGGTATTGTCTCACATCTCCTGTGGAAATGCTCAGAAATTCCTCACTCGAGTGGTCTTAGCAGGTAGCTGATTGGTGAAAATACTGACTCACCCCTCACATCACTGTGGATTGAAGTTGTTTATTCACCTGCCCTTAGTGGGCACCAGTTTGGTGATGACCCTGTCCCTTCCCTCAAATCACTGTTGGACTGAAGGTGTTCACTGACCTCCTAGTCAGCGTCTGCTGCCCTCCCCAGCTCCTCTGGCTGCTGCTGCCTCTGCCTTTTGCCTGGGACGAGTTGACTCTCAGTTCGAGATCCTCCTCCACCCACAGGCTCATCCCTGCACCTTATCCCTGGTGGTCTAGTGGCCAGCACAAGTAAGTATTTCGCTCTGTCACTCTTTCACTCTTGCTTTTTTTGCCTTTTTTCTATCGTTTTTCCTTTTATTTTCCTTTCTCCCCTCTTTTCCTCTGCCCCCCTCGAAGCACCTTGCCCGCCCTCCCGCCTCCCAGCTGACTCCTCCCCTGCCCCCTTCCCCTTCTTAATGGCGGCGGTGCACAGCAGGTGTGCTAAAGGGAAGCCCGTCTATGCCCGTCTGCGCCTGGACCACGCCCAGCACCAGGAACCATGGATCTCGGTTAAACCACCACCTGGCCTGCCTTTGTTACGACTCCAAGATCCTTCTATGCCCCAACACTGGATGTCTCAGCAACTGCTGCATCATCTCCCTCAAGGACACCCACGGACCTTTCACTTGCAGGAACTGCAACTTCAGCACCGGCCTCAACAAGCTAAAGGTACACAAAGATACCAGCAACCTCCACAGACCCATCAACTGCTTGCTCGTGAACATCTGCTTTCTCCACAAACACAAGACTGAACTCTGGGATTTGATGGACACCGCCCGACCGGACATCGCCTTCCTTACAGAGACATGGACCAACCCCACCTCGGGACTAGACATTGCCTCATTCACAGCCGCAACCACCACCCACTGACGAAAAACCAAGAATGCAAGGAAGTACGCATTCTGTGAGCGCATCAACTCCTTCACTCACAACTCTAAGCAACTCTTCTCAGTCATCAATGAGTTCACAGATTCCCTCCCTCCGAAGCCACCAGCATCCCCCGTCACAGGAACCATGCGACAAACTCGCCACCTTTTTCCACCACAAGATCCAGGACATCTGCAACAGCTTCCTCCCAGAAAATCCTGGCACTGGAACCTGTGATCAACCCATCCCCCCTAGAAACCACCCAGACCATCCACAGCTGGTCCACGCTCACCACAGCGGAAACAGTCAACATCATGAACAGCACCCACTCCCGAGCCTTCTCGGACCCCTTCCCGCACCACATATACATCAGAGCCAGCGTATCCATCGCCCCCAAGCTTCGTAACACTATCAACTGCTCTGTCAACACTGGCACTTTCCTCGAGGACTGGAAACACGACAAAATATGCCCTCTCATGAAGAAACCTTTGGCCGACCCATCAGAACTAAAGAAAATTCGGCCCATCTCGCTGCTACCCTACCCTCCAAAGTACTGGAGAAAGCAATCAACGCACAACAACGGAATTTCATCGAGGCCAACAACTCCCTGGACAGCTCCAAGTCCAGCTTCAGCAGCAACCACAGCACGGAGTCAGTTCTCCTGGCAGCCACCGACGACATCCAATTACTCCTAGACCGCGGCAACACCGCAGCGCTCATACTCCTAGACCTCTCAGCAGCATTCGACACGGTCTCCCGCAGCACTCTGCACATCAGACTCCACGACATAGGAATCTGCGGAAGAGCCCTGGAATGGATCCACTCCTTCCTCTCCGAGAGGACGCAGAGGGTCAGACTCCCTCCCTACCCTTCCAGACCCACAAGCATCAACTGCGGATTCTCCCAAGGATCCTCACTGAGTCCCACACTATTCAACGTATACATTGCCCCTCACGCTGCCATCATCAGAAGCCACGGTATGAACATTGTGTCATATGCCGATGACACACAACTCATAATTTCCCTTACCAAAGACCCAGACATGGCCAAAAGGAAGCCGTCGCCACCTGGATGAAAGAAACCTGCCTCAAGCTCAACTCCGACAAGACTGAGCTCATCTTCGGAAACGCCACCTCAGCTTGGGATGACTCCTGGTGGCCCACATCCCTTAGTGCCCCCCCCCCCCCCCCTGCAGTGACTGAACACACCCGCAACCTAGGAATGGTCCTCAACTCCTCCCTATCCATGACCTGCCAGGTAAACTCAGTCGCCTCTGCCTGCTGGCACACACTCCGCAAACTTCGGAAGATCGTCAGATGGCTCCCAGCAGACTGTCGCAGGATAGTCACCCATTCCTTAGTCAGGAGCAAACTCGAATATGGCAACGCCCTCTATGCTGACACTTCAACTAGGAACATTAAAAAACGACAACTCATCCAGAACGCTGCTGCCAGACTCATTCTGGACTCCCTCACTGAGAACACATCTCCCAACACCTGAGGACCCTCCACTGGCTACCGGTTGAGAAGCAAATCATTTTCAAGCTACTCACCCACATGCACAACGCCAAACACAACGCAGGACCAGCCTACCTGAACCCCAGCGTCTCCTTCCACACCCCTGCCAGATCCCTCCGCTCCGCCCAGATGGCCCTGGCCACCATCCGTCGCATTCGCAAAACCACCACCAGAGGACGACCCTTCACCTACATTGCAGCAAGAGTTGGAGCAACCTCCCCTGCACCTCAGACAAAGCCTATCACTCACCATCTTCAGGAGGAACCTTAAGACATGGCTCTTCGGAGGAGGCCCCTCCCCTCCCCCTAGTGTCTTGAGTCCCTCATGCGTGAGTAGCCGCACTTTACAAAAATTGATTGATTGATTGACTTGTGTGGCCTAAGCCCACTACTCAGTGCAGAGCCTGCTGTCTCCCTCATGTTCACGATGGCAGTGATTAATTTGAGCTGGTGGTTTCTAGTGGTTGGCACTGGCACATGATTGTCAGCACCAGCACTTATGACAGTCTGTCACTCGGTGGTGCTATACATCTGCTTTGGAGAAGAACGCAACAACAGTTGTTTATTAATTCAATATTTTACAAATGACTAATACTTGCTGTCCAAACCATTCTTATAGCTTTAGGGGCCTGGAATCGCCTGTATCATCACATGTTTAGTAGTGTGAGGGTTAGTAGTTGTGTCAGTACAGTCATTGGCAGCGCATAGAGGGGAAATGGGTGGTGCAAACTGCAGTGGCCTCCTGGCAAGTATTTTTTTTTTTTTTTTTTTACAAATCAGCCACTGCATGTTAGTCTGAGGATCTCCACTTGGGTTTGGTGTGCAGTGACTCTATGCAGACTCTGATGTCTTCTCCACATTGATGTTGGACTGAGGGTCTTCATTAACCTGTGTTTGGTGGGCACCGGTGCCATGCAGACCCTGCTGTCTCTTCTGTGTTGATGTTGGCATGAGGGTTACCACTTACCAGTGTTTGGTGGGCAGTGGCACGGTGCAGACCCTGCCATCCCCTCAATATTGATGTTGGACTGAGAGTGTTGACTCACCTGGCCTTGGCAGACAGCTGCTCTGTGCAGAACCTGCCCTCAATCACTTCCTTGGTGTCCTTGCTTCTCCAGAGGCTGATGAGTTGACTCCTCACCACAAAGTTCAGGACCACAGTTTGGATCTGGCAAAGCGGCACTTCATGTGGAATCACGCCTCTGCCATTGTGGCTGTTTTTAGGGCTGTAAATGCAAAGAAGACAGACAGGGGATGGTCATTAAAGGTTTACACGTGACCCCTCAGCTGTGATCACCCAGGGACACCCTGCGTACAGGAGGAAAGTGGGGTAGGGGCTGAACTGATGGCCATGTAAGCTTTGCACCTGTGTCAGTGGCCTACAGGCTTCTTAGCTGCCTGTCATTGTGACCTATTTTTCCTGCTTCTTGTGCACCTCCTGCCACAACTGGTAGTTCCCAGAGTATATTGTTTCATTTTTTACCAGCAGCTGATCTTTAGGGAGTATGTTGTCCTCATTTCAGCACCCTCAAGAACTGGTAAACCCTGGCGGTCCCAAAGAGAAAGCCAAAGAGGCAACCTCAACATGCTGCAAGAAAACTCCCTCAGCATTTGTTTTTTACTTTACAATAACAAACTTTAGTGAGCAGCCACATTGAACATGGTCCCCGCTCAGCAAAGCTTCAGTGCCTTCAGTGGAGACCTGGAGACCCCGCCTGCCTGGCAGGCAGCTCTAATGATGCTAAGGAAGTGGAGGGCATCCTTTGCTGACCAGGTGGCTAATGGACCACCTGCCAATTCTGAACTAATCGCTGGGCTTCCCAGCGCTACTGGTTTTAGCTAGAGTGACAGTAGATAAACAAATTAAGGGAAAATATACGTTTTGAGTTGCTTTCTAACACTCAAACACTTATCTTTTTCCCTAATTAATTTATCTACCCTCACTCTAGCTAAAACCAGTCCCTGTCTGGTTTACACGGCCAGTCACCACTATGTCGGAGGACTCAAGGCGGCTGATAGCCATCTTCCTGTGTGGCACAGGTACCAACCTGGGCACACATACTCTATAGCTCATAGCTTCGCCCGATTGCCAGAGGAGGCGGTTTTATGGACCGCGCATATGGTAAAGAGTCAGTGCCGATGTGTGACATGTATTGTAAACATGGTGGCACCACCGTTTCATATCCAGAAAGTATGGCACTCACCCCCATAAACAAGAGCTTTAAACTGATTAAGCAGGTGGATGGTTGCACCGAAAAGACCTGATCTAGAGCTCAGTGGCACTGGAAAGTGAGTTCTGGAGGAAATGTGAGATCAGTAGGGGATCCCACCAGTGGAAGTACATCCTCCAGAGGGAATATTTAACGCATGGATTATTGCCCCAGTTTAGCACTTTCTTCAGAAATCAGAGGATTTCCATTGCACTTGGAGTGGAGATGGGATTGCAAGAACATTTTTTTAAATACTTATGAACTGATGTCCTGTTTCACCAGCCTCTCTGCGTGTGCATTCACATAGTACGCCTGTCCAACATTTGTCCATGCAACAGCATCCATGCAAGAGTGTAAGGAAAGCCACATAAAATAAATGTACATGTAGTAATTCTGAATAGAATGAATTAACTTAGTGGTTATCCTAAAAATCTGGCATGGAACTGGCCCTTCTGGACCACCTGGTAGTGAGCATGTGCACGGACCAACCAAAACAACAAAATCATGTTCATAGAGTCCAACAAATCCACAGGCCAGAAGAGATCACAACTAAAGCTCCCACAAACATGTGCAGCAGCGGGCACACTGGGACGTCCATTACCAGAGCACAAAAACATGTAATAATGGCAGTGCTTAAATTGTAAAAAAAAAAAAAAAAAACGCCAGGCCCCGCATGTGGAGGCAAACCCAACTTGCACCACTCTTTGCACCCGCCAGTGCTGCCAAGTGACTCTATCTACCTCAAGAGCGTCTCAACTTCCATTTCCTGACACGCCAGCTCCGGTCCGCCAACCTCGCCCTTGCAACCGTCCCCCACATTCACCGTACCACAACTGGTGGCAGATCCTTCTCTCACCTTGCCGCCAAAACCTGGAACTCCCTCCCCGTCAACCTACATACGACCCAGGAACTCCTGACCTTCAGGAAGTGCCTCAAGACCAGGCTCTTCAAAAAGTAGCACCTCCCCCCCAGCGCCTTGAGATCCTTCCGGGTGAGTAGCGCGCTTAACAAATATCTGATTGATTGATTGATGGGGCTATATGTATTAGTCATTTCTAATGTATATTGAATTACTAAACAACTGTTGTTGTGCTCATCTATAAATTAGACAAACAGCGGCACCATGTGGCGAGTTGCTATAAGTGCCAGTGTTGACAAGCGCTGGTGCTGAGCACCGAAAAACACCTAGTTAGACTTGGCATCCTTGGCGTGGTCTCCCCTAACATTTTGCCTCTGTTTCCCAGGTTGTTGATGTGTGCGGGACTCTGTTTTTGCTGTTTTGTTACTCTGGGCACTTTACCACTGCTATCCAGTGCTAAAGTGCAACTGCTCCTATGTAAAATGTATGTGTAATTGGCTTTCCATGATTGCCATATTTGGTTTACTAGTAAGTCCCTAGTACAGTGCACTAGAGGTGCCCAGGGCATGTAAATCAAATGCTACTAGTGAGCCTGCAGTACTGGTTGTGCCACCCACATTAGAAGTCCTGTAAACATGGCTCAGACCTGCCACTGCAGTGTCTGTGTGTGCAGTTTTAAACTGTCAGTTTGACTTGGCAAGTGTACCCACTTGCCAGGCCTAAACCTTCCCTTCTTATACATGTAAGGCACCCTTAGGTTAGGCCCTAGGTAGCTCCATGGGCAGGGTGCAGTGTCTGTTAAAGGTGGGACATGTACTTATGTGTTTTATATGTCCTGACAGTGAAATACAGCCTAATTCGTTTTTCACTGTTGCAAGGCCTATCTGACTCATAGGTCAGCATGGGGGCTGCCTTTAAATATGATTAAAGTGCAGATTCCCTTTGGGAGCAGATAGACATTTGGAGTTTGGGGTCTCTGAACTCACAATTTAAAAATACATCTTTTAGTGAAGTTGGTTTTTAGATTGTGTGTTTGAAAATGTCACTTTAAGAAAGTAGGCATTTTCATGCTTAAACCATTCTGTGGCTCTGCCTGTTTGTGGATTCCCTGTCTGGGTCAGTTTGACAGTTGGGCTGGTTACACCTCACACTAGACAGTGACACAAAGGGACCTTGGGTGTAGCCTGCATATCCTGATGAGCCATCTGTGCTAGAAGGGAGGGGAGGAGTGATCACTTACACCTGAAAGGGCTGTGCCTGCCCTCACACAATGCAGTCTCCAACCCCCTGGTGTGTGTCTGGGGCCTGGCCTGGGCAAGGCAGGATCTCACAAACAAGAGAGACTTTCCTTTGAACTAGGCCTACTTGAAAGGCAGAAAGGGGTATAAGAGCACCCAAAACCCCCGAAAATCAAATTACTTCTGGAATCAAGAGGAATCTCTGCCTGGAGAAGAGCTGAGAAGTGCTTCTCTGCCTGTGACTGTGCTTTGTGGAGCTATCCTGCAGTTGCTGCTTCTGCTTGAGAGAGGACAGAGACTGACTTTTGTGTGACTTCCCACTGGTGAAGTCTCCAAGGGCTTGAATTGAGCTTGCCTCCTGTTGTTGAAGTCTCAGGGACAACAAAGACTTCTCTCTGCCAGCACTTGAGCTTTCTGCTGAGAGTCCTGCCTGCCAAGTGGTGTCCTAACCTGTCTCTGGGCCCTTGAAAGGTGCAGCTGGTGGAAAAGGACAGAAATCCATGCAAAGACCGTCATGCGGGGAAACCTTTGACACACCACCCACTTCGTGGCTGAAAAACGACGCACCGCCGGCCTCGAGGCTAAAATCGACGCTCCATCTGCATCATGGCTGGGAGATCGATGCAACGTGGCTGGAGAAACAACGCACAACACCTGCAGCAGCTGCTGTTAACGACACAAGCCCCAACACAGCGCGGTTTCTTGACACCGTGCGACCGAATTTCGATGCAACATCGCTGGGCGCGGAAAATCAACACACAGCCTGCCCGGACCCGAGGTGCCCGTCTGGATCGACACATAGCTCTCTTGCGGGAGAGAAGAAATGACGCACGCTGCCCCGATCGGAGGAGGAATGACGCATGCTTAGAGTGAGAAAGCGACGCATCGCTGGCCATTTCCGATGCAGACTCACCTGTGAGGCTTTATTTCGACGCTACCCAGGTACTTTTGTACGCTAATAACGTTCTCACTGTTTTCTAAAGGATTTAAGACTCTTGTTTTTTAAATTCATACCTTGACTTGTGTATGTTGGATTTTTGTCATTTTGGTCTTGTTTAGTTTAGATAAATATTATCTATTTTTTTAAACCTGTATTGTGTCATTTTGTATTGTTTTCACTGAGTTACTGTGTGTGTTGGTACAAATACTTTACACCTTGCTTCTGAAGTTAATCCTGCCTGCTCGTGCCAACCTACCAGTGGGGTAAGCGGGGTTTACTGAGGGTGATTCTCCTTTACCCTGACTAGAGTGAGGGTCCTTGCTTGAACAGGGGCTAACCTGACTGCCAATCAAAGACCACATTTCTAACAATATGTGAACTAGCAGGCGGTGATGTTCACTGGAAAGTTTTGGCCGTCAGCACAATAAATGAAACCAAGATTCTTTGTAACAGTTACACAATCTACATCAACTTGCCCTGCCTTGCCCAAATTGGGTTGAAATCCATAATGGGTGGGGGGAGGAGCTACATATAAAATATTTGCCTGCATGTCTGTGACACCGGTGGTTGATGGAAATTTGGCTGCCCTTTCCCAGATGAATGAAGCTTCTAGGGCCAGATGTACCACCATTTTGTTTTGCGACCCGCAATTTGCAATTGTTTGTGAATCACAAATTGTGAGTTGCAAAACAAAATGTACAACATTGTCAACCGCACTGTTTGCGATTCGCAAATAGGTCGCAAGGGACCTGCCATATCAATATTCATGAGGCAGGTCACAATTTGCGACCCATTTGCGAATGGTAACAACCACAGGGTTGCTGGCCTCCTGGGGTCAGCAGACCATCATGTCTGTGATTGCTTTGTCAATAAAGCATTTATTTTAAAAAATGCAGCCTGTTTTCCTTAAAGGAAAATAGGCTGCACTTGAAAAACAAAAATGAAAAAATGTTGTCGCCCCATTCACAAAGGGAGAGGGCTCCCCCTCCTGTTTGCGAATGGGCTACCACCACTTTGCTCTCCGTTGGTTGAGTTATAATTCCTAACCCAGGTTAAGGACCCTCTCTTGGAGGTTCGGTGTCCAATGACCTCACGTGAGGGTTGTACATACCAGACGCCCATCGCTCCCTGTGGTCTCCATGGGAGACAGTACATTCCAAACCCCCAAACCCCTCCAAATCTTTTAACTCAGTGAAAATGTCTCAGAGCTATAACGCACTAGTAGCCCTGTTAGTGGTCAGTGAGGGACATCTGAGCCGTGCGGTGACAGGTAGTAGTTATGCCACTGCTGGACCCCCGCTCGTCCATGTCAGTGTCCTCCCTTGGTCCGGCCATGACCATGGTAAGTGAACAGTGACCTGACTGCCACTCATGAGCTGAGGACGAGCTGATCTCACACATCCAGCCCTCATGCAGAGGGAACCATAGGGTCCAGCTGGGCAACCCCCCCCAATAGCGAAGGGGTGACCTACACAAAAAGTACACACCCATCAGTCACACATTCATCGGGCAAGAGACTGGATTATTACAGATCCTACCCTCCTACAAACCTTACACGAGAACATCTAAAGCCAACAGGTTCCTTAACTTGCTCTACTCCTTTCTCAGGGCCACTGGAAGTACGTGATTATGAGGCAGATGAAATTTTCGCATAATTATCGATTTGCCACAATCGCCACATAATCCATCATCTGCTGCATAATCTGCAGATTTTAAGAAAAACATTTTTCTAGCTGAAATGGCTCAAAAGTTACTAAAAATGCAGCAATACGTGTTGCAGCGTTGTTGCAGTTCACAAATGGACTTGTCACTTTTTTGTTGCTTATTGCTATATTTGGGTATTAAACTAGTACTATTGAGGTGCAGCCAATGCCCAGACAGTGTTACTAAGTTTAAAATTATGAAATAATGAAGTAATACTATTACAAAATGCGCTGTATTATGCCACATAATTTAGCTTTTCTTGCCACATCATTTGGCCCCCTGCCGCCGCAATATTCCAGTGGCACTGACTATAACAACATGCAGTGACCGCAGACAATAGATGTGAGAAGTGAGTGGCTATCATTCCCTACGTCTACTCAATGTTTCTTTATGCATCTTATGTTGGTTCCTACATGAACTCTAGAAATATCAATCATTAAAGTGAATTCTCAGTCCCTGGATATCTCTTTCCGCGTAAGCTGATGCTTTTGTGGCGCCAAAAAGCTCTGGGGAATAAGCACTCAACAAATATACCTAACAACAGAATGTAACAAAAGAACTTCAAACCTGAGGCACTGTTCTCCTAGACCAGTGGTTCCCAACATTTTGACTTCTGTGGACCCCCACTTTACCATTACTGGAGCTCGGGGACCCCTACTTGAATTATTGGAATCTGGGGACCCCCCCCACAAAGTCATTACTGAAAGGTGGGGGCCTGATCTGTTAATATTATTTAATTTTCTAATCAGTCGCGGACCCCCAGAGGAGGCTTTGCGGACCCCCAGGGGTCCCAGGACCACAGGTTGGGAGCCACTGTCCTAGACTATGCCTCTTGTTGCCAAGAAGCGCAACACTCACTTCGGGGTACCTGAAGTACCTAAGTACCTGAGTATGAGGGAGGAGCTCACAGGGCAACTCCAAAATGTTGAGTGCACCTGGGGGAGTCTACCCGGTGCCGAACCTCAGCTGGATGAGTGGCAGATGCGACTCTCGACTAGAGGCGGGCATAACTCGCATCATTCTGTGTAGCGTAGTCACGCTGAATTACCTAAAATTTCTGCAAGTTTACACTTGAATTACGCGAGAGCAGTCATTCTGCATTTAGTGCTATTTCTTAGCACAAAAATTCCTCCATGTGTGCACGCAAGGATGCATTTTGTACAAAGAAATAGCACGAATTGCAGCAGAACACGCCTAGTGAGCGTGAGCAGCCGCTTGTGCTCATGGGATTTCCCTCAATTTACTACCAGCATTTAGGGCTCTTTTCGGCAAGAAACAGTTTAAATGCAGCAGAACACGAAGAGTGTGAGCGGCCCCTCTCGCTCGCTAATTATGCTCTTGTGGTAAGATTTTTCCTTAAAAGATTATTCCTGACTATACAAGCAGGAGTAATCACATGATTATTTGTAATTCCGCATCAAAGAGTAACGTGGAATAACAAAAATTACTTCTATTAATCCACTTTCATCAAAATTGTGGCCAAGCCTACTCTTGTCGCGACCGCCTCTCTCCTTTAAACGTTGACTTTCAACACGAGCTGTCACCTGTTTCTACTCAGTCTATCCACAACATTCAACTCTGACATCACAGCTAGGCAGCCAATCAGAGCAAGCGCAGATAATGCAGAGCTCACATACTCTACCCATCATCAGCCTTATGTAAATATCAATCAATCAGCAGTTGTAGAGTGCGGCACTGTCACCCTGTGGGGTATCTGGGCACTGGGGTGCGAGGTATCAGTCGCACGTATCACCCATCAATCCCACCCTCACCCTGTAGAATATCCCTGTGTCTCTAGAGGGATAAACCCTCAATAGTGACATATACACTCAGGGGGGTAGGACTAGCCACAACTTACGCTTTACATGCGCCTTATACCCAAACTGACAGGTGGGCGCTATAGTGGGGCTCTTGATCTTGGGTTAGTAAAGGGGGTTCAGGTAGTATCCTGAATGAGACTCTGGAGGTGATGTTCTTGTAGATTCTACCCCTCCATTGATTGTCATCATGCACCTGGGCCTCCCAGTAAATACTTAATGTAGCGCCTTGAGTCATCGCCCCTGCTCCAGAGGTTCTTCGAGCCGGGCTTTGAAGATTGGGACATGACTGCTGAGGGGGTCTCTGGGGTACCATCATGGGTGGGATGCAGCAAGCCTTATTTCACAGTATGCCACAGGAGGAGGGGTAGAGAGAGATGATGACCAAGCAGGTTCAGGGCAGGGAGGGAATCCACTCAGAGGACAGTGATCACTGATGGAGAGGTCTGTGCACTCCCACAGGGTGCAAGATGGAGAGACCCACTTAGACTCAGGTCGATAAAGATGGGAGCAAAAGAGGAGGTAAGTAAAGAATACAGGGCGATACAAGGAGGGATACTGGGCATAGATGCAGGGGATGGTGCATGTCTTGTTACAGAACAGCTATCTGGTAGAGTGGCAGAGATGGAGCATGGCAGCTGCAGGGCAGAGTCAGGGAGGATGTGTTGGGGTGCTTTAGGGCAGGTGCATACAAAGAAGAGACAGTGATCAGCTGTTGAAACTCACATTTTGATCTGTATGGCAGATCTGCTGTCCTCGCCCATGAATGACACTTCGATGATGGTGCTGGTGCTTCGGGGATTGTTCAGCTGAAAGTCCACCACACTGTGAAACACTGCCAGGAGGAAAGAGACACAGTCATACGCAAGGACGTTTATCCTTCAACAATGTCACAGGAACCTTCCCTTCTTCATGGTGCATTAGTGCAGGGCTTCCTTGGTGCCCCCCTTGTGCTTCCAGAGACTGATGTGCTGATGTGTCCTCCTGCAGAGGTCCTCTCTCTCACCCAGTGACTCAGGTTCTTATGTCTAACCCACATCCTAACCTGAAGCACTCCTCTGTATCTTGCACAGCGACAGCCCCATAGTTTCTCTTCAACACACACTACTCCTTAGGCTTGCTGCCTCCCTTGCTCTGATATCACGACACATCCTGCAGGACTGTCACCATGAGTGTGACCTGTGCTAAGTCATTAATGTACAAAGGACAGATGATGGACGGAATGCTAAACAGTGTCAAACATTCACCCCCAGGCACATAGCGGGGACTAAACACATCCTTGTTTTTTGCTGCCCATGCCATTCCAGTTTGGACCCAGCCATATGCAAATCAGCCTTGACCCTGCTCCCCATGGGAACAGTCCAGCCTGAACTGCCAGGCCAGGTCCTCCCTGGACCAGAAACAAGCATCCTGGTACCAGTTTTGGGGTATCACCCCGTATCAGCCAGGCTAACTTGAACCCAGTGGGGCGCAGTGAGCATGCGAGCCATGTTTGGGCTTACCCTTCCCACTTAGGGAGACAAATGCAAAAAGAACATGCGATGGACGGAATGCTGAACAATGTTGGACCTGGCCTGGCAGTTCGGGCTGGACTGTTCTCATGGGGAGCAGGGTCAAGACTTGCACATGGCTGGGTCCAAACTGGGGTGTCACGGTGAGTAAAGACCACAATGGATAAACCCAGATTTGTGACTGGGGGTGAATGTTTGATTTGTTCAGCACTCCGTCCATCATCTGTTCTTTTTGCTTCAGTCATTAATGTAGGTTTGGAATCTTATTGGTCAAGTCTAAGTGGTGTTTAACTTTTCAAACATCCCCTCACCCAACTGTGTAGGATATCGGAAGGGCCTGTAATGGAGGCCAGCTTCTCTCTAATGTATATAGTACAAAGTCCTTGATTAAACGTAGCAGAGATGGCAGGGTGCCGGGTGAGGGAAGGCATGCTTGGCAGTATGGGATGGCAGAACAGCAGATATGAGGTGTTTGGTGTGGGATAATGGCAGGAAGCCAATGGCCTGGCTCTACATGGGGGAGGGGGAGTTAGATTATGGCAACATTCAATGTATAGATAAGTTTAATGGGGGGGGCGATGGCACTGCAATAGAAGCAAGACTGAAAACGCACCACTCTGAAATTCTTTAGGTGCCTAAATGCATAAACACTGCTAACTACTGAATTTCACACACTAAAATACACCATAATTGACAAAAGTAAATGCTTAATCAGGAATCATTTTGTATAATGCACTCTAATGAAATTGGCCTGCATTAGCACCCCTGAAGAAAGTCCTGCTTAACCATTTTTGAACCATGAGCCATATTACACAAAATGCTTTGCCCCTTGAGAACCTGGTATTCAAGAAAGGATGGTAGATGCATGCGCTGCCCACATCGTGGATGAAGCTGGCACAAAATATGCACAGACGTGATCTCAGATTGCTGCCGTATTCGTATGTGTTGTGGCCCAAAGCAAATGAGGGAATACCTCTGCCTTTTCACCCTTGCTTTATGACAGATATAGGCACGGGGGCAAAGATCCCATCAGTGGGTACGCTGGTTGTGCACCATATATGGGTGGAGGAGTCCGTGCACCCCCGGGCGGAAACCCCTGGGAGGGTGTCACAGGCTTCACCCGCCAGTGTAGGGATCTCTGCTTCTCTCTGAAAATGAGTCCAGTGGAAGTGAAAGGTCTGCAGTTTCAATCAATCAATCAGGATTTGTAAAGTGCAGCTAATCACCCAACAGGGTATCCAGGCACTTGCAGGTCCCAGAGAAAGTTGTGAAAAACGAGGGACAAGCAGGCCGATGGCACAAAAAATGGGGGGGGGGGGAAGCAAGGAGAAAGCAGTGAGAATGAGGGAAAAGCAAGAACACAGCACGGGGAGAGGTGGGTCTGGGACTTTCAAACCACGGCTCTGCCTTTCACTGATCTGTTCTTACTAGTGCAGGTGTGACCTGCCAGAGGTCACCTGCACTGAGGAGTGCAGTGTTAAACTTACTGTCATGGTCTGAACCGGGCACCACCTCTTAAGGGCGCCCCCGTCCGGAGGCATGGACAGGGCACCCAATAGGTACCCCATATGCACACACTTGATTCAGCGCCTGCCAGTCTCTTGGGGCAGTGGTGTAAGGATTGAAGGACTGTGTACTCCAGGGAAGGGGTGTAGGCATGCCTAGGCAGGCTCCAGAGGTGAGTGAATGTCTAATGAACAGGACACCAGTGATGCCCGTGTGGTGGGGCTGTGCTCGCTGCAGATGGACCACGGTTCATCCAGGCTGGTCGCTCTTGAAGCACACAAGGGTTATCACTTCTGTGGAAGTTCATGAACTTTGGGACCTTAGAAGACGCCCAGAGCACGTTGACTGCTTTTCCCACTAAGTCCATTGGTTGTTGGTAGCCTTGTGTACTCAACCTTCGAAGAATTTTGCAGTAAACTGCTGGAAGTTGCGCATTGGATGAACATCCATGTGCACTCTCCCCCAGGACCTTTGGACCACGGTGAGGTATGTGGAGCTGACTGGAATAACCTGACATTCCAAAATATTGTGGTTTGGCGTAAATTCTTCTAAGTCCAGCCACCCAGATGTACAACATACAAATTCTCCAAACGGGCCATTGCAGCAGTCAATGGATGGACTCCCCCAAATTTGACACCTTAGACAGAATGTTGCATCCATCTAATTGCCATATTTGGGAAGTAGTGCTGAATCCGCAAAATGGCATCACGGGCGGGATGCAGAGGCCCCAAGGAATGGTAATAGTGAAGTGAACCAAGGACACCCCAAAATGGCTCGATCAGTGGGGTAGTGATAATTTATGAAATGGACTGCAGGAAGACTGCAGCATATTCCAGAAGGCTAAGGACATGGACAAGTATTCTCCAGGAGGGGTAGGGGCTGGAGGAACCAGGGGACCCCAAAGACTAATGCTTCAAAAGGGAGGATGCATGGCCACCCGTCGCTTGGGTTTTGTGGGTGATTTGTTTTCCTTCTACTAGTGGCAAAGTGATACATTAAAAAAAGGCCTGGGTGAAATTCTAATTTTGATAACTTTGCATAATGAAATGATTAGAATAACATAATTACACCACATCGTGTAATTTTGAGCAAACATTTTCTGTTTGGGTAATTTTCTAACCTGAGAGTCATTTCAGGTACAATTTTTACCTGAGCAGACCGTTCGGGTAACTTTTGAGAGTGGAACTATAAATCTGAATGTTTTGAACATGAGCAGCAGTTCCTTTAACGTGGGCGATCAAGAAAGGTTTAGGCAGATCTTTTTACACACTGAACCATTTGGGTAGACTGTGAGTGCAAACTACAGATCTGTACACAAGCACCAGTATTCTGAATGCAACCAACTGGAAATCAACTGAAAATCACATTTGTGAGTTATGATTTTACCCAAAGGGTGCATTCAAGTAATTATTGAGCGTGAGGTACAGTTTGTGCACTCTGGCAGAGGAAGTCTGTTCTAAGTCTGGACTGTGAATGGAGTTGTTAAGGAAAAGCAACAGAAGTGGAAGCTGATACACACAGCAGATCAGCACTCCAGCTTCAGCTGGTGGCACAACAGTGCAACTCAAGAAAGCTGACAATACAGAACAGCTGAGGGTGTGACAAGGGTACTCAGAGACACAAGTCAGTGATTCTTTTTAGAGAGGCTCATCAGAGATACAGGATGTGGAGCTGTTTATGTAATTTTAAATAAGTGGAAAAGCTCTGTTATACATGATGTGCTAATGAATATAAATTACATCTCTGAGTTTTGTGCTCCATTGGTCCTTGCATTCATTAGAAGTTTAAACACAGGAAGCGCTGTCGTTCTCCCCCACCCTTCCATGACCACCTACCGCAGTACGGCGCTGTGTTTCTGGTCATCAGGTACACCTGCGTCTGGCCGCTGAGCTCTCCCACTGGGACGCCACCTCTTTCCATAATTCCTACAGAGCAGAGAATGAGAAAGCAGGTGATCAGAGATTCAGGTCTGCAGCTCTCTTGGGATGTGCTGGCTGCATCCTCAACCCCAAGGCCCACTTCCTGCCAGTTTGGGGGTTTCCAGCCTTTTGGGGTGCTGCCACAATACAGAAGGTGCTTGACATGCTAGAGGCACATCTGAGGTCAGGACAGTTTTTATCACAAATAGTGTAAGAGAACATTGCAAAATCATTACTTAGTATTCGCCACCAATGATGGTCATGCACATTTGTTATCCAAAGGCGGGTAGGATAATCCTCACCTCCTCAGTAGAACTGAAAATCTTTGAGTCATTAGCTAGAAGATTTATTTAAATCTATGTCAGGCCTGGAGGCTCAGATTATGCTTGTTCAAAGCTGTTTTAACACCAATGATGCAAAGTCAACAATGGGTTTTAAATAACATGATGTCAAAGTTGAATCCGAAGATCAATCCGCTGCCGTCATGACGTCCTCCAGCCTAGAACCCAAAGTGTAAGATTTGGAATCCAGAGCCGCTTCTCAGAGTACTCCCCACAGGTACTATCATCGATTCCTGCTTCCGCCACAAGCAATTTCACCCATTTGGAAAGCCTAACACAAGGAAACGATCAAAGCGCAATACCTGGTACCATCTTCTGAGGCCACGAGACAACAAACCACACACAATTTAGGGTCATCAGAAGAAACTGGGATATGAAATACATTTTGAATATGTATTAGTCCTTTTGGGGGGTATGTAAAGAAATGCCTTCAGGCAAAAATTCTCTGCCTGCTAAGTCCAAGGCTTTCACATCAGACACTCATCTAAATGAAGCCAGGCATAAGAGCATTGTCAACTTTGCTGAAAGCTGCTTTTGAGACATATCATCATCGGCAGGCAATCTCTCAAGAAACCTCAGTTCCACACTCACAGCCCAGGGAACAGAATACCTGGAAGCAGGAAGATTTAACAATCATGGGCCATATCTATCGTGCATTTACAGGTTGCAAACAGCCCGATTCGCAGAATCGGGCCGTTTGCCATTGGTAAAATGCATTTTGATATGTATGAATTTCGATTTACGATTTGGTAACATGTTACCGAATCACACATTGGAATTGTGAATACATACCAATTTGGTATTAGGAAGGGCCGAGATCAAGGCGTCTCTTCCTGCTACCGAATTGTAGCGCTTTGCAAGAATGTTTTCTGATGAAACGCAGTCGCAAAACATTCACATTTTACCACCTACTTCAAGTAGGTGGGAAACATTCACGAATGGGAAGGGGTCCCCTGTGGGAATGGTACGAAAACGTTTTTTAAGAGCAGGCAGTGGTCCCACGGACCGCAAACTCTTAAAAAATAAAAACAAAACTTTAAACTTTTCTTTTTTTTAAACGCATCCTGTTTTCCTTCAAGAAAAATGGGCTGCATTTACAGAAAAAGGATTACTTTATTAAAAGCAATCACAGACATGGTCGTCTGCGGATCTCAGCAGGCCACCATTCCTGTGATGTTTGCGTTTCCTAATGGGTCGCAAATTGCTACCTGCCTCATTAATAATAATGGTGTAGGTCGATTTGCAACCCGTTAGGGAACACTAAATGAAACTCATGAAGTTTCACACATGAGAATAGCGATTACCTAATTGCGATTCACAGGGAATCACAATTAGATAATCCCTATTTAAAATAATGATACATCTGGCCCCTAATCCTTAAAACCAAGGGATGTTCCCTTACTGACTTACTAGCTACAGAGGCATAATCCATAGAAAAAGCCAACTGAAAATTGTTTACTGATCCGTAATCCAGTCCATGTGAAGCTAGCTTGGAATAAATGTTTATAACCAGCTGTATATCTGCCTTCATGGGATCCACATCTTGTTCGACAAACCAACATACCAGTCTCTTCCAGGAAGAAGAGTTTCTTTTATGGGTACCACAGAACCATACTTGCTAAATGTGAAACACAGAATTTTCTGAAATTCTTGGCGTCTGGCAACGGCCCCTGAAAAGTTCCATGCTGTTAGGCATAGTTGGCCTGCCAGTGTTAGTGGGTGGAACTGGTCCATTGAGACCATCAGGAGATCCAGAGAGGGAGGAATTATAACTGCGGAGTTCCATGGCATTTTCGGAAGAAGCAGGATCCAGCTTTTCAATTCAGAGTCATCAGCACCAGATGCACCATCTGCCTCCTCGTCTGGGATGCAAGAGATCATCATGAATGGCAGAAAGGCATATGTGAGGATCGTGGTGAATTCTATGGTAGAGAGACCTACCATGTAATACACTCGCAAAACTGTCTTGGGTCGGAATGCTTTGGTGAAGGCTAGTGTCTCTCTTGGGTAACCAATCTAGACTCGGGTGACACTCCCAGGTCGAGCAGACTTGGTTGAAACACTTGATCATTAAGGACTGGTTTCTTGCGTCACCCAGCGGCAGTCAGTGACGATATTGAGCAAGTGGCTACTGACTTGCCGGAATGGGCATCTTGAGCTTTGATGGCCCTGGTGCTGGTTCCGGGGGGTCAGTTGACTGACCCTTGGAGTCACTTATTTGGTCTGGAGCTCAGGAGCAACGTTTCCCCAAGCCAGGAGCCACAGGCACACTCCTCTCTGTGCTAGCCCAAGGTGCGGCAGGTGCAGCCTCTCTTGCCGGGTCCAGCGTTCAGCAGGACAGTTCTCCTTTGGGCCTTTCTCCAGTTCTGTCATGATCTGAGCTTCATGGGGCCAGAAGTGCAATATTTATGTCCAGAAAGTGCCATGGGGAATGTTGCAGTCACTATCCAGTGGGCTACCAGGATCCCTTCCACCCTGTGATGACTTCTGGCTGTATGTGGCATCTAGCAATCCCAGGGTGCACAATTCTGCCCACTTCCAAGATGGATGAGCCTGTCCTCAGATGTTAAGAGCTTGGTAGTCCACCCTAGAAGTGTGGCTACCTGTGGGTTACACGCCCAAGCGAAAACCGGTTTGGGCGCTGGTCTCCCCGCTCTGTTTCCAGCTCTTCTACCTCAACGAAGGGGACCCTTCAAGAGTGTGGTCACCATTTGCCCACCAAAGGTTGCTTTGTGTTTGAAGCCCACCCTGCAGTGGTTTCCTGCGATAAGGAGGTGACACCTCTCCCTGTAGCAGTCTCAAATACTCCTGAGCCTGGGTGTCATGCACCCTGCTCCCCAGGAGGACAGAAGGCTGTCTCTTGGCCAACAGCTGTGTGAAGCCACTGGACAACAGAGTGAAATATTCACATTAAATTCGACTTGGGCATCAAGTCAGCCTCAGTGCCACAATTACTTCGATCCCTTGGAGTACCCGTTTTAGTAGTCCCATTCAGAACTTAGCCGGGCTGAGAGGTCAGAAGGTGACTCTGTTTTAGCCAATGGGGCTACTAATTTCTCACAGCAAAAACAACAATTTGGATGTTTTGCTATTAGGACACATTAAAATTATATGTCTTACTTAATAATACACAGTCCCCTGCCTTAGGACTCCTTGGGCCTTCCTTAGGGGAGACTTACATATATTGTTACACGAAGTGAGGGCTTTGCCACTAGTTTAGTAGTAGAGCATAGTTCCTGCAGCGATTCATGAACTTCTTTGTCAATATGGCATTGCTCTCGTAGAGAACAATTCAGAGGTCCGGACTGAAAAAAAAGAAAGGGAGTTCCATAAAACTGGAAGTGGAGTAACTGAATCCACCCCAGCTCGAGCATCTTGCATTAGCACGTGCTAAGCGTGCAGATACCAATGCACTCTTTATCCCCATCTCGGGTTACAAGCCACAGGCATGATGGTTACCTGTAAACCCTATGTTGGCATTGAAGCTTGCAGGACCTCAGCCTCCTCACCTGGCACCACTAGCATGCCCACCTCGAACGCAGGATGGACTAATGCTGCCTTCTCTGGAGCTGTCATAGCACCCACCCCTTGTCCATGACACATTTACCTTCAAGGAGCTTTGAAAGAAGGATAAGGCTGATGAGTGCCCCTTGTCTCATCCATATCCTCCAGAAACAACAGGTTGAAAAACGTGTTGCAAGGAGAGGTGGGCTTTCTCAACAGATGCAAAGTATTTAACACTTTCCCAAATCCTTAGCAATGGGATCTCCAAAGAGAAGAGATTCTGAGTTCAGGCCTGCTTCAGCTGACGCTGACTCTGTCAATGTGGGATTGATTCTTATGTGAAGGGAGTGATGCCTTCCTGCCGAAAGGGCACAGTCGTGTTACCAAGCAAGCACATGGCTCTCTGGGCCCAGCCCACAGCAATATCATAATTGATCCTTGAGCTTTCGCTGGTGGTTGAGGAGCCGTGTCAACCTGAACTTTTTCTGATGTCCAAGCTACCAATTGTATTTGGGAATGAACAGCCATCTGCAAATCAGAAGGGTGTAACTACAGAGACCAGTTCGGACCAATCAGAATTGCTGAAGGAGGCTGTTGATTTATACTCTTACAACAATCCTGATTGCCTGCTATCAGCCAATCAGAATGGGACTCCCTAGTTAGACTATTCTGACTTTTGCCCTATCCCTGCCCAGCCATCCTGTCATGGACTCTTCTGTGACTGAAGGGATAGGCTGGCAGGTAATCTTCCAGTGGTTTGTAGTTCACTGGGAGATTACCGAATGCCTTATGCCTTTTTTCATCTGTGGTAAGCGAAAATACTAAAGAGATTTAATTTCATTTACAGCAGAACGAAAAATAAAATCACCTAGCCATATTCCTCTCCACTATAGCACTGTCCATCTGCACTCTAATAGATGCTGACTGTGTCTATTTATTTGGGTATGTTTGTTACCCAGCAACACAGACATGTACAGTGGACTTCCTAAAACTTTCACACTAGGTTAGTCTCCCTCTTTCATTTCCCTTTCAAAACGTTTGTTAAACTTTTAAAGTTATGCCATGGATTACCATTGTCTGCCATGTTATGATATACATATCCTACCATACAAGATGCCAAACTATGCCATACCAAAAAGCCATCAAAAAGTTTACCATATCATGCCATACTGTCCCCTACCAAAATATACCCAAACATACCATTCCATACCTATTCTGGGGCAGGTCTGGATGAGGTCACTAGAGCAGTTTAGACAGTCGCCGGCCGTGAAGTTCTTGTAGCTGGAACATGGAAACCCCACCAATGGACAGGAACTTTCCAAAGAACTTATGTAGATGGAGACGGCTCTCATGTGGTCGCAGATCAAATACTTGTAAACTGAAGAGAAATGAAATAAAACATACAGTCCATGGTGAATGTGGGTTAGAATTAGGGGTGGGTGGATCTCACAGAGTTTCACTCCATGGAATTCCAGGGAGCTACAGAAAAATTCCATGAGGTTCAGTGAAGTTTCTCTAAAGGATGGAAATGTGCATGTCATGCTGCAATTTAGTACCAGTTGTGTGAGCAGTGCTGAAAAATCAGCGGGTCTGGCACCATGTGGTGCACAACAGTGTGCGGCCATTCAAGCTGATTTTGCTGCTGCTTCAGTATAAAATCTACTCAAGGGTCAGCAAATCTCCTCAAGAAACTGCCAAATTCTGCCAATTCGACGGGTAGAATGAAACATTCCGCCCACCCCTAGTCAGACGCATGAGTTTTTGTCAGTGTAAACCTACTGGATGGTGCGTGTGAATGCCTTCTTATTCTACTGTGTGCCCTGCTCCATTTCTTTCAGGCCATGTATCCTTGACACAAATTAAGGTACCTTCCATGACTTTTGTACAGCGCCTTCGTAGCCAAAGAGCTTCTTCACAGCACTTATGTGATGCAGTGCATGTTTGTTTCAGGGATTGTGGTATATTTCAGCTTTTGCATTTATTAGCAATACATATGTAACTAGAAGATTACAACCGCACGGAGTAAGGGTCGGTATCATTAATGGTAAACACATACACATAGAGAGCAAGAGCACAGGCAGAGCATCCAATGGCTACAAGTTAGAGGACAAACCCTGGCACAGAGGGTGGGAGGATGTTTCATGGCATCAGTAAGCAAAGAATCAGGTGGTACTGAAGAAGCTGCACCATGAATAGGGGATTAGACTAACAGGTGCTTCTCAAGGAGCCTGTGGAGGCATTTGAAGCTCTATCAGGAAGGTGCATTTTTAACAAGTGTAGGGAAGAAGAGTTGCCATGGAGCCATACGTTGTCTTTCTTCCCATCCTAAGGATTACGTGTTTCCTTTTGTGTGGCTATGATCCAGAGTGCAGTACCATCCAAGCCTCAGAGTCATAGAAATGGGTTCTGTCTGCATGGTGTGCGGTCATCTTGGGAAGAGCAAAGTCATCAGTGCCTCCTTGAATTCCAGATGGTGTTAACTGTTTCTCGTCTTTGCTGGGGAACAATTTCAGAGTTTTGTTGCTTGCACAAAGAAGTACATTCCAGCTTTTTGTATGGAGAGGTGGTCCATTGGGGTATCTGTCTACAGTAGAAAGCTCTCTCCTATGAACCTCTTTGCAGCTGCACCTTGGTGATGGTAGATGATAGATGGCCCAGTAAGTGAAGTAGAGAGTTTTGCAGACCTGGTCTAGAAGTGGAAACCAGTGAAGCACAAGGAGAGCAGGAAAGATCTGGTCACATGGATGAAGGTGTAAGAGTTACCTTGCTACCACTTATGCTCCTGAGAGCTCCCCAGGTAGAGACCATCCGTATAGTCAAGACGAAAAAGGTTGACGGAAGTCACAACCTGGGGCTTGAGGGAAACTTTGATGCAGGAGTCTTTATGTGACTTGGAGGATCAGGGATACGCTTGAATCCATGTTCACTCCCAGATTTTGGACTTCCATTGACGTCGAAGGTGGTACACTGGATTGCTGGGCCCCATGGGTGTAGGCTGGTAGATCTTCTATTCTTCACACGTTAGGATCTCTATTTTGAAGAAGTTAAGTTTAAGATGAGTTTCAGCATCCACTTGTTGTTTTCCAGGAGGCAGGGTCTAGTCTTCATGTGTCTACACCCACTGTGTTTTCCAGATTTTAGATGATACGAGTGTTGTGGATGCAGATGCAGGATGGTGAGTTGAAGGACTTGATGAGGCATCAGTTGAAGAGAAGAGAGACGACTGAGTCTTGAAGTATTCCAGCGTTGATACTGACAGGAAGAGATGTAAATGGAGGTACCAGGATGATGCTGAGTTTGTCAGGGAGGTGGAGAGAAATCCCATCAAGGATGCTTCCCTCGATGCTAAGTTCATTTAGTCTGATTGATAATTATGCATAATTGACTTATGTTGATGGCTTCAGTAGGGGCATGTGACGAAGGTTCAGTTGATGAAACTGTGTGACGATTGGTCTTTCTCATGTAACATTCATGTAACAGTTGCTGTTTTATTGCTCTTTTCTCAAGTATGCATATAACAGCATATAACAGCACAATACATGCTCTACCTTCTCCTTCTAGCTAGTACTTTTGTATTTCTTTTTTACTCTTCTCCAATACTGTTAATGCCCTGGGGCCATTTAGTTTTCTACTTTATTGTACTTTCAATGATGAAACAATTCTTTTTTTCTTAAGGAGTATTTTAACATTTGTATGTGGTCAGATCTTCTAACCATAAGCTCTTGTTGATGTTTTCACTTACAAACTCATACCTGAACAGGAAATCTTGAGCATGTCTTGGGCATGTCACCTGATTATATATACACCTAGAGCGCTTACAATTTCGGGGAGATGGACAGCCGGGCTGGTCTTTGCCTCCGTTGATGTAGTAGTCAATGTGTCCCACTGGAATCCTGATTCCAAAGTCTGTAAAAGAAAGAAAAATCCATGAAATCCCAACTCCCTCAACAAAAAACATGGATTCTGCATCTTTCCACCCTCTCAAAGGCCCAAGAAACAGAGTGGCTCCCTGAGGAGTCACCATGAGGCAAGATGTGTACAGCAGAATCCTGCAACTTGCAAGAAGGCTCCCGAGTCCACGCACATGAGCACACTGGACCTTGAGCCATCTGGCAAGCCTGCATGTACGCTTAACCCAACACAGTCATAGACTTTATCCTTGAAATCTATATGAAGGGGGTTGGCCTTTGCCACAATAGACACCTGCAACACATTCCTAAAACTATACATTCTCCATACAGTAGTTATCGTTGCACAGTTCATGACTGAGCCCACCCAGCACTACTTCTGCGTTACTGAGGGAAACCATCCCACACACACTAGAATTCCTCTTTCCAAAGCTTCTCAACAAGACACAAAAATCAGTGCATCCTAAGATCTTTTGGGACACTGAGCAAGACATCTTTTGGGGCCCACTGTTGGGAACAGCGTTGCAATTATTATCATTTTTCAGGTAGTTTAAGCACTACTGATACTAAACAACACTAAATTACTCTAGGAAGGTACCCTCTTTCTTGACATGGTTACCCCCTTTTTCTGCCTGATGTCAGTGTGATTGACTGTGTTCACTGGGATCCTGCTAACCAGGACCACAGTGATTATGCTCTCTGTAGGAGGCTGGACTGGCTTGTAGTGAGTACCAAGGGGTACTTGCACCTTGCACCAGGCCCAGTTATCCCTTATTAGTGTATACGGTGTCTAGCAGCTTAGGCTGATAGAAAATGGAAGCTTAGCAGAGCAGCTTAGGCTGAACTAGGAGACGAGTGAAGCTCCTACAGTACCACTAGTGTCACTTGCACAATATCATAAGAAAACACAATACACAGATGTACTAAAAATAAAGGTACTTTATTTTTATGACAATATGCCAAAAGTATCTCAGTGAGTACCCTCAGTATGAGGATAGCAAATATACACAAGATATATGTACACAATACCAAAAATATGCAGTATAGTATTAGAAAACAGTGCAAGCAATGTATAGTTACAATAGGATGCAATGGGGACACATAGGGATAGGGGCAACACAAACCATATACTCCAAAAGTGGAATGCGAACCACGAATGGACCCCAAACCTATGTGACCTTGTAGAGGGTCACTGGGACTGTAAGAAAACAGTTAGGGTTAGAAAAATAGCCAACCCCAAGACCCTGAAAAGTGAGTGCAAAGTGCACTAAAGTTCCCCAAAGAGCACAGAAGTCGTGATAGGGGAATTCTGCAGGAAAGACCAAAACCAGCAATGCAACAACAATGGATTTCCAGACGAGGATACCTGTGGAACAAGGGGACCAAGTCCAAAAGTCACGACCAAGTCGAGAGTGGGCAGATGCCCAGGAAATGCCAGCTGTGGGTGCAAAGAAGCTGCTACTGGACAGTAGAAGCTGAGGATTCTGCAGGAACGACAAGGGCTAGAAATTTCTCCTTTGGAGGATGGATGCCCCACATCATGGAGAGTCGTGCAGAAGTATTTTCCTGAAGAAAGACCGCAAACAAGCCTTGCTAGCTGCAAGTCGTGCGGTTAGGGTTTTTGGATGCTGCTGTAGCCCAGGAGGGACCAGGATGTTGCCAATTGCGTCAGGGGACAGAGGGGGCACCCAGCAAGACAAGGAGCCCTCTCAGAAGCAGGCAGCACCCGCAGAAGTGCCAGAACAGGCACTACAAAGAGGAGTGAAATGGTGCTCACCCGAAGTTGAACAAAGGAGTCCCACGCCGCCGGAGGACAACTCAGGAGGTCGTGCAATGCAGGTTAGAGTGCCGTGGACCCAGGCTTGGCTGTGCACAAAGGATTTCCGCTGGAAGTGCACAGATGCCGAAGTAGCTGCAAAAGTCGCGGTTCACAGCAATGCAGTCTGGCGTGGGGAGGCAAGGACTTACCTCCACCAAACTTGGACTGAAGAGTCACTGGACTGTGGGAGTCATTTGGAAAGAGTTGCTGGATTCAAGGGACCTCGCTCGTCATGCTGAGAGGAGACCCAGGGGACCGGTGATGCAGTTCTTTGGTGCCTGCGGTAGCAGGGGGAAGATTCTGTCGACCCACGGGAGATTTCTTCGGAGCTTCTAGTGCAGAGAGGAGGCAGACTACCCCCACAGCATGCACCACCAGGAAAACAGTAGAGAAGGCGGCAGGATCAGCGTTACAGAGTTGCAATAGTCGTCTTCGCTACTTTGTTGCAGTTTTGCAGGCTTCCAGCGCGGTCAGCAGTCGATTCCTTGGCAGAAGGTGAAGAGAGAGATGCAGAGGAACTCTGATGAGCTCTTGCATTTGTTATCTAAGGAAATCCCCAAAGCAGAGACCCTAAATAGCCAGAAAAGAGGGTTTGGCTACTTAGGAGAGAAGATAGGCTAGCAACACGTGAAGGAGCCTATCAGAAGGAGTCTCTGACGTCACCTGCTGGCCCTGGCCACTCAGAGCAGTCCAGTGTGCCAGCAGCACCTCTGTTTCCAAGATGGCAGAGGTCTGGAGCACACTGGAGGAGCTCTGGGCACCTCCCAGGGGAGGTACAGGTCAGGGGAGTGGTCACTCCCCTTTCCTTGGTCCAGTTTCGCGCCAGAGCAGGGTTGAGGGGTCCCTGAACCGGTGTAGACTGGCTTATGCAGAAATGGGCACCATCTGTGCCCATGAAAGCATTTCCATAGGCTGGGGGAGGCTACTCCTCCCCAGCCTTAACACCTTTTTCCAAAGGGAGAGGGTGTAACACCCTCTCTCTGAGGAAGTCCTTTGTTCTGCCATCCTGGGCCAAGCCTGGCTGGACCCCAGGAGGGCATAAACCTGTCTGAGTGGTTGGCAGCAGCAGCAGCTGCAGTGAAACCCCGGGAAAGGCAGTTTGGCATTACCCGGGTCTGAGCTACAGACCCGTGGGATCATGGGATTGTGCCAACAATGCCAGGATGGCATAGAGGGGGCAATTCCATGATCATAGACATGTTACATGGCCATATTCGGAGTTACCATTGTGAAGCTACACATAGGTATTGACCTATGTGTAGTGCACGCGTGTAATGGTGTCCCCGCACTCACAAAGTCCGGGGAATTTGCCCTGAACAATGTGGGGGCACCCTGGCTAGTGCCAGGGTGCCCACACACTAAGTAACTTTGCACCTAACCTTTACCAGGTAAAGGTTAGACATATAGGTGACTTATAAATTACTTAAGTGCAGTGGTAAATGGCTGTGAGATAACGTGGACGTTATTTCACTCAGGCTGCAGTGGCAGTCCTGTGTAATAATTGTCAGAGCTCCCGATGGGTGGCAAAAGAAATGCTGCAGCCCATAGGGATCTCCTGGAACCCCAATACCCTGGGTACCTCAGTACCATATACTAGGGAATTATAAGGGTGTTCCATTATGCCAATGTAAATTGGTGAAATTGGTCACTATCCTGTTAGTGACAATTTGGAAAGAAATGAGAGAGCATAACCACTGAGGTTCTGGGTAGCAGAGCCTCAGTGAGACAGTTAGTCATAACACAGGTAACACATTCAGGGCACACTTATGAGCACTGGGGCCCTGGCTGGCAGGGTCCCAGTGACACATACAACTAAAACAACATATATACAGTGAAAAATGGGGGTAAGATGCCAGGCAAGATGGTACTTTCCTACACAACCTCCCCCCCCCCCCCCGAAACGAAGGACAATAAGACTAGTCATTACCTGATGGGTCTTCATTGTCTAAGTGGAAATATCTGGAGAATCCATCTGCATTGGAGTGGGTACTCCCAGGTCTATGTTCCACTGTATAGCCCATTCCCTGTAGGGATATGGACCACCTCAACAATTTAGGATTTTCACCTTTCATTTGTTTTAGCCAAAGTACAGGTTTGTGGTCTGTCTGAAAAATGAAGTGAGTGCCAAACAGGTATGGCCTCAACTTCTTCAGTGCCCAGACCACAGGAAAGGCCTCCCTCTCTATGGCAGACCAACGCTTTTCTCTAGGGGTCAACCTCCTGCTGATAAAAGCAACAGGTTGATCCGGACCCTCAGAATTAAGTTGTGATAAGACTGCCCCTACCCCTAATTCAGATGCATCAGTTTGGACAATGAATTTCTTGGAGTAACAGGGGCTTTTCAGGACAGGTGCAGAGCACATGGTCTGCTTCAGCTCCTCAAAAGCTTTCTGACAGCTAGCTGTCCACAATACCTTCTTAGGCATTTTCTTTGAAGTGAGGTCATTAAGAGGGGCTGCAATGGAGCCATAGTTGTTTATGAACCTCCTGTAATACTCAGTGAGGCCTAAAAAGGCTCTCACCTGAGTCTGAGTAGTAGGGGGAACCCAATCTATAATAGTTTGGATTTTCCCCTGAAGTGGTGCAATCTGTTCCCCATCAACAAGGTGTCCCAGATAAACCACCTTTCCCTGCCCTATCTGGCACTTTGAAGCCTTGATAGTGAGGCCTGCCTTTTGCAGGGCCTCCAAAACTTTCTATAGGTGGACCAGGTGATCATCCCAGCTGGAGCTAAAGACAGCTATATCGTCCAGATATGCTGCACTAAAAGCTTCCAGCCCTTGCAGGACTGTGTTCACCAACCTCTGAAAAGTGGCAGGTGCATTTTTCAACCCAAAAGGCATTACTGTGAATTGGTAATGGCCTCCTATGGTTGAAAATGCAGTTTTTGCTTTTGCATCTTCTGATAATTTGATCTGCCAATACCCTGCAGTCAAGTCAAAAGTGCTTAGATACTTGGCAGATGCCAGTGTATCTATGAGCTCATCTGCCCTGGGTATAGGGTGAGCATCAGTTTTGGTTACCTGGTTGAGACCTCTGTAGTCAGCACAAAACCGCATTTCCTTCTTTCCATCCTTGGAATGAGGTTTTGGTACACGTACCACAGGAGAAGCCCATGGACTTTCAGAGTGCTCAACCACTCCCAGTTCAAGCATTTTCTGCACCTCTTGCTTTATGCAGTCTCTGACATGGTCAGGCTGCCTATAGATCTTACTTTTGACAGGCAAGCTGTCTCCAGTATCTATAGTGTGCTCACACCAAGAAGTGGTACCTGGCACAGTAGAGAAGAGTTCAGAAAACTGACCCAGGAGATTTATGCAGTGGTCTTTCTGCTCAGCAGTAAGACAATCTGCCAAAACTACACCTTCCACTAGAGCATCTTGTTCCGTGGAAGAGAAGAGATCAGGGAGAGGGTCACTTTCTTCTTCCTGTCCCTCATCTGTTGCCATGAGCAGGGTGAGATCAGCCCTGTCATAGTAGGGTTTCAGGCGATTGACATGGAGCACCCTAAGGGGACTCCTGGCAGTGCCTAAGTCAACTATGTAGGTGACTTCACCCTTTTTCTCAACAATTATGTGGGGTCCACTATATTTATCTTGGAGTGCTCTTGGGGCCACAGGCTCCAAGACCCACACTTTCTGCCCTGGTTGGTACTGAACCAAAACAGCCTTCTGGTCATGCCATTGCTTTTGGAGCTCTTGGCTGGCCTGAAGGTTTTTACTGGCCTTTTTCATGTACTCAGCCATCCTTGATCTGAGGCCAAGTACATAGTCCACTATGTCTTGCTTTGGAGCTTTTAAAGGTTGTTCCCAACCCTCGTTAACAAGTGTTAGAGGACCTCTCACAGGGTGTCCAAATCGGAGTTCAAAGGGGCTGAAGCCCACTCCTTTCTGGGGTACCTCCCTGTAAGCAAAAAGGAGGCATGGTAAAAGGATATCCCATCTCCTGCGGAGTTTTTCAGGGAGTCCCATAATCATTCCTTTGAGAGTTTTGTTGAATCTCTCCACCAGTCCATTTGTTTGTGGATGATAGGGTGTAGTGAACTTGTATGTAACACCACACTCCTTCCACATGGCCTTTAAGTAAGCAGACATGAAATTGCTTCCCCTGTCTGATACCACCTCTTTTGGGAAGCCCACCCTGGAAAAGATTCCCAGGAGGGCCTTTGCCACTGCAGGAGCTGTAGTGGTCCTTAGAGGAATTGCTTCAGGATATCTGGTGGCATGGTCCACTACCACCAAGATAAACCTATTGCCTGAAGCAGTAGGAGGGTCAAGGGGGCCAACTATGTCAACCCCTACCCTTTCAAAGGGAACCCCAACCACAAGCAGTGGGATAAGGGGTGCCTTTGGAGTGCCACCTGTCTTGCCACTGGCTTGACAGGTTTCATAGGACTTACAAAATTCCTTTGTGTCCTCAGACATTCTAGGCCAATGAAACAAGGGAACAAGCCTGTCCCAAGTTTTCATTTGCCCCAAATGTTCAGCTAAGGGAATGTCGTGGGCTAGAGTTAGGAGGAACTTTCTGTACTCCTGAGGAATCACCAATCTCCTGGCAGCTCCAGGTTTTGGATCCCTTGCTTCAGTGTACAGAAGATTGTCCTCCCAGTGAACTCTGTGAGAGTCACTGACATCCCCATTTGCTTGTTTGACAGCTTGCTGTCTTAGACCCTCTAGTGTGGGACAGGTATGCTGTGCCACACTCAGCTCCTCCCTGGCAGGCCCCCCTTCACCCAAAAGCTCAGCAGTGTCTGCTTCCAGCTCCTCTGGTGTAGGTTCTGCACAGGGTGGAAATTCTTCTTCCTCAGAAGTAGAATCCACTGTAGAGGGAGGGATAGTAGGTAGTGCTTTACTTCTACTAGCCCTAGCTTTAGGGAGCACTTGGTCCATTCTTCCAGGATCCAAGTCATCCTGTCCTTTTTGCTTTTTGGCCTGAGCCCTGGTTAAAGCAACAATATGCCCTGGGATGCCCAGCATTGCTGCATGGGCCTCCAACTCGACATCTGACCAAGCTGATGTCTCTAAATCATTCCCTAATAGACAATCTACAGGTAAATCTGAGGCAACCACAACTTTCTTTGGACCAGTAACCCCCCCCCCCAGTTGAGATTTACAACAGCCATGGGGTGGCTAAGTGTGTTGTTGTGAGCATCGGTTACTTGGTACTGGTTACCAAGTAGGTGTTGTTCAGGGTGGACCAGTTTCTCTATTACCATTGTAACACTGGCACCTGTGTCCCTTTAGGCCTGAACCTCAACACCATTTATTAGGGGTAGTTGCTTGTACTTATCCATGTTAAGGGAACAAGCAACTAAGGTGGCTAAATCAATAGCCCCCTCAGAGACTAACACAGCCTCTGTGGTCTCCCTAACAAGACCAACCCCAACTAAGTTACCAAAAGTGAGCCCAGCCACTCCCTTGGATTGGCTATTAGCAGGTTTGCTCCCACCACCACTGCTATTACTAGGGGCACTAGGTGTAGCAGCAGGGGTTGTAGTGGTAGGAGGCTTGGTGCTTTTCTTTGCACAACTGGGATCTGTTGTCCAATGGCCTTTTATTTTACATAAATAGCACCATGGTTTCTTTTCTTTGTTTTGATTTGAAGGGGATTTGGACCCACCACCCCCACCAGAGTGTTTTTGTGGGCCTGATGAAGACTCATTTTTAGATTTGTCCCCACCCTTGTCAGAAGACTTACCATCCTTCTTCTTGTTGCCATCTTTGTCACCCCCTGTATGAACTTTTCTGTTCACCCTTGTTCTGACCCATTTGTCTGCCTTCTTTCCCAATTCTTGGGGAGAGGTCAGATCAGAGTCCACCAGGTACTGGTGCAACAAATCAGACACACAGTTATTAAGTATATGCTCTCTCAAGATTAAGTTATACAGGCTTTCATAATCAGTAACTTTACTGCCATGTAACCACCCCTCCAAGGCCTTCACTGAATCGTCAACAAAGTCTACCCAGTCTTGTGAAGACTCCTTTTTGGTTTCTCTGAACTTCATCCTGTACTGTTCAGTGGTTAAGCCATAACCATCTAGGAGTGCATTCTTATGAACTTTGAAATCATTGGCTTCACTTTCTTTCACAGTAAGGAGCCTATCCCTACCCTTTCCACTAAATGATAGCCATAGGATAGCAGCCCACTGCCTTTGAGGGACATCCTGTACAACACAGGCCCTCTCAAGTGCAGCAAACCACTTGTTAATGTCATCCCCCTCCTTATAAGGGGGAACTATCTTGTGCAGATTCCTAGAAGGAATGACTATGGGGAATACTGCTGCTGCCACCATGGGTTTCTAAACCCAATTTCTGTCTTTCTCTTTCTACTTCTAAGGACTGTCTATCCAAATCCAGCTGTTGCTTCTTGAGCTTCAGTCTGGTTTGTTCCACTCTCAATCTATTGAGCTCCCTTTCTAACACTCTGTCATCAGGGTGGGTGGGTGGGACATGCCTTGAAACAGAAGTATGGTGAGAATGAACAGAAGGAGACCTGTCCCTAACAGAAGGCATCCTAACAGCTTGGTTAACCGAAGCATCACTTCTACTATGATGGGAAGGAATACTCTTGCTATGATGTGAGACAAAACTATTGGTATGGTGTGACTCTACATCAGTACCAGCTATGCTAGGTTGTCCGATAATGGGCAGGATAGGAAGTTTCTTTTCTGAATCTTTTTCTAGAGGGTGTCCCAGGGTCAGATTGGGGACCATTAGCTACTTTTTCAACAGAAGGGGCACATCTGGCCTTATCCTGTTCTACAAGCATGTTAACCAACAGTTCTCTAGGGGGATTCTTCCCTACACTTAAACCTCTTTCTATGCAGAGACTCCTTGCTCCTTTCCAGCTAAGGTGATCATAAGCAAGTTTGGACAGATCAACAGTTTGGCCTGTGCCAGACATTTTAGAAAGTGTTTAAGTGATAGAAAAAGTGAGAAAAAAATGTTTTTTAGAACTTTTTAAAGAACAGGAAAAAAACTTTAAAAACTTTTAAATAACTTTTTAGAAAGTTTAGAGGTACTTTTCAGCACTTTTAAAAGAAGTGAGAGAAGAAAAGCAAAGCTTTTTGGTTAGGTGTACATACACTGAACTTGTTTTGTATATTTTTCTCTTATGAAAAGTACAATGACAAAAGTGGTAAGTAGTTGCAAGTACTTATCCCACCGCTGCACAACCAATGTAGGAGGCTAGACTGGCTTGTAGTGAGTACCAAGGGGTACTTACACCTTGCACCAGGCCCAGGTATCCCTTATTAGTGTATAGGGTGTCTAGCAGCTTAGGCTGATAGATAATGGTAGCTTAGAAGAGCAGCTTAGGCTGAACTAGGAGACGAGTGAAGCTCCTACAGTACCACTAGTGTCATATGCACAATATCATAAGAAAACACAATACACAGATATACTAAAAATAAAGGTACTTTATTTTTATGACAATATGCCAAAAGTATCTCAGTGAGTACCCTCAGTATGAGGATAGCAAATATACACAAGATATATGTACACAATACCAAAAATATGCAGTATAGTATTAGAAAACAGTGCAAGCAATGTATAGTTACAATAGGATGCAATGGGGACACATAGGGATAGAGGCAACGCAAACCATATACTCCAAAAGTGGAATGCGAACTACGAATGGACCCCAAACCTATGTGACCTTGTAGAGGGTCGCTGGGACTGTAAGAAAACAGTTAGGGTTATAAAAATAGCCCACCCCAAGACCCTGAAAAGTGAGTGCAAAGTGCACTAAAGTTCCCCAAAGAGCACAGAAGTCGTGATAGGGGAATTCTGCAGGAAAGACCAAAACCATCAATGCAACAACAATGGATTTCCAGGCGAGGGTACCTGTGGAACAAGGGGACCAAGTCCAAAAGTCACGACCAAGTCGAGAGTGGGCAGATGCCCAGGAAATGCCAGCTGTGGGTGCAAAGAAGCTGCTACTGGACAGTAGAATCTGAGGATTCTGCAGGAACGACAAGGGCTAGAAACTTCCCCTTTGGAGGATGGATGCCCCACGCCGTGGAGAGTCGTACAGAAGTATTTTCCTGAAGAAAGACCGCAAACAAGCCTTGCTAGCTGCAAGTCGTGCAGTTAGGGTTTTTGGATGCTGCTGTGGCCCAGGAGGGACCAGGATGTCGCCAATTGCGTCAGGGGACAGAGGGGGCGCCCAGCAAGACAAGGATCCCTCTCAGAAGCAGGCAGCACCCGCAGAAGTGCCAGAACAGGCACTACAAAGAGGAGTGAAACAGTGCTCACCCGAAGTTGCACAAAGGAGTCCCACGCCGCCGGAGGACAACTCAGGAGGTCGTGCAATGCAGGTTAGAGTGCTGTGGACCCAGGCTTGGCTGTGCACAAAGGATTTCCGCCGGAAGTGCACAGAGGCCGGAGTAGAGTCAAAAGTCGCGGTTCCCAGCAATGCAGTCTGGCGTGGGGAGGCAAGGACTTACCTCCACCAAACTTGGACTGAAGAGTCACTGGACTGTGGGAGTCACTTGGACAGAGTTGCTGGATTCAAGGGACCTCGCTCGTCGTGCTGAGAGGAGACCCAGGGGACCAGTGATGCAGTTCTTTGGTGCCTGCGGTAGCAGGGGGAAGATTCCGTCGACCCACAGGAGATTTCTTTGGAGCTTCTAGTGCAGAGAGGAGGCAGACTACCCCCACAGCATGCACCACCAGGAAAACAGTCGAGAAGGCGGCAGGATCCGCGTTACAGAGTTGCAGTAATCGTCTTCGCTACTTTGTTGCAGTTTTGCAGGCTTCCAGCACGGTCAGCAGTCGATTCCTTGGCAGAAGGTGAAGAGAGAGATGCAGAGGAACTCTGATGAGCTCTTGCATTCGTTATCTAAGGAAATCCCCAAAGCAGAGACCCTAAATAGCCAGAAAAGAGGGTTTGGCTACTTAGGAGAGAAGATAGGCTAGCAACACCTGAAGGAGCCTATCAGAAGGAGTCTCTGACGTCACCTGCTGGCCCTGGCCACTCAGAGCAGTCCAGTGTGCCAGCAGCATCTCTGTTTCCAAGATGGCAGAGGTCTGGAGCACACTGGAGGAGCTCTGGGCACCTCCCAGGGGAGGTGCAGGTCAGGGGAGTGGTCACTCCCCTTTCCTTTGTCCAGTTTCGTGCCAGAGCAGGGCTGAGGGGTCCCTGAACCGGTGTAGACTGGCTTATGCAGAAATGGGCACCATCTGTGCCCATGAAAGCATTTCCAGAGGCTGGGGGAGGCTACTCCTCCCCAGCCTTAACACCTTTTTCCAAAGGGAGAGGGTGTAACACCCTCTCTCTGAGGAAGTCCTTTGTTCTGCCATCCTGGGCCAAGCCTGGCTGGACCCCAGGAGGGCATAAACCTGTCTGAGTGGTTGGCAGCAGCAGCAGCTGCAGTGAAACCCCGGGAAAGGCAGTTTGGCAGTACCCGGGTCTGAGCTACAGACCCGTGGGATCATGGGATTGTGCCAACAATGCCAGGATGGCATAGAGGGGGCAATTCCATGATCATAGACATGTTACATGGCCATATTCGGAGTTACCATTGTGAAGCTACACATAGGTATTGACCTATGTGTAGTGCACGCGTGTAATGGTGTCCCCGCACTCACAAAGTCCGGGAAATTTGCCCTGAACAATGTGGGGGCACCCTGGCTAGTGCCAGGGTGCCCACACACTAAGTAACTTTGCACCTAACCTTTACCAGGTAAAGGTTAGACATATAGGTGACTTATAAGTTTCTTAAGTGCAGTGGTAAATGGCTGTGAAATAACGTGGACGTTATTTCACTCAGGCTGCAGTTGCAGGCCTGTGTAATAATTGTCAGAGCTCCCTATGGGTGGCAAAAGAAATGCTGCAGCCCATAGGGATCTCCTGGAACCCCAATACCCTGGGTACCTCAGTACCATATACTAGGGAATTATAAGGGTGTTCCAGTATGCCAATGTAAATTGGTGAAATTGGTCACTAGCTTGTTAGTGACAATTTGGAAAGAAATGAGAGAGCATAACCACTGAGGTTCTGGATAGCAGAGCCTCAGTGAGACAGTTAGTCATAACACAGGTAACACATTCAGGGCACACTTATGAGCACTGGGGCCCTGGCTGGCAGGGTCCCACTGACACATACAACTAAAACAACATATATACAGTGAAAAATGGGGGTAACATGCCAGGCAAGATGGTACTTTCCTACACTCTCTCTCCCAAAACTCTGTATTTCATCCCACTATTGACACACTGAGCCCCACTGTAAGTCCCTAGTATATGGTACCTAGGTACCCAGGGCATTAGGGTTCTAGGGAATCCCTATGGGCTGCAGCATTTATTTTGCTACCCATAGGGAGCCCAAGCAAAGGGTTCTGCAGGACTGCTATTGTAGCCTGCGTAAAAAGGTGCAAGCACCCTTTCACTGACACTTTTTACTGCACTAGGTCACTTATAAGTCACCCCTATGGCAGGCCTTCTAGCCCAGAGGGCAAGGTGCAAAGTACCTGTGTGTGGGGGAACCCCTGCACTAGCAGAGGTGCCCCCATGAACTCCAGGCCCATTTTCCCGGACTTTGTGAGTGCGGAGCCACCATTTTACGCATATACTGTACATAGGTCAATACCTATGTCTAGCTACATAATGGTAACTCTGAACATAGGCAGGTTTGGTATCAATCATGTTGGAATCATACCCAAATGCTTTTTCAAACATTTGTTGCATGATTCCATGCACTTCGGGGGCTCCTTAGAGGACCCCCAGTATTGTCATTACAGCCTTCTGAGGTTTTCCAGGGAATCCAAGCTGCTGCCACCTCGCAGACAGGTTTCTGCCCTCCTGTTGCTTGAGCAGCTCAAGTCCAGGAAGGCAGAACAAAGGATATCCTTTGGAAGAGTGGTGTTACATCCTCTCCCTTTGGAAACAGGTGTTACATGCTTGGGAGGGGGTAGCCTCCCCACGCCACTGGTAATGCGTTGAAGGGCACATTTGGTGCTCTCCTTGAATAAACCAATCTAAACTGGTTCAGGGATCCCCAAGCCATGCTCTGGTGCAAAACTGGACAAAGGTGCCCACTCCCCTGTCCATCACCACCCCAGGGGTGGTGCGCAGAGCTCCTCCAGAGGGTTCCTCGGTTTTGCCATCTTGGATTCAAGGTTGGCAGAGAGCTTTGGGAGTATCTGAGTGGCCAGTGCAGGCAAGTGATGTAAGAGGCCCCTCCTGATAGGTGGTCACCCAGCTAGGTGACCAATCGCCCTTTCAGGGCTATTGAGGGTCTCTCTCTTGGGTAGTTCCTCAGATTCGGTCTGCAAGACTTCAGCAGGATTCCTCTGTAATCTCCACTTCAACTTCTGACTGAAGAAACTGCATCATCTGGATGCTCCAGGTCCTGAAAAGCTGCAACAAAGAAGCAAGATGCCTCCTGCAACATTGTATCCATGGCTCCTTCCAGCAACTGCAACATTTCCCCAATTTTGCATCCTCTGAGAACAGCCTGTCTTCAGACTGACCAGAAAGAAGAAGGAATCTCCCTTGGGATGAAGGAGTCACTCCCCCCCCCTCTTGTTCCCCCTCCTGGGTAGAGTCCATATGGTCTTTCCTGGTCCCAGGCAGCTCCACTTTCCACTAACCGTGAGTTTTGCGTGTGCCAAGGCTTGTTGGTAGAATCCGAAGATACAAACCCAACTGAAACCCTCCTTCCTGCATGGGACATCACCTGCATCCTCCAGGAACTTGCCATCGTCTGCTTGGGGCCAGTGCTGACTCTCCTTCATCGCTGTAGACTCATCTCTTGCACCTTCAGTCTGGTGGGTAGGGGCTGCTGCCCTTCCTGGACTCTTCTGTGTTTGTTGGACTTAGTCCCCTTCTTCCAAAGGACATCTTGTCCAGGAATCCACTGTTGGTGTCTTGCAGTCTCTTCTGGGCTTTGCATTATTCTTCTTTTCTTCCAAGTGGGTGTTCAGGGGAATTTACAGTGATTTACTCCTGTTTTCCTGGTCGCTGGGGTGAGTTGTGGTACTTACCTTTGGGCTTTCCTAGTACTCCCAGCTCCCCTCTATACACTACACCTGCCTACGTGGGGGACTGACTCTCGCATTCCACTTTTTGAGTATATTGTTTGTGTTTCCCCTAGGGCTGTTTCTTTCTATTGGGATTTTCACTAATTGCACTGTTTTCTAACTGTTTTTATGTCTATTTTCTGCATACTAGTGTATATAACTTGTGTATTACTTACCTCCTAAGGGAGTATTGCCTCTATGGTATTTTTGGTATTTGTGTCACCGAAATAAAGCACCTTTATTTTTGTAACACTGAGTGTTTTCTTTCATGAGTGTGAATGCTGTGTGACTACAGTGGTATTGCATGAGCTTTGCATGTCTCCTAGATAAGCCTTGGCTGCTCATCCACAACTACCTCTAGGGAGCCTGGTTTCTAGACACTGACTACACTACACTAATAAGGGATATCTGAACCTGGTGTAAGGTGTAAGTACCATAGATACCCACCACACACCAGGCCAGCCTCCTACAATTACACAATAAACTTTAAAAAACAAAGAACTGCAAGAACAGTCAAAAGATCAAGGCCCTCTTTACGAACATGGTGGTTGAGACCACCATGCCGGCGGTGGTGGAAAATACCGCCACCGGCATGGCGGTCTGAACCGCCATATTATGAACAAGGGAGGGCCGCCACAGGTGGCCCTCCGCCACTGCCAGACTACCGCCGACAGGCAGCCTGACTATGGCAGTATACTTTATCCGACAGGGCAGCGCTACGGATAAAGAACCCTTGTTCCTCCAGCCAGCCTTTCCCTGGCAGGTTCCCCTCTTGGCATGGGCAGTGCAGGGGCCCCCGTGCAGTGCCCTGTTGCGCAGGTCACTGCCCGATTACGGGCAGTGATCTGTGCGACGGGTGCTACTGCACCCGCCACACAGCAGCATTAATGACGGCTCCATGTGGAGCTGTCGGCAATGTCCCGGCCCAGCAGAATGTCTATTATACGGCATCGGGGTCTCAAGGGGGCTGGCAGTCTGTGAAAACACCACCAGCATGAACAGGGCAGGGTTTCACGCCATGTTCATAATGACCCCCTAAGTTGTGAGACATCTGCCAGCCAAATAGAACCAAAAGGTTAAGTCATTGCAGTGGGCATCACAGCCAATGGTGTTTTTTTTATTCTGGCAAATAATTTATTTTCAGAAAATGTATATTTGGGGAAGTTGTACGATGGCTTGCTCTTCGTTGGGTGGGAAATGAAGAGGCTGCCAGGTCTTTTTCCACCCCGGGACTGTCCAGGACATAGGACATGGACAAGGCAAACTTTCATCGGTGGACACCAATCATGGTTCTGCTCCAATGGTTTGGTAAAACCAAAAACCTTCAGGTGATCACAGGATACGATAGGGTGACCCGGGTGGTCTGCAGAATATAGTTCACATGGGATATTTAAAGATTTGTACAATTTATTAGCAAAGGAGATTAAATGGGAAATGTAACTTTGTTGATGTGAATGTAAAGTGTGGATGTGAGTGAAGCCCTGGTACTTCTCCCTGGGCCCCACCTGCTACATAACTCTCTTTGGGCTCAAGCAGGAATCCCTCCCACCTGTTAGCTTCATTGAATGGGGAAGTCCCTGCTTATGTGACATGGTGCCATGGATGTCCCCACCTTCAGACGTCAAGGGATCTGCCTTGCAGCACGAGCCTTGTTCAAGTACCCAGCACATCTTCACTAGAAGGAGGTCTAAGTTTTGAACCACCTGTTCTTATTGTAAGCAAGTCCTTTGGTCAGGGTGAAGCTCCTGGATGTCTGTGCACCCCCGGGATGGTTTCATAGCAGCACAGAGTTGCTGTACCCCAGTAAAATGATCGCCAACAGATCAATGTTGTCCCAACATACCTTGGTATTAAATCACAAAGCACCCATGCCTAGTTCCGGTACAAGCAGGTACAAATGAACTAATGAAGGAATGAATGAATGCATGCATCACATTACTGTCAGAATCTGTGTGAATGGCTTCCACAAAAAGGGCATCTCCAGGGTCCAGGCGCTCCTCGGTACTGGCCTTCGTGAACTTGTATGATGCTGGATCAAGCCCTACAACAGAAGAAACAGAAGATATACATTACATGTACTTGCAGTACTCCCTGGGAGTAAAACCTCTCTCTTTACTAAAATGGCAGACTGATCATCTGTGTCACCTTCATAACATGTGTCATACAAGGTCTTAGAATGTGTTAATATTCAACCTGGCTTTCAATTTCATCTGTGTACCTGTCTGAAGATACATCAAAAATTACTCCTATCCTGAACCCTCAAAAGGTATATATTGCTACTCATTTCCTGTACACCATGGCTCTCTTTCTTCACTCTATCGTTCATTTCCTGTACAGCATCACTAATTTCATATATGCCATCACTCACTTCCTATACTCCACCATCCATTTCTTGTCCACTATCATTAATTTCCTGTATGCCACCACTCACTTCCTGTTTGCCATCACTCACTTCCTGTATGCCTTCACTTACTTCCTCTACGCCACCATTAATTTCTTGTATGTTATCATTTTTTTCCTGTATGCCATCACTCACTTCCTGCATGCCATCACTTACTTCCTGTACGCCACCATTAATTTCTTATACTCTATCATTCTTTTCCTGTATGCCATCACTCACTTCCTGCATGCCATCACTTACTTCCTGTCCGCCACCATTAATTTCTTATACTCTATCCTTCTTTTCCTGTATGCCATCACTCACTTCCTGTATGCCATCACTCACTTCCTGTATGCCTTCACTTACTTCCTCTACGCCACCATTAATTTCTTATACGCTATCATTCTTTTCCTGTATGCCATCACTCACTTCCTGCATGCCATCACTTACTTCCTGTATACCACCATTAATTTCTTATACGCTATCATTCTTTTCCTGTATGCCATCACTCACTTCCTGCATGCCATCACTCACTTCCTGCATGCCATCACTCACTTCCTGCATGCCATCACTTACTTCCTGTACGCCACCATTAATTTCTTATACTCTATCATTCTTTTCCTGTATGCCATCACTCACTTCCTGTATGCCATCACTCACTTCCTGCATGCCATCACTTACTTCCTGTACACCACCATTAATTTCTTATATGCTATCATTCTTTTCCTGTATGCCATCACTCACTTCCTGCATGCCATCACTCACTTCCTGCATGCCATCACTTACTTCCTGTACGCCACCATTAATTTCTTATACTCTATCATTCTTTTCCTGTATGCCATCACTCACTTCCTGTATGCCATCACTCACTTCCTGCATGCCATCACTTACTTCCTGTACACCACCATTAATTTCTTATACGCTATCATTCTTTTCCTGTATGCCATCACTCACTTCCTGCATGCCATCACTCACTTCCTGTACGGCTCCATTAATTTCTCGTACACTGTCACTCATTTCCTGTACACTATCATTTCATTCCTGCCATCACTCACCTCCTGGCGGACATTACACTTTTCCTGGGCACCATCTCTCATTTCATTTCATCACTCACCTCCTGGAAACCCAGCAACCCACAGCTAAAATTTAACTAAAATTAATGATTACATCATTGACAATTAATAATCAATTAAATCATTGATAATAAATAAATTGTTTATTTGTTACCTAATTAACTTCCCACCCAATTCCCCTACAAACATGGCAACCCACACCTAAAATATAAATAATTAAATCATTATTACATTATTTCAATCACATACTTACTTAAACATGAAATCATTAATAATTATATATTACTTAATTATCTTCCCATCCTATCCCCCTACAAACCCAACAACCTGCTATAACACTATAAATTACTACTCCCAATTAAATTACAATTCCGAAATTACTTAATATTACGAACTATTCTTAAACAAAACTGATAATTATACAAACAATAAAAAACATAAAATTAGTATGTAAACTAAAACACAATTAAAATAATTAACAATAGTCTTTACAACTATATTATTGAAAACCATATTAACAACAACGATTTTATTGTTAACGATATTTCTACATTACGATATTTCTGTATCACAATAGTTTTTTTCTGTTATTACTGTATTCAAATATTAAAAACCTGATATTTTGTTCAAACACCCTTATTGTTGAACATACTACCCAGTTAGAACTCTTTTGTCCCATTCTTAATGACAAAATAAGAGGCTGTTTTTCTTAGCCCTAGTCACAGGACTTTCGGTTCCGCCCCCCCAAACGGACCAGTGGAGGGATTTTTGATTCTTGAATTTCGGTATATCTAGAATGAGCACTTATTTGCTCCTAAAATGTGTCAATTTGATGGTAAATAAGAAGGAAAGTTATGATGAAGAACCTCATATGTGATGCGTTGCTTTCCAAGAAGGCGTCTTCTGTCCTAAGCGACCCAGTTCAGGATCCTTGAACTGAGATAACTCATCTTTTTCATGTTAGAAATAAGACTGATTGATGCGCTCAGAGCGGGTTTGAGGGGAGAAAGACTGGATATATGGTTTCCTTTGAGCAAAGTAATTCCATAGTAAAGTTGGGAAAAAACATCTGACTGTCCCAGGGTCTTATAATCTTGTGGCGGGACCAAGTACTCTAAGATGGGAAGCGTAGGTAGTTCCCATGGAGCATTATTGGCTAAGCGTCTTATGTGACCCTGCATAGAGAGTTTGCTGTCCCGAATAAAGCTTAGAGATTTTGCTTCATTTAAAATAATCTGCGTTGTTCCAGGAGGGTCTGAGTCCATAACCACCTTATTGGCTAGAGATCAGCTGTTAATAAGAGTGAAGAGCAACAAATCTATTTTGTTAGGATTTTGGGCCTGATTATGAGTTTGGTGGTCGGATGAGCCGACTGCCAAACTCGTCCCCCCCTCCCCCCCCCCCGGTCGTATTACAATGTTCCCGCCGGGCTGACTGGTGGGAACAGTGCTACGGTATTGGTCTTGGCTCCCTTAAGCGAGCTGAGACCAATACCGTAGCAATACAGCACCCTCGGAGTGCTCACTCTCTGCAAAGCAGACAATGCCCATTCTGAAGGTGCTGGGCAGGAGGGGTTGCACTACCCATGCTATGGGCTGGGGCAGTGTAGCGGACCCCATATGGCCCCCGGCACTGGCTTTCTGCCAGCCTTTCCATGGCGGTGAGACCACCATGGAAAGGCTGGTGGAAAGCTGAGTTGTAATCAGCACGGCGGCTCTGACTTCAGTGCTGCCGTGGCTGAGTACAACTCAAACTGCCGTCAGCCCGTCAGGAATAATGTTCCTGGTGGTGACGGCGGTCCCCTGGCAGTCAGACTGCCTGGAGAGTGGCAGTCCAACCGTCACCACGAGTCTGGCGATCCTCGGATCGCCAGACTCGTAAAGAGGCCCTTAGTTTTAAAAAGTGGCGCCTTATTTGGAGTTTATTTCCAGATGGCGCTGACTGTCATCAGCGTTCTGTGGAGATTCAGACCAATGGCTCTTAATTTTTTATTTAGGGATTCTGCATAGAGGCTTAACGTAAGTATTCAGGAGGGTAGGGTATGGTCCTTCCCATCCCTAGCAGTGGTGAGATCCAGGAGGACAAGGATAGAGGTTTCTTCTTACCACATGATTTTCAGGGCATCAGAAAGTGCCATGAGTGTGGGTATTTCTGTGCTGTAGCCTTCCCTAAAGTCGGATTGGTTTGCATCTACGAGGTCGTTCCCTTCGATATCCTTCCAGTTATATATTCATCATTTTCTATACTGTTTCAGTCATGGAGGGAAGCACCATCACCGGTCTGGAGTTGTTGACCTGATCAATTTCTGCACTATACCATAGGTGAGGGTACCAGTGCATGAGCACTGTGCCCCTACAGTGTCTAAGCAAAACCTTAGACATTGTAAGTGCAGGGTAGCCATAAGAGTATATGGTTTGGGAGTCTGTTTTACACGAACTCCACAGCACCATAATGGCTACACTGAAAACTGGGAAGTTTGGTATCAAACTTCTCAGCACAATAAATGCACACTGATGCCAGTGTACATTTTATTGTAAAATACACCACAGAGGGCACCTTAGAGGTGCCCCCTGAAACTTAACCGACTATATGTGTAGGCTGACTGGTTCCAGCAGCCTGCCACACTAGAGACATGTTGCTGGCCCCATGGGGAGAGTGCCTTTGTCACTCTGAGGCCAGTAACAAAGCCTGCACTGGGTGTCTTACCTATACTGCATAGGCAGTGAGAGGCTGGCATGGCACCCTGAGGGGAGTGCCATGTCGACTTACTCATTTTGTTCTCACTAGCACACACAAGCTGGTAAGCAGTGTGTCTGTGCTGAGTGAGGGGTCTCTTAGGGTGGCATAATACATGCTGCAGCCCTTAGAGACCTTCCCTGGCATCAGGGCCCTTGGTACCAGAGGTACCAGTTACAAGGGACTTATCTGGATGCCAGGGTGTGCCAATTGTGGAATCAAAAGTACAGGTTAGGGAAAGAACACTGGTGCTGGGGCCTGGTTAGCAGGCCTCAGCACACTTTCAATTCAAAACATAGCATCAGCAAAGGCAAAAAGTCAGGAGGTAACCATGCCAAGGAGGCATTTCCTTACAGTATTGTACAGTGGAGTGGTGTAAAGTGTTGAAGAGTGGTAGTGAATGGAGTGTGGACTGGCATACAGCATCGTACAGTGGAAAGATGTGGAGTGTCGTAGAGTGGGGGTGAAGTGGAAGGGCATGGAGTGTAGAGGCGTAGAGAGCAGTAAAGTGTTGAAGAGTGGCATAGAGTGTCGTAAAGTACAGTAGAGTAGAGTGGCGAAGAGTGAAGTAAAGTGGCATGTAGTGGCACAGAGAGAGTTGCATAGAGTGGAGTAGAGTGGTGTATAGTAGAGTGGCATACAGTGGAGTGAAGCATCAGAGTGCAGTGTTGTAGAGTAGAGTGGAGTGTTGTCAAGTAGTCTAGCAGAGTGTAATTGAGTGGAGTGCCAAAGTGGAGTAGAGTGGAGTAAAGTGGCATAGAGTGGAGTAGAGTGTTGTAGACTTGAGTGGCATAGAGTGGAGTAGAGTGTTGTAGACTGGAGTGGCATAGAGGGGAGTGACGTAGAGCGGTGGAGTGGAGTGAAGTGGCATGGAGCGGCAAAGAGGGAGTTGTGTAGAGTGTCAGAGAGGAGTAGACTGCCAAAGAGTGGCGTAGAGTAGAGTGTTGTAGAGTAGAGTAAAGTGGCATGGAGTGGAGTGGCATATAGTGAAGTGCTGTGGAGTGTAATAAGGTGTTGTGGACTGGAGTGGCCTAGAGTAGAGTGGCATAGAGTGGAGTGGTGTAGAGCAGTGTAGTGGAGTGAAGTGGCATGGAGCAGCAAAGAGTGAGTTGTGTAGAGTGTCAGAGTGAAGTAGATTGCCAAATAGTGGTGTAGAGTAGAGCGGCATGGAGTGGAGTGCCAAAGTGGAGCAGAGTGAAGTAAAGTGGCATAGAGTGGAGTAGAGTGTTGTAGACTGGAGTGGCATATAGTGGAGTGGCGTAGAGCAGTGGAGTGGAGTGAAGTGGCATGTAGCTGCAAAGAGTGAGTTGTGTAGAGTGTCAGAGTGGAGTAGACTGCCACAGAGTGGTGTAGAGTAGAGTGTTGTAGAGTGGAGTAGAGTAGAGTGGCGTGGAATGGAGTGGCATATAGTGAAGTGTTGTGGAGTGTAGTAAAGTGTTGTGGACTGGAGAAGAGTGTAGTGAAGTGGAGTGGCACAGTGTGGATTAGAGTGTCAGAGTAGAGTGGCATGTCGTAGAGATCGTGGCATGCTAAAGAGTGGCACAGAGAGGAGTGTTGTAGAGTGGAGTGTCTTAGAGTTGAATGGCATGTCATAGGATGCAGTGGCATGCTGTAGAGTGGCGCAGAGTGGAGTGTTGTAGAGTTGAGTGGAGTGTTTTAGAGTGGAATGGCATGTACCATAGGATGGAGTGGCATGTTGAAGAATGGAGTTGATTAGAGTGCATAGAGTGGAGGGGCATAGAGTGGAATAGAGTGTTGTAGACTAGAGTAGAGTGGAGTGGCATGGTATGGTATTACCTATGCATGGGGTGGTAGCAAACTGCCGTTACAGACAATACATTTTAAATTGAAATTGCCTTTGCATTTGCAGATATATACAGTTTTACTTATAAAAGTATACAGTGATAATGATAATATGTGGAAATGTCATCACTTAGTGTATTGATTTGTTTTGATTGTATTAAAATACGTGTTTTCCACACTGTTCAGAATTACAAAAAAGTGCTGCATTTGTGCTTTCCTAATTCTGATATATTATGAAATATCTTCCCATTTCATTTATGGATATTTAAATGTTGTGGTGTGCCTGAAGGATGCCTTTGAATTCACAGTAAGATAGTCACATAATTCCTCTCACTTTGAAGTCAGAGAACGAAAAGTAAAAACCAGTTTCCCTCGTAAGACAGAGCCTGTATTTTAAGCTCTATCTTTGAGTGCAAAGCAAATGTGACAAGATAAGAACAAGATTGAAAGGCATTTTTACAGAGGGTGACCACTGTGGAAGAATACAGTACATAGGCTATGCTCCTCAGAAGGGGAGAACTCAAGCAGGACAGCCTAAACAAATAAAGCCAGCATATAGAAAGCAAGCAAATGTGAGTTACAAAACACAAAGCCAATGGAAACCAATGGGAGGAATTAATTCTCAGGGAAGCTCTAGGAATATTTACAAGATGTTGGTAACACACCAGACACTTCGACATAAAAAGAGAAACTGTCTCAAAAGGAAATTTCTCATGATGAATATAGTAAAGGCCATAGTCACCTTACACGAGCATCCCTGGAAACGCTCCTAAGAACCGAAATGCTGCATGAAAATACTCCAGGGATACCCTGAACACCAGGCACTAACGAGGATGATTAGATTCAGAGGGCTCCCTTTCTAGAGACATTACATTTGAAAACCAAACTTCAGGTTGCGGGTACTGCAGTACTCATGCGGGAGCAGCAGAACCCTTCCATGAAGTACGTCGCCCTCCTGCAGCAACTGCTCTTCAAGCTTCATCCCCATGGTACTGCAGTATGTTGCAGGGTTTCCTCAGGAAAGCTTGCATGGTACCGTGTACTAAGGGGGTGAAGCATGTGTGATGGGTATTGTGGGAGTATCATGGTACGAGAAAAAAAGATACCCATGTGGGGGGTGAGATCTGTCCGGAATCCAGTCCCTGTGGCCAACCCCCACTACTGACTGTGGAGGAGTTGGCTGGTTGTGGCCATCTGCCTGCTGTGCATGGCTGAAGGCTGAGCAGAGAGTTGGCCTTTCGGTGGGTCGGCGTGGTGCAGGGCCTGGCCAGAGGCCAGCAGCCATGCCCCAGTGCACACACCTGAAGATTGCTGCAGTGGGGACATTGGCTAAATATGGTTAATAAAACCAAAAATTTACTGAAAAAACAAAGGTTAAAGTAACATTATAGTTCAGTGTGGTAATAACATCTTATGCTTATATTACACAAAACAGAATTCACTGTAAAGGCAAATGTTAAAGCAGAGTTACAGATAGGGACTGAAATCAAATAAAAGCTAAACTTTAAAAACAAAAAACCCACTGAAATTCACAAGTTATAGTTTACTAAGCTAACATTAACTTATGCCTTTGCCATTCATTGCTTATGACGTAACATATTACATGACTCATGACATGTTATATGACATCATTGATAACATTAGTATCTCACAAATAATATATATAAAGAATGTAAATCTAATGTAGATCAATAGATTGCATTATTATGATAGCCTCATTTTATTTTATTTCATGGTGGCCCTAGGCCTGATTTAGATCTTGGCGGACGGGTTACTCTGTCGCAAGCATGAAGGTTATTCTGTCTGCTGTATATCAATTTCCATAGGATGTAATGGGATCATATTACGGCGGACGGAATATCCGTCACGTTTGTGACGCAGTAACCCCATCCGCCAAAACTCTAAATCAGACCGTCGTTTACAAGCGAGTAGTTAGGATCAATGATGCCACAAAACATGTTTATCCATAACTTAGGACTACTCATAAGATATTATGGAATTCAACTCTTGGATCCAGGAATTAAAAATGTTAGTTTCAGAAAGCTGGCAAGAGTCTATCCACTGGGTGGGTTTGAGTGTGCGGGTCAGTGATACGCACCTTTATTAATGTGTGTCTTTATATCCTAAAGAACCCCAAACTTCAGTTGTGTGTCTACACCCTAAAGAACCCCAAACTCCAGTTGTATCAGATATTGGTGAAGGTTACAGAAGTAAGAATGGAGAAGTTACTGAGGCGACTGATCCAAAGGGATCAAGTGAGATTTATCCAGAATGGGCAACGGGCGGGCAGCATTAGGCAAACTATGGATCTGCCGTACCGGGCTCACACAGAGCGATTAGACGCAGCGGTATTCTCCCTGGATACCGTAAAGGTTTTTGACATGATACTATGGAAGTTGAAAGAGATAGTGCAGTGGAACATAGGGTTGGGAATGTGCTTCCGCTGCGAGTGAAAGCCCCGTTTGACACCCCCATGATGAGAGTCACTGATTGGACACCCACATCTGACACTCTGAATTACTTTAAATGACACATAAATGCCATTCACTAGTGAGGTTAATTACTGTTGCTTTGGCTCCCACAATGGTAACTCTGGCCAGTTAGATTAGAAAGGGTGAGGAGCTGAGGCCATTGCTTGTAAAAGTAACTAGTACAGGACACTCTAATTCAAACGGGATGTTTTGTCCACTCAAGCAACCATGAAAGGTCCTCTCAGAGGAGTTCACAGAGGACGGGGGTGCAGTGGCCTCACAGGATTTAAGATTTCTGCTGGTAGGTTCTTTATCTTGCCTTGCCAATAGTGGCTAGGGTTCATCTGGGCGAAAGGTCTATAGAAATGTGGTTAGTTTAGAAAATGACAAATTAAAATACCTGATAGGCAGGTTCACTAAAGACCTTAAGAGATTGTCCTGATGTAATTTTCATTCCCTAAAGTACTGCAGAGAAGTAAGATTGTAGAGCCTGCTTTGGGGTCCCACTAAAAGAGATGTGCTGGTGTGACAGAAGAAGCCTAGACTTGGTTAGCTGATCTTTAAGTGGTTTACATGCAACATGATCAAGTTCTCACATACTACATACCTGTGATCCTTCCCAGCTTTCCACCAAAGAAATGCCCCACCAGCCCACCGACGTGTGCGCCCAGGCTGGCACCGATGAGATGGATTGAGCTCTCTGGTGCACCCAAAGCCTGGAAATTGAAGATGAAAACATTTATGAAATTATATTTAGAACAGGGTGAGAGCAACAGCTGACACTGCATGACATTGACTACATATGTGTTAGCCGTGCGACCATGGAAGCTGGACCCTAGAGCAGTGGTTACTAACGTGTTTTCTGGGGACCACTGGGGTACGCGAAGGCTACGCAGTAAGTCAGTGAATACTTATAAAATTAAATAATAATAACAAAGTAATGAAGTGTATGTAAATAAAGTAACAATGTACAATTTAAAAAAGTAAATGTAAAGGGACTTCTAATTGGGGCTAAAAGTTAAGTTGGTCTCCTCAAATTGATTCGTGGAAGCAGTGCACGTGCATAAAAGGGAATACCGTATGGGCAAGGGGTGGCCTCAGTTGAATTTGGAAAAGCCCCAAAAGTCCCATTAAAATTAAAATTATAATTTATTTTTAGATTTGTTTGTGAATTCAATAAAATATATCATCATTTGTGTATTTGTTTGAACTATGTTGGAGTATGTTTGTGTTTTTTTTCAGTTCAGATTATTCAAATTGCTTAAACTAGGGAATGGGTTCCAGAAATGACTGAGTGGGGATCCCTGGATTCTAATAATGACTCAGTGGGGGGTCCCTGGTCACCAGTAGTGGGTGGGGATCCACAGAAGTCAAAAGTTTAAGATCCTCTGCCCTAGGGTATTTAGGGTCAGAGACTGGAAGCTTCTGCTTATGCCTGGTGTTCGTATCGGACTTATTCTACACCCCTCAGCAGCCCCCGTTGTAGGTGGTACACCTTCTTCCCTGGAATATCTACAAGTCTAAGCAGCCTTCTGATTGGACGGTGGAGATGCACTCGAACGTAAGTATTGTGATTTTGTGAAGAAGCTCACAAGAATGTGTAAATTGGTGTTTACATTCCACAGTCCTAGAATAAAAGCAAGGGAGAGCACAACAACATATTAAGGAGAAAATAGTGACTATGTTGTATTCTGGTGGTGAGAGAGAAGCAACTGACATGTATTTGTGATGGGGGTCCCACTGGTGGGTCAAGCATCAAAGTCCTGCAGTAGGTCTCTCTGATGGAGGGGTTCCCACTGGTGGGTCAAGCATCAAAGTCCTGCAGTAGGTCTCTCTGATGGAGGGGTTCCCACTGGTTGGCCAAGTATCACTGTGCTGCAGTAGGTCTCTCTGATGGAGGGGTTCCCACTGGTTGGCCAAGTATCACTGTGCTGCAGTAGGTCTCTCTGATGGAGGGGTCCCCAGTAGTGGGCCAAGCATCATTGTGCTGTGGTCGGTCTCTCCATTGGAGAGAGTCACCACTAGTGGGCCAAGCATCATTGTGCTTTGGTCAGTCTCTCCATTGGAGAGTCCCCACTAGTGGGCCATGCATCGTTATGCTGCAGTCAGTCTCTCCACTGGAGAATTCCTCACTGGTGGATCAAGCATCAATGTGCTCAAGTCAGTCTCTCCAATGCGGGGGGCCCTTCTGATGTGTCACGGATCATTGTGCTGTGGTCTGTGTCTCCGACGGAGGGTCCCCACTGGTGGGTCAAACATCATTGTGTTGTGGTCAGTCTCTCCTTTGGAGAGGGGGTCCCACTGGTGGGCCAGGCATCATTGAGCTAAAGTAGGTCTCTTCAATAGAGGGGTCCTCACTGGTGGGTCAGGTATCATTGTGCTCAGGCAGGTCTCTACAGTGGAAGGGTCCCCACTGGTGGGTCAAGCAGCTCTGTGCTGTTGTCGGTCTCTCCACTGGAGAGGTCCCCACTGGTGGATCAAGCATCACTGTGCTAAAGTCGGTCTCTTCAATGTGGGGGGGTCACTGATGTGTCACGGGTCATTGTGCTGTGGTCGGTCTCTCCGACTGAGGGTCCCCACTGGTGGGTCAAGCATAATTGTGCTCAGGTAGGTCTCTACGATGGAGGGGTCCCCACTGGTGGGTCAAGCATAATTGTGCTCAGGTAGGTCTCTACGATGCAGGGGTTCCCACTGGTGGGTCAAGCATCTCTGTGCTGTGGTCAGTCTCTGAGATGGAGGGAGGTCCCACTGGTGGGCCAAACATCACAGTCCTGCGGTGGGTCTCTCTGATGGAGAGGGTTCCCACTGGTGGGTCATGCATCATTGTCCTGTGGTTGAATTCTCCGATGGAGGGGTCCCCACTGGTGGGACAGGCATCATTGCTCCAAGACAGGTCTCTCTACCATCAGGAGAACGATTCCTTGATGACTTTAGCCACTTTCAGAACTCGAAGGCTGGTGACGTAAACCATTGTTAATCAGAGCCACTGGTGCATTATTGGTAAAGACTTGGTTGCTGATGTCCTATCACAACCTTTCAGCTCATTAACCTGAGGTTCTCTGCCACATTTTGAACTATTGCTCAAGTAGTACCAGGATTTGGGATTCTAATTTGACAGAATTTCTAAAAACAGAAACCACTCAGACAGAGTTTCAGGTACTCGACGGTTTCACTGAAAATTGATTCAGGAAACAATGGTCCAATGAAGTGTCAGTGATGAAGCAGAAAATGAAGGTTTTACATTTATTAACACGTAAACGTAGTGTTGAAATAATCATGTGTGACTCTAACCGAACTAATAAAGATTGTACGGGGACAAAATGTGCCCTCAGAGTAGTTTGCCAACATTTATAAGCGTGCTTTATATAACGTGGTGTATTAGAATTGCACCAATCCGACATAATCGTGAACGTGTGCTATGATTTGCTTGTTTGAAATGTTTTAGCTTAGCATTACTTTAGTGCAGGCTTCGGCCTAGTGGCCTGGTCTCACGGTTTAGATGCTCGTATTTTTCCAATGTGCTATTAAACGTGTACTTTTGCTTGAAGCTGTACTTTTCCACTGAGACCGTTCACATGCTTATCTTAAAGTTTCGTGCCAGCCTGGCATATTTTCTCTTTACTCCAAGGTCGATCTGCAGGTGCGGACAATGGAAGCTCTAAAAGTGAGTTAATTGGTATAAAATGTTGCAACTTGCGTACCCATCTCCAAGGATAATGTATGCTTAAGTAAAAGCTTGAGAACTGTCGTTTTTGATTGGACAATTTGAAGCTAACCTATGAACCCTCCAATGGAAGACCCTACTGGATTTGAACTGTTGTCTATAAAACCCAGGTGCACGAGAAGAAATTAGGCCATTATTGGACATCCCGCCATTTTGTAGACTTTGCAGCTATTATGGCCCACTTTGCTGCGACGCCATTTTGAAAGAGACTTTGATGCTTTCTCTAATCGAGAGAAAGAGACTTTGAATGATTCTTGCCCTAGAGACTTTAACTTTGATTTGATCCATTTGCATGAAGTAGTAGTTTTACCTTGCCGCCGTGAGGCAATTGCCCCGTCCACCCCTGCCCCTTTTGCCCCGTCCCATGCTGATCGAGAAACGGTACCTGAGAGACGAAGACTTCCTTGATTGCTGATCGTAATTGGTAAATATGAAAGGAAATTGTAAAATTGCATTGTGTTTCCTTTAGGTAACCAACTGCTGATTTTGATAAGAGCCCTAGTTAGGAGTTTTACTAAATTAATGTTGTTAAATTGTTTTTGCATGAAGTCCCACATGCCGATGCTAATTTGAGGTTAGACGAGGATTCCATATGTCGCACGATGCAATTTGAGATCTTGTTATGCTGACTAAATGTATGCAATTAGTTCACTACAGATTATCGTATTAGTGATTTGCATTGCTATTATCGAATGCCTTGTGATTCAAATGCTACATAGATTGCACCTGTTTCGCCGCTATGGACAGCTATTAATGTTCATTTATGTTTATCATTTGGTGTTGAGACACATCTATATTGTGCTAGCTTTGTTAATATAGGGAAATAAAATTCACTAACTTTGAATAAACTGGTGTGGTTATTCCTGACTGAAAGGTCAGGGTTCGCCGAAATGTATTCTGGATTAATTGTCAAGTGTTATGTTGATCAAGGTATTGCTTATGTTCGTTATTAATTATTGATTTGAGGAAGTTGATCGATATAGAGTACAGAGAGTCCCACTTAGTCAAAAGATTCATCGGCCTAAAGAGCGTCCGAACACAGGTAAAATTATTAGTACGGACCGCTCTATCAGTAGATGGTAGCAGAGGACGGTTACGTCTTTTGGGACCCTGTACTCTTAAAGTACATGGTGTTGAATTAACGGTTACGCATTTTGAGACCCCACTCGAGAAGTTGAATTAGATTTTTCTTGGATAAAATAGATTGACAGAATGATGATGGGCTAGGTCCACCGCGACTTTCCCGGGATCTCGGAGCTTGCGAATGGAGAGAATGGAGGTGTGGATTCGGCGTTGGCGGTACTAGTGATGGTATGAGTGAAGTTAGGGTTTTGCGCTTGCACAGCTTATTGCCGCAGATTGTGTGAGAAGGTTGCGAGGAATTCTTTTTTCTTTTTTAGAGGATAGCGGAGGTGCGACTCCGGGTGTAGAGGTAGAGAAGTCGTCGAACTTCATAGAAATAGCGGAGGTGCGACTCCGAGTGTGAGAGTAGGGAAGTCGTCGAACTTCATGTGCGTGTGGCGCTTTGTGCATAAAAAGGTCCACGTGGTTGTTGTTGTTGAGACGGGCCCTGCGAGGTCAAGAGACTCCGGAGTATGTTGTTTTATGTTGTGGTCTGGGCGGTTTAGTAGGTTGATCGGGTGTGGTCAACGAGTCGGTACGCGTGTAAGGGAGTGAAAGAAACTTCGACTTCGGGCTTTGAGAAGATTCTAAGTGCACTAGAACAGATCATTGACAAGTTGAGAGTAGATCTGCGGGTCAGATTTGCTTGCGAACGTGGGGACCGAGAAAGATGGAATAACTGCCGAGGCTAGTGAAAAATCCCTAAGGTCCTGAAGCGATTGTGTTACCCCTCCTGTAGTAAACCGACAGATCTGTTTTATTTTTTTGGTAGCTCGCGATACATGCAAGAAGTTGTTACGAGAGGAGCTGAGTGAAGGAAGACTAGCCGCGAGGCTTTGTCAGCCGCAGTGTGTGAGTGTGACGTCACTAGGAGCCGCGCTGGGATAGGTTGGTTGCAGAGAAGGGTCGCGCACGGATTGGACGCAGTCCGTGGGACTCGATTGGAAGGGGAAAGGCAAGCGAAGAGTATTCCGGGAATTAAAGTCACCTATTGATTACAAACTTTGTGAAATAAAAGACGAGAAAATGAAATTCTTTAAAGCATTTAGGAGTGCGATGAAGGGGGTGTCTTACATTAAAGCGAGCGTAGGAGAGGAGACGCCGCCCGAGGGCACACCAGCTTACATTGTAATGGAAGAGAAGGGGGTAGCTCCGTGTCTTTGGCTAAAGCAATGGCACAAACTGACAGAGAAACATGGGAGCGTAGCGTTCCCGATACATGGGACATTCAATATAAGGATCCTAGAGAATTTGAGATTCACGATGTACGACATGAAGGTGCCTCCAAGGCCAGCCCAGTTTGAGGCTCTAGCGATTTGGGAACTAATGGCCAGACAGCAACAGCAGAAGAAGTTTGAGACCAGGATGAGAAAGGTAGAAAAGACACTAGCGGATGCTAGGTGGGATAATGCACAGAAGGTGTGGAGGTCAGATGTATTGCAGGGGATAAAATTGTTTCCCGCAATTACTAAGGAAGAAGGGGAGGCAGGTAAGAAAGCTACCTGTAAGACAGACAGGAAGTGTTCCAAGGATAGAGAGGACGAGGAAAAGTTGAGAAGAGAAGAGGAGTTAGAGGATGAGGAGTTAATAATGCAATTGCTGAACGACCGTCCACCACCTTATGCGGAGAATGGACAAGGTCCAAGTACCAGTTCTGCCCCTCCGGCACCGGTACGGAACAGTGAAACCCAGAGTTCAGGAGCGTCATCGGGATCTAAGGACCCGAGTTTATTGTTCACCCCGCAGATACCGCAGGTTAGGAGAATATATCCAGATGTGCCCATGTTGAAACCAGCAGAAAATTATCAGCCGCAGATGCCAGGGTACTACAGCAGTGACAACAGTGGAGGAATGATTCGAGAACAAACCGTAAGGGGAGTACAGAATGGTCACAACCAGACATTGGCACAAGCTGAATCAACTCAGTTTTTGATGCCCCAAAAGCAGATGCAGGGGGGAAACGCACATGCTCAAATGACGGGGAGTCAGATGGGCATGCCGGCAATGATGACCCATAGTGTGGGAATGAACGTGCCTCAGAACATGGGAAATGGACAAAACCCAGATGCGATATCACTACCCATTACTGTAGGTCCACCGGTACCTTTGTATAGTCAGCCTAACTTAGGTATGAGCGGTCAGGGATCAATGCTGCAGAATGGGACCGAAAGGAGGTGCATAGAAAACACTCCAGGGATAACTCCGATAGCGGCTCAGCCAAATGGATCTGGGTCCTTGATGGAGTTTAGTCCCATGTGTGCTCAGTCAACACTGGTGAGGTCGAGCCCCCCCCTGATAATACCTCTAACATCGAACACTGAAAAGTTGCCGCAACCATCAATGGCAGTCGATGTGAACGCTACACTGATGGGGGTGAATGCGCAACAGCTGACACAGTGGTTCAACAGTTTGAATTCCACCCAGGGCTCAGCCAGTGGGAAAGGAGAAGATTATCTGAATAGGATGAGGTTAAACATGGAAGCACAAGAATTGGTGGAAGGGACTATGGGTGTGAATAGGTTAGAGTCCTACTCGGAAGAGGAGCTGAGGTATCTATGTCCAAAGATTACGAAGGAAGTGAACAAGGTACATAAAAGCTTGCAGGAAATAGCTGACAAAAACGGAGTTGACATAGACAAGACAAAACACTTGAGCAGGAGCTACAGGTTGGATTTTGGGACCACAGATTTTGAGCACATGAGGTCAGCAGGCATGAAGGCACACCTTAGAGAATTGTTGCAGAGTGCACAAGTGTGGAGGTGTTTAGACAAGTGGGAAAGCAGGTGGGTAAAGAGAAAGGAAAAGAGGAGGGACAGCGCTACAGAGCACAATGAGAAAAGACCACAGAGCAGTGATACAGTAACTATGTTACCAATGAGGGAGACAGCAGGGGGGAAATTAATACATGTTCCATGGCACAGAAGTGACATTCAGTCTTTTACGGATGATTTTCCCAAACTGAGAGAGAAACCGATTGAATGGTATCAGCAGACTGACAGGTTTGTGAAGCTTGCAAAATGTCTCTGGGAAGACCTGAATACTCTCTTTGAGATTGTGGTTCCGGCAGATTTGTGGGAGGATTGCAAAAGAGCTGTAGGTTGGCCGACAAGTGAACCAGAGAGAGACAGGGAGACTGGTGCACCATCACCTATGGTGATGAGCTTGTACTATAAGGTGATTGAGCATTTGAAGACGAAGGTTGCCGCGAAAAATGTGGATTGGCAGAAGATTGATCGAACTGCCCAAGAGGCTAAAGAATTGATTCATAGTTACTATGAGAGGTTGTTGAAGGCGTTTAAGAACTACAGTGGCACGGAAACAATAGAGGCGAAGGACATGCTTCATTTTGTGTTTAGATTTGTGGAAGGGTTGAGGCCAGAGATAAGTCAGATGATAAAGTTGCATTTGATTTGCTGGCAGTCTAAACCGATTGACGAAGTCTTGAATTATGCGAAATACTGTAGCGACGAAATTGAAGTGAAACAGAAAAAGTTGAAAGAGAAGGTGATGATGATGCAGCTTAAGGCAGCTCAGACAGGTTTGCAAGGTCTGCAAGGGTTGCAAGGGTTCCAACAGCAGATACCGCAACCGCAGCCGCAGTTACAGGGAAACACAGCGTTTCAGCCACAGGCCAGAGGCAGAGGCAGAGGAGGTTTTGCGAATAATGGTCCGGATTTGAACACTGTTGTGACGGGTGTGCAGGCAATGAAGAAGGTGATGCCGTGTCACGCGTGCGGAATCGTAGGTCATTGGAAACGCGAGTGCCCGATGGTGGTGCAGGAAGGTGCAGGTGCAGGTGTAGGTGTTGGTCAGCAAAACAATGATGTCAATGCATTTCAGACAATGAGGGGACCGAAAATGAGAGGTCCAAACCCAAATTTTCAGACCATAAATCAATTGCAGGGATTGCAACCTATGCAGCCGCAGCAGATGCAAATGCCTCGTATGCAGGTGACGCAAATGCAGCCAATGCAACAGCAGTTACCCATGGTACCTAATCAGCAAATGCAAATACCTTTGGCACCAATGAGTCAGCAGCAAGTGATGGTTCCTCCACAGGTCTCGGGTCAGGTAATGAGTACAAATGGCACCGTGCAACAGTTCCCACTACACAGTGAGAGTGGAATAAACAATGTATGGGAGAGTGAAAGCTCAGAAGAAGAAGGAGATTGTGTGCTTGCAGCATCCTTGGAAGTTGATCAAAAGGGTCCGTACGTAGAGGGAAGAGTAATGGGTCATCGTGTCTCGTTCTTGGTTGACACGGGAGCCACACGTTCAACTGTTAAGAGCAGTGAAGTACCAAATTTGCCACTCTCAAGGAGGACAGTTCAAGTGGTGGGAGTAGCAAACAGACATCTGACGAACCCAATAACAGATCCGGTACCAGTCAGCATCGGTAACTATCAAGGGGTACATCAGTTTGTGGTATGTGACTCAAGCCCGATAGCACTATTAGGGAGAGATCTATTGTGCAAATTGGGTTGTTCGATCATGTGTTCGAACAAAGGAATAACAATACAGACGAGCAGTGATGGGGAAGAAGAGGACAGTGTAGAGGGGGATGAGATGGAAACTGTAGATGAAGAGTATCCTCTGATTTGTCTTTTCCCGATGATAACTGAAGAAGATATTCCAGCCGAATTACGGGAGACAGTCGGAAAGGAAGTGTGGGACATGACAGGGAAAGAGGTGGGATTGATGAAAGGAGTGGAACCAGTGAAAGTGACTGTAAAGCCCAATGCAATCTTTCCCCAGACCCCACAATACCACATGGCACAAGACACCCTCATGAAAGTTGCTCAACTTATTGACGAATTTGTAAAACAGGGAGTACTGAAAGAAGTGTTAAGCAGTCCATGTAATTCACCAATGATGGGACTAATAAAGCCGAGTGGAAAGGTCCGACTCGTGCAGGACTTGAGGAAAATAAATGACATCATAGTCAAATGCTGCCCAGTAGTACCGAATCCAGCTGTGATAATGTTCCAGGTCCCTTGCGATGCTGAGTGGTTCTTAGTCATCGATTTGTCACAAGCATTCTTCTCGGTGCCTCTTCATGAGGACAGCCAATTTCTCTTTTGTTTCAAATTCCTAGACAGAGTGTACAGTTGGTGTCGAATTCCTCAAGGGTTTTCTGAGTCACCGTCAATCTTTAATCAGATTCTAAAGAAAGATTTGGAAGCATTAGAATTGCCATTCGAGTCAACCCTAGTACAGTACATTGATGACTTACTGGTTGCATCAAAGACAGAAAGTGGCTGCACAGCCGATACCATTGGTCTGTTGAATCATTTGGGAAGGAATGGACATAAGGTGTCTCCTTCCAAATTGCAGTTCTGTCAGAAGAAAGTGAAATACTTGGGTCACCAGATATTGAAAGGGTCACGGAGAATAATGAAGGAAAGAATAACAAGCGTACTTCAAATGAGTCCACCAAAGACAAGGAGGGAGGTGAGGAAGTTTTTGGGAATGGTGGGTTATTGTCGCCAGTGGATTCCCAACTTCTCGACTCTAGCAAAGCCTTTACTGAAATTGACCCAGAAGGATGCCTTGGATCAAATTGAGCTGAAGGGAGATGAGATGGATGCTTTTGTTGAATTGAAAGAGTGCATGTGCAGGGCTCCAGCTTTAGGTATGCCTGACTACACAAAGCCTTTCACATTGTTTTGTCATGAACGTGATGCATGTTCTTTGTCTGTCTTGACTCAAGCCCATGGTGGCGTAAACAGACCAGTAGCGTATTTTTCAGCTACTTTGGATCCGGTCGCAGCAGCACTCCCAGGGTGTTTGCGCGCCGTAGCAGCAGTTGGTATCAGCTTCACTCAGAGTGAAGGAATAGTGATGGGACACCCAGTAACAGTCATGGTCCCTCACTCAGTTGAGATACTTTTGACCCACTCCCGAACGCAACACATGACCGGAGCGAGACTTACAAGATATGAAACGATAATTCTGGGCTCACCGAATGTGCAGCTGAAAAGGTGCACTACGTTAAATCCAGCAACCTTGCTCCCTGGAGAAAATGCCGAAATTGAGAACGCTGAAGACGTCGAGCATGACTGCCTTCAGGTGACTGAATTTTGCACAAAACCTCGACCGGACATTAAGGATACTAAGCTTGATGAAAATGACCAAATTATTTTTGTTGATGGTTCATGTCTAAGACGGGATGGGGATTTTGAAAGCAGGATATGCTGTATGTACTGTAACAGGGGTCTTGGAAGCGGGATGGCTTCAAGGAGTCTATTCTGCACAAGTAGCAGAACTTGTAGCCCTTATCCAGAGCATGTCAACTGTCTGCATTGATGAAAGTCACCATTTACACTGATAGTCAGTACGGGTTCGGAATTGTGCATGACTTTGGACAACTATGGTCACAGAGAGGTTTCCTGACTTCTTCAGGATCCCCAGTGAAGAACGGGGAGAGGATAAGGGAATTGTTACACGCCATTCAAGTGCCAGCCGAAGTTGCAGTGGTAAAGTGCAGTGCTCACACGAAAGGACAGGACTATGTTTCTCTGGGAAATGCATATGCGGATCAAGTCGCGAGATTTTGTGCCTTGAACTGTATATTACTCAGGGACGAATGGAATTCAATAAGTGAGCCAGAACTAGAACCAGCTGAAGCATTTGCCTTGAAGGTCGTAGATACAATAGATGAATTAAAAGCATTACAAAATAATGTCAGGGAGGATGAAAGAGATTCCTGGATTAAATCACAATGTATAAAGAGACCAGATGAGCTATGGGTTTTAAATGAGGGAAAATTTGTTTTGCCAAACAGTCTCTTATCACAGCTTGCGCGGTTCTATCATGGGCAGGCTCACCTAGGGAGAGATGCCATGATAAGATTGTTCAAAACTGATTGGTTTAACCCCAGATTTCGTCAAGCTGCAGAAGCAGTTTGCCATCGATGTGTCACTTGCCAGCAGATGAACCCAGGAAAGGGAACAGTTGTGAACGCGAGCCACATTGGTAGGGCAAGCGGGCCTTTTAGTCGTATGCAGATGGACTTCATTGAGATGCCTGTGCATGGAGGTCTAAAGTATGTGTTGGTGATTGTGTGCATTTTTAGTCACTGGATTGAGGCATACCCCACACGTAGAAATGACAGCCTTACAGTTGCAAAGCTATTGTTGAGAGAGTTGATACCACGTTTCGGATTCCCGATCTCTTTAGAATCAGATAGGGGAAGTCACTTCAATAACGAGGTGATAAAGTTACTTTGCGAAGCGCTGAACATTGAGCAAAAACTACATTGTAGCTATCGCCCTGAAGCCTCAGGACTGGTGGAGCAAATGAATGGTACACTGAAATCAAGAATGGCAAAAATATGTGCATCGACAAATTTGAAATGGCCTGACGCATTGCCCTTAGTGCTAATGTCAATGAGAAACACCCCTGATAGAAAGACTGGATTGTCTCCGCACGAAATTCTCATGGGCAGGGCTATGAGACTTCCTGCAGTTCCCGCAAACGCGCTTTTGAATATTACAGATGATATGGTGTTAGACTACTGCAAGGGTCTGGCTGACGTGGTTCGCTCTTTCTCTCACCAGGTGGAAGCGACCACCTTGCCACCGATCCAAGGTCCAGGACACGCACTGAAAGCAGGTGACTGGGTCGTGGTAAAGAAGCACGTGAGGAAGTCGTGTCTGGAGCCCCGTTGGAAAGGCCCTTTCCAAGTGATCCTGACGACAACTACCGCTGTGAAGTGTGCGGGGGTTCCCAACTGGATTCACGCCAGTCACACAAAGAAGGTGTTGTGTCCCACAGATGAGGAAGTTGAAGCGCTAAAACTGCCAGTGCCTGACAAAACAGTGCTGAGTGCTGAGACAGAGCAAAACCGAACTGAAAGCGAACAGGCAGAAACGGGAGAGAGGGAGATATTCTCTGAGGACGAACAGACCAATTCGCTTGGGGGAGACCAAGGAGAAAGTTCAGACAGCGACGAAGAAGCTGAAGGTGAAAAAGAGCCTGAAGCAGCTGAGGGTAGCAAAGAGCCTGAAGCAGCTGAAGGTGACAAGGAACCTGAAGCAGCCGAAAGTGATACAGAGCCTGACGAAAGTAACGGTGACGAAGAGCTCGAAAAGGGTGAAAAAGCAGGAGAGCCCGATCAGAGGAGGGCTTTCCCAGAAGCAGACGATACAGAAAAAGAAAAGGAGAAAGTGATTGATTCCCCAGGAGGAGGGGACAAGGCAGAACAGAACGAAACAGTTCAAACTTCTACAGAAAAGGTCGCAGGTCCAACACATGGACATGGTGCAAAGAGGAGACTGAGGCCCTCATTCTGACCTTGGCGGGCGGCGGAGGCCGCCCGCCAAAGTCTCGCCGTCAGGTTACCGTTCCGCGGTCGAAAGACCGCGGCGGTAATTCTGACATTCCCGCTGGGCTGGCGGGCGGCCGCCTTCAGGCCGCCCGCCAGCCCAGCGGGAAAGAGGCTTCCACGATGAAGCCGGCTCGGAATCGAGCCGGCGGAGTGAAAGCTGTGCGACGGGTGCAGTTGCACCCGTCGCGTATTTCACTGTCTGCGCAGCAGACAGTGAAATACTTGTAGGGGCCCTCTTACGGGGGCCCCTGCAGTGCCCAGGCCAGTGGCATGGGCACTGCAGGGGCCCCCAGGGGCCCCGCGACCCCCCCTACCGCCATCCGGTTCCCGGCGGTCTGGATGGCGGTAGGGGGGGGTCGGAATCCCCTCGGCGGCGCAGCAAGCTGCGCCGCCTTGGAGGATTCAATGGGGCGGCGGGACACTGGCGGGAGACCGCCAGTGTTGCCGGTCCGACCGCGGCTTTACCGCCGCGGTCGGAATCCCCATTGGAGCACCGCCGGCCTGTCGGCGGTGCTCCCGCGGTCCTCCGCCCTGGCGGTCTTTGACCGCCAGGGTCAGAATGACCGCCTAAGTATTTCACCAATAAAAGAAAGGACTAAAGAAAGTTTGAACGACGGAGAAAGGCCAAAAGTGAAAGAGAAAAGAAAGGAAGTGACTGTTGTGGAACAATCCTCAAGTGAAGAAAAAGACTTGACAAAAGAGGAAAGTACCAGCGAAGCAGAATCAAAAAGAGAAGCAAAATTGAAAAGGAAAAGGATACCAAACAGGAGATATTCCGGTCCTGAATGGGCATATGTAGTCAATGACGATTGGACTGACGAGTTTGTATCTCTAAGCATCGAGAACGAAGAAGAAGAAGAGATACCAATAGAAAAGAAAAGTTTTATGGACTCTGTCGATTGAAAGGGTAATAAATGATATTGCTTGCTACAATATAACGTGAAACAAACAACCAGCTGAGACATTCCTAAACCGGATGAGACTTGCTGAACTGATAAAGACTGAGTTATTGCCGAATTGAGACAAATGCTGCTAACCGATAAGTGACTGGCCTCCTGAAGAAGACGGTGTGAACATTGTGCTCGTTCAGCTTTGTAACTGAATTGCTAAATAGTTTCCTTTACAAGTGCTTCTAGCTCTCTGATTCTATACAGATCATGACGCAAAACAATAGAAAGAAATATTGTAAATATGTGTGTATAGGTTTGATAATTGCATGTGTACTAATAATAATGGCAATTGTGCTTGGAATACATGGTAAGACTGAGAATGAGAGAATTGATGCTTCTACTCTTGCTCCTGTTACTGTCACCGAACTAACCGCATTGAAAAGACTAGCATTGGATGAGAGGCTCTTGCACGATAAGAAAGAGCTTTCGTATAACGTTTTCTATCGCTTGCTAACAGAATATGTTGAGACTATGGATGCAAAAGATTGTTATGTGTGTACACAGATACCGACATCAGTGAAGGAAGGGGTGACATATCACCACATGCCTCTTACATACGGGATTACATGTAGTATAGTAATGTCTAGATTTTATGGTCAAACTAACATACAGTATTTTTACCCAAATTATGATGTTACCTTTGCATATGTTCCTATAATAGCGCAGCTAAGCCAGATTGCTAAAGATTGGGATGCTAAAATAATGAGGGAATTTTTCGAGCCAATGCAACCTTTTGAAACGGCTCACGCTCATAGGGAAAACCTTACCTGTTCGCTCTCTGCAATAGAAATAAGCTTTTTAGATCGCACAGATGATAGAAGGGCACAAATGAATGCGAAATTAGAAAAGGAGCTACATAAGAGGACTTCAGTAGATAATTATGATTTTGCTGCAATAAAGACACAAGGGAAAATAGCTTTAGATGCTTGGCATGTAGGGAAATTTTGTATATATCGATGTGAATCTTATTATGACAACATTTTTGTAGGAGCGAGTGAGTGTAAACATACGTTTATCTTTAAGGCCAAATGGACATTCATGATGGACGGACTTGACCCTGTCATTCCAGGTGTATATTACATTTGTGGGTATAATGCCTATTATCGTCTTCCAAAGGGATGGTGGGGGAGATGTTATTTGGGTATAGTGTTCCCAAAGGTTTATCAACTGGATGACCTATCGATGATTCAAAAGACATCTGGATCCCATCGTATCCAGAAAAGAGAGACCGCAGCTGCTGTGGTAGGAGATATATTTGGAGCCATGATTCCTTCGTTGGGAGTCGTGTTGAATTCCATCAAAATAAGAAAGTTGTCTACTATAGTGGATAACATGTTGACGAAGTTTTCAGGTGCTATAATCCTGATAGATGCTGAACTTGCAGCGGAAAGAGCTATGACTCTTCAAAATAGGCTTGCTTTAGACATTCTTTTAGCAAAGGATGGTGGCGTTTGCAAAATGCTTGGTACACAACACTGTTGTACATATATTCCTGACAATAGTGTGAAAATTAAAACTATGCTTGCTAATCTAACAAAAGAGAGTGCAGATTTGAAGGAATTGAAAGAACCAGGAGTGTGGGAGAAGGTTGGAAAAGGTATTGTTTCAGTGGGAAATTGGATTGGGGGAATTTGGAATGGAATATTGTTAAAAATAATAGAGGGAATTTTAATAGTGATAATTTGCATATTTGGAATTTGGGGAATAAAAAGGGGAATAATAATGATTATGGAAAGAATTAAGAGAAGAAAAGAAGAGAAAATTATGAAAAGAATGGCAGAAGAATACAAAGGGCAAACTAGGGGAACTAAAAGGAAAAGAGAACTGACAGAATTTTAATGAAATAACATTTGTGGGCATGGTTTGGTGTGATGACAAGTAGTCATCAGAGGAGGGATTGATGAAGCAGAAAATGAAGGTTTTACATTTATTAACACGTAAACGTAGTGTTGAAATAATCATGTGTGACTCTAACCGAACTAATAAAGATTGTACGGGGACAAAATGTGCCCTCAGAGTAGTTTGCCAACATTTATAAGCGTGCTTTATATAACGTGGTGTATTAGAATTGCACCAATCCGACATAATCGTGAACGTGTGCTATGATTTGCTTGTTTGAAATGTTTTAGCTTAGCATTACTTTAGTGCAGGCTTCGGCCTAGTGGCCTGGTATCACGGTTTAGATGCTCGTATTTTTCCAATGTGCTATTAAACGTGTACTTTTGCTTGAAGCTGTACTTTTCCACTGAGACCGTTCACATGCTTATCTTAAAGTTTCGTGCCAGCCTGGCATATTTTCTCTTTACTCCAAGGTCGATCTGCAGGTGCGGACAATGGAAGCTCTAAAAGTGAGTTAATTGGTATAAAATGTTGCAACTTGCGTACCCATCTCCAAGGATAATGTATGCTTAAGTAAAAGCTTGAGAACTGTCGTTTTTGATTGGACAATTTGAAGCTAACCTATGAACCCTCCAATGGAAGACCCTACTGGATTTGAACTGTTGTCTATAAAACCCAGGTGCATGAGAAGAAATTAGGCCATTATTGGACATCCCGCCATTTTGTAGACTTTGCAGCTATTATGGCCCACTTTGCTGCGACGCCATTTTGAAAGAGACTTTGATGCTTTCTCTAATCGAGAGAAAGAGACTTTGAATGATTCTTGCCCTAGAGACTTTAACTTTGATTTGATCCCTTTGCATGAAGTAGTAGTTTTACCTTGCCGCCGTGAGGCAATTGCCCCGTCCACCCTGCCCCTTTTGCCCCGTCCCATGCTGATCGAGAAACGGTACCTGTGAGACGAAGACTTCCTTGATTGCTGATCGTAATTGGTAAATATGAAAGGAAATTGTAAAATTGCATTGTGTTTCCTTTAGGTAACCAACTGCTGATTTTGATAAGATCCCTAGTTAGGAGTTTTACTAAATTAATGTTGTTAAATTGTTTTCGCATGAAGTCCCACATGCCGATGCTAATTTGAGGTTAGACGAGGATTCCATATGTCGCACGATGCAATTTGAGATCTTGTTATGCTGACTAAATGTATGCAATTAGTTCACTACAGATTATCGTATTAGTGATTTGCATTGCTATTATCGAATGCCTTGTGATTCAAATGCTACATAGATTGCACCTGTTTCGCCGCTATGGACAGCTATTAATGTTCATTTATGTTTATCATTTGGTGTTGAGACACATCTATATTGTGCTAGCTTTGTTAATATAGGGAAATAAAATTCACTAACTTTGAATAAACTGGTGTGGTTATTCCTGACTGAAAGGTCAGGGTTCGCCGAAATGTATTCTGGATTAATTGTCAAGTGTTATGTTGATCAAGGTATTGCTTATGTTCGTTATTAATTATTGATTTGAGGAAGTTGATCGATATAGAGTACAGAGAGTCCCACTTAGTCAAAAGATTCATCGGCCTAAAGAGCGTCCGAACACAGGTAAAATTATTAGTACGGACCGCTCTATCATCAGTCACACAGCAGGTTTTTCTATATTCCATATAGAGGACAATACTGATTGCTTATGGGTATATCAGCCCAAGCATACACATAGTCAATATGTCATTTACGAAGATCCCCCAAAACACAGCTTTCAAATAAGTAAATGTCAGACAAATATATTGTATAACAATTTATTTTCAAGAAATTATTAATTTTAAGCAGTTTTATAAAGATTTTTTTAGCATTTTTTTGCAATTATTATTGTAAGATCTGCTGCTCACAAACGCAAAAGAGATGTGGAGTCATAAGTGACAAGTGGAACATCAGTACAACTAAGATAAAAAGACTTATGACTCCCAACTCCTTCCTTTATTTTTGAAGTTCAAGGAGTGGGTTCTATAGGGGGTTCGACGATGGCGTTTCGACCTCTAAACAATACGAACCATCATCAGGACAAGGCAATGACCACTCAAGGGTATAATTACTAAGATTTTGACATTGTGTTTGCGTCACAAAAGTGACACAAATCAATGCAAAATATGTTTTTTACCTGATTACTTTCCAGCGCAAAACTTGTCTTGCACTGGAAACTACCCTAAAAGTAACGCAAAGCAGCACAAAGGTCTACATTGCATTATTTAGTGCCAAGGAGGCATTGTATGGGTGGTACATGAATGTTCCCATGCAGCCACTCATGCTTTTTGATGCTAAACCCTATCTACAAGCAATGGTAGAAAGGCTTTAGTGCCAAAAATGAATGCTGCTGAAAAGCAGGTGTAAAAAATGAGAAAAGTTTTCATTTCTCCGTGCTTTTCTGACTTTGCATGCGTGCTGCACTGTGCAGCGCACATAAAATGTAGGAAAAGTTTTAAAGTGTATCTATGCATAGTATTATGTGCTGGAAGGGAACCCTTCCCTTACAAACCCTATGCTAGACTCACGCACACATCCTTGCACTGTGGTGCAAAGGTGTGTGCGTGGCACTCAGCAGCTAAAATCAGCACCGGCGCTGGGGAGAAGGGATATTTCTGTAAATATGGCTCTCTCCTGCTCTCTCCTTCTCGCGCAGCACAGATTTTTTGGCTGCTGCACTGCGCTGCGTGGGTGTCTCGTAAATCTGGTCCTCATTATCTAGGTAAACCGAGTGCAACAACTTCATCGATGTTCACTGATGCCAGCCACACTGTCCCAAACCTACACCAGGTGCACAGAGGCTCAAATGTGGGCCCAAGTGGCGGAGAGTACTTGGAGCAATCTAAGGCTTGATAAAGGACACGTGAAGGTGAGTACATTTCAAACACCTCTTTCCTTCAACCAAGGGCCATCCTCAGCACCAGCTGTGAAGAACTTGCATGCGAAGAGGGAACAGCTTTCAAGAGGAAACAGCTTTCAAGAGGAAACAGCCTTCAAGAGGGAACAGCCTTCAAGAGGGAACAGCCTTCAAGAGGAAACAGCTTTTCATGAGGAAACAGCTTTTCATGAGGAAACAGCTTTTCATGAGGAAACAGCCTTCAAGAAGAAACAGCTTTCCAAAGGAAACAGCTTTCAAAAGGAAACAGCTTTCAAAAGGAAACAGCTTTCAAGAGGGAACAGCTTTCAAGAGGGAACAGCTTTCAAGAGGGAACAGCTTTCAAGAGGGAACAGCCTTCAAGAGGAAACAGCCTTCGAGAAGGAACAGCTTCCAAGAGGAAACAACTTTCAAGAGGAAACAGCTTTTGAGGCAACTCTGGTCAATAGGGTATCTACCAGAAGTGGAGCCGAGACCAACTGCAGAATCAGGGAACCAGAACATCAAACCCCACCCTCGTCCTTATGCCGGGCAGGAGAGTATACTGCTGTACAGAATATTCATACTTAATAAACATTTTTCAAGTAACAATACATCCTAGCCCTCTTCCTCAAGTGACCCATGCCAGGCTGTCTTCGCCAACACATTGGGGGTCATTATGACCCCGGCGGTGAGTGTTAATGTGGCGGCAGTACCGCCAACAGACTGGCTTTAAATACCACCACATTATGAGAATGTCGGGTTGGCTGCAGCCTACCCACGACTTCTCTACTCATACCACCATGGTGGGATCAGCCGCCGGGCCGGAGATATCTATCTCCAGTCCGACGGCCGGCACAGCACCTCTGGCGGCATTGTGAGCCTGCATACCACCACGGTTTTCATGGCGTTAGCAATGCCAAGAAAAACCATGGCGATGGGCCCTACCAATAACAGGGAATTCCTTCCATGTCACCGGAAGGCGGCTCCCCCACCCCTCCAAAACACACCATACTCCCACCAACCCCCTCCATCTAAAGCCCGCCTACCCCAAATACACATACTAACCCTCCCATCCCCGACATTCAAATGCACCCCCACCCCCTGCGATCCTCTCACTCACCCTCCCGCCCCTCTGATCCTCTCACTCTCCCCATACACGCACACACCTGCAGACACGCACCACGCATACACCCAATCACTCACACTGGCATACACGCATTCATACACACATACTTCTAGACATGCTCGAACACATTCTTACACACAATCACACTGACATGCAGACACGCACTCCCTTCACCATTCTTACACGCATTCACTCACACGCATACAAACACGCAAACAACATAACACACACAGACGCATTCACACACACACTCACTCAGACATTCATGCACACACTCAGACACACACAACACCACCTGCCCTGCCACCCCTCTCCCTTATGAGAAGCCCGACTTACCTTGGTAGAGGAGGTCATCCGCCAGGGATCGGGAAGGGGCCCTTCTTCCACCAGCAGCGCCCGCCAGGCCGTATGAACTGTCATAATACGCCTGGCAGTGTTCTACTGGCGAGGCGGTGCTGGTGCTAGCAGCGCCACCTTATCACCGTCTACCACCATCAACACTGCCAGATTTCTACCTTCCTTGTGGCAGAACTCCGGCAGTGATCATAATTTGGCGGAAGAACGGTAGCCGCGGTGGCGGTATTTTTGGCGGCCGTCACCGTGACGGTAGGCCATCTTTTCCGCCATTGCTATAATAAAGGCCATTGTCTTTTGTTTATGTCGTCAGACTCTCAGAGTTTTCTACCAAACTGCCCAGGTGCAACTTTAATTAGAACATTAGAACTGTAGTACTGAGTCAGTGTCCGTTACAGCTTCCATTAGAGCTGTAGTACTGAGTCAGTGTCAGTCATCGCTTCCATTAGAACTGTAGTACTGAGTCAGTGTCCGTCATCGCTTCCATTAGAGCTGTAGTACTGAGTCAGTGTCTGTCTGTCATCGCTTGCCTTAGAGCTGTAGTACTGAGTCAGTGTCCGTCATCGCTTCCATTAGAACTGTAGTACTGAGTCAGTGTCCGTCATCGTTTCCATTAGAACTGTAGTACTGAGTCAGTGTCCATCATCGCTTCCATTAGAACTGTAGTACTGAGTCAGTGTCCATCATCGCTTCCATTAGAACTGTAGTACTGAGTCAGTGTCCGTCACAGCTTCCATTAGAACTGTAGTACTGAGTCAGTGTCCCTCATCGCTTCCATTAGAACTGTAGTACTGAGTCAGTGTCCCTCATCGCTTCCTTTAGAACTGTAGTACTGAGTCAGTGTCCGTCATCGCTTCCATTAGAACTGTAGTACTGAGTCAGACTCCGTTACAGCTTCCATTAGAACTGTAGTACTGAGTCAGTGTCCGTCATCGCCTCCATTAGAACTGTAGTACTGAGTCAGTGTCCCTCATCGCTTCCATTAGAGCTGTATTACTGAGTCAGTGTCCGTCATCGCTTGCATTAGAACTGTAGTACTGAGTCAGTGTCCGTCATCGCTTCCATTAGAACTGTAGTACTGAGTCAGTGTACGTCATCGCTTCCATTAGAACTGTAGTATTGAGTCAGTGTCCGTCATCGCTTCCATTAGAACAGTAGTACTGAGTCAGTGTCCGTCATTGCTTCCATTAGAACTGTAGTACTGAGTCAGTGTCCGTCATCACTTCCATTAGAGCTTTAGTACTGTCACTGTCCATCATCACTTCTATTAGAGCTGTAGTACTGAGTCAGAGTCCGTTACAGCTTCCGTTAGAACTGTAGTACTGAGTCAGTGTCCGTCATCGCTTCCATTAGAACTGTAGTACTGAGTCAGTGTCCGTCATCACTTCCATTAGAACTGTAGTACTGAGTCAGTCATCACTTCCATTAGAGCTGTAGTACTGTCACTGTCCGTCATCGCTTCCATTAGAACTGTAGTACTGAGTCAGTGTCCGTCATCACTTCCATTAGAGCTGTAGTACTGAGTCAGTGTCCGTCATCACATCCATTAGAGCTGTAGTACTGTCACTGTCCGTCATCGCTTCCATTAGAACTGTAGTACTGAGTCAGTGTCCGTCATCGCTTCCATTAGAACTGTAGTACTGAGTCAGTGTCCGTTACAGCTTCCATTAGAACTGTAGTACTGAGTCAGTGTCCGTCATCACTTCCATTAGAGCTGTAGTACTGAGTCAGTGTCCGTCATCACTTCCATTAGAGCTGTAGTACTGTCACTGTCCGTCATCGCTTCCATTAGAACTGTAGTACTGAGTCAGTGTCCATCATCACTTCTATTAGAGCTGTAGTACTGAGTCAGAGTCCGTTACAGCTTCCATTAGAACTGTAGTACTGAGTCAGTGTCCGTCATCACTTCCATTAGAACTGTAGTACTGAGTCAGTGTCTGTCACAGCTTCCATTAGAACTGTAGAACTGAGGCAGTGTCCGTCACAGCTTCCATTAGAACTGTAGTACTGAGTCAGTGTCCATCATCGCTTCCATTAGAACTGTAGTACTGAGTCAGTGTCAGTCATCGATTGCCTTAGAACTGTAGTACTGAGTCAGTGTCCGTCATCGCTTCCATTAGAACTGTAGTACTGAGTCAGTGTCGGTGATCACTTCCATTAGAACTGTAGTACTGAGTCAGTGTCCGTCATCACTTCCATTAGAACTGTAGTACTGAGCCAGTGTCCGTCATCGCTTCCGTTAGAACTGTAGTACTGAGTCAGTGTCCGTCACAGCTTCCATTAGAACTGTAGTACTGAGTCAGTGTCCGTCATTGCTTCCTTTAGAACTGTAGTACTGAGTCAGTGTCCGTCATACCTTCCATTAGAACAGTAGTACTGAGTCAGTGTCCGTCATCGCTTCCATTAGAACTGTAGTACTGAGTCAGCGTCCGTCATCGCTTCCATTAGAACTGTAGTACTGAGTCAGTGTCCATTGCTTCCATTAGAACTGTAGTACTGAGACAGTGTTAGTCATCGCTTCCATTAGAACTGTAGTACTGAGTCAGTGTCTGTCATCGCTTCCATTAGAACTGTAGTACTGAGTCAGTGTCCGTCACAGCTTCCATTAGAGCTGTAGTACTGAGTCAGTGTCCGTCATCGATTGCCTTAGAACTGTAGTACTGAGTCAGTGTCCGTCATTGCTTCCATTAGAACTGTAGTACTGAGTCAGTGTCCGTCACAGCTTCCATTAGAACTGTAGTACTGAGTCAGTGTCCATCATAGCTTCCATTAGATCATTAGAGCTGTAGTACTGACTCAGTTGTCGTCACAGCTTCCATTAGAACTGTAGTACTGAGTCAGTGTCCGTCACAGCTTCCATTAGAACTGTAGTACTGAGTCAGTGTCCGTCATCACTTCCATTAGAGCTTTAGTACTGTCACTGTCCATCATCACTTCTATTAGAGCTGTAGTACTGAGTCAGAGTCCGTTACAGCTTCCGTTAGAACTGTAGTACTGAGTCAGTGTCCGTCATCGCTTCCATTAGAACTGTAGTACTGAGTCAGTGTCCGTCATCACTTCCATTAGAACTGTAGTACTGAGTCAGTCATCACTTCCATTAGAGCTGTAGTACTGTCACTGTCCGTCATCGCTTCCATTAGAACTGTAGTACTGAGTCAGTGTCCGTCATCACTTCCATTAGAGCTGTAGTACTGAGTCAGTGTCCGTCATCACATCCATTAGAGCTGTAGTACTGTCACTGTCCGTCATCGCTTCCATTAGAACTGTAGTACTGAGTCAGTGTCCGTCATCGCTTCCATTAGAACTGTAGTACTGAGTCAGTGTCCGTTACAGCTTCCATTAGAACTGTAGTACTGAGTCAGTGTCCGTCATCACTTCCATTAGAGCTGTAGTACTGAGTCAGTGTCCGTCATCACTTCCATTAGAGCTGTAGTACTGTCACTGTCCGTCATCGCTTCCATTAGAACTGTAGTACTGAGTCAGTGTCCATCATCACTTCTATTAGAGCTGTAGTACTGAGTCAGAGTCCGTTACAGCTTCCATTAGAACTGTAGTACTGAGTCAGTGTCCGTCATCACTTCCATTAGAACTGTAGTACTGAGTCAGTGTCTGTCACAGCTTCCATTAGAACTGTAGAACTGAGGCAGTGTCCGTCACAGCTTCCATTAGAACTGTAGTACTGAGTCAGTGTCCATCATCGCTTCCATTAGAACTGTAGTACTGAGTCAGTGTCAGTCATCGATTGCCTTAGAACTGTAGTACTGAGTCAGTGTCCGTCATCGCTTCCATTAGAACTGTAGTACTGAGTCAGTGTCGGTGATCACTTCCATTAGAACTGTAGTACTGAGTCAGTGTCCGTCATCACTTCCATTAGAACTGTAGTACTGAGCCAGTGTCCGTCATCGCTTCCGTTAGAACTGTAGTACTGAGTCAGTGTCCGTCACAGCTTCCATTAGAACTGTAGTACTGAGTCAGTGTCCGTCATTGCTTCCTTTAGAACTGTAGTACTGAGTCAGTGTCCGTCATACCTTCCATTAGAACAGTAGTACTGAGTCAGTGTCCGTCATCGCTTCCATTAGAACTGTAGTACTGAGTCAGCGTCCGTCATCGCTTCCATTAGAACTGTAGTACTGAGTCAGTGTCCATTGCTTCCATTAGAACTGTAGTACTGAGACAGTGTTAGTCATCGCTTCCATTAGAACTGTAGTACTGAGTCAGTGTCTGTCATCGCTTCCATTAGAACTGTAGTACTGAGTCAGTGTCCGTCACAGCTTCCATTAGAGCTGTAGTACTGAGTCAGTGTCCGTCATCGATTGCCTTAGAACTGTAGTACTGAGTCAGTGTCCGTCATTGCTTCCATTAGAACTGTAGTACTGAGTCAGTGTCCGTCACAGCTTCCATTAGAACTGTAGTACTGAGTCAGTGTCCATCATAGCTTCCATTAGATCATTAGAGCTGTAGTACTGACTCAGTTGTCGTCACAGCTTCCATTAGAACTGTAGTACTGAGTCAGTGTCCGTCACAGCTTCCATTAGAACTGTAGTACTGAGTCAGTGTCCGTCACAGCTTCCATTAGAGCTGTAGTACTGAGTCAGTGTCCGTCATCGCTTCCATTAGAGCTGTAGTACTGAGTCATTGTCCGTCATCGCTTCCATTAGAACTGTAGTACTGAGTCAGTGTCCGTCATTGCTTCCATTAGAACTGTAGTACTGAGTCAGTGTCCGTCATCGCTTCCATTAGAGCTGTAGCACTGAGTCAGTGTCAGTCATCTCTTCCATTAGAACTGTAGTACGGAGTCAGTGTCAGTCATTGCTTCCATTAGAACTGTAGTACTGAGTTAGTGTCACTCATCACTTCCATTAGATCATTCGAACTGTAGTACTGAGTCAGTGTTCGTCATCGCTTCCATTAGAACTGTAGTACTGAGTCAGTGTCCGTCATTGCTTCCATTAGGACTGTAGTACTGAGTCAGTGTCCGTCATCGCTTCCATTAGAGCTGTAGTACTGAGTCAGTGTCTGTCTGTCATCGCTTGCATTAGAGCTGTAGTACTGAGTCAGTGTCCGTTATCGCTTCCATTAGAACTGTAGTACTGAGTCAGTGTCCGCCATCGCTTCCATTAGAACAGTAGTACTGAGTCAGTGTCCGTCACAACTTCCATTAGAACTGTAGTACTGAGTCAGTGTCCGTCATCGCTTCCATTAGAACTGTAGTACTGAGTCAGTGTCCGTCATTGCTTCCATTAGAACTCTAGTACTGAGTCAGTGTCCGTCATCGCTTCCATTAGAACTGTAGTACTGAGTCAGTGTCAGTCATCGCTTCCATTAGAACTGTAGTACTGAGTTAGTGTCACTCATCACTTCCATTAGATCATTCGAACTGTAGTACTGAGTCAGTGTTCGTCATCGCTTCCATTAGAACTGTAGTACTGAGTCAGTGTCCGTCATCACTTCCATTATAACTGTAGTACTGAGTCAATGTCCGTCATCGCTTGCATTAGAGCTGTAGTACTGAGTCAGTGTCCATCACAGCTTCCATTAGATCATTAGAACTGTAGTACTGAGTCACTGTCCATCATCACGTCCATTAGAGCTGTAGTACTGAGTCAGTGTCCGTCATCGATTGCCTTAGAACTGTAGTACTGAGTCAGTGTCCGTCATTGCTTCCATTAGAACTGTAGTACTGAGTCAGTGTCCGTCATCACTTCCATTAGATCATTAGAGCTGTAGTACTGACTCAGTTGTCGTCACAGCTTCCATTAGAACTGTAGTACTGAGTCAGTGTCCGTCACAGCTTCCATTAGAACTGTAGTACTGAGTCAGTGTCCGTCACAGCTTCCATTAGAGCTGTAGTACTGAGTCAGTGTCCGTCATCGCTTCCATTAGAGCTGTAGTACTGAGTCATTGTCCGTCATCGCTTCCATTAGAACTGTAGTACTGAGTCAGTGTCCCTCATTGCTTCCATTAGAACTGTAGTACTGAGTCAGTGTCCGTCATCGCTTCCATTAGAGCTGTAGTACTGAGTCAGTGTCTGTCTGTCATCGCTTGCATTAGAGCTGTAGTACTGAGTCAGTGTCCGTTATCGCTTCCATTAGAACTGTAGTACTGAGTCAGTGTCCGCCATCGCTTCCATTAGAACAGTAGTACTGAGTCAGTGTCCGTCACAACTTCCATTAGAACTGTAGTACTGAGTCAGTGTCCGCCATCGCTTCCATTAGAACAGTAGTACTGAGTCAGTGTCCGTCACAACTTCCATTAGAACTGTAGTACTGAGTCAGTGTCCATCATCGCTTCCAATAGAACTGTAGTACTGAGTCAGTGTCCGTCATCGCTTCCATTAGAACTGTAGTACTGAGTCAGTGTCCGTCATTGCTTCCATTAGGACTGTAGTACTGAGTCAGTGTCCGTCATCGCTTCCATTAGAGCTGTAGTACTGAGTCAGTGTCTGTCTGTCATCGCTTGCATTAGAGCTGTAGTACTGAGTCAGTGTCCGTTATCGCTTCCATTAGAACTGTAGTACTGAGTCAGTGTCCGCCATCGCTTCCATTAGAACAGTAGTACTGAGTCAGTGTCCGTCACAACTTCCATTAGAACTGTAGTACTGAGTCAGTGTCCGTCATCGCTTCCATTAGAACTGTAGTACTGAGTCAGTGTCCGTCATTGCTTCCATTAGAACTCTAGTACTGAGTCAGTGTCCGTCATCGCTTCCATTAGAACTGTAGTACTGAGTCAGTGTCAGTCATCGCTTCCATTAGAACTGTAGTACTGAGTTAGTGTCACTCATCACTTCCATTAGATCATTCGAACTGTAGTACTGAGTCAGTGTTCGTCATCGCTTCCATTAGAACTGTAGTACTGAGTCAGTGTCCGTCATCACTTCCATTATAACTGTAGTACTGAGTCAATGTCCGTCATCGCTTGCATTAGAGCTGTAGTACTGAGTCAGTGTCCATCACAGCTTCCATTAGATCATTAGAACTGTAGTAGAGTCACTGTCCATCATCACGTCCATTAGAGCTGTAGTACTGAGTCAGTGTCCGTCATCGATTGCCTTAGAACTGTAGTACTGAGTCAGTGTCCGTCATTGCTTCCATTAGAACTGTAGTACTGAGTCAGTGTCCGTCATCACTTCCATTAGATCATTAGAGCTGTAGTACTGACTCAGTTGTCGTCACAGCTTCCATTAGAACTGTAGTACTGAGTCAGTGTCCGTCACAGCTTCCATTAGAACTGTAGTACTGAGTCAGTGTCCGTCACAGCTTCCATTAGAGCTGTAGTACTGAGTCAGTGTCCGTCATCGCTTCCATTAGAGCTGTAGTACTGAGTCATTGTCCGTCATCGCTTCCATTAGAACTGTAGTACTGAGTCAGTGTCCCTCATTGCTTCCATTAGAACTGTAGTACTGAGTCAGTGTCCTTCATCGCTACCATTAGAACTGTAGTACTGAGTCAGTGTCCGTCATCGCTTCCATTAGAACTGTAGTACTGTGTCAGTGTCCGTCATCGCTTCCATTAGAACTGTAGTACTGAGTCAGTGTCCGTCATCGCTTCCATTAGAACATTAGAACTGTAGTACTGAGCCAGTGTCCATCATCGCTTCCATTAGAACTGTAGTACTGAGCCAGTGTCCGTCATCGCTTCCATTAGAACTGTAGTACTGTGTCAGTGTCCGTCATCGCTTCCAATAGAACTGTAGTACTGAGTCAGTGTCCGTCATCGCTTCCATTAGAACTGTAGTACTGAGTCAGTGTCCCTCATTGCTTCCATTAGAACTGTAGTACTGAGTCAGTGTCCGTCATCGCTTCCATTAGAGCTGTAGTACTGAGTCAGTGTCCGTAATCGCTTCCATTAGAACTGTAGTACTGAGTCAGTGTCTGTCTGTCATCGCTTGCATTAGAGCTGTAGTACTGAGTCAGTGTCCGTCATCGCTTCCATTAGAACTGTAGTACTGAGTCAGTGTCCGTCATTGCTTCCATTAGAACTCTAGTACTGAGTCAGTGTCCGTCATCCCTTCCGTTAGAACTGTAGTACTGAGTCAGTGTCCGTCATCGCTTCCATTAGAACTGTAGTACTGAGTCAGTGTCCGTCATCGCTTCCATTAGAACTGTAGTACTGAGTCAGTGTCCGTCATCCCTTCCGTTAGAACTGTAGTACTGAGTCAGTGTTCGTCATCGCTTCCATTAGAACTGTAGTACTGAGTCAGTGTCCGTCATCACTTCCATTAGAACTGTAGTACTGAGTCAGTGTCGGTCATCGCTTCCATTAGGACTGTAGTACTGAGTCAGTGTCCGTCATTGCTTCCATTAGAACAGTAGTACTGAGTTAGAGTCCGTTACAGCTTCCATTAGAACTGTAGTACTGAGTCAGTGTTCGTCATCGCTTCCATTAGAACTGTAGTACTGAGTCAGTGTCCGTCATCGCTTCCATTTGAACTGTAGTACTGAGTCAGTGTCCGTCATCGCTTCCATTAGAACTGTAGTACTGAGTCAGTGTCCGTCATCGCTTCCGTTAGAACTGTAGTACTGAGTCAGTGTCCGTCATCGCTTCCGTTAGAGCTGTAGTACTGAGTCAGTGTCCGTCATCGCTTCCGTTAGAACTGTAGTACTGAGTCAGTGTCCATCATCGCTTCCATTAGAGCTGTAGTACTGAGTCAGTGTCCGTCATCGCTTCCATTAGAACTGTAGTACTGAGTCAGTGTCCATCATCGCTTCCATTAGAACTGTAGTACTGAGTCAGTGTACGTCATCCCTTCCATTAGATCATAAGAACTGTAGTACTGAGTCAGTGTCCGTCAACGCTTCCATTAGAACTGTAGTACTGAGTCAGTGTCAGTCATCACTTCCATTAGAACTGTAGTACTGAGTCAGTGTTCGTCATCACTTCCGTTAGAACTGTAGTACTGAGTCAGTGTCCGTCATCACTTCTATTATAACTGTAGTACTGAGTCAGTGTCCATCACAGCTTCCATTAAAACTGTAGTACTGAGTCAGTGTCCATCATCACTTCCATTATAACTGTAGTACTGAGTCAGTGTCCGTCATCGCTTCCATTAGAACTGAAGTACTGAATCAGCGTCCGTCATCGCTTCCATTAGAACTGTAGTACTGAGTCAGTGTCCGTCACAGCTTCCATTATAACTGTAGTACTGAGTCAGTGTCCGTCACAGCTTCCATTATAACTGTAGTACTGAGTCAGTGTCCATCACAGCTTCCATTAGAACTGTAGTACTGAGTCAGTGTCTGTCATCGCTTCCATTATAACTGTAGTACTGAGTCAGTGTCCGTCATCACTTCCATTAGAACTGTAGTACTGAGTCAGTGTCCATCACAGCTTCCATTAGAACTGTGGTACTGAGTCATTGTCCGTCTAGGGGTGAGGAGGAAACAAAGAAGTGTCAGAGAGGGGAGTCAGTGATGGAAATCTTTGCCTGTAATGCAGCTGCAGCCAAGGACGTCCCTCACTCACTGTGCTTGGTTTCCATTCCTGAAGGGGGTAGCACCCAACAGGGAATTCACTCATTGTAGCAGTCTGAGAAATTCACCCTATCACCAGCAGAGAAAACAGAAGGGATTTGGCTACACCCTGTGCTTTATTTGAGCCGGTGCTTTCCAGTGCTCGGCACAAGCACATTATTGTCAGCACAAACACTTATGACAGCATGCCACATGGTGGCGCTGTTTGTCCTATTTTTTGAGGAGCACAACAGCTGGTGTTTAATAATTGAATACACATTGAAATCCCTAATACCTGCCACTAAAAGCTATAAGAATGGCTTGGATGGCATGTATTAGTCATGTCAATGCATATTTGAAGTTTGAATGAGTGTGAGTTGTATGAGTGTGATGACCAGTAGTGATTTTACTGTAATTGACAGCGCGTGTGGGAGCAATGGGAGGTGCGTGATGCAGTGGCCTCCTGACTAGGGCCCTGGCATTCCTTTTTTTACAAATTTAGCACTGGGCACACCTGGCTACACCTGGGACACCGGTAGGGACTCATGGAGCCACAGACCTCAGACGGCCATTCCCAGAAGCTGGTAGGAACATGGGCGGCTGGTGTGTCCAGTGATGAAGACCACTGTGGTTGTCTGGTGGAAAGGCTGAGATTAAAAGACCCCCCTTTATGGAAATAGTGATGCTTGCAGGTTCTTCATGTGTCCTCTTGTTCCTACACTTGAGCATTCAGTCTTTGGGTTTGTGGTGCACTAAGCTCTTTCAGCCCTTATGCTCACTCTTACCAGCAGTCGCCTTATGAATGCCGTCAGCTGCAGCCCCAGGCTGGTCATATTCTCCACTGCGCTGTTATACTGAGCTGTGGATCCGGATAACCAGTCCACGACTACCACATTCACGTCCGCCACTCGAAGCAGAGCGTCTGTCAGTCCATCGATCCATGATGGCTTTGTGCCCAGGACCCTGGTGAGGAATCAGAAATAGGACATTACACCTCCTTCAAGATGAACTGTGGAACTGAGTCAGGATCCGTCCCACCTATTACTGTATGAATCAGTCAATCAATCAAGGATTTGTAGAGCACGGCTAATCACCCATAGGGTCTCAAGGCACTATGAACATTAATGATGTGTAACTGAACCACTGAAAATACTGAGCAACTGTCCATGCTGAATCAGTAATGATACTCGGCCAATGCTGAGTCAACCATGTGTGATACTGAACCACTCAAAATACTGAGTCACTAATGATAGTGAGCCACCAATGATACCCAGTCACTAATGATACTGAGCCACTAATGATACTGAACCACTGTCTATGCTGAACCAGTAATGGTACTGAAGTACCATTAATACTGAATAACTGAAAATACTGAGCCACTGATGATACTGAACCACTATTAACACTGAGCCACTGAGTCACTATTAATACTGGGCCACTGATGATACTGAGCCACTGATGATACTGAACCACTGTTATTACTGAGCCACTGATGATACTGAACCACTTATGATACTGAACCACTATTATTAGTGAGCCACTGATGATGCTAAACCACTATTAACACTGAGACACTGATGATACTGAGCTACTATTAATACTGAGCCACTGATGATAATGAGCCACTATTAATACTGAGCCACTGATTATACTGAACCACTATTAATTCTGATACACTGATGGTTTCTGAGCCACTATTAACACTGAGACACTGATGAAACTGTACCACTGTCTATGCTGAACCAGTAATGGTACTGAAGTACTGTTGATACTGAACAACTGATGATACTGAACCACTGAGGATACCGAACCACTATTATTAGTGAGCCACTAATGATACTGAACCAATGAAAATACTGAGCCACTGATGATACTGAACCACTATTAACACTGAGACACTGATGATATTGAGCCACTATTAATACTGAGACACTGATGATACTGAGCTACTATTAATACTGAGCCACTGATGATAATGAGCCACTATTAATACTGAGCCACTGATTATACTGAACCACTATTAATTCTGATACACTGATGGTTTCTGAGCCACTATTAACACTGAGACACTGATGAAACTGTACCACTGCCTATGCTGAACCAGTAATGGTACTGAAGTACTGTTGATACTGAACAACTGATGATACTGAACCACTGATGATACCGAACCACTATTATTAGTGAGCCACTAATGATACTGAACCAATGAAAATACTGAGCCACTGATGATACTGAACCACTATTAACACTGAGACACTGATGATATTGAGCCACTATTAATACCCAGGTACTGATGATACTGGACCACTAATGATACTGAACCACTGATGATACTGAACCACTGATGATACGTAACCACTATTAATACTGAGCCACTGATGTTACAAAACCACTAGTAATACTGAGCCGCTGATGATGCTGAGCCACTGATGATACATAATAACTATTAAAACTGAGGCACTGATGATACTAAACCACTAGTAACACTGATGATACTGAGCTACTAATGATGCTGAGCCACTGATGATACTAAACCACTAGTAACACTGATGATACTGAGCTACTAATGATACTGAGCCACTGATGATACCTAACGTCATTTAAAACTGAGCCTCTGATTATACTGAACCACTATTAATACTGAGACACTGATGATACTGAGCGCGTAATGATACTGAGCCACTGATGACACTGAACCATTATTAATACTGAGACACTTATGATACTGAGCTAGTAATGATACAGAGCCTCTGATGATACTGAACAACTATTAATATTGATCCACTGATGATACTAAACCACTAATAATACTGAGCCACTGATGATACTGAACTATTATTAATACTGAGCCACATATGATACTGAACTATTATTAATACTGAGCCACTGATGATACTTAACCACTATTAATACTGAGTCACTGATGATACTTAGCCACTATTACTACTAAGCCACTGATCATACTTAACCACTATTGGTACACTGATATTACTGAAGTACTATTAATAGTGAGACACTGATATTATTGAACTAGTATTAATACTGAGCCACTGATGATACTGAGCCACTAATGACACTGAGATATGATTAATATCAATACACTGATCATACTGAGCTACTAATGATAGTGAGCTGCCAATGATACTGAGCTACTAATGATACTGAAGCATTGATGATAGTGAACCACTGATGTTACTGAACCACTATTAATGCTGAGCCACCGATGATACTGAAGCACTATTAATTCTGAGACACTGATATTACTGAACTACTATTAATACAGAGCCACTGATGATACTGTACCACGAAAGAGACTCAACCAGGGAGGATTCTGAGCCAGTGATGGGACCGAACCACTGACCGTAGTAAACTGGGGGGATTCTGAGCCAGTAATGGGACCGAACCACTGGCGATAGTAAACTGGGGAGATTCTGAGCCAGTGATGGGACCGAACCACTGGCGATAGTAAACGGGGGAATTGTGAGCCACAGATGGGACCGAACGACACGTATAAAACACAGCCACAGCTGACAAGCTCCTGCTGATGAGCGTAAGCTTGAGCCACAGATAGTACTGCCCACCCTCACATTGGTGTCCACCCCTGCTAGCCCATCTGTGCCCACCCTCGCTAGCCCATCAGCAGTCACCCTCAGGAGTACTACAGTGTCCCTCCTAGCTAGCCAACGGTGCCCAGCCTCACTAGCCCATCGGTGCCCACCCTCGCTAGCCCATCAGCAGTCACCCTCAGGAGTACTACAGTGTCCATCCTAGTTAGCCAACGGTGCCCAGCCTCACTAGCCCATCGGTGCCCACCCTCGCTAGCCCATCAGCAGTCACCCTCAGGAGTACTACAGTGTCCATCCTAGTTAGCCAACGGTGCCCAGCCTCACTAGCCCATCGGTGCCCACCCTTGCTAGCCCATCAGCAGTCACCCTCAGGAGTACTACAGTGTCCATCCTAGCTAGCCAACGGTGCCGAGCCTTACTAGCCCATCGGTGCCCACCCTCGCTAGCCCATCAGCAGTCACCCTCAGGAGTACTACAGTGTCCATCCTAGCTAGCCAACGGTGCACAACCTCACTAGCCCATCAGTACCCACCCTCGCTAGCCCATAAGCAGTCACCCTCAGGAGTACTACAGTGTCCATCCTAGCTAGCCAACGGTGCACAACCTCACTAGCCCATCAGTGTCCACCCTTGCTAGCCCATTGGTGTCTACCCTCGCTATCCCATCGGTGCCCACCCTCACTAGCCCATCGGTGTCTACCCTCACTATCCCATCGGTGCCCATCCTCCCCACCCATCGGTGTCTACCCTTGCTATCCCATCGGTGCCCACCCTCACTAGCCCATCAGCATTCACCCTCAGTTGTACTACAGTGTCCATCCTAGCTAGCCAAGGGTGCCCAACCTCACTAGCTCATCGGTGTCCACCCTTGCTAGCTAATCAGTGCCTACCCTCACTAGCCCATTGGTGCCCACCATCACTAGCCCATTGGTACCCACCCTTGCTAGCCCATTGGTGCCCGCCCTCACTGGCCCATCAGTGTCCACCCTTGCTAGCACATTGGTGCCCACTCTCAGTGCCCCATCGGTGCCCACCCTCACTAGCCCATCAGTGTCCACCCTTGCTAGCACATCGGTGCCCACTTTCGCTGCCCCATCGGTGCTCACCCTCACTAGCCCATCAGTGTCCACCTTGCTAGCACATCGGTGCCCACTCTCGCTGCCCCATCGGTGCTCACCCTCACTAGCCCAACAGTGTCCACCCTTGCTAGCACATCGGTGCCCACTCTCGCTGCCCCATCGGTGCTCACCCTCACTAGCCCATCAGTGTCCACCCTTGCTAGCACATCAGTACCCACTCTCGCTGCCCCATCGGTGCTCACCCTCACTAGCCCATCAGTGTCCACCCTTGGTAGCCCATCAGTGCCCCCCTCACTAGCCCTTCAGCATTCACCCTCAGTAGTACTACAGTGTCTACTCTAGCTAGCCCTTTGGTGCAAACCCTCACTAGCCATCAGTGTGCACCCTCACTAGCCCAGCGGGGCCCACCCTCACTAGCCCATCAGTACCCACCCTTGCTAGCCCATTGGTGCCCGCCCTCACTAGCCCATCAGTGTCCACCCTTGCTAGCCCATCAGTGCCCCCCTCGCTAGCCCATCAGCATTCTCCCTGATGCATCATTAGTGACTGTCGTCCTCCTGGATGGAGCATCATTGGCCACAAAGCCCAAAAACGTTCTAGCAGCTCAAGCAGCTCAAACCCTGCGTCCTACTGGTTTGATGCTGGATACACGTATGTGCCTGGTGCATGCTGGGACCTACAAAGGAGAGGCTCCTATTGTCCACACACTGGTGGTAACCATGCAGGCTTTCATTGGAGGAGCCCCAGAATGTAAACAGAGTCAGAGAATGGTTGTCCATCTCTGAATCTGAGCCATGGCCCACTTGACTAGTCAATTGTTCCAGATTTATCCAAACTACGGAGCTGCAGCGCCCAATCAAGAGCAAGAGATCTCTGCTGCAGGCCAAGGGAGGGCTAACTAGCTTTTCTTAAGATATAGCACTTGGAAGTAAATGTTTCTTTCCATCAATTTCATAATTTGTATCATCACATTAATAGTGAACCCAACTGTAAGCAGCAGACACACTTTTCCATTTGTAGTCTGACCCAAAGTACATTTGTTAACATCACAACAGATTTATCAAATATCTTCTGCATTCACAAGGGCTGCCAACTTGTAAGTTCTAAGAAAGAAACCGGGGCACTGACGTAAAAATGCAGTTTACGGTCGCAAAGCTTGCGATTCACATATCACGAGGTCTGCAACCACCAGATGCCTTTGTGCAATGCACAGAGGCTCTTTTATGAGTTAGAATTTAGTTTTGGAGTAATAAAAGGGCTTTTGCAACCTTTGCCAAACTGCAGTGAGGAGGACATGAGAGAGGCTGTCCTTCCCTTCACAAGTCACAATGACGTGTGTCAGTGGTTTAGGTCTACAACTGAGATTGCAAACCTCTGGCCAGTTGCCGACACCCGAGATGGGGCGGTAACTAATTGGAAAAGGGAAGCTGCTGTTCCTCTGATGTCATTTGCTTTGTATTTTCCTATATTTTGTATTGGCAATATGGCTTGTAGAAATAAGTACAATGGGTTTAAGTAGATGGGTAGAACAATTCATGTTTTCCTGGCACACTTAACATCACACATCACAAGACTTGTCTTACTCATAAGGTATCTAGGTCTTAGGCACAGGCATGTTAGAGGAGAAAGACCCTTCAGGTTTTCAAGGGAGCATCACAGTCCTCAACCGTCTGCTTGAAGATCACGTGCTCTTTTCAAAACTCCTTAGCACCGCCACGAAAACCCTAGTGGAAAGACTACCAGTGACAGGAAATGTATTTCCTGTCACCGGCAGATGACTCCCCCAAACCCCACCTGCAATCCCAATACCCCCCACACCCCTTTCCATACCAGAACCTCCCACCCCTCTTCCAGAACAGCACCCACCTACCCCCTTCCAGTAAAGCACCCGCCTCCCCCACCCCCACCTTCCATATCAGCACCCCCTCCCCCAAACCCACACCTTTACACCAACAGGAATACGCCCACAGTATCATGACCGACGAATCAACGCGGCGGTCAATCAGCGCGGTAATCCATTGGCGGTACACACCGCCACGCTCAAAATACACACACATATACAAAACACAACCACATTGGACAATCCAAAATACACACACCTGATACACATACACACACCACAACCACACACTCACACCACAATAAAACACACCCACATTACCCACAACCCATTACAATGACATTTTTGGAAGAAGCAGAGAGACGGAAAAGCGACAACACCAGCATCCCGAGGCACACAACACCATCACTCATACACCATCCACGCACCTCAAAGAATACACCCAAACACATCACCCCACACATCACATCAACCATCACTTCATACATCACCCACACCACATCATGGCACCTCGAAGACACCCCAGGTTTTCTGAGGAGGAGCTCAGGGTCATGCTGGAGGAAATCATCCGGGGAGAGCCACAGCTATTCGGATCACAGGTGCAGCAGACCTCCATTGCAAGGAAGATGGAGCTATGGCGGAGAATTGTCGACAGGGTCAACTCAGTGGGACAGTATCCAAGAACACGGGATGACATCAGGAAGAGGTGGAACGACCTACGGGGGAAGGTACGTTCAGTGGTATCCAGACACCAGGTAGCTGTACAGAGGACTGGCGGTGGACCCCCACCTCCTCCTCCACAACTAACAACATGGGAGGAGCAAGTCTTGGCAATCATGCATCCTGAGGGCCTCGCAGGAGTAGGAGGAGGACTGGAATCTGGTAAGTCATATCTTTACTACTATATCCCCCACCTGCATGCCATCACAAACTTCTACCCCTACCCTCACACCCATCACCCCAACACCTCACAGATACCCCACTATCACAACCCACACATCCCAATACCAAGCCCTGCATGCCAAAACAATCCATGGACACCCATCACCAAAGCATGTCCAAGGGAGAGACTCACCCACCCCACACAATCACCACTCACACAAGGGCCAAGGCGATAATGCAAGCACAGTAGTAGAGGGAAACACACCCATTGCACAAGATGGCACACACAGATACAATAACAGTGCATTTACACCCCAACAGGACCCCTACACAACGTCACCGGACAGGAGGTGCTAGCCATGTCCAGTACCCCCACAGAAGAGGCCCACAGTGACAACAGCAGCTCTGCACGCCTGGATCAAGATGACCAGCCCAGCCCATCAGGGAACTCTGGACAGTCAGTTCCCCTGCCACAGTCCCAACCCACCACAGAACCTCCCCCCTCAGGAAACACCAGCACCACACCCACCCAGCGGGCCCATGCCACTGTCCCCAGGACACGTCAATCAGCAGTGTGTCCACCACTACAGGGACCCCAGGCAACCCCACTAACCAAGGACGATCATGGACCTGGGGTCAGTGGCAGTGGCACATGGTTCAGGGGACAGTAGCACAGGACCATAGGGAAGCTGGGAGGACTGCTGTGCGACAGGGGGAGGACAGGCCCTGGGAACCCACTCTCCACGAGGCACTCTCAAACATCATGGGAGCATACCACCATTCCCAGGAGACCATGGGCACAGTACTGGCCAAGTTTCAGGAGACCCAGCGGCTGCAGGAGGAACAGTACCTCGGGATCAGGGAGGACTTGAACTCCATTAACACCACCCTGGTCACCATTGCAGGGGTGCTGACAGACATGGCCAACACCATGAGGGAGACAGTGGCATACCACCGGGCCCCTGACACCAGCCCGAACGATGAACAGCCTTCCACGTCTGCCGGCGCTAGTGGACAGGAGGTCCCGCCACAGGAACAACAGGCCACCAGCACCCCACCCCCTGCAGAAGGCGAACCACCCAGCAAACGGTCCCTGCGATCCAGGCACAAGACAGAGAACATTGCCAAGGCCCCCGCCAGGAAATAAGACTCTCCTGATTGTCACCCTTCTGTCCTACTGTGTCACCCTAACCACCTTGAACTGCCATTGCTCCACTTCCTATGCCCCATTGGACAATGCACCTGTGATACAAAGAGACTGGAATCTACCATGGATATTCCTCCACCATCACTCCAGCCCATTACACATCCCCCTCTACTTATTAGCACTTAAATAAACACCCTTAAATCACAAAACAATCTGGAGTCAGTCTGTACTTTCACCAATGTGTTATTACAACCTCTTAGACAAATATCAATGTAAATGTTCATTTGCACATACCAAAGTATGACAGTTGTTGGGCAGCAGTAAACATAGCAGAAGGCAGAATGTGGTACTCAGATCTTTGGAAAGGAAAGCCAAAGTGAACTGTCAGGGTCCATACACAGAGGTAAAAAGGCAGACTTATACAATGTCCTACAGTAGCCAGATATGAAATGAGCAGTGCCAGTCTCTTACCTGTGTCTCACTGGAAGTAAGGCATGATGATGTTGTTTCGGTTGTCAATATCTTCTTCCTCTGCCTCCTCTTCCTCGCTATCCACAGGCTCAACAACTGCCACAAGACCAACATCAGGCCCATCCTCCTGCAGAAAAGGCACCTGGTGTTGCAAAGCCAGGTTTTGCAACATACAGCACACCACGATGATCTGGCACACCTTCTTGGGTGAGTAGTATAGGGAGCCACCTGTTAGATGGAGGCACCGGAATCTGGCCTTCAGGAGGCCGAAGGTCCGCTCAATAATCCTCCTAGTTCACCCATGTGCTTCATTGTAGCATTCCTCTGCCCTTGTCCGGGCATTCCTCACTGAGGTCAGTAGCCATGAGAGGTTGGGGTAACCAGAGTCATCTGTAAATGTTGAGGGATATCTGTTAGACATACACCAACCCTTAGGGACTACCCCATACCCAGACACCTATTCATACTGTGTGGGGACCTTGGGCTCACCTATTAGCCACACACAGTGCCTCTGGAGTTGGCCCATCACATAAGGGATGCTGCTATTCCTCAAAATGTAAGCATCATGCACAGAGCCAGGATACTTGGCATTCACATGGGAGATGTACTGGTCTGCCAAACACACCATCTGCACATTCATTGAATGGTAGCTTTTTCGATTTCTGTACACCTGTTAATTCCTGCAGGGGGGGACAAATGCCACATGTGTACCATCAATGGCATCAATGATGTTGGGGATATATCCCAGGTTTTTACACTAATGTGATTAAATCTGTGTGTGGCATTGTCTGTCTGTATTTGTGCACAAATGTGCTGTGACGCAGTTAGCAGTTGGGTGCCCTGCTATGTGCCACCCTGAAATGGCGGCTGCCTGCCCTGTAAGGAGGGACAAATGGGAAATGAGGTAACTGCACTGGCGTTGTGCAGCGTCACGGTAGGCGGTCAAAGACCGCCGCACAATTCAGCATTGGTTATCATTGTGCCCTATGGGTTCCAGGAGCCAATGACGATGTACGCCGGCGATGACGGTACACACTGCCGCGGACGTGACCGCCATTTCCTATCTGTACACTTACTTAATACCTGACCTTCAACAGGAGAGAACCTACACTGCAAGTGCTGCTGTGACCTCAGTCTCGAATCGACAATGGCTCGAGTGACTGGGGAAAGGGCCCCTGCCTTCACTGTGGATGAGTTGGAGAGACTAGTGGATGGGGTCCTCCCCAGTACACGCTACTCTACGGTACTCCAGACAAACAGGTGAGTAAACTGTGAGCATGATGCATGGGACACGAATGTATAGAGTGGTGTTGATGGAAGATACATGTTGGGGGGGCTGAGGCCTGCATGTGAGGATGGTGAGTGTATGTGTGTCAGGGCATGGGTGGGAACTGGTGGCCAATGAGTATGACGAACCAGAAGGAGGAGTAAGTTCCTTTCATACTTTACCTTTCCTCTAGGTCAGCACCCACCAGAAGAAGGGTATTTGGCATGCCATCGCCAAGGAAGTGCGGACCCTGGGGGTCTATCATAGACAAAACACCCACTGCCGCAAGAGATGGGAGGACCTGCACCGCTGGACCAAGAAGACGGCGGAGACCCAGCTGGGGCTGGCCTCCCAACGTGGAAGGGGTGCCCGTCGCACCATGACCCCCCTGATGTTCCGGATCCTGGTGGTGGCATATCCGGAGTTGGATGGGTGCTTGAGGGCATCACAGCAGCCACAAGGGGGTGAGCACAGTCTCATTCAGCTGACTCTGCGTGCTTTACAAGGTGCCTGGGTGGGGGATGTGGGCTGTGGGGTCCCCTAGGCCAGGGTGAACTAGGTAGGGTAGGTCCCTTGCTAGGCAGGCTCTGTGGCACTCCAACCCCAATAGTGGTAGTGGCCATCTAAAACAAGTCAGGCTCCTGTGGGTTCCAGGTGTGTAGCAAATGGGGTTAGGCATAGTCCCCCATGGGCAGGTCAGTTTCCTACTGTAGGAGGCTGGACTGGCTTGTAGTGAGTACCAAGGGGCACTTGCACCTTGCACCAGGCCCAGTTATCCCTTATTAGTGTATAGGGTGTCTAGCAGCTTCGGCTGATAGATAATGGTAGCTTAGCAGAGCAGCTCAGGCTGAACTAGGAGACGTGTGAAGCTACTACAGTACCACTTAGTGTCATATGCACAATATCATAAGACAACACAATACACAGTTATACTAAAAATAAAGGTACTTTATTTTTATGACAATATGCCAAAGTATCTTAGAGTGTACCCTCAGTGAGAGGATAGGAAATATACACAAGATATATATACACAATAGCAAAAATATGCAGTATAGTCTTAGAAAACAGTGCAAACAATGTATAGTTACAATAGGATGCAATGGGGAAACATAGGGATAGGGGCAACACAAACCATATACTCCAGAAGTGGAATGCGAACCACGAATGGACCCCAAACCTATGTGACCTTGTAGAGGGTCGCTGGGACTATTAGAAAATAGTGAGAGTTAGAAAAATAACCCTCCCCAAGACCCTGAAAAGTGAGTGCAAAGTGCACTAAAGTTCCCCTAAGGACAAAGAAGTCGTGTTAGAGGAATAATGCAGGAAAGACACAAACCAGCAATGCAACAACTGTGGATTTCCAATCTAGGGTACCTGTGGAACAAGGGGACCAAGTCCAAAAGTCACAAGCAAGTCGGAGATGGGCAGATGCCCAGGAAATGCCAGCTGCGGGTGCAAAGAAGCTTCGACTGGACAGAAGAAGCTGAGGTTTCTGCAGGAACGAAAAGGGCTAGAGACTTCCCCTTTGGTGGACGGATCCCTCTCGCCTTGGAGAGTCGTGCAGAAGTGTTTTCCCGCCGGAAGGACGCCAACAAGCCTTGCTACATGCAAATCGTGCGTTTGGCGTTTTTGGACGCTGCTGGGGCCCAGGAGGGACCAGGAGGTCGCAAATTGGACCTGCAGAGAGAGGGGACGTCGAGCAAGACAAAGAGCCCTCACTGAAGCAGGTAGCACCCGGAGAAGTGCCAGAAACAGGCACTACGAGGATGCGTGAAACGGTGCTCGCCGAAGTTGCACAAAGGAGTCCCACGTCGCCGGAGACCAACTTAGAAAGTCGTGCAATGCAGGTTAGAGTGCCGTGGACCCAGGCTTGGCTGTGCACGAAGGATTTCCGCCGGAAGTGCACAGGGGCCGGAGTAGCTTGCAAAGTCACGGTTCCCAGCAATGCAGCCCAGCGAGGTGAGGCAAGGACTTACCTCCACCAAACTTGGGCTGAAGAGTCACTGGACTGTGGGGGTCACTTGGACAGCGTCGCTGGATTCGAGGGACCTCGCTCGTCGTGCTGAGAGGAGACCCAAGGGACCGGTAATGCAGCTTTTTGGTGCCTGTGGTTGCAGGGGGAAGATTCCGTCGACCCACGGGAGATTTCTTCGGAGCTTCTGGTGCAGAGAGGAGGCAGACTACCCCCACAGCATGCACAAGCAGGAAAACAGTCGAGAAGGCGGCAGGATCAGCGTTACAGAGTTGCAGTAGTCGTCTTTGCTACTATGTTGCAGGTTTGCAGGCTTCCAGCGCGGTCAGCGGTCGATTCCTTATCAGAAGGTGAAGAGGGAGATGCAGAGGAACTCGGCTGAGCTCATGCATTCGTTATCTAAAGTTTCCCCAGAGACAGAGACCCTAAATAGCCAGAAAAGAGGGTTTGGCTACCTAGGAGAGAGGAAAGGCTACTAACACCTGAAGGAGCCTATCACAAGGAGTCTCTGACGTCACCTGGTGGCACTGGCCACTCAGAGCAGTCCAGTGTGCCAGCAGCACCTCTGTTTCCAAGATGGCAGAGGTCTGGAGCACACTGGAGGAGCTCTGGACACCTCCCAGGGGAGGTGCAGGTCAGGGGAGTGGTCACTCCCCTTTCCTTTGTCCAGTTTCGCGCCAGAGCAGGGGCTAAGGGGTCCCTGAACCGGTGTAGACTGGCTTATGCAGAATTGGGCACATCTGTGCCCAACAAAGCATTTCCAGAGGCTGGGGGAGGCTACTCCTCCCCTGCCTTCACACCATTTTCCAAAGGGAGAGGGTGTCACACCCTCTCTCAGAGGAAGTTCTTTGTTCTGCCATCCTGGGCCAGGCCTGGCTGGACCCCAGGAGGGCAGCTGCCTGTCTGAGGGGTTGGCAGCAGCAGCAGCTGCAGTGAAACCCCAGGAAGGGCAGTCTGGCAGTACCAGGGTCTGTGCTACAGACCACTGGGATCATGGAATTGTACCAACAATGCCAGGATGGCATAGAGGGGGCAATTCCATGATCATAGACATGTTACATGGCCATATTCGGAGTTACCATGGTGAAGCTACATATAGGTAGTGACCTATATGTAGTGCACGCGTGTAATGGTGTCCCCGCACTCACAAAGTTCAGTGAATTGGCTCTGAACAATGTGGGGGCACCTTGGCTAGTGTCAGGGTGCCCTCACACTAAGTAACTTTGCACCTAACCTTTACCAGGTAAAGGTTAGACATATAGGTGACTTATAAGTTACTTAAGTGCAGTGGTAAATGGCTGTGAAATAACGTGGACGTTATTTCACTCAGGCTGCAGTGGCAGGCCTGTGTAAGAATTGTCAGAGCTCCCTATGGGTGGCAAAAGAAATGCTGCAGCCCATAGGGATCTCCTGGAACCCCAATACCCTGGGTACCTCAGTACCATATACTAGGGAATTATAAGGGTGTTCCAGTAAGCCCATGTAAATTGGTAAAAATGGTCACTAGCCTGTCAGTGACAATTTGGAAAGAATTGAGAGAGCATAACCACTGAGGTTCTGATTAGCAGAGCCTCAGTGAGACAGTTAGTCACTACACAGGTAACACATTCAGGCACACTTATGAGCACTGGGGCCCTGGGTTACCAGGGTCCCAGTGACACATACAACTAAAACAACATATATACAGTGAAAAATGGGGGTAACATGCCAGGCAAGATGGTACTTTCCTACACCTACAAACTGTTAGTGCATGGCCTAGTGCATAGGGCTGCTCCCTGTGTGTTGTGTCCGCCAACAGTAGTGGTGTTGCTGGCATTGACCATGTGTCTCCTCTGTCTTTCCCCCCCCCTTTTTGTTTTGTCATTCTGTCTTTGTGTGCATTAGCATCATCTGGCGGAGGAGCAGAGGCACCGGAGCAGGAGGGAGCTGCATCCCACATAGCCCAGGAGGGTGAATGTACGGAATCTGAAGTCACAAGTGGGGGTCGGAGGGCGAGGGGAGCTCCATGACGGGGACACGAGGGGACACCAGTGACAGCGATTCCTCCTCTGATGGGAGCACCCTTGCGGTGGTGGGCACCTCTGTGCCCACCGCAACAACAGGTACAGCCGCCACCCCCCTACCAGCCCCACCCTCCCAGCAGCCCCTCAGCGTGTTTCCGTGCCCGCTCACCCAGGAGGGTGGGCATCTCCTTTGCCCCAGGCACCTCAGGCCCTGCCCCCGTCAGCCCTGCTGCCCTCAGTGAGGAGGCTATTGTTGGGCAGTCAACCATTCTGAATGCCATCCAGGGTGTTGAGAGGCATTTGCAGCAAACAAATGCATACCTGGAGGGCATTCATTCTGGTGTGGCAGCCCAACAGAGAACATTTCAGGTGCTGGCCTCAGCACTGATGGCAGCCATTGTCCCTGTGTCCAGCCTCCCCCTCCAACATCCACTACTCAGACCCAATCCCCTCTACCTCAGCCTATCCCAAGCACACCATCAGACCAGCATGCACACATAGCAACACACAAAAGTGGCTCAGGCAAACATTAGCACCACACATCCCACAGGCACTCACACAAGCACCATACCCATGCAGACACAATAACATCCACTGCCTCCACTGTGTCTCCCTCCTCCACATCCTCCAGCTCCCTCCCAGTCTTGTCTCCACTCACACCTGCATGCACTACATCCTCAGCCACTACCTCCATCACCAGCACGTCCATCACTACACACCGCTCACGTGCAATCACCACCTCCACCACCATTCACAAGTCCCCTGTGTCTTCTCCCAGTGTGTCTGTGAGCCCTCCTCCCAAAGTACACAAATGCCGGTACACACCCACTCAACAGCCATTCACCTCACAACAGCCTCCAACCCATGCACCTCCACCCAAACTCAGCAGACGTACACCTCTTACAACCACTACCTCTTCCTCCACTCCCATACCCCCTCCATCTTCCTATCCCAGTGTGTCCAAAAGTTTTTCCCTACACCTCCCACCCCTGTCCTTCTCCTAGGGCCAGGTTGTCTGGAGCCCAGACCAGCACCTCAGCCACCAAATCGTCAGCCACTGTGGTCCCTGCAAGTCCGGGAGGATTGAAGGGGGCACCCATCAGGGCTGCCACTGTGCCACCTACTGAAGCCAAGGACCCCGCTATTCCGCCACTTGCCAAGGTAAAGAAGGGGCCAGCATGCAGAAGAGAAAAGCCGCACCACCCACCCAGCAAGGCCTCATCCAGAACCAAAGAAGACAGTGCCAAGGTCCCAGCAGCAACTTCCAAGGTGGGGAAGGGACACAAGAGCAAAGTAAAGTCACCTTAGGGCACGGAGCATCCGGGTGAGGGACTGGTGACCCCCATTCCTCAAGACAGGCCAGCAACCTGTACGGCGCTGAGCACCGCCGCAACGACCGCCAGCTGCACCGCCACCTGCACGGCAGCTGCCACAACTACAGTCACCAGCATCATCCCCAGTGGGCAGCCTTCCGAGGCTGCAGGAGATGGCCTGGTTTCTCCCTTCACTACTACCTGCACCACGGGCAGCACCGGCAGCATCTCCGCCGCAGACACAGCCACAGCCACTGCCACCTGCCCTGCGACGTGCCCAGCCAGTGCTACTGCAGTGGACATCAGCAGGATCCCCAGTGGGCAGCCGTCTGAGGCTGCAGGAGACGTCTTGGACCCTGCACACACTACAGAACCACCAGCAGTGGTACTACCAGCAGTTTGCAGCCTAAGTCGTCGCAAGGTGGAGTGTGGCTCTGCCTCCATGGAGTATCATGCTACCTGTTACCAGAAAATCTCGTGGCTTAGACACCCAGGTGAGGGAATGTGAACTGCCACACTCCAAGTGCAGCATCACTGGGCACCAAGCCCCCTCCAGAACCAGTGGAGAAAAGCATCTACTAACACAGTCCTTGGCAGGATGAAGCACTCTGGGCACAAAGGCCCCTCCAGAACCAGTGGAAAACGCCACCCACTTGAGGGACTGTGGCTTTGCACTCCCCAGGACCAAGCAGTGGGCAAACCACTCACTTGGGAGACTTGAGAGACTGTGGCTTTGCACTACCCAGGACCAAGCAGTGGGTAAACCACCCACCTGGGAGACTTGTGATACTGTGGCTTTGCACAACCCAGGACCAAGCAGTGGGCAAACCACACACTTGGGAGACTTGTGATACTGTGGCTTTGCACAACCCAGGACCAAGCAGTGGGCAAACCACACACTTGGGAGACTTGTGAGACTGTGGCTTTGCACTCCCCAAGACCAAGCAGTGGGCAAACCACACACGTGAGAGACTTGTGAGACTGCGGCTTTGCACTCCCCAGGAGCAAGCAGTGGGCATGGAGCCCCCTCGAGGAGCAGTGGCGTCGTCCCATCATCCGGCTGAGGTGCCCCCCTTCCCCTTCCCCCTGAGGTGCCTGTTTGTTTTCGAGCTGATGCCCCTGCAGTATTCTCTCCGTTTTGAGGCAGGTGTCATGTGTGGGCTTTGCCCATGCTTTTTGGGACCAATGGTCCACGGACATTTAATGGGACAGTGTACCGACTGGTGTACTTGCTGTTAATATTTGTATATGATGATAATTTAAAGTTATCTTGGGCTATCTGATTGTTCGAATATTACACTTGTTAAACTCATTTAGTTTGGTCCTTGCGTTAATCCAGGGGGTGACCGGGTGTATCTGTGATGCGATTGGATATGTGTGTGCGTTGTTGGGGGGTGGGTGTGTTGCATGTTGCGTGTGTGTGTCACTCTCTTTTCTCTCCTCCCCTCCCTGGTGTGCTAGGTGCAGTTCTCACCGTCGTCGTCGCCGCCGCCGCTGTCTTTGATGTTCCTGGTAGATGAGGAGGTAGGCCAGCATCGGCAGGACCTGTAACTCGGGCTCCATGGCGTCCTTGTTGTTCGTTGAGTGTCGAGAGGTGAGTGGTTTCCCTTCCAAAGACTGTTTCTGCCGTGCTTTTGATGGCGTTGGTACCGCCCCGGAAAAGTTGGCGGATTGGTGCCTTGTAAAAGTGTGGGCAGTACATTGTCTTCCGCCTGTCTGTTGGCGGTTACCGCTGCGGTGTTTGTTTCTACCGCTGTGGCGGTCGGAGTGTTAAAGTGGCTGTCTGTGTTGCCAGTTTCCACCATGGTCGTGATTCCATTTTTTTTTTACCGCCAGCCTGTTGGCGGTATTACCGCCGCTTTATCACTGACCGCCAGGGATGTAATGAGGGCCTAAGACTTTTATTCTTTTGAAAATTCATATCTTGACTTGTGTATGTTGGTTTTTTGTCGTTTTGGTCTTGTTTTGTTTAGATAACTATTACCTATTTTTCTAAACCTGTGTTGTGTCCTTTTGTAGTGGTTCACTGTATTACTGTGTGTGTTGGTACAAATACTTTACACATTGTTTCTGAAGTTAAGCCTGCCTGCTCGTGCCAAGCTACCAAGGGTGTGAGTGGGGGTTAACTGAGGGTGATTCTTCTTTACCCTGACTAGAGTCAGGGTCATTGCCTGGACAGGGGGTAACCTGACTGTCAACCAAAGACCCAATTTCTAACAAACACCCATACACACATGCATATACACACGCAGACAACACTCACTCACACACAACACCCCACACCCTAACATCCCCCTCCCCCTCCCCTGTTGGACGATCAAATTCCATAGTCCGGCAAGGAAGTTGTCTGCCAGGGAACGGGACCTGGCGCTTCCACCTCAGGGCAAAGCTCCACCATTAGTACACCGACACGCCGTATTACTGCTCATAATACAGTGGACGGAGTCAATCATCGTTCTCAGCACATTACAAAGAGGGTTATTTGTTCACGAATCACCGTCCAATGTGCCAGCTCGGTGTTTGTCAGAGAGTACCTGTAGCTCATGCAGGAGCATGCCAAACTCTAGTGTAATGAGGGTTCTGCGTAAGCCTCTAACCTCCTCGCTACAAAGGGCTACTGAGTCAGCCTTGCCCCACTTCCGGGTAGCTGCTAACAGTATGTCATGTCAGGAAGCTGAGTATCCTTCCACTTCATGGTAATGGCTTTTCGGGCTATGAGTAGGGCTAACTCTGAGTCACTTGGCAGCACTTCCTGAGATATTACGTTTAAATAACCCTAGGAGGCCAATTTCCATACTGCATAAGTTCTCCCTCCCCATGCCAGTTGTTAGGGTATCTGTGACCATCTTCCATAATGAATGCACCTCTGGGCAGGTCCAGAACATGTGGGACATACTGGGACCCTGGGAGACGCACCTGGGACAATTTTGATAAAGTCTTTTAAAAAGATATGGTGTTCCGATTAGCCAAAAATCCAAAGATTCCCCCTTCTGATCCTGTCTTCCAGGTCTGTGATTTCTTTTTGAGTCTTGATGTCAATTGATTTCAATTGGCTTGTAGTTTCTTTTGCAAGGAATTAGATTGATCTTCGACCCTGCTAACTCTGTTCTCAACTTCATTTTCTCTTAGTGTTATGTTTTAAAGTTCTTCCCTGAGTCCTTGCATATCCACTTGTAGGTTCTCTGTGTTTATTTTGGTTGAGCTTGTTATTTCATGTAGAGCATTTAGGCCCTCAATACAACCCTAGCAGTCGGTGATAAAATGTTGGTAATACCGCCAACAGTCTGGCGGTAAATACCGCCAAATTATGACCATGTCAGAAAGAGCTCAGACAGACAGCCACTTTACCACACCGTCCGCCAGGGTGGAAACAACAGGCACCACAGCGGTAGCCGCCTACAGCCAGGCGGAAGGCAATGTTCCGCCCACTGTATTAAGACACAGGAAACCGCCACCTTTTCCGGGATGGCACCAATGACATCAAAAGCCTGGCAGAAACACTGCACAGAAGGGAAACGACTCACCTGTGGAGACTCATGGAAGGACCACGCCGCCATAGAGCCTGAACTGCATATATTCCCAATGCTGTTCTACGTCCTGCTCCACCATGAACACCAACGACGACGAAGACGACCATGGTGAGTACAGCCATCTAGCTCACAGGGGAAGGGGGGAGGAAAAAGAGAGTGACACACACAGGCAACATGCAACACCCCCACCCCCAACACCATACACACAAGCAGATGCAGTAATAAAACATATTCACCCCGTACTCTTCAGGAAAAATGCAAGGACAACACAAATAGATAAAAGTGAGTGTAATAAGATAAATAAAGTAGTAATACGTGCATCCAATCTAAAAGTATATACATATTTACAAATCAAGGGACACTGCCCAGTCCTCAATGTTCGTGGGCCACAGGGCCACATTACAAAGTCCAAGGCCCCACTTGACTCCTGCCACAAGACGGAAAGAACACTGCATGGGCATCAGTTAGAAAATAGGTAGGCATCTCAGGGGGACAGGGAACAGGGGCACCTCAGCTGGCTGATGGAATAACACCACTGGTCCTGGAAGGGGCAACATGCCCTGTGCGCTGTCCTGGAGAGTGCAAGGTCACAGTCTCTCAAGTGGATGAATTGCCCACATGCTCTGGAGGGGGCAACATGCCTTGTGCACTGTCCTGGGGAGTGCAAGGCCACAGTCTCTCAAGTGGGTGATTTGCCCACATGCTCTGGAGGGGGCAACATGCCTTGTGCACTGTCCTGGGGAGTGCAAGGCCACAGTCTCTCAAGTGGGTGATTTGCCCACATGCTCTGGAGGGGTCATCGTGCCCTGTGATCTTCATCCTAGGGAGGATGGGGTGAGTGGGTAGCTTACCCACTGGTTCTGGAGGGGGCATCGTGCCCTGTGATCTTTATCCTGGGGAGGATGGGGTGAGTGGGTGGCTTACCCGCTGGTTCTGGATGGGGCATCATGCCCTGTGATGCAGGTCTTGGGGAGTGCAAGGTCACAGTCTCTCAGGTTGGTGTCAATCTCACAGGATTTGCATGGACAGCCCGCACAACAGCCCATGGACGCTGGTGGTGCCGCTGGTGGTGGTGGGAAGATCCAGCCCATCCCCTGCAGCCTCAGACGGCAGCGCACTGATGCTGCGGCTAGTGGTGGTGGTGCTGCTGCTGCTGGTGGTGGTTGTGGGGGGAAGCTCCTGCCCATCCCCTGCAGCCTCGGATGGCTGCCCACTGCTGGTGGTGGTGCTGGTGGTGGTTGTAGGGGGAAGCTCTTGCCCATCCCCTGCAGCCTTGGATGGCTGCTGCTGCTGGTGGTTGTGGGAGAAAGCTCCTGCCCATCCCCTGTAGCCTCAGACGGCTGCCCACTACTGGTGCTCGTGCTGGTGTTGGTGGGGGGAGGCTCCATCCCATCCCCTGCAGTCTCGGACAGCTGAACCACCATGGTTGGTGGTGGGGGCTCATAATCAGTCCCAGCACCAAGCATCCTGTCCTTCCTGCCTCCAAGTGCAGGCTCCTTGCCCTTCCCCTGGCAGCAGGTGGTACCTCCTTGCCCATCCCCTTGGCAGCTGGTGGTGTCTCCTTGCCCTTCCCCTTGGCAGCTGGTGGTGCCTCCTTGCCCTTCCCCTTGGCAGCTGGTGGTGCCTCCTTGCCCTTCCCTTTGGCTGGTGCAGGCACACTGTCAGTGCTGATGGCTGGTTCTCTGGAGCCTCTCCCACCTGCAGTAGCTGCCGACACTACTGTGGCCGTAGACTGGGTGGCTGAGGTGTTCTCCTGGGTTCTGACCACCCTGGCCCGACGTGAAGGACGGGGGGAAGGGTAGGGATGAGGTCAACGGCAGAGAGGAAAAGCTTCTTAGGGACACTAGGGTGGGAAGAGAGTGAAGGTTTGGGAGTGGAGGAAGAGGGAGTGGTTGTAGGAGGTGTCTGTCTGCGGTGTTTGGGTGCAGGTGCATGGGATGGATGCTGTTATGAGGTGGATGGCTGTTGGGTGTCTGAGTGCTTGCGTTTGTGTACTGTGGGAGTAGGGGGCACAGACACAGTGGGAGAGTACATAGGGGATATGTGCATGGATGTGGGGGTGGTGACTGCCAGTTAAGGGTGTGTAGTGATACGCGTGATGGGGGTAGTGGATGAGGATGTAGTACATACAGGTGTGAGTGGAGATGCTACTGGGAGGGTTGTGGACGAGGAGGAGGAGGGGGACACAGTGGAGGCAGTGGATGTTGGTATGTCTGCATCTGGATGCTGTTTGTGGGAGTGCTTGTGGGATGATGTGTGGTATTTGGTTTTGCCTGAGCCACTCCTGTGTGTTGTCTTGGGTGCATGCTGGTCTAAATGTGTGCTTTGGATAGGTTGGGGTTGTGGGGAATGGGACTGGGTAGAGGAAGTTGGAGGGGGGAGGCTAGAGACAGGGAATGGCTGCCATCAGGGAGGAGGCCAGGGCCTGGATTGATCTCTGTTGGGCCACCATGCCAGAGTGAATGCCCTCCAGGAATGCATTTGTTTGTTGCAAATGGGTTGCCAGCCCCTGGATGGCATTCACTATGGTTGACTGCCTAACAGCGATGGATTGCAGGATGTCAATAGCCTCCTCACTCAGGGCAGCAGGGCCCACCCTCCTGGGTGAGTGGGCACGGGAAACTCGCTGAGGGGCTGCTGGGAGGGCGGTGCTGGTATGGGGTGGTGGCTGTACCTGTAGCTGGGGTGGGTACAGAAGTGTCCACCACCACCAGGGAGCTCCCATCGGAGGAGGTATCACTGTCCGAACTGTCCCCTCCTGACTCTGCCGTGGTGCTCCCCTCACCCTCCATCCCACTGGTGCCCTCACGGTCGGTGGATTCGGCCTCATGGGCCCTGTGGGATGCAGCTCCCTCTGTCACCGGTGCCTCTGCCCCTCTGCCAGATGATGCTAATGCACATAAGGACAGGGTGACAAAACAAAAAGGGGGGGAGAGACAAAAGATACACTTGGTGAATGGCAGCAACATCACATCACGACACACACACACACACACACAGGGAACAGCCCTATGCAGTAGGCAATGCACTACCAGTCAAAATGCTAGTCACCAGCCCATGGACATGAATACCTAACGCCAATAGCAGCATACCTGACACCCACAGACCCCTGCCTAGTAGTGGAAGCCTACTAGCTTGGTCGGAGGTGGTGTTCATCAGCCCCTGCCCAACATGGGACCTACCCTGCAATGTCCGGCCTGGCCTAGAGACACCCACATGCCCACATCCCCCACCTGGTGACCACCCCACCACGAGCAAGGAGTATATTGGCAAACTGTACTCACCCCCTTGTGGCTGCTGTGATGCCCCAAGCGCCCATCCAGCTCCGGATAGGCCACTACCAGTATGCGGGCCATCAGGAAGGTCAAGGTTCAGCGGGCACCCCTACCTCAATGGGAGGCCATCCCCAGCTGGGCCTCCGCTGTCTTCCTTGCCCAGCGTCTCAGGTCCTCCCACCGTTTGCGACAGGGGGTGCTCCGCCTGCCATAGACCCCCAGGGTGCGCACGTCCTTGGTGATGGCACGCCACATACCCTTTTTCTGATGGTCATTGACCTGCAGGAAAAGAAACATAGAAAAAGGTATCAGTCAGACCTTCCGAACTGTTACACTCATGGCCCACCATAGCCCTCACATCCCCTTACGCACAGACATTGCCCACCATACATGTATGTGCCCAGAACCCTTCCACCAACCCCCTCCACATGAGGCCCTCACACACAGCACTCCATGCATCCATGCCTCTTGCATCGTACTCACCTGTTGGTCTGGAGGCCCATACAGCATTCGGTACTGGGGTAGGACTCCATCCACCAGTCTTTCCAACTCGACAGCGGTGAAGGCAGGGGCCCTTTCCCCAGTGACACGAGCCAAGGTCGGTTCCAGACACAGGTCACTGCAGCACTTGCAGTGTAGGTTCTCTCCTGTTGAAGGTCAGGTAGCAAGTGAGTGAACAGATAGAAAATGGCGGTGACGTCCTCGGCGGTACGTACTGTCACCGCCGGCGTACATCACCATTGGCCACTATACTCCATTGGGCTCAATGACAGGCTGGAGCCTCCCCCCACCACTGGCATACCTGCCACCAGCACCGCCACCAGCACCACTGGCAGCAGCCACAGTGGGCAGCCATCGAGGCTGCAGGGGAAGAGCTGGAGCCTCCCCCCACCACTGGCATCCCCGACACCAGCACTGCCACTGCCACTACTGAGCAGCCGTCACCACCGGCAGACAGTGTGTAGTCCTGCCTCCATGGGCTGTAGTGCATCCTGGCCCATGCAAATCCTGTAGGTGTGACACCCAGGTGAGAGACTGTGACCTTGCACTCCCCAAGTGCTGCATCACAGGGCACAATGCCCCCTCCAGAACCAGTGGAAGAAGCCATCCAGTCACCGCATCCTTGCCAGAATGAAGCACACTGGGCACAAGGCTCTCTCTAGAACCAGTGGAAGAAGCCATCCACTCACCCCCTCCTTGCCAGGATGACACACACTGGGCACAAGGGCCCCTCCTGAACCAGTGGAAGAAGCCATCCACTAGAAAGACTGTGGCCTTCCACTCCCCAGGACCAAGCAGTGGGCAAACCACCCACTAGAGAGACTGTGGCCTTGCACTCCCTAGGACCAAGCAGTGGGCAAACCACCCACTAGAGAGACTATGGCTTTGCACTCCTCAGGACCAAGCAGTGGGCAAACCACCCACTTGAGAGACTGTGGCTTTGCACTCCCCAGGAACAAGCAGTGGGCAAACCACCCACTTGAGAGACTGTGGTCTTGCACTCCTCAGGACATCGCACAGGGCATGTAGCCCCCTCCAGGACCAGTGGTGTTCCATCTTCCAGCTGAGGGCCCCCCCCCATTCCCTGTCCCCCAGAGGTGCCTGTATATTTTCAACCTGATGCCCCTGCAGTGTTCTCTCCGTGTTGTTGCAGGAAGTCAAGTGGGGCCTTGGCCTATGTGATATGGCCCTGTGGCCCACAGACATTGAGGACTGGGCAGTGTCCCTCCATTTGCATATATGTATATACAGTTTTTATTTTGTAGCACAACTTTCCACTATTTTATCATACTATACTTACTTTAATCAATTCCTTTTGTCCTTGCATTATTCCTGAGGGTTACGGGGTGGATATGTTATGTTGCTCCATCTGGTTGTGTGTATGGTGTTGGGGGTGGGAGTGTTGCGTGTGTGCTAGGCGGCAGTACTCTCCGTGGTCCTCTTCACCGGCGTTGCTGTTCGTAATGCATGAGGAGGTATACAAGCATGGGGAAGATGTGCAACTCGGGCTCCATGGCGTCTTGATTCTTTCTTGACTCTCCAGAGGTGAGTCATTTCCCTTCTGTGCAGTGTTTCCGCCGTGCTTTTGATGTTGTTGGTACCGCCTTGGAAAAGGTGGCAAATAGGCCTGTTGTAAAAGTGAGGGCGGCACATTGTCTTCCGCCTGGCTGTTGGCAGTTACCACTGTGGTGCTTGTTGCTACCGCCGTGGCGGTCGGTGTGTTAAAGTGGCTGTCTGTGTGAGCGGTTTCCGCTGTGGTCATAATTCAATTTTTTTTTACCGCCGGGTTGTTGGCGGTATTACCGCCGCTTTATCACCGACCCTCAGGGTTGAAATGAGGGCCATAGACTCTCACAGCTGATGCCCCTGAATTCTGGGAGACTCTAAATAAACACCTCCGTGAACCACCAAACAACTCTAACATACTCCTAGCAGGAGACTTTAACCTGCCGTGGGACACTGTACTGGATAGGAACTCAGCTCACAAACACAGACCAAAGAAATGAGGAGTCTTGGTAACTAAACACGGCCTGCATGACATCTGGGGCCTTCATAACCCGACTGGAAGTGAATTCACCTTCTTTTCACACCCACACAGCACACTGTCAAGATCTGACTACATGTTGACAAATAGGCGGCCATTCTGACCGCGGCGGGCGGCGGTCGCCGCCCGCCATGCGGTCACCGCCAAATGACCGCAAATGACCTCCAAAAGAGCGCCCGCCGGCCCAGCGGGAAAGCCCCTGCAACAATGAAGCCGGCTCCGAATGGAGCCGGTGGAGTTGCAGGGGTGCGAAGTGGCACCCGTCGCGATTTTCACTGTCTGCTAAGCAGACAGTGAAAATCTTTGTGGGGCCCTGTTAGGGGGCCCCTGCACTGCCCATGCCAGTGGCATGGGCAGTGCAGGGGCCCCCAGGGGCCCCACGACACCCGTTCCCGCCAGCCTGGTTCTGGCGGTGAAAACCGCCAGAAACAGGCTGGCGGGAAGGGGGTCGGAATCCCATGGAGGATTCCCTGGGCCAGGGGAAAACCGGCGGGAAACCACTGGTTCCCCTTTTCCGACCGCGGCTTTACCGCCGCGGTCAGAATAGCCCGGGAAGCACCGCCAGCCTGTTGGCGGTGCTTCCGCTGCCCTCCGCCCCAGAGACCGCCAGGGTTGGAATGAGGGCCATAATGTTCTCACGCCCGCTGCCTCCGCCCCAACAATCGAACCAATACTAATCTCAGACCACGCCTGTATATCAGTTGAGTTAAAACTGGGCCATAAGCTCCCCTAGCAGCCCCAGTGGAGATTTAATGACAAGGTCCTTAAAGATCAATCACTGATTGAAAAGATCAAAGGGTGTATTACTAACTTCTTTTGTGAAAATGACACCAAAGACATTTCTAAAGGTACCCTATGGGATGCTATGAAAGCTGCCATTAGGGTCAATGTGGTTAGTAATATGTCCGACAGAAATAAATGTACGAACAAACAAATCAAAGACTTAGAACAAACAATTAAATGACTTGAACAGGAATTCTCAGCTAATAAAAAATAGGAACTCCTACAACAACTTAGAACCTTAGGATATGAATGTAATGAACTGATGCCAGGGAGCATATCTGGGTGCAGCACAACAAAACAAAAATATTTAAAGACTCCAACAAGGCAGGCAGAACACTTGCAAACTACTTACAGTTCAAACAGAGCCAGATCTGCATCCCATCTATTAAAAGCAAGACCGGAGCTATCACCACAAATCCACTGAAATAGTGAAGGTCTTCAGAGAATTCTACTATGACCTCTATAATGCGAGAAACATTTAGAGAATATCCAACACTGACCTCATCTCCCTCAATCAACCCCTTTCCGCTTTGAAATTACAAAAGCCGTCTGCTCGCTAACACTTGAGAAAGCACCTGGACCAGACGCATTTCGACCAGCTTCTTCAAAACTTTCCAAAATGAACTGACCCCTCATTTGGAATCTCTCTTCACTCCCTTTGACAAAACTGGAAAACTCTCAAGTAGAACCTCTGAAACCACTATTACCCTGATCAATAAAGAGAGGAAGGACCCCTTAGAGGTAAAAAATTATAGACCTATTTCCCTTCTAAACCTGGACTGTAAAATCTATGAAAAAATCCTGGCATCCAGACTACAGATAATTCTCCCATCCCTAATTCACAGATCACAAACTGGCTTCCTCAAAAGGAAACATGGCTCGGATAATGTCAGACTTTTCTGCCACATTTCAATAGACATGGCCTTAAAGACGGAAAAGGCCTTTGATAAGGTGTCTTGGCCGTTTCTGCATGCGGTTGTGCGTAAAATCAATCTTGGAAAACACTTTATCCGTCAAACATTTGCACTATACGCCCAACCTTCTGCCTGTGTCAGAGTTAATGGGTTCCTATACGATAAACTAAGCTTTGCACAAGGCACTAGGCAAGGATGCCCCCTCTCTCCCCTTTTCTACCTGCTAGCCAGTGAGCCCCTTCTCACCTCTATCAGAAGCACCGTACTTATAGAAGGAATACCTATCGGAAACACCCCCTACGAAGTCGCCACCTACGCAGACGAAGTTCTCATTTTCTCACAAGAGGCCGAAAATGCTATTCCTGCAATTTTATCAGCGATAAATTCCTATGCGCAGGTTTCTGGTTACACCCTGAATCTTGAAAAGACAGAAGTCTTCCCCCTGAATATTCTAACCTTTCCATCATGACTGAACAGCACTAAACTACATTGACAATCACACAGATAAAATACCTCGGAAGACACTTCAGAAATAACTGGGAACACACAAAGAAAATAAATGAGGAGCTTCACAAGAAGATCAAATAAACCTTATCAGCATGGTTGCCAAAATTCTTGACCTGTGGGGTCACATGGATTGCATCAAAATGATGATCGCCCCCTCCCCAAATAAACTTTATCACTTTCATGTTCTCTTTATAGCTGTAGAATATCTTCTTCAAAAATATAAACATGTTTATTTCTGAATTCCTCTGGAAAGGGAAGAAGCTAGAATAGCTCCCAAGATACTAGAAGTAAACAAAGGCTCTGGAGGCCTCAACATCCAAGATTTTATCAAATATCAAGTCGCCTTCCTGATCAAAAAAGCCATTTGGTGGTTCCAACCTAAAACCCTAAATACACCACTATGGGTGTATATTGAAGAATCCCTAGCAAAACCATATGCTCCAAGTGCAATGCTAGCAATGAAATCTGTCCCATCACAACACTCTCAGTCTACACTCAAAGACACCATAACGGCTCTCAAGACGCCAGATAAACTGCTCCCACATAGAATCCAAAACTCTAATTTTGCGTCCCTATGGATCAATGCTAATATTAAAATTGAAGGTGCGCCTCCATCATGGACTTCATGCTCTTCTATAAATATCTTATTCCTCATAGACCTCGGTCCACCTTTGCAACCTAAAACTTTTGCAGAATTACAAATCTCACACAACCTCGAGAACATTGAATTCTACAACTCCCTCAAACTAAAGATTGCAATAAGGAAGATTCCCGCCCCACACAAATCCATCTTGATAAACTGTTTAAAACATCTCACGTAGCCTCGATAATCTATAAAATCTTGAACTCTTCCAACACCAGCAAAAGGATGACTTTCAAAATTGAATTTGAATGGTCTGAGCCCCCTGATAACCACTCAAGCTTTGCACTAGATGATAAATCTTGGAGAAAGACAAGGACATATGCCCTCACAAACAATATCTCCCACTCTTGCACAATGTAAGTTCTGGATTCTACATAGAGCATACTGGATGCCTGAGAAACTATCGAAATTAAGGCTTATAGTCTCAGACTTGTGTTGGAACTGCCACAACTTCCCAGGCACCATCTCACACATGTTTGTTCAATGTAAAAAACGTCACCATTTCTGGAATGAGATTCAGAAAACCATAAATGAAATATTTAACTTTGAAATTTTCCTGAATTTCCACACAGTCACCTTAGGCCAGTGGTTCCATTTGCCCACCTTGGAGCTAAATCAATCAGACATGTGTCTCTTATGCCTGCTACTAACTAAGAATAAAAAAACATCTTATGCAAATGGAAATCATTTCAAAACCTCTTTTAACATACCTAGTGGGCTTGGGTTTGCTTCCAAGAAGTGCTGACAACATACTTTCCAACAACAACTGTCAGACATCACAGAAACCATGGAATAAACTAGATTCATACTAGCAAAAAGTCAAGCCTCCTTGATTCATGGCGTCCCCTTGCCTGCAAGGCAAACCCATAACAACCCTTTGAGTGTTGCTAAATGTGTTACCACAAATCTCCACTCTTCCATGGTGGCCACTTCTTCGTCAGAGACATCTGTCTTCTCCCCCTCTCCTCCTCTCTGTCTCTATCTTCATCTTTCTCGCTCTCCATCTCTCCCGAGGGTACCTTTTCCCATAGCCTCTTCCCCTGTGGTTTCTCTTGATATTCATGTTACTGCTGAACATCCGTATGTGCTTCAAATTTATACTGGTCCGATTTAGAGAGATATCTATCTGATATAACCATCTGATTTGCCTTATTCATGGATGTATGGATGTTCACAAGGATGATCTCCATTATGACTGACCAATATCCAACCCACTTACCTCCCCCTGTCTTTCATATCCCACAAAACCAAGAAAGACTATTTGAAATGAAAAAAGATATGGTGTGGATTTCTTCTGTGTGTCCATCGTTGTGGAAAGGTGTTCCAGAACCTACAAATATACACATCTGTTCTCTGAAGTTTGTCACAGGACTAATCTTTGCCTGTTACACATCATGTCCAAGTAAGTTGTGTGAGGGGCGTGGGTTACAGCTGGTCTGACTCCACAACTTGAGTTGGTAAGTTGGTCCTAACCTGCACTTGCCAAAGGGCCGCAGGGAGTTTAAATCACTGGTCCATATTAACAATGGGACTCCTTACAATGAATCACTGCATGCAACTCAAGGGCTAGACTTTCTGAGTACCCTTAGGGGCCACACACCAGTGCACACTAATTATTACTAATGTGGGACTTCCCTTGTAATTTTAGTCTCATCCCTGAGCTCAGGCAGGACAGGAGTCTGGATCTGCTGAAGAGTTTGTCAAGCTCATGAGTAGTGAAAGGTTTTTCTCAATTGATTTTTCAGCTGTGTTCTGAACCTGTGTTGAGATGCCAGGTGCTCCTCTCCACATAAGGGCACTGTTGAGTCAGAGGTCAGGTGACACAATATTTGATGGTGTGAGGGTCTCATGGCACAGGGTGTAGTAATTCTAGACGTTACAGCAAGTTTAGCTGATACTCTTCTTTTAAATAGCTCTATTTATTGTAAAAAAAAAAAAAAAAAATACTGCAAAAGAGAAGTCAACAGAGCAATACACTGTCATACAATAATGTGAATAGATAGCGATATTGATCCATCCTCCCACAGTCGCCTACGTGTTTCCCATAATTTCCTCTCCCGCCAATCTCATGGTTCCCAGTGAAACAGGTTGATCAGCGGATAATAAATCTATACCAGTCTTTGTAATTGCTGTACAGGGGTTCCCTATATATTCCTTCCAATTTTTGCATATAGTTTCTGACTTTTGGTGGCACCCCCTCCCTTTGTACACCTCCTTTTCAGCAAATATGCACCAATCCATGTCATTTTCCCAGTCCCTCAATTGCGGCGGTTCCTCCAACCCCATTAACGAGCAATGTTGCATTTGACTACCATTAGTCCCAATGTGACCCAAATTCATTTAATGCGGGTCAGATCCGATGTGTCCTATATATTAAGGACAAAAACAACAGTTGATGGACGAAATGCAGAGCAAATCAAACATTCACCCCTAGTGACAGATCAGTTTTTTGCCTGCCATGCCATTCCAGTTTGTACCCAGTGATATGCAAATCAGTCTTGACCCTGCTCCCCAAGGGAACAGTCCAGCCCGAACTGCCAGGCCAGCTCCTCTCTGGACCAGAAACAAGCGTCCTGGGACGGTTTCAGGGTATCACCCCTCATCAGCCAGGCTAGCTTGTGGTGGCATAGCAAGCATGGGACCCATGTCTGGGCATACCCTTCCCACTTGGGGAGACAAATGCAAAAACAAGAGGGTCAAGACTGATTTGCATATGGCTGGTTCCAAACTGGGGTGGCGTGGTGAGCAAAAAAACGATGAATTAAACCCAGATCTTTGTGACCGGGGGTGAATGTTTGCATTGTTCAGCATTCCATCCATCATTTGTTCTTTTTCCATATACTAAGGAGGCATCATTTTGCAGTAGGCTCCATGCCATGTCCTCATACCGTTAGTCGCAGCTGTCCAATACTGTTGTAACACAGGGCAAATCATACAATATTAACAAAAACTTGCCTATGTGACCACAGTGTCTACAACATTGTTCATCAATGGCTCTGCCCATGTTTGCCAAGGTAGTACACGTGTAAAGGCTCTATATAATATTTTGAGTTGTATTATACAGAATCTGTTTACTCCTGGGTGATGAGTGTCCCACTGGATTCTGCCACTGGACATTTTACTACACATAAGCCCGCTCCAATCCCTGCACCGAATGTATCCTATGACAGACTACAAATGTCCATAGGTCAGGAGCAAGCATTAAGGTTTGACGGGGAGTTACTACACATAGTGGAGACTGTAGATTGGGTCACTTACATCTTTTAGGACCGCCCTGGCCAGAATTGGCTGCTTATGGCACATATCAAGATACTAGAAACTGGAATCACGTCCAATTGAGAAAGTTACTTAATGTGCTGGTGACTCTATATAGACAACGTCAACGGTATGTATTATAACGCTGCATCTCCTGCAGCTATGCAGCCACTTAGTCCACAGACTAGAAATGCTGCTATGGGCAAAGTGCCCACTAAGCAAAACAAAATCCCATTTTGGATTGCTCATAATAATAATCATTAGAGGCAGTCTATTCCCCTACAATACCCCAAGATAAACTAGAATATTGAATATGTGTTTCTCTTGGAACGGCACCACCTGTGGAGGATTGTACTATATGGGGAAACATATTGGCTAGTAACACACTACTACGCATGGCAGTATTACTTGATGCTCTAAACAAATAGAGAATGAAAACTGCTGCTTGGTAGTCGATTTGGGTATAAAGTTGATGTGGGCAGTAGCGCTTCTAGACTCTGCATTAGAAGTAAAGATAGTTTGTTGGACTCAAAAAGATCATGTGGCCAGCACACACCCGGAAGAAAATACTTATAGACACATTGGATGGACACATAAACTCCTCCAAGAGTCAGTCACAGCCTACATTCGCCTTTTCATTCCCCTGGCCATCAAGACCCTTGGTAACATCTCCTCAGCAGCGGGACGGGAGTCCCACACGCATGTCTCCCCACCCGCACTGGACATGTGGGTGCAAATGGCCAAAATAGAAAAGGAGATTCTCACTGACTTCTGTGCTACAAACCAGGTCAAACCAAAGTGCTGACCCACTACATGGAACAACAGTCAGTCCCACACCTAGCTAACCCCACCTCATCACTCAAGGACAGTCGAGATGGCAGGACACACAGTAAGGAAAACCATGAGACCGTGACGCAGCAAGACGTTGGTTGCGCTACTAGAACTGGCAGGCGTCAGTGAGTACTTCCATCTGGCACCGGTGATAGGGGTCCGGGAGCACTCCCACTGCAAAGGCAGTAAGAGAGGAGGCTCCAGCACAAGCGTGGAGGGAAAGGGACCCAGCAAAATGAAATAAACAAGTATATGGTGACGATGGTGAGACTGGACTCAACCTCATAGGTCTCTAAGAGGGTAGCTGACCCCGCACAGATAGAACTGCATCAAGAACCGGAAGCCTCTCTGAAAGATATTATGGCCATGATCCATGAGGTGAAATGTTCCCAGGAACCCAAAGCTGGTTTGGTGACAATGAAGGTTACCCCCCTTAGGGCAGACATTAAAAAAACGGGGAGTGAAAAGCTGACACAAAGACTCTCTGAGCAACGGTAACTCGGTCATGAAGGACAATGAACTGATACTGACAAAACTGGAGAACTATGAGGCATGAGTGAGGAGGAATAATACAAGATTGGTGGGGCTCCGAGAGAGGGCAGAGGGGCCCAGTGTTGAAGTATTCTTAGAAGACCTCATAACACAGACTTTGGAACCTAAAAGACTGTCTATGTTTTTTTCCAGAGACTGTGTGCATAGAGACCAGGTTCCTCCACCTCACACGGGGCTCCGTCCCGGACCATAGTAGCATGGATATTGAGCTATCATGACTGGAATGCCACACCACAGGCAGCATAGCAGTAAAACAATATGCAATATGAGAATGCCACAATCAGAATTTTTCTGGACATCACATTGAAAATTCAAAGGAAGCAGCATAGCTTTGATAAGACTAAAAAAGATCTGAGAGCACAAGTCAAATATATGATGGTATTTCCTGCAAAACTGATTGTGGTGACAGAAGATAAGACCTGGCACTTTGGATCAGCAGATGATGCATGGGATTGGCTCAAGGGTTGGATTTCAACAAGACGTCCTGTAGGTCCAAACAGGTACCTGACTGAAAAGGCCCAGGTAGGAAGGCCCTCAGACAGATCAACCATGGTGGGAGAGAGTGGATGAAACTCATGAGCTGGGAACTAGGAGAGGACGCTGAGGTTAAAGATCCACACTAGAAGCCAACAAGTGGGACCTTGTGAAGCAGCATTGACTGACTGAGGCCCAAGGGATTGGATGCACCTTGATAAGTTTGAATGATAACTTGGCCTGTAGGACACAACCAGAAACAAACTGTGCAGTGTTATTTGGAGAGGTCAAGATCAATTAGTGACAACCTAAGGGGGCTATGTAACATTGATTGCACTGGAATGGCCTTGGCCATGGCTGCCTGTAAGTTACATACAACAGTTAGAGTAACAGGCACTCTCTTAAGTTTTGGAGATCGATAGTTTGAAACTGGTCATGTAGGGAAATGGGGAGAGGAGAGTTTATCAGAGGGAAAGTTTTGTTTTGCTAAGTTTATATTCTCCACACAGGGTGCTACGCACAGGTACAATACTTGAGATCTGGATTAGAGTTTGGCGGAGGGGTTACTCCGTTGGAAACATGACGGATATTCCGGCCACCCTATTATGATTCCCATAGGATATAACGGGATCGTAATACGGCGGACGGGATATCCGTCACCTTTGTAACGGAGAAACCCATCCGCAAACTCTGAATCAGGCCCTGAGGCGAAAATACTTGCATCGCTTTGCAAAGCTCACATTACATATAATATATAAGACATCAACCATGGAAAAGAATGAATACATAGCGGTACACACATTGTCTCTTGGGACATTGCAGTTGTGTTTTGCACCCACAGTGGCACAGTCCAAACCTGGGATACAAACACTGCTCTCCGGCAGCGCAAGGCCACCTCTGCGACCCGGTGAGCCCATTGTCAGCCCTCACCTGAAGCCGTGTATCACGATCTTGGTGCCCACAGTGGCATTGAAGTTAGGAATGGAGAGGCCATTGGTAGTGTTGCCATTGATTAGTTGCCCACATTTTGGGTTCCTGGCTGTGAAGAGCAAGAACTGGACATTGAGGTTCCCACCACCAAAGAAGCTCGCGCTCTGGAAGTCGTAGCATGGTGTGGGGGTTACGAGCTCGTCCTCCGCTGCAAGAAACAGATGAAGACAATAGTGGTCACGCGACTGCTGCACGAGACATTAGTGAAGGCACAGATAACACTTGCAATGGTGCCACTGCAGCACACGAGACATTAGTTATGATGTGACTGCTGCACGAGATATTAGTGATGACACGACAGCTGCACAAGACATTAGTGATGGCATGACTGCTGCACGAGACATTAGTGATGGCATGACTGCTGCACGAGACATTAGTGATGGCATGACTGCTGCACAAGACATTAGTGATGACACGACTGCTGCACAAAACATTAGTGATGGCATGACTGCTGCACAAGACATTAGTGAAGGCACAGATAAAACTTGCAATGGTGCCACTGCAGCACACGAGACATTAGTGATGATGTGACTGCTGCACAAGACATTAGTAATTACACGACAGCTGCACAAAACATTAGTGATGACACGACTGCTGCACAAGAAATTAGTGATGATGCGACTGCTGCAAGAGACATTAGTAATGACACGACAGCTGCAAAGACATTAGTGATGGCATGACTGCTGCACGAGACATTAATGATGGCACAACTGCAGCACAATAGACATTGGTGATGACATGGCTGCTCACAAAACATTACTGATGACACAACTGCTGCACAAGACAGTGATGACACGACTGCTGCACGAGACATTAGTGATGGCACGACTGCTGCACAAGACATTAGTGAAGGCACGGGTAACACTTGCAATGGTGCTGCTGCACCACATGAGACATTAGTGATGACACGACTGCTGCACATGACATTAGTGATGACGCAACTGCTGCACAAGACATTAGTGATGACACGACTGCTGCGCAAGACATTTGTGATGGCATGACTGCTGCACAAGACCTTAGTGATGGCATGACTGCTGCACAAGACCTTAGTGATGGCACAACTGCAGCACCATAGGCATTAGTGATGACACGACTGCTGCACAAGAAATTAGTGATGATGCGACTGCTGCAAAAGACATTAGTAATGACATGACAGCTGCAAAGACATTAGTGATGGCATGACTGCTGCACGAGACATTAACGATGGCACAACTGCAGCACAATAGACATTGGTGATGACATGGCTGCTCACAAAACATTAGTGATGACACAACTGCTGCACAAGACAGTGATGACACGACTGCTGCACGAGACATTAGTGATGGCACGACTGCTGCACAAGACATTAGTGAAGGCACGGGTAACACTTGCAATGGTGCCGCTGCACCACATGAGACATTAGTGATGACACGACTGCTGCACATGACATTAGTGATGACGCAACTGCTGCACAAGACATTAGTGATGACACGACTGCTGCGCAAGACATTCGTGATGGCATGACTGCTGCACGAGACCTTAGTGATGGCACAACTGCAGCACCATAGGCATTAGTGATGACACGACTGCTGCACAAAACATTAGTGATGACACAACTGCTGCATGAGACATTAGTGATGGCACGACTGCTGCAGGAGACATTAGTGAAGCCCAGATAACACTTGCAATGGTGCTTCTGCACCACATGAGACATTAGTGAGGACGCAACTGCTGCACGAGACATTAGTGATGACATGACTACTGCACAAGATATTAGTGATGACACGACTGCTGCACAAGACATTAGTGAAGGCACAGATAACACTTGCAATGGTGCCGGTGCAGAACACGAGACATTAGTGATGACACAACTGCAACACATTAGACACTAGTGATGACACGACTGCTGCATGAGACATTAGTGATGACACAACTGCTGCACAAGACATTAGTGATGGCACGACTGCTGCACAAGACATTAGTGAAGGCACAGATAACACTTGCAATGGTGCCGGTGCAGCACATGAGACATTAGTGATGACACAACTGCTGCACAAGACATTAGTGATGCCACGACTGCTGCACAAGACATTAGTGATGGCACGACTGCTGCATGAGACATTAGTGATGACATGACTGCTGCACAAGACATTTGTGATGGCGTGACTGCTCCACGAGACATTAATGAAGGTACAGATAACACTTGCAATGGTGCTGGTGCAGAACATGAGACATTAGTGATGACACAACTGCAACACATTATACACTAGTGATGGCACGGCTGCAGCACATGAGACATTAGTGAGGACAACTGCTGCACAAGACATTAGTGATGGCACGACTGCTGCACGAGACATTAGTGATGACACAACTATTGCACAAGACATTCGTGATGACACAACTGCTGCACGAGACACTAGTGATGACACGATTGCTGCACAAGACATTAGTGATGGCACAGATAACACTTACAATGGTGCAGCTGCAGCACAGGAGACACTAGTGATGACAAGACTCCTGCACGAGACATTAGTGATGACATGACTGCTGCACGAGACATTAGTGATGGCACAGATAACACCTGCAATGGTGCAGCTGCAGCACAGGGGACATTAGTGAAGGCATGGCTGCAGCACATGGGACATTAGTGAGGATACAATTGCTATACAACACATTAGTGATGACACGACTGCTGCATGAGACAATAGTGATGGCACAGATAACACTTGCAATGGTGCAGCTGCAGCATACGAGACATTAGTGAAGGCACGGCTGCAGAACAAGGGACATTAGTGAGGACACAACTGCTGCACAAGACATTAGTGATGGCACAGATAACACTTGCAATGGTGCAGCTGCAGCAGTTGAGACATTAGTGATAATACAACGGCAATACATTAGACACTAGTGATGGCACGACTGTAGCACAATAGACATTAGTGAGGACATAATCACAACACATTAGACACTAGTGATGGCACGATTGTAGCACAATAGACATTAGTGGGACACAATCACAACACATTAGACATGAGTGATGGCATGACTGTAGCTCAATAAGCATTAGTGGGACACAATCACGACACATTAGACACAAGTGATGGCATGACTGCAGCGCAATAAGCATTAGTGGGACACAATCATGACACATTAGACACTAGTGATGGCAGGACTGCAGCGCAATATACATTAGTGAGGACACAACTGGAACACATTAGACACTAGTGATGCATGACTATAGCACAATACACATTTGTGGGGACACAATCATGACACATTAGAGACTAGTGATAGTACAGCTGCAATACATAATTCACTTGTGAATGCACGGCTGCAGCACATTACACACTTGTGATGGCATGGCTAGCACAATCCACATTTGTGGGGACACAATCATGACACATTAGGCACTAGTGATGGTACAGCTGTAATACATAATTCACTTGTGCATGCATGGCTGCAGCACATTAGACACAATATTGATGGCATGACTTCAGCACAGCTGCAGCAAATGGGATACTAGTAAATGTGCGACTGCAGCACATCAGACATTAGGTCCGGCACAGCTGCAGCACAAGACACTATTGATGGCACACCTGCACCAAATGAGACACTTGTGATAGTAGGGCTGCAGTACATTAGACACTAGTGATTGCACAGCTGCACCAAATGAGACACTTATGATGGTACGGCTGCAGCACATTAGACACTAGTGATTGCACAGATGCAGCATGTGAGACACTTGTGAGGGTAGGGCTGCAGCACATTAGACACTAGTGATTGCACAGCTGCAGCATGTGAGGCACTTGTGATGGTGGCACGGTGCAGCACATTAGACACTAGTGATTGCACAGCTGCAGCATGTGAGATACTTGTAATGGTAAGGGGCAGCACATTAGACATTAGTGATTGCACAGCTGCAGCATGAGAGACACTTGTGATGGTACAGTGCAGCACATTAGACACTAGTGATTGCACATCTGCACCAAATGAGACACTTGTGATGGCACGGCTGCAGCACAATAGACACTAGTGATAGCACAGCTGCAGCATGTGAGAGATTAGTAAAGGCATGACAGCAGCACGAGACACATGATGGAGCAGGTGCAACATATGACACGTTAGTGATGGCACAAACTTCTATATAAGGTAGCTAGTGCTACCTACAGAGGTCTCTACCTTTTACCCAGCTCCATGTGGAGAGAAGGGCTCTTCCCACATCCCTCACCTCAAGTTCGATACCAGACGGCGCCACCTCCAGACTATGGACCCTGGTCTGCGCCGGTCACCCCTATCCTCAGGTACTTGAACCAGTCATTCTTACACCCTCTCAGGATGACAGACCTGCTGCAGCGAATCCGATACTCAGTGTATTTTCCAAATAAGGTCAAGAATCATAAACCATCTAAAATGACGTCATCAGCATAGAGAGAGATTTTGCCCTCCTCTTCCATTGCAAGCATGTTTATTGCTGCTGGCAGCATATAGGAGAACTGTCTAGGCCCTGATAGGTGGATCTAAACCAGAGCTTCCAGACTGAAGGCAGATAACCAGTGCTTAATTTGTAGGAAAACAAAATGGCTTCTACGGCAGGTATTAGACAATTTTTATGTATATTGAATTTATAAACAACTGTTCTAGTGCTTATCTCTAAATAAAATAAACAGTGCCACCATGTGGCAGACTGTCATAGGTGCCGGTGTTGACAGTTAAGTGCTGGTGCCAAGCACCAGAAACCACTGGCTGAAATTAAGCACTGTACATAGCACCAGTGAATAGGATCAAATGCGTCCAGCACAGAAGGTCGCTGGCAGATCTGCTTGCCACTGTATCCAATTGTTCAGCAAGCGGAGATTTTTCCTCATGGGTGTTCGATGCAGAAACCCCACCTGATCCGGGTAGATCACAGGTAGAACTTTCGGAACTCTTCTAGCTGGTATTTTAATGAGTATCTTCATGGAACCACCTGTCCACATCATCCGGTAATTATGTGTCATAGTTACTGATTTCAATGTAAAGTTACCCTAAGCTAGGGAGCCCCTTCTAACCCTGGGTGCATTCCTGCCCAGTAGGTGACTGGGCAGAGTTTATTCCGGACCAGTGGTTCTTAACCTGTGGTCCGGGGACATCTGGGGTCCGCAAAGCTTACTCAAGGGGTCTATAAGTGCTCTGTAAGTTACATAGCATTAACACATTTATAAAAAGTATATAAATAAAGAAACAAAATGTAAATTTGAAAATGTAAAACATTTTATAAAAGTGAAGGAATCTGAGATTGGAGCCTTCAAATGAAGTTAGTATCCTCTGGCTGATTTACAGGGGCGGCGTTAGTGCATCAAACAGGCTATATTACTGATGGTGAGTGGCCTAATTTGAATTTGGAAAAAACTACAACTTTCCAATTAAAATTTCAATTTTGATTTATTAATATTTGTTTGTGGATTAAATAAAATATTTAATGATTTGCGTATTTGTTTGATGAATGTATTTTTGGCGATTTCTTTCGTGGTCCAAATCATCGAAAGTGACCCAGCTTCCAATCATGACTCAGTAGAGTTCCCCGGATTCCAACAATGACTCAGTAGAGTTCCCCGGATTCCAATAGTGATTCAGTGGGAGGTCCCCGGGCTGCAATAATAATCCAGGGGGGTCCCCAGCTTCCAACAATGACTCAGTAGAGTTCCCCGGATTCCAATAGTGATTCAGTGGGAGGTCCCTGGGCTGCAATAATAATCCAGGGGGGTCCCCAGCTTCCAACAGTGACTCAGTAGAGTTCCCCGGATTCCAACAATGACTCAGTAGAGTTCCCCGGATTCCAATAGTGATTCAGTGGGAGGTCCCCGGGCTGCAATACTAATCCAGGGGGGTCCCCAGCTTCCAATCATGACTCAGTAGAGTTCCCCGGATTCCAATAGTGATTCAGTGGGGGTCCCCGGATTCCAATAGTGATTCAGTGGGAGGTCCCCGGGCTGCAATAATAATCCAGGGGGGTCCCCAGGCTCCAATAGTGATTCAGTGGGGGTCCTCGGGGTCCAATAATGATTCAGTGGGAGGTCCCCGGGCTGCAATAATAATCCAGGGGGGTCCCCAGGCTCCAATAGTGATTCAGTGGGGGTCCTCGGGGTCCAATAATAATCCAGGGGGGTCCCCGGGCTGCAATAATAATCCAGGGGGGTCCCGGGCTCCAATTATGATTCGGCGGAGCGCCAATAATGATTCAGGGTGGTCCCCGGAGTCCAATAACAATTCAGCAGGAGTCTCTGGCCTTCAATATTGATACACTGGGGTGTCTCCGGGCTCCAATGATGACTCAGGAGGGGTCCCCAGATCACAATAACGACTCAGGGGGTTCCCCAGGCTCCAATTATGATTCAGTGGGGGTCCTCGGGGTCCAATAATGATTCAGCAGGAGTCTCTGTCCTCCAATAATGATACACTGGGGATCTCCGGGCTCCAATAATGTTTAAGGAGGGGTTTCTTGATTCTAATTATGATTCGGTGGGGGTCCACTGGCTCGAACAATGATTCAGTAGGAGTCTGTGGCCTCCAATATTGATTCATTGGGGGTCTCTGGGCTTTAATAATGACTCAGGAGTGGTCCCCGGATTCCAATAATGATTCAGGGGGGTCCCCGGGCTGCAATAATAATCCAGGGGGGTCCCGGGCTCCAATAATGATTCAGTGGGGGTCCTCGGGGTCCAATAATGATTCAGGGGGGTCCCCGGAGTCCAATAACAATTCAGCAGGAGTCTCTGGCCTTCAATGTTGATACACTGGGGAGTCTCCGGGCTCCAATGATGACTCAGGAGGGGTCCCAGATCACAATAACGACTCAGGGGGTTCCCCAGGCTCCAATTATGATTCAGTGGGGGTCCTCGGGGTCCAATAATGATTCAGCAGGAGTCTCTGTCCTCCAATAATGATACACTGGGGATCTCCGGGCTCCAATAATGTTTAAGGAGGGGTTTCTTGATTCTAATTATGATTCGGTGGGGGTCCACTGGCTCGAACAATGATTCAGTAGGAGTCTGTGGCCTCCAATATTGATTCATTGGGGGTCTCTGGGCTTTAATAATGACTCAGGAGTGGTCCCCGGATTCCAATAATGATTCAGGGGGGTCCCCGGGCTGCAATTATGATTCAGTGGGGGTCCACGGGCTCCAATTCTGATTCAGGGGGGGTCTCCGGGCCCCAGAAATGAATGTCGGAGTCCACAGAAGGTGTAGAACCACTGTTCTAGACGACACGAGCACTGTCACAGCTAAAAAAGCAGCGCCTCAGGGAAAAAACTTCACCTCTAGGAGCCAACCTCGTAAAGGTAGGTGCAAGGAGAGACCAAGGAAAGGCGGGAAGGGAGGGGGCGGAACCCAGGAGAAGGTTTACAAAGGAACCTCATGACACATTTACGTCCTAGAAGGAATAGAAACAAAGAGAACATTAAATGCACATTTACAGGTTAACCTTAGATGGATAAGCAAACACATTGCGTCGCGAAGACCAAAACGGAGCAGTAGGTCAAAGGGTACAGAGAGGTCAAAGGCGATAGTTCACATATTGTGAAAACATGGACTGTGCAGGTTCTGTGCACGCCTCACACCTGTGCATCCTCAAGTGACACCACAGTACCACCCCTCAGACACCTTCATGGGGCGAGTGACGGCCGAGACCTCACTACCGTCGGTTTAGGGGTTTGTGTTGTGACCTCATTCTCCGCCTTCCAAGGCTTGTGCTGGCTCTGGTGGATCTATACCTCATTCATAATCTTATCCTTATTAACCTTTACTTCTTGGTTCAAACCTACCGAGGAAGGCGCGAACGCCACCCCTGGGTGCCTCCCTCTGAAAGACATAGGTAACTGCACGTGGGGAGGCGCGATAAGCCCACATCTTGCCTTGTATGGCCACTTTCCATGGAAGACCATTAATTAACACTAATGGTAAACTCCCTGTGGTCACACGGTTCATCCTCTCGACCATACCGTTGGCCAAGAGAATACAAAGAGGTCTTGTGATGTTGGAAGGACCTTTCCGCAAGGATCCGCCTCATGCGATCCGATGTGAACTGCCGCCATTGTCCAACACAAACACCTCTGGTGTACCATCCTCTTAAAATGTCTCCCTCAATAATCCAGCCAGAGCCTCTGTGACTGTGTCATTTACCACTTTCATGACAAGCTATTGTGTGTGGTAGAAACCAAGGAGAGTAGACGCCTTCCCGCCAGTAATATCCACGGAAGGATTAGACGAAAGTCAGGAGGTTCTACTGGAGTCACTAGCAGTTTGTTGGTAAATCCCACCTTCTCGTGGACACACACCAAGCACAATCACACACTTTGTGGTCTACCATGAGATCCACCCTGGCCACAAATACCTCCTTGCTCCACTCTTGATTGGACTTCTTCTGAAGTGACCTCGACCACCGAAGCCACAACTCATCCCCTTACTCGCCGTGGGAAGTTGGCAGCGTCTCCATTTGCCTTTCTAACTTCCCATCCTGAACACACATGTCATCTTTAATTCCCAATACACCTTCAGAACTTCAGCTTTGTACTGAGTATCTTCCCTTTACGTATTATCAAGTGTGATCTTCAAGGCGCCTTGTACGGGTGCCACTGCACAGGTGGCTCTGCATCAATGAAGCCCTGGGCACTGGAGGAGGGACTTCTTGAGATAGAACTGTGCCTACACTGCTGAATCTGCAATAAAACATTTTATGTGCATTTCTCTTGGATTTTTTGACTTCATCATTCAGCCAACTCATTTAAGAGTCCAACGCAGCTGCTCAAGTTCCTTCATGTGATTTATAGCCCCGTCCTGCTCCTCTGCAGGCCTCCACCCTCCCTGCTTAATGCCTTTTAATGGAAGAGCCAGCACCCAGTCTCCCCAGGGTATCACCTTCCAACCTTTCAAAGACGACTGGAGCACATCAAGGTGTTCTCCTCCGCCCTTTCCACGCTGGGTGCCGGGGGGAGGACCATAGCCCCCCCTGCTCCCTCCCTGAGGCCATGTAGGGGGCTCCACAGTCTCCTCAGTGGGGAGAACTGTTCTCTTCTCTGAAGGAAATCAGATAACATTCAAAGACTCACCCATTGTTTCCACTGCAAGGATGGTTGTACTGTACCATACTGCTGCATTTATATAGCGCTTACTACTTTCATGTGAGGCGCTGAAGCACTTGCCCACATGAGTAGCACGCTACACCATGCAGGGTGTGTGGCTGGAAAGATGCTGTTTTTGTTTTGATCCTATGTAGGAAGTGTTCTCACATCGTGCGTGAGGTACGGTTACCTTGTCATGTGACGCAGCGTGTTGCATGATGACGTGCATGAGACAGACACCCGGTTTTATGGTTTTCAGGATGCTGTTAGCTTTGAACAGCTCCGCAGGTCCCTTTATGCTATTTCATATGATGCCGGCTCTTAGCTGGTTCCTGCACTGGGTTGTCCAGAGGCAATAGGCACAAAAATAGACCAAAAAGGGAATGTGTGGGGGTCTACGGATGAAAGAAAATCTTATGGTGCAGTCAAGTAAACTGAGCCTTCTCTGACACCATAAACCAAATGCCTCTAGTCTATTCTTTGTGCACAACCACAGTAATACTGAGGATCAAGGGGCCACTTCGATTGTCCTTTGTGTACCGGTGAGTAGCAGCACAGCTCTGCTGTCCTTTGTGTACACCTTACTAATCCCTGCAGCCCCGCCTGTCCTTTGTGTACCTGAGTACCCCCACAGCTCTGCTATCCTTTGTGCACCCCTGAGTAGCACCACAGCTCTATTGTCCTTTGTGCACCCGTGAGTAGCACACCAGCTCTACTGTCCTTTGTGCACTATGAGTAGCACCACAGCTCTGCTGTTCTTTGTGTACAAGTGAGTAGCAGCACAGCTCTGCTGTCCTTTGTGCACTCGTGAGTAGCAGCACAGCTCTGCTGTCCTTTGTGCACTCGTGAGTAGCATCACAGCTCTGCTGTCCTTTGTGTACACCTTACTAATCCCTGCAGACCCGCCTGTCCTTTGTGTACCTGAGTACCCCAACAGCTCTGCTGTCCTTTGTGCACCTGTGAGTAGCAGCGCAGCTCTGCTGTCCTTTGTGCACCCCTCGCTAATCTCTGCAGGACTGCCTGTCCCTTGTATACCTGTGAGTAGCACCACAGCTCTACTTTTCTTTGTGTACACCTTACTAACCCCAGCAGCACCGCCTGTCCTTTGTGTACCCATGAGTATCAACACAGCTCTACTGTCCTTTGAGTACAAGTGAGTAACAGCACAGCTCTGCTGTCCTTTGTGTACCGGTGAGTAGCAGCACAGCTGTACTGTTCTTTGTGCACCTGGGATTAGGAGCACAGCTCTGCTGTCCTTTGTGCACCCATGAATAGCACCATAGCTCTATTGTCCTTTGTGTACCCATGAGTATCAACACAGCTCTACTGTCCTTTGAGTACAAGTGAGTAGCAGCACAGCTCTGCTGTCCTTTGTGTACCAGCGAGTAGCAGCACAGTTGTCCTGTTCTTTGTGTACCAATGAGTAGCACCACAGCTCTACTCTCCTTTGTGTACAGCTTACTAACCCCTGCAGCACCGCCTGTCCTTTGTGTACCCATGAGTACCACTACAGCTCTGCTGTCCTTTGTGTACTCGTGAGTAAAGCCTATGTGTTTTTGGACACGCCAGTGGAGTGGACGGATTCTGGGCCTGAGGGCAGCTTCACAGCCCCAGACATGTATAAATTAAAGGGACATGGCCAAAGAGCTCAAAGACACCGGCGTCTTCAAACCCCCAGTAGACTCAAACCTCACATGAGCAGTGTTGTGTTTAGGACACATTGATGCATAGTTTGAAAGTTCCTTCCATAGTGACCCATACATGCTTTCCCATTAAAGATCTAACTCAAGCAAGGCGCTTTACGCCACCTGTCAGGCACCCTTAGAACTTGAACCCACTCACAATCCCAGGTTTGGAAATGGACTCCAGCCACCTTGCTGAATGACTGTTAACTGATAGGAAATAGAAGGTGTGTGAACTCCTACGACCGGAGTTGCTTTGTGAAACCTGGAAGCTCGCCAGATACACTCTTAAACCTTCAAATATAATCTCCCTTTTCACAGATGTGCCAGTTTTGTTCAAAATTGGTGGTGGTTGGAACATACTCGCTGTTGCCATGATTGGTCAGTAGGGGAAAAGTACAGAGAGTATCAAATAGGTGAAAACAGGAGTAATATTTACCCTAGTTTAAGTACATAAAATATAATCTATTTATTTGAAAATTCTGTTGGTTGACATGAGAACCCCAAGTGTTACCGTCCTTTATTGAGGGGACTATGCCAAACGGCAAGCACACGGTGAGAATTTTAGGTTTGTCTTGTGGTCCCGTATGAGGAAGCACTGCTTCCAGCTGGTTTGTTTTCTGTTCTATCTAGAACAGAATCTTCTCCCATTCTGTGGATGCTTTTCCCATTATTGAGTGGACTGCTTTCAGCCCTCACTGGGGCGGTGTCCGACGTCCGTATCGCACATTGTATTACTCATCTATATATTGCTACCAGCTTATTGTAAAGTGTGCATAATTCAGCTACTGTCATAGCCTGCACATTGGGATGTGGTGTATACGTGCCCAGTGTGGGTCGTGTTGGTCCATCATTGCTTAAAGGACCTAATCTCATGGGTTGTATTACATGTGGAAGGGCTCCATTGAACAGCTTTGATTTTCTTGATAAAAGAGAGGTATCTCTAAGTATTGGTACGCTCTGCAGTGTTGTGGTACGTTTGCTATTCTGTTTGCATGAAATGTATGTGCATTTGCATCTACTTCAGGAAAGTTGACCCAGGAATATTTCTGTCCTGTATGCGTCGTGGGAGTCCATGACTAATGTGAGTTCCCCACTGACTTCATTTAAGCCATGGGCTAAAAGAAACTGCGTGAGCGGATGTCAGCAGTTATCCCTGATGTTTACAGGATGTGCCATATTTGTGAATAGGTATTAGGGTTGGGAACACCAACAGGGGAAAAGATCCTTTTAAGAATGAACAGCCTACAGGCTAGATGGGTGCTCCCTATTTAACTGAGGGGGACATCTCTGTGTAATCATACTGAGGGTATCTTTAGTGTGTGTGAAACAGAGATACTCCGCAGACTCATAAAATTAGTTCCTACTTTTTGCCATCGTTGGTGGCACAATGTCTGCTGGATTTTGTATGGCAGCACCTCTGCATTGTAGGCGACTGAGTTACTCTCACACCAGTTGGCAACTGTCGGCCCAACCCACCCGGCTCACTAACAGCACCTCACCAAAACCCAACAGGTAAAGGTGATTTGTGGCAGCCTTGCATGGACTCTGAAAAACAACGTGAAACAAGCCTTCCCCTTTTCTCTCCACATACAAGTCTCTTACACACACACAGAGGCAAGAGAAGAGATGCAGGACAGCTTTCAATATATTTACGATGAAGTACGAGCTGCAATAGTTAGAATAATAAGGAATAACAAAATCAGGATTGTGAAAATTAGATATGTAAATATAAACAACTTTAACATACTGTCATGACATGAGTGTACAATTCCTACCTAAAAGTCTAAACTCGAGCCCCTAAGCAAGCGCATGGCAATGTAAGCCAAATCTGTCCATACAGTGTCCATGTGAGGCAGACCCCACCCCGTTACTTTGGTACAAAGTCGGATCGAATGAACACCGGCAGTGCAGCATGGATGGAAATTCTGGCTGAAACCCCCTCTAATGCCCTTTGTCCTACAAGATGTTTTTTATAGGGGACATGTTTATGTTTCTCCACAGAAGTCTGACACGGGTATGCACCTAAGCGCTGGACTGTTTACGCAGTTTTGGGGCCAGCAATACAAAATATTACTCTGTGTGCCTCAAATTCTGTTCTTGTGATTCCAAGGAAAAGAACATGATGCAGGAGGCGGAGTCAGTATGAGTGCACTACATAGGTACACTAAACAATCAGTCACAGTAGGCGGGGCCAGTATGAGTACACTACATAGATACAGTGAACGCTCAGCCGCAGTAGGTGGGTCAGTATGAGTGCACTACATAGATACATTGAAGGATTAGTCGCAGTAGGAGGAGTCAGTATGAGTGCTGTCACTGTAGGCGGGTTCAGTATGAGTGCAGAACATAGATACACTGAATGCTCACTCGCAGCAGACGGAGTCAGCATGAGTACACTACATAGATACACTGAAGGATCAGTCACAGTAGGTGGGTCAGTATGAGTGCACTGAATAGATACACTGAAGGATCATTTGTAGTATGCAGGGTCAGTACAAGCACACTACATAGATACATTGAAGGATCAGGCGCAGTAGGCGGGGTCAGTATGAGTGCACTGCGTAGATACACTGAAGGATCAGTCGCAGTAGGCGGGGTCAGTATGAGTGCACTGCATAGATACTCTGAAGGATCGGCCGCAGTAGGTGGGGTCAGTATGAGCCCACTACATAGATACACTGAATGATCAGTCGTAGTAGGCAGGGTCAGTATTAGCGCACAAGTGTGCTACACAGATACACAGAAGGATCAGCCATAGTAGGAGGGGTTAGTTTGAGTGCACTACCTAGATACACTGAACGCGCAGTCAGAATAAGAGGGGTTATTATAAGTACACTACACAGATACATTGAACAATCAGTCGCAGTAGGCGGGGTCAGTATGAGTGTACAACATAGATACACTGGAGGATCAGCCTATTAGGAGGGGTTAGTATGTGTACACTACATATGTACACTGAACAATAAGTCGCAGTAGGTTGGGTCAGTATGAGTGTAAACATAGATACACTGGAGGATCAGCCAATTAGGAGGGGTTAGTATGTGTACACTACATATGTACACTGAACAATAAGTCGCAGTAGGCAGGGTCAGTATGAGAGCACTACACAGATAAACTGAACGCTCAGTCGCAGTAGGTGGGTCAGTAAGTTCACTGTCCTACTGCCTCAGGATGCTTTGCATTGGTACTGAGTGATGGTCCCACTGCCTCAGAATGTGTGGTATCTGTAAGTAAATGCCTCCTTGGCATGGTTACCCCCTGACTTTTTGCCTTTGCTGATGCCAAGTTATGATTTGAAAGTGTGCTGAGGTCTGATAACCAGGCCCCAGCACCAGTGTTCTTTCCCTAAACTGTACTTTTGTCTCCACAATTGGCACAACCCTGGCACCCAGGTAAGTCCCTTGTAACTGGTACCTCTGGTACCAAGGGCCCTGATGCCAGGGAAGGTCTCTAAGGGCTGCAGCATGTCTTATGCCACCCAGGGGACCCCTCACTCAGCACAGACACACTGCTTACCAGCTTGTGTGTGCTAGTGGGGATAAAACGACTAAGTCGACATGGCACTCCCCTCAGGGTGCCATGCCAACCTCACACTGCCTATCGGTATAGATAAGTCACCCCTCTAGCAGGCCTTACAGTCCTAAGGCAGGGTGCACTATACCATAGGTGAGGGCATAAGTGCATGAGCACTATGCCCCTAAAGTGTCTAAGCAAAACCTTAGAAATTGTAAGTGCAGGGTAGCCATAAGAGTTTATGGTCTGGCAGTCTTTCATGCACGAACTCCACAGCACCATAATGGCTACACTGAATACTGTGAAGTTTGGTATCAAACTTCTCAGCACAATAAATGCACACTGATGCCAGTGTACATTTTATTGTAACATACACCCCAGAGGGAACCTTAGAGGTGCCCCCTGAAACATTAACCGACTACCAGTGCGGGCTGACTAGTTTTAGCAGCCTGCCACACACCAGACATGTTGCTGGCCACATGGGGAGAGTGCCTTTGTCACTCTGTGGCTAGTAACAAAGCCTGTACTGGGTGGAGGTGCCTTTCACCTCCCCCTGCAGGAACTGTAACACCTGGCGGTGAGCCTCAAAGGCTCACCCCCTTTGTTACAGCCCCCAGGGCACTCCAGCTAGTGGAGTTGCCCGCCCCCTCCGGCCACGGCCCAACTTTTGGCAGCAAGGCCGGAGGAGATAATGAGAAAAACAAGGAGGAGTCACTGGCCAGTCAGGACAGCCCCTAAGGTGTCCTTAGCTGAGGTGACTCTGACTTTTAGAAATCATCCATCTTGCAGATGGAGGATTCCCCCAATAGGGATAGGGATGTGCCCCCCTCCCCTCAGGGAGGAGGCACAAAGAGGGTGTAGCCACCCTCAGGGCTAGTAGCCATTGGCTACTAACCCCCCAGACCTAAACACACCCCTAAATTGAGTATTTAGGGGCTCCCTGAACACAGCAAGATAGATTCCTGCAACCTAAGAAGAAGAGGACTGCTGAACTGAAAAACCTGCAGAGAAGACGGAGACACCAACTGCTTTGGCCCCAGCTCTATCGGCCTGTCTCCCCACTTCTAAAGACACTGCTGCAGCGACGCGTTCCCAGGGTCCAGCAACCTCTGAAGCCTCAAAGGACTACCCTGCATCTAGAAGGACCAAGAACTCCTGAGGACAGCGGCTCTGTTCCCCAAAGACTGCAACTTTGCAAGAAAGGAGCAACTTGGAAACAACAAACGTTTCCCGCCGGAAGCTTGAGAATTTGCACTCTGCACCTGACGCCCCCGGCTCAACTTGTGGAGAACAAATACCACAGGGAGGACTCCCCGGCGACTGCGAGACTGTGAGTAGCCAGAGTTGACCCCCCTGAGCCCCCACAGCGAAGCCTGCAGAGGGAATCCCGAGGCTCCCCCTGACCGCGACTGCCTGCTTCAAAGACCAGACGCCTGGTAAAGACAATGCACCCGCAGCCCCCCAGGACCTAAAGGATCCGACCTCCAGTGCAGGAGCGACCCCCAGGTGGCCCTCTCCCTTGCCCAGGTGGTGGCTACCCCGAGGAGCCCCCCCCATACCTGCATCGCTGAAGAGACCCCTTGGTCTCCCATTGATTTCTATTGCGAACCCGACGCCCGTTTACACACTGCACCCGGCCGCCCCCGTTCTGCTGAGGGTGTACTTTCTGTGTGGACTTGTGTCCCCCCCGGTGCCCTACAAAACCCCCCTGGTCTGCCCTCCGAAGACATGGGTACTTACCTGCTGGCAGACTGGAACCAGGGCACCCCCTTCTCCATTGAAGCCTATGTGTTTTGGGCACCACTTTGACCTCTGCACCTGACCGGCCCTGAGCTGCTCGTGTGGTAACTTTGGGGTTGCTCTGAACCCCCAACGGTGGGCTACCTTGTTCCCAAACTTGAACCCCGTAGGTGGTTTACTTACCTGCAAAAACTAACAAACACTTACCTCCCCCAGGAACTGTTGAAAATTGCACTGTGTCTAGTTTTAAAATAGCTATATGTCATTTGCGTGAAAACTGTATATGCTATTTTGCTAATTCAAAGTTCCTAAAGTTCCTCCATGAAATACCTTTCATTTGAAGTATTACTTGTAAATCTTGAACCTGTGGTTCTTAAAATAAACTAAGAAAATATATTTTTCTATACAAAAACCTATTGGCCTGGAATTGTCTCTGAGTGTGTGTTCCTCATTTATTGCCTGTGTGTACAACAAATGCTTAACACTACTCCTCTGATAAGCCTACTGCTCGACCACACTAACACAAAATAGAGCATTAGAATTCTCTCTTTTTGCCACTATCTTACCTCTAAGGGGAACCCTTGGACTCTGCATGCTATTTCTTACTTTGAAATAGTACATACAGAGCCAACTTCCTATATTGGTGGATCAGCGGTGGGGTACAAGACTTTGCATTTGCTGGACTACTCAGCCAATACCTGATCACATGACTAAATTCAAAAAATTGTCATTAGAAACTGATTTTTGAAATTTGAGCTATTTTTCTAAATTGTTAAAAGTCCTGCTAGGGCCTTGTGTTGGTGCCTGTTAGCATTTCTTTTTGAGTTTAAAAGTTTTGTAAAAGTTTGAATTAAGTTCTAGAGATAGTTTTAGATTCTTAAAAAGTATTCCAACTTTTAGAAACATAGGGGGTCATTACAACATTGGCGGTATAAGGCGCTTACCGCCGTGCAGAAGACCGCCAATACACTGCCGCAGTAGACCGCCACAGCTATTATGACACACATCTCGGAATCCGCCGAAATGCAGACACCCACACAACACCACCACACCAAAGGTCAGCGATAAACATGCGGAAACAAATCCTCCACCTCCACGCCAAAAGAAACACACCCATGCTATTACGACCCACGAATCCACGTGGCGGTCTTTCAACCGCGGTATTCCATTGGCGGTACACACCGCCACACTCAAAATACACACACAGCTCCAAAACACCGCCACATTGGACAATTCCAAATACACACACCTGAGACACATACACACACCACTCCCACACACCCAACATAATATAAAATACACACCCACATCGCCCACAAACCCCTACAACCAAACATTCTGAGAGAAGGCGAGAGATAGAGCACAGCTATTGACAACCCCATCACACCAAGGCACACAACACCATCACCCACACAACATCCACGCACAAAACACCACATACCACTACACTCACCACACTCATCAACACATACACCACCCCACACATCACCCACACCACCCCCATGTCACGCCAAAGACACCCCCCCTTCTCCGAGGAGGAGCTCAGGGTCATGGTGAAGGAAATCCTACGGGTAGAGCCACAGCTATTTGGCTCACAGGTACAGCACACATCAATAGCCAGGAAGATGGAGCTATGGTGAAGAATAGTGGACAGGGTGAACGCCGTGGAACAGCACCCAAGAAATAGGGAGGACATCAGGAAGAGGTGGAACGACCTACGGGGGAATGTGTGTTCCACGGACTCCAGGCACAACATCGCGGTACAGCGGACTGGCGGCGGACCCCCACCTCCTCCCCCATAACTAACAACATGGGAGGAGCAAGTCTTGACCATCATGCATCCTGAGGGCCTCGGAGGAGTCGGTGGAGGATGGGACACTGGTAAGTCAAATCTTAACTATCACATCCCCCACCCTACCTGCATGCTATCACACACCCCCACCCTCACACCCTCCCCTATCACCTCAAATCCTCACTAATCTACCCATGACACCAACCACCCATCCCAACACCAAGCCCTGCATGACACAACTAAGCATGCTCACCCCTCACCAAAGCATGCTCACTGCACATACCCAGGACACCCCACCAACCATCATCACACAAGCCCCCACACAGGAATGCCTGCACTGGGGTTCACGCACACCCACCCATTGCACACCATGAAACACACACATGCAATAATCATGTTCTTATACCCCTGCAGGAACCCGAAGGAACGTCACCACACCAGAGGATCCAGACAACACCACTCCACCCACAGAAGAGGCCCACAGTGACGACAGCAGCTCTGCCCCACTGGATCTTGATGACCAGCCCAGACCATTGTGGGCCTCAGGACAGTTGGTTCCCCTTGCCCAGCCACAACACCGAGCTTCCACCCTCTAGTAACTCCAGCACAGCACCCACCCAGCGGGCCCAAACCTCCCTACCCAGGACAGGTCAATCAGCGGTGTGTCCACCACTACAGGGCACCCAGGGTAATCCACCACCCCAACAACAACAGGGACCTGGGGGCAGTGGTAGTGGGCACACGGTCCAGGGGACAGAGGCACAGGAACATAGGGGAACTGGGAGGGCTGCTGTGCAACAGAAGGAGGACAGGCCAAGGGAACCCACTCTCCACGAGGCCGTATCCTCCATCATGGGAGCATACCACCACTCCCAGGAGACGATGGGAACGGTCCTGGACAAGTTGCAGGAGACCCTGCGTCTGCAGGAGGAGCAGTATTTGGGGTTCAGGGAGGAGCTCAGGACCATCGGCTCTGCCCTGGGCACCATCGTAGGGGTGCTGAAGGACATACAGCAGACCTTGAGGGACACCGTGGCACTCCAAGGGGCCCCTGACACTAGCTACGACGATGAACTGCCCACCACCTCCGCCGGCGCTAGTGGACAGGACGCCCCGCCACAGGACCACCACACCAGCACCCCACCCCCTGCAGACGGACAACCACCACGCAAGCGGGCCCTGAGATCCAGTAACAGGACAGAGCACGATGGCAAGACCCCCGCCAAGAAATGAGACCACCCTGATTGTCATCCCACTGTCCCACTTTGTCACCCTGTCCATATTCAAACTGCCCCAGCTCCACTTCCAATGCCCAGATGGCCAGTGCACCTGTGAGACTAATAGACTGGACTCTGCCATGGACATTCCTCCACCATCCCCCATCACCAGTTTACAACCCCCCTTCATTTTCTGGGCACTTAAATAAACATCCTTGAAAAACAAAAATCTGGAGTCAGTCTATGATTTAGAACTTTGTATTATCAATTACAGTGTCATAATGGGTTACCCATTGTAAGGCCATCATACCAATGTGACACATCACAAGCCCTTCAAGGATGCAAGCAGTTGACACGTAGGTTACCACACTTGTGAAACTGAAATGGAAGGGTACAACTCAATTAACAAATAGTGAGTGAAATGTAGGTACAGGATAGAGGTAGACGTGTGAAAGTTAATGTAATGTTAAACCAGAAAATTTTCACACCTGTGTGTCACTGGAAATATTGCTGTATGACTGAATCCCTGTTGTCGTTTTCTTCTTCCTCAGCTTCATCCTCTTCACTGTCCACAGGCTTCACAGCTGCCACAACACAGTCATCTGGATCATCCTCCTGCAAAAAAGGCACCTGGCGTCGCAATGCCAAATTATGGAGCATGGAGCAGGCGACGGTGATGTCGCACGCCTTCTTCGGTGAGTAGAATAGGGATCCACCTGTCATATGGAGGCACCTGAACCTGGCCTTAAGAAGGCCGAAGGTGCATTCGATTACCCTCCTAGTCTGCCCATGGGCCTCATTGTACCGTTCCTCTGCCCTGGTCCTGGGATTCCTCACTGGGGTCAAAAGCCAGGAAAGGTTGGGGTAACCGGAGTCCCCCAATAGCCATACACGGTGCCTCTGGAGTTGACCCATCATATCAGGGATGCTGCTATTCCGCAGGACGTAGGCGTCATGCACAGAGCCAGGGAACATAGCATTTACCTGCGAGATGTACTGGTCTGCCAAACAGACCATCTGGACATTCATCGAATGATAACTCTTCCTGTTCCTGTACACCTGTTTACTCCTGTGGGGGGGGGGGGGGGACCAGAGCTACATGGGTCCCATCAATGGCACCTATGACGTTGGGGATATGTCCAAGGGCATAGAAGTCACCTTTCACTGTAGGCAAATCCTCCACCTGAGGGAATATGATGTATCTCCTTACGTGTTTCAGCAGGGCAGCCAACACTCTGGACAAGACGTTGGAAAACATAGGCTGGGACATCCCTGATGGCATGGCCACAGTTGTCTGAAAAGACCCACTTGCAAGGAAATGGAGCACTGACAGCACCTGCACGTCAGGGGGGATTCCAGTCGGATGGCGGATTGGTGACATCAGGTCTGGCTCCAACTGGGTACATTGTTCCTGGATTGTGGCACGGTCAAACCTGTAGGTGACGATGACATGTCTTTCTTCCATTGTCAACAGGTCCACCAGCGGTCAGTACACCGGAGGATTCCGCCATCTTCTCATATGTCCCAGCTGACGGTGCCTAAGAAGAACAACAGCGAAGAACCAGTCACTATTCCTCCAGGTATGTACCCACAGTTACACACAAGACTACACCAGACAATAAACCCTTCCTGTATGTGTGTTGAGTATAGGCCTAGCTATGTGTGACGCAGTAGTAAATGAAGCCATGTGGGCCCCTGAAATGGCGGCTGCCTGACCTCTAAACTGGGACAATGGGATTGTGGGGTAACTGCGCTGGCGTTGTACACCGTCGCAGACCGCGGCGCACTGCTGCATTGGTTAACATTGGACCCTATGGGTCCCAGGAGCCAATGAGCAGGTGCGCTGGCGGTGATGATGCGCCCCGCTGTGGACGTCACCGCCATTTTCTATCTGTTCAATCACTAGATACCTGACCTTCGACAGGAGAGGACCTACACTGCTAGTGCTGCTGTGACCTCAGTCTGGAAGCGACGATGGCTGCTGCGTCTGGGGAAAGGGCCCACGCCTTCACTGCACAGGAGTTGGAGAAACTTGTGGATGGGGTCCTCCCCCAGTACATGCTACTCTACGGTCCTCCAGACCAACAGGTTAGTACAGAGGGAGAACGTTGTATGGGCTAGGCCCTGGGTGGAGAGGGCTGGGTGGAAGAGGGAAGGGGCCAGAGTTCATAGTACATTAATGCATGGGAATGAATGGGCCACATGGTCAGAGTAGGGAGGGGGCCACTCACATTGACGGTGCAGTTGGTAATGACTGTTCCTCTTCCCTTGTGCATGTCATGTAGGTCAGCTCCCACCAGAAGAGGGACATTTGGCGTGCCATCGCCAAGGAGGTCCGGACCCTGGTGGCCCACCAGAGACGGGGCACCCACTGCCGGAAGAGATGGGAGGACATTCGCCGCTGCAGCAAGAAGACGGCGGAGGCTCAGCTGAGGATGGCCTTCCAACGTGGGAGGGGTGCCCGTCGCACCATGACCCCCCTGATGTTCGGATCCTGGCGGTGGCCTACCCGGAGTTGGATGGGCGCTTGAGGACATCACAGCAGACACAAGGGGGTGAGTACAACCTCCTTCTGCGGACTTTGCGTGCAGTGGAGGGGTCTGGGTGGGGGAGGTGGGCTGTGGGTGTCCCTAGGCCAGGGCGAGTTAGGTAGGCAAGGCCCCTCCGTTATGTAGGCCATGTGGCACTCAACCCCACCTCAGCAGAGTGCCAAGTTGAGGTATAGTTGCCCCTGTGGCATCCACGTGCGCAGATTTCCACCATTGCCATGTAGGCCATATCCGAGAAATTACATGTGCAGAGGTCAGGAGCACAGCGTAATGCATGGGGCTGCTGCGTCTGTCTTGTCCGCCAACGGTAGCGGTATGCCATGCACTAAAACTCTCTTTGTTCTGTCTCCCCCCTTTTCCTGCTCTCCCTGTCCTTTTGTACATCAGCATCATCAGGCGGAGGTACAGTGGCACCGGAGCACGAGGGAGCTGCATCCCACATGGCCATGGAGGGCCACACCACAGACTCTGAATGCACCAGTGGGACGGAGGGCGAGGGGAGCTTCACGTCGGCCACCGGATCACCAACCAGCGATACGGACTCGTCCGCCGATGGGAGCTCCCCTGTGGTGGCGGCACCATCTGTGCGCCCCACTTCTACAGGTGCAGCCGCCACCTCCCCTACCAGCACCGCCCTCCCAGCAGCCCCTCAGCGTTCGCCCTGTGCCCGCTCACCCAGGAGGGGGGGCATCACCTTCACCCCAGGCACCTCAAGCCCTGTCCCTGTCACCCCTGCTGCCCTCAGTGAGGAGGCCATTGACCTCCTCAGGTCACTCACTGTTGGGCAGTCTACCATTGTGAATGCCATCCAGGGTGTAGAACGAGTACATGCATTTCTGGAGGGCATTCATTCTGGTCAGGCTGCCCTTCAGCGAACCCTGCAATCTCTGGCCTCAGCACTGATGGCAGCCATTGTCCCTGTGTCCAGCCTCCCCCCTCCAACTTCCTCCACCCAGACCCAATCCCCTGTACCCCAGCCCATCCCAAGCACACCTACAGACCAGCATGCACACAAGTCAACACACACAAGTAGCTCAAGCAAACATAGGCACCACACACACCACAGGCACTCACGCAAGCCTCACCCACATACAGACACAGCAACATCCACTGTCTCCACTGTGTCCCCCTCCTCCTCTTCTCCCTCCGAGTCTCGTCTACACACACACCTGCATGCACCACATCTACAGGCACTAGGACTCGCACCAGGACACCCAGCACCACAAGCCGCTCACCACCTCCACTGCCATTTACACGTCCCCTGTGTCCTCTCCCAGTGTGTCTGTGACGCCCCCTCCCAAAGTACACAAACGCCTGCAATCACCCACCCAACATCCATCCACCTCACAACAGCCTCCAGTACCTGCACCTGCACCCAAAACACCTAAAGTGACACCTCCTACAACCACCTCCTCTTCCTCCACTCCCAGACCCCCTCCAGCTACCCATCCCAGTGTCCGTCAGAAACTGTCCCTATGTCAAATTGACCTTTTTGCCCCCACCACCCCCTCCAATTCATCAGTCCCGTCGTAGCGCCTCAGCCAAAAGGCCTCAAGTACCAGTGGTGCGTGTTCCAGGTTTTTGGAGTGCACCGGCCACCAGGGCAGGCAGTAGGACCCGGAGCCAAGGCACTGGCAGCCCACCCCCTGTAAAGGCTCTGAAATTGGAGAGTGGACGACAGGACCGTGTTAAGACTCCTGGTGGGACAACAAGTGACATGGGATCGAAGGCGATTGGTGAGTCAGCTGTAACTCCAAAAAAGGTGGGGAAGGTCCAGAGGAAGTCTGCCCAGCCTGTTGTGAGTGTCACGGCGGAGAAATGCGCCATCACTTCCGGCAGTCCAGACACAACCGCCAGCACCGTCGTCACTGGTCCAGAGGCCACCGCCAGAGTCACAGCCCAGGAGGGCCCAAGTATTGTCACTGGTCCAGAAACCACCACCGGAGTCACAGCCCAGGAGGGCCCAAGTATCGTCACTGGTCCAGAAACCACCGCCGTAGTCACAGCCCAGGAGCGCACAAGTATTGTTACTAGTCCAGAAACCACCGCCGGAGTCACAGCCCAGGAGGGCACAAGTATCGTCACTGGTCCAGAAACCACCGCCGGAGTCACAGCCCAGGAGGGCACAAGTATCGTCACTGGTAAGGAGACCACCGCCGGAGTCACAGCCCAGGAGGGCACAAGTATCGTCACTGGTCCAGAAACCACCGCCGGAGTCACAGCCCAGGAGGGCACAAGTATCGTCACTGGTAAGGAGACCACCGCCGGAGTCACAGCCCAGGAGGGCACAAGTATCGTCACTGGTCCAGAAACCACCGCCGGAGTCACAGCCCAGGAGGGCACAAGTATCGTCACTGGTCAGGAGACCACCGCCGGAGTCACATCCCAGGAGGGCACAGGTATTGTCACTGGTCCAGAAACCACCGCCGGAGTCACAGCCCAGGAGGGCACAAGTATTGTCACTGGTCAGGAGACCACCGCCGGAGTCACAGCCCAGGAGGGCACAAGTATCGTCACTGGTCCAGAAACCACCGCCGGAGTCACAGCCCAGGAGGGCACAAGTATCGTCACTGGTCAGGAGACCACCGCCGGAGTCACAGCCCAGGAGGGCACAAGTATCGTTACTGGTCCAGAAACCACCACCGGAGTCACAGCCCAGGAGGGCACAAGTATCGTTACTGGTCCAGAAACCACCGCCGGAGTCACAGCCCAGGAGGGCACAAGTATCGTTACTGGTCCAGAAACCACCGCCGGAGTCACAGCCCAGGAGGGGCCAGGATGCCACAGCCCCGCTGGGCAATGATGGAACGTCATGCCACACACCAATTCCCACTGTAGGGATCGTCATGCCACACACCAGTGCCCATTGTAGGGATCGTCATGCCACACACCAATGTCCAGTGTGGAGATCGTCATGCCACACACCAATGTACGTATCAGAACCACCATGGCAAAGCACCGCTGAACAGTCCAGACCCGCCATGGCAAAGCACCGCTGAACAGAGCAAAGACCGCCATGTCAAAGCACCGCTGAACAGGGCAAAGACCGCCATGTCAAAGCACCGCTGAACAGGAAAAAGACCGCTATGTCAAAGCACTGCTGAACAGTCGAGACCCGCCATGGCAAAGTACTGCTGAACAGGGCAAAGACCGCCATGTCAAAGCACCGCTGAACAGGGCAAAGACCGCCATGTCAAAGCACCGCTGAACAGGGCAAAGACCGCCATGTCAAAGCACCGCTGAACAGTCCAGACCTGCCATGGCAAAGCACAGCTGAACAGGGCAAAGACCGCCATGTCAAAGCACCGCTGAACAGTCCTGAACCGCCATGGAAAAGCACAGCTGAACAGGGCAAAGACCGCCATGTCAAAGCAGCGCTGAACAGGGCAAAGACCGCCATGTCAAAGCAGCGCTGAACAGTCCTGAACCGCCATGTCAAAGCACCGCTGAATAGGGCATGCACCGTGTAGGAATGAATGGACCGCCACATCAGGCATCCTTATCCCATGTGCAGCTGGGACAGTCACAGGACAGGAACTTTCACGGGGAGACTCATCCAGTCTGGGCACCAGTCCCCCTCCTGAACCAGTGGAGACCTGCATCTACTTGAGAGACTGTGGCTTTGCACTCCCCAGGATGGCACAGTGGGCAACCCACCCACTGTAGAGACTTGAGACTGGCTTTGCACTCCCCAGGATGGTACAGTGGGCAACCCACCCACTGTAGAGACTTGAGAGACTGTGGCTTTGCACTCCCCAGGATGGCACAGTGGGCAAACCACCCACTGTAGAGACTTGAGAGACTGTGGCTTTGCACTCCCCAGGATACATCAATGGGCATGGAGCCCCGTCGTGGATCTGGCTTTGCATTCATGTGGCTGAGGTGCCCCCCCCCCCCCCTTCCCTTCCCCCTGAAGTGCCTGTAGTGTTTCCATCTGATGCCCCGGCAGTGTTCTCTCCGATTTTGGTCAGGTATCTATTGTGGGCCTCGCCCATGCATTTTTGGACTGTTGGTGCACGGACATTGTTGTGTACATATCTGCACTACTTCTCGGATTGTATGTGTAAATAAGAGTGATTTAGAGATATATATCTGTATATTTTTGTATGACATATATATTGGCACATTACAATGTTTGCCCGAATTTTGCATTGTCTTTGCATTCTTCTGGGGGGATTGTGGGTTGTTAATGTGATTTTTGTGACTGCATTGGTGTGTATGTTGTATAATGCGAGGGTGGGGGTGGGGGTGTTTGGTGGGTGTCCCCCTGACTTTTGCTTCCCCCCTCCCCTGTGTCGTAGATGCAGTACTCACCGGTATCTTCTGCGCCTACGTAGCTGTTGGTCGTAAAGGAGCAGAAAGACAAGGGCAGGGAGTATTTGTAGTTCCGGCTCCATGGTGTCCTGGTTCCTTGTGGGATGTGTTCAGGTGAGCGTTTTCCCATTGCAGAAACTGTTTCCGCCGTGTTTTTATCCACGGTGAATCCGCCCCGGAAAAGGTGGTGGATTGGCGGGTTGTAATAGTGTGGGCGGTATATTGGCTCCCGCCTGTCTGTTGGTGGTAACCGCCGCGCTGCTTGTCTGTACCGCCGTGGCAGCCGGTGTATTAAAGTGGCTGTCTTTGTTGGCGGTTTCCGCCAGGGTCGTAATTCCATTTTTTTGTCCGCCGGCCTGTTTGCGGTATTACCGCACCTTTAACACCGTCCGCCAGGGTTGTAATGACCACCATAATGTCTAATGAAGACGAGAATGTGATGGAACTCGACGTCACCCCTTACCTGAATCTTAGGATGTCAGAGTTAAGGTCTCTCTGCAAAACAAAAAAGATTAGAACTGGTTCAAACCCTACCAAAATACAGCTCCAGGAGCTTTTGGCAGAGTTTGCCAAGAACAACCCCTCTGAGGATGACCTCCCAGAGGGGGAAGCTGGTGAATTGGAGGAATTCCCACCTCTAGTCCTAGTTAGGGAGGCCAGGGCTCCTCAAACCCTGACTCCAAATGTGATAGTCAGAGATGCTGCTTCTCTCACAGGAGAGTCCAGCACCTCTGGAATCACTGAGGACAGCCTCAGTGAAGATGACCTACTGTTAGCCAGGATGGTCAAAAGATTGGCTTTAGATGGACAGCTCCTAGCCATAGAAAGGGAAAGACAAGAGATGGGTTTTGGTCCCATCAATGGTGGCAGCAACATAAATAGGGTCAGAGATTCTCCTGACATGTTGAAAATCCCCAAAGGGATTGTAACTAAATATGAAGATGGTGATGACATCACCAAATGGTTCACAGCTTTTGAGAGGGCTTGTGCAACCAGAAAAGTAAACAGATCTCACTGGGGTGCTCTCCTTTGGGAAATGTTCACTGGAAAGTGTAGGGATAGACTCCTCACACTCTCTGGAAAAGATGCAGAATCTTATGACCTCATGAAGGGTACCCTGATTGAGGGCTTTGGATTCTCCACTGAGGAGTATAGAATTAGGTTCAGGGGGGCTCAAACATCCTCGAGCCAGACCTGGGTTAATTTTGTTGACTACTCAGTAAAAGCACTGGATGGTTGAATTCAAGGCAGTGGTGTAAATGATTATGATGGGCTGTACAATTTATTTGTGAAGGAACACTGTAGGAAAGTACCATCTTGCCTGGCATGTTACCCCCATTTTTCACTGTATATATGTTGTTTTAGTTGTATGTGTCACTGGGACCCTGGTAACCCAGGGCCCCAGTGCTCATAAGTGTGCCTGAATGTGTTACCTGTGTAGTGACTAACTGTCTCACTGAGGCTCTGCTAATCAGAACCTCAGTGGTTATGCTCTCTCATTTCTTTCCAAATTGTCACTGACAGGCTAGTGACCATTTTTACCAATTTACATTGGCTTACTGGAACACCCTTATAATTCCCTAGTATATGGTACTGAGGTACCCAGGGTATTGGGGTTCCAGGAGATCCCTATGGGCTGCAGCATTTCTTTTGCCACCCATAGGGAGCTCTGACAATTCTTACACAGGCCTGCCACTGCAGCCTGAGTGAAATAACGTCCACGTTATTTCACAGCCATTTTACACTGCACTTAAGTAACTTATAAGTCACCTATATGTCTAACCTTTACCTGGTAAAGGTTAGGTGCAAAGTTACTTAGTGTGAGGGCACCTTGGCACTAGCCAAGGTGCCCCCACATTGTTCAGAGCCAATTCCCTGAACTTTGTGAGTGCGGGGACACCATTACACGCGTGCACTACATATAAGTCACTACCTATATGTAGCTTCACAATGGTAACTCCGAATATGGCCATGTAACATGTCTATGATCATGGAATTGCCCCCTCTATGCCATCCTGGCATTGTTGGTACAATTCCATGATCCCAGTGGTCTGTAGCACAGACCCTGGTACTGCCAGACTGCCCTTCCTGGGGTTTCACTGCAGCTGCTGCTGCTGCCAACCCCTCAGACAGGCAGCTGCCCTCCTGGGGTCCAGCCAGGCCTGGCCCAGGATGGCAGAACAAAGAACTTCCTCTGAGAGAGGGTGTGACACCCTCTCCCTTTGGAAAATGGTGTGAAGGCAGGGGAGGAGTAGCCTCCCCCAGCCTCTGGAAATGCTTTGTTGGGCACAGATGTGCCCAATTCTGCATAAGCCAGTCTACACCGGTTCAGGGACCCCTTAGCCCCTGCTCTGGCGCGAAACTGGACAAAGGAAAGGGGAGTGACCACTCCCCTGACCTGCACCTCCCCTGGGAGGTGTCCAGAGCTCCTCCAGTGTGCTCCAGACCTCTGCCATCTTGGAAACAGAGGTGCTGCTGGCACACTGGACTGCTCTGAGTGGCCAGTGCCACCAGGTGACGTCAGAGACTCCTGCTGATAGGCTCCTTCAGGTGTTAGTAGCCTTTCCTCTCTCCTAGGTAGCCAAACCCTCTTTTCTGGCTATTTAGGGTCTCTGTCTCTGGGGAAACTTTAGATAACGAATGCATGAGCTCAGCCGAGTTCCTCTGCATCTCTCTCTTCACCTTCTGATAAGGAAACGACCGCTCACCGCGCTGGAAGCCTGCAAACCTGCAACATAGTAGCAAAGACGACTACTGCAACTCTGTAACGCTGATCCTGCCGCCTTCTCGACTGTTTTCCTGCTTGTGCATGCTGTGGGGGTAGTCTGCCTCCTCTCTGCACCAGAAGCTCCGAAGAAATCTCCCGTGGATCGACGGAATCTTCCCCCTGCAACCGCAGGCACCAAAAAGCTGCATTACCGGTCCCTTGGGTCTCCTCTCAGCACGACGAGCGAGGTCCCTCGAATCCAGCGACGCTGTCCAAGTGACCCCCACAGTCCAGTGACTCTTCAGCCCAAGTTTGGTGGAGGTAAGTCCTTGCCTCACCTCGCTGGGCTGCATTGCTGGGAACCGCGACTTTGCAGCTACTCCGGCCCCTGTGCACTTCCGGCGGAAATCCTTCGTGCACAGCCAAGCCTGGGTCCACGGCACTCTAACCTGCATTGCACGACTTTCTAAGTTGGTCTCCGGCGACGTGGGACTCCTTTGTGCAACTTCGGCGAGCACCGTTTCACGCATCCTCGTAGTGCCTGTTTCTGGCACTTCTCCGGGTGCTACCTGCTTCAGTGAGGGCTCTTTGTCTTGCTCGACGTCCCCTCTCTCTTCAGGTCCAATTTGCGACCTCCTGGTCCCTCCTGGGCCCCAGCAGAGTCCAAAAACGCCAAACGCACGATTTGCATGTAGCAAGGCTTGTTGGCGTCCTTCCGGCGGGAAAACACTTCTGCACGACTCTCCAAGGCGAGCGGGATCCGTCCACCAAAGGGGAAGTCTCTAGCCCTTTTCGTTCCTGCAGAAACCTCAGCTGCTTCTGTCCAGTCGAAGCTTCTTTGCACCCGCAGCTGGCATTTCCTGGGCATCTGCCCACCTCCGACTTGCTTGTGACTTTTGGACTTGGTCCCCTTGTTCCACAGGTACCCTAGATTGGAAATCCACAGTTGTTGCATTGCTGGTTTGTGTCTTTCCTGCATTATTCCTCTAACACGACTCTTTTGTCCTTAGGGGAACTTTAGTGCACTTTGCACTCACTTTTCAGGGTCTTGGGGAGGGTTATTTTTCTAACTCTCACTATTTTCTAATAGTCCCAGCGACCCTCTACAAGGTCACATAGGTTTGGGGTCCATTCGTGGTTCGCATTCCACTTCTGGAGTATATGGTTTGTGTTGCCCCTATCCCTATGTTTCCCCATTGCATCCTATTGTAACTATACATTGTTTGCACTGTTTTCTAAGACTATACTGCATATTTTTGCTATTGTGTATATATATCTTGTGTATATTTCCTATCCTCTCACTGAGGGTACACTCTAAGATACTTTGGCATATTGTCATAAAAATAAAGTACCTTTATTTTTAGTATAACTGTGTATTGTGTTTTCTTATGATATTGTGCATATGACACTAAGTGGTACTGTAGTAGCTTCACACGTCTCCTAGTTCAGCCTGAGCTGCTTTGCTAAGCTACCATTATCTATCAGCCTAAGCTGCTAGACACCCTATACACTAATAAGGGATAACTGGGCCTGGTGCAAGGTGCAAGTACCCCTTGGTACTCACTACAAGCCAGTCCAGCCTCCTACATTGGTTGTGCAGTGGTGGGATAAGTGCTTGAGACTACTTACCACTCTTGTCATTGTACTTTTCATAAGAGAAAAATATACAAAACAAGGTCAGTGTATATACACATAGCCAAAGAGTTTTGCATTTTCCTCTTTTCACTCTTTTCTAAGTACTGAAAAGTACTTCTAAAACTTTCAAAAAGTTCTTAAAAGTTTAAAAAGTTTTTTGCTGTCTTTCCAAAAAGTTCTGAAAACTTTTTTCTCTTTTTCTATCACTTTAACTCTCTCTAAAAAATGTCTGGCACAGAAAAAAATGTTGAACTGTCCAAACTTGCATATGATCACCTTAGCTGGAAAGGAGCAAGGAGTCTCTGCATAGAGAGAGGTTTGAGTGTAGGGAAGAATCCTTCCTTAGAACTGTTAATTAATATGCTTAGAGTACAGGATAAGGCCATAAGTGCCCAATCTGTAGAAAAAGTAGCTAATGGTTCTCAATCTGATCCAGGGACTCCCCCAGGAAAAGGTTCAGGAAAGAAACTTCTCAGCCTGCCCATTACTAGACAGTCTAGCATAGTTGGTACAGAGGTTGAATCACACCATACTAATGGTGTGCTCTCACATTATACTGGTAGCCAAGCTGTTAGGGTGCCCTCTGTAAGGGACAGGTCTCCTTCTGTTCATTCCCATCATACCTCTGTATCTAGAAATGTCCCTCCCACCCACCCTGATGAAAGATTGTTAGAAAGGGAGCTCAATAGATTGAGAGTGGAACAAACCAGACTGAAGCTCAAGAAGCAACAGCTGGATTTGGATAGACAGTCTTTAGAAGTAGAGAGGGAAAGACAGAAGTTGGGTTTAGAAACCCATGGTGGCAGCAGCAGTATTCCCCATAGTCATCCTGCAAAAGAGCATGATTCCAGGAATCTGCACAAGATAGTTCACCCTTATAAGGAGGGGGATGACATTAACAAGTGGTTTGCTGCACTTGAGAGGGCCTGTGCTGTACAGGATGTCCCTCAAAAGCAGTGGGCTGCTATCCTATGGCTATCATTTACTGGAAAAGGTAGGGATAGGCTCCTTACTGTAAAAGAAAATGATGCTAATAATTTCCAAGTTCTTAAGAATGCACTCCTGGATGGTTATGGCTTAACCACTGAACAGTACAGGATAAAGTTCAGAGAGACCAAAAAGGAGTCTTCACAAGACTGGGTTGATTTCATTGACCAGGCAGTGAAGGCCTTGGAGGGGTGGTTACATGGCAGTAAAGTTACTGATTATGACAGCCTGTATAACTTAATCCTGAGAGAGCATATTCTTAATAATTGTGTGTCTGATTTGTTGCACCAGTACTTGGTGGACTCTGATCTGACCTCTCCCCAAGAATTGGGAAAGAAGGCAGACAAATGGGTCAGAACAAGAGTGAACAGAAAAGTTCATACAGGGGGTGACAAAGATGGCAACAAAAAGAAGGATGGTAAGTCTTCTGACAAGGGTGGGGACAAATCTAAAAATGAGTCTTCATCAGGCCCACAAAAACACTCTGGTGGGGGTGGTGGGTCCAAATCCTCCTTTAATCAGAACAAGGAAAAGAAACCATGGTGCTATTTATGTAAAATAAAAGGCCATTGGACAACAGATCCCAGTTGTCCAAAGAAAGGCACCACAGCTCCTACCACTACAACCCCTACTGCTACACCTAGTGTCCCTACTAATAGCAGTGGTGGTGGGAGCAAACCTACTAATAGCCAATCCAAGGGAGTAGCTGGGCTCACTTTTGGTAATTTAGTTGGGGTTGGTCTGATTAGGGAGACCACAGAGGCTACTTTAGTCTCTGAAGGGGCTATTGATTTAGCAACTTTGGTTGCTTGCCCCCATAACTTGGAGAAGTACAAGCAACTAACCCTAATAAATGGTGTTGAGGTCCAGGCCTACAGGGACACAGGTGCCAGTGTCACAATGGTGATTGAGAAACTGGTGCACCCTGAACAACACATACTTGGACACCAGTACCAAGTAACCGATGCTCACAACATAACACAAAGCCACCCCATGGCTGTTGTAAATCTCAACTGGGGGGGGGTAACTGGTCCAAAGAAAGTTGTGGTAGCTTCAGATTTACCTGTAGACTGTCTATTAGGGAATGATTTGGAGACATCAGCTTGGTCAGATGTGGAGTTGGAGGCCCATGCAGCAATGCTGGGCATTCCAGGGCATATTTTTGCTTTGACAAGGGCTCAGGCCAAAAAGCAAAAAGGACAGGGAAGCTTGGATCCTGGAACAATGGACCAAGTGCTCCCTAAAGCTAGGGCTAGTAGAAGCAAACCACTTCCTACTATCCCTCCCTCTACAGTGGATTCTACTTCTGAAGAAGAAGAATTCCCTCCCTGTGCAGAACCTACACCAGAGGAGCTGGAAGCAGACACTGCTGAGCTTTTGGGTGAAGGGGGGCCTGCCAGGGAGGAGCTGAGTGTGGCACAGCAAACCTGTCCCACATTAGAGGGTCTCAGACAGCAAGCTGTGAAACAAGCTAATGGGGATGTCAGTGACTCTCACAGAGTTTACTGGGAGGACAACCTCTTGTACACTGAGCATAGGGATCCTAAACCTGGAGCTGCCAGGAGATTAGTGATTCCTCAGGAGTACAGAAAGTTCCTCCTAACACTGGCACATGACATTCCCCTAGCTGGGCACCTGGGTCAAATGAAAACTTGGGACAGATTGGTTCCATTGTTTCATTGGCCTAGGATGTCTGAGGACACAAAATAATTTTGTAAGTCCTGTGAAACCTGTCAAGCCAGTGGCAAGACAGGTGGCACTCCAAAGGCACCCCTTATCCCACTGCCTGTGTTTGGGGTTCCCTTTGAAAGGGTAGGGGTTGACATAGTTGGCCCCCTTGACCCTCCGACTGCTTCAGGCAATAGGTTTATCTTGGTGGTAGTGGACCATGCCACAAGATATCCTGAAGCTATTCCTTTAAGGACCACTACAGCTCCTGCAGTGGCAAAGGCCCTCCTGGGAATATTTTCCAGGGTGGGCTTCCCAAAGGAAGTAGTATCAGACAGAGGAAGCAATTTCATGTTTGCATACTTAAAGGCCATGTGGAAGGAGTGTGGTGTAACTTACAAGTTCACAACACCCTACCATCCACAAACAAATGGACTGGTGGAGAGATTTAATAAAACTCTCAAAGGCATGATTATGGGACTCCCTGAAAAACTCCGCAGGAGATGGGATATCCTTCTACCATGCCTCCTTTTTGCCTACAGGGAGGTACCCCAGAAAGGAGTGGGCTTCAGCCCCTTTGAACTTCTTTTTGGACACCCTGTTAGGGGTCCACTCACACTTGTAAATGAGGGTTGGGAACAACCTTTAAAAACTCCTAAGCAGGATATTGTGGACTATGTACTTGGCCTCAGATCAAGGATGGCTGAGTACATGAAAAAGGCCAGTAAAAACCTACAGGCCAGCCAAGAGCTCCAGAAGCAATGGCATGATCAGAAGGCTGTTTTGGTTCAGTACCAACCAGGGCAGAAAGTGTGGGTCTTGGAGCCTGTGGCCCCAAGAGCACTCCAAGATAAATGGAGTGGACCCCACACAATTGTTGAAAAGAAGGGTGAAGTCACCTACTTGGTTGACTTAGGCACTGCCAGGAGTCCCCTTAGGGTGCTCCATGTCAACCGCCTGAAACCCTACTATGACAGGGCTGATCTCACCCTGCTCATGGCAACAGATGAGGGACAGGAAGAAGACAGTGATCCTCTACCTGATCTCTTCTCTTCCACAGAACAAGATGCTCTTGTGGAAGGTGTAGTTTTGGCTGATTGTCTTACTGCTGAGCAGAAAGATAATTGCATAAATCTCCTAGGACAATTTTCAGAACTCTTCTCCATTGTGCCAGGCACCACTTCTTGGTGTGAGCACACTATAGATACTGGAGACAGTTTACCTGTCAAAAGTAAGATCTATAGGCAGCCTGACCATGTCAGGGACTGCATAAAGCAAGAAGTTCAGAAAATGTTGGAACTAGGAGTGGTTGAGCACTCTGACAGTCCATGGGCTTCTCCTGTGGTACTGGTACCAAAACCCAATTCTAAAGATGGGAAGAAGGAAATGAGGTTTTGTGTAGACTATAGAGGTCTCAACTTGGTAACCAAAACTGATGCTCACCCTATACCCAGGGCAGATGAGCTCATAGATACACTGGCATCTGCCAAGTATCTAAGCACTTTTGATTTGACTGCAGGGTATTGGCAGATCAAATTGTCAGAAGATGCTAAACCTAAGACTGCATTTTCTACCATTGGAGGACATTACCAGTTTACTGTAATGCCTTTTGGTTTGAAAAATGCACCTGCCACTTTTCAGAGGTTGGTGAACACAGTCCTGCAAGGGCTGGAAGCTTTCAGTGCAGCATATTTGGACGATATAGCTGTCTTTAGCTCCAGCTGGGATGATCACCTGGTCCACCTATGGAAATTTTTGGAGGCTCTGCAAACGGCAGGCCTCACTATCAAGGCTTCAAAGTGCCAGATAGGGCAGGGTAAGGTGGTTTATCTGGGACACCTTGTTGGTGGGGAACAGATTGCACCACTTCAGGGGAAAATCCAAACTATTATTGATTGGGTTCCCCCTACCACTCAGACTCAGGTGAGAGCCTTCCTAGGCCTCACTGGGTATTACAGGAGGTTCATTAAGAACTATGGCTCCATTGCAGCCCCTCTTAATGACCTCACATCCAAGAAAATGCCTAAAAAGGTATTATGGACAGCAAGCTGTCAGAAAGCTTTTGAGGAGCTGAAGCAGGCCATGTGCTCTGCACCTGTCCTGAAAAGCCATTGTTACTCTAAAAAATTCTATGTCCAAACTGATGCATCAGAATTAGGAGTAGGGGCAGTCCTATCACAACTTAATTCTGAGGGCCAGGATCGACCTGTTGCTTTTATTAGTAGGAGGTTGACCCCTAGAGAAAAGCGTTGGTCTGCCATTGAGAGGGAGGCCTTTGCTGTGGTCTGGGCTCTGAAGAAGTTGAGGCCATACCTGTTTGGCACTCACTTCATTGTTCAGACAGACCACAAACCTCTACTTTGGCTAAAACAAATGAAAGGTGAAAATCCTAAATTGTTGAGGTGGTCCATATCCCTACAGGGAATGGACTATACAGTGGAACATAGACCTGGGAGTAGCCACTCCAATGCAGATGGACTCTCCAGATATTTCCACTTAGACAATGAAGACTCATCAGGTAATGGCTAGTCTTATTGTCCTTCGTTTGGGGGGGGGGGGGGTTGTGTAGGAAAGTACCATCTTGCCTGGCATGTTACCCCCATTTTTCACTGTATATATGTTGTTTTAGTTGTATGTGTCACTGGGACCCTGGTAACCCAGGGCCCCAGTGCTCATAAGTGTGCCTGAATGTGTTACCTGTGTAGTGACTAACTGTCTCACTGAGGCTCTGCTAATCAGAACCTCAGTGGTTATGCTCTCTCATTTCTTTCCAAATTGTCACGGACAGGCTAGTGACCATTTTTACCAATTTACATTGGCTTACTGGAACACCCTTATAATTCCCTAGTATATGGTACTGAGGTACCCAGGGTATTGGGGTTCCAGGAGATCCCTATGGGCTGCAGCATTTCTTTTGCCACCCATAGGGAGCTCTGACAATTCTTACACAGGCCTGCCACTGCAGCCTGAGCGAAATAACGTCCACGTTATTTCACAGCCATTTTACACTGCACTTAAGTAACTTATAAGTCACCTATATGTCTAACCTTTACCTGGTAAAGGTTAGGTGCAAAGTTACTTAGTGTGAGGGCACCTTGGCACTAGCCAAGGTGCCCCCACATTGTTCAGAGCCAATTCCCTGAACTTTGTGAGTGCGGGGACACCATTACACGCGTGCACTACATATAAGTCACTACCTATATGTAGCTTCACAATGGTAACTCCGAATATGGCCATGTAACATGTCTATGATCATGGAATTGCCCCCTCTATGCCATCCTGGCATTGTTGGTACAATTCCATGATCCCAGTGGTCTGTAGCACAGACCCTGGTACTGCCAGACTGCCCTTCCTGGGGTTTCACTGCAGCTGCTGCTGCTGCCAACCCCTCAGACAGGCAGCTGCCCTCCTGGGGTCCAGCCAGGCCTGGCCCAGGATGGCAGAACAAAGAACTTCCTCTGAGAGAGGGTGTGACACCCTCTCCCTTTGGAAAATGGTGTGAAGGCAGGGGAGGAGTAGCCTCCCCCAGCCTCTGGAAGTGCTTTGTTGGGCACAGATGTGCCCAATTCTGCATAAGCCAGTCTACACCGGTTCAGGGACCCCTTAGCCCCTGCTCTGGCGCGAAACTGGACAAAGGAAAGGGGAGTGACCACTCCCCTGACCTGCACCTCCCCTGGGAGGTGTCCAGAGCTCCTCCAGTGTGCTCCAGACCTCTGCCATCTTGGAAACAGAGGTGCTGCTGGCACACTGGACTGCTCTGAGTGGCCAGTGCCCCCAGGTGACGTCAGAGACTCCTGCTGATAGGCTCCTTCAGGTGTTAGTAGCCTTTCCTCTCTCCTAGGAAGCCAAACCCTCTTTTCTGGCTATTTAGGGTCTCTGTCTCTGGGGAAACTTTAGATAACGAATGCATGAGCTCAGCCGAGTTCCTCTGCATCTCTCTCTTCACCTTCTGATAAGGAAACGACAGCTGACCGCGCTGGAAGCCTGCAAACCTGCAACATAGTAGCAAAGACGACTACTGCAACTCTGTAACGCTGATCCTGCCGCCTTCTCGACTGTTTTCCTGCTTGTGCATGCTGTGGGGGTAGTCTGCCTCCTCTCTGCACCAGAAGCTCCGAAGAAATCTCCCGTGGGTCGACGGAATCTTCCCCCTGCAACCGCAGGCACCAAAAAGCTGCATTACCGGTCCCTTGGGTCTCCTCTCAGCACGACGAGCGAGGTCCCTCGAATCCAGCGACGCTGTCCAAGTGACCCCCACAGTCCAGTGACTCTTCAGCCCAAGTTTGGTGGAGGTAAGTCCTTGCCTCACCTCGCTGGGCTGCATTGCTGGGAACCGCGACTTTGCAGCTACTCCGGCCCCTGTGCACTTCCGGTGGAAATCCTTCATGCACAGCCAAGCCTGGGTCCACAGCACTCTAACCTGCATTGCACGACTTTCTAAGTTGGTCTCCGGCGACGTGGGACTCCTTTGTGCAACTTCGGCGAGCACCGTTTCATGCATCCTCGTAGTGCCTGTTTCTGGCACTTCTCCGGGTGCTACCTGCTTCAGTGAGGGCTCTTTGTCTTGCTCGACGTCCCCTCTCTCTTCAGGTCCAATTTGCGACCTCCTGGTCCCTCCTGGGCCCCAGCAGCGTCCAAAAACGCCAAACGCACGATTTGCGTGTAGCAAGGCTTGTTGGTGTCCTTCCAGCGGGAAAACACTTCTGCACGACTCTCCAAGGCGAGAGGGATCCGTCCACCAAAGGGGAAGTCTCTAGCCCTTTTCGTTCCTGCAGAAACCTCAGCTTCTTCTGTCCAGTCGAAGCTTCTTTGCACCCGCAGCTGGCATTTCCTGGGCATCTGCCCACCTCCGACTTGCTTGTGACTTTTGGACTTGGTCCCCTTGTTCCACAGGTACCCTAGATTGGAAATCCACAGTTGTTGCATTGCTGGTTTGTGTCTTTCCTGCATTATTCCTCTAACACAACTCTTTTGTCCTTAGGGGAACTTTAGTGCACTTTGCACTCACTTTTCAGGGTCTTGGGGAGGGTTATTTTTCTAACTCTCACTATTTTCTAATAGTCCCAGCGACCCTCTACAAGGTCACATAGGTTTGGGGTCCATTCGTGGTTCGCATTCCACTTCTGGAGTATATGGTTTGTGTTGCCCCTATCCCTATGTTTCCCCATTGCATCCTATTGTAACAATACATTGTTTGCACTGTTTTCTAAGACTATACTGCATATTTTTGCTATTGTGTATATATATCTTGTGTATATTTCCTATCCTCTCACTGAGGGTACACTCTAAGATACTTTGGCATATTGTCATAAAAATAAAGTACCTTTATTTTTAGTATAACTGTGTATTGTGTTTTCTTATGATATTGTGCATATGACACTAAGTGGTACTGTAGTAGCTTCACACGTCTCCTAGTTCAGCCTAAGCTGCTCTGCTAAGCTACCATTATCTATCAGCCTAAGCTGCTAGACACCCTATACACTAATAAGGGATAACTGGGCCTGGTGCAAGGTGCAAGTACCCCTTGGTACTCACTACAAGCCAGTCCTGCCTCCTACAAACACCTGTTAAGTAATTGTTTCAATGATAAACTACATCAGCATCTGGTAGACCTAGGACCAATTTCTCCCCAAGAATTGGGAAAGAAGGCGGACCATTGGGTCAAGACTAGGGTGACCAAGACTTCCACAGGGGGTGACCAAAAGAAAGGGGTCACAAAGACTCCCCAGGGGAAGAGTGTTGAGACATGCAAAAGGAAAAATAGTAGAGAGTCTTCTATAGGGCCCCAAAACCTGCTCAGGAGGGAGGGCCCAGAGCCTCTTCACAATCCAATTTTGGGTACAAGGGTAAAAACTTTGATCCCAAAAAGGCCTGGTGTCGTAGCTGTAATCAGCCAGGACACCAAACTGGAGACAAGGCCTGTCCCGAGAAAGGTTCCACTTCTAACTCCACTCCAGCTAACAGTGGAATGGCCAGTCTCCAAGTGGGATCAACAGTGTGCCCAGAGCAAATCAGGGTTCACACTGAAGCTACATTAGTCTCTGAGGGTGGGGTGGCTGCCTGGCCCTCTAATATGCAAAAATACAGGCAGCAACTCTTAATTAATGGGACAAGTGTAGAAGGCCTGAGGGATAACAGGTGCCAGTGTAACCATGGTGACAGAGAAACTGTTTTCCCCTGGTCAATACCTGGCTGGACAAACTTATCCAGTCACCAACGCTGACAATCAGACTAAAGTACATCCCATGGCTATGGTAACTTTAGAGTGGGGAGGGGTCAATGGCCTGAAACAGGTGGAGGTCTCCTCAAATATCCCTGTAGACTGTTTGCTTGGAAATGACCTGGAGTCCTCAGCATGGGCTGAGGTAGAACCCATGCAGCCATGCTGGGTATCCCTGAACTGGTGTGTGTCAAGACAAGGGCACAGTGCAAGGCTCAGGGTGAAAAAGAGGTGTTGGAGCCTGGAAAAAGGGCCCAACTCTCCAATAGAAAAGGAAAGAAGACTGGGGAACCAGCTTCAACACAACAAGTAAAAGAGAACCTCTCTTCCCAGGAAGAAGTTCTGCCCTCTGAGGGAACTGAGCCCATGGAGTTAGGACCTTATCAGGTTGAGCTCCTAGGCCAGGGGGACCCTCAAGGGAACAGTTGTGTAAGGGGCAAAAAACCTGTCCTTCTCTTGAAGGCCTGAGGCAGCAAGCTGCTGAAGAGTCCAAAGGAAAAATCAGTGGAACACATAAAGTCTATTGGGAAGATGGACTCCTCTACACTGAGGCAAGAGATCCCAAACCTGGTGCCACTAGGAGAGTGGTAGTGCCTCAGGAGTTTAGGAAGTTCATTCTGACCTTAGCTCATGACATTCCTCTTGCTGGGCATGTGGGACAGACCAAGACGTGGGAGAGATTAGTCAATCACTTCTATTGGCCAAACATGTCCCAGAAGGTCAAGGAGTTTTGTGTCTCCTGTGCCACCTGTCAAGCCAGTGGTAAGACAGGTGGACACCCAAAGGCCCCCCTCATTCCACTTCCAGTGGTGGGGGTCCCCTTTGAAGAGTGGGTGTGGACATAGTGGGCCCACTTGAACCTCCCACAGCCTCAGGGAACCAATACATACTAGTAGTATTGGATCATGCTACTAGATACCCTGAAGCAATTCCCCTTAGGTTGACTACTGCCCCTGCAGTAGCCAAAGCACTCATTGGTATTTTTACCAGAGTGGGATTTCCTAAGGCGGTGGTGTCTGACAGAGGTACCAACATTATGTCAGCATACCTGAAGCATATGTGGAATGAGTGTAGGGTGACTTACAAATTCACCACACCATACCATCCACAAACCAATGGTCTTGTCGAAAGATTTAACAGGACATTGAAAGGCATGATCCTGGGGCTCCCTGAAAAACTCAAAAGGAGATAGGATGTCCTCTTGCCATGTCTGCTTTTCGCCTACAGAGAGGTGCCTCAGAAGAGAGTAGGGTCTTCCCCCTTTGAACTTCTGTTTGGCCATCCTGTAAGGGGACCACTAGCTCTTGTAAAAGAAGGCTGGGAGGGACCTCTTCATGAGCCTAAACAAGATATAGTGGACTATGTACTAGGCCTACGCTCAAGGATGGCAGAGTATATGGAAAAGGCAAGTAAAAACCTCGAGGCCAGCCAACAACTCCAGAAGATGTGGTATGACCAAAAGGCTGCTATGGTTGAGTTTCAGCCAGGGCAGAAAGTCTGAGTTCTGGAGCCTGTGGCTCCCAGGGCACTTCAGGACAGATGGAGTGGCCCTTACCCAGTGCTAGAGAAGAAGAGTCAGGTCACCTACCTGGTAGACCTAGGCACTAGCAGGACCCCCAAAAGGGTGATCCATGTGAACCGCCTCAAACTCTTCCATGACAGGGCAGATGTGAATCTGTTGATGGTAACAGATGAGGACGAGGAAGCTGAGAGTGAACCTCTCCCTGATCTCCTCTCCACAGACCCTAAAGATGGTTCAGTAGATGGAGTGATCTATTCAGACACCCTCTCTGGCCAACAGGAATCTGACTGTAGGAAGGTCCTGCAACAGTTTGCTGAGCTCTTTTCCCTAACCCCTGGTCAGACACACCTGTGTACCCATGATGTGGACACAGGAGACAGCATGACTGTCAAAAACACAATTTTCAGACAGTCTGACCAAGTTAAGGAAAGCATCAAGGTGGAAGTCCACAAGATGCTGGAATTGGGAGTCATTGAGCACTCTGACAGCCCCTGGGCTAGCCCAGTAGTCTTAGTCCCAAAACCTCACACCAAAGATGGAAAGAGAGAAATGAGGTTTTGTGTGGACTACAGAGGACTTACTTCTGTCACCAAGACAGATGCCCATTCCATTCCAAGGGCAGATGAACTGATAGACAAACTAGGTACTGCCAAATACTTGAGTACCTTTGACTTAACAACAGGGTACTGGCAAATCAAAATAGCACCAGGAGCAAAAGAAAAGACAGCATTCTCCACACCTGATGGGCATTATCAGTTTACTGTTATGCCCTTTGGTTTAAAGAATGCCCCTGCCACCTTCCAAAGGTTGGTGAATCAAGTACTTGCTGGCTTGGAGTCCTTTAGTGCAGCTTATCTTGACGATATTGCTGTCTTTAGCTCCAGCTGGCAGGATCACCTGGTCCACCTGAAGACGGTTTTGAAGGCCCTGCAAGCAGCAGACCTCTCTATCAAGGCATCCAAATGCCAGATAGGGCAGGGAACTGTGGTTTACTTGGGACACCATGTAGGTGGAGGCCAAGTTCTGCCACTCCAGCCCAAGATCCAGACTATTCTGGACTGGGCAGCTCCAAAAACCCAGACTCAAGTCAGGGCATTCCTTGGCTTGACTGGGTACTACAGGAGGTTTGTGAAGGGATATGGATCTATAGTGACACCCCTCACAGAACTTACCTCCAAGAAAATGCCAAAGAAGGTAAACTGGACTGTAGAATGCCAACAGGCCTTTGACACCCTGAAACAAGCAATGTGCACAGCACCAGTTATCAAAGCTCCAGATTACTCCAAGCACTTCATTGTGCAGACTGATGCCTCTGAACATGGGATAGGGGCAGTTTTGTCCCAAACAAATGATGATGGCCTTAACCAGCCTGTTGCTTTCATTAGCAGGAGGTTACTCCCCAGGGAGCAGCATTGGAGTGCCATTGAGAGGGAGGCCTTTGCTGTGGTTTGGTCCCTGAAGAAGCTGAGACCATACCTCTTTGGTACTCACTTTGTAGTTCAAACTGACCACAGACCTCTCAGATGGCTAATGCAAATGAAAGGTGAAAATCCAAAACTGTTGAGGTGGTCCATCTCCCTACAGGGAATGGACTTTATAGTGGAACACAGACCTGGGACTGCCCATGCCAATGCAGATGGCCTTTCCAGGTTCTTCCACTTAGAAAAGGAAGACTCTTGGGAAAGGTTAGTCTCATCCTCTTTCGTTTGGGGGCTGGGGGGTTGTGTAAGGAAATGCCTCCTTGGCATGGTTACACCCTGACTTTTTGCCTTTGCTGATGCCAAGTTATGATTTGAAAGTGTGCTGAGGCCTGCTAACCAGGCCCCAGCACCAGTGTTCTTTCCCTAACCTGTACACAATTGGCACACCCTGGCATCCAGGTAAGTCCCTTGTAACTGGTACCTCTGGTACCAAGGGCCCTGATGCCAGGGAAGGTCTCTAAGGGCTGCAGCATGTCTTATGCCACCCTAGGGACCCCTCACTCAGCTTGCCAGCTTGTGTGTGCTAGTGGGGATAAAACGACTAAGTCGACATGGCACTCCCCTCAGGGTGCCATGCCAACCTCACACTGCCTATAGGTATAGATAAGTCACCCCTCTAGCAGGCCTTATAGCCCTAAGGCAGGGTGCACTATACCATAGGTGAGGGCATAAGTGCATGAGCACTATGCCTCTACAGTGTCTAAGCAAAACCTTAGACATTATAAGTGCAGGGTAGCCATAAGAGTATATTGTCTGGGAGTCTGTCATGCACGAACTCCACAGCACCATAATGGCTACACTGAATACTGTGAAGTTTGGTATCAAACTTCTCAGCACAATAAATGCACACTGATGCCAGTGTACATTTTATTGTAACATACACCCCAGAGGGGCGCCTTAGTGGTGACCCCTGAAACCTTAACCGACTATCCGTGTAAGCTGACTAGTTTTAGCAGCCTGCCATACACCAGACATGTTGCTGGCCACATGGGGAGAGTGCCTTTGTCACTCTGTGGCTAGTAACAGCCTGTACTGGGTGGAGGTGCCTTTCACCTCCCCCTGCAGGAACTGTAACACCTGGCGGTAAGCCTCAAAGGCTCACCCCCTTTGTTACAGCACCCCAGGGCACTCCAGCTAGTGGAGTTGCCCGACCCCTCCGGCCACGGCCCCACTTTTGGCAGCAAGGCCGGAGGAGATAATGAGAAAAACAAGGAGGAGTCACTGGCCAGTCAGGACAGCCCCTAAGGTGTCCTGAGCTGAGGTGACTAACTTTTAGAAATCCTCCATCTTGCAGATGGAGGATTCCCCCAATAGTGATAGGGATGTGCCCCCCTCCCCTCAGGGAGGAGGCACAAAGAGGATGTAGCCACCCTCAATCAATCAATCAATCAGTGAATTTATAAAGCGCGCTATGTACCCGACAAGGTTTCGAGGCGCTGGGGGTGGGGCTGCTGCTAGCGTTCGAAGAGCCATGTCTTGAAGAGTCTCCTGAAGGTGAGGAGGTCCTGGGTCTGGCGTAGTGAGGTGGGGAGAGAGTTCCAGGTCTTGGCGGCGAGGAAGGAGAAGGATCTGCCGCCAGAGGTCTTGCGCTGGATTCGGAGGACGATGGCGAGGTTGGCGGAGCGGAGTTGACGTGTGGGGACGTAGAAGTTGAGTCTGGTGTTTAGGTAGGTGGGTCTGGTGTTGTGTAGTGCCTTGTGTGCGTGGGTGAGGAGTTTGAAGGTGATCCTTTTATCCACAGGGAGCCAGTGGAGGTCCTTCAGGTGGGGGGAGATGTGACATCGGCGGGGTATGTCGAGGATCAGGCGGACGGATGCGTTCTGTATGCGTTGGAGTTGTTTGATGTCTTTCGTTGGGATGCCTGTGTAGAGTGCGTTGCCGTAGTAAAGTCTGCTACTGACGAGGGCTTGAGTTACCGTCTTCCTGGTTCCTGATGGAATCCACTTGAAGATCCTGCGGAGCATGCGGAGGGTGTTGAAACAAGAAGAGGAGACGGCGTTGATCTGTTTGGACATGGTGAGGGCAGAGTCGAGGACGAAGCCGAGGTTTCGTGCGTGGCTGGCTGGGGTGGGTGGGTGGGTGTCCGAGGGCGGTGGGCCACCAGGAGTCGTTCCAGGCCGAGGGGGTGCGTCCGAGGATGAGGACTTCCGTTTTCTTCGGAGTTGAGCTTCAGGCGGCTGTTGTTCATCCACTCGGCGATGGATTTTAGTCCCTCGTGGAGGTTGGTTTTCGCGGTGAGCGGATCTTTGGTCAGGGAGAGAACGAGCAGGGTGTCGTCGGCGTAGGAGATGATGCTGAGGTTGTGATGACGGGCCAGTTGTGCGAGGGGGGCCATGTAGACGTTGAACAACGTTGGGCTAAGAGATGAGCCTTGGGGGACGCCGCAGATGAGGTTGGTGGCTTTGGAGCGGAAGGGTGAGAGTCGGACTCTCTGGGTTCTGTCGGAGAGGAAGGATGAGATCCAGTTGAGGGCTTTGTCTTGGATGCAGGCTTCGTGGAGACGGGTTAGCAGGGAGCGGTGGCAGACTGTGTCAAAAGCGGCTGATGGGTCAAGGAGGATGAGGGCTGAGGTTTCGCTGTTGTCCATTTGTTGTCTGATGTCATCTGTGGCGGCGAGGAGTGCGGTCTCAGTGCTGTGGTTTCGTCTGAATCCAGATTGTGAGGGGTCTAGGATGGAGTTGTCTTCTAGGAAGTGGGCGAGCTGCGCGTTGACGATCTTCTCGATGACCTTCGCTGGAAAAGGGAGGAGAGAGATCGGTCTGAAGTTTTTGAGATCGTTGGGGTCAGCCTTGGGTTTCTTGAGGAGGGGTTGGATTTCTGCGTGCTTCCAGCTGTCCGGGAAGGTGGCGGTGTTGAAGGAGAGGTTGATGATCTTGTAGAGTTTGGGGGCGATGGTGGCGTCGGCTTTGTTGAAGACGTGATGTGGGCACGGGTCCGTGGGAGATCCTGAGTGGATGGAATTCATGGTTGTTAGGGTTTCGGCGTCATCTACTTGGGTCCAGGTGGTGAGGCGGCAGGCATGGGAGGAGTCGTCGGGGGTGGGGTCTGGCGGAGGTGCGGTGTTGAAGCTGTCGTGGATGGCTGCGATTTTCTGGTGGAAGAAGGTGGAGAGATCGTCGCAGAGTTTCTGGGAGGGAGGGACGTCGTTGACGTTGGCGTTAGGGTTGGAGAGTTCCTTCACGATGCAGAAGAGTTCTTTGCAGTCATGGGCGTTGTTGTTGAGGCGTTCTGTGAAGTGGGCGCGCTTGGCGAGTCGGATCCGTTGGTGGTGTTCACGGTTGGCGTCCTTGTGGCAAGGTTGTCGGGTGTGCGCTCGAGGATCCATTTCTTCTTGAGTTTCTGGCAGGTGCGTTTGGAGGTGGTCAGTTCGTCTGTGAACCAGGCTGGTTTTTTCTTTTCTTGGATGGCGGTGGGTTTCTTGAGTGGGGCTAAGGTGTTGGCGCAGTTGAGGATCCATTGATGGAGGTTGATGGCGGCGGTGCTCGGGTCGGTGGGTTCGGGTGGTGGGAATTTGGCGAGTGTGCTGGTCAGTTGGTCTTCGGTGACTTTTCCCCAGTGGCGGTAGAGGGATGCGGTGGTGTTCGGTGTTTTTCCTGAAGGTGAAGTGGACGCAGTGATGGTCGGTCCAGTGGAGTTCGGAGGTGTGGCTGAAGGAGATGTGGTTGCTTGAGCTGAAGAGTGGGTCAAGCGTGTGTCCGGCGATGTGGGTGGGGGTGTTGACCAGTTGACGGAGTCCGAGGTTGAGGGTCAGTGATGCGGTGTTGGCGTCGTTGTTGTTGTTTTCCAGGGCTAGTAGCCATTTGCTACTACTCCCCCAGACCTAAACACACCCCTAAATCAAGTATTTAGGGGCTCCCAGAACACAGCAAGATAGATTACTGCAACCTAAGAAGAAGAGGACTGCTGAACTGACAAACCTGCAGAGAAGACGGAGACACCAACTGCTTTGGCCCCAGCTCTACCGGCCTGTCTCCCCACTTCTAAAGACACTGCTCCAGCGATGCGTTCCCAGGGTCCAGCAACCTTTGAAGCCTCAAAGGACTACCCTGCATCTAGAAGGACCAAGAACTCCAGTGGACAGCGGCTCTGTTCCCCAAAGACTGCAACTTTGCAAGAAAGGAGCAACTTGGAAACAACACACGTTTCCCGCTGGAAGCGTGAGACTTTGCACTCTGCACCCAATGCCCTCGACTCGACTTGTGGAGAACAAGCACCACAGGGAGGACTCCCCGGCGACTACGAGACCGTGAGTAGCCAGAGTTGACCTCCCTGAGCCCCCACAGCGACTCCTGCAGGGCGAATCCTGAGGCTCCCACTGACCGCGACTGCCTGCTTCAAAGACCCGATGCCTGGTAAAGACACTGCACCCGCAGCCCCCAGGACCTGAAGGATCCGACCTCCAGTGCAGGAGCGACCCCCAGGTGGCCCTCTCCCTTGCCCAGGTGGTGGCTACCCCGAGGAGCCCTCCCTTGCCTGCCTGCATCGCTGAAGAGACCCCTTGGTCTCCCATTGATTTCTATTGCGAACCCGACGCCCGTTTACACACTGCACCCGGCCGCCCCCATGCTGCTGAGGGTGTACTTTCTGTGTGGACTTGTGTCCCCCCCCGGTGCCCTACAAAACCCCCCTGGTCTGCCCTCCGAAGACACGGGTACTTACCTACTGGCAGACTGGAACCGGGGCACCCCCTTCTCCATTGAAGCCTATGTGTTTTGGGCGCCACTTTGACCTCTGCACCTGACCGGCCCTGAGCTGCTGGTGTGGTAACTTTGGGGTTGCTCTGAACCCCCAACGGTGGGCTACCTTGGACCCAAACTTGAACCCCGTAGGTGGTTTACTTACCTGCAAAAACTAACAAACACTTACCTCCCCAGGAACTGTTGAAAATTGCACGGTGTCTAGTTTTAAAATAGCTATATGTCATTTGTGTAAAAACTGTATATGCTATTTTGCTAATTCAAAGTTCTTAAAGTTCCTACATGAAATACCTTTCATTTGAAGTATTACTTGTAAATCTTGAACCTGTGGTTCTTAAAATAAACTAAGAAAATATATTTTTCTATACAAAAACCTATTGGCCTGGAATTGTCTCTGAGTGTGTGTTCCTCATTTATTGCCTGTGTGTGTACAACAAATGCTTAAAACTACTCCTCTGATAAGCCTACTGCTCGACCACACTACCACAAAATAGAGCATTAGAATTATCTCTTTTTGCCACTATCTTTCCTCTAAGGGGAACCCTTGGACTCTGTGCATGCTATTTCTTACTTTGAAATAGTACATACAGAGCCAACTTCCTACAGCATCTGTGTGTGTTATGTTGTTTTGCGTGGTTGTATGCGTGTGAGTGAATGCATGTAAGAATGGTGAAGTGAGTGCGTGTCTGCATGTCAGTGTGAATGTGTGAAAGAATGTGTGTGAGTATGTCTGGAAGTATGCATGTTTGAATGCGTGTATGGCAGTGTTAGTGAATGGGTGTATGCGTGGTGCGTGTGGGTGTCTGTGTGCTTGTATGCGGGGAGTGGGAGTGGGGCGAGGGTCGCTGTGACTTTAGTGTGGATGGGGAGGGGTGATGTGTACGTGTGTGGCTGTGAGAGGTGGGGTCAGTTGTGTGGTGTGTGTGTGTGTGCGTGTCTGCGGGTCTGTGCGTGTATGGGGGTGGGGGTATGTGAATGTATTGGGGTGGGAGGGTGAGTGAGTGGACCAGAGGGAGGTGGGAGTGTTAGTATGTGTATCAGAGGGTCTGAGGGGTTTGTGTGTGTATAAGGGGGTGTGAGGTTGGATAGAGGGGGGGTTTTGGGGCATCCAGTGAGTGTTAGGGGGTGGGGGAGCCGCCTATCGGTGACAGGGAAGGAATTCCCTGTCACCGGTAGGGCCTACTGCCAGGGGTTTTGTGGCGTTGCTAACGCCAAGAAAATCATGGCTGTAGGCCGGCTCATAACGCCAGGGGCGGTACTCTGTCGGCCTCCGGGTTGGAGATTCACATCTCTGGCCCGGCGGCTCATACCACCATGGAGGTATGAGTGGCGAAGTGGCTGTTGACTGCAGCCAACCCTTCAATCTCATAATATGGCAGTCTTCACCGCCAGCCCGTCTGCGGGTAAACCACCACCTTTACCCTGGCGGTTTTCGGACCAATGTGTAACACAAGGCCGGTGTATATGTCTCAGGGACATTTGTATATTTCTACATGTTTACATGCTGTTTTGTTTAATGATAGCTTGTTTATTGTTTAGTTATTTTGATGTTGTTATGTTGGGAGGGGGAGGGGATGTGGTAGCTTAGAAACATACTGTAAAGTTCCATCACATGATGAGGTGTGAATGGAAGGTGACATCAGTGACAGGATGCTGTCACTCACTTTCTTCTAGTAATATTTGAACCTCCTGCTCTCCTGTGTGTTTTTGTCAGTGGTGATAGTGCCTCTGATCGAGTGAAGGCGGTGGGGGGGGAGGGGTCACATTGGCTGTATGTTTTTCCACAACGGTGGCATCCCTAAGTCCAGGTAGGAGGATTTTGGGGCTGTTTCAGCTACAACTCCCTTCCTGTTAGCTCCTTAATGCGTCTTCCATTTAGTGGCTCCCATCAGTGGCTGCCTTTAATGGCTCCCTTCAGTGGCTCCCATCAGTGGCTTCCATCATTGGCTCTCATCACTGCTCCCTTCAGTGGCTCCCATCAGTGGCTGCCATCAGTGGCTGCCATCAGTGGCTGCCATCAGTGGCTGCCATCAGTGGCTCTCATCACTGCTCCCTTCAGTGGCTCCCATCAGAGGCTTCCATCGTTGTCTCTCATCACTGCTCCCTTCAGTGGCTGCCATTAGTGGCTTCCATCATTGGCTCTCATCACTGCTCCCTTCAGTGGCTCCCATCAGTGGCTCCCATCAGTGGCTTCCATCAGTGGCTCTCATCACTGCTCCCTTCAGTGGCTGCCATCAGGGGCTCCCATCAGGGGCTCCCATCAGTGGCTCCCATCAGTGGCTCCCATCAGTGGCTCCCATCAGTGGCTCCCATCAGTGGCTCCCATCAGTGGCTGCCATCAGTGGCTGCCATCAGTGGTTCCGTCATTGTCTCTCATCACTGCTCCCTTCAGTGGCTGCCATCAGAGGCTCCCATCAGAGGCTTCCATCGTTGTCTCTCATCACTGCCCCCTTCAGTGGCTGCCATTAGTGGCTTCCATCATTGGCTCTCATCACTGCTCCCTTCAGTGGCTCCCATCAGTGGCTTCCATCATTGGCTCTCATCACTGCTCCCTTCAGTGGCTGCCATCAGGGGCTTCCATCAGTGGCTCCCATCAGTGGCTGCCTTCAATGGCTCCCTTCAGTGGCTGCCATCAGTGGCTCCCTTCAGTGGCTGCCATCAGTGGCTGCCATCAGAGGTTCCGCCATTGTCTCTCATCACTGCTCCCTTCAGTGGCTGCCATCAGGGGCTTCCATCATTGGCTCCCATCAATGGCTCCCTTCAGTGGCTCCCATCAGTGGCTCCCATCACTGCTCCCTTCAGTGGCTTCCATTGTTGTTTCTCATCACTGCTCCCTTCAGTGGCTGCCATTAGTGGCTTCCATCATTAGCTCTCATCGCTGCTCCCTTCAGTGGCTCCCATCAGTGGTTGCCATCAGGGGCTCCCATCAGGGGCTCCCATCAGGGGCTCCCATCAGGGGCTCCCATCAGGGGCCCTCTGGCTCAGGTGACTGTGCTGTTCTCAGTTAAGGTGCCCACCACAGAGCACTGAGCTCAGCATGTAGGTTATGCAGATAGCCCAGTGTGTCACATGTTGGCTACAGATATTCTTGTGGTACCGGCAGGTGAGAAGTGACAGTCCTTGTAGTGCAGCTCAGTGAGATATGACTCAGCATGAAGACCCTTAACCTGTTCTCGTAATCTCTCCTTCTCCTAACATCACTAACCAGGTTTCCTCTGGGTGTTAACAAGCTCTTTAGTTGTTTCTTTATAAATGGTTATCAGTGTACTTACTCATGCAGCCACATCTGACGTCCCTACAGTGCAAGGCCTCTCTGCTGAGACTTCTCTCCAGCTAGGATGACTTATATATATATATATATATATATATATATATATATATACATACATTCAAGTTCTGCTCCTGTGGCTTGTGTTTCTGAGACTCCCTCTCTATTTGGCTTCCTTCCGGTCATCCATTGTTACCGGGTAGAAACCCGCTCAGCTCACGTCAAGTTCTGCTTAGTGTGGAGGTTGCTGGTTTTTAATTTTAAATAAGTCCAGCTACATCGAAGTGTTTGCTCATTGGTCCTCCGCGTCACACAAACCGAAGAATACTACCTAGTTGTGCCATTTACGTCATTGCTTTCCCGCCTCAGAGGGGTCCCTAATGTTATCCTTTTGTCCTGAATGTCGACCACTTGTCCTGAATGTTTACTGTCACTGCCCGTGACATTCATCCACTGACACGTCGCTGCAGGGTGTAGGAGGCTGGACTGGCTTGTAGTGAGCACCAAGGGGTACTTACACCTTGCACCAGGCCCAGGTATCCCTTATTAGTGTATAGGGTGTCTAGCAGCTTAGGCTGATAGATAATGGTAGCTTAGCAGAGCAGCTTAGGCTGAACTAGGAGACGAGTGAAGCTCCTACAGTACCACTAGTGTCACTTACACAATATCATAAGAAAACACAATACACAGATATACTAAAAATAAAGGTACTTTATTTTTATAACAATATGCCAAAGGTATCTCAGTGAGTACTCTCAGTGAGAGGATAGGAAATATACACAAGATATATGTACACAATACCAAAAATATGCAGTATAGTCTTAGAAAACAGTGCAAACAATGTATAGTTACAATAGGATGCAATGGGGACACATAGGGATAGGGGCAACACAAACCATATACTCCAAAAGTGGAATGCGAACCACGAGTGGACCCCAAACCTATGTGACCTTGTAGAGGGTCGCTGGGACTATTAGAAAATAGTGAGAGTTAGAAAAATAACCCTCCCCAAGACCCTGAAAAGTGAGTGCAAAGTGCACTAAAGTTCCCCTAAGGACAAAGAAGTCGTGTTAGAGGAATAATGCAGGAAAGACACAAACCAACAATGCAACAACGATGGATTTCCAATCTTGGGTACCTGTGGAACAAGGGGACCAAGTCCAAAAGTCACAAGCAAGTCGGAGATGGGCAGATGCCCAGGAAATGCCAGCTGTGGGTGCAAAGAAGCTTCTACTGGACAGAAGAAGCTGAGGTTTCTGCAGGAACGAAAAGGGCTAGAGACTTCCCCTTTGGTGGACGGATCCCTCTCGCCGTGGAGAGTCATGCAGAAGTATTTTCCCGCCGAAAGAACGCCAACAAGCCTTGCTAGCTGCAAGTCGTGCGGTTAGCATTTTTGGATGCTGCTGTGGCCCAGGAGGGACCAGGAGGTCGCAAATTGGACCAGGAGGTAGAGGGGACGTCGAGCAAGACAAGGAGCCCTCTTAGCAGCAGGTAGCACCCGGAGAAGTGCCAGAAACAGGCACTACGAGGATGTGTGAAATGGTGCTCACCCGAAGTTACACAAAGGAGTCCCACGTCGCCGGAGAACAACTTAGGAGGTCGTGCAATGCAGGTTAGAGTGCCGTGGACCCAGGCTGGACTGTGCACAAAGGATTTCCGCCTGAAGTGCACGGAGGCCGGAGTAGCTGCAAAAGTCGCAGTTCCCAGCAATGCAGTCTAGCGAGGTGAGGCAAGGACTTACCTCCACCAAACTTGGACTGAAGAGTCACTGGACTGTGGGGGCCACTTGGACAGAGTTGCTGGATTCGAGGGACCTCGCTCGTCGTGCTGAGAGGAGACCCAAGGGACTGGTAATGCAGCTTTTTGGTGCCTGCGGTTGCAGGGGGAAGATTCCGTCGACCCACAGGAGATTTCTTCGGAGCTTCTAGTGCAGAGAGGAGGCAGACTACCCCCACAGCATGCACCACCAGGAAAACAGTCGAGAAGGCGTCAGGATCAGCGTTACAGAGTTGCAGTAGTCGTCTTTGCTACTATGTTGCAGTTTTGCAGGCTTCCAGCGCGGTCAGCAGTCGATTCCTTGGCAGAAGGTGAAGAGAGAGATGCAGAGGAACTCGGATGAGCTCTTGCACTCGTTATCTAAAGTTTCCCCAGAGACCCTAAATAGCCAGAAAAGAGGGTTTGGCTACCTAGGAGAGAGGATAGGCTAGCAACACCTGAAGGAGCCTATCAGAAGGAGTCTCGGACGTCACCTGGTGGCACTGGCCACTCAGAGCAGTCCAGTGTGCCAGCAGCACCTCTGTTTCCAAGATGGCAGAGGTCTGGAGCACACTGGAGGAGCTCTGGACACCTCCCAGGGGAGGTGCAGGTCAGGGGAGTGGTCACTCCCCTTTCCTTTGTCCAGTTTCGCGCCAGAGCAGGGCTAAGGGGTCCCCTGAACCGGTGTAGACTGGCTTATGCAGAATTGGCCACATCTGTGCCCAAGAAAGCATTTCCAGAGGCTGGGGGAGGCTACTCCTCCCCTGCCTTCACACCATTTTCCAAAGGGAGAGGGTGTAACACCCTCTCTCAGAGGAAGTCCTTTGTTCTGCCATCCTGGGACAAGCCTGGCTTGACCCCAGGGGGGCAGAAACCTGTCTGAGGGGTTGGCAGCAGCAGCAGCTGCAGTGAAACCCCAGGAAAGGCAGTTTGGCAGTACCAGGGTCTGTGCTACAGACCACTGGGATCATGGGATTGTGCCAACTATGCCAGGATGGCATAGAGGGGGCAATTCCATGATCATAGACATGTTACATGGCCATTTTCGGAGTTACCATTGTGAAGCTACATATAGGTAGTGACCTATATGTAGTGCACGCGTGTAATGATGTCCCCGCACTCACAAAGTCCGGGGAATTGGCCCTGAACAATGTGGGGGCACCTTGGCTAGTGCCAGGGTGCCCTCACACTAAGTAACTTTGCACCTAACCTTTACCAGGTAAAGGTTAGACATATAGGTGACTTATAAGTTACTTAAGTGCAGTGTAAAATGGCTGTGAAATAACGTGGACGTTATTTCACTCAGGCTGCAGTGGCAGGCCTGTGTAAGAATTGTCAGAGCTCCCTATGGGTGGCAAAAGAAATGCTGCAGCCCATAGGGATCTCTTGGAACCCCAATACCCTGGGTACCTCAGTACCATATACTAGGAAATTATAAGGGTGTTCCAGTAAGCCAATGTAAATTGGTAAAATTGGTCACTAGCCTGTCAGTGACAATTTGGAAAGAAATGAGAGAGCATAACCACTGAGGTTCTGGTTAGCAGAGCCTCAGTGAGACAGTTAGGCACTACACAGGGAACACACACATATAGGCCACAAACTTATGAGCACTGGGGTCCTGACTAGCAGGGTCCCAGTGACACATAACAAACATACTGAAAACATAGGGTTTTCACTATGAGCACTGGGCCCTGGCTAGCAGGATCCCAGTGAGACAGTGAAAACACCTTGGCATACACTCACAAACAGGCCAAAAGTGGGGGTAACAAGGCTAGAAAGAGGCTACTTTCTCACACAGGGTCTGTCAGTGGCTGAGCCACGTGAAGAACGCGTGGGAACCTTGAGGGGCTCTGGTGACCCGGCTGCCCCCTCCGCCTCTCAGTGTCTCAAGCAAGCAGATGCCAATCTTTTGGCTTTACCAATGTTTGTTTGTTTGTCTTTTTTTTATTTTACCGTTCCAAGACAGCCTTCGGTCAAGTTGGAACAGTAAATTATAAGAAGGCAAAATGTTCCTGGTGTCGGGACAGGTGCGCACCTGGGGGCAGCTTGGCACAGTTTATTCCAGATACTAACAGAGAGTGAAGCAACCGCCCCTCAGGGGGGTCCACCCTACCTATGATAGGAAGGGGTAAGTAAGGACACAGTTGAGGCGCTTTTCCCAGGAGGGCCCTGTGAAACAGGTATACCACATACCTGGGTGGGTACGGTCCTGGCTCCTACGGGGATGTGCACTGGGTGTGCTACTCCCTAGAAGACCTCATTAACCATGTCCTAGGCCTATGGGATAGCCCTGTTAGTGCCCCTGTGCTCAGGGTGGCAGTCCCTATGCGGGTCCAACCCTGAGCTGCATTACGCCTTCCTCAGAAGGCCTGACAGCGGGGCTGGTGGTAGGTGCAGGGGAGGGTGGGTATACAAAGGTGTACCTTGTCCGGGCAGAGAAGCACCCAAATATGGGTGTCTCCTAACAAAAGCTGGGGTCGGCTGCATCCGTAAGGGTGGGACAGTCCCCTACTAGTGGCCTTGGACCATGGGCACTGTCCCACTGTATGGGCAGAGTGGAAGTGCGTGCATGTCCTCCCCTGGAGGGGAGGTGGCGCTGTCCAGCGTGTGTGGGCCCTGCCATGGCAGGCCTGAGGGTGTGCAGAGAGGCCATGGGGTCTTCAGAGGTACTGAGCCACCTGGTAAACAATGCCAGTGGTTGCACACTTACACGATGGGGGATTTCATGTAAGTTGTGCCTACCACAACTTGCCAATATGTTCACCCTTGTCGAGGGGTGCCGGATCATATAGTGAGCCGGGCCCAGGGCCCTCTTCATACCCATGTGCATGTGGGAGTTCACATATATTGTGAACTTGGCGTAGATGGCCTCTAGGTGCCTACTTGCACCAGGGCATCATACGCTTAAATGAGACTAGCACAACTTGCCACTGTCTGCATACTTGTACACAAGTGTTGCCATGTGTAAGTGGAGACTGGCATCACTCGCCCGGGTGCGCAACTTGCACCTGGAGGGTTTTTCCATATAGGTACGGGAGCTGGCATCACTTCCCTGGGTGTGCAGACTTGCATACGGGTATTCTAATATAGGAACTGAGGCCTGAAAGAGCAGGGCATTATTGGCGCACTTGCACCTCTGTGGTGGCTTTAACAAAAGTGTCCCACATGCCCTGGCAGGCATGGGTGTGTGCCAGGGCATATGTGCCCCAGGGAGTGCCGAACACCCAGGCATGTTTGCACTACTTACGAGCGCTGCTCTACCCATAAGGTAACACGGGAGAATGAGTCTTATTAGGTCTGGCTGCAATAATGGATTACAGGGGAGCAGCCTCAAGATATTTAGTATAATTATATTCAGAATGACAAACCCCTTCTGAGGGTAAAGGTGGTTTTGTAATCTATGCCCTAGAAATGCCACTTCTAGGAAGTGGGCATTTCTACGTTCTGAAGTGGTTCCGATGTCTTGTAAATTAGGCTTCATTCCGTGGGACATGGAGTAGAGCACATTCCCCCAAAGACAGCTATAAAACTTGGCCATTCAGAACGACAGATCCCTGCCATTTGGGGCCTGGATTGGTAGGACTGGGGGAGAGGGTTTTGACACTTGGACTCTTGGAGCCAGAGCATAGTCCCACCTAAGATAAAGATCTGCATTCCAGAGCCTGGGGTGAACAGGCAGGTGATTTAGGGGAGACACTTCACTCCCACCCCCACTTCAAAGGAACCATCTAATATAACTAGGGGTGCTCAACATCTGCAAGGCAGAGAAACCTTTATGGTGACGCAGGATCAATGCTGCTGGACCGTGTGAGCACACTGCCAGAGCAATCTGTTGTGCCCAGGAGGATAACTGTCTGAGGATGGGAACCTCGCTCCCGTTCTTGCACAGAGCCTGGCCTGGGGCTGATTGCCTGCTGCTCTGTAGCATCCCGAAGCAAAACTCTCCTAGTGCAGGTTGGCTTGCCCCTTGTTCTCTGAGGAGGTTTCAGGGACATCAAAGACCATCGATGACCGGTAATACCTGGAGAGCCGTGCCTGCTGCTGCGTCTACATCGTAGGCTGGACTTCACCTGGCAGCAGCAGGTTTAACGTGGCCTAAGTATTGAGTCTGGAGACCTGAACTGCCTGCTGCGGAGCTTGCCAAGGACTGCCCACACTTCAGGTGAGTGGAGACCACTGCACACTAAAACATCCTCTCAGTGCTTAATTTGTAAATAAAAAGGTGCTGGTGCCCAAAGCCCTCCTCTTAAACGCGCGGCTGCTGCAATTAAATGTGCGAACACGCAATACTGAGGCGGCGTAATCCTGAAGCCACCTCTGGCCTCTTCAATCCATATAAAACCACTCCCTGCCCCTTCAGCTTACTCTTGCACCTTTCTACTTTCTCCCTTTGGTAACTTTTTTTGTTTTTCCCTTCATCCGTCTTTCCCATATGTGTCTTTTGCTCTCAGCAAATGCTTGAGGCAGAATAATAAGCCCCGGCCCTCAAAAATAAGTGCCGGTGCTCAGCACCGGAAACAACAAGCACAAATTAAGCACTGCATCCTCTTGGTGTGAAGAGGATCACACAGTGTGGAACTCCGCGGGGCCTGCTATAGTTGATTGTGTTGCATTTCTCTTGTGTGAGCCTCGGCTGCATGCTGATTGCGTGCAGTGCGCTGTTCATTGGTTGCAACCCTCAGAGGTGGGGTGCAACCTGAGCTGTGCTGTACTTGGCCCCGTATGGCATGGCTGAACTTGCATTGAAGTGTGTGACTGGGGAGTGTGGTGCAACTACAAGTCTTTGTGTGCCAGTGTGCCTCAGTCCAGATAGAGGTAGGGGTGGTTTGGGACCCAGGGTGCTTGCAAGCACAGTGGCATCCACTATCTGGATATCAGGGCACCACATTAGAGTGCCAGGAGTGAGCGCATATGATAGAGTGGGTGCACATGCCGACTGATACCCATGGCAGCACACGATGGAGCAGAGTGGATGTGCAGGAGTGAGTGCATGTGAATGCAAAGGCAGTACTGTGGTGCTGCTGGCCACGTTTCTCTTGTCAGGACGTTCTTACAGTTGGCATTGCGTCTTATTAGTGGGGCTTCAACCGCAGTGCAAACCATGTGTAAACCTTGCCTCTAACATTGGGAATCGGGGTGCACCCTAAATTTATGTGTTACACTGATTGTGGGGAATTCTAGGGTGGGTCTTGTGCTGGCAACGTTTGACACATTATGTGGGTGTGGGGAGGGACTGTACTTTTTTCCTCATGTGTACATACAGCAGCTACTGTCTAGCACAGTTGGGCTTCATATCATGACTTCAATTGCTAATTGGGGTATGGGCCCAGAGTTACCTTATGATCATACTGTGTTGACAATGTGTATGTTGAATGCAATCTTTTTATACATACACTGTGTGTGAAGTCTCCTTTGTGCCATACAGTGTGGTTGTGGCAGGGAAGTGCTGTGCCTTTGCTTTACAGATTGCCTCTGTGGTAAGCCGGACTGCCCTGTGCCAAGCTACCCAAGGGTGAGCGCAGGTTATACTGTGAGTGTAATCACCCACCCTTGACAGGAGTGGTAGGCTCTGCCTGGCTGGGGCCCTGCTTTAGCCAAACGTGCCGCCTCCAACAGTAGTGGTGTAGAGTACAGTGGCTTTGAGTACAATGGCATTGCATTCAGTGGCGTGCAATGCAGTGTCGTAGAATGCAGTGGTGAAGATTAGAGTGGCGCATTGTAGAGTGCAGTGGTGTGGAGTGGCACAAAGTGAAGTTGAACAGAGTAGAGTGCCCTGGAGTAGAATAGAGTGGGGAAGCATAGAGTTGAGTAGTGCAGAGTAGAGTCAAGAGGCATAAAGTGGGGTGGTGCACAGTGGAGTAGCGTAAAGTGGAGTAGTGCAGAGTAGAGTGGTGCAGAGTTCAGTGGTGCAGAGTAGAGCCAAGAGGCATAGAGTGGGGTGGTGCAGAGTGGAGTAGCGTAAAGTGGAGTAGAGTAGAGGGGCGCAGAGTATTGGCGAGTGGCATAGAGTGGAGTAGCATAGACTGGAGTAGTGCAGACTAAAGTGGTGTCGATTTCAGTGGCAGAGAGTGCAGTGTTGCAGAGTAGAGTGTCAAAGTACAGTGATGCAGAGTGGAGTAGAGAGCAGTGGCATAGAGGTCAGTGATGCAGAGTAGAGTGCAGTGACAGAGTGCTGTGACAGTGCAGTTGTGTAGAGTGCATTGACATGGTGTGCAGTGGTTACGAATAGAGTGGCGTAGAGTGCAGTGGCATAGAATGGAGTGGCACAGAGTGGTGTAGAGTGCAGTGGCATAGAGTAGATTGTATCAGAGTATAGTGAAGTGGCTTAGAGTGGAGTGGTGCAGGGTAGCGTGCAGTTGTGTAGAGTGTAATGGCTTAGAGTGAAGTGGTGTAGAGTGCAGTGGTGCAGAGTAGATTAGAGTGGCATGCAGTGGATTGGCATATATTGCAGGGGCATATAGTTGAGTGTTACAGAGTAAAGGGCATTGAGTGTAATGGCATAGAGTGCAGTGTTGCATAGTGCCATAGAGTACAGCAGCATAGAGGAAAGTTGTTTAGAGTAGATAGGTGCAGCCTAGACTGGAGTGGTGTAGAGTTCAGTGGCGCAGATTAGAGTGGCATGGAGTTCATTGGCTTAGAGTAGAGTGGTACAGGATAGAGAAGGGTAGCGTGAAGTGGCGTAGAGTGCAGTGGCATAGAGTGGGGAGGTGGAGAGTGCAGTAGTGTGAGTGGTGCAGAGTAAAGTGCAGTGGTGCATAATAGAGTGGAGTGGCATAGAGTGGAGTATTCATGCTGTGGTAGCACACTGCCATTACAGACAACACATTTTCAAAAGGACCATTACTTTTGCAGACATACAGCTTTACTAATACAACTCTACAGTGCACAGACAAAAATGTGTGGAAATTGCATCACCTAGTTTAATGATTTCTTTTGATCATATTAAATTATTTGTTTCCAATATACTTCAGAAATAACAAAAAATTATGCTTCATTTTTGTGTTCACAATTCTGATATATTCTGAAATACTTATACAGTTCATTTAAATGTTGTTGTGTGCTATAAAAAATAATATTTCGTACCCCAAGTATCCAGCAAGATTGTTGTATAAATCCTCTGACTTTCAATCAATTTGTATTTATATAGCGTGGCACTGTCACCCCTGGGGGTATCTGGGAGCTATGGGTGCGACATCTCTGTTCAAAGCCAGATTTTCAGTTTCTTCCTGAAATCCACCAGGGAGGGCGCTTTATGAAGATGGAGGGGTAGGTCCTTCCAGGACTCTGTGGCGATGTAGGAGAAGGAGCGACCCCTGCTGTGGGTGCGATGGATGGCGGGGGTGCACGTGCTAGCGAGGCAGAGCGCAGGTGTCTAGTGGGTAGGGGAAGGTCAGTCAATGATTGATGTAGGCGGGTCCTTGCTCATGCAGAGTTTTGTAGGCGTGTGTGAGGATCTTGAACTGGCACCTTTTCTGGATGGGGGGGCCAGTGGAGGTTTCTGAGGTGGGGGTGAAGTGGGTCCATTTTGGGAGGTCCAGGATGAATCTGGCTGCAGTAATCCGTCTTGAGGAGCTGTGTGGAGATGCAGGCATAGATAGTTTTGCATAATTGAGGAGGCCTATAACAAGGGCCGGGGTGATGTTTTTTCTGGTGTTGACTGGGATCCACCTGAAGAATCTGTTGACAGCGCGAAGGGTATGGAACCAGAAAGAGGTGACTGCGTTGATTTATTGTTTCATGGTCAGTTCACTGTTTAGGATGATGGGTACATAGCCTGTGGGTGTTTGTTCGAGTTCTGCTGGCCATCAGCTGTAGTTCCATATGGATGTGTTCTTCCTGAGGATCAGCACTCTGTCTAATCGGAGTGGAGTTTAGGGCAGTTGTCTCTCATCCAGTTGGCTAGGTTGGTCATGGTGTTGCAGAATTTGATTCTGGTGGGGGAGGGGTTTTCAGTGAGTGAGAGGATGAGTTGAGTCTCGTCTGCATAAGAAAATATGTTGCGGCCGTGGGATCTGACGATGTCTGCGAGGGGGGACACTTTGAAGTCAGGGAAAGAAAAGTAAACAAGCAGCCTTGGAAGACAGTGGCTGACATTTAACCTTGGTCTTAGAATGCACAGCAAATGTGATGAGATACGAAGAAGATTTTAAAAAAACTGTTAACAGAAAGCGACAAAGAATTGCGAAAATGCTTCAAGGCAAGTCGAATGTACCTCAAGGCTGTATGCTGACGATGAGTGCACACAATGCACTATTGAGGTACTCGGGAGTATTCCATTTCTATACATCTCATAAGTTTTTATTGATAGCTCTTTATTTGTTTTACATATAATGGCACAGCGTTTCCATGTACAGTTCTCAACTGTACCCTTATTGGTAAACAACTGTTGAACAATTTGTTTTGTTGTTTACGTCCGTCTGTTACATGGGCTTCATCAAAGTATAAGAGGAACAAATAACCATATAAACTTGTTTACCGTAATCAAGCCTAACAGAGTCTGTTATAGTCGACACCTCTCTGGGCTATCTGCACATTGGGACCAAAATGATGGGCCTGATTGAGGTCTTGGCAGATGAGTTACTCCATCACAATGGTGATGGGTATCCCGTCCGCTGAAATCTAAATCCTATGGAATATGTGACGGTGTAACTCATCCGCCAATATCTCAATCAGGTCCATAGTCTTGCATCCACTTAGAGGAGCCCCCAGTGCCCGCTGCCCCTCTGGTTATCCTCCACTGTCCTTGGTACCATTAGCTCACCTCACAGCTGCCATCTCTGTCTGAGTTATATTCAGGTACATATCTCGACCCATGCCTGCTGAAAAGGGATATCTGGCTCGCCCTGTGTGGCGGTTTCCTGCCTTCCTTGCTGTCTGACTGTGCAACTGTATTCACCCATTAATGATCAACGGGGAAGTTCATCATATTCCGCTTGCGTCACCATCAGTAGGGTGTCCCGTGCAGTGGTAGATGTCCCTTGCCCAGTCTGCCTATGTATGTGCATCATAACCTTGATTTCATCTGTGGTCCATCTTACAAGCTCCCTCTACCATCTCACTACTGTGGGGGGCTGTTGATGCCTTCCAGTACATGGCCATGGTATATGTCCCCAACACCTCATCATTTAAAGACACTCTTGGTCTCCGGCTCTGTTCTGACCCCTCTGCAATTCTCTCTGCATTTTTGGAGGGCTTTCATATCCATTTCTGGTTCAGACCTATTTGTAGAATAACAGGGGAAGGGAAGTAACTCATGCAGAACATTGCATCCTTAGCAACTGACCTGTTGACACCACCAGCCTAACTCAGAGTCATTTCCAGTACTGTCAGTAGAGTAGGGGCTTCAAGTCATGCTATCCCTGCCCAGATACTCCCTCACTGAACCCACTTTCAAATACTGAAGGACAGAATTAAGCTCACTGCCTTTTAACTCACCTTTTTGTAACATAAAAATCCACAGCTCTTGTAGGAACGCGTAAAAACATGTTTATGTCCATCAATGTACTCCAAGATTGGGAATAACACAGGCTGAAAACAAAATTGTTGGTTGGGACAGTAGTGCTTTCTTTGTAAAGTTTAAGAAGGTATAATAACAGCTGGTGCAGTCCTATATATACACACACTGCTTAATTAGTACCACAGAGACATCTATGGAAAAGATTCACAGTTACCTCCCTAAAGCCAGCTGAAACCAACCCTGCTCTGCATGTTCTCTGAAACTTTACACCCTCTCCTGGAGAAAGAAAGAGAATACGGGTGTAGCCGGTTGTCGGTGGACCCAGCTCATGACGCCCCAGAGTGGCGGTTGCCGCGCGGCTAAATAGACGGCTTGCCCTGTTCCCTGGGCAACGGAGACGCCGGAACCTCCCTCGGGAACCCGGATATCCGGGTTCCTGACAGAACTAAAAAGGGAGGACGGACTACCCTTGAGGAGTGTGGAGGACGCAGAGAACGCAGAGAAAACAGAAAGGAAGGAGAATGAAGAAAACACCGAGAACGAGGAAGGGAAGGAGGACGACGACGGCAGGAGGAACGGGAACAGCGGGGTTCCCTCGGAAGCAGCCGACTAGCGGGGAACAGAAAGGAACGGTGACACACGCACATACTGCCACGCCCCAGGAGGGACGTGGCTAACGAAGAACATCTTCGCCGGTCAAGAGGAGACCTGGAAAAAGAGAGAGAAGAGACACTCCATGAGAAGAAGCACACCACCCCTACACTGTTGACAAAATAAGACTATAAAGAAGTATAAATAAATTCACGGTTTCACACCCACTCAAGCATCCGAGTCCTTATTATCACCTGGCCCACTGCTACAATGGTGTCAGAAGTGGGATTGTGAAAGGTGATAAAAGGATAAACGTAAACAGGAAACCATGGGGGAAAAACCTACACTGGAGGACATGATACAACAACTGGCTGAAGGACAACGACACCTTCAGCTAGTATGGGAGGCACATCAGAGAGAGGCGAAGGAGGACCGGGAAGCACTACAGAGTGCACTAAAGAGCCAAGCCACCATCATGGCCAATAACCAATTAGTGCATGAGACGGCCCTCCAAAAGCTTGCGGATACCATAGCAGCTAGTAAGGTCCACCCCAATGTACCTAGCTCAGTGCTGCAGAAGTTCCAAGACGGTGAGGATCCTGACACTTTCTTCACTAATTTTGAATGAGTGGCCTCCTCTGCCCAATGTCCAGAAGAGCGTTGGCGTCAGTCTATCGCACCGCTATTAACCGGTATCCTCCAAACGGCATATCAAGCTGCCAACCTGGGTGGTACCACATCCTACAAAGAGATCAAATGAAGTATATTGGAGCGAGTAGGCCATGATTCTGAATATTACCATCTACGCTTCCGGAAGATCAAGTAGGGGCAGACAGAGGATCCTCGGGCCTTTTATTTTAAAGTCAAAGACCTCGGTTTGAAATGGTTGAGACCTCTAGGGACTGAGAGGGAGCACATCATAAAGGCCGTAATATTGGAACAATATTTGGAATCTCTTCCCTCATCCACTCAAAGTTGGATAAGGCAGCACCCAAATGTTAATACCGATATGGCTGTGGACTTAGCTTGTGCCTACCATCGGTCGGTCGACTTCAAGAACCCTAGCCCTAAGATATCACCAAAACCGACCGTTGTACCTTTCAGGAACTTTTCTTGAAAACCCCCAGAAGAGGCAGGACCTCCCAGAATTGGAGAAAACCCACCGCAGCAACCACAGTGTTATAGCTGTGCCGAGTGGGGCCACATAGCGAGATTGTGCCCTAGAAAAGGGGCAAGAGCGGAACCCATAGAAATCGGGGTCACTAGAGGGAGGGTCTTGTGTACCGGTGGGGGTAATCCCAAGTACAAACAATTAAAGTGAATGGAAAGGTACTCCTGGCTCTCATAGATTCAGGATGTAGCCAATCTATGGTGCGAGCAGATGTGATAAACCCTTCAGACCAATCAATGGGTATCAATCTGTTGCATACATGGGGACAAAAACAACTACCCCCTGTCACTCGTACACATAGAATGGGAAGAGAACCAGGATTTACTACCTGTTGGGGTTATGGACCGGTTAGTGGAAGAGTGTATTCTGGGAACGGACTATATACGGTTCCCTGAGCTTTTAAACAGGGTAAAATTGCAGACCCTGTCCGAAGACTGGTGGACAGAAGCGCCATTTCATGATAGTCACATCGAAAACAACCCATGTCGCACAAGACTTACTAGGCGAGAAAAGAGACAAGTAAAACAGACCTATCAGGCCACTGGAAAGGGAAGGGTTGTAGAGAGAGTGGTGGCCAACGCTACAGTCCCTCCTCCGTCGTTTTGAGTCAGTCAGCGAGAAGACCCGACATTATGTCATGCTTGGAGGACAGCAAAATCCGAGTCCACTAATGAGGTGGGTCCCTACTTTATTATCCAAAATAATCTCCTTTATAGGGTCATAAAGTATAACAACATTGAAAAAAAGGCAACTAGTTGTACCAGAACCATATCGCTTACAGGTCCTTTTTTTGGCACACAACCAACCAGGAGGGGGACATTATGGTAGGGAAAAGACAGAGGAATACCTATTGAGGAGATTTTATTGGCACGGGGTGTATGCTCAACTCAGACAATACTGTGCGCAGTGCCCATGGTGTCAACTAATAGATCCGGGACCCCACAGAAAAGCGCCACTTCAACCCCTTCCTATCATTGAGGTTTCCTTCTCCCGGATCGGTATGGACTTGGTAGGTCCCCTTTTGCCCTCCACAAAGGGATACACCTATATTTTAGTGTTAGTCGATTATGCTACGAGGTATCCCGAGGCTATACCCCTTTCTAGCATGACCTCTAAAACAGTGGCCCAAGCTATGATCACTTTCTTTTCTAGGGTTGGATTTCCCCAGGAAATCCTGACTGATCAGGGAACGCCCTTTATGTCCTCACTGATGAATAATATCTGTAAGATCCTTGGGATCAAGCAACTAAAAACCTCGGTTTATCACCCCCAGGCTGATGGGTTGGTTGAGCGCTATAACCGTACTATAAAAACACTACTACGGAAAACATTCTCTGAATCGGGACGTGATTGGGATCAAAAGCTCCCTACAGTCCTATATGCCATAAGGACACACGAGCAGGCTTCAACAGGGCACAGCCCCTTTGAACTGGTCTTAGGGAGACAACCCTGCAGTCTGTTAGGCATGGCAGCGGAATTATGGGAAGAAGAGGGCGGGGAGGAAAAGCCTCTGTTAGAATATGTACATAAATTGAAAACTCACCTACAGTCCGTATGGGAAGACGTTCGTAAACATCTAGAAAAGTCCCAAATTAACCAAAAGAGATATTATGATCAAGGAACGAAAACCCGGTCTTTTCAACCGAATGATAAAGTCCTGATATTAAGACCCTGCTCTGATAATAAACTCTTAGCCAGGTGGCAGGGTCCGTACACCATCTTAAAAGTCATTTCCCCGGTTACTTACCTGATAGAACTGTCCCAACACCCCAAAATAACACAGATTTACCATGTTAACCTGTTAAAAAGGTGGGAAGAACCTACCGGGACACCAACGCAATTGGCTACAGGTTTCTTAGTAACCCCTGAAGAACCCCTAGGCATAGAATTATATCCTGCAAACACAGAGGAAACAGTTAACACTCCCCATATCAATATCTATCTTACAGAGGGTCAGAAGACCCAACTAGAGGACTTATTAAAAAAAAAATCATCAACAGTTCTTCTCAGGAAGTCCTGGAAAAACCAATTTAATCCGGCACTATATAAGAACCCCTGAGGGAAAAGTAATAAGTTTACGACCCTACCGTATTCCCGAAGCCCGTAGACACTCAATTGAAGAAGAAGTACAAAATATGCTAAAACTGAAAGTAAAAGAACCATCAACGAGCCCGTGGTGCTCCCTAGTGGTCATAGTGCCAAAACCTGACGGGTCAATCTGTTTTTGTATTGACTTCCACCGACTGAATGAAATATCACTGTTTGACACCTATCCCATACCCAGAGTTGATGACTTACTAGAAAAATTGGGAAAAGCCCGTTATATGTCAACCCTAGACCTAACAAAGGGACACTGGCAAATGCCACTCGTGCCAGCTGATAAAGAAAAAACAGCTTTTTCCACACAGTCAGGGTTGTACCACTTTACAGTACTCCCTTTCGGTCTACACGGGGCCCCAGCCACATTCCAAAGATTAATGGACCACCTTTTGAAACCATTCCAAACTTTCGCTGCCGCATATTTAGACGATATTGTAGTATTCAGCAACACATGGGATGACCATCTAAAGCACCTCCATGAAATATTCCGCACTTTGCACCAGGCCGGTCTCACAGCCAATCCAAAGAAATGCAATCTAGGATACGATCACATTGCATACCTGGGATATTTCATAGGGAAAGGCCAGCTACGCCCACAGAAAAACAAGGTTGAGGCCATCCAACAGGTCCCCATACCCACTACAAAAAAGGGGCTTCGCTCCTTCCTGGGGTTAGTTGGGTATTATCGTTGATTTATACCACAATATTGTACCTTAGCCGCCCCCCTCACTGATCTCCTCAAGAAAAACTTCCCGTCAAAATTGCCATCCCTATCAGATACACAATTATCTAGTTCCACCAATTGAAAACATGCCTCACTACAGAGCCGGTCTTACAGTGTCCTGACTTCTCTAAGATTTTTCATCTCCACACAGATGCATCGGATGTGGGGTTAGGGCTGTACTCTCACAACCCGACAAGGAGGGACGAGACCAACCTATTGTTTACATTAGTAGAAAATTGCTTCCCAGGGAATGTAATTATCCGATTATTGAACGGGAATGCTTAGCTATTAAATGGGCTGTGGACAACCTGAAATATTATTTACTGGGCCGCCCTTTCGTGCTGTTTACAGACCATGCTCCTTTGACTTGGTTAGCTTCTCATAAGGATTCCAACTCCCGAATACTTCAATGGTTTATGGAACTTAAGCCCTTTTCCTTTCAGATCCGGCATATTTCGTGTGCTCTCCAAGGTCCCGCGGACTTTCTGTCTCGTTTTCCAGATCCTTCGGTACAGTATCAGTCCCGATCTTGGGATGGGGTGTGTAGCCAGTTGTCGGTGGACCCGGCTCATGACGCCCCAGAGTGGCGGTTGCCGCGCGGCGTCCGCGGCGAGAAAGACGGCTTGCCCTGTTCCCTGGGCAACGGAGACGCCGGAACCTCCCTCGGGAACCCGGATATCCGGGTTTCCGACAGAACTAAAAGGGAGGACGGACTACCCTTGAGGAGTGCGGAGAACGCAGAGAAACCAGAAAGGAAGGAGAACGAAGAAAACACTGAGAATGAGGAAGGGAAGGAGGACGACGACGACGGCAGGAGGAACGGGAACAGCGTGGTTCCCTCGGAAGCAGCCGACCAGCGGGGAACAGAAAGGAACAGTGACACATGCGCATACTGCCACGCCCCAGGAGGGATGTGGCTAATGAAGAACAGCTTCGCCGGTCAAGAGGGGACCTGGGAAAAGAGAGAGAAGAGACACTCCATGGGAAGAAGCACACCACCCCTACACTGTTGACAAAACAAAAGACTATAAAGAAGTATAAATAAATTCACGGTTTCACACCCACTCAAGCATCCGAGTCCTTATTATCACCTGGCCCACTGCTACAACGGGGTAAGTAATGAAATGCAGTATGGCAAAGTGGGAACTCACCCAAAGCCATAGCAGTCCTCCCTGTACTGTTGCAAGGCCAAATTAGAGTGAGAGAGTGCCTCTAATAAAAACCTGCTGATGAGACTGGAAGGGGGAGCTCTTCTGGGCTTGTTAATCAAACTCTGGGAAAGGAGTCACAGCCTAGAACACATGCCTTGAACATACCAGGACATAACCATTACTACTTGAGGATTCTTGTTGGGTCTATACTGTCAGCGACGTCCTGATGAAACCCACAAACTGATCCGGCCGAAACATGTTGACAAGAATAGGATGTTGGGGAGATTGACACCCTGTTGCATCTTCCAATTTCTTTTTATATTGTCCGAGGAATCTTATTAAAAGTTTATTGGGTTATTCCTCAAGACAATTTCTTTATAAAACTTTTTACTGCCATATGTAGAGATAAACACAATCAGCTTAAAATCAAAAGTTCCCCGTTGAGGAGTACATGGCCTATTGTAAATCTGGCATCCATCTCATTAGCCCCCACAGGCTGTGTCTTGCAAAGATTGAGGAGTCTCTCACAGTTAGGATGCTCCCGGAGTCTCAAAGACATGTGGTTCTTTGTTCAACACTCAGGGCCCCTTGATGGCACCGCTCCACCTGGATCCGCGGGTATTGGCCCTAGTTCTTCCATAGCTTGCTATGTTTCTGTGGACACCCCTAGCTATAACAAGTCTGCGGATATCCCTTAGCTATAACAAATCAGAGAAAGAAAATTATATAAGCGCCCTCCGAAGACAGCATATGACATTTGACCTCAGTCTTTAAATACACAGCACATGTGACAAGATAAGAACAAGATTTAAAGGGCTGTTTACAGAAAGTGAGTTCATGGTAGAATACATTAAACATGGTTTAAGCAACGGGACGGGCAAACTGAACTTGGAGAGCCTAAAGCAAATAAAGCCAGCAAATAGAAAGCCAAAAAATTTGAGTTACAAACCACAAAGCCAGTGGTGATCAATGGGCGAAATGCATTCCTAAGTTAACTTTGTGAAAGTCCCCAAGATGTCTATAGCAAACCAGACAGCTGCTCTGTTTGGTAGGCTGTGACCTAAAAAGGGGTAATTCCAAGATTAGAAAGCAATCCAGCTCTTTCCCCAGCCCTTTAGCGAAGGGGTTGTAGTATCCTTCCAGGCTTTACTGATATCTTTCTTGGCTACGACCGAGCCGAGCCGTAGAAGGGACCTCTTGTATCTGTTATTATCAATAGCATCTGTGATGTTTGATAATGTGAGCCTGGGGTTTCTGTACAGGCTACAACTGGGCACCTGTCCCAAACATGCAAGTACACTCTCCCAACATGAGTCGGTCCGTCGTGAACTAGTCTCAATGTAAGTATCTCAACTCTATGGCACCAAATTGGGCCTCAATAGTGGTCTCTCAAGGAAATGCCAGAGCCTCCCACCAACCATCATCTGTGAGAGGACGTAGGCCCGAACCCATACACTACGTAGGTGGATGAACGTGTCAGGGATGTTAACCACAAGTGGTTTGTATATAATAGGTTTGTGATCTGTCGGCCCTCAGGAAGGACCTTGGCATCTAAGAAGATGTGATGGGGGCCTATCATCCTAGTTTGAAATGTAGGGTGTGAGGGCATGTCTGATCTGTTGATATCTCCAAAATTAGCCCTGCTGTAAGTCATATTTGTCCTGTAACTTCAGGAGCAATTTGTGGGTGGTCCTACTCACCAAATACCCTACTTAGAGATCCCGCTAGTGTCCCACCCTGTGTCCTACCCTCTAAAACTCTGCAGCCAGGTTCCGGCCCTTAGAGGGGTCTCTTTCATTAGATGCCTATGCCATCCATGTGCCATGATCATGGCACCCCCACATGCCGAGTATGCTCTTCGTGGCTGGGAGAGGGTATCTGGGGGGTGACTGTCCATCCAGCATGCTGGAGATGTAGAACTCATGCATTGCGCACACTTAAGAGACATAAGCTGGGCATTAGCCCCCCCCCCCTACCACATTGCGTTAAGGACTAATAGCTGGGAGGCACTGTTCTATGAGATGATGTCTGGAGTGGCTATACTGCCCTCAAAAGTGGATTCAATGCATTTACAAAGAGCTAATTTTGGGGGTCGGTGATTCCATATGAACCTCCTTAGAAGTGTCTTGAGGTGGCTGAAAAGGGGTCTTCTGGATAGGGAAGGGGACATTTCAGAGCCGATAGAGCAGACGTGGTAATCCTATCATGAAAAAAAAAAAACACTGACATGCCCATGAAGGAGAGGGGAAGAGCAGATGAGAATTCAAAATCTTTAATCAATCTGTCTAGCTGTGGCTGAAGATTTAGGTCCCAGGCCCACTCTCTGTCCTCTGACACATACATGTCCAAGTACTGGAATCCCTTGCGAAAGACCTGAACGTCTCCAGTCCAAGCCACATCAGAGGGGCAGGACCTAATTGCATATATGGATGATTTTTCCGTATTGATCAAAGACTGGAGAAACTTCCAAAAATCCGTTGGATCTGGAGGACACGCGACCTGGACCACTGCAATTCATCTAAAAAATAGGACGCTGCCCACGTAGAGCGTCCCAGTGCCCAGTCTAATCCCTTCAACTGGGCATCAACCACTCTACCAGAGATTTTATGGCTAGGGCGAAGAGCAAAAGGCACAGCAGGCAACCCTCTTTGATGTATTTAATGCAGCGTGGCCCAAAGTTAATTTTTGTTAGCAGGGAGAATACATACTCTCACCCCACTGAGTTGAAGAACTTGTACAAGTCGACCACCACCATTGGTTGCATTTCTTGATGGCTGGGAAGCAATCTGGAAAGGGACAAGGTGTTCTGAACGCATCTAATATTGTGCCTTGTGACATGTTTGAGCATGAAGCCCAATTGGTCTGAATGGACCAATTATGACACCACTTAGGCGATTCATCAGGACTTTGGCCCAAATCTTCACATTGGTTTTTAGGATGCACAGTGGTCAGGTGGTTGCCCCGGCTTAGAGAGCACTATGATGTCTGCCATGCACACATCAGGTGGGAACGCTCCATCCTCCAGCTGTAACCACAATATGTCTAGAAGCTGCGTGACTGTTCGGATTTGTAGAATTCAGTTGGGAACCCATTTGAGTCTGAGGTCTTACCCGATTGTAGATGGGCTAGAGCCTCAACCATCTCCCCAACCATGACATCTGCCTGCAGGATCATTCCGCATCAATGTATGGAAGGGGAAGAGGCGATCTACCATGAAGGACTTCAGATCATGTTGTGAGGTGTGGCCTGGCTGTGTGTAGAGGGAACTGCAATGAGCTGCAAATCTAAGGGAAAAGGAGGGGATTTGCCCCATGTTTATTACCTTGCTCAATAAGAATATAGGATATTGTGGCTTGTGTCCTTGCTTTCGAGCAAAGGTGATGCAAGGTCTTTCTGGCTTTGTCATCCCACTGGTAGATGCGACTCTGGGCGGCCAGCCATACTGTCTGCACCTCATGTAAGGTTTGCTGAAGCACGGCCTGTGTGTAAAGTATGTGGAGGGCAGGATCTTGGGATGTGATGCATTGTGACTCCAACTTGAAGATGCATGTGTCAAGGCCAGATGTAGCTAAAGATCTGTCCCCTCAGAGTGGCCTAAAAAGCATCTCACAATGTCCCGGAGGAGACAAGGTATCCTGTGTTGGTCCAGAGGTAGTCTTCTATGGTGTTGTGGAGAAAGTCCCTGAAGTTAGGATTGCTCCTCAACAGGCATCAAATTGCCAGTCTGCGCCAGCTAAGTGCAACCCTTGCTGGAGAACAAGTTTAACGGGGGAATGATCTAGTACACCCCTTGCTAAGATGTGGGCATCCACCAAACTTGGAATCTCGGATCTGGACGGGAATAGTCCAGCCATGAGAACATCATATGTTCTTCGGAGGAGAAGGTGAAGCCCTTCTCCACTGGATTGAGGAAACACCAAGCGTTGGTCAGACACATGGTCACCAGAAACGTGGCAAGAGGGTCGGGTCCCTAGCAGCCTGGGGGCCACTGTGGATCAGTTTATCTATGGTTCCCCAATGCCGTTAAAGTCTCCCCCTAGCACCCAGTGTCCCACAGGAAGCTGCAGTAGAAAGTCACAACAGTTTTCAAGAAGTCCGCAGACAGCGGAGGTGGGATGTAAACATTGACCAAGGAGACGGCGTGACCCTGTAGAAGTCCAGGGACCTCGACATACTGACCTGAGTAAAGACTGAAAAAACACAAGCAAAAATGGTGCATTTTACAACATAAACTGGACATAAATTAACTAGAAAAGTCAATAATCACTGAAGGAAATATTACAATATTTTTGTGTTTTACCAGACAACTCTTGTGCTTCTCAGAGGTGTTGAGTTCATCCTCCCCAAGAAATGTTCAAAAGAATCATTGCAAAATTGTGGCTTTTTCAGACAAATATCCCAACTGTGATCTAAAGGGATCTATGTATTACAGCCAGGTAAAAGAAATCTTGCTATCCACTGTCACGTGACACCTCATAGCCCTACATTACACTAGTTTTGTGTAAAGCCTTAGTAAGTCTGACTTGTCACTAGTGCTTCAGTTCAGCCCCTGCAGGTTCTTGTGAGGCTCCCTGGAGAACCCTGTGTTCATTTTTGATGGGACACTGTTTTTGTACAATTCACTCTAATAATGCAGCCCACATACACGTACCTTGCTCTTTAGAGCATAATGTAAACCAGAAGACATGGGCTCTGATCCCAGCATTCGTATTCTGTAGCACTGTGTGATACTGAGCAAATTATATACTTCTCCAGCACTCTGTCTCTAATTTCTGCCTACACTGGGAGTTTCCCCAGTGGAGTTTCCCAATGCAATGAATTCAAAACCATGCGAATAACCTGGAAATGGCTCTTATTGGGTAAAGCACAGTGGTATCAAAGCACTGGAAATCATTATAATCTGCACGAAAGAATGAGAGAACTTAATATACATTGCACTATGTAAGCAGACTTTAGACAGCAATGTTGGTTCAAATAAAACTGCAAAACTTTTACTGGCAATGCTATCAGTCACATGGCTTGCACTGTTCCCAAAATGTGTGAATAACTTCCCAGGCACCTCTTGCATACCAGCAAGAGTGAAGCATGTTATTTATTAGCATCTAGTGTGTGTGGAGAGAGCTGTGTGCAGGGCCTGCCCTCAGACACACAAGGTGCATGTGTGGAAAGAGCAGTGCACAGGGGCTGCATTCACGAAGACATGGAGTGTGTGTGGTGCGCCGTGTGCAGGGGCTGCCTTCAGTTACTCATGGCGCGTGTGTGGAGAGAGCCGTGCTCAGGGGCTGAGTTCATGAACACGTGGTGGGTGTGTGTGTGAGCTGTCACCTGTGCAGGGGCTGCCTTCAGTCACACATGGTGCTTGTGCGGTTTATGTGTGCAGGGGCTGCCTTCAGTCACACATGGTCTGTGTGTGTGGTGTGCAATACGCAGGGGCTGCCTTCACGCACACATGGTATGTGTGTTGTGTACCGTGTGCAGGGGCTACCTTCAAACACACATCATCAGTGTGTGATGTGCCATGCCTAGGGGCTGCCTTCAGGCCCACATGGTCTGTGTGTGGTGCACCACGCTCAGGGGCTACCTTCAGACACACATGCTCCATGTGTGGTGCATCATGCACAGGGGCTACCTTTAAGCACACATGGTTTGTGTGTGGTGTGCAGAGTCTGCTTTCAGGCACACATGGTTTGTGTTTGATGCGCCATCTGCAGGGTCTGCCTTCAGTCACACATGGTCTGTGTGTGGCGTATAGAGTCTGCCTTCAATCACACATGCTACATGTGTGGTGCACAGTGTCTGCTTTCAGGCACACATGGTTTGTGTTTGATGCGCCATCTGCAGGGTCTGCCTTCAGTCACACATGGTCTGTGTGTGGCGTATAGAGTCTGCCTTCAATCACACATGCTACATGTGTGGTGCACAGTGTCTGCTTTCAGTCACACATGGTCTGTGTGCGGTGCGGTATGTGCAGGGGCTGTCTTCAGTCACATCTAGCGCGTGTGGAGTGCAAGGTCTGCCTTCCAACACACATGGTCTGCGTGTGGTGGACAGGGGCTGCCTTCAGGCACACATGGTCTTTGTGTGGTGTGCAGGGTCTGCCTTCCGACACACATGATCTGTATGTGACGTGCAAGGTCTGCCTTCAGACACACATGATCTGTGTATAGTGCACAGGGGCTGCCTTCAGACTCATATGGGGCGTGTGGCGCTCCCTGTGCAGGGTCTGCCTTCATTTGCACATGACCTGTGTGTGGAGAGACCCATGTGCAGGGTCTGCCTTCAGGCACACATGGTGGTCCTTGCACAGGGGCTGCCTTCAGGCACACATGGTGTGATGCACAGGGTCTGCCTTCAGGCACACATGGTCTGTATGTTGTGCACAGGATCTGACTTCATGGTCTGTGTGTGGGCCACATGGTCTGCCTTCAGACACACATGGTCTGTGTGTGGTGCGCTGGTGCTTCCTTCAGTCTCACATGGTGCATGTGTGGTGCGCTCTGTGCAGGGTCTGCCTTCAGTCGCACATAGTGTGTGTGTGTGGAGAGAGCCGTGCACAGGGCCTTCCTTCAGACACACAGTCTGTGTGTGGTGTGCAGGGTCTGCCTTCAGGCACAAATTGTGTGTGTGGTGCACCATGTGCAGGGCCTGCCTTCAGTCACACATGGTGAGTATGTGGTGCGCTGTGCGCAGGGTCTGCCTTCAGTCACTTATGGTCTGTGTCTGGTGCACAGAGTCTACCTTCAGTCACACATGGTATGCGTGTGGTGTGCAGTGTCTGCCTTCAGTGACACATGGTGTATGAGTGTGGTGTGCTGTGTACAGGGGCTGCCTTCAGAGACACATGGTCTGTGTCTGGTGCGTGTGTGGTGCTCCGTGTGCAGGGTCTGCCTTCAGTCACACATGGTCTGTGTGTGGTGTGCCATTTGCAGGGGCTGCCTTCAGTCTCACATGGTGAGTGTGTGGTGCACTGTGCGCAGGGTCTGCCTTCAGTCACTCATGGTCTGTGTCTGGTGCACAGAGTCTGCCTTCAGTGACACATGGCATGTGTTTGGTGTGCAGTGTCTGCCTTCAGTGACACGTGGTCTGTGTGTGGTGTGCTGTGCACAGGGGCTGCCTTCAGAGACATTGTCTGTGTGTGGTATGCCGGGCTGCGTTCAAAATCATATGTTCTGTGTGTGGTGTGCAGGGGCTGCCTTCAGACTCACATGGTCTGTGTGTGGTGCCCAGGGTCTGCTTTCTGACACACATGGTCTGTGTGTGGTGTGCAGGGCCTGCCTTCAGACACATATCGTCTGTGTGTGGTGCGCAGGGTCTGCCTTAAGACTCACATGGTCTGTGTGTGGTGTGCAGGGCCTGCCTTCAGACACATATGGTCTGTGTGTGGTGCGCAGGGTCTGCCTTAAGACTCACATGGTCTGTGTGTGGTGCAGAGGGGCTGCCTTCAGACTCACATGGTCTGTGTGTGGTGCACAGGGCCGGTCTTCAGACACACATGGTCTGTGTGTGGTGCTCAGACTTTGCCTTCCAACACACATGATATGTGTGTGGAGCACAGGGTCTGCCTCTGACACACATGATCTGTGTGTGACGCGCAGGGTCTGCCTTCAGGCACATATGGACTGTGTGGGGTGCAGGGTCTGCCTTCAGACTCACATGGTGCGTTTGTGGTGCACCATGTGCAGGGTCTGCCTTCAATGACACAAGGCCAGTGTGTGGAGAGGGCCATGCGCAGGGTCCTACTTCAGGCACGCATGGTGTGTGTGTGTTGTGCTGTGCACATGAGCTGCCTTCAGGCACACATGATGTGTGTGGTGCTCAGGGTCTGCTTTCAGTCACACATGGTCTATATGTATTGCACAGGGTCTGCTTTCAGACTCACATGGTGTATGTGTTGTGTTGTGCACCGTGCCCAGGGGCTACCTTCAAACACACATCATCAGTGAGTCTGAAGGCAGCAGATACTGCCTTCAGACTCACATGGTCTGTGTGTGGTGCGCAGTGTGCAGCGTCTGTCTTCAGTCGCACATGGTGTGTGTGGTGCTCCATGCACAGGGGCTGCCTTCAGACATACATGTTCTGTGTGTGATGTGCAGGGTCTGCATTCAGACTCACATGGTCAGTGTGTGATGCTCAGAGTCTGCCGTCAGACACATGGCCTGTACGTAGTGTGCAGGGGCTTCCCTTGGACTCACATGGGCTGTATCTGGTGCACAGGGTCTGGCTTCAGAGAAACATGGTCTGTACATGGTGTGCAGAGGTTGCTGTCAGACTCTTATGGTCTGTGTGTGGTGCACAGGGTCTGCCTTCAGACACACATGGTCTATATGTGGTGCACAGGGACTGCATTGAGACTCACATGGTCTGTGTGTGGTGCGTAGGGGCTGCCTTCAGTCACACATGGGGTGTGTGTGCGTGGTGTGCCCTTTGCAGAGTCAGCCTTCAGTCACACATGGTGCATGTGTTGAGAGAGTCGTGTGCAGGAGCTGCCACCAAACTCACATGGAACATGTGTTGAGAGAGCTGCGCAGAGGGTCTGCCTTCAGGCACACATGGTCTGTGTGTTGAGAGATCCCTGTGAGGGGTCTGCCTTCAGACTCACATGGTGTGTGTGTGTGGTGCACAGGGTCTGCCTTCAGTCACACATGGGCATGTGGTGCACCCTGTGAAGGGCGTCCCTTCAGGCACACATGGTGTGTGTGTGTGGTGCATGTGTGCAGGGGCTGCCTTAAGGTACACATGGTGAGTGTGTGGTGCGCCCTGTGCAGGATTTGCCTTCAGGCACACATGGCCTGTGTGTGGAGAGAGCCCTGTGTATGGGGCTTCCTTCAGGCACACATGGCCTGTGTGTGGAGAGAGCCCTATGTATGGGGCTTCCTTCAGGCACACACAGTCTGTGTGTGGTGCACCCTGTGCAGGGTCTGCCTTAAGGCATATATGGTGTGTGTGCGGTGCACCGTGTGCAGGTGCTGCCTTCTGTCACACGTGATCCGTGTGTGGTGCGCCATGCGCAGGGGCTGCCTTCAGACACACATGGTCCATGTACGGTACGCTGTGCGCAAGGGCTGCCTTAAGGCTCACATGGTGTGTGTTTGGTGCGCTGTGCACAGGGCCTGCCTTAAGACACACATGGCCTGTGTGTGGTGCACCATGCACAGGGTCTGCCTTCAGACACACACGGTCTATATGTGGTGTGCAGGGGCTGCCTTCAGACACACACGGTGTGTGTGTGAGGCTGGGGGGTCTGCAGGGTCTGCCTTCAGCCACACATGGTGAGTGTTTGGTGCACTGTGTCTAGGGGCTGCCTTAAGTCACACATGGTCTGTGTGTGGTGCGCAGGTTCTGCCTTTAGTGACACATGATCTGTGTGTGGTGTGCCCTGTGCAAGGTCTGCCTTCAGGCACACATTGTGTGTGTGTGTGGTGTGCAGGGTCTGCCTTCAGTCACACATGGGCGTGTGGTGCACCCTGTGCAGGGCGTCCCTTCAGGCACACATGGTGTGTGTGTGTGGTGCATGTGTGCAGGGGCTGTCTTAAGGTACACATGGTGAGTGTGTGGTGCACCCTGTGCAGGATTTGCCTTCAGGCACACATGGCCTGTGTGTGGCGAGAGCCCTGTGTATGGGGCTTCCTTCAGGCACACAGTCTGTGTGTGGTGCACCCTGTGCAGGGTCTGCCTTAAGGCATATATGGTGTGTGTGTGTGGTGCGCCGTGTGCAGGTGCTGCCTTTTGTCACACGTGATCCGTGTGTGGTGCGCCATGCGCAGGGGCTGCCTTCAGACACACATGGTCCATGTGCGGTACGCTGTGTGCAGGGGCTGCCTTCAGACACACAAGGTGTGTGTTTGGTGCGCTGTGCACAGGGCCTGCCTTAAGACACACATGGCCTGTGTGTGGTGCACCATGCACAGGGTCTGCCTTCAGACACACACGGTCTATATGTGGTGTGCAGGGTCTGCCTTCAGCCACACATGGTGAGTGTTTGGTGCACTGTGTCTAGGGGCTGCCTTAAGTCACACATTGTCTGTGTGTGATGCGCAGGTTCTGCCTTTAGTGACACATGATCTGTGTGTGGTGTGCCCTGTGCAAAGTCTGCCTTCAGGCACACATTGTGTGTGTGTGGTGTGCAGGGTCTGCCTTCAGTCACACATGGGCGTGTGGTGCACCCTGTGCAGGGCGTCCCTTCAGGCACACATGCTGTGCGTGTGGTGCATGTGTGCAGGGGCTGCCTTAAGGTACACATGGTGAGTGTGTGGTGCGCCCTGTGCAGGATTTGCCTTCAGGCCCACACGGGCCTGTGTGTGGAGACGGGCCTGTGTGTGGAGACAGCCCTGTGTATGGGGCTTCCTTCAGGCACACACAGTCCGTGTGTGGTGCACCCTGTGCAGGGTCTGCCTTAAGGCATACATGGCGTGTGTGTGGTGCGCCGTGCGCAGGGGCTGGCTTAAGGGACACATGCAGAGCCAAGTGTTTCTTACCTGTACAAGCCAAGGCGAGAAGGAAGAAGGCTGCAGCCCCCAGGGCACCCCCCGAGTGTCTCCTGGCCACCATGTTTCCAGACTCCGCAACTACCACACTGGGCAGTAAACAAGCCCCCCGGGCAGCCTCCCACAGGGTGAATGATTGACAGAGGTTGGCTTTGTTTCTGAGAAGTTTGACAAGCCGGGGAGGTCGATGAACCTGGTCCGTGCGTGCCCGGGGGGAGAGGGTGGCTGGTCAGTAATGCCCCTCACTCCATCCCCCTCTCTGGCTCATCCGCTGTAGAACATGATGTGAAGCAAACTTCAGCCAGGTAACTAGCGCCCTGAAACCCGGGCGTGTGGGCGTGTGGGCGCTGGGCTGTGAAGAACGGCGGTCCACTGGCCCACGACAATAGCCAGGGCTACCAAGACTTCCATCAATCATACCTGGCGGCCATCAGGACCACTGCTTCCGGCCCCGGACCACTGACTTCCAAAGGCCCAGGACTACAAGGCGCAGAGCGCCCCAGTCATCCATTTCTATGTGTAAGTCGCTTATCCAGTCCAGGTTTTTATACTCGCTTTGCATCGTAGTCCTGTTCCCATCATAAAATCAGGACTACAAGCCTAGAATGTAAACCAAAAAGCCTGGCCTGGATGCGCCTCTTGTGCATGGACCTGGGAAACTTTAGAACTCTGCTGCTATCAGGCGTGTCTACGCAAAGGAGACAAACCAAAACTTCATCTCCCAGAATGCAATTTGTTGCCACACAAAACGCTGGTCCTGCGGTATGATTGATGATAGGTGCATTCCATTCCAGCGGTGTTTGCTTCTTTTTGCTATTCGAGACAGGGCATATCAAACCTGTATCACCCATATGCACATCTGTGTCCCAAACTACCAAATGGCCCCAGCCAGTTCTACTTATCCAAAAATACTCTGCATTGTGGGATTTGTAGTTTGTTGGTTCGGGTTGAAAACTCGCAGGATGTTCAGTACAACGAAGAGTGACTAAAAGTGTCACACATGACAATCCACACAATTCAAACTGCTTTGCATCCAAAGACTGCCCTCTGATTCAGTTGACGTCGCTGAGCATGCTGGGATTTGTAGTTTCACAGTTTTCATTGCACTGCAAGTATCGACAGGCCCCAGCCTTGGCCAGATAACGAGGGCTGCCTAAAAGCCATGCTCCGGCAGGGGGCAGTGCGCAGCCATCACCCCATCGCACTCACATGGAGGACAGAATGACAGTCAAGGTGCCAAGGTCGCCTCATGTCACCTGCACACTGTTAGGCAACACTCGTTCTTTGTTAGCCAACAACACTTTGCATTCGGAAACTTTGGTTTGCTTTTTGCCACAAGATATATATAGATGTGAAAATTCCATAGTGGACGCCGGTGTTGCACAAGAAGCCAGGACCTCTTTAAGGTGCCACAGATCACACGGCTCCACTCGGCAGGTTTAAATTATCCCAGTTTGGCAGCCGGATGAGAATTCTTCCAGCAGCAAAGGTTGGTGAGCAAGCAAAGTTGACACTGTCTGATATGAAAATATTCACACGAGTTTCACAGGGAGTTTCTTGCACTAAAAACCTGTGTAGATTGCTCCTGTTAAAAGCAGGAATAAATGCATTTTAGAGGTGTGGACGAGGAGGGCGCACTCCTTGAGCTGATGTGAGGGTGAGAGGTGAGCAAGGGCCAGATGTATCGAAAAAATTTTGATGATCGCAAAAATGCATTTTGGTATGTAACAAGTCCAATTTGCGATTCAGTAACTTGTTACCGAATCGCAAATTGCATATGCGACTACGTATCGATTCGGTATTCGGAAGGGGCGTGTCAAGGGCGTCCCTTCCTAATACCAAATCGCAGAGGTGTGTATGATTGTTTTGTGACCGTGAATGCAGTCGCAAAACAAGCGCAGTTACCACCAATTTCAAATTGTTGGTAACCCATTCGCAAAGAGGGAGGGCTCCCCAAGGGCCCCCTTCCCCTTTGTGAATGCATGAAAAACGCTTTTTAACGAGCAGGCGGTGGTCCCACCGACCGCTGCCTACTCTTAAAAAATGAAAAGAAAACTTTTAATTTTTAATTTTTAAACGCATCCCGTTTCCTTTAAGGGAAACGGGCTGCATTTAAAAAAAAAAAAGATTGCTTTATTGAAAAGCAATCACAGACATGGTGGTCTGCTGAGCCTAGAAGGCCACCATCCCTGTGATTGTAGCCATTCACAATGGCTCGCAAATTGCGACCTATGTCATGAATATTAATGAGGTAGGTCCATTTGCGAGCCCTTGTGAATCGCAGTATGAAACTCCTGGAGTTTCATACATTCCAATAGCGATTACTTATTTGTGATTCGCTAAAAATGGCAATTAGGTAATCGCTATTGTGAAGAATTATACATCTGGCCCCAAATCACTTATGGCCAAATGTACAAATATTTGGATTTGCGATTTCCTAATTGTGATTCCATGGGAATCGCAATTCCAAATGTAAGAAACTCCACTGAGTTTCTTTTGCGATTTTCGGTGGGTCGCATATAGACCTGCCTCATTAATATTAAAACAGGCTGCATTTAAAAAGAAAGTAAATTAAACGTTTCAGTTTAATTTTTTAAGAGTAGGCAGTGGTCCGTGGGACCACTCCTGCTCTTCAAAAACATTTCCGCATGCATTCACAGGGGAAGGGGTGCACACCCCTATTTAGCTCAAAAGCATCCGGCCAGTCCCCATTTGTCCCCACCCTCACATTAGCATCAGTTCCTAAGTGGAGGAACCGAAGCAACTCCACGATATGAGGATCCACGCCCAGCTGGTTTAACCTCTCCCACAGCTCAGCCTGATTTACCTTATCAAAGGCACAGCAGAGGTCCATAAAAGCAACATAGAGGGTGCCTTTCCTGGCGTGTGTGTATTTCCCAATCACCATCAACAGGTTTAGACACTGTTCCCGGGTACCAAGCCCTTCCCTGAAGCCGTACTGAACCCGGCTCAGAATTTCATTATCAGCCATCCAAGCCTCAATGCGCCTTAAAATAATCAGGCCCAAGAAGGGAAATAGGCCGATAAGTCTTGGGATCGTTCCGTTCCCCCTTTTTGAACACAGGGATGATACAAGCCGATCTCCAAGTGGCGGGAATTCCCACACTAACGGCTGCATTGAGAACATTCAACAGGATGGGCGCCCATAACTGGGGACAGGATTTATAGAGATCCGTGGGAATCGAATCCGGGCCCGGAGCTTTACTGCTAGCGCTACCATGGAGCGTCTCCACGGAGTGTGAACCTAATAGCTAAGTTGGGGGACACCTCAAACTGTCTCTCCCAATTATTTCTTAAAGGGCTCCCCTGAAAAATTCTACAAAAATGATTCTCCCAGACCTCAGGGGCAATATTACAGCCCAGGCCCTCTGATGTTTCAGATTCAAGGAGACCCCTATTTACAACCTTCCAAAACAGACCAGGATTCTTGAGCTCTACTGCACGTTCCAATGTCTCCCAGGCTAGTTCCTTGAGTTTTAACTTTCTAGCCCTCAGAGCACTTTTATACTTAACACTCACATCTCTAACACGATCCACATCTCACGGGTGGTCTTTAAGGGCCCTCTTCAAGGTTTTCTTAGCATCGTAGCAGGCCTTACTGAACCAACCACCCATATGCTTACAGGGGGGCTGAATGGGTGAGAGCAGACAGTCTTTAAAGGCTTCGTTCACTCTAAGCGTCGCAGTCATTACTTCCTTTGGACTAGCGGTCTCTGCCAGAAGTATAGAAGTATACCCGTGATCAAATTTCAGTTGTCACCCACCACCCTTACTACTATTTGCTGGATAGTCTTCCACAACTAGGTCTGATTTCTTCCCTCGCACATGTTGATAAAACAATTGGTGGGGCCAGCACAGATTCAACACAAGAGCCCTGTGCCCCTGGATTTACAAAGTTAGCCGGTTGCTCTGTTACTCTCTCCAATTCTCTAGGAGCACCCTCATGCAGAAACACCCCCTCACTTGGTTGGTTAAAACAGCTGGGGGCCAAGGGTCCACCTGTGAGTTGGGTAAGTCTCTCCAACTCACACAGCCGGGAGACTGCTTTTTCAATGGCCAATAGTTTCACAAAAACTGGAGTCAAGCTGGCCTCAACCATCTCCTTGAATTTCATCAGTAACTTGTTTAGACCACATCCCGAGGGCTGGCAGGAATCAATGCCATCCGTCAGGCCAAAGAACTTTCGAAAAGGGACGGTTTCGCTTTATTCTCTGCTTTCTTCAATGCCTTTTTCTTTCTCGGGGGGGGGCTACAGTTATCCAAGGGACTAGCCGGGGGGGAGACCATCAGGAGCCTCTTACTTTTCCTCGAAGGCCCTGGCCCACCATGAGCCCCTATTTCTGCGGGTAGGGGGGTTTCAGGAGCAACACATTGCTCTCTCCCAGAATAAACCACCTCATCTTCCAGGACCCCGCGGCATCATTTACTGCAGAAACTTGGCACCAATCATCCATCTCCAAGGAAAGCCTCCTCTCCGCCAGATCAATCTCCTTGGTCACAACCCCAACAGCTCTGGCGAGAAAGGAATCCAGTGTAGTATTTGAGCTTCCCTGCCCTCCACCACCAGTTAGGACTCCAGATTGCTGACCCCTTTTTCTACCCATCCTCATAAAACACAAGAGATGCCTTTTAACAGGACGTGTCAGCAGCAGTCACAAGTAAAAAAAAATAATAATAGTTTTTTAAAAGTTTTTTTTATTGCCTCTGGAGGGAGCTTAAAGGCACTAAAGAATACTCACATTCACCCTCCACACAGGAATAAGGGGGGTGGCCCAGCCTGGCCTCTGTCGGTCGATGAAGGGCGAAGGATGGGCCCGCCGTTGGCCCCGGCGCAGCCCGGGCAAAGCCCGGGTACGCCCTGCACGCGTCCCTTGCGGCGATTTTGTGCCTCGCGCTATGTAGCGCTCACTGGGGCTGGCTCCGCCCCTGCCTCCTCTCCTTTCTGGGACACGGAGTCCCTAGATTCCCAGCTGGTGAGTGCTCGCGCGTATTAATGAGGTAGGTCGCAATTTGTGACCCACCGGGAATTGCAAAAATCGCAGGGATGTTGGCCTGTTGCGGTCAGCAAACCATCATGTCTGTGATTGCTTTTAAATAAAGCAATCTTTATTTTTAAACGCAGACCGTTTTCCTTAAAGGAAAACAGGCTGCGTTTAAAAAGAATGTAAATTAAACGTTTCAGTTTAATTTTTTAAGAGTAGGCAGTGGTCTGTGGGACCACTCCTGCTCTTCAAAAACATTTCCATATACATTCACAGGGGAAGGGGTCCCTTGGGGACCCTTTCTCCTTTGTGAATGGGTTACCACCAATTTGAAATTGGTGCTAACTGTGATTGTTTTGCAACTGCATTCACGGTCACATAACAATCATACATACCTCTGCGATTCGGTATTAGGAAGGGATGCCCTTGACACGCCCCTTCCGAATACCGAATCGCAAACCCCAAATTGCAATTCCGTAACAAGTTACTGAATCGCAGTTTGGGCTTTGTACATCCCGAAAAGCATTTTTCAAGCCACAAAACGAAAATGCTTTGAACCCTTAATCTCCCCGTGCCTACAATTCAGCGCCTTGAGACTCTCACTGGTTATTTTCTGCTGCACTTTACATATCCTGAATGTATTCATTAACACGTTTCTCCACGTGGAACATGCTTTGGAGAATGTTTTGACTGTGGAAAAGGACGAAAAAGAACTTTGTAAGTGCAATTCTCTTTGGCTACAATTTAAAGACACTTAAATGGTTTTTGGGTTCGTCTTCGTGTCTGCCTGGACCCCGAGGTGAAGATATTCAGCACCAGTTCTGTTCTGCATTTGGTTGGATTACTAGAAACCTCGGAGTTACCTTGTAGGTGGGTGTAAGGGAGTGTGGAAGGGTCAGTTGTACAAAGTTGTTTCTGATCACTAAATAGAGATTTTTTGTGATTCTCTATTTGGTCATTGAAAACATCAAAGTTGAAATATGTTTTTTACACACTGTGTTTCCCCGTGGGGGGCAAATAGGTAGGTCTCTGCGACCCATTGGGAATTGCAAAATCACAGGGATGGTTGCCTGCTGGGGTCAGCAAACCTCCCCGTCTGTGATATCTTTTGAATAAAGCCATTCTTTTTTTTTTTTTTTTAATGGAGCCCGTTCTTCTTAAAGGAAAACGGATGCGTTTAAAAAAGACAAATTAAAAGTTTCCTTTCATTGTTTTAGAGTAGGCAACGGTTCCTTGGACCACAGCCCGCTCTTAAAAAATGTTTTCACCAACATTCACAAAGCAGAATGGGGGTCAATAGCCATAGGATAGCAGCCCACTGCCTTTGAGGGACATCCTGTGCAGCACAGGCCCTCTCAAGTGCAGCAAACCACTTGTTAATGTCATCCCCCTCCTTATAAGGGGGAACTATCTTGTGCAGATTCCTGGAATCATGCTCTCTTGCAGGATGACTATGGGGAATACTGCTGCTGCCACCATGGGTTTCTAAACCCAATTTCTGTCTTTCCTTCTCTACTTCTAAGGATTGCCTATCTAAATCCAGCTGTTGCTGCTTAAGCTTCAGTCTGGATTGCTCCACTCTCAATCTATTGAGCTCCCTTTCTAACATTCTGTCATCAGGGTGGGTGGGAGGGACATTCCTAGAAACAGAAGTATGGTGAGAATGGACAGAAGGAGACCTGTTCCTAACAGATGGCATCCTAACAGCTTGGTTAACAGAAACATCACTTCTACTGTGGTGAGAAGAAATACTCTTGCTATGATGTGAGGCCACACTATCAGTATGGTGTGACCCTACTTCAGTACCAACTATGCTAGGCTGTCTGATAGGAGGCAGGCTAGGAAGTTTCTTTCCTGAATCTTTTTCTAGGGGAGTCCCTGGATCAGATTGGGAACCATTAGCTACTTTTTCAACAGAAGGGGCACCTTTTGCCTTATCTTGTTCAACAAGCATGTTAACCAACAGTTCTCTGGGGGGATTCTTACCTACACTCAAACCTCTTTCTATGCAGAGACTCCTTGCTCCTTTCCAGCTAAGGTGATCATAAGCAAGTTTGGACAGATCAACAGTTTGGCCTGTACCAGACATTTTAGAAAGTGTTTAAGTGACAGAAAAATTGAGAAAAAAGTTTTCAGAACTTTTTGAAAGACAGAAAATGTTTTTAAAAACTTTTTAGAAACATTTAGAAAGTTTAGAGGTACTTTTCAGCACTTTAGAAAAGAAGTGAAAAGAGGAAATGCAAAACTTTTTGGTTAGGTGTACATACACTGAACTTGTTTTGTATATTTTTCTCTTATGAAAAGTACAGTGACAAAAGTGGTAAGTAGTTGCAAAGTACTTATCCCACCGCTGCACAACCAATGTAGGAGGCTGGACTGGCTTGTAGTGAGTACCAAAGGGGTACTTACACCTTGCACCAGGCCCAGGTATCCCTTATTAGTGTATAGGGTGTCTAGCAGCTTAGGCTGATAGATAATGGTAGCTTAGCAGAGCAGCTTAGGCTGAACTAGGAGACGAGTGAAGCTCCTACAGTACCACTAGTGTCACTTGCACAATATCATAAGAAAACACAATACACAGATATACTAAAAGTAAAGGTACTTTATTTTTATGACAATATGCCAAAGTATCTCAGTGAGTACCCTCAGTATGAGGATAGCAAATATACACAAGATATATGTACACAATACCAAAAATATGCAGTATAGTCTTAGAAAACAGTGCAAGCAATGTATAGTTACAATAGGATGCAATGGGGACACATAGGGATAGGGGCAACACAAACCATATACTCCAAAAGTGGAATGCGAACCACGAATGGACCCCAAACCTATGTGACCTTGTAGAGGGTCGCTGGGACTATTAGAAAATAGTAAGGGTTAGAAAAATAGCCCACAATACCCTGTAAAGTGAGTGCAAAGTGCACTAAAGTTCCCCAAAGAGCACAGAAGTCGTGATAGGGGAATTCTGCAGGAAAGACACAAACCAGCAATGCAACAACAATGGATTTCCAAACGAGGGTACCTGTGGAACAAGGGAACCAAGTCCAAAAGTCACAAGCAAGTCGGAGATGGGCAGATGCCCAGGAAATGCCAATGGTGGGTGCAAAGAAGCTGCTACTGGGCAGTAGAAGCTGAGGTTTCTGCAGGAACAACAAGGGCTAGAGACTTCCCCTTTAGAGGATGGATCCCCCATGCCATGGAGAGTTGTGCAGAAGTGTTGTTCTGTGGAAATACAGCCAACAAGCCTTGCTAGCTGCAAATCATGCAGTAAAGGTTTTTGCGTGCTGCTGTGGCCCAGGAGGGACCAGGATGTCGCCAATTGCATCTGGGGACAGAGGGGGCGTCAAGCAAGACAAGGAGCCCTCTCAGAAGCAGGCAGCACACGCAGAAGTGCCGGAACAGGCACTTCAAAGAAGAGTGAAACGGTGCTCACCCGAAGTTGCACAAAGGAGTCTCACGCCGCCGGAGGACAACTTAGAAAGTCGTGCAATGCAGGTTAGAGTGCCGTGGACCCAGGCTTGGCTGTGCACAAAGGATTTCTGCCGGAAGTGCACAGAGGCCGGAGTAGCTGCAAAAGACGCAGTTCCCAGCAATGCAGTCTGGCGTGGGGAGGCAAGGACTTACCTCCACCAAACTTGGACTGAAGAGTCACTGGACTGTGGGAGTCACTTGGACAGAGTTGCTGGAATCAAGGGACCTCGCTCGTCGTGCTGAGAGGAGACCCAGAGTACCGGTAATGCAGTTCTTTGGTGCCTGCGGTTGCAGGGGGAAGATTCCGTCGACCCACGGGAGATTTCTTCAGAGCTTCTAGTGCAGAGAGGAGGCAGACTACCCCCACAGCATGCACCACCAGGAAAACAGTCGAGAAGGCGGCAGGATCAGCGTTACAGAGTTGCAGTAGTCGTCTTTGCTACTTTGTTGCAGTTTTGCAGGCTTCCAGCGCGTTCAGCAGTCGATTCCTTGGCAGAAGGTGAAGAGAGAGATGCAGAGGAACTCTGATGAGCTCTTGCATTCGTTATCTAAGGAATTCCCCAAAGCAGAGACCCTAAATAGCCAGAAAAGAGGGTTTGGCTACTTAGGAGAGAGGATAGGCTAGCAACACCTGAAGGAGCCTATCAGAAGGAGTCTCTGATGTCACCTGCTGGCCCTGGCCACTCAGAGCAGTCCAGTGTGCCAGCAGCACCTCTGTTTCCAAGATGGCAGAGGTCTGGAGCACACTGGAGGAGCTCTGGACACCTCCCAGGGGAGGTGCAGGTCAGGGGAGTGGTCACTCCCCTTTCCTTTGTCCAGTTTCGCGCCAGAGCAGGGCTAAGGGGTCCCTGAACCGGTGTAGACTGGCTTATGCAGAAATGGGCACCATCTGTGCCCATGAAAGCATTTCCAGAGGCTGGGGGAGGCTACTCCTCCCCTGCCTTCACACCTTTTTCCAAAGGGAGAGGGTGTAACACCCTCTCTCTGAGGAAGTCCTTTGTTCTGCCTTCCTGGGCCAAGCCAGGAGGGCAGAAACCTGTCTGAGGGGTTGGCAGCAGCTGCAGTGAAACCCCTGAAAAGGCAGTTTGGCAGTACCCGGGTCTGAGCTACAGACCCGTGGGATCATGGGATTGTACCAACAATGCCAGGATGGCATAGAGGGGGGGAATTTGCCCTGAACGATGTGGGGGCACCTTGGCTAGTGCCAGGGTGCCCACACACTAGGTAACTTAGCACCCAACCTTTACCAGGTAAAGGGTAGACATATAGGTGACTTGTAAGTTACCTAAGTGCAGTGGTAAATGGCTGTGAAATAACGTGGACGTTATTGCACTCAGGCTGCAGTGGCAGGCCTGTGTAAGAATTGTCAGAGCTCCCTATGGGTGGCAAAAGGAATGCTGCAGCCCATAGGGATCTCCTGGAACCCCAATACCCTGGGTACCTCAGTACCATATACTAGGGAATTATAAGGGTGTTCCAGTATGCCAATGTGAATTGGTAAAATTGGTCACTAGCCTGTTAGTGACAATTTGGAAAGAAATGAGAGAGCATAACCACTGAGGTTCTGGATAGCAGAGCCTCAGTGAGACAGTTAGTCATATAAACAGGTAACACAGTGTAGGAAAGTACCATCTTGCCTGGCATGTTACCCCCATTTTTCACTGTATATATGTTGTTTTAGTTGTATGTGTCACTGGGACCCTGGTAACCCAGGGCCCCAGTGCTCATAAGTGTGCCTGAATCTGTTACCTGTGTAGTGACTAACTGTCTCACTGAGGCTCTGCTAATCAGAACCTCAGTGGTTATGCTCTCTCATTTCTTTCCAAATTGTCACTGACAGGCTAGTGACCATTTTTACCAATTTACATTGGCTTACTGGAACACCCTTATAATTCCCTAGTATATGGTACTGAGGTACCCAGGGTATTGGGGTTCCAGGAGATCCCTATGGGCTGCAGCATTTCTTTTGCCACCCATAAGGAGCTCTGACAATTCTTACACAGGCCTGCCACTGCAGCCTGAGTGAAATAACGTCCACGTTATTTCACAGCCATTTTACACTGCACTTAAGTAACTTATAAGTCACCTATATGTCTAACCTTTACCTGGTAAAGGTTAGGTGCAAAGTTACTTAGTGTGAGGGCACCCTGGCACTAGCCAAGGTGCCCCCACATTGTTTAGAGCCAATTCACTGAACTTTGTGAGTGCGGGGACACCATTACACGCGTGCACTACATATAGGTCACTACCTATATGTAGCTTCACCATGGTAACTCCGAATATGGCCATGTAACATGTCTATGATCATGGAATTGCCCACTCTATGCCATCCTGGCATTGTTGGTACAATTCCATGATCCCAGTGGTCTGTAGCACAGACCCTGGTACTGCCAGACTGCCCTTCCTGGGGTTTCACTGCAGCTGCTGCTGCTGCCAACCCCTCAGACAGGCAGCTGCCCTCCTGGGGTCCAGCCAGGCCTGGCCCAGGATGGCAGAACAAAGAACTTCCTCTGAGAGAGGGTGTGACACCCTCTCCCTTTGGAAAATGGTGTGAAGGCAGGGGAGGAGTAGCCTCCCCCAGCCTCTGGAAATGCTTTGTTGGGCACAGATGTGCCCAATTCTGCATAAGCCAGTCTACACCGGTTCAGGGACCCCTTAGCCCCTGCTCTGGCGCGAAACTGGACAAAGGAAAGGGGAGTGACCACTCCCCTGACCTGCACCTCCCCTGGGAGGTGTCCAGAGCTCCTCCAGTGTGCTCCAGACCTCTGCCATCTTGGAAACAGAGGTGCTGCTGGCACACTGGACTGCTCTGAGTGGCCAGTGCCACCAGGTGACGTCAGAGACTCCTGCTGATAGGCTCCTTCAGGTGTTAGTAGCCTTTCCTCTCTCCTAGGTAGCCAAACCCTCTTTTCTGGTTATTTAGGGTCTCTGTCTCTGGGGAAACTTTAGATAACGAATGCATGAGCTCAGCCGAGTTCCTCTGCATCTCCCTCTTCACCTTCTGATAAGGAATCGACCGCTGACCGCGCTGGAAGCCTGCAAACCTGCAACATAGTAGCAAAGACGACTACTGCAACTCTGTAACGCTGATCCTGCCGCCTTCTCGACTGTTTTCCTGCTGTGCATGCTGTGGGGGTAGTCTGCCTCCTCTCTGCACCAGAAGCTCCGAAGAAATCTCCCGTGGGTCAACGGAATCTTCCCCCTGCAACCGCAGGCACCAAAAAGCTGCATTTCCGGTCCCTTGGGTCTCCTCTCAGCACGACGAGCGAGGTCCCTCGAATCCAGCGTCACTGTCCAAGTGACCCCCACAGTCCAGTGACTCTTCAGCCCAAGTTTGGTGGAGGTAAGTCCTTGCCTCACCTCGCTGGGCTGCATTGCTGGGAACCGCGACTTTGCAGCTACTCCGGCCCCTGTGCACTTCCGGCAGAAATCCTTTGTGCACAGCCAAGCCTGGGTCCACGGCACTCTAACCTGCATTGCACGACTTTCTAAGTTGGTCTCCGGCGACGTGGGACTCCTTTGTGCAACTTCGGCGAGCACCGTTTCACGCATCTTTGTAGTGCCTGTTTCTGGCACTTCTCCGGGTTCTATTGGCTTCAGTGAGGGCTCTTTGTCTTGCTCGACGTCCTCTCTCTCTGCAGGTCCAATTTGCGACCTCCTGGTCCCTCCTGGGCCCCAGCAGCGTCCAAAAACGCCAAACACATGATTTGCGTGTAGCAAGGCTTGTTGGCGTCCTTCCGGCGGGAAAACACTTCTGCACGACTCTCCAAGGCGAGAGGGATCCGTCCACCAAAGGGGAAGTCTCTAGCCCTTTTCGTTCCTGCAGAAACCTCAGCTTCTTCTGTCCAGTCGAAGCTTCTTTGCACCCGCAGCTGGCATTTCCTGGGCATCTGCCCATCTCCGACTTGCTTGTGACTTTTGGACTTGGTCCCCTTGTTCCACAGGTACCCTAGATTGGAAATCCACAGTTGTTGCATTGCTGGTTTGTGTCTTTCCTGCATTATTCCTCTAACACGACTATTCTGTCCTTAGGGGAACTTTAGTGCACTTTGCACTCACTTTTCAGGGTCTTGGGGAGGGTTATTTTGCTAACTCTCACTATTTTCTAATAGTCCCAGCGACCCTCTACAAGGTCACATAGGTTTGGGGTCCATTCGTGGTTCGCATTCCACTTCTGGAGTATATGGTTTGTTTTGCCCCTATCCCTATGTTTCCCCATTGCATCCTATTGTAACTATACATTGTTTGCACTGTTTTCTAAGACTATACTGCATATTTTTGCTATTGTGTATATATATCTTGTGTATATTTCCTATCCTCTCACTGAGGGTACACTCTAAGATACTTTGGCATATTGTCATAAAAATAAAGTACCTTTATTTTTAGTATAACTGTGTATTGTGTTTTCTTATGATATTGTGCATATGACACTAAGTGGTACTGTAGTAACTTCACAAGTCTCCTAGTTCAGCCTAAGCTGCTCTGCTAAGCTACCATTATCTATCAGCCTAAGCTGCTAGACACCCTATACACTAATAAGGGATAACTGGGCCTGGTGCAAGGTGCAAGTACCCCTTGGTACTCACTACAAGCCAGTCCAGCCTCCTACATTGGTTGTGCAGTGGTGGGATAAGTGCTTGAGACTACTTACCACTCTTGTCATTGTACTTTTCATAAGAGAAAAATATACAAAACAACGTCAGTGTATATACACATAGCCAAAAAGTTTTGCATTTCCTCTTTTCACTCTTTTCTAAGTGCTGAAAAGTACTTCTAAAACTTTCAAAAAGTTCTTAAAAGTTTAAAAAGTTTTTTCTGTCTTTCCAAAAAGTTCTGAAAACTTTTTTCTCTTTTTCTATCACTTTAACTCTCTCTAAAAAATGTCTGGCACAGGCAAAAATGTTGAACTGTCCAAACTTGCATATGATCACCTTAGCTGGAAAGGAGCAAGGAGTCTCTGCATAGAGAGAGGTTTGAGTGTAGGGAAGAATCCTTCCTTAGAACTGTTAATTAATATGCTTAGAGTACAGGATAAGGCCATAAGTGCCCAATCTGGTGAAAAAGTAGCTAATGGTTCTCAATCTGATCCAGGGACTCCCCCAGGAAAAGGTTCAGGAAAGAAACTTCTCAGCCTGCCCATTACTAGACAGTCTAGCATAGTTGGTACAGAGGTTGAATCACACCATACTGATGGTGTGCTCTCACATTATACTGGTAGCCAAGCTGTTAGGGTGCCCTCTGTAAGGGACAGGTCTCCTTCTGTTCATTCCCATCATACCTCTGTATCTAGAAATGTCCCTCCCACCCACCCTGATGACAGATTGTTAGAAAGGGAGCTCAATAGATTGAGAGTGGAACAAACCAGACTGAAGCTCAAGAAGCAACAGCTGGATTTGGATAGACAGTCTTTAGAATTAGAGAAGGAAAGACAGAAGTTGGGTTTAGATACCCATGGTGGCAGCAGCAGTATTCCCCATAGTCATCCTGCAAAAGAGCATGATTCCAGGAATCTGCACAAGATAGTTCCCCCTTATAAGGAGGGGGATGACATTAACAAGTGGTTTGCTGCACTTGAGAGGGCCTGTGCTGTACAGGATGTCCCTCAAAAGCAGTGGGCTGCTATCCTATGGCTATCATTTAGTGGAAAAGGTAGGGATAGGCTCCTTACTGTAAAGGAAAATGATGCTAATAATTTCCAAGTTCTTAAGAATGCACTCCTGGATGGTTATGGCTTAACCACTGAACAGTACAGGATAAAGTTCAGAGAGACCAAAAAGGAGTCTTTACAAGACTGGGTTGATTTCATTGACCAGGCAGTGAAGGCCTTGGAGGGGTGGTTACATGGCAGTAAAGTTACTGATTATGACAGCCTGTATAACTTAATCCTGAGAGAGCATATTCCTAATAATTGTGTGTCTGATTTGTTGCACCAGTACTTGGTGGACTCTGATCTGACCTCTCCCCAAGAATTGGGAAAGAAGGCAGACAAATGGGTCAGAACAAGAGTGAACAGAAAAGTTCATACAGGGGGAGACAAAGATGGCAACAAAAAGAAGGATGGTAAGTCTTCTGACAAGGGTGGGGACAAATCTAAAAATGAGTCTTCATCAGGCCCACAAAAACACTCTGGTGGGGGTGGTGGGTCCAAATCCTCCTTTAATCAGAACAAGGAAAAGAAACCATGGTGCTATTTATGTAAAATAAAAGGCCATTGGACAACAGATCCCAGTTGTCCAAAGAAAGGCACCACAGCTCCTACCACTACAACCCCTACTGCTACACCTAGTGTCCCTACTAATAGCAGTGGTGGTGGGAGCAAACCTACTAATAGCCAATCCAAGGGAGTAGCTGGGCTCACTTTTGGTAATTTAGTTGGGGTTGGTCTGATTAGGGAGACCACAGAGGTTACTTTAGTCTCTGAAGGGGCTATTGATTTAGCCACTTTGGTTGCTTGCCCCCATAACTTGGAGAAGTACAAGCAACTAACCCTAATAAATGGTGTTGAGGTCCAGGCCTACAGGGACACAGGTGCCAGTGTCACAATGGTGATTGAGAAACTGGTGCACCCTGAACAACACATACTTGGACACCGGTACCAAGTAACCGATGCTCACAACATAACACAAAGCCACCCCATGGCTGTTGTAAATCTCAACTGGGGGGGGGTAACTGGTCCAAAGAAAGTTGTGGTAGCTTCAGATTTACCTGTAGACTGTCTATTAGGGAATGATTTGGAGACATCAGCTTGGTCAGATGTGGAGTTGGAGGCCCATGCAGCAATGCTGGGCATCCCAGGGCATATTTTTGCTTTGACAAGGGCTCAGGCCAAAAAGCAAAAAGGACAGGGAAGCCTGGATCCTGGAACAATGGACCAAGTGCTCCCTAAAGCTAGGGCTAGTAGAAGCAAACCACTTCCTACTATCCCTCCCTCTACAGTGGATTCTACTTCTGAGGAAGAAGAATTCCCTCCCTGTGCAGAACCTACACCAGAGGAGCTGGAAGCAGACACTGCTGAGCTTTTGGGTGAAGGGGGGCCTGCCAGAGAGGAGCTGAGTGTGGCACAGCAAACCTGTCCCACATTAGAGGGTCTCAGACAGCAAGCTGTCAAACAGGCTAATGGGGATGTCAGTGACTCTCACAGAGTTTACTGGGAGGACAACCTCTTGTACACTGAGCATAGGGATCCTAAACCTGGAGCTGCCAGGAGATTAGTGATTCCTCAGGAGTACAGAAAGTTCCTCCTAACACTGGCACATGACATTCCCCTAGCTGGGCACCTGGGTCAAATGAAAACTTGGGACAGATTGGTTCCATTGTTTCATTGGCCTAGGATGTCTGAGGACACAAAGGAATTTTGTAAGTCCTGTGAAACCTGTCAAGCCAGTGGCAAGACAGGTGGCACCCCAAAGGCACCCCTTATCCCACTGCCTGTGGTTGGGGTTCCCTTTGAAAGGGTAGGGGTTGACATAGTTGGCCCCCTTGACCCTCCTACTGCTTCAGGCAATAGGTTTATCTTGGTGGTAGTGGACCATGCCACAAGATATCCTGAAGCAATTCCTTTAAGGACCACTACAGCTCCTGCAGTGGCAAAGGCCCTCCTGGGAATATTTTCCAGGGTGGGCTTCCCAAAGGAAGTAGTATCAGACAGAGGAAGCAATTTCATGTCTGCATACTTAAAGGCCATGTGGAAGGAGTGTGGTGTAACGTACAAGTTCACAACACCCTATCATCCACAAACAAATGGACTGGTGGAGAGATTTAATAAAACTCTCAAAGGCATGATTATGGGTCTCCCTGAAAAACTCCGCAGGAGATGGGATATCCTTCTACCATGCCTCCTTTTTGCCTACAGGGAGGTACCCCAGAAAGGAGTGGGCTTCAGCCCCTTTGAACTTCTTTTTGGACACCCTGTTAGGGGTCCACTCACACTTGTAAAGGAGGGTTGGGAACAGCCTTTAAAAGCTCCTAAGCTTGATATTGTGGATTAGGTACTTGGCCTCAGATCAAGGATGGCTGAGTACATGAAAAAGGCCAGTAAAAACCTTCAGGCCAGCCAAGAGCTCCAGAAGCAATGGCATGATCAGAAGGCTGTTTTGGTTCAGTACCAACCAGGGCAGAAAGTGTGGGTCTTGGAGCCTGTGGCCCCAAGGGCACTCCAAGATAAATGGAGTGGACCCCACACAATTGTTGAAAAGAAGGGTGAAGTCACCTACTTGGTTGACTTAGGCACTGCCAGGAGTCCCCTTAGGGTGCTCCATGTCAACCGCCTGAAACCCTACTATGACAGGGCTGATCTCACCCTGCTCATGGCAACTGATGAGGGACAGGAAGAAGACAGTGATCCTCTACCTGATCTCTTCTCTTCCACAGAACAAGATGCTCTTGTGGAAGGTGTAGTTTTGGCAGATTGTCTTACTGCTGAGCAGAAAGATAATTGCATAAATCTCCTAGGACAATTTTCAGAACTCTTCTCTACTGTGCCAGGCACCACTTCTTGGTGTGAGCACACTATAGATACTGGAGACAGTTTACCTGTCAAAAGTAAGATCTATAGGCAGCCTGACCATGTCAGGGACTGCATAAAGCAAGAAGTTCAGAAAATGTTGGAACTAGGAGTGGTTGAGCACTCTGACAGTCCAAGGGCTTCTCCTGTGGTACTGGTACCAAAACCCAATTCTAAAGATGGAAAGAAGGAAATGAGGTTTTGTGTAGACTATAGAGGTCTCAACTTGGTAACCAAAACTGATGCTCACCCTATACCCAGGGCAGATGAGCTTATAGATACACTGGCATCTGCCAAGTATCTAAGCACTTTTGATTTGACTGCAGGTTATTGGCAGATCAAATTGTCAGAAGATGCTAAACCTAAGACTGCATTTTCTACCATTGGAGGACATTACCAGTTTACTGTAATGCCTTTTGGTTTGAAAAATGCACCTGCCACTTTTCAGAGGTTGGTGAACACAGTCCTGCAAGGGCTGGAAGCTTTCAGTGCAGCATATTTGGATGATATAGCTGTCTTTAGCTCCAGCTGGGATGATCACCTGGTCCACCTTTGGAAAGTTTTGGAGGCTCTGCAAAAGGCAGGCCTCACTATCAAGGCTTCAAAGTGCCAGATAGGGCAGGGTAAGGTGGTTTATCTGGGACACCTTGTTGGTGGGGAACAGATTGCACCACTTCAGGGGAAAATCCAAACTATTATTGATTGGGTTCCCCCTACCACTCAGACTCAGGTGAGAGCCTTCCTAGGCCTCACTGGGTATTACAGGAGGTTCATTAAGAACTATGGCTCCATTGCAGCCCCTCTTAATGACCTCACATCCAAGAAAATGCCTAAAAAGGTATTATGGACAGCAAGCTGTCAGAAAGCTTTTGAGGAGCTGAAGCAGGCCATGTGCTCTGCACCTGTCCTGAAAAGCCCTTGTTACTCTAAAAAATTCTATGTCCAAACTGATGCATCTGAATTAGGAGTAGGGGCAGTCCTATCACAACTTAATTCTGAGGGCCAGGATCAACCTGTTGCTTTTATTAGTAGAAGGTTGACCCCTAGAGAAAAGCGTTGGTCTGCCATTGAGAGGGAGGCCTTTGCTGTGGTCTGGGCTCTGAAGAAGTTGAGGCCATACCTGTTTGGCACTCACTTCATTGTTCAGACAGACCACAAACCTCTACTTTGGCTAAAACAAATGAAAGGTGAAAATCCTAAATTGTTGAGGTGGTCCATATCCCTACAGGGAATGGACTATACAGTGGAACATAGACCTGGGAGTAGCCACTCCAATGCAGATGGACTCTCCAGATATTTCCACTTAGACAATGAAGACTCATCAGGTAATGGCTAGTCTTATTGTCCTTCGTTTGGGGGGGGGTTGTGTAGGAAAGTACCATCTTGCCTGGCATGTTACCCCCATTTTTCACTGTATATATGTTGTTTTAGTTGTATGTGTCACTGGGACCCTGGTAACCCAGGGCCCCAGTGCTCATAAGTGTGCCTGAATCTGTTACCTGTGTAGTGACTAACTGTCTCACTGAGGCTCTGCTAATCAGAACCTCAGTGGTTATGCTCTCTCATTTCTTTCCAAATTGTCACTGACAGGCTAGTGACCATTTTTACCAATTTACATTGGCTTACTGGAACACCCTTATAATTCCCTAGTATATGGTGCTGAGGTACCCAGGGTATTGGGGTTCCAGGAGATCCCTATGGGCTGCAGCATTTCTTTTGCCACCCATAGGGAGCTCTGACAATTCTTACACAGGCCTGCCACTGCAGCCTGAGTGAAATAACGTCCACGTTATTTCACAGCCATTTTACACTGCACTTAAGTAACTTATAAGTCACCAATATGTCTAACCTTTACCTGGTAAAGGTTAGGTGCAAAGTTACTTAGTGTGAGGGCACCCTGGCACTAGCCAAGGTGCCCCCACATTGTTTAGAGCCAATTCACTGAACTTTGTGAGTGCGGGGACACCATTACATGCGTGCACTACATATAGGTCACTACCTATATGTAGCTTCACCATGGTAACTCCGAATATGGCCATGTAACATGTCTATGATCATGGAATTGCCCCCTCTATGCCATCCTGGCATTGTTGGTACAATTCCATGATCCCAGTGGTCTGTAGCACAGACCCTGGTACTGCCAGACTGCCCTTCCTGGGGTTTCACTGCAGCTGCTGCTGCTGCCAACCCCTCAGACAGGCAGCTGCCCTCCTGGGGTCCAGCCAGGCCTGGCCCAGGATGGCAGAACAAAGAACTTCCTCTGAGAGAGGGTGTGACACCCTCTCCCTTTGGAAAATGGTGTGAAGGCAGGGGAGGAGTAGCCTCCCCCAGCCTCTGGAAATGCTTTGTTGGGCACAGATGTGCCCAATTCTGCATAAGCCAGTCTACACCGGTTCAGGGACCCCTTAGCCCCTGCTCTGGCGCGAAACTGGACAAAGGAAAGGGGAGTGACCACTCGCCTGACCTGCACCTCCCCTGGGAGGTGTCCAGAGCTCCTCCAGTGTGCTCCAGACCTCTGCCATCTTGGAAACAGAGGTGAGGCTGGCACACTGGACTGCTCTGAGTGGCCAGTGCCACCAGGTGACGTCAGAGACTCCTGCTGATAGGCTCCTTCAGGTGTTAGTAGCCTTTCCTCTCTCCTAGGTAGCCAAACCCTCTTTTCTGGCTATTTAGGGTCTCTGTCTCTGGGGAAACTTTAGATAACGAATGCATGAGCTCAGCCGAGTTCCTCTGCATCTCCCTCTTCACCTTCTGATAAGGAATCGACCGCTGACCGCGCTGGTAGCCTGCAAACCTGCAACATAGTAGCAAAGACGACTACTGCAACTCTGTAACGCTGATCCTGCCGCCTTCTCGACTGTTTTCCTGCTTGTGCATGCTGTGGGGGTAGTCTGCCTCCTCTCTGCACCAGAAGCTCCAAAGAAATCTCCCGTGGGTCGACGGAATCTTCCCCCTGCAACCGCAGGCACCAAAAAGCTGCATTTCCGGTCCCTTGGGTCTCCTCTCAGCACGACGAGCGAGGTCCCTCGAATCCAGCGACTCTGTCCAAGTGACCCCCACAGTCCAGTGACTCTTCAGCCCAAGTTTGGTGGAGGTAAGTCCTTGCCTCACCTCGCTGGGCTGCATTGCTGGGAACCGCGACTTTGCAGCTACTCCGGCCCCTGTGCACTTCCGGCGGAAATCCTTTGTGCACAGCCAAGCCTGGGTCCACGGCACTCTAACCTGCATTGCACGACTTTCTAAGTTGGTCTCCGGCGACGTGGGACTCCTTTGTGCAACTTCGGTGAGCACCGTTTCACGCATCCTTGTAATGCCCGTTTCTGGCACTTCTCCGGGTGCTACCGGCTTCAGTGAGGGCTCCTTGTTTTGCTCAACGTCCCCTCTCTCTGCAGGTCCAATTTGCGACCTCCTGGTCCCTCCTGGGCCCCAGCAGCGTCCAAAAACGCCAAACGCACGATTTGCGTGTAGCAAGGCTTGTTGGCGTCCTTCCGGCGGGAAAACACTTCTGCACGACTCACCAAGACGAGCGGGATCCGTCCACCAAAGGGAAAGTCTCTAGCCCTTTTCGTTCCTGCAGAAACCTCAGCTTCTTCTGTCCAGTCAAAGCTTCTTTGCACCCGCAGCTGGCATTTCCTGGGCATCTGCCCATCTCCGACTTGCTTGTGACTTTTGGACTTGGTCCCCTTGTTCCACAGGTACCCTAGATTGGAAATCCACAGTTGTTGCATTGCTGGTTTGTGTCTTTCCTGCATTATTCCTCTAACACGACTACTTTGTCCTTAGGGGAACTTTAGTGCACTTTGCACTCACTTTTCAGGGTCTTGGGGAGGGTTATTTTTCTAACTCTCACTATTTTCTAATAGTCCCAGCGACCCTCTCCAAGGTCACATAGGTTTGGGGTCCATTCGTGGTTCGCATTCCACTTCTGGAGTATATGGTTTGTGTTGCCCCTATCCCTATGTTTCCCCATTGCATCCTATTGTAACTATACATTGTTTGCACTGTTTTCTAAGACTATACTGCATATTTTTGCTATTGTGTATATATATCTTGTGTATATTTCCTATCCTCTCACTGAGGGTACACTCTAAGATACTTTGGCATATTGTCATAAAAATAAAGTACCTTTATTTTTAGTATAACTGTGTATTGTGTTTTCTTATGATATTGTGCATATGACACTAAGTGGTACTGTAGTAGCTTCACACGTCTCCTAGTTCAGCCTAAGCTGCTCTGCTAAGCTACCATTATCTATCAGCCTAAGCTGCTAGACACCCTATACACTAATAAGGGATAACTGGGCCTGGTGCAAGGTGCAAGTACCCCTTGGTACTCACTACAAGCCAGTCCAGCCTCCTACACACAGTCAGGCACACTTATGAGCACTGGGGCCCTGGCTGGCAGGGTCCCAGTGACACATACAACTAAAACAATATATATACAGTGAAAAATGGGGGTAACATGCCAGGCAAGATGGTACTTTCCTACACTTGGGGGCTCCTTCCCATTTGCGAATAGGTTACCACCCACTTGAAGTTGGTGGTAAAATGCTAATTATTTGCGACTGCATTTCAGTTGCAAAACATTCACACACACCACTGCCAGTTGGTGTTAGGAAGGGATGCCCCAAACAAGCCCCCTCCTAATACTGACATGCAAACGCAATTTGCAATTCGGTTACGGGTTACTGAATCACAGTTTGGGCTTCGTACATACAAAAATGCCCGATTCTGTTCATTGGGCCATTTGCAAATGTGAAAATGCTTTGCACATCTGGCGTCAGGCTTCCACCCCCTCTGCGTCTCACCACTTTCACCTATGAAGCCACTTTACCGCCACCCCGTGTCACAGTGGCCAGCATTAGTATTTGAGAAAAGAACAGAAATGACCTTGATTTGATATTGCATTTTTATATGAAAGAAGGATTAGGGGCCTTTCTCATCAGACTGCAATGTTTCCAGTGGGGGAGAAACTGCATTTGAATCCAGATTCAGCAGACACTCTTGCACACTGAACACTGGCCCTATCTCATTTCAATTTTAACCCCTGGAATTTACAAAACAAGCATTTGCAATGTCACCAGGTTATTTACTTGATAGGTGGTAATTGTGGTTTTGTTGAAAAAAATGCTGAAAGAGAAGAATCTTCTCTTATTTTTCATTCACTTGTACAATATATTTTAATTTTAACATAAACATATATGTATTTACAACATTCAAATATGTTATAAAATGGAATTTGGAGATTTTTAAACAGAATACAAATGATTGAATTGAGCATTCGGTAGGCAGAGGTTCAAGTGGGGAAGGGGGGTGGGGAACGGAACGTCATGCCCATACTTTTTTAATTTGATAAAAACAGTTCCCTTACTTTTTAAGGGGAGCCTGCTGGCCAGAGCATGCACGGTCTGTTGCGAGGCATCTTGTGACTGATCAAGAACACACCGGGGCTCGGAGCCCGCCCATTGCTTACCATTGGTCCACTTTCCTTGTCACACTCACTTACCTGTTTCTTATTTGTGTCCCAACTTCTTCATCGTGTATTTGTCCCTCCTCTGGAGCATAGTCTCTGTACAATCTCTTTGTCTGGCTGGCACCTCTGCATCTACAGTGTGCTTTCCCAGCAGTATTGTTTTAAGTCTCCCCTGAGACAGTGCGCATGCTCTGTCATTTGCAATGACCCATTGTTTCTGAAAAACATAAATAAATACCTTTAAATAGGGGCTTCTTGCTCGCCCATGACTTACCATTCGTTGACTTCCTTGTCACTGCTATTTTCTTCCTTTTCATTGGCGAGTGTGTCAGTGCCAGTCAGCTTCTCATTGGCTCAGTGTTTTTGTTTTCATTCCCTGGATAAGGGACCATGCACTGATGACTTCCTTAATTAGTGTGCTTCCTCGCTGCTTGCGCTCAGATTGTGGCACTTTTTTGTGAGTATGTATTGTTTATTTTTTTACACGCTCCCATACCACTCTATCTCAGTTTTTTTAGTTGCTTTTCAGCCCCTTCTTTTTTCTTTTCTGTCTTGGTCCCATGCTCCCCTCCCTCCCTCATTGTTTGCTTTCCGGATTCTTTAAAACTTCACTTTCCGGTATGCCACTTTTCTCCGGCCAGTCTTGTCCAAGCCACATAACAGCACAACAACAAAATGTATTACATTGCAATAAAGTTACATGTTGCAGCTTTCACTAAGGTTTGATTTGTTTATGACTTGTCCTCCTTTGGGGTGCATTCTGTCTAAGGCAGCCTTGCTTCCCCTCACCCCTCACCCCTCACCCCCCTTTACCCTTACCCACCCCTGAATCCCAAAGTTACCATCACCTCCCTTTACCTTTACCCAACCCTGACCCTCAAGTCACCCTCACCTCCCATTACTTCTACCCCCCAATTCCCTTAAGTCACCTTGACCTCCTCATATCACCGCCCACCCCTGAGCCCTCAAATATTTTCAAAACACACTCCAAGTCATGCCCCTCCCAACATGGCCACTGCAGGAAGTAAAGATCCTGAAAGGAAAAATAGGATGGGCCAAGCACAGACTTTTTATTTGTTGTTTGCCTCATATGATTCACCCGCTACAGACCGATAAGTGGTTTCTCTGCTATTGTGATTAATCTGGGCTCAATTGGCCGCTCTTACCAGTAGGCTGGTTGGCCGCTTCAGCAGTGTCCCTTGTAATTCTTGCCAGCATCTAGGCCGGCATCTAATGCATGAAAGAATAAGCACGCTATTGCCGTCTTTGAAATAAGTTATTTGTGAGTGCATGGCTACTTTTTGGACAGCCAGCCCAATTCAATATGGCGGTGGTCCCGCAAGAAATCACAAATGATGTTCTCCTTTACTTAGTTGTGAATTCTCTTCCAGGATCTGTCTAACGTGGTCATGGGGGAGAAGCGTCTGGAGGTATCTTCGGAGGAGGAGGCACCAAGGACAATCTCTCATCCTGATCCTACTGCAGACATGGAAGTTATGCAGCTGATGAGAAAGCAATGGAGGCAGCTTTTGCTGCTCTTGAAGGACCAACTCTGGCCAAGGTCCCCTTGGTGTCTGCAGGGGAAAAATATATTTCTGACCCCTCAGAGGATGAGGGAGAACACAGAGGAATGTATGAGCAGAGTCCTGAGCTCAAGGAGATACTTGCTCACCTTAGACAAAACCTTTAGTTCAAAGATGCTCCTTTCCAGTCTGATGAGGAGGATTTATTTCTACAACATAGAAGGAAAGAGCCAGAGTCTTTACTTAAGGGGACAACTTTCCAGAACATGGTTGGACATAGAAAGAGCATCTTTCCCCAGATTTCTGGCCATACTGTACCCTTTCATGAATTTTCCAGAAGAGTTTCCAGTAACAGTAAAGGTGGATTCCCTCATGGCGGTCGTTGCATCAAGAGCCATTATAATTTCTTAGGAAGCCGCTCCATCTGACCAAGTAGACAGAAACATTGAAGTTGCAATAAAAATATATTTTTCTGATGCCAATTTTGCAATTCGAGCCTGGGCATATGCTATATATTGTGCAGCCCCTGTTATATGACTTCCAAACTCTTGCCGGGGACATCAGCGAAAGAGAAGATACAGCTTTGAGACTGGCCATTATGGCACAACAGGTCAGATTTCTCTCCCACATCTTGTTTGACTCTCTTTGGGCTACTGTGGCTTCTGCAGGATCATCTATTGCTGACAGACGGCACCTCTGTATGCGTACAAGGAGAGAGGATAATACCTAAAAAGCCTTCTAAGTCATCTTTCTTTTGGTGGGGGAAAGTTGTTTGCCCTCGGCTTGAGGATCTTGTGAAAATGTGGGTGGAGCATCAGAAGCTCCTCACTCCTGTGAAACCTCCCTCAAAAGGAAGAGGCTGTGGTTTCTGCAGAACCTTTGGTCAGGACTCTTCAAAAAGAGGAGATAGTCAGCCCTTTCGAGGAAGGGTAGTAGCCCGGCGCTTCCTTCTCCCAAAAATCCCTGCAGCAGCCTTGAGTTCCCCAGCCTACCTCTTAATCCTCCAAGTCATGACTATCCAGGCAAAGAGGGAGGATGGAAGGAGAATAACAACTTGTTTTGTGGCCTGGAAGCGAGATGCTTCAGACACGTGGGTTTTCTGCTTGGTGAAAGTGATTACGAAATTGTTTATTCTTCTCCTTCAGAAGACTTCTTTGTTCCAAAACCAACTCTGCGTACCTTCTGAAGCTTCAAGGATAGCAGAAAGGGATCCAAGATCTGCTAAATAAGGGAGCAATTATTCCAGAACCACCTTGGGAGAGAGGTCAGGGGTGGTATATGCTCTTATTCCTGGTGCAGAAAAGTTCAGGAGAGTATTGCCCTGTTTTAGATCTAAAGGACATCAACTTCTACACTCCTTATCAGTGTTTCAAGATGGTTTGTCTTTAGGATATCTTACTTCTCATATCTCCTGGCATGCTTTTGGTGTCAATTGACTTAATGGATGCTGATTTGCGCATCCAGATGACTCACTGCTCACAAAATGTAATACGTTTTTTTGCCTGGGGTCAGCATTACCAATTTTGTGTCCTAATCTTTAGGAGAGTAAATATGTTTATGCCCTTTTGTCACACTGGACTTGCCGTACAGTCCATGTTAGAGGTATAGTTTTAGAGGCTCAAAGTGCAGAATCAGACTATATACATTCCCATAGGTGGAGTATACATTGTGTGCATCATGAAAGTGAGGCCTAGATGATGTCTCTAAGTTTTAGAAAGGCCATACGATTTGTATGCCAAGGCCAACATGGTGTGTAATGTTAAGATCCCATGATGGATACCTGATATTTGGGGATGATCCAGGACTGTGAAAGCATCCCGAGTAGAACATGTGCATGGACCAGGACTGTGAAGTCATCCTTGCCTCTGTTAGCCAAGCTCTCTCCCCTTTTATCATTTGTTTCCCCAATTTCACTCTTTTAGCAGATATTAATCTCCATTTAGAATGTCTTAGTGATCCTGATACAATTAATCTTAATGACTCGCTAAGTACTGTTTACCTGAAGCAATTAGTCCTGTCCCCTACTCATTTAGTAGGGCATAGTCTTGATGGTATCAGTTCAAATTATCCATATTTGACAGTAAAGGACGGTATTCAGCAGGCCTAGTCTGATCATGCACTAATCCCTTCTAAGATTCAAACTCAAACTTCTGAACGATCCCCTGTAGGAAAGTACCATATTGCCTGGCATGTTACCCCCATTTTTCACTGTATATATGTTGTTTTAGTTGTATGTGTCACTGGGACCCTGGTAACCCAGGGCCCCAGTGCTCATAAGTGTGCCTGAATGTGTTACCTGTGTAGTGACTAACTGTCTCACTGAGGCTCTGCTATCCAGAACCTCAGTGGTTATGCTCTCTCATTTCTTTCTAAATTGTCACTAACAGGCTAGTGACCAATTTTACCAATTTACATTGGCTTACTGGAACACCCTTATAATTCCCTAGTATATGGTACTGAGGTACCCAGGGTATTGGGGTTCCAGGAGACCCCTATGGGCTGCAGCATTTCATTTGCCACCCATAGGGAGCTCTGACAATTCTTACACAGGCCTGCCACTGCAGCCTGAGTGAAATAACGTCCACGTTATTTCACAGCCATTTTACACTGCACTTAAGTAACTTATAAGTCACCTATATGTCTAACCTTTACCTGGTAAAGGTTAGGTGCAAAGTTACTTAGTGTGAGGGCACCCTGGCACTAGCCACGGTGCCCCCACATTGTTCAGGGCCAATTCCCCGGACATTGTGAGTGCGGGGACACCATTACACGCGTGCACTACATATAGGTCACTACCTATATGTAGCTTCACAATGGTAACTCCGAATATGGACATGTAACATGTCTATGATCATGGAATTGCCCCCTCTATGCCATCCTGGCATAGTTGGCACAATCCCATGATCCCAGTGGTCTGTAGCACAGACCCTGGTACTGCCAAACTGCCCTTCCTGGGGTTTCACTGCAGCTGCTGCTGCTGCCAACCCCTCAGACAGGCATCTGCCCTCCTGGGGTCCAGCCAGGCCTGGCCCAGGATTGCAGAACAAAGGACTTCTCCCTTTGGAAAATGGTGTGAAGGCAGGGGAGGAGTAGCCTCCCCCAGCCTCTGGAAATGCTTTCTTGGGCACAGATGTGCCCAATTCTGCATAAGCCAGTCTACACAGGTTCAGGGGACCCCTTAGCCCTGCTCTGGCATGAAATTGGACAAAGGAAAGGGGAGTGACCACTCCCCTGACCTGCACCTCCCCTGGGAGGTGTCCAGAGCTCCTCCAGTGTGCTCCAGACCTCTGCCATCTTGGAAACAGAGGTGCTGCTGGCACACTGGACTGCTCTGAGTGGCCAGTGCCACCAGGTGACGTCAGAGACTCCTTCTGATAGGCTCCTTCAGGTGTTAGTAGCCTATCCTCTCTCCTAGGTAGCCAAACCCTCTTTTCTGGCTATTTAGGGTCTCTGTCTCTGGGGAAACTTTAGATAACGAATGCAAGAGCTCATCCAAGTTCCTCTGCATCTCTCTCTTCACCTTCTGCCAAGGAATCGACTGCTGACCGCGCTGGAAGCCTGCAAAACTGCAACATAGTAGCTAAGACGACTACTGCAACTCTGTAACGCTGATCCTGCCGCCTTCTCGACTGTTTTCCTGGTGGTGCATGCTGTGGGGGTAGTCTGCCTCCTCTCTGCACTAGAAGCTCTGAAGAAATCTCCAGTGGGTCGACGGAATCTTCCCCCTGCAACCGCAGGCACCAAAAAGCTGCATTACCGGTCCCTTGGGTCTCCTCTCAGCATGACGAGCCAGGTCCCTCGAATCCAGCAACTCTGTCCAAGTGACTCCCACAGTCCAGTGACTCTTCAGTCCAAGTTTGGTGGAGGTAAGTCCTTGCCTCACCTCGCTAGACTGCATTGCTGGGAACCGCGACTTTTGCAGCTACTCCGGCCCCTGTGCACTTCCGGCAGAAATCCTTTGTGCACAGCCAAGCCTGGGTCCACGGTACTCTAACCTGCATTGCACGACCTCCTAAGTTGTTCTCCAGCCACGTGGGACTTCTTTGTGCGACTTTGGGTGAGCACCGTTTCATGCATCCTCGTAGTGCCTGTTCCTGGCACTTCTCTGGGTGCTACCTGCTGCTAAGAGGGCTACTTGTCTTGCTCGACGTCCCCTCTACCTCCTGGTCCAATTTGCGACCTCCTGGTCCTTCCTGGGCCACAGCAGCATCCAAAAACGCTTAGCCACAATTTGCAGCTAGCAAGGCTTGTTGGCGGTCTTTCGGCGGGAAAACACTTTTGCACGACTCTCCACGGCGAGAGGGATTCGTCCACCAAAGGGGAAGTCTCTAGCCCTTTTTGTTCCTGCAGAAACCTCAGCTTCTTCTGTCCAGTAGAAGCTTCTTTGCACCCGCAGCTGGCATTTCCTGGGCATCTGCCCATCTCCGACTTGCTTGTGACTTTTGGACTTGGTCCCCTTGTTCCACAGGTACCCTCGACTGGAAATCCATCGTTGTTGCATTGTTGGTTTGTGTCTTTCCTGCCTTATTCCCCTATCACGACTTCTTTGTCCTTTGGGGAACTTTAGTGCACTTTGCACTCACTTTTCAGGGTCTTGGGGTGGGCTATTTTTCTAACCCTCACTATTTTCTAATAGTCCCAGCGACCCTCTACAAGGTCACATAGGTTTGGGGTCCATTCGTGGTTCGCATTCCACTTTTGGAGTATATGGTTTGTGTTGCCCCTATCCCTATGTGTCCCCATTGCATCCTATTGTAACTATACATTGTTTGCACTGTTTTCTAAGACTATACTGCATATTTTTGGTATTGCGTACATATATCTTGTGTATATTTCCTATCCTCTCACTGAGGGTACACTCTAAGATACTTTGGCATATTGTCATAAAAATAAAGTACCTTTATTTTTAGTATAACTGTGTATTGTGTTTTCTTATGATATTGTGCATATGACACTGAGTGGTACTGTAGTAGCTTCACACGTCTCCTAGTTCAGCCTAAGCTGCTCTGCTAAGCTACCATTATCTATCAGCCTAAGCTGCTAGACACCCTATACACTAATAAGGGATAACTGGGCCTGGTGCAAGGTGCAAGTACCCCTTGGTACTCACTACAAGCCAGTCCAGCCTCCTACATTGGTTGTGCAGCGGTGGGATAAGTGCTTTGAGACTACTTACCACTCTTGTCATTGTACTTTTCATAAGAGAAAAATATACAAAACAAGTTCAGTGTATATACACATAACCAAAAAGTTTTGCATTTCCTCTTTTCACTCTTTTCTAAGTGCTGAAAAGTACTTCTAAACTTTCAAAAAGTTCTTAAAAGTTAAAAAAAAAAATGTCTGTCTTTCTAAAAAGCTCTAACAAACTTTTTTCTCTTTTTCTATCACTTTTAACTCTCTCTAAAAATGTCTGGCACAGGCCAAAATGTTGATCTGTCCAAACTTGCATATGACCACCTTAGCTGGAAAGGAGCAAGGAGTCTCTGTGTAGAGAGATGTTTGAGTGTAGGGAAGAATCCTTCCTTGGAACTGTTACTTAACATGCTTAGAGAACAAGATAAGGCTAAAAGTGCCCCATCTGTTGAAAAAGTAGCTAATGGTTCCCAATCTGATCCAGGGACTCCCCCAGGAAAAAGTTCAGGAAAGAAACTTCCTTGCCTGCCCATTACTAGACAGTCTAGCATAGTTGGTAATGATGAAGAGCCACACCATACAAATAGTGTTGTCTCACATCATAGCAAAAGCATTTATTCTCACCACAGTGGTACTGATGTTTCTGTTAGCCAAGCTGTTAGGGTGCCCTCTGTAAGGGACAGGTCTCCTTCTGTTCATTCCCATCATACCTCTGTATCTAGGAATGTCCCTCCCACCAACCCTGATGACAGATTGTTAGAGAGGGAACTCAATAAGTTGAGGGTGGAACAAACCAGACTGAATCTTAAAAAGCAACAGCTGGATTTGGATAGACAGTCTTTAGAATTAGAGAAGGAAAGACAGAAGTTGGGTTTAGAAACCCATGGTGGCAGCAGCTGTATTCCCCATAGTCATCCTGCAAAAGAGCATGATTCCAGGAATCTGCACAAGATAGTTCCCCCTTATAAGGAGGGGGATGACATTAACAAGTGGTTTGCTTCACTTGAGAGGGCCTGTGTTGTACAGGATGTCCCTCAAAGGCAGTGGGCTGCTATCCTATGGCTATCATTTAGTGGAAAAGGTAGGGATAGGCTCCTTACTGTGAAAGAAAGTGATGCCAATAATTTTACAGTTCTTAAGAATGCACTCCTGGATGGTTATGGCTTAACCACTGAACACTACAGGATAAAGTTCAGAGAGACCAAAAAGGAGTCTTCACAAGACTGGATTGATTTCATTGACCATTCAGTGAAGGCCTTGGAGGGGTGGTTACATGGCAGTAAAGTTACTGATTATGACAGCCTGTATAACTTGATCCTGAGAGAGCATATTCTTAATAAGTGTGTGTCTGATTTGTTGCACCAGTACTTGGTGGACTCTGATCTGACCTCTCCCCAAGAATTGGGAAAGAAGGCAGACAAATGGGTCAGAACAAGGGTGAACAGAAAAGTTCATACAGGGGGTGACAAAGATGGCAACAAAAAGAAGGATGGTAAGTCTTCTGACAAGGGTGGGGACAAATCTAAAAATGAGTCTTCATCAGGCCCACAAAAACACTCTGGTGGGGGTGGTGGGCCCAAATCCTCTTTTAATCAAAACAAAGAAAAGAAACCATGGTGCTATTTATGTAAAGTAAAAGGCCATTGGACAACAGATCCCAGTTGTCCAAAGAAAAGCACCAAGCCTCCTACCACTACAACCCCTACTGCTACACCTAGTGTCCCTACTAATAGCAGTGGTGGTGGGAGCAAACCTACTAATAGCCAATCCAAGGGAGTAGCTGGGCTCACTATTGGTAACTTAGTTGGGGTTGGTCTGGTTAGGGAGACCACAGAGGCCATATTAGTCTCTGAGGGGGCTATTGATTTAGCCACATTAGTTGCTTGTCCCCTTAATATGGATAAGTACAAGCAGCTACCCCTAATAAATGGTGTTGAGGTTCATGCCTACAGGGACACTGGAGCCAGTGTGACTATGGTCATAGAGAAACTGGTCCACCCTGAACAACACCTACTTAGTCACCAGTACCAAGTAACCGATGCTCACAACAACACACTTAGCCACCCCATGGCTGTTGTAAATCTCAACTGGGGGGGGGGGGTTACTGGTCCAAAGAAAGTTGTGGTAGCCACAGATTTACCTGTAGACTGTCTACTAGGAAATGATTTGGAGACATCAGCTTGGTCAGATGTGGAGTTGGAGGCCCATGCAGCAATGCTGGGCATCCCAGGGCATATTTTTGCTTTAACCAGGGCTCAGGCCAAAAAGCAAAAAGGACAGGGAAGCTTGGATCCTGGAACAATGGACCAAGTGCTCCCTAAAGCTAGGGCTAGTAGAAGCAAACCACTTCCTACTATCCCTACCTCTACAGTGGATTCTACTTCTGAGGAAGAAGAATTTCCACTCTGTGCAGAACCTACACCAGAGGAGCTGGAAGCAGACACTGCTGAGCTTTTGGGTGAAGGGGGGCCTGCCAGGGAGGAGCTAAGTGTGGCACAGCAGACCTGTCCCACACTAGAGGGTCTAAGACAGCAAGCTGTCAAACAGGCTAATGGGGATGTCAGTGACTCTCACAGAGTTTACTGGGAGGACAACCTCTTGTACACTGAAGCAAGGGATCCTAAACCTGGAACTGCCAGGAGGTTAGTGATTCCTCAGGAGTACAGAAGGTTCCTCCTAACTCTAGCCCACGACATTCCCCTAGCTGGACATCTGGGGCAAATGAAAACTTGGGACAGACTTGTTCCCCTGTTTCATTGGCCTAGGATGTCTGAGGACGCAAAATAATTTTGTAAGTCCTGTGAAACTTGTCAAGCCAGTGGCAAGACAGATGGTACTCCAAAGGCACCCCTTATCCCACTGCCTGTGGTTGGGGTTCCCTTTGAAAGGGTAGGGGTTGACATAGTTGGCCCCCTTGACCCTCCTACTGCTTCAGGCAATAGGTTTATCTTGGTGGTAGTGGACCATGCCACAAGATATCCTGAAGCAATTCCTTTAAGGACCACTACAGCACCTGCAGTGGCAAAGGCCCTCCTGGGAATATTTTCTAGGGTGGGCTTCCCAAAGGAAGTAGTATCAGACAGGGGAAGCAATTTCATGTCTGCATACTTAAAGGCCATGTGGAAGGAGTGTGGTGTAACTTACAAGTTCACTACACCCTATCATCCACAAACAAATGGACTGGTGGAGAGATTTAATAAAACTCTCAAAGGCATGATTATGGGTCTCCCTGAACAACTCCGCAGGAGATGGGATATCCTGTTACCATGCCTCCTTTTTGCCTACAGAGAGGTACCCCAGAAAGGAGTGGGCTTCAGCCCCTTTGAACTCCTCTTTGGTCACCCTGTTAGGGGTCCACCAACACTTGTCAAGGAGGGTTGGGAACAACCTTTAAAAGCTCCAAAACAAGATATAGTGGATTATGTACTTGGCCTCAGATCAAGGATGGCTGAGTATATGAAAAAGGCCAGTAAAAACCTTCAGGCCAGCCAAGAGCTCCAGAAGCAATGGCATGATCAGAAGGCTGTTTTGGTTCAGTACAAACCAGGCAGAAAGTGTGGGTCTTGGAGCCTGTGGCCCCAAGAGCACTCCAAGATAAATGGAGTGGACCCCACACAATTGTTGAGAAAAAGGGTGAAGTCACCTATTTAGTTGACTTAGGCACTGCCAGGAGTCCCCTTAGGGTGCTCCATGTCAACCGCCTGAAACCCTACTATGACAGGGCTGATCTCACCCTGCTCATGGCAACTGATGAGGGACAGGAAGAAGACAGTGATCCTCTACCTGATCTCTTCTCTTCCACAGAACAAGATGCTCTGGTGGAAGGTGTAGTTTTGGCTGATTGTCTTACTGCTGAGCAGAAAGACCATTGCATAAATCTCCTAGATCAATTCTCTGAACTCTTCTCTACTGTGCCAGGTACCACTTCTTGGTGAGAGCACACTATAGATACTGGAGACAGCTTGCCTGTCAAAAGTAAGATCTATAGGCAGCCTGACCATGTCAGGGACTGCATAAAGCAAGAGGTGCAGAAAATGTTAGAACTAGGAGTGGTTGAGCACTCTGAAAGTCCATGGGCTTCTCCTGTGGTACTTGTACCAAAACCCCATTCCAAAGATGGAAAGAAGGAAATGCGGTTTTGTGTAGTTTACAGAGGTCTCAACCTGGTAACCAAAACTGATGCTCACCCTATACCCAGGGCAGATGAGCTCATAGATACACTGGCATCTGCCAAGTATCTAAGCACTTTTGATTTGACTGCAGGGTATTGGCAGATCAAATTGTCAGAAGATGCTGAACCTAAAACTGAATTTTCAACCATTGGAGGCCATTACCAGTTTACTGTAATGCCTTTTGGTTTGAAAAATGCACCTGCCACTTTTCAAAGGTTGGTGAACACAGTCCTGCAAGGGCTGGAGGCTTTCAGTGCAGCATATCTGGACGACATAGCTGTCTTTAGCTCCAGCTGGGATGATCACCTGGTCCACCTATGGAAAGTTTTGGAGGCCCTGCAAAAGGCAGGCCTCACTATCAAGACTTCAAAGTGCCAGATAGGGCAGGGTAAGGTGGTTTATCTGGGACACCTTGTTGGTGGGGAACAGATTGCACCACTACAGGGGAAAATCCAAACAATTATTGATTGGATTCCCCCTACCACTCAGACTCAGGTGAGAGCCTTCCTAGGCCTCACTGGGTATTACAGGAGGTTCATTAAGAACTATGGCTCCATTGCAGCCCCTCTTAATGACCTCACATCCAAGAAAATGCCTAAAAAGGTATTATGGACAGCAAACTGTCAGAAAGCTTTTGAGGAGCTGAAGCAGGCCTTGTGCTCTGCACCTGTCCTGAAAAGCCCTTGTTACTCTAAAAAATTCTATGTCCAAACTGATGCATCTGAATTAGGAGTAGGGGCAGTCCTATCACAACTTAATTCTGAGGGCCAGGATCAACCTGTTGCTTTTATTAGTAGGAGGTTGACCCCTAGAGAAAAGCGTTTGTCTGCCATAGAGAGGGAGGCCTTTGCTGTGGTCTGGGCTCTGAAGAAGTTGAGGCCATACCTGTTTGGCACTCACTTCATTGTTCAGACAGACCACAAACCTCTACTTTGGCTAAAACAAATGAAAGGTGAAAATCCTAAATTGTTGAGGTGGTCCATCTCCCTACAGGGAATGGACTATACAGTGGAACATAGACCTGGGAGTAGCCACTCCAATGCAGATGGACTCTCCAGATATTTCCACTTAGACAATGAAGACTCATCAGGTCATGGCTAGTCTTATTGTCCTTCGTTTGGGGGGGGGGTTGTGTAGGAAAGTACCATCTTGCCTGGCATGTTACCCCCATTTTTCACTGTATATATGTTGTTTTAGTTGTTTGTGTCACTGGGACCCTGTTCTCCAGGGCCCCAGTGCTCATAAGTGTGCCTGAATGTGTTACCGGTGTAGTGACTAACTGTCTCACTGAGGCTCTGCTAATCAGAACCTCAGTGGTTATGCTCTCTCATTTCTTTCAAATTGTCACTGACAGGCTAGTGACCAATTTTACCAATTTACATTGGCTTACTGGAACACCCTTATCATTCCCTAGTATATGGTACTGAGGTACCCAGGGTATTGGGGTTCCAGGAGATCCCTATGGGCTGCAGCATTTCTTTTGCCACCCATAGGGAGCTCTGACAATTCTTACACAGGCCTGCCACCGCAGCCTGAGTGAAATAACGTCCACGTTATTTCACAGCCATTTTACACTGCACGTAAGTAACTTATAAGTCACCTATATGTCTAACCTTTACCTGGTAACGGTTAGGTGCAAAGTTACTTAGTGTGAGGGCACCCTGGCACTAGCCAAGGTGCCCCCACATTTTTCAGGGCCTATTACCTGGACTTTGTGAGTGCGGGGACACCATTACACGCGTGTACTACATATAGGTCACTACCTATATGTAGCTTCACAATGGTAACTCCGAATATGGCCATGTAACATGTCTATGATCATGGAATTGCCCCCTCTATGCCATCCTGGCATAGTTGGCACAATCCCATGATCCCAGGGGTCTGTAGCACAGACCCTGGTACTGCCAAACTGCCCTTCCTGGGGTTTCACTGCAGCTGCTGCTGCTGCCAACCCCTCAGACAGGCATCTGCCCTCCTGGGGTCCAGCCAGGCCTGGCCCAGGATGGCAGAACAAAGGACTTCCTCTGAGAGAGGGTGTTACACCCTCTCCCTTTGGAAAATGGTGTGAAGGCAGGGGAGGAGTAGCCTCCCCCAGCCTCTGGAAATGCTTTCTTGGGCACGGATGTGCCCAATTCTGCATAAGCCAGTCTACACCGGTTCAGGGGACCCCTTAGCCCTGCTCTGGCGCGAAACTGGACAAAGGAAAGGGGAGTGACCACTCCCCTGACCTGCACCTCCCCTGGGAGGTGTCCAGAGCTCCTCCAGTGTGCTCCAGACCTCTGCCATCTTGGAAACAGAGGTGCTGCTGGCACACTGGACTGCTCTGAGTGGCCAGTGCCACCAGGTGATGTCAGAGACTCCTTCTGATAGGCTCCTTCAGGTGTTAGTAGCCTATCCTCTCTCCTAGGTAGCCAAACCCTCTTTTCTGGCTATTTAGGGTCTCTGTCTCTGGGGAAACTTTAGATAACGAATGCAAGAGCTCATCCGAGTTCCTCTGCATCTCTCTCTTCACCTTCTGCCAAGGAATCGACTGCTGACCGCGCTGGAAGCCTGCAAAACTGCAACATAGTAGCTAAGACGACTACTGCAACTCTGTAACGCTGATCCTGCCGCCTTCTCGACTGTTTTCCTGGTGGTGCATGCTGTGGGGGTAGTCTGCCTCCTCTCTGCACTAGAAGCTCCGAAGAAATCTCCCATGGGTCGACGGAATCTTCCCCCTGCAACTGCAGGCACCAAAAAGCTGCATTACCGGTCCCTTGGGTCTCCTCTCAGCACGACGAGCGAGGTCCCTCGAATCCAGCAACTCTGTCCAAGTGACTCCCACAGTCCAGTGACTCTTCAGTCCAAGTTTGGTGGAGGTAAGTCCTTGCCTCACCTCGCTACACTGCATTGCTGGGAACCACGACTTTTGCAGCAACTGCGGCCCCTGTGCACTTCCGGCGGAAATCCTTTGTGCACAGCCAAGCCTGGGTCCACGGCACTCTAACCTGCATTGCACGACCTCCTAAGTTGTTCTCCGGCGATATGGGACTTCTTTGTGCAACTTCGGGTGAGCACTGTTTCACGCATCCTTGTCGTGCCTGTTTCTGGCACTTCTCCGGGTGCTACCTGCTACTAAGAGGGCTCCTTGTCTTGCTCGACGTCTCCTCTACCTCCTGGTCCAATTTACGACCTCCTGGTCCTTCCTGGGCCACAGCAGCATCCAAAAACGCTCACTGCACGATTTGCAGCTAGCAAGGCTTGTTGGCGGTCTTTCGGCGGGAAAACACTTCGGCACGTTTCTCCACGGTAAGAGGGATCCGTCCACCAAAGGGGAAGTCTCTAGCCCTTTTTGTTCCTGCAGAAACCTCAGCTTCTTCTGTCCAGTAGAAGCTTCTTTGCACCCGCAGCTGGCATTTCCTGGGCATCTGCCCATCTCCGACTTGCTTGTGACTTTTGGACTTGGTCCCCTTGTTCCACAGGTACCCTCGACTGGAAATCCATTGTTGTTGCATTGTTGGTTTGTGTCTTTCCTGCCTTATTCCCCTATCACGACTTCTTTGTCACTTGGGGAACTTTAGTGCACTTTGCACTCACTTTTCAGGGTCTTGGGGTGGGCTATTTTTCTAACCCTCACTATTTTCTAATAGTCCCAGCGACCCTCTACAAGGTCACATAGGTTTGGGGTCCATTCGTGGTTCGCATTCCACTTTTGCAGTATATGGTTTGTGTTGCCCCTATCCCTATGTGTCCCCATTGCATCCTATTGTAACTATACATTGTTTGCACTGTTTTCTAAGACTATACTGCATATTTTTGGTATTGTGTACATATATCTTGTGTATATTTCCTATCCTCTCACTGAGGGTACACTCTAAGATACTTTGGCATATTGTCATAAAAATAAAGTACCTTTATTTTTAGTATAACTGTGTATTGTGTTTTCTTATGATATTGTGCATATGACACTAAGTGGTACTGTAGTAGCTTCACACGTCTCCTAGTTCAGCCTAAGCTGCTCTGCTAAGCTACCATTATCTATCAGCCTAAGCTGCTAGACACCCTGTACACTAATAAGGGATAACTGGGCCTGGTGCAAGGTGCAAGTACCCCTTGGTACTCACTACAAGCCAGTCCAGCCTCCTACATCCCCCCTTGCCTTACATCAACCTGCAATTGGCTCATAAATGGGGTAATTTTCATGCCAACCCTAAATTTGCGAAACTGCTTTCCGATACGACTCCCACATTGTCAGGTAATGTAGCAGATGTTCAACTTTTTGACAATTGGATAAGCTGTGGTATTGATGAGCTCAACCCTAATATTCCATTAGGAAGAATAGTAAATCACGGCCCTTCGCCCCCTGGTTCTCCCAAGCCCTTACAGAGCAACACCTTAACTGCAAGCGGCTTGAACGAAAATGGAGACGAGCATACAATCTCCATGACCCACAGCATTACAGAGACGCCCTCAAGAAATATCATAAGCAGATTCGGTTAGTTAAAAGGGTTTACTTTACCAATCAAATTGAAGTTTCAAAAGATGATCCTAACACTATGGCCCTCATTATGACATTGGCGGGTAAATCCCAATTACCGCCACGCTGACGGCCGCCAACTTACCGCCGCAAGGGCGGATATCCGTTCACCATATTATGACACACACACACCAATCCGACAGAATTCAGCCACATACACAAATCCGCCAGTCCAAAGACCAGTGATAAACTGGCGGTATCAAAACCCACACCGTTATGCCAACAGAACAATGCCCATCGCATTATGACCCACAAATCACCACAGTGGACATTCAATGGCGGCAAACCATTGGTGGTACATACCGCTCACAGTGGACACCCACATACAAAATAACACCACATTGGACAATTCAAACACACACCTGACACCAATACACACACCACACCCACACGACTATAAAACACCCACAACCCTTTATAATTATAAATCATTGCCACCAGAGAGACACCAAGATCACTGAGACAACTAGAGCCACACACTATTCACACCTATACACCACTCACTCACTCCACATCACACACCCCAACACATTACCCAACACACCCTCACCAACACACCTCACATAACACCCATGGCACCACAAAGACACCCCCGTTTCACAGAGGAGGAGATAAGGGTCATGGTGAAGGAAATTGTCATGGTAGAGCCACAGCTATTTGGAGCACAGGTGCAGCAGATTTCTAAAAGCCAAGAAGATGGAGCTATGGTGGAGAATCGTGGACAGGGTCAACACTGTGGGACAGCATCCCAGAACTAGGGATGACATCAGAAAGAGGTGGAATGACCTACGGGGGAAGGTACGTTCCATAGCAACAAAACACCAGCTCGCTATTCAGAGGACTGGCGCTGGACCCCCACTTCCTCCCCCACAACTCACAGCATGAGTGGAGCAAGTCTTGGCAATACTGCACCTGAGAGCCTAGCCGGAGTCAGGGGAGGACTGCACTTTGGTAAGTGAACTTTCAACAATTATCACCCCCCTACCTGCATGCCATCACATACCCTCACCCTAACTCCCATCACTCCACTACATCCCACACACTCCACCATGACATCTCCTTTATCCCAATGCCAAGCCCTGCATGCTGTACCAATGCCTGGACAACCCTCACAGCCCTGCATGGACACTCATCACTAAAGCATGCACAGCATAGAGAACTAACAATCCCACCATACACTAACATACAAACGTGAAAGCTGGCAGAGCAAATCCAACCATAGAGGGGAAGCCAGGCATGTACAATATGGCATACACATCAACCATAACACATCATTTACATCCCCACAGGTACCCCAGCCAATGTCACCGGAGAGGAGTTGCCAGCATTATCCAGTCCCCCAACAGAAGAGGCCCACAGTGATGACAGTAACTCTGGTCTTCAGGATCTGGACGATCTACCTGGCCCATCAGGGACCACTGGACAGCCGGTTACCCAAGCCCAATCACAGACCACCACAGAGCCTCTTCCATCAGGAAACAACACCACAGTATCCACCCAGTGTACCCATACCTCTGTCCCCAGGACACATCAATCAGCAGTGTGTCCACCTCTACAGGGACCCCAGGCCACAACTCACACACAAGACAATCAGGGACCTGGGGTCAGTGGCAGTGGGCACACGGTTCAGGGGACAGAGGCACAGGCCAACAGGGAAACTGGGAGGACTGCTATGTGCCGGGGGAGAACAGGCCCAGGGAACCAACTCTCCAGGAGGCGCTCACAGAGATCCTGTGAGTCTATCAACATTCCCAGGACACGATGGGCCAGATCCTGGACAACGTGCAGGAGAACAGGCGGCTGCAGGAGGGACACTACCAGGGGATCAGGGAGGACTTGCAGGCCATCAACAGCACCCTCATCTCCATAGCAGGGGTGCTGGCAGACATGGCCAACATAATGAGGGAGGCAGTCTCACACCAGCGGGCCCCTGCCACTAGCCAGACATCTGAACAGCCTTCCACTTCCGCTGCCGCTAGTGGCCTGGAGGCCCTCCCACAGGACTCACAGGCCACCAGCACCCCTCCCCCTGCAGAAGGCGAACCACCCTGCAAACGTTCCCTGTGATCCAGACAGGAGCCAGAGACACTTGCCAAGACCCCCACCAGGAAATTAAACTCGCCTGATTGTCCCCCTTGTGTCCCAGTCACCCTGTCCACCTTGAACTGTCATTGCTTCCCTTCCTATGTCCCTTTGGACAATGCACCTGTGCTACAAACAGACTGGAACAATACCCTGGACTTTCCTCAATCATCATCCCATCCCATTGCACTTTCCCCCTATATGTTAGCACTTCAATAAACACCTTTTGAAAAATCAATTTGGGGTATTTCATGAATATCAAATATGTATTTTTTGAAAGAGGTACAATCATTACAAATGAACTGTACATAGAATGAGCACAGATTAATGACCTGTAGCTGGCTGTAGTGATCACACCAGGAGTATTTGTCAAATCACCAACATCTGCAAAATGAATTGCCAGAGGGAACAGTAAGTGGGCATAGAAGTGAGCAATATCAGCATGCCATTTCCACACAGATTACAACCAAAGTCATTGAAATGTAAAGTTACACTCTCCTACCTGTGTGTCATTGGAAGTATTGTTGGATCACAGATGTTCTGTTGTCTTCCTCCTCATTCTCCGCTCCCTCATCGTCACTGTCCACAGGTTCTACTGCTGCCACAGGGGCATCTCCAGTCTCTTCCTCCTGCAGAAAAGGGACATGGCATCTTAGGGCCAGGTTGTGCAGCATGCCACCACTACCTGGCAGACCTTCTTGAGTGAGTAGCCCAGGGATCCACCTGTTAAATGGAGGCACCGGAACCTGGCCTTCAGAAGGCCGAAGGTCCTTTCCATTATCCTTCTGGTTCGCCCATGTTCCCTTATTACAATGTTCTTCTGCCCTTGTCCTGCATTCCTCACAGGGGTCAGCAGCCATGATAGGTTTGGGTAACCGGGGTCACCTGCAAATATTGAGGGACAACATTTAGCCACATACTATCCTATATGGCCAACACCACAGGAATGCACCAGCATTTACAGGGTGGGAACCAGGGCTCACCTATTAGCCACACCCTGTGCCTCTGTAGTTGGCCCATCACATTTGGGATGCTGCTATTTCTTAGGACAAAGGCATCATGCACCGACCCAGGATACTTAGCTTTGACGTGGGAGATATACTGGTCCGCCAAGCACACCATCTGAGCATTCATGGAGTGGAAACTCTTAAGATTCCTGAACACCAGTTCATTCTGCCGGGGGACACACAAATGCAATATGTGTACTATCGATCACCCCAATTACGTTGGGGATATGTCCCATTGCATAAAACCCGGCCTTCACAGTGGCCAAATTCTCAACCTGGGGGAGAGCAATGGAGCTGCACATGTGTTTTATCAGGGCAGACAACACTTTTGTCAGCACTACTGAGAACATAGGTTTTGACATTTCTGCTACCGAGCCCACTGTCACTTGGAAAGAACCAGTTCCCAGGAAATGGAGTACAGATAGCACTTGCACAAGAGGGGGGATCCCAGTGGGGTGACGGCTAGCAGATATCAGGTCAGGCTCCAATTGGGCACACAGCTCTGTGATTGTGGCCCTGTCAAGTCTATAGGTGAGGATAATGTGCCTGTCCTCCAGTGTAGCCAAGTCCACCAGGGGTCTGTACACAGGGGTATGTCTCCATCTCCTATTCATCCACAGTGGTAGGTATTTAAGGGATACAAGAGTGAGGAGGCTGTCATGAAATGAACATTGGAGCCACAACAGTAGTTTGCATTCTGTAAACATGTAATGGGTAAGTGTGATTTGTCCAGTATGTGCCTATTTCTCCTGTGACACAGCATGATTCCATAGGGCTGCCCCCCCCATGAAATTAATTCTGCCCGTCCTGTGTGGAGGGACAGGTGGAAGTGAGGTAATTTCTCTGACGTTATGCGCCGTGGAGGGAGGCAGTCGGGAACCGCTGTGCAATTCCTCATTGGTTAAAATTGGGCCCTATGGTGTACAGTGGCCATTGGTTATCTACGTCAGCGGTGATGGTATGCACCGCCACAGACGTGACCGTAATTTTCTATCTGATTCCTCACTTGCTACCTGACCTTCCATAGGAGAGGACCTACACTCCATGTGCTGCTGTGACCTGTGTCTGGAACCTACCATGGCCTGTGTGACCGGGGAAAGGGCCCCAGCCTTCACTTCGGAGGAGTTGGAAAGACTGGTGGATGGGGTCCTACCCTAGTACGGACTGCTGGATGGGCCTCCAGACCAACAGGCGAGTACACTGTGGGCACGATGCATGTGGCATGAATGCATGGAGTTGTGTGTGTAAAGGCCTCGTGTAAGGGGGATGGGTGGATGTCCTCTTTGCAGTGTACACATTGTGTGGTGGGTTATGTGTGTGCCAATGGTGATGGAAACGGGTATGGTGGGCAATATGTGTAATCGGCTGGGTTGTTTGTCTAACGGTGTTTTCCTGTGTGTATTGCCTCTGCAGGTCAGTGCCCATCAAAAGAAGGGTATATGGCGTGCCATCGCCAAGGACGTGCGAACCCTGGGTGTCTATGGCATGCGGAGGCCCCACTGTAGGAAATGGTGAGAGGACCTGAGACACTGGGCACGGAAGTTGGTGGAGGCCCAGCTGGGGATGGCCTCCCAACGAGGAAGGGGTGCCTGTCAGACCCTGACCTCCCTGATGGCCTGCATACTGGTGGTGGCCTATCCAGAGCTGGATGGGTGCTTGAGGGCATCACAGCAGCCACAAGGGGTGAGTACAGTGGCTATCATTACAACTGACGGCTGGTGGGGTGGTATCGGGGTGGTAGATATGTGTTAGTTGGTACCCCTAGGCCAGGCCTGACATAGCAGCGTAGATCCTCTGGTGGCTAGGGTTCTGAAGGGATAATCCTGCCTACCTAGCATGTAAGCATCCACCACTGGTCAGGGCTGCGTGGGTCCCAGGTGTGCTGCAGTTGGCGGTGTGTGCCCCTCCTCATGCCTTGGTGGCTAGCAATATCAGTGGTGATGCAATGCATAGTGCATAAGACTGTTCCCTGTGTGTGAGGGTACTGTGTACGCCAACTGTGGTGTTGGTGCAGCCACTGACCCAGTGTATCCTTTGTCTCTCTCCCCCCCTTTCTTGTTTTGTCATCCTGTCCTTATGTGCATTAGCATCATCTGGCGGAGGAGCAGAGGCACCGGCGACGGAGGGAGCTGCATCTCACAGGACCCAGGAGGCAGAGTCCACCGATGCTGAGGGCACCAGTGGGACGGAGGGCGAGGGGAGCACCATGGCAGAGACTGGAGGGGACAATTCAGACTCAGATACGTCCTCCGATGGAAGCTCCCTGATGGTGGCGGACACTTCTGTGACCACCCCAGCTACAGGAACAGTCACCACCCCCGTGCCAGCACCGCCCTCCCAGCAGCCCCTCAGCGAGTTGCCTGTGCCCGCTCAGCCAGGAGGGTGGGCATCTCCTTCGCCCCAGGCACCTCAGGCCCTGCCCCAGTGAGCCCTGCTGCCCTGAGTAAGGAAGCTATCGACTTTCTGAGTTCCATCTCTGTAGGGCAGTCAACCATTTTGAATGCCATACAGGGGCTGGCAGCCCAGATGCAACAATCTAATGCATTCCTGGAGGGCATTCATAGTGGATTGATGGCCCAACAGAGATCGATCCAGGATCTGGCCTCCTCTCTGATGGCAGCCATAGTCCCTGTTTCTACCGTCCCCCCTCTAACTACCACTTCCCAGTCCCATTCCCTTCAACCCCAACCCATCCCAAGCACGCAGCCAGACAAGCATGCACACAGGACAACACGCAAGAGTGTCACAGGCAAACACAAGCACCACACTTCATCCCACAGGCACCCACACAAACACCATCCAGTTGTAGACACAACAACATCCACTGTTTCCACTGTTTCCACTGTCTCCCCCTCTTCCTCCTCCTCCTCCTCCTCCACCTCCCACCCAGTTACATCCACACTCACACTTGCATGAACTACATCATCATCCACTACCTGCATCATCACCACAAGCAGAACACACACCTCACTGGCAGGCACTTCCACAACAGCCATGCACACATCCCCTGTGTCCTCTCCCTGTGTGTCTGCCCCCCCCCCTCCTAAAGTACACAAACGCAAGCACTCAGATACCCAAGAGCCATTTACCTCACAACAGCATAAAGCCCATGCACATGCATCCAAATCCAACAGACAGACACCTCCAACAAAAACTCCCTCATCCTCCACTCCCATCACTTCTCCCTCTTCCTTCCCAAATGTCCCTAAAAAGCTTTTCCTTTCCACCATTGACCTCTTCCCTACCCCCCCCCGTTCTGCACGCATGGCCAGGGTATCAAGAACCCAGCCAAGCACCTCAGCCACACAGTCCACGGGCCCAGTTCAATCTTCCCCTACTTGTGGTGGAAAGGATTCTAGGCCACATATACTGAAGAGGAAGGAGCCTGCACCAGCCAGCCGAAAGGGGAAGGAGCCTGCACCATGCCATCTGAAAGGGGAAGGAGCCTGCACCACTAGGCATGAAGGGCAAGGAGCCTGCAACAGCTGGCAAGAAGGGGAAGGAGCCTGCACCAGCAGCTGTCACGGAGCCCCCACCACCAACCGTGGTTGAGCAGCCATCGCAGGGTGCAGGGGTTGTGCAGGAGCCTCCCACCACCACCACCAGCACATCCACAGTGCAGCCATCCGAGGGTGCAGGAGCTGTGCAGGAGCCTCCCACCGAGCCTCCCACCACCACCACCACAGTGCAGCCGTCACCGCAGGTGGATGCAATGTGATCCTGCATCCATGGGCTGCTGTGCAGCCTCTCCACTCCAGAACCAGTGGGGAAGACACCCACTCAAAAGACTGCGGCCTTTCACTCCCCAGGACAAAGCACAGGGCATGTTGCCCCCTCCAGAACCAGTGGTCTTGTTTCCGCTTCCATCTGAGATGCCCCTCCCCTCCCCCTAAGGTGCCTGCCTATTTGCAAACTGATGCCCTTGCAGTGTTCTCTCCGTATTGATGCAGGTGACAAGTGGGGAGTTGGACTTTGCCCTGCGGCCATGTGGTCCATGCGAACTGAGGACTGGGCAGTGTCCCTTTTTCTGTGTATTTGTACATATCTGTAGCATTGGCTAAATTATTATTTATACTGTGTTGATCTTATTACAATCTCTATGGTACATTCCTGTTGTCCTTGCATTATTCAGCCAATTTAGGGCGATTAACTTGTTTTCTTGGGCAGCTGATTGTGTGTATGGTGTGTGTGTGGGGTGTGTGTGTATGGTGTGTGGGTGTGTCACTGTTGCTTTCCTCCCCCCCTCCCTTGTGTGCTAGGCGCCTGTAGTCACTGTCGTCGTCTTCTCTGGCATTGGTGTTCGTGGTGGAGCAGAACGTAGAATATCATCGGAAATACTTGCAGTTTGGGTTCCATGGCGGCGTGGTTCTTCCCTGTGTCTCCAGTGGTGAGTCTTTTCACTTCTGGGCAGTGTTTCTGCCAAGCTTTTGATGTTGTTGGTACCGCCCCGGAAAAGGTGGCGGATTGTTTGGTCATAATATGGTGGGCAGAACTTTGACTTCCACCGGACTGTAGGCAGATACCGCTGTGGTGCCTGTTGTTTCCGCCCAGGCGGTCGGTGTGGTACACTGGCTGTCTTTCGGAGATCTTTCCGTAATAGTCATAATTTGGTGGTAGTTACCACCAGTCTGTTGGCGGTATTACCCCCACTTTATCACTGACTGCCAGGGTCGTAATGAGGGCCTATGTTTAATATAGCTAGATCCCTCGTACAGCCTAAAACTTTGACTAGGGATCTTCCTCCACCATAATACCTCTGTGATCAGATCCCCTCATACTTTGAAGATAAGATTCAGAATATTCAGAAGCAATTTATGCCTTCTTATTCTGTGAGGTCTGATTCAGAGAGGCTAACATCGCCTACCAATGCCTCTTTACAATGATTTGAACAAATTAGCTTCTCCAGAGTCAGAGTTGCCAAGCCATTTTGGCATTCACCAGGACTGTGAAAGCATCCTCAGTAGGACATGTGCATGGACAAGGACTGTGAAGTCATCCTCAGTAGGAAATATGCTTTGACCATGACTGTGAAAGCATCCTCAGTAGGACACATGCATGGATCAGGACTGTGAAAGCATCCTCAGTAGGACCTGTGCATGGACCAGGACTGTGAAAGCATTCTCAGTAGGACATGCCTATGGACAGCGCTGTGAAAACATCCTCAGTAGGACATGCGCATGGACGAAGAACGGTGAAAGCATCTTCTGTAGGACCTATGCATGGACCTGGACTGTGAAAGCAAACTCAGTAGGACATGCCCATGGACAACGCTGTGAAAGCATCCTCTGTAGGACATGTGCATGGACCAGGACTGTGAAAGCACCCTCAATAAGACACTTGCATAGACTAGGGCTGTGAAGCATCCTCAGTACAACATATGCATGGTCCAGGACTGTGAAATCATACTCAGTAGGACATGCCTATGGACCACGCTGTGAAAGCATCCTCAGTAGGACATGTTCATGGATCAGGACTGTGAAGGCATCCTCAGTAGGACTCATGCATGGACCAGGGCTGTGAAAGCATCTGCAGTAGGACCTGTGCATAGACCAGGATTGTGAAGGCATCCTCAGTACGACCTGTGCATGGAACAGGGCTCTAAAACCATCCTCAGTATGACGTGAATGGACCAGGGCTGTGAAAGCATCCTCAGTAGGACTTGCGCATGGACCGGGACTGTGAAGTCATCCATCATGTGCATGGACCAGGGCTGTGAAGTCATCCTCCGTAGGACATGTGCATGTACCAGGGCTGTGAAAGCATCCTCAGTAGGACGTGTGCATGGACCAGGACTGTGAAGTCATCCTCAGTAGGATGTGTGCATTGACCAGGAAAATGAAAGCATCCTCAGTAGGACATGTGCATGGACCAGGATGTGAAAGCATTTTCAGTAGAACATGTGCATGGACCAGGACTGTGAAACCATCCTCAGTAGAACACTTGCATGGACCAGGACTGTGAAAGCATCCTCAGTAGAACACGTGCATGGCAGTAGCTTAACAAAGCTTGAGAGTCCCCCCCCGCACAAGTAAATCTAGGGGGCCTCCTCTCCCCGGCCCACTATCTACTACATCCTCAGAAGGATATGTGCATGGACCAGGGCTATGAAAACATACTCAGCAGGATATATGCATGGACGAGGATTGTGAAGCATCCTCATTAGGACATGTGCATGGACCAGGATTGTGAGAGCATCCTCATTAGGACATGTGGATGGATGAGGATGTGAAAGCATCCTCAGTAGGACATGTGTATGGACCAGGACTCTGAAAGCACCGTCAGTGGGACATGTGGATGGACCATGGCTGTGACAGAATCCTCAGCAGGACATGTGCATGGACCAGGAATGTGAAGTCATCCTACATGTGCATGGACCAGGACTGTGAAAGCATCCTCAGTAGATCATGTGCATGAACCAGGACTGTGAAAGCATCCTCAGTAGGACAAGTGTATGGGCCAGGACTGTGAAAGCATCCTCCGTAGGACATGTTCATGAACCAGGACTGTGAAAGCATCCTCAGTAGGACCTGTGCATGGACCAGGACTATGAAGTCATCCGATATGTGCACGAACCAGGACGATGAAGGTATCCTCATTAGGGTTGTAAAAGCATCCTCACTAGGACATGTGCATGGACCAGGACTGTGAAAGCATCCTCAATAGGATACGTGCATGGATCAGGACTGTGAAAGCGTCCTCAGGACCTGTGCATGGACCATGACTGTGAAAGCATCCTCAGTAGGACCCGTGCATGAACCAGGACAGTGAAAGCATCCTCAATAGGACACTTGCATGGCCCAGGGCAGTGAAAGCATCCTCAGTAGGACCTGTGCATGGAGCAGGACTATGAAGTCATCCGATATGTGCATGAACCAGGACAATGAAGTCATCCTCATTAGGGTTGTAAAAGCATCCCCACTAGGACATGTGCATGGACGAGGACTGTGAAAGCATCCTCATCAGGATACGTGCATGGATCAGGACTGTGAAAGCATTCTCAGTAGGACCTGTGCATGGGCCATGACTGTGAAAGCATCCTCAGTAGGACCTGTGCATAAACCAGGACGGTGAAAGCATCCTCAGTAAGACATATGCATGGACCAGGACTGTGAAATCATCCTCAGTAGGACATGTGCATGGAACAGGAATGTGAAAGTATCCTCAGTAGGATTCTTGCATGGGCCAGGCCAATGTAATCATCCTCAGTAGGACCTGTGCATGGACCAGGACTGTGAAAGCATACTCAGTAGAGCACATGCATGGACAAGAGCTGTGAAAGCATCCGCAGTAGGACCTAACCATGAACGAGGACTGTGAAAGCATCCTCTGTAGGACCTGTGCATGGACCAGTACTGTGCAAGCATCCTCAGTAGGGCATGTGCATGGACCATGGCTGTGAAAGCATCCCTAGTAGGACATGTGCAAGGACCAGAACTGTGAAGTCATCCAACATGTGCATGGACCAGGACTTTGAAGTCATCCTCAGTAGGACATATGCATGCACCAGGTCTGTGAAAGCATCCTCAGTAGGACATGTGCATGGACCACATCTGTGAAAGCATCCTTAGTAGGACATGTGCTTGGACCAGGATTGAGAAAGCATCCTTAGTAGGACATGTGCATAGACCAGGACTGTGAAAGCATCATCAGTAGGCCATCCTTGGCCCACACTGTGAAAGCATCCTCAGCATGACATGTGCAAGGACCAGGACTGTGAAAGCATCCGCTGTAAGTCCTGAGCATGGACCAGGGCTGTGAAAGCACCCTCAGTAGGACCTGTGCATAAACCAAGACAGTGAAAGCATACTCAGTAGGACATGTGCATGGATGAGGCCTGTGAAAGCTGCGAGAGGAGGCCTCTTTTTGCATGGTTAGCCCCCACTTTTTGCCTGATGTTGATGTGTTCTAGAAGTTGGTAGTGCCCAGGGCCCCTGCTAAACAGGTTCTCTGAGCCAGAGCTCTTTCCCTAAATCGGTTGTGGTACTTGGCACAATTGGATACACTCTAAATATCACTATAAGTCCCTAGTAAATGGGTAACCCACTACCCAGGGCATGGGATATTAAGAGTGACCTCTGAGAGGAGGAGCACTGATTGTGCCACCCTCAAGGGCCCTACACCCAGATGCACCCAGCACTGCCATAGCAGGCTGAGTGCCCTGGTGCAAACCTAAAATACAAACTTGACACTTGACTCTGTGTGCCCTGTCCACCCTACACTGCGCAAGTTATGAGTAAGTCACCCCTCTAGCAGGCCTTACAGCCCTAAGGCAGAGTGCACCATACTATATGTGAGGGCATAGGTGCATGAGCAATATGCCACCATGGTGTCCCTGCTAAACTGGGGACATGGTGAGTGAACAGAGCAGCCATTTTAAGTACATGTACTGGACACTGGTCAAACACGAATTCCCAAGCTACATGATGGCCACTCTGTATCCTGGGTTGTTTGGTATCAACCAACTCAGAGTATTAAAACCAAACTGGTACCAGTGTTGGATTTAACCATAAATGTACCCAGGGGTCACCTTAGAGGTGCACCCTGCAAAAGCTATCCCTAAATGGCACAGTTGCTGACTGGTTCCATTCCGCCTGCCACTCTAGATGGCCGATATACAAACCTGGGGGCAAGCCATGGCTCTCTGGTTTGTAAGATAATGCCTTTCCTGGGTGGAGGAGCTAACACCCCCTTCTCCAGGAATGTGCAACACCCTGGCGGTGAGCTTCAAAGGGCTACTATCCCTGAAACTTGAGCCCCCAGCCCTGCTGCTAGCAGCAGAGGGCTTTCCCCTTTGGAAACCCCCACTTTTGGGGGAGCAAGGGCAGGAAACCAGACAAAGGGTAGGAGGAGTGGCCTCGCTGAGCATGCAGCACCCCAAGGGGCTTGCAGGCAAACTGGACCCTCCATCTCATTTTCCTCCATATTGGATGGTAGGAAAATACCCAATAGTGTTTAGGGAAGTGCCCCTTCCCACAGGGCGTGGTCACTGTAGTGGGTGAAGCCACCTAAGGATTAGTGTCCCATTGGACATTACCAGGTTACCCCTAAAACACCCACTAAATTCAGTATTTAGTGGGCTCCCCTTGACCAAGAAATTTGATTCAACTGTAAGAGACAAAGAATACCAGCACCAAAGAAGAACTGTGGACCTGCTGCACAAGAAAAAGCGCCAGACCCTGCCTGCTGTATCGAGGACCCAAAAATCGCTGCTGAGGAGGAGCTGGACACTGGACCAATTCCAAGAAACCCAGGGGACCTCCAGGCTTCAAAAATCATTCCAGATCTTCCTTCTGAGTGGAGGCACTACTCAAAAACCAAGCAAGAACCAACAAATGGGTGAGGGTCAGTTCACTGAAGGGCCAATATCTCCATGACCGGACGTTGTAGCCGGACCCGACGACACACGGATGGCCGCCCGGATGTGACCTACAAGTGTGCCACGTTTGTTGGCACTGCGCCCTCTAGTGGCCGAGTTACGCTAATACTCTGTGTACTGGTCATCCAACATTGGACAAGCAGAAAACCAGCTCCCCCAGAGCTGAAAAAGGATCAGGAGGAAGCCCCAGTCGAGGAACTTCAGGATCACCCTGGACCTCCAACCAGAGCACCCCTATTGTCGTGTAAGCAGCCCTCAAAGTGACTCACCTCCAGCTCCAAAGGACTCCGTTGCGCACAGCTCCTGGATCTCCAACTCGCCCTGCATCTGGCCGCCCTGGGCCTTGCATCGCGGGATATGCTGTGCGTCCCAGGTCCTCCACCCCTTGCGTCCTCCACAGCCCAAGAGGACCCCAAGGCACCATCTTAAAATCAGCAAACCAGCTCCTTTTCCAAGTAGCCCCTTCAGGTGGCCCTGTGACTGTGCCAAGAACCTCTCCAACACTGCTCCCGCCGGAACCGGAACCCGCCTGAGACTCTCCAGCTAGCATAAGGTGACTACCAACTGCTGCAACCACCCTGCAAAAGGAGAGACTGGTAACTCAACTGTACGATTTTTAATGCATTTTTAAAGTGACTGCCTATTGAAACCTATGTTGCATAATTATGCACAGAAAGACTAACTTTATCAAAACTTTAAAAAGTCATAACTCAAAAAGTATTTAACATATTTGAAAGATCTTGGTCTTAAAATGTATATAAAAGTCTGAAGTATGTTTTGTAAATAAAATTTGGTCTTGAGTTATTCATTGAATGTGTGGTGCATCATTGGATTTGTGAGTACAGCAAATACTTAACACATCTCCTGGATTAGCCTAACTGCTCGACCAGGTACCTTAAAAATTGGAGCATTAGGTGGTGTAATTTTTACCTCTGCAAACCAACGTGTGGTTGCCCGGACCCTCTGAATAGTGTACTCGATTTCGTACACTACATAGAGGGCCAGCCTCCAACAATTGGTATATCAGCGGTGGAATAAAGACTTTGGCCCTCATTACAACATTGGTGTTAACTGCCACCTACTGCCACGTCGACGGCCACCAACATACTGTCACCGTGGCTACCAGCCTCCCACCTGCATTATGACCCTCGACAGAATTCTGCCAGAAGGCTGGCGGAATACCGCCGACGGTCATAGCGGCGGACGGCGGTAAGGTGGTGCTGCTGTCAGCAGCAGCGCCACACCAGCGCCACACCACCTACCGTATCATGAGCAATGATACGGCCTGGCGCCGTTTTTCTGGCAGACAGTGCTGCTGAAAGCAGCGCCGCATCCCACTGCCAAAGGACCCACTGTAAGCAGGTAAGTCGGGTTCTTCAACGGTAGAGGGGGGTGGAAGGGGTGTTGTGTGTGTGTGTGGGGGTGTTGTGTGTGGGAGGGTATCTGTTTTTTAATGCATGCATGCGGGTGTGTGTCGCATTGAATGATGCGTGAATGCCTGAATGTGAGTGTACGTGTATGTTGTGTGTTATGAATGCAAGTGTGCAACAAAGTATGTTGGTGTGTGTTGCGGTGTGTGGGTATGTATGTGTGCATACGTGGGTGGATATGAGTATGCGTGTGTGTATGTGTGTGTGCGTGTGGATGTGTAAATGTGTGGGGGGCAGGAGAGGGAGGGTGGGGGTGGGGGAGGACTCTCGGGAGGAGGAGGGGGGATGGGAGACCCATATCAGTTCCAGGGAAGGAATTCCCTGGCACTGATAGTGCCTACTGCCATGGTTTTCGTGGCAGTACGCTTGCCACAAAAATCATGGCAGTAGGAGCGGTCATGATCCCGAGGGTGGGATTGTGACGGCTGCAAGGCTGGAGACTGAAGTCTCCAGCCCACTGGCCGTTACCACCCCAGCGGACGGAGTGGTACATTGGCATTTTGGCTTGAAGCACACCTCCAATGTCATAATTTGGGAAAAGGTACCGCCAGCCTGTTGGCAGTACCTTTCCCCAAATTACCGCCGACCGCCAAGGTCATAATGAGGGCCTTTGAGTTTGCTGATACTTTCTTACAGTTGTGTTAACACACAAATAACGCTCCAAATTGTCTTTGATTTTTCTAATTGACTAACATTTTTTACAAATTTCTAAAATATCTGTCAGGGCCCTGGTTAGGTCCCTACAACTTAGAAAAAGTTCTAAAAAGTTTTTGCTTTAGTTGGTTATCCAACAAGGTGAACTCTAAATTCCAAAAAGGTTCCAACTTTAGTAAGATAAAAATGTCTGACTCAGAGTCCAGAAACCAGGAGCTCAACCTGGAACCTTATGAGGCATATAGCTATGACCAATTAAAGAAACTCTGCAGACTGTACAAAATCCATACTGGTAAAAGCCCCAAAACAGAGAAACTTCTTTCTGGTGGTCGAGTATGAAAGAGACAACCCCACAGATGAAGTAAATGATGATGATGCATCTGAGATGGATGAAGATCCTGTGGGGAATGGGGAGGAGGGTAGCTCCTCTTCACTCGGAGGCTCTAGAGCACCCACAAATACAGACGTGGACATTGCCAGGCTGACCAAGAGACTGGCTTTAGAAAGCCAGCTTTTGGAGATAGAAAAGCAAAGAAAAGAGTTGGGCTTGGCACCCATCTCTGGTGGCAGCATTCAAGTGTTGAAAGAAAAAGCTTTCAACATTAGACTCCCAAAATGAGTTGTCCCTCCCTTCACTGAAGGGGATGATATAGTGAAATGGTTTTTCTGCCTTTTAAAGACCCTGTATTGGGTGGGAAACACTGGGGCACACTGGTGTAGGAGTTATTCTCAGGAAAGTGCAGTGATAGGCTACTGACACTGAATGAGGTAGATTCTAAATCCTATGATGTCATGAATTGTACCCTGATTGAGGGTTTTGGATTTACAACTGAAGAGTACATGATAAAGTTCAGAGAGGATCAGAAATCCCAGAGCCAAACCTGGGTTGACTTTGTGGACTATTCAGTAAAAATGCTGGGTGGTTGGTTAGTTGGGAACAAGGTACAATATTATGATGGGCTGTATAATTTATTTATGAGAGAGCATCTGTTGAGTAATTGTTGCAATGATAGACTACATCAACATCTGGTAGACCTGAGTCCACTTTCCCCTAAAGAATCGGGGAGGAGGGCAGACCATGGGATCAAAACAAGAATTACCAAAACTACCACTGGTGGGGGAGACCAAAAGAAAGAAGCCAAAAAGCCCCTGCAAGGGAAAGATGGGAGCCAGGGTAAAACAACAAAGAGTCTTCTCAAGGCCCCAAAAAATCTTCACAGGAGGGTGGGCCCAGAGACTACTCACAGTCCAGGGGAGGGTACAAAGGGAAACACTTTGACCCCAGCAAGGCTTGGTGCCAAGACTATAAGACAAAAGGGCACCAAACTGGACACTCTTGCTGTACAAACAAAAAGAATGCCTCTAGTCAACCTGCAGTAAATGCAGTTTCCAATATCCAGATGGGTTCAGAGGTGTGGCCTGACCATGTCAGTGTCCCCACAGAGGCAACATTAGTCATCGAGGGTGGGGTAGATTTATCCTGTGCTGCCTGGTCAACTAATAACGAACAAATACTGGCAGTACCCTGTGATTAATGGGGAGAAAAACAGAAGCCTTAAGGGATATAGGGGATAGCATCATTATGGTGTCTCAGCATCTAGTTCCCTCATCTCAGTTCCTAGTAGGGAGGTCTTATCCTGTCACAAATGCTGACAATGAGACCAAGTTCCACCTCATGGCTATGGTAAACTTCGAATGGGGAGGAGTAGCAGGGCAGAAAGAAATGGTTATGTCCTCATCCATCCTTGGTACTGATGTTGAGCTTTCCCCCTGGACTGAGGTAGAGCTACAGACCCATGCAGCAATGCTTGGAATCCCTGAGTGGGCTTGTGTCAAGACTAGGGCACAGAGAAAACTTCAGAGAGAAAAAGGAGAGCTGGTTCCTGAAATAGTGGACCAGCCTCCCAAGAGTAGAGGCAAGTAAACTGGGGGACCAGCTTCATAATAGATCACAAGACAGGACCCCTCTCCTCAGGAGCAGAAGTCATCCACCTTAAAGGAAACTGAGCCTGAAGAGCTTGGGCCTTACCATCCAGAGCTCTTGGGCCCAGGGGGGACCTATAGGGAGGATCCATGCCAGGGACAAATGAGTGTCCCACTCTTGAAGGCCTGAGACATCAAGCTGCTCAGGAGGAGCTAGGAAATATCAGTGGTACCCACAGGGTCTACTGGGAGGAGGGGCTCCTGTTCACTGAGGCCAGAGACCTCAAGCCTGGTGCAACCAGGATGGTGGTAGTGCCCCAGAAGTTCAGACACTTCCTTCTCACTTTAGCCCATGACATCGCCCTAGCAGGGCATCTGGGCCAGAACAAGACATGGAGTAGGTTGGTTAACCACTTCTACTGGCCAGGCATGTCACAAAAAGTGAAGGGCTTTTGCCAATCCTGTCCATCCTGCCACGCCAGTGGCAAAGCAGGTGGGCGCTTAAAGGTCCCTTTAATTCCACTGCCTGTGGTTGGGGTTCCCTTTGAGAGGGTAGGGGTTGACATTGTTGGCCCCCTTGGCCCTCCAACAGCATCAGGACATAGATACATTTTAGTATAGTGGATCATGCCACTAGGTATCCTGAGGCTATTCCCCTTAGGACAATCACTGCACCTGCAGTAGCCAAAGCCCTCCTGGGTGTCTTTACCAGGCTGGGGTTCCCTAAGGAGGTAGTATCAGACAGGGGGTCAAACTTCATGTCTGCATTCTTGAAACATATGTGGCAGGAATGTGGAGTGACCTATACATTCACTACCCCATACCATCCACAAACCAATGGGATGGTAGAAAGGTTCAACCAGACCCTAAAATGCATGATTGGAGGACTCCCTGAAAAACTGAGAAGGAGGTGGGATGTCCTACTTCCTTGCCTGCTGTTTGCCTACAGAGAAGTGCCACAAATGGGAGTACGTTTTTCACTCTTTGAACTGCTGTTTGGGTACCCTGTTAGGGGACCACTGAGACTTGTAAGGGAAGGCTGGGAGAGACCTCACAAATAGCCCAAACAGGATATTATGGACTATGTGCTTGGCCTACGTTCCAGAATGGCTGAGTACATGGAGAAAGCCAGCAAAAGTCTTCAGGCCAGCCAAAAGCTTCAAAGCTCTGGTATGACCAAAAAGCTGCTATGGTGGAGTTCCAACCAGGGCAGAAAGTTTGGGTGTTGGAGCCTGTTGCTCCAAGGGCCCTCCAGGACAAATAGTCTGGGCCCTATACCATTCTTGAAAGAAAAGGAGAGGTTACTTATCTAATAGACCTAGGCCGTTGCAAAAACTCCAAGAGAATCATCCATGTCAACAGCCTAAAACCCTTCTTTGACAGAGCTGATGTGACCTTGCTCACTGTCACAGATGAGGGACAGGAAGATGAGAGTGAACCTCTCCCTGATCTCCTCTTCAGCAATTCCCAAGATGGTTCTGTGGATGGAACGATCTTGTCAGACACCCTCTCAGGACAACAGCAGTCTGATTGCAGGAAAGTGCTCAACCAGTATGCTGGGCTTTTCTCTCTGACCCCTGGGAAGACAAACTGGCGTACCCATGATATGGACACTGGTGACAGCCTGCCTGTCAAAAACTAAATGTACAGACAGTCTGACCATGTCAGAGAAAGCATAGAAGCTGAAGTCAAGAAATTGATGGATTTGGGTGTCATTGAACCCTCCGAGAGCCCCTGGGCCAGCCCAGTAGTGTTAGACCCCAAACCTCACTCCAAGGGTGACAAAGAAATGAGGTTTTGTGTGGAGTACAGGGGCCTCAACTCAGTAACCAAGACTGATGCACACCTAATTCCAAGAGCTGATGAGCTTATTGACAGACTAGGGGAAGCCAAATATCTGCGTACTTGTGATTTGACATCAGAGTACTGGCAGATTGGCCTGACCCCAGGAGCAAAAGAGAGGCTTACATTTTCTACTCGTAGTGGGCATTATCAGTTCACTGTTATGCCCTTTGGACTCAAAAATGCACCTGCCACCTTCCAAAGGTTGGTGAACCAGGTCCTTGCTGGGTTGGAAACTTTTAGTGCAGCTTACTTAGATGACATAGCTGTCTATGGTTCCACCTGGCAGGATCACCTGATCCACCTTGGAAAGGTCCTTGAGGCCCTGCAAAAAGCAGGCCTCACTACAAAGGTCAGTAAGTGCCAGATAGGACAGGGAAAAGTTGTGTACCTGGGCCACCTAGTTGGTGGAGGCCAAGTACACCTCTACATCCCAACATTCAGACTATTCTGGCTTGGGAAACGCCTACAACCCAGACACAAGTCAAGGCATTTCTTGGCTTGACTGGATATTACAGGAGGTTCGTGAAGAACTATGGCACAATGGTTGCCCCCTTCACAGAACTCACCTCCAAAAAGATGCCCAGAAAGATCAACTGGACAGTGAGTTGTCAAGAGGCCTTTGGCACTCTGAAGAAAGCAATGTGCTCTGCTCCAGTACTACAAGCACCAGACTACTCTAGGGAATTCACAGTCCAGAAAGATGCTTCACAGATGGGAATAGGAGCAGTCCTCTCCCAGAGAAATGATGATGGACATGACCAGCTAGTTGTTTTTATTAGAAAAAAGCTGCTCCCTAGGGAACAAAAGTGGAGTGCCATAGAAAGGGAAGCCTTTGGTGTGGTTTGGGCTCTGAAGAAGTTGAGGCCCTAATTGTTTGGCTCTCACTTCACAGTTCAGACTGACCACAGGCCTCTCAGATTGCTACAACAAATGAAAGGTGAAAGCCCCAAGCTGCTTAGGTGGTCTATTTCCCTACAGGGGATGGGCAGTAAAGTGGAACACCGACCTGGGACTGCTCATGCCAATACAGATGGCCTCTCCAGGTTCTTCCACTTAGAAGATGAAGACTCACTAGGGAAAGGGTAGTCTCATCCTCTTTCATTTGGGGGGTAGTGAGAGAGGAGGCCTCTTTGTGCATGGTTAGCCCCACTTTTTGCCTGATGTTGATGTGTTCTAGAAGTTGGTAGTGCCCAGGGCCCCTGCTAACCAGGCTCCCTGGGCCAGAGCTCTTTCCCTAAATCAGTTGTGATACTTGGCACAATTGGATACACTCTTAAATATCACTATAAGTCCCTAGTAAATAGGTACACCTATACCCAGGGCATGGGATATTAAGAGTAGACCCCTGGGGGCAACAGCACTGATTGTGCCACTCTCAAGGGCCCTGCACCCAGATGCACCCAGCACTGCCATAGCAGGCTGAGTGCCCTGGTGCAAACCTAAAATACAAACTCCACATTGCACACCCTCTGTGTGCCCTGTCCACCCTACACTGCATAAGGTATGGATAAGTCATCCCTCTAGCAGCACTTACAGACCTAAGGCAGGGTGCACCATACTATATGTGAGGGCATAACTGGATGAGCAATATGTCCCCACTGTGTCCTTGCTAAACTGGGGACACAGTGAGTGAAAAGATCAGCCATTTTAAGTACATGTACTGGACACTGGTCAAACAAGGGTTCCCCAGCTGCATGATGGCCACTCTGTACCCTGGGTTGTTTGGTATCAAATATTAAATCTAAACTGGTACCAGTGTTGGATTTAACACTAAATGTACCAAGGGGTCACCATAGAGGTGCCCCTGCAAAAGCTAACCCTAACTGACACAGTAGCTGACAGGTTCCATCCAGCCTGCCACTGTAGACATCCAATATGCAAACCTGGGGGAGAGCCATGGCTCCCTGGTTTGTAAGACAATGCCCTTCCTGGGTGGAGGAGCTAACACCCTCTCCCTCAGGAATGTGCAATACCCTGGAGGTGAGCTTCAAAGGGCTACTGCCCCTGAAACTTGAGCCCCCAGGCCTGCTGCTAGCAGCAGAGGGCTCCCCCCTTTAGAAAACACCCACTTTTGGTAGGGGCAAGGGCGGGATACCAGACAAAGGGTAGGAGGAGTGGCCTCACTGAGCATGCTCCACCCCAAGGCGCTTGCATGCAAAGTGGACCCTTCATCTCATTTTCCTCCATGTTGGATGATGGGAAAATATCCAATAAGGTTTAGAGAAGTGCCCCTTCCCACAGGAAGTGGTTACTATAGTGAGTGTAGCCACCCAAGGGTAAGTGTCCCATTGGACACTACCAGGTTCCCCCTAAAACACCCAATAAATTCAGTATTTAGTGGGCTCCCCTTGACCAAGAAATTAGATTTGACTGGAAGAGACAAAGAATACCAGCACCAAAGAAGATCCAAAGCAAGAGAACTGTGGACCTGCTGCACAAGAAAAGGCGTCAGACTCTGCCTGCTGCACCCAGGACCCAAAAATCGCTGCTGTGGGGGAGCTGGTCACTGGACCAACCCCAAGAACCCCAGGGGACCTCCAGACTTCAAGAGTCCTTTGACCAGAGTGCCCCTGTTGTCCTGTAAGCAACCCTCAAAGAGACTTGCCTCCAGGTCCAAAGGACTTTGTTGTGCACAGCTCCTGGATCTCCAACTCGCCCTGCACCTAGCTGCCCTGGGCCTTGCATCACAGGATTTACTGTGTGCGCGGGGTCCCTAAACCCCATGCAACTTCCACAGCCCAAGGAGACCCCAAGGCACCATCTTTAAATCTGCAAACCAGCTCCTTTTCCAAGTGACCCCTCCAGGTGGCCCTGTGCCAGTGCCAAGAACCTCTCCAACCCTGCTCCCGCCTGAACTGGGAGCCGCTCGAGACTCTCCAGTTCGCATAAGGTGCCCACCGACTACTGTGACCACCCTGCAAAAGAAGAGGCTGGTAACTCAACTGTACGATTTTTAATGCATTTTTAAAGTGACTGCCTATTGAAATATATGGTGCGTAATTACGCACAGAAAAATGAACTTTAGCAAAACTTCAAAAATTCATAACTCAAAAGGTACTGAACGTATTTGAAAGATCTTCATCTCAAAATGTATATAGAAGTCTGAAGTATGTTTATAAAATCTGGTCTTGAGTTATTCATTGAGTGTGTGTGGTGCACGATTGGATTTGTGAGTACAGCTTAGCACATCTCCTGGATTAGCCTAACTGCTCGACCAGCTACCTTACAAACTGGAGCATTATGTGGTCTAATTTTTACCTCCGGAAACCAACGTGTGGCTGCCTGGAACCTCTGCATAGTGTACTCGATTTCATACACTACATAGAGTTCCAGCCTCCACAATTAAAGCATCCTCAGCAGGACACATGCATGGACTAAGGCTGTAAATGTACAGGTCATGAGCATGAACCAGGACTGTGAAAGCATCCTTAGTAGGACCTGTGCATGGACCAGTACTGTGAAAGCATCTTCAGTAGGACCTGTGCATGGACCAGTACTGTGAAAGCATCTTCAATAGGACATGTACATGGACCATAGCTGTGAAAGCATCCAAATAGGACATGTACAAGGACCAGTACTGTGAAGTCATCCAACATCTACATGGACCAGGACTGTGAAGTCATCGTCAGTAGACATGTGCATGCACCAGGGCTGTGAAAGCATGCTCAGTAGGACATATGAATCGACCAAGACTGTGAAGTCATCCGATGTGCATGGACCAGGAATTTGAAGTCATCCTCAGTAAGACATGGGCATGCACCACGGGTGTGAAAGCATCTGCAGTAGGACATGTGGATGGACCAGGACTGGGAAAGCACCCTCAGTAGGACATATGCATGGATGAGGACTGTGAAACCATAGTCAGTAGAACACGTGCATGGACCAGGACTGTGAAAGCATTGAGGTACTGGGTTTTTCAGAACCGGTACTGGTCCGGTAACCCAGTGGTGCCAGGGTACACCCAAAGACCTCGGGTACTTTCCTGATTCAGACCACAGAAACTCAGAGTCTTCTAGGTGAAGTCAAAGATCGAATTTATTGGCTGCAACCAAGTAACAAGCGTCCTAGAAGTACAACAGCACGGTTTGTATGTTCTCAGGAGACTGTGTTTCAATGCAAAGTCTGGTTTCCTTATATACAGTTTTTTAAGCTTCAGGCAAACATTCTTGACATTTTGGTTGGTCATTCACATGTTTTCACTACAAAGGAAAAAACAGTGTCATGATGAAACCTCATATTTCATGTCATCTAACCCATAATAAATTACCCGGCAAGGCCTAGTATTTTACATCAGATAAGTGTGGACCCCCAATAAAAACGGGCACCTCCCCCTCGTAAAGTAAGAAGAAGAAAAGAGCAGGTGCAGGTGTGAGCAAGATTAGGCAGGGTGTGTGAGCGATTATAAGGGTTTTATGGCATGGTGTGCCTTGATGCTATCTGATTCGGCCACTGGGAGAGGGACTGACCAAACAGGTTTGGCCTGAGGCAATGGTTCCAGCTTGCCCAGGTCAGAGAAAAGTCAATCAAGGTGTACGTGTCCTTGGAATCAAATCTGACTGTATTATAAGCCTATGTGAGGGCAACTTTTAAAAATGGCTGCCGTGTATAAAATGGGAGCCACGAGTGCAGGACGAAAATGGCGATTTCGAGGTGAAAACGCTGCTGGAATTGAGCGAAAATGCTCATGCTTAGTGTACTAGTCATTATCGGTCTTTTGATACTAAAATCGTACTTCTGTGGCAAAGTAAATTACATGGGTCCAGAATTTTTAGAACCACAAACCCTCCTTTTGCCCTTACATAGGCAATAAACCTATTCCCATGCTAATCTGAGTCCAGGTCTATGTTTATAAGGCCATGGAGATGTTGCTGGAGCAAAATTCTAGTACTTGGTAACTCTCTCTGGACAGGTCTCCTCGAACATGAAGTAGCACAAAAGGCCACATATGGCAGGACAAAATAAGGAATACCTCTATCTGCAGTAGGTGGAATAAGATCACACACCCAACAATTAGTGATGTTCACTACTAACTAGTGTTGATGCAGAAGCTGTACAAAAGAATTGCTTACGAATTCTGATCTTTTAACCTGCTCATGTTCAGGAAAAGGGTGAAAAGAGTGCAAAGAAACAATAGTAGGAAAAGACATAGGTTGGGAAGTGGGTGCAGAAGTCAATTGAGTAGAGAAAAACAATCCCACCCATAAATGACAACGTCATGTTTAAACGACACTAGAAAACACGTTATTAAGAACATATAGACAACGGGAGAAAGTAGTGACCACTATTACAAATGAAATAATAATTTTTCACAACCCTAACCAAAAAGCAAATCCTAAAATTATCTAGTAAAATTTTTAGGGCTCCTCTGCATTTCAGTAATTTTGGTATGTTCAGGTGGAACAGTGGTGACTCTCATCAATGCTCTAAGGTGAAAAGGGGGTACTCTTTCCACAGAAAATGGACTTTATTCTGCTTTTACTAAACAGAATAGTACTTTAAAACAATGCCAGCAAAACAATCAGTCTCCTAACACCTAGTCTATACAATCACACGGAAACCTCTTGTGAAACCAACTATGCCCAGAGTCCGTTCAAAAAGCCTCTCTGGCAGGCTTCTATTGTCCATCAAATTTTCTTTTGTTGTTTTCTTTCGCATGGGCCTCTCAATTCAGGCCTCTTCGTAAGAAAAGTACTGCTTAGTTGGAGTGCCCTCCTGGCAAACACCCACAGCTCACTCGAAAGTCTCAATGTCTTAAAGCAATGCACCAGTGTCTCTCCTCTGTGGCAGACACTACAAACAATGTGCTCTTCATTGATCAAGGGCACAAATCATCTCGTGCAGACCCAAGCACCATTAATTGGGAAATAGCTCAAGCTCAGCAGCACTTTCAGACTCCAACACTCATTATTTAGTGTCAGAGGACGCTCAAGCTGCTCTTTCATGGGCACCACAATATAGTGCCTTTTTCCAAACTTGAAATCTCCGGTGCACTGCCCTTCTTCCGTTGGAGCAAAAAGAAAAGGGTGTGTGTGGCCAAAACTCAGGCCAAGGGGCTCAAGGGATTGCACACTGTCAGAGGTTACCAGCACATGACAGGTAGAGAAATGAAACCTCAAAACAGCTCTGCCATCAACAACAGGAATCCTTCTCTTTAGCTCTTTTACACTGAAACTTTGGCTCTGCGATGTCCAACGCCGTCTGATGGAGCAAGTACGATACCATGCGCTGGCGATCGCTGTCCAGCTTTGCTACTTTCTGGGTGCTGAGACTGTAGGGCCAAGACGTCCGTCTTTCATCTGTAGCTGTCACTGATGGGAATTAGGCTTAAATCAATGTCCTGCAGGTTATTATGACTTGATACCCGCAGAATCTAGTGACGTAGGAAATGTGCCACAGTTGTTAGTTCCCTTCAATTTAGTAAAAAAAAACAGTTCATGGTTTTTAACAAGGGGACTGCAAGCAGGTGGTCTGCAATCTTCAAAGGAGTAGCCATACACCATGGGCATAAAATACAAAGACAAAGGCAGAAGGGCAAAACAGGGTCTCTAGCATCTTTAATTGGGTTCTCTCCATTATTCTCTGCCATCTATAGCTACATGAGAATTCTATCTGAATGGATTTCCTCACACAGTGGCATTGTCTAATGGGGTAAACACATATTTTCCTCAATGATTAAGTCTAGGTGTTCCTCCTTATCTTAGAACATCTCAATAGAGAAATCACATGATACCGATTATCAGGGACATGTAGAAACCTTCCTTTAAAAACTGTGCATCAGGTGCACTATGCAATACACAAGCTAATAGTCAAATGTGCAAACAAAAAGACAAGAACTAGAGGGTCCTGATATTTGCATGATTAGGACACATCTGATCCCACCAAAAATTAAAGTAGCAGGAATAGAAGGGAACCGAAAACCAAATTAAAATAGACATTGAAAATTCGTCATGTTCAAAAAGGTAAACATAAGATATCTCCTATTGAGATGGAAAACTTGTCTTACTATAATATTGAGTCAGTTAACCAGTCTATCGCTACCCTGACAGTCAGGCTGGAAAACATTGAAGCAGGCCTAAGGCAAATTCTTGAAAACCAGTCTGGTCATACCAAAGGGAATTATACATAACATGGGGGTCCCTGGTACATCACTGCAGTCTGGAAATGTGAACCTGAACAATACATCAATAATAATAAAAGGGCTGACTGGTGAAAGGAATTCGAAAAAGAGAAATGGGACTAGGACATAGCTAAAATCTCAATAACCAAGCATGATGCGACATTGGTCAGGGGAAGTAACAAAAGAAAAAATCTATAGGAAGAACAAAAAAAATTATTTGGGTGATAGTCAGGCATGTGACACAACACCGAGAGTACGGGTGATACACAAAGGCCAAAGTTACACAAATTTTAACTCTACCGTTGGCGACTACACCATATACGGTACTCCTAGCTAATGTTTCAGTTCCTTCTTCAGGAAAAAATGAAAACCTGGTTTTCTTTTAAGGAACGAAAGCCATATGCTACTTAGGAAACAGAACATCATTAACTAATGTAATATAGAAATTAGGCCACCTTGAGTCACAGATCTATAATTTCATCCTTAGGTCCAATCAAGGCTACATAAATGTAGGGCTGCCTTTTCCTTTAAGGGAAAGGGGCAGTAACGTGACTAACTGCAGGTGACACACTTTGATCCTGTATATCTCTTTTTATTTTCCTTCAATACCATTATAGCCAAATAGACATGCACTGGTGAAGTGTTGTCTCTTATGTTCACAGCATGAAATATCATTATCTGTGGAATTTAGTAACCAGAACAAGTTCAACCAACTGTTGCGTAGCGATGGGCATCGTCATGACCATCCCCTCACAACACAGGGGAGCTTGTAATAGTATCAAAAGCAGCAACAAACATGCAAAAAACAAATAAAAATGCACAAAACGTCAAGCCATCAGATATACTTGCTGTGTATCAAGCACAAAAAGCATAGACAAAACAATAGCATGTGTGAATAAGCGGTGACACACAACACCATGGCCCTCATTCTGACCTTGGCGGGCGGCGGAGGCCGACCGCCAAAGTCCCGCCGTCAGGTTACCGTTCTGCGGTCGAAAGACCGCGGCGGTAATTCTGACTTTCCCGCTGGGCTGGCGGGCGGTCGCCTTCAGACCGCCAGCCAGCCCAGCGGGAAAGAGGCTTCCACGATGAAGCCGGCTCGGAATCGAGCCGGCGGAGTGGAAGCTGTGCGACGGGTGCAGTTGCACCCGTCGCGTATTTCACTGTCTGCGCAGCAGACAGTGAAATACATTTAGGGGCCCTCTTACGGGGGCCCCTGCAGTGCCCATGCCAGTGGCATGGGCACTGCAGGGGCCCCCAGGGGCCCCGCGACCCCCCCTACCGCCATCCGGATCTCGGCGGTCCGACCGCCGGGATCTGGATGGCGGTAGGGGGGGTCGGAATCCCCGCGGCGGTGCAGCAAGCTGCGCCGCCGCGGAGGATTCAATGGGGCCGCGGTACACTGGCGGGACCCCGCCAGTGGTGCCGGTCCGACCGCGGCTTTACCGCCGCGGTCGGAATCCCCATTGGAGCACCGCCGGCCTGTCGGCGGTGCTCCCGCGGTCCTCCGCCCTGGCGGTCAAAGACCGCCAGGGTCAGAATGAGGGCCCATGTCATGTACTTTATGCACTGTAAACCTGCAGCCCAAAACCCAATATTTGGGCCTGTTTAATTTGTCAGGTTTAAAATCCTTACCCTCCTTTTGACAGTAGATCACCAGGCAATGGAAATCTGCTGTCAAATATAACTTTACTGTTTCTCTTCTAACATACAGGACCAGCAAGAACAATTCATGATAGGACCAAATACATGAAAATAAATTTCCATTACTTAACTGTTACCCTCTTGTCAGTTACTTCGCAACATCAAACCACCTTAGTTTTACCTTTCTAAAAGTAAAAATTGTTACACTGACACTCCATATTAATTTGGCACCTACAATTTCCACTGTGAAAAATAAGTCTTAATTGGTAAATCGTTCTCATTAAGGCATGTAGCCTTCAAAATTTTAGAAAAGGGCTGCATCTTATTTTCTGTCTAAGACTTAATGCAACACTTCGTTTTCTGTCAAATAAAAGCAACTAGCAGGCATCATTTTATTTTTTTAGAGCGGAAACACAAATGTATCAGTTCTGCAGAGCATTTAACATGATGTTGGGACTTTCGAAGAAACCCCTTTTTTTTTAATATTTTCCCTTTGGAATTAAGTTCTTTAATTGTATTGATGTTCTTCTGGAGAAACCAGAAATCCCACTTTTAGAGGCCCGTAGGGTCATTCTGCATTTCACAGAGACAAGGCCCTAATTTAAAAGGTCACAAGTGTCAACATGACAGCCTCCTCCATTGTTTATGGGAAAACTAAAGATAGCATCTCAGCAGCATGACTTGAGCCAGCCTCTGTAGCTCTCCTAGCTTCTGCCACTCTGAATCTGTCAAAGACAGTAGGCCTTCCTGTTTTCCTTCTAACCTGCAATAATTCACTCTATTTTAAAAAAAATAATTTTTCCTTTTTAGGCGCTAAATTTTTTTTATCTCTATTTCCAGATTATTAAACTACATTTACTGTGAATAATTCACAAACCTTAATAACACACATACCAGTTGTTAGAATAAATGCTTGTTGCAATCCCATGCAATGGTACATAATTCATCAACCTCGAATGAATGAACGTCTCAGTAGGCCCAGCTGAAGTTAGAACCTTCAACCTCGATATTAAAACAAGCCTTTGTACTGGCACATTGACTCATTGAATCATAAGAAGGCACAACCTGCAAATATATATCAAACCTAAATGTATGCATTTACTGAAGCCTGAGACACTTTAAAAAGTACTCTGAATGAAAGAAAATGCAGTTTAAACAGTGCTTTTGCCCAAAATCGACTTTGATATTTTAGGCATTAAAAATCAATATCCTACAATTTCCTTGCATAATATGCATTACCAGAATGTCTATTACACAATCCATGAGTCAGCCATTGAAAATATTAACTTATACTTTATAGAAATGAGCTTGTTTGCTCCTCCGCCAAGGGAAAATTGCACATACAAATGTCATTTTAGCGGTGCAACATAACTTAAATTAAATTTTAATGTTAGGAGGTCATAGTATAGGTATTAAGCTTTATAAATATTAAAAAAAGATTTTGAAAGGCACTTATTTTTTAAATAGTTTTTCCATAATTAATAATTTTCTTTAAAAAAAAAAAAACCAATTATTCTTTTTTTTGTGCTAATTCCACATATAAAAGCAAGCTGCATCCCTTGCCTATTATTTGGGATACATTAACTCACAAGCCTAAGCGCATAAGCCTAACTTGAAATGCGTCACATTTTTGCGCCACTTTCATTTAAAAGGAAGGTTATGCAAAATTCCACCCATGTTTAACTGGGAAAGTGCTGGCTGAATTGAACATTCCTATCAAATATACTGCAGCTGAAAAGTTTGCCTGTGAACATCTAATACAATGCATCTAAGAAAAATGCTGTAAATGTATTTATTTTTTTGCAAAAATAGATAATTTCGGTTTTTTTTGGGGCCCTATTTATATCTATTGAATGTGTTTTCTAATTTATTAAGCATTTAACAGCAGTTTTGTATATGTGCACAATTGCTCATTCTATAAATTAAAGAGCAACATATAGCTATGTTAGCACATCACATGGTTCATTTCTGGATTTTTTCTAAGTTTCTACTTAATATTAATTAACCAACATCTTACTTAACAAACTGAAAACATCAAGAAGACCCACAAACACACATTGAGCTCATTTCAGATATAAACAGAAAACACTCAGGACACACAATACAGCGCGCGTTAGCCATTTTTCATAAATAGCGCCGTCGCAATTTACTTACAGAACCGTTTGCAGATCCTAGTTGTAAGTCATATTTACAAGAAAAAAAGAAAACTTTTCTCAATTATTTCCAAGAATAGCAGACCCATACTTTATTAAACGTGATGGGGCCTACTCCGTGCTTCACATATAGTTCATAGGTTGGAGTTCCAATCGGAGGAACCGGACATGAGTCCTCCAACCGGGAGTCCCTTTTACAACCAAGACAAAACAAATTTCCAAGTCTGCTAAGACCAGGCATCTTCGCTCACTAGTCTAGCTTCAAACTTCAAAGGATTATCGTTTACGATAGCCTCGTGAATACACGAGTCCTTCGGCTTTGGTACTTGCAAGTTCCAAATCAAAGTGATCCCGAAGGGATACCAAACCAAATGTCCAACTAAGGACCAAACCAAGGTGGTCATTCTGACCTCGGCGGTAAAAGGCGCCTACCGCCGGTCAGAAATCCTCCATAATTCCGCCGCGGTCGCGGTAACCCGCCACGGTCATTCTGACCCGCAGCAGCCAAACCTCCGAAAATCCGACAGCCACAACAGACCGCCAGACCAGCGGTCGGCGGAAAAGTGGAGGTGACCAAACCTCCACCGTCACGCCAACAGAAATACGCCCATGCCATTACGACCCACGAATCCACGCGGCGGTCATTCAAACGCGGTTTTCCATTGGCGGTACACACCGCCGCGGTCAGAATACACACAAACGAACAAAACTCAGCCACATTGGCCGATTTGAATTCCACACACCTGATACACATACACACACCACTCCCACACACACAATACAATATAAAACACACACCCACATCACCCACAAACCCCTACGACAAAAAATTCAGAAAGAAGCACTGAGAGACACATCAGCGATCACAGAATACCATCACACAGAGGCACACTACACCATCACCCACACAATATCCACACACAAAACAACACACACCACCACACTCAACACACTTAACTACACATACTCCACCCCACACATCATACACACCACTCCATGGCACCCCAAAGACAGCCCCGCTTCTCAGACGAAGAACTCAGGGTCATGGTGGAGGAAATCGTTCGGGTAGAGCCCCAGCTCTTCGGCACACAGGTCCAATACACCAGCATTGCCCGGAGGACGGAGCTATGGCAGAGGATTGTCGACAGGGTCAACGCTGTGGGACAGCACCCCAGAAATCGGGAAGACATCAGGAAGCGATGGAACGACCTACGGGGGAAGGTGCGTTCCATGGTATCCAGGCACAACATTGCCGTGCAGAAGACTGGCGGAGGACCCCCACCTCAACCCCCACAATTTACAACATGGGAGGAGGAAGTCTTGAACATCCTGCATCCTGACGGCCTCGCAGGAGTCGGCGGAGGAATGGACACTGGTAAGTTGAAGCTTCACTACTGCTTCCCCCCCACCTGCATGCCAAATCATACCCCAACCCTCACCCCCATCCTCGAACCCCACCCTCACCCCCACCCCCATCCTCACCCCCACCCTCACCCTCACCCCCACCACCATCCTCACCCCCACCACCATCCTCACCCCCACCACCATCCTCACCCCCACCCCCAGCACACCTATTCCCTGCCAATGTCTCACCATCACAACCCACACATCCCAAAACCTAGGCCTGCATGCGTCCACTAAGCATGGACACCCATCACCAAAGCATGCCCAATGCATATACACATCCCCCCCACAAGCCACCCTCACCAAAGCCCCCACACACGAATGCCAGCACTTGGGGACACGGGAACCCACAGATACACCCATATGGCACACATTGAAACTATAACCATACCTCTATACCCCTGCAGGACCCGACCGCCAACACACCGCCACGGAGGGCCCAGAATTCTCCACACCCCCCACCCAAGAGGCCGTCAGCGATGACAGCAGCTCTGTCGACCTGGACACCGATGACCAGCCCGGACCATCGGGGACCTCTGGACAGTCGGTTCCCCTCAGACAGCCAAAGGCCACTACAGACCCAAACCCCTCTGGGAACACCAGCACAGCTCCCACCCAGCGGGCCCATGCCTCTGTCTCCAGGGCGCGTCAATCTGCGGTGTGTCTACCACTACAGGGCACCCAGGATAACCCACCACCCCAACAACAACAGGGACCTGGGGGCAGTGGTAGTGGGCACACCAGCCAGGGGGCAGAGGCCCAGGGAAACAGGGCAACTCGGAGGGCAGCTGTGCGACAGGGGGGGGACGGGCCCAGGGAACCCACTCTCCACGAGGCCCTCACCACCATCATGGGAGCATACAACCGCTCCCAGGAGACGATGGCGACGGTACTGGCCCGGTTCCAGGAGATCCAGGTACTGCAGGAGGAACACTATCGGGGGTACAGGGAGGACATCAGAGCCCTCACCTCCACCCTGGTTACCATGGTCGGGCTGCTGCAGGACCTCATCAACACCAGGACGGACACTCAACAACAACAAAGGGCCCCTGCCACTAGCCTGGACCAAGAACAGCCAACCACCTCCGCCGGCGCTAGTGGTCAGGAGGCCCCCGCACAACAGCAGCCCACCAGACCCCCACCTCCTGCAGGAGAAGAACCACCCCGCAAGAGGGCCCTGAGATCTCGCAAGAAGACAGAGTAGGATGTCAAGACCCCCGCCAGCAAAGGATACCACCTGATGTCATCCCACTGTCCCACATTGTCACCCTGTCCATCCTTGAACTGCCCATGCTCCATCTCTCCACAGGCCTCTGGACAATGCACCTGTGTGACTGTTACTCTGGACTCTGCCATGGACATTCCTTCACCATAGCCCCCACCCGCTTGAAACCACCCATCCCATTTTGAGCACTGAAATAAACACCCATTTAGCACAAAACTATCTGGAGTCTGGCTGTGATTTCAAAATATTGTAATTGACATGACAGTGCAAATATGTCCTTGTACATAGTGAAGTCAACAAACAGCTGCCACAAAGCTGTAGTCCATGGGGAAACGAAGCACAGGACTCGTAGTGGGGACCCCAGATCTGAAATAGGGAGGGAAAAGCCACAACTCAGTCATCATACACTGGGGCAAATAGACAGGCAGCAGAGATGCAGGAGAGTAGTTCACATTCACTAAATTATGTTTGAATTGTTACCTGTGTCCTATTGGAAGTACTGTTCAATGATTCTGTCCCTGTTGTCTGTTTCAGCCCCGTCGTCTTCCTCCTCGTCACTCTCCACAGGTTCCACAGCTGCCACTACACCACCGTCTCGACCATCCTCCTGCAGGAAAGGCACCTGGCGGCGCAAAGCCAGGTTGTGAAGCATGCAGCAGGCCACGATGATGTGACACACCTTCTTAGGTGAGTACATTAGGGATCCACCTGTCATATGCAGGCACCTAAACCTGGCCTTTAGGAGGCCAAAGGTGCGTTCGATCACCCTCCTAGTACGCCCATGGGCCTCATTGTACCGTTCCTCTGCCCTGGTCCGGGGATTCCTTACTGGGGTCAGTAGCCACGACAGGTTGGGGTACCCAGAGTCCCCCAATAGCCATACACGGTGTCTCTCTAGCTGTTCCATCACGTAAGGGATGCTGCTATTCCTCAGGATGTAGGCGTCATGCACTGACCCAGGGAACTTGGCATTTACATGCGAGATGTACTGGTCAGCCAAACACACCACCTGGATGTTCATGGAATGGTAACTTTTTCTGTTCCTGTACACCTGCTCCCTGTCTCTTGGGGGAACCAAAGCCACATGGGTCCCATCAATGGCACCAATGACGTTGGGAATATGTCCAAGGGCGTAGAAATCACCCTTCACTGTAGCCAATTCGCCCACCTCAGGGAAAATGATGTAGCTCCTCACGTATTTCATCAGGGCAGACAACACTCTGGATAACACCTTCGAAAACATGGGCTGAGACATCCCAGAAGCAATTCCCACTGTTGTCTGAAATGACCCACTTGCCAGGAAATGGAGTACTGACAGGACCTGCACCAGAGGGGGAATCCCTGTGGGTTGGCGGATGGGGGACATCAGGTCGGGCTCCAGCTGGGCACACAGTTCATGTATAGTGGCACGGTCAAGCCGGTAGGTCAGGATAATGTGGCGTTCTTCCATTGTCGACAGGTCCACCAGCGGTCGGTACACGCGAGGATTCATCCGTCTCCTCGCCAAACCCAGCGGACGGTGCCTAGGAAGGACAACATGGAGCACAGAGTCAAGCAACCCACAGGTACGTACTCACAGCTTGCACAGTAAACGATCCTCTATGCAGTGAATGGCGTGTCTGAGTGGCTATGCAAGGCCTAGGCCTGTGTGACGCAGTTGAAATTGAGCCATGTGGACCCTCGAAATGGCGGCTGCCTGACCTGTGAAGTGTGACAATGGGATGTGAGGTCAATGCGCTGGCGTGGCACACCGCGGCGGTCGGCGGGCGAAGACCGCGGCGCGAAGCCGCATTGGTTAACATTGAAGCCTATGGGTTTCAGGAGCCAATGGCGAAGGGCGCCGGCGGTGGCGGTACGCCCCGCCGCGGTACGGACCGCCGCGGACGTGACCGCCATTTCCTATCTACTTATCCACTTGCGACTTGAACTTTCACAGGAGAGGACCTATACTGCAAGTGTTGCTGTGACCTCGGTCTGGAAGGGACAATGGCTGCTGCGACTGGGGAAAGGGCCCCTGCCTTCACTGGAGAGGAGTTGGAGAAACTTGTGGATGGGGTCCTCCCCCAGTATGCGCTACTCTACGGTCCTCCAGACCAACAAGTGAGTTTAATTCAATATGGATTTGGGGCCACTGGCTGGCTTGGGGGCCTGGCGGGGGGCCTGGCGGGGGGCCTGGCGGGGATGGGGGGCATGTTGGGCCTGGCGGGGGCCTGGCGGGGATGGGGGGCATGTTGGGCCTGGCGGGGAGCCTGGCGGGGATGGGGGGCATGTTGGGCCTGGCAGGGGGCCTGGCGGGGGGCCTGGCGGGGATGGGGGGCATGTTGGGCCTGGCGGGGGGCCTGGCGGGGATGGGGGGCATGTTGGGCCTGGCGGGGGGCCTGGCGGGGGGCCTGGCGGGGATGGGGGGCATGTTGGGCCTGGCGGGGGGCCTGGCGGGGGGCCTGGCGGGGATGGGGGGCATGTTGGGCCTGGCGGGGGGCCTGGCGGGGGGCCTGGCGGGGATGGGGGGCATGTTGGGCCTGGCGGGGGGCCTGGCGGGGATGGGGGGCATGTTGGGCCTGGCGGGGGGCCTGGCGGGGATGGGGGGCATGTTGGGCCTGGCGGGGGGCCGGGCGGGGGGCCTGGCGGGGGGCCTGGCGGGGATGGGGGGCATGTTGGGGCTGGCGGGGGGCCTGGCGGGGATGGGGGGCGTTGGGCCACTGGCAACGAAAATGCAGACAAACTTGAACGTGGTATTTCTCCCTCCCTGTATGTGTCACATAGGTCCGCGCCCATGAGAAGATCGGGATTTGGCGTGCCATCGCCAAGGAAGTCCGGACCCTGGGGGTCCACCATCGACGGGGCACCCACTGCCGCAAGAGGTGGGAGGACATCCGCCGCGGGACCAAGAAGACCGCCGAGTCTCTGCTGGGGATGGCCTCCCAACGTAGGCGGGGTGCCTGCCGTCAACTGACCCCCCTGATGTTCCGGATCCTGGCGGTGGCCTACCCTGATTTGGATGGGCGCGTGAGGGCAGCACAGCAGACACAAGGGGGTGAGTACAAGCATCATCTACTCTGTTGTCGCACAGTGGAGGTGTCTGGGTGGGGGAGGAGGGCTGTGGGTCCCCCTAGGCCAGGGCGATATCTGTAGGCTGGGCACCCCCGTAAGCCCCTGTGTCCCCAGCCACCACCCTCAGTAGTGTGTCAGTACAGCCATCCCTGGGCCGTGTCATCCATGGGTGCAGTTGTCAACTCTAGGCGTGTAGGGCATGTTCCACGGAATGCGTAGCGGACCCCAAGTGCGCAACTTAGTGCAGGGGGCATCTGTGTCTGTCATGTCCGCTAACTGTACCGGTGATCCATGTACTCAAAATCTCTTTATTTCTCTCTCCCCCCCCCCTTTTTGTTTGTCTTTCTGTGCTTGTGTGCATCAGCATCATCAGGCGGAGGAGAAGTGGCATCGGGGCAGGAGGGAGCTGCATCTCACATGGCCCAGGAGGGCCATGCCACAGAGTCTGACTGGACCAGTGAGACGGAGGGCGAGGGGAGCTCCACAACGGGGACGACTGGACCCTGCAGCGACACGGACACGTCCTCGGAAGGGAGCTCCCTTGCGGGGGTGGCACCATCCGTGCCCCCCGCCATTACAGGTACAGCCGCCACCCAGCGCACCATCTCCGCCCTCCCAGCAGCCCCTCAGCGTTCGCCCCGTGCCCGCTCTGCCAGGAAGCCGGGCATCTCCTTCGCCCCAGGCACCTCAGGCCCTGCCCCTGTTACCCCCGCTGCCCTCAGTGAGGAGGTCATTGACCTCCTCCGAACGCTCATTGTTGGGCAGACTACCCTTTTGAATGCCATCCAGGGGGTGGAGAGGGAGGTTCATCGCAGCAATGCGTACCTGGAGGGCATTCATTCGGGTCAGGCTGCCCATCAGCGATCGTTCCAGGCTCTGGCCTCAGCACTGACGGCAGCCATTGTCCCTGTCTCCTGCCTCCCTCTACTAACTCCCTCCTCCCAGTCTCCTGTTCCTCTGCCTGTCCCACCCACACCATCAGACCAGCCTGCACACACCTCAACACCCAAGAGCAGCTCATCCAAACATAAGCACCACAGATCACGCAGACATTCACACAAGCAACATTCCGATGCAGACATGCCAACAGTCACTACCACCTCTGTGACCCCCACCTCCTCGTCTCCCTCCTCCCTCCCTGTGACGTCTACACTCACACCTTCATTCACCTCACCATCAGCCAGTGTTTCCATCACCAGCATACCCTCCACTCCAGTCCGCACACGTGCAGTCACCACCCCCACTGCCATTTACACGTCCCCTGTGTCCTCTCCCACTGTGTCTGTCACCCCCTCTTCCACACCACACAAACGCAGCCACCCACCCACCCAACAGCCATCCACCTCACGACAGCCTCCCGCTCCTGCACCTGCACCCAAAGACAGCAAACTTGTCTCGCCTACAACCACATCCTCTCCCTCCACTCCCATACCCACTGTACCTACCACTCTCCATTGTTCCAAGAAAATCTATCTCTCTACTGCTACCTTCTTTCCTGACCCTGAGCCCCCCCCTCCTTCTCGTCGGGGTAAAAAGAGCACCTCAGCCACCACCAGCCCTGCAGCCCCCTTGACAAGGGTGCAGGGGTATTGGAGCCCACCAGCCCGCAGGTCTGGATCTTCGCCCAGCAGCAAGGGGACAGCCAGCCCACCCCCTGGGAAGAGGAGCAGAAGGCGGAAGGGCCGCCGCCGGAGCCCGGATTCGATATCCCCCCAGGACACTAGCCAGCCACCGTCAACAGCCACAGCTCCAAAGGGAGGAAAGGGCCACAGACTCCCGACTAAGGAGGGCAAGGGCAGCAAGGCGGAGAAGTCAGGCCGCAGGCCTGCTGCCCATGGAGGACCCGTCACAGCTGCCCAGGAGGAGCCCGCAACCCCCATAGCCGCTGCCCCGGGAGGAACCGGCACAGCTGCCCCGGGAGAGCCCACCACCCCCATAGCCGCTGCCCAGGGAGGACCCAGCCCAGCTGGCCAGGAGGGCCCCACCACCCACAGCCCAGGTGGGCATTGAAGGAGCACCATCCCCGCTGCCCAGGAGGGCACCACCAGGCAATGAGCAGTTGGCCATAGAATGGCCGCCGTCTCCAGCACCGCTCCGCTGGGGACCGCCGTCTCAAGAACCGCTGAACTGGGCCCTTCAAGGCAAGAACCGCTGAACTGGGCCCTTCAAGGCAAGAACCGCTGAACTGGGCCCTTCAAGGCAAGAACCGCTGAACTGGGCCCTTCAAGGCAAGAACCGCTGAACTGGGCCCCGCCGTCTCCAGCACCGCTCCGCTGGGGACCGCCGTCTCAAGAACCGCTGAACTGGGCCCTTCAAGGCAAGAACCGCTGAACTGGGCCCTTCAAGGCAAGAACCGCTGAACTGGGCCCTTCAAGGCAAGAACCACTGAACTGGGCCCTTCAAGGCAAGAACCGCTGAACTGGGCCCTTCAAGGCAAGAACCGCTGAACTGGGCCCTTCAAGGCAAGAACCGCTGAACTGGGCCCTTCAAGGCAAGAACCACTGAACTGGGCCCTTCAAGGCAAGAACCGCTGAACTGGGCCCTTCAAGGCAAGAACCGCTGAACTGGGCCCTTCAAGGCAAGAACCGCTGAACTGGGCCCTTCAAGGCAAGAACCGCTGAACTGGGCCCTTCAAGGCAAGAACCGCTGAACTGGGCCCTTCCAGGCAGGAACCGCTGGCCCTTTGGCAGACGTGGCAGGGCAGGATCTGTCTCGGGCAGGGCTGCAGGATGTCCTCTGGCCAACATGCCTCCTCCAGTGGCAGTGGAGTCTGTTATGGACTGCTTGGACTGTGGCTTTGCTCTCCCCAGGATGGCCCAGTGGGCAGGCCACCCACTGTATGGACTGTATGGACTGTGGCTTTGCTCTCCCCAGGATGGCCCAGTGGGCAGGCCACCCACTGTATGGACTGTTTGGACTGTGGCTTTGCTCTCCCCAGGATGGCCCAGTGGGCAGGCCACCCACTGTATGGACTGTTTGGACTGTGGCTTGGCTCTCCCCAGGATGGCCCAGTGGGCAGGCCACCCACTGTATGGACTGTTTGGACTGTGGCTTGGCTCTCCCCAGGATGGCCCAGTGGGCAGGCCACCCACTGTATGGACTGTTTGGACTGTGGCTTGGCTCTCCCCAGGATGGCCCAGTGGGCAGGCCACCCACTGTATGGACTGTTTGGACTGTGGCTTGGCTCTCCCCAGGATGGCCCAGTGGGCAGGCCACCCACTGTATGGACTGTTTGGACTGTGGCTTGGCTCTCCCCAGGATGGCCCAGTGGGCAGGCCACCCACTGTATGGACTGTTTGGACTGTGGCTTTGCTCTCCCCAGGATGGGCCAGTGGTCATGGAGTCCCCTCGTGGATCTGGCGTCGTGTACTCAAGTGGCTGAGGTGCCCCCCCTTCCCTTCCCCCTGAGGTGCCTGTCCTTTTTTCTTTCTGATGCCCCTGCAGTGTTCTCTCCGTGGAGTTCTTGTCGTGGGACTGGGCCTTGCCCCTTTGCTCAGGACCCCTGTGGTCCACGGACAGTGGTTGGACTACATTTAGTAGCTGTATATATTTTTTACATAGTTTATTTATTTATTTGGATTACTGCTGTCCATTTTTCAATATATCTGCCCGTTTGAGATCTCTTCTTTTGGTCTTTGCATTATTTCGGAAGGGGGGGGGTTTGTGGGTTGTGACAGTGATCTGTGGGAATGCATTGATGTGTGTGTTGTAGTGGGTGTGGGTGGGTGGGTGTGTGCCGGTAATCTTTTCCCCTCCCCTGTGTCGTAGGTGCAGTACTCACCGATGTCTTCCGCGCCGCCGGGCGTGCTCCTGGTACAGGAGCAGGTATAGGAGTGCGGGGATGACCTGCAACTCGGGTTCCATACTGCCGGAATCTCGCGTGGTGTATGTGGAGGTGAGCGTTTTCCCGTTCGTAGTCTGTTTCCGCCGTGTTTTTATCGGCGGTGCTCCCGCCCCGGAAAAGGTGGCGGATTGGTGGGTCGTGATAGGGTGGGCGGTACATTGTCTGCCGCCTGGCTGTTGGCGGGGACCGCCGCGCTGTTTGTTTGTTCCGTCGTGGCGGGCGGAGTGTTAATGCGGCGGGCTGTGTTGGCGGTTCCCGCCAGGGTCAGAATTGCATATTTTGGACCGCCGGCCTGTTGGCGGGTTGGCCGCCGCTTTATCACCGACCGCCAGGGTCAGAATGAGGGCCCAAAAGTGTCCAACTAAGGACTGGGAGACGCTCCACTTATACTTAACTGAAAATATCGATGACGTCACCAGAAGACTCGTCTTATCGTTTCGCTCTACCAAACATCAAGGGTCCAAATCAGGGCGATAGCCAGGGCAGCAGTCCTTCGTAGCCGTCGGGAAGCGGGGAACCTCGCAGCAAAGACTTTCGGACCACGTCGACATGCAGGGGTCGATGAAGTGGCGGCCTTCCTCCAGAATTTTCACACTAAGCTCCCCACGGACCTCAGGCTTGGACCGGTACCGCTGGTATCGCCCCACGTTGGGCGCCAACTGAGGTACTGGGTTTTTCAGAACCTGTACTGGTCCGATAACCCAGTGGTGCCAGGGTACACCGAAAGACCTCGGGTACTTTCCTGATTCAGACCACAGAAACTCAGAGTCTTCTAGGTGAAGTCAAAGATCGAATTTATTGGCTGCAACCAAGTAACAAGCGTCCTAGAAGTACAACAGCACGGTTTGTATGTTCTCAGGAGACTGTGTTTCAATGCAAAGTCAGGTTTCCTTATATACAGTTTTTTAAGCTTCAGGCAAACATTCTTGACATTTTGGTTGGTCATTCACTACAAAGGAAAAAACAGTGTCATGATGAAACCTCATATTTCATGTCATCCAACCCATAATAAATTACCCGGCAAGGCCTAGTATTTTACATCAGATAAGTGTGGACCCCCAATAAAAACGGGCACCTCCCCCTCGTAAAGTAAGAAGAAGAAAAGAGCAGGTGCAGGTGTGAGCAAGATTAGGCAGGGTGTGTGAGCGATAATAAGGGTTTTATGGCATGGTGTGCCTTGATGCTATCTGATTCGGCCACTGGGAGAGGGACTGACCAAACAGGTTTGGCCTGAGGCAATGGTTCCAGCTTGCCCAGGTCAGAGAAAAATCAATCAAGGTGTACGTGTCCTTGGAATCAAATCTGACTGTATTATAAGCCTATGTGAGGGCAACTTTTAAAAATGGCTGCCGTGTATAAAATGGGAGCCACGAGTGCAGGACAAAAATGGCGATTTCGAGGTGAAAACGCTGCTGGAATGGAGCGAAAATGCTCATGCTTAGTGTACTAGTCATTATCGGTCTTTTGATACTAAAATCGTACTGCTGTGGCAAAGTAAATTACATGGGTCCAGAATTTTTAGAACCACAGCATTCTCAGTAGGACACATGCATGGACCAGGACTGTGAAAGCATTCCCAGTAGGACATGTGCATGGCAGCAGTGTAACAAGGTTTGAGAGGCCCCCACCTGCACAAGCACATCGAGGAGGCCCCCTCTACCTGGCCCACAACCTACTACGTCCTCAGTAGGACATGTGCATGGATCAGGATTGTGAAAGCATCCTCAGTAGGACATGTGCATGGACCAGGATGTGAAACCATCCTCAGTAGGACATGTGCATGGACCAGGGCTGTGAAAGCATCCTCAGTAGGACATGTGGATGATCTAGGGCTGTGAAAGCATCCTCAATAGGACATGTGCATTGACCATGGCTGTGAAACCGTCTTGAGTAGGACATGTGCAGAACTGTGAAAGCATCCTGAGTAGGATATGTGAATGGACCAGGACTGTGAAGTCATCCAACATGTGCATGGGCCAGGACTGTGAAGTCATCCTCAGTAGGACATGTGTATTGACCAGGACTGTGAAAGCATCATCAGTAGGACACGTGCATGAACCAGGACTATGAAAGCATCCTCAGTAGAACATTTGCATGGGCCAGGGCTATGAAAGCATCCTCAGTAAGACCTGTGCATGGACCAGGATTAGGAAAGCATTCTCATTAGGACATATGCGTATACCAGGACCGTGAAAGCATCTTCAGTAGGACACTTGCATGGACCAGGACTATGAAAGCAGCCTCCATAGGACCTGTGCATGGACAAGGCATATGAAGTCATCTGACGTGCATGAACCAGGACTGTGAAATCATCCTCAGTAGGACATGTGCACTCACCATGTTTGTGAAAGCATCCTCAGTATGACATTTTCATGGATCAGGGTTCCGAAATCATCCTCAGTAGGACATGTGCATGGACCAGGGCTGGGAAAGCATCCTCTGTGGGACATGTGCATGGACCAGGACTGTGAAGTCATCCGACCTGTGCATGAACTAGGACTGTAAAGTCATCCTCAGGAGGACATGTGCATGCACCAGGGTTGTGAAAGCATCCTCAGTAACACCTATGCATGGAGCAGGGTAGTGAAACCATCCTCAGTAGGAACTCTGCATGGACCAGGACTGTGAAGACATCCTCAGTAGCACATGTGCTTGGACCAGGACTGTGAAAGCATCCTGATTAGAACACCTGCATGTACCAAGACTGTGAACGCATCTTGGGTACGACACATGCATGGCAGTAATGTAATGAAGCTTGAAAGGGCCACCATGCAAAATTACATAGAGGGGGACCCATCTCCCTGGCCCACCACCTACTACATCCTCAGTAGGAGATGTGTAGGGAACAGAATGTGAAATCATCCTTAGTAGGACATGTTCATGGACCACGACTGTGAAAGCATCCTCAGTAGGGCATGTGTATGGACCAGGATGTGAAATGATCCTCAGTACAACATGTGCATGGACCAGGGGTGTGAAAGCATCCTCAGTAGGACATGTGAATGGACTAGGGCTGTGGAAGCATGCTCAGCAGGACGTGTGCATGGACCAGGAGTATGAAAGCATCCTCAGTAGGACATGTGCATGGACCAGGACTGTGAAAGCATCCTCAGTAGGACATATGCATGGACAAGGACTGTGAAACCATCCTCAGTATAACACGTGCACGGACCAGGACTGTGAAAGCATTCTCAGTAGGACACGTGCATGGATCAGGACTGTGAAAGCATTTGCAGTAGGACACGTGCATTGCAGCAACGTAACAAAGCTTGAGAGGGCCTCCCATGCACAAGTACTTTGAGGGGGCCCTCTCTACCCCGCCGACCACCTACTAAGTCCTCAGTAGGACATGTGCATGAACCAGGATTGTGAAAGCATCCTCAGTAGGACATGTGCATGGACCAGGATGTGAAACCATCCTCAGTAGGATATGTGCATGGACCAGGGCTGTGAAAGCATCCTCAGAAGGACATGTGGATGGTCTAGGGCTGTGAAAGCATCCTCAGTAGGATATGTGCATGGACCAGGACTATGAAAGCATCTTCAGTAGGACATGTGCATGGACCAGGACTGTGAAAGCATCCTCAGTAGGACATGTGCATGGGCAAGTACTGTGAAACCATCCTCAGTAGAACATGGGCATGGACCAGGACTGTGAAATCATTCTCAGTAGGACATGTGCATGGCAGTAGTGTAGCAAAGCTTGAGGGGGCCCCCCTGCAAAAGTACATTGAGGGGGCCCCCTCTACTAGGCCCACCACCTACTACACTCTCAGTAGGATGTAAGCATGGACCAGGACTGTGAAAGCATCCTTAGTAGTACATGTGCATGGACCTGGGCTGTGAAAGCACACTCAGCAGGACATGTGCATGGACCACAGCTGTGAAAGCATCCTCAATAGTACATGTGACAGCATCCATAGACCAGGACTGTGAAGTCATCTGACATGTGCATGAACCACAACTGTGAAGTCATCCTCAGTAGGACATGTGCATGGACCACGACTGTGAAAGCGTCATCAGTGGGACACATGCATGGACCAGGACTGTGAAAGCATCCTCAGTAGGACATTTGTATAGACCAGGACGGTGATAACATCCTCATTAGGACCTGTGCATGGACCAGGACAGTGAAAGAATCCTCAGTAGCACTAGTGCATGGACCAGGACTACGAAAGCATCCTCAGTAAGACATTTGGATGGACAAAGACTGTGAAATCGTACTCTTAAAGACATGCCCATGGACCACGCTGTGAAAGCATCCTCAGTAGAACATGTGCGTGGACCAGGACTGTGAAATCAACCTAAGTAGGACACTTGCATGAAACACGGCTGTGAATGCAGCCTCAGTAGGACCTGTGCATGGATCAGAACTATAAAGTCATCCGACATGTGCATGAACCAGGACTGTTCCTCAGTGGCACATGTGTGCTCCCCAGGGCTGTGAAAGCATCCTCAGTAGGACATGTGCATGGATCAGGGCTGTGAAAGCATCCTCAGTGGGACACGTGCATGGACCACGACTATGACTTCATCCAACCTGTGCATGAACCAGGACTACCAAGTCATCCTCAGTAGGACATGTGCATGCACCAAGGTGTGAAAGCATTCTCAGTAAGACATGTGCATGGACCAGGACTGTGAAACCATCCTCAGTAGGACATGTGCAGGGAACTGGATTGTGAAAGCATCCTCAGTAGGACATGTGCATGGACCAGGACTCTGAAAACATCCTCAGTAGTATATGTGCATGGACCAGGACTGTGACGTTGTCCGGCATGTGCATGCACCAGGACTGTGAAAGCACCATCAGTAGGACATGTGCATGGACCAGGACTGTGAAAACATCTTCCGTAAGACATTTGCATGGGCGTGAACTGCAAAAGCATCCTCAGTAGGAATTGTGCATGGACCAGGACTGTGAAAGCCTCCTCCGTAGGACTTGAGCATGGATCAGGACTATGAAAGCATCCTCAGTAAGACATGTTCATGACAAGGACTATGAAGCATCCTCAGTAAGACATGTTCAAGACAAGGACTGTGAAAGCATCCTCAGTTGGACATGTGCATGGACAAGGACTGTGAAAGCATCCTCAGTAGGACACTTGCATGGACCAGGGCTGTGAAAGCATCCTCAGTAGGACACTTGCATGGACCAGGGCTGTGAAAGCAGACTCAGTAGGACCTGAGAATGGACCAGGAATATGAAGTCATCTGACATGTACATGAACCAGGACTGTGAAGACATTCTCAGTAGGACATGTGCATGCACCAAGTTTGTGAAAGCATCCTCAGTAGGACATGTGCATGGATCAGGGCTGTGAAAGCATCCTCAGTAGGACACATGCATGGACAAGGGCTGTGAAAGAATCCACAGTAGGACCTGAGCATGAACCAGGACTGTGAAAGCATCCTCGGTAGGACCTGTGCATGGACCAGGACTGTGCAAGCACCCTCAGTAGGACATGTGCATGGACCATGGCTGTGAAAGCATCCCCAGTAGGACATGTGCATGAACCATTACTGTGAAGTCATCCAATATGTGCATGGACCAGGACTTTGAAATCATCCTCAGTAGGACATATGCATGCACCAGGCCTGTGAAAGCATCCTCAGTAGGACATGTGCATGGACCAGGGCTGAGAAAGCATCCTCAGTAGGACATGTGCTTAGACCAGGGCTGAGAAAGCATCCTCATTAAGACATGTGCATCTACCAGGACTGTGAAAACATCTTCAGTAGAATACGTGCATGGCAATAGCGTATCAAAGCTTGACAGGGCCCCCTGCAAAAGTACATTGAGGGGCCCCCTCTCCCCAGCCTACCACCTACTGCACCCTCAGTAGGATATTGCATGGACCAGGAATGTGAAAGCATCCTCTGTAGTAGATGTGCATGGACTAAACACACACCCCTGTAAGAGACCCGACTTACCTGGATCCAGGGGGTCTTCCGGCAGGAATCAGGACGGGGCGCTGCTACCGCCAGCAGCGCCCGCCAGCTGAACACCGTCAGGCTGTATTATTTTTCATTATACGGCTGGCTGCGGTCTACTGGAGTGGTGGTGGTAGCAGCGCCACCTTACTGCCATCCGCCAGTTTGGCCACAGCCGGATTTCCGCCCTTCTTGTGTTAGAAATCCAGCTGTGGCCATATTATGGCAGACGGATGGTAGCCACAGCGATGGTCTTTTGGCGGCCGTCTCCGCGGCAGTAGGCGGTTTTTACTGCTAATGCTATAATGAGGACCAAAGTCTTTATCCCACCGCTGATACACCAAATGTTGGAGGCTGGCCGTCTATGCAGTGTACAAAATCGAGTACACTACGCATAGGGTTCAGGCAACCACAGGTTGGTTTCCAGAGGTAAAAATCCGACCACCTAATGCTCTAATTTTTAAGGTAGCTGGTCAGGCAGTTAGGTTAATCCAGGAGATGTGCTGAGTATTTGCTGTACTCACAAATCCAATCATGCACCACAGACACTCAATTAATAACTCAAGACCAAAATTTATAAAAATACTTCAGACTTTTATATAATTTTTAAGACCAAAATCTTTAAAATACGTTAAGCACTTTTTGTGTTATATCTTTTTAAAGTTTTAGCAAAGTTAGTTTTTCTGTGCGGAATTATGAACCATAGGAATCAATAGGCAGTCACTTTTAAAAATGCATTAAAAATCACAGTTGAGTTACCAGTCTCTTCTTTTGCAGGGTGGTTGCAGCAGTCAGTGGGCACACTGTGCCAGCTGGAGAGTCTTGGGCAGCTCCCGGTTCCGGCGGGAGCAGTGTTGGAGAGGTTTTTGGCACAGGCACAGGGCCACCTTTAGGGTCCACTTGGAGAAGGAGCTGGTTTGCAGATTTAAAGTTGGTGCCTGGTGGTCCCCTTGGGCTGTTGAGGTTGCAAGGGGTTGGGGACCTGGGGAACACAGCAGATCCCCCGATGCAAAGCCCAGGGCGACCAGGAGGTCTTGGATGCTGAGCGCAACGGAGCCCACTGGAGCTGGAGGTGAGTCTCTTTGTGGGTAACTTGCAGGACAACAGAGGCACTCTGGTCGGAGGTCCATGGTGTTCCTGAAGTCCCTCGACTGGGGTGCCTCCTGGGGCTTTTTCAGCTCTGGAAAGCTAGTTTTCTCCTGGTCCGATGTCATCTGACCAGTAATCAGGGTATTGCTGTATCTCGGCCACTAAAGGGGGCAGTGCCACCAAACCTGGCACAGTTGTGTGGCACTTAGGAGTAGTCATCGGTGTGTCATTGGGTCCAGCTGTGACTTCCGGTCGTGGAGATATAGGCAATTCAGTGAAGTGACCCTCACTGGTTTGCAGGTTTCTTGCTTTTCTTGAGTGGTACATCCACTCAGGAGGGAAATCTGGGATGATCCATGAAGCCTGGAGGTTCCATGGGTTTCTTGGGTTCGGTCCAGTGTTCAGCTCCTCCGCAGTCGTGATTGTCGAGACTTTGGTGCAGCAATCAGGAGTCTGGGTGCCTCTTCTGGTGCAGCAGATCCTCTACTCTCGTTCTGGCGGGTTCTTTGGTGCTGGCCTTCTTTTCTTCTTGGGATCTTTTTCAAATCTAAAATCTTGGTCAAGGGGAGCCCACTAAATAGTTAATTTAGTGGGTGTTTTAGGGGGAACATTGTTGTGTCCAATGGGACACTTACCCTTGGGTGGCTACACCCACTACAGTAACCACTTCCTGTGGGGGAGGGTCACTTCCCTAAACCTCATTGGCTGTTTTCCTCCATTCCAAGATGGAGAAAACTGAATCAGAGGGTCCACTTCGCATGCAAGCCCTAAGGGGTGGTGCATGCTCAGTGAGGCCACTCCTCCTACCCTTTGTGTGGTTTCCCGCCCTGGTTCCCGTCCAAAGTGGGGGTTTGCAAGGGAGGAAGCCCTCTGCTGCTAGCAGCAGGCCTTGGGGCTCGAGTTTCAGGGGCTGTAGCCCTTTGAAGCTGACTGCCAGGGTGCTGCACATTCCTGAGGGAGGTGGTGTTAGCTCCTCGACACAGGAATGGCATTGTCTTACAAACCAGAGAGCCATGGCTCTCCCTGGGTTTGTAGATTGGCTGTCTGGAGTGGCCGGCTGGATGAAACCAGTCAGCAACTCTGCCAGTTAGGGTTATCTTTTGCAGGGGCACCTCTAAGGTGACCCTTGGGTACATTTAGGGATAGATCCAGTACTGGCACCAGTTTGGATTTATCATTCTGAGTTGTTTGATACCAAACAACCCAGAGTGCAGAGTAGCCATCATGTAATTGAGAAACTCGTGTTTGACCAGTGTCCAGTATATGCATTTAAAATGGCTGCTCTGTTCACTCACTTTGTCCTAGGTTTGGCAAGGACACAGTGGGGGCATATTGCTCATGCAGCTATGCCCTCACATACAGAATGGTGCACCCTGCCTTAGTGCTGGAAGGCCTACCAGAGTGGTGTCTTATCCATATTATATGCAGTGTAGGGTGGACAAGGCACACAGAGGGGGTGCCATGTCGAGCTTGTCTTTTTAGGTTTGCCCCAGTACACTCAGCCTGCTATGGCAGTGCTGAGTGCATCTGGGTGTAGGATCCTTGGGGGTGGCACAATCAGTGCTGCTGCCCTCAGGGGTCTACTCTTACTATCTTCTGCCCTGTGTACTGGTGTAACCATTTAACAGTATATCCCATTGTGCCAAGCATCCTAACATATTTAGGGAAAGAGCTGTGGCCCAGGGAACCTGTTTAGCAGGGAACCTGGGCACTATCAACTTCTAGAACACATCAACATCAGGCAAAAAGTGGGGGCTAACCATGCAAAAAGAGTCCTCCTCTTACACTAATCCCCTCCCCCAAACAAAAGAGGAAGAGACTACCCTTTCCCTAGTGAGTCTTCATCTTCAGGACTTGTGCATGAGCCAGAACTTTGAAAGCAACCTCAGTAAGACATGTGCATGGACAAGGACTGTGAAAGCATCCTCGGTGGGACATGCCCATGGACCACACTGTGAAAGCATCCTCAGAAGGAAATGTGCATGGACCAGGACTGTGGGGTCATCCTCAGTAGGACATCTGAATGGACCAGGACTTTGAAAGCATCATCAGTAGGACACGTGCATGGACCAGGACCAGGACCAGGACTGTGAAGTCATCCAACATGTGCATGAACCAGGACTGTGAAGTCATCCTCACTAGGACATGTGCATGCACCACGGTTGTGAAAGCATCCTCAGTAACACCTGTGCATAGACCAGGACAGTGAGACCTCCTCAGTAGGACATGTGCATGGACCAGGACTGTGAAAGCATCCTTAGTAGGATATGTACATTGACCAGGATTGTGAAGTCATCCTCAGAAGGACATGTGCATGGACCAGGACTGTGCAAGCATCCTCAGTAGGACAAATGCATGGACCTGGCTGTGAAAGCATGCACAGTAGGACCTGTGCATGGAACAGGACTATGAACGCATCCTCAGTAGGACATGTGCACGGAGCAGGACTGTGAAAGCATCCTCAGTAGGACATGTGAATGGACCAGGACTGTGAAAGCATCATCAGTAGGACACGTGCATGGACCAGGACCAGGACTGTGAAGTCATCCAACATGTGCATGAACCAGGACTGTGAAAGCATCCTCAGTAGGACATTTGCATGGGCCAGGACTGTGAAAGCATCCTCAGTTGGACTTGTGCATGGACCAGAACTGTGAAGTCATCCGATATGTGCATGAACCAAGACTGTGAAGTCATCCTCACTAGGATATGTGCATGCACCACGGTTGTGAAAGCCTCCTCAGTAAGACCTGTGCTTACACCAGGACAGTGAAACCTCCTCAGTAGGACATGTGCATGGACTAGGACTGTGAAATAATCCTCAGTACATCATGTGCATGGACCAGGACTGTGCAAGCATCCTCAGTAGGACACATGCATGGACCAGGGCTGTGAAAGCATCCACAGTAGGACCTGTGCATGGACCAGGACTGTGAAAGCATCCTCAGCAGGACATGTGCATGGACCAGGACAGTGAAAGCATCCTCAGTAGGACATGTGGATGGACTAGGACTGTAAAAGCATCCACAGTAGGAGCTGTGCATGGACCAGGACTGTGCAAGCATCATCAGTAGGACACATGCATAGACCAGGGCTGTGAAAGCATCCACAGTAGGACCTGTGCATGGACCAGGACTATGAACACATCCTCAGTAGGACATGTGCATGGACCAGGACTGTGAAAGCATCCTCAGTAGGACACGTGGATGGACCAGGACTGTTAAAGCATCCTCAGCAGGACGTGCATGGAAGAGGGCTGTGGAAGCATCCTCAGTAGGACATATGCATGGACCAGGACTATGAAAACATTCTCAGTAGGATATGTGCATGGACCAGGACTGTGAAACCACTCTCAGTGGGATATGTGCATGGACCAGGACTGTGAAAGCATCCTCTGTAGTACATTTGCATGGACTAGGGCTGTGAAATCATCCTCAGTAGGGCATGCCCATGGTCCACGCTGTGAAAGCATCTTTAGTAGGACATGTGCATGGACTAGGGCTGTGAAAGCATGCTCAGCGGGACATGTGTATGGACCACGGCTGTGAAAGCATCTTCAGTAGGACATGTGCATCGACCAGGACTGGGAAAGCATTGTTAGTAGGTCACATGCATGGACAAGGACTTTGAAAGCATCCTCAGTAGGACATTTGCATGGACCAGGTGTGTGAAAAGATTCTCAGTAGGACCTGTGCATGGACCAGGACTGTGAAAGCATCCTCAGTAGCACTAGTGCATGGACCAGGACTATGAAAGCATTCTCAGTAAGACATGTGCATGGACAAAGACTATGAAAACATCCTCAGTAGGACATGCCCATGGACCATGCTGTGAAAGCAGCCTCAGTAGGACCTGTGCATGGACAAGAACTATGAAGTCATCCGACATGTGCATGAACCAGGACTGTAAAGCCATCCCTAGTAGGACATGTGCATGCACCAGGGTTGTGAAAGCATCCTCAGTAGGACATGTGCATGGACCAGGACTACTGTGAAAGCATCCTCAGTAGGACACGTGCATGGACCAGGGCTGTGAAAGCATCCTGAGTGGGACATGTGCATGGACCAGGACTATGACGTCACCCGACCTGTGCATGAATCAGCACTGTGAAGTCACCTGTGCATGCACCAAGGTTGTGAAAGCATCGTCAGTAGGACCTGTGCATGGACAAGGACTGTGAAAGCATCCTCAGCAGGACATGTGTATGACCAGGGCTGTGGAAGCATCCTCAGTAGGAAATGTGCATGGAGCGGGGCTGTGAAAGCAACCTCAGGAGGACATGTGCATGGAGTAGGGCTGTGAAAGCTTCCTCGGTAGGACATATGCCTGGAGCAGGGCTGTGAAAGCAACCTCAGGAGGACATGTGCATGTAGCAGGGCTGTGAAATCATCATCAAGGGGGCATGTGCATGGACCAGGGCTGTGAAAGCATCCTCTGTAGGACATGTGCATGGACCAGGACTGTGAAAGCATCCTCAGTAGTGTAGGAGGCTGGCCTGGCTTGTAGTGGGTACCTTGTGGTACTTACACCCTGTGCCAGGTCCAGTTATCCCTTATTAGTAGAATAGAGGTGTTTCTAGCAGTTTAGGCTGATAGAAGGTAGCTATGGCAAAGCAGCTTAGGCTGAACTAGGAGACATGCAAAGCTCCTACTATACCACTTGTATCATACGGCACAATATCTTAAGAAAACACAATACTCAGAGTTACTAAAAATAAAGGTTCTTTATTTTTATGACAATATGCCACAAGTATCTCAATGAGTACCCTCAGTTAGAAGGTAAGTAATATACACAAGTTATATGTACACAAACCCAAAACAGGTAAGTAATAGTAAGAAAAGTAATGCAAACAGTGTGGAATTACAATAGGATGCAATAGATAAACATAGGTCTAGGGGCAACACAAACCATTTACTCCAAACGTGGAATCACCAAAAGACCCCAGACCTATGGGGGCTTGTAGAGGGTTGCTGGGGCTGTTAGAAAACAGTCAGGGTGTCCAAGATACCCCACCCCAAGACCCTAAAAAGTAGAAGTAAAGTACCCCTACCACCCCAATAGACACAATAGTCGTGATAGGGGGATTCTGCAAGAACCACAAACACCAGCAAAGCACTGAAGATGGATTCTTGGACCTGAGGACCTGCAAGGCAAGGGGACCGACTCCAAGAGTTGCGATAGTGTCCAGGGGGTGCAGGAGCCCTGGAAACCCCGGATGAAGGTGCAAGAAGGCTGCCTCTGGGTGGAAGAAGCCAATGTTCTGCAACAACGAAAAGGGCTAGGAACTTCTCCTTTGGAAGGAAGATGTCCCACGGCGTGCTGGAGGTTGCATAAGTGTTTCCACACAGAAATACTGCAAACAAGCCTTGCTAGCTGCAAGGGTCGCAGTAGAGGTTTTTGGGTGCTGCTGGGGACCAGGAGGTCCAGGATGTCGACCCTTGGAGGAGGAGACAGAGGGGGCGCTCAGCAACTCAAAGAGCCCCCGCAGAAGCAGGCAGCACCCGCAGGAGTACCGGATCAGGCACTTAGAAGATCTGAGGACAGCGGGCGACTCAGAGTCACAAAGGAGGGTCCCACAACGTCAGAGTCCAACTCAGCGAGTTGGGCACTGCAGGACGGAGTGCTAGGGACACAGGCTAGGCTGTGCACAAAGGAATCTTTGGAAAAGTGCACAGAAGCCAGAGCAGCTGCAAATCACACAGTACACAGGTTTGCTGTCTGGTGTGGGGAGGCAAGGACTTACCTCTGCCAACTTTGAACAGAAGGGCCACTGGACTGTGGGAGACACTTGGACCCGGCTCCTGTGTTCCAGGGACCATGCTCGTCAGGATGAGAGGGGACCCAGAGGACCGGTGATGCAGAAGTTTGGTACCTGCGTTAGCAGGGGGAAGATTCCGTTGACCCGCAGGAGATTTCTTCTTGGCTTCCAGTGCAGGGGGAAGGCAGACAGCCCTCAGAGCATGCACCACCAGGAAACAGTCGGGAAAGCTGGCAGGATGAGGCACTACAATTTTGCTGGTAGTCGTCTTGCTACTTTGTTGCGGTTTTGCAGGCGTCCTGGAGCAGTCAGCGGTCGATCCTTGGCAGAAGTCGAAGAGGGAAGTGCAGAGGAACTCTGGTGAGCTCTTGCATTCCTTATCTGAAGAGTACCCCATAGGAGAGACCCTAAATAGCCAGAAAAGGAGGTTTGGCTACCAAGAAAGGAGGATTGGCTACCAAGAGAGGTAAGAGCCTATCAGAGGGGGACTCTGACGTCACCTGCTGGCACTGGCCACTCAGAGCAGTCCAGTGTGCCCCCAACACCTCTGTTTCCAAGATGGCAGAGGTCTGGGACACACTGGAGGAGCTCTGGGCACCTCCCCTGGGAGGTACTGGTCAGGCGAGTGGTCACTCCCCTTTCCTTTGTCCAGTTTCACGCCAGAGCAGGGCTGGGGGATCCCTGAACCGGTGTAGACTGGCTTATGCAGAGATGGGCACCATCTGTGCCCATCAAAGCATTTCCAGAGGCTGGGGGAGGCTACTCCTCCCCAGCCCTTCACACCTATTTCCAAAGGGAGAGGGTGTACCACGCTCTCTCAGAGGAAATCCTTTGTTCTGCCTTCCTGGGCCGTGGCTGCCCAGACCCCAGGAGGGCAGAATCCTGTCTGAGGGGTTGGCAGCAGCAGCAGCTGCAGTAGAAACCCAAGAAAGGCAGTTTGGCAGTACCCGGGTTCTGTGCTAGAGACCCGGGGAATCATGGAATTGTAACCCCCAATACCAGAATGGTATTGGGGTGACAATTCCATGATCTTAGACATGTTACATGGCCATGCTCGGAGTTACCATTGTGACGCTATACATAGGTAGTGACCTATGTATAGTGCACGCGTGTAATGGTGTACCTAACTCACAAAGTCCGGGGAAATTGCCCTGAACGATGTGGGGGCACCTTGGCTAGTGCCAGGGTGCCCACACCCTAAGTAACTTGTGTAGGAAAGTACCATCTTGCCTGGCATGTTACCCCCATTTTTCACTGTATATATGTTGTTTTAGTTGTATGTGTCACTGGGACCCTGGTAACCCAGGGCCCCAGTGCTCATAAGTGTGCCTGAATGTGTTACCTGTGTAGTGACTAACTGTCTCACTGAGGCTCTGCTAATCAGAACCTCAGTGGTTATGCTCTCTCATTTCTTTCCAAATTGTCACTGACAGGCTAGTGACCATTTTTACCAATTTACATTGGCTTACTGGAACACCCTTATAATTCCCTAGTATATGGTACTGAGGTACCCAGGGTATTGGGGTTCCAGGAGATCCCTATGGGCTGCAGCATTTCTTTTGCCACCCATAGGGAGCTCTGACAATTCTTACACAGGCCTGCCACTGCAGCCTGAGTGAAATAACGTCCACGTTATTTCACAGCCATTTTACACTGCACTTAAGTAACTTATAAGTCACCTATATGTCTAACCTTTACCTGGTAAAGGTTAGGTGCAAAGTTACTTAGTGTGAGGGCACCCTGGCACTAGCCAAGGTGCCCCCACATTGTTCAGAGCCAATTCACTGAACTTTGTGAGTGCGGGGACACCATTACACGCGTGCACTACATATAGGTCACTACCTATATGTAGCTTCACCATGGTAACTCCGAATATGGCCATGTAACATGTCTATGATCATGGAATTGCCCCCTCTATGCCATCCTGGCATTGTTGGTACAATTCCATGATCCCAGTGGTCTGTAGCACAGACCCTGGTACTGCCAGACTGCCCTTCCTGGGGTTTCTCTGCAGCTGCTGCTGCTGCCAACCCCTCAGACAGGCAGCTGCCCTCCTGGGGTCCAGCCAGGCCTGGCCCAGGATGGCAGAACAAAGAACTTCCTCTGAGAGAGGGTGTGACACCCTCTCCCTTTGGAAAATGGTGTGAAGGCAGGGGAGGAGTAGCCTCCCCCAGCCTCTGGAAATGCTTTGTTGGGCACAGATGTGCCCAATTCTGCATAAGCCAGTCTACACCGGTTCAGGGACCCCTTAGCCCCTGCTCTGGCGCGAAACTGGACAAAGGAAAGGGGAGTGACCACTCCCCTGACCTGCACCTCCCCTGGGAGGTGTCCAGAGCTCCTCCAGTGTGCTCCAGACCTCTGCCATCTTGGAAACAGAGGTGCTGCTGGCACACTGGACTGCTCTGAGTGGCCAGTGCCACCAGGTGACGTCAGAGACTCCTTGTGATAGGCTCCTTCAGGTGTTAGTAGCCTTTCCTCTCTCCTAGGTAGCCAAACCCTCTTTTCTGGCTATTTAGGGTCTCTGTCTCGGGGGAAACTTTAGATAACGAATGCATGAGCTCAGCCGAGTTCCTCTGCATCTCCCTCTTCACCTTCTGATAAGGAATCGACCGCTGACCGCGCTGGAAGCCTGCAAACCTGCAACATAGTAGCAAAGACGACTACTGCAACTCTGTAACGCTGATCCTGCCGCCTTCTCGACTGTTTTCCTGCTTTTGCATGCTGTGGGGGTAGTCTGCCTCCTCTCTGCACCAGAAGCTCCGAAGAAATCTCCCGTGGGTCGACGGAATCTTCCCCCTGCAACCGCAGGCACCAAAAAGCTGCATTACCGGTCCCTTGGGTCTCCTCTCAGCACGACGAGCGAGGTCCCTCGAATCCAGCGACACTGTCCAAGTGACCCCCACAGTCCAGTGACTCTTCAGTCCAAGTTTGGTGGAGGTAAGTCCTTGCCTCACCTCGCTGGGCTGCATTGCTGGGAACCGCGACTTTGCAAGCTACTCCGGCCCCTGTGCACTTCCGGCGGAAATCCTTTGTGCACAGCCAAGCCTGGGTCCACGGCACTCTAACCTGCATTGCACGACTTTCTAAGTTGGTCTCCGGCGACGTGGGACTCCTTTGTGCAACTTCGGCGAGCACCGTTTCACGCATCCTTGTAGTGCCTGTTTCTGGCACTTCTCCGGGTGCTACCTGCTTCAGTGAGGGCTCTTTGTCTTGCTCGACGTCCCCTCTCTCTTCAGTTCCAATTTGCGACCTCCTGGTCCCTCCTGGGCCCCAGCAGCGTCCAAAAACGCCAAACGCACAATTTGCGTGTAGCAAGGCTTGTTGGCGTCCATCCGGCGGGAAAACACTTCTGCACGACTCTCCATGGCGTGCGGGATCCATCCTCCAAAGGGGAAGTCTCTAGCCCTTGTCGTTCCTGCAGTATTCACAGTTCTTCAGCCTAGTAAGAGCTTCTTTGCACCAACCGCTGGCATTTCTTGGGCATCTGCCCATCTCCGAGCTGCTTGTGACTTTTGGACTTGGTCCCCTTGTTCCACAGGTACCCTCAGTCAGGAATCCATCGTTGTTGCATTGCTGATTTGTGTTTTCCTTGCATTTTCCCTCTAACACGACTATTTTGTCCTTAGGGGAACTTTAGTGCACTTTGCACTCACTTTTCAGGGTCTTGGGGAGGGTTATTTTTCTAACTCTCACTATTTTCTAATAGTCCCAGCGACCCTCTACAAGGTCACATAGGTTTGGGGTCCATTCGTGGTTCGCATTCCACTTTTGGAGTATATGGTTTGTGTTGCCCCTATCCCTATGTTTCCCCATTGCATCCTATTGTAACTATACATTGTTTGCACTGTTTTCTAAGACTATACTGCATATTTTTGCTATTGTGTATATATATCTTGTGTATATTTCCTATCCTCTCACTGAGGGTACACTCTAAGATACTTTGGCATATTGTCATAAAAATAAAGTACCTTTATTTTTAGTATAACTGTGTATTGTGTTTTCTTATGATATTGTGCATATGACACTAAGTGGTACTGTAGTAGCTTCACACGTCTCCTAGTTCAGCCTGAGCTGCTCTGCTAAGCTACCATTATCTATCAGCCTAAGCTGCTAGACACCCTATACACTAATAAGGGATAACTGGGCCTGGTGCAAGGTGCAAGTACCCCTTGGTACTCACTACAAGCCAGTCCAGCCTCCTACAACTTGGCACCCAACCTTCACTAAGTGAGGGTTAGACATATAGGTGACTTACAAGTTACTTATGTGCAGAGAAAAATGGTTGTGAAATAACATGGACGTTATTTCACTCAGGCTGCAGTGGCAGGCCTGTGTAAGCATTGTGTGAGCTCCCTATGGGTGGCAAAAGAAATGCTGCAGCCCATAGGGATCTCCTGGAACCCCAATACCCTGGGTACCTAAGTACCATATACCAGGGAATTATATGGGTGTACCAGTGTGCCAATGAGAATTGGAAAATTTAGTCACTAGCCTGCAGTGGCAAATTTAGAAAGCAGAGAGAGCATAAACACTGAGGTTCTGGTTAGCAGAGCCTCAGTGATACATTTAGGGGCCACACAGGGAACACATATAGGGCACATACTATGAGCACTGGGTTCCTGCCTAGCAGGATCCCAGTGACAAAAGGGCTAAAACAAACATACATACAGTGAAAATGGGGGTAACATGCTAGGCAAGATGGTACTTTCCTACACAACCCCCCACCCCCCAAACGAAGGACAATAAGACTAGCCTTGTCCAGATGAGTCTTCATTGTCTAAGTGGAAATATCTGGAGAGTCCATCTGCATTGGAGTGGGTTCTCCCAGGTCTATGTTCCACTGTATAGTCCATTCCCTGTAGAGATATGGGCCACCTCAACAGTTTAGGGTTTTCACCTTTCATTTGCTTTAGCCAAAGTAGAGGTTTGTGGGCTGTCTGAACAATAAAGTGAGTACCAAACAGGTATGGTCTCAACTTTTTCAGTGCCCAGACCACAGCAAAGGCCTCCCTCTCTATGGCAGACCAACGCCTTTCTCTAGGGGTCAACCTTCTGCTGATAAAAGCAACTGGTTGCTCCTGGCCCTCAGAATTCAGTTGTGATAGTACTGCCCCTACCCCTAATTCAGATGCATCAGTTTGAAAAATGATTTTTTTGGAGTAACATGGGCTTTTTAGGACAGGTGCAGAGCACATGGCCTGTTTGAGCTCCTCAAAAGCTTTCTGACAGCTAGCTGTCCACAATACCTTTTTAGGCACTTTCTTGCTAGTGAGATCATTAAGAGGGGCTGCTATGGAGCCATAATTCTTGATGAATCTCCCATAGTACCCTGTGAGGCCTAAAACGGCTCTCACCTTGGTCTGAGTTGTAGGGGGGACCTAATCCATGATAGTTTGGATTTTCCTCTGTAGTGGTGCAATCTGTTCTCCACCAACCAGGTGGCCCAGATAAATCTCTTTCCCCTGCCCTATCTGGCACTTTGAGGCCTTGATAGTGAGACCTGACTTTTTCAGGGCCTCCACAACTTTCAATAGGTGGACCAGGTGAACATCCTAGGTTGAGCTAAAAACAGCAATATCATCTAGATATGCTGCACTGAAAGTCTCGAACCCTTGCAGGACTCTATTCACCAACCTCTGAAAAGTGTCAGGTGCATTTTTCAAACCAAAGGGCATTACTGTGAATTGGTAGTGCCTTCCAATGGTAGAAAATGCAGTCTTTGGTTTAGCATCTTCTGCCAATCTAATCTGCCAATACCCTGCAGTTAGATCAAAAGTGCTAAGATACTTGGCAGAAGCCAGCGTATCAATGAGCTCATCTGCCCTGGGTATAGGGTGAGCATCAGTTTTGGTTACCTGATTGAGCCCTCTGTAATCTACACAAAACCTCATCTCCCTCTTTCTATCTTTTGTGTGAGGTTTTGGTACAAGCACCACTGGGCTAGCCCAGGGGCTTTCAGAAGATTCAATCGCCCCTAAATCCAACATTTTCTGCACCTCTTGTTTGATGCAGTCTCTGACATGGTCAGGCTGCCTATAAATTTTACTTTTGACAGGCATGCTGTCTCCAGTGCCAATTGTATGTTCACACCAGGATGTTGTACCTGGTACAAGTGAAAAGAGGTCTGAAAATGGTTCTGTTTTGCAGTCAGACAATCTGCTAAAACTACTCCCTCCACTAAGGCATCTGCTTCAGTGGTGGTGAAGAGATCACCACCATCATCCTGTCCCTCATCTGTTGCCATGAGCAGGGTGAGATCAGCCCTGTCATAGTAGGGTTTTAGGCGGTTGATATGAATCACCCTAAGGGGACTCCTGGCAGTGCCCAGGTCTACCAAATAGGTAACCTCACCCTTCTTCTCAACAATTAGATGGGGTCCACTCCATCTGTCCTGGAGTGCTCTTGGGGCCACAGGCTCCAATACCCACACCTTCTGTCCTGGTTGGTACTGGATCAGGACAGCCTTCTGGTCATGCCATTGCTTTTGTAGCTCTTGGCTGGCCTGAAGGTTTTTACTGGCCTTTTTCATATACTCAGTCATTCTGGATCTTAGGCCAAGTACATATTCTACTATGTCCTGTTTAGGAGCTTTTAAAGGCTGTTCCCAACCCTCCTTCACAAGAGCAAGTGGACCTCTTACAGGGTGCCCAAAGAGGAGTTCAAAGGGGCTGAAGCCCACTCCTTTCTGGGGTACCTCCCTGTAAGCAAAAAGGAGGCAAGGTAACAGGACATCCCATCTCTTCCTGAGTTATTCAGGGTGTCCCATTATCATACCTTTGAGAGTTTTATTAAACCTCTCAACCAGACCATTTGTTTGTGGATGGTAAGGGGTGGTGAACTTGTAGGTAACACCACACTCCTTCCACATTGCTTTTAGGTATGCAGACATGAAGTTGCTACCTCTGACACTACATCTTTAAGAAAACCCACCCTGGAAAAGATTCCCAGGAGGGTCTTTGCCACTGCAGGAGCTGTAGTGGTCCTTAAAGGTATGACTTCAGGATATCTTGTGGCATGGTCCATTACCAACAAGATAAATCTATTGCCTGAAGCAGTTGGAGGGTCAAGGGGGGCAACTATGTCAACCCCTACCCTTTCAAAGAGCACCCCAACCACTGGAAGTGGAATTAGAGGGGCCTTTGGAGTGCCACCAGTCTTGCCACTGGCTTGGCAGGTCACACAAGATTTACAAAAGTATTTTGTGTCCTCTGACATATGAGGCCAGTAAACAAGGGGACAAGTCTTTCCCAAGTTTTCATCTGGCCCAAATGCCCAGCCAAAGGAATGTCATGTGCTAGGGTGAGAAGAAACTCTCTGTACTGCAGGGGAATGACCAATCTCCTGGCAGCTCCAGGTTTTGGGTCCCTTGACTCTGTGTACAAGAGGTTGTCTTCCCAGTACACCCTATGACTGTCACTGACATCCCCATTCTGCTGTTTGACAGCTTGCTGTCTAAGACCCTCTAATATGGGACAGGTTTGCTGTGCCACACTCAGCTCTTCCCTGGCCGGCCCCCTCCACCCAAAAGCTCAGCAGTGTCTGCTGCCAGCTCCTCTGGTGTAGGTTCTGCACAGGGAGAGAAGTCCTCTTCCTCAGAAGGGGAATCATCTGTAGAGGGAGGGATAGTGGGTTGGGATTTACCCTTGCTACCCCTAGCTTTAGGAAGCACTTGGTCCATTGTTCCAGGATCCAAGTTACCCTGTCCTGTTTGCTTCTTGGCCTGAGCCCTGGTTAAAGCAAAAATATGCCCAGGAATGCCTAGCATTGCTGCATGGGCCTCCAACTCCACTTCTGCCCAAGCTGATGTCTCCAAATCGTTTCCTAGTAGACAGTCTACAGGTAAATCAGTGGCTACCACAACTTTCTTTGGACCAGTAACCCCCCCACCCCCCAGTTGAGAATCACAAAAACCATGGGGTGGCTAAGAGTGTTGTTATGAGCGTCTGTCACTTGGTACTGCTGACCACATAGGTGTTGATCAGGGTGGACCAGTTTTTCTATCACCATAGTTACACTGGCTCCTGTGTCCCTGTAGGCCTCAACCTCAACACCATTGATTAGGGGAAGTTGCTTGTACTTACCCATATTAAGGGGACAAGCAACAAAGGATAAAATCAATGCCACCATCAGAGACTGAAACAGCCTCTGTGGTCTTCCTAACAAGACCAATTCCAACTACATTGCCAATAGTGAGCCCAGCTACACCCTTGGATTGGCTATTTGTAGTAGATTTCCCACCACCACTGCTATTACTAAGGGCACTAGAATTTGCAGCAGGGGTTGTGATGGTGGGAGGTTTGGTGTTTTTCTTTGGACAAGTGGAATCACTTGCCCAATGCCCTTTGACTTTACACAAATAACACCAAGGCTTTTTTGGTTGATTATTAGAAGAGGATTTGGACCCACCTCCCCCAGAGGATTTTTGTGGGCCTGATGAAGACTCAGAATGCTTAATTTTTCCCCACCCTTCTCAGAAGACTTACCATCCTTCTTCTTGCCATCCTTGTCACCTCCTGTATGAACATTTCTGTTCACCCTTGTTCTGACCCATTTGTCTGCCTTCTTTCCCAATTCTTGGGGAGAGGTCAGATCAGTGTCCACTAGGTATTGGTGCAACAAGTCAGACACACAATTGTTAAGAATATGCTCTCTCAGAATAAGATTGTACAGGCTTTCATAGTCAGAAACCTTACTGCCATGCAACCACCCTTCCAAGGCCTTCACTGAACAGTCCACAAAAATCTGTCCAGTCTTGAGAAGACTCTTTTCTGGTGTCTCTGAACTTAATCCTGTATTGTTCAGTGGTTATGCCAAATCCATCCAAGAGTGCATCTTTCAAAACTTTGTAATTATTGGCATCACTTTCCCTGCCAGTAAGGAGCCTACCCCTACCCTTTCCAGTGAAAGATAGCCATAAAATAGCAGCCCACTGCCTTTGAGGGACCAACTGTACCATACAGGCCCTCTCAAGTGCAGCAAACCGCTTATTAATGTCACCCCCCTCCTTGTCAGTGGGAACTATCTTGTGCAGATTCCTGGAATCTTGCTCTATTATAGGATTGCTATCAGAAATACTGCTGCTGCCACCATGGGGAACTAACCCCAACCTCTGTCTTCCCCTCTCTATGTCTAGGGATTCCCTATCTAAGGCCAGCTGCTGCTGTTTAAGCTTCAGTCTGGTCTCTTCAACCCTCAACTTTTTGAGTTCCCTTTCTAACAAGTTATCCTCAGGGTTGTTGGGTTGGGAATGTTTAGACACAGAAGAAATGTGGGAAGTTTCAGAGGGAGACCTGTCCCTAACTGTCTGGACCCTAGTAACCGGGCCTCTAGGGATAAAAGATGCTCTACGGTTGTGGGAGCCTCTATCACTACCAGCATCACTAGGTGCCCTGCTAGGGGCCAGACCCTTCTAAGAACCTTCCCCAGCTTCTCCAGGGAACTCCTCTGAATCTCACAGGGAAGCTTCTCCTTTTCCTAACCTCTCCTGAGATGGGCCAGACTGGTTATGGCCATCTACAATGAGCATGTTAAAGAGAAACTCTTTTGTAGGGTTCTTACCTATGCTCAAACCTCTATTCAGGCAGAGACCCCTCAAACTTTTATAGTTTAAACTCTCATATGTTGTATTAACAGTTTTGGGAGTGGGCTCTACAACAGACATGATAGTATAGGTTTAGAGATAGTGAGAAAGAAAAAGATTTAGAACTTTAGAAATCACAGTAAAACTTTTTCAAACTTTGGGAAAACTTTCAGAAGTTTTCAAAAAACTTTTCAGAACTTTGTTACAAGTTTTAGAATAGAAAAGTAAACTTTTTTGGTTAAGTGTACATATACTGAACTATTTGGTATATGATTCTCTTATGAAAAGTACCAAATGACAAATTGGTAAAGCAGTTGCAAGTACTTATCCCACCACTGCACCACCAATTTAGGAGGCTGGCCTGGCTTATAGTGGGTACCTTGTGGTACGTACACCCTGTGCCAGGTCCAGTTATCCCTTATTAGTAGAATAGAGGTGTTTCTAGCAGCTTGGGCTGATAGAAGGTAGCTATGGCAAAGCAGCTTAGGCTGAACTAGGAGACATGCAAAGCTCCTACTATACCACTTGTATCATATAGCACAATATCTTAAGAAAACACAATAGAGTTACTAAAAATAAAGGTTCTTTATTTTTATGACAATATGCCACAAGTATCTCATTGAGTACCCTCAGTTAGAAAGTAAGTAATATGCTGGAGGTTGCAGAAGTGTTTCCACGCAGAAATACCGCAAACAAGCCTTGCTAGCTGCAAGGGTTGCGGTAGAGGTTTGTGGGTGCTGATGGGGACCAGGAAGGACCATGATGTTGCCCTGTGAAGGAGGAGACAGAGGGGCGCTCAGCAACTCAGAGAGCCCCCGCAGAAGCAGGCAGAACCCGCAGAAGTACCGGAGCAGGCACTTAGAAGATCTGAGGACAGCGGTCGACTCGGAGTCACAAAGGGGGGTCCCACGACGTCGGAGTCCAACTCAGTGAGTTGGGCACTGCAGGACGGAGTGCTGGGGACCCAGGCTAGGCTGTGCACAAAGGAATCCTTGGAAAAGTGCACAGAAGCTGGAGCAGCTGCAAATCACACAGTACACAGGTTTGCTGTCTGGCGTGGGGAGGCAAGGCCTTACCTCCACCAACTTTGGACAGAAGGGCCACTGGACTGTGGGAGACACTTGGACCCAGCTCCTGTGTTCCAGGAACCATGCTCATCAGGATGAGAGGGGACCCAGAGGACTGGTTATGCAGAAGTTTGGTTCCTGCGTTAGCAGGGGGAAGATTCCGTTGACCCGCAGGAGATTTCTTCTTGGCTTCCAGTGCAGGGTGAAGGCAGACAGCCCTCAGAGCATGCACCACCAGGAAACAGTCGAGAAAGCCGGCAGGATGAGGCGCTACAATTTTGCTGGAAGTCGTCTTGCTACTTTGTTGCGGTTTTGCAGGCGTCCTGGAGCAGTTAGCGGTCGATCCTTGGCAGAAGTCGAAGAGGGAAGTGCAGAGGAACTCTGGTGAGCTCTTGCATTCATTATCTGAAGAATACCGCAGAGGAGAGACCCTAAATAGCCAGAAAAGGAGGTTTGGCTACCAAGAAAGGAGGATTGGCTACCAAGAGAGGTAAGAGCCTATCAGAGGGGGTCTCTGACGTCACCTGCTGGCACTGGCCACTCAGAGCAGTCCAGTGTGCCCCCAACACCTCTGTTTCCAAGATGGCAGAGGTCTGGGATACACTGGAGGAGCTCTGGGCACCTCCCCTGGGAGGTACTGGTCTGGGGAGTGGTCACTCCCCTTTCCTTTTTCCAGTTTCGTGCCAGAGCAGGGCTGGGGGATCCCTGAACCGGTGTAGACTGGTTTATGCAGAGATGGGAGCCATCTGTGCCCATCAAAACATTTCCAGAGGCTGGGGGAGGCTACTCCTCCCCAGCCCTTCACACCTATTTGCAAAGGGAGAGGGTGTAACACCCTCTCTCAGAGGAAATCCTTTGTTCTGCCTTCCTGGGCCGTGGCTGCCCAGACCCCAGGAGGGCAGAATCCTGTCTGAGGGGTTGGCAGCAGCTGCAGTGGAAACCCCGGAAAGGCAGTTTCGCAGTATCCGGGTTCTGTGCTAGAGACCCAGGGGATCATGGAATTGTCACCCCAGTACCAGAATGGTATTGGGGTGACAATTCCATGATCTTAGACATGTTACATGGCCATGTTCAGAGTTACCATTGTGACGCTATACATAGGTAGTGACCTATGTACAGTGCACGCGTGTAATGGTGTCCCCGTACTCACAAAGTCCGGGGAATTTGCCCTGAACAATGTGGGGGCACCTTGGCTAGTGCCAGGGTGCCCACACACTAAGTAACTTTGCACCCAACCTTCACCAGGTGAAGGTTAGACATATAGGTGACTTATAAGTTACTTAAGTGTAGTGGTAAATGGCTGTGAAATAACGTGGGCGTTATTTCACGCAGGCTGCAGTGGCAGGCCTGTGTAAGAATTGTCAGAGCTCCCTATGGGTGGCAAAAGAAATGCTGCAGCCCATAGGGATCTCCTGGAACCCCAATACCCTGGGTACCTCAGTACCATATACTAGGGAATTATATGGGTGTACCAGTATGCCAATGTAAATTGGTGAAATTGGTCACTAGCCTGTTAGTGACAATTTGGAAAGCAGAGAGAGCATAACCACTGAGGTTCTGGTTAGCAGAGCCTCAGTGAGACAGTTAGGCATCACACAGGGAACACATACAGGGCACATACTTATGAGCACTGGGGCCCTGCCTGGCAGGGTCCCAGTGACACATAGACTAAAACAACATATATACAGTGAAATATGGGGGTAACATGCCAGGCAAGATGGTACTTTCCTACAAGTAGGACATGTGCACGGACCATAGGTGTGGAAGCATCCTCAGCAGGTCATGTGCATGGATCAACCAGAACATTCCCATCTGAAGCACTGTAGCTACTAATGTGTGTTTCAAGCAGAAGAAACTGATGCTTTGCGCTCAATATTACACTTACCTGATGAACAGAACTCAAAGCTCAACAGGCAATAGGAAAGGAAATGCGTTTAAACCACACTGGACTTGCTGTACAACTCAAGACAGAGGTGTAGTTCTTTAGGCTCGAGCCACTGAATCAAAGAATATACATTTCCATGGGTGAAGCACACATTGTGTTCATCATGAAGGCGAGGCCTAGACAATGTGCTTAAGGGTCTCATTTACAAGGCTTGTGGCACAGGGCGACGCATCAAGTGATGGGCTTTGTCGCCCTGCGCCTCCTGGAAACTGCAGAAATGCTCTGTACGTACAAGACACGGCGCATTTCTGTCCTCTCCTCCTGCGCTGGCACATAAATTGCTTCCTAGCACCGATGTAGGCACCCTTGTACCATATTGCACGGGTGCCTGCATTGTGGGGATGATTGTTTTGTGCAGGAAGGGACACCTTCTGCATAAAACCAATCACAATAGGTGCAGAATGCAGGACACATTGAAAGGAAAAAATGGGATGAAATAAAGATATTTCTCCTAATTGCATCATTACTATGCCACTCCTGAGGTGGAGTAGGAATCTGACGCATTCCCAGACTTGTTAATCTAGGAATGCGTCAGATTGCATCCGAATCCCTGGGTGTTGCATGGGAACACTTTAAGCAACACCCATGAAACAGCCCTTTCACCCAGTGTTATGCATGATAGGGGTCCATATTTACAAGGCCATGAAAAGCCACGCAAGGTGGCGTTACGTGGCCTTGTAAATTTGGGTTGGCAAACTGCGTCACTGGAGCATAAAACAATGACGCTTCGATGTTGCAGTGTGCCGCTAGGGCCTGGTAAATGAGGCCTTAAGGGCCTCATTTACAAGAAACTGGTGCGTGATCGATGCACCAGTTTTCTTGTGCTGTCCTGCGTACCCCTAATAACGTCATATATCGCTGTTTTTACAATACAGTGTCGTAACTGCGTCAGAAGTCCTGATGCACTTGTGGTGCTAAACCTTAGCATTGCTTGACTAGTGTCAGAAACGTTGACGCTAGTCCAGCAATGCTAAGGGGGGCCCATTTAAACAGCACAGTGTCACTTTAACGCCTGCCTGAGCAGGCACTAAACAAATGACGCTTGTAGAGTTCAGTGCACCATTTCTGCGGGGATTTTTGTGGGGGAACGCCTACCTTGCATACATTATACCTGGTGCACATATGATGTGGGCCGAGGCTTTACAAAATGGCTCAGTCGTACCAGTGCACCAGTTTGTAAATACTGCGCTGTGTGGGGGGTTGTTTGTGCCGCAGTAGTGTTAAAAAATGACACTTCCACTGAGAAATGGGCTTGTAAACGAGGCCCTAAGTTTTGGAAAGGCCAGATGATTTAACTTTGCAGATTTATTTGCAGGTAACCCTGTGTTCCTTGTTGCTATGGATGCTAGCTATGAAGTTTTGACCTGACATGAGATAGCTTTGGGGTTAGACCTGCCTTCCTTTGCATCAGCACCACTGTGGCTTTGCCCATGGAGGTGGTGTTGTGAGTTTATGTATTCTCTGCATAGGTTCCCACCATGCATCTGCTCACCATTCACTTACAGCCAAAGGCTCCAGATCATTCATGAGTAATATTTCTTGCTTTTATTGTGTTATGATAGAGAGAGAGAGGTACAACGTTATCTCATACACTTCGCTCAACCTGCTTTTTGAGCACACGTACGGAATTCATTTATTCATGCATAGCTGCCAAGGTTTCAGACTGCTATGTGTGACATTTTCATAATTTCAGTGTATTTGTGAGTGACATTTCACTGACTATGAGTGACACTTTCTCGCGAGCAGAATCAAGCGGTGAAGGTGCGGGAACCATATAAATATCATACCATGACAAGAATCCGAAACCTCCTGTTGTACACTTGCGCCACCTTGTGGCCTTTGATAAACACAACTCGGACCTTACCTAGCAAAGTGAGAAACTGCAACAAGGCTCTACCGCACTTCAGGACCTGCGTGACAATTTCAGTGATTGTGCTAATGCGGGAAAATAACCGGAAATTCTTTATTCTAACGCAAGATGGGTGACACTTGGCAGGGCTGTTCATGTGCACATTATTACTGAGGTATACTTGATAGTGTATGCTTTTATTTGATATTCCATTACATGTATTCTCAGTATAATCATCCTTTAGGTATAAATTGATAGTACATCAATGGATCAGGTTGTACATTTGTTCATGCTGTATAATATTAAGGAAGAAACGCAATACATCTAGACAAGAGAATTCAAACATTTCTTTTCACAATTTACAATAGCTCACATCACGAATCATAAAGCTCATTTTCCCATAATAATGTTATGACGTTGCAGATAAGACTGGTTGATACACAGGCCCTTTAGCAGAGACAGGCAGCTGCAGCATTTCGAGAGAGCATCAAAGTCACAAAGAGTCTACTTCCGGGTCATGCAGTCCGGCGGGCTGAGGGTATTTGGCTTCTTCTCAGGAGAGTGCAACCAATGAACAAGAAAGACTTCCTGAAGCAAGACTGCAGACCAGGGAATATCCCTTACCATAAGTGAAGGATATGTCTGTGTTACAAGGCATTCTGGGAAACTCTTTCATACTCTACAGGCTAAGAAGGGAGGGGCTGCAACAAAGACTGATGTCATCATTCATTTGACTGATAATTGCTATTCAATATATTGCCAATGTCTCTCATTTTTGCATGTATGATATTTTTTCCATTGGTATCTTTGCTTCTGCAAAAATCCTATTCATAATATCTGCACTAGAACAGGGCTTCAAAATTTAATACAAAACTTTAAAAATATTTTGTGTGGATTTCTATAGTGTGTCCATCTTTTGGGGAAAGGGATACCAGTCCTAACTATGAAATAGATTCCTGGCAATCCCTGGCATGACTGATTGTCGCCCAATACTCATTATTTCCAGGTCAGTCATGGAAGTGTGAGGGTCACACCCTGCATTCCTGCTTGTGTTGGTAAGTTGGTTCACACCTGTGCTTGCCAGGGGTCTGTGGAAGTCTCTATGGGTTGTAGTCACAGGTGGGACTTTTAAAATGTATCAGCCTTTCTCTCTTTCATGCTCAAGCTAGTAAGTTGGTTCAAACCTGTGCTCGCCTAAGGGACAATGAATTTCTATCTGGGCCATATTTACAGGTGGATCTATAAATATATATCAATAAGGCAAGAGTTTCCTTATCTGACCTAGAGGCACTGAATGCTACCGGTCTGGGTATTCATTCAGCACAAAGTTGGGGTCAATTGCTCTTCGTGTACCCTCGTCCTCACATAATTCTAAATATGCCAGAGGTTTATCCATTACAGTGGGAAAGAGTCCTCTACATGGAATTCTCAAATAAATGCCACTCATTCAGCAAGCATTCTTTATTGATTTAGGGTCGACGTGCTCTTCTCGTACTTTAGGGCACCGCCCTGGCATTGTTGGTCTTTCACACGTCACGTTCTAGCCCACCTCGAAGACACCTCTATTTCAAGAACACTTCCGCTTGCCTCCTATAGGCCTTTCCATTCATCCAATCAGAAACTTCCAGTGCAGCCTATCAGAACACAGCAAAGCCAGCTTCCCACCCAAGCACCATGACTCCCACCCCAGTCTCTGGAATACATCCCTTAGTTTTCAAACCTATTTTAGTCCATTCACCATCAACACCACCTAACTTATCTGGCAATTCTTGTGCCCCAGCTGGAGCCAATGTTTTGGAATGTGTTGGTAAAGTAACAGTGTCTGGTGACCATGGCTTCATTGTGTGGCAGTTCACAAGTGACAGTTCACTTTCCCAAATGACTTCTTACAAATATTTGTTTGGCACTTTAGATTATGGGTGCATGGCAAGTCTTTGGCATTGCAAGGTATGAGGTCACCATATACCTCAGAACCTGCGCCTTAGCGAGCAGTAGTGAAAGTAACCACTGTCCTAGCTGCACTGAATGTTTTGGACAAGTACTTGTCCCTAGATCTCTGCCACCAATCCAGAGGTTGCAGAACCGAGAGTCGTCAGCAGAAGGCCTGCAAGAGGATGGACTTCTGCATCTCAGAAGGGGACGCAGCTCTGTGAGTAGGACGTCTGTGGTAAAAGAGTTAGACATACAGGTTAGGCAATGGGGAGGTGACCAAGAGGTTGTTGCTAGGTGTGGGTGGAACACTGCCCTCCACTGGCGGAATTTGCGTAGTTTTGCCCACTCTGCACTCCGCTTGGAGCGCGGACTCCGGCAAATATGACGCCATTCGTCCGTGGCAGTGTTCCTCGATCGTGGCTCACCTACGTTAAGTTGGCAACTGAGAAAAAACAATCGCTAGATCGCCTCCCTGTGAGATTCCTCAAAGGGAGCATGTGCGGCAGGTGGCTACCGCTTGTGTTGAGAAAGTTGTAGCTCATGTTTGGAAAGCTGCCTCCTGAGTAGAAAATCTACTCAAGTGGTGGAAAGAAGCAGCGCCCTCTAGGACGCTGCGCAGTGCTGTTTGAGCTGATTTTACAGTGCGGGACAAGCTCCCGGCACCAAAATATAGTATGAGCAGTGCAACAGATTGGCATTCTGGTGCTCGTGGAGCTCCGAGGAATCTCGCAGAGCTTTTAGAACAGGCCAATGATTCCTCAATACTCAGTCATTCCAGTACTCTACTCTTGTGGAGAAGTGTGGCTCAATGGCTAGAGTGGCAGAGCCTGATGCAGAAATCTGGCCCGGGACCAGGGTTCAATTCCCCCCTCGGCAGGTCTTGGGCTCAATTTCCTCGGACCTGATAATTCTTGCATTGGTGCCTAATCTAATTCATGGGTCCCACTCTGTAACTCTGGGCAATAGCTTGCTTAATCTCCACAATGGCCCCAACAGTGCTGGGATGCCTGGCTTCACCCTGGGGGTGCTCAGGAGTGGGGACCTCACAGGGAAAAGCCAGGAGGGGTTCCACAGCGGTATGCGTACAGCGCCTTGAGACCCTAATGGGTGAGTAGTGTGCTATACAAGTAAGAAGTTTACAGTTTAGATAATTCCGCTGAGTAATACCCTGTGAGTTCCGCCCACCTCTAGTTGTTGCATGTGTGTTACAGTGGACTGAGTCTGCCCTTTCAGGCACATGTGCTAAGACTCCTTTGTGTGGATGACCCTTATGTGATTCTGCCACTTTCAGAAGTTCTCAGAATAAAATGTTCTGGTTTCCTCACGAAAGAGGTTAAGAAAGCAGTGTGGCATTCAAGGGAGTAATCGTCCACCCTGAGAATAGAACATGGATCAAAAACAGCTTGATTGTTTTACCAGAAGCAGAGTACAGAGTAGTAGGTACAGCATGTGTTGTCCAGTATGCCACGGGCTACTCGTAGACTTTAACGTTGCTTTTGTCGCTTCAGAATCTCCCTGCGCAGTGGGACCTGGGCAGCCATCCAGGCAGTCGTTATCCGCTTGGCATCCTCCCAGCTGTAGCGGGGTTTGTAACCAAAGTCCTTTTGGGCTTTCTTGTAGGAGAAGGTGAATGGGGTATGCAACAAGTTGAGCAGGTGGCGACTGGTCGGGGGCACAAATTTCACGAAAGGCCTCAGCAAGAGGCTCACCATCTCCATCACAAAGGCAAAGGTGTAAAGCAGCGAGAGAGGCATGCAGAGCTTGGGCTCCACCCCAAAGCCAAGCTCCTTTCCCAGCTCATGGTTGAAGTCTGAGTAGCTCAGGTGTGGGGTGTCATCTGAGATGTAGTAAAACTGCCCACCGACCTGAGACACGAGCTCTGGGTCCCGCATAGCTTTGGCGGCCTGAATGTGTGCCCATGCCACGTTGCCCACAAAGGCTGGGTTCACCGCAGCCTCCTTCCGGGACAACCTCGGGAAGACATCTCTGTTCATGATGGCGCCGTCCAGGTGCATCATCAAGAACTGACTTTCTTCTCCAAAGATATACATGCAACGCAAAGCGCAGGTCACCAGGCTGGTGCCGTTGTCCAGTGGCTGTCCGTTGGCCTGCAGGACACACTTCTCAGCGATGCGTTTGCTCCGGCCGTAGATGAAGCTGTCGTTGCTCTCATACACCAGGTCTTCGGTGCCGTTGAAGATAGGGTCCCCTCTCATATTCGGACCGACAACCTCCACACTGCTAGTGTAGATGAAGTTGTTCACGTTGTTCTGGATGCAGGCGTCCAACAGCAGCTGGGTACCTTGGAAGGAAGAGATTGTGGTTATTGGGCTGTAAAAGGAAGCTCCAAATTTACAAATCCTTTTTAGAATTTCTAGTAAGAGCATAACTTTCACTATCACAATGTATAGAAGGCTAAGATTGGCTCAGCCAATTAGAATGCTCAGATTTCTTACCGGTAATCTTCATTATTCTTAGTTCTGCTCTTCCCCCTTCCAATTGTTTCCAATCATTTCTTATGAGGTTGATCCCATCTCTGAGACAGGAAAGCTTCAGTATTACATGCTAAGGCCACACCCCGCCCACCTACAGCGGGTGCCATCACAGGAACTGACTTACCCAGAAGAAGGCTGCACTATCCAGGCCTCTGTCAAAGGCTAAAGAGAGCCCAGGGAGCCATAACTGTGCAGCCGACAAGCCATGAAATGTAAGCATGGCGTAAACAGATGCACAGCTGCAGAAAATAAACTGGTGCTAAAAACTACCGGCCCATCTCGCATCAAACACTACAGCCTCATCTCGCTCCGCCCATTCCCCGCCAAAGTCTTGGAAAAGGCCCTCAACCGCCAGCTCACAGATTACCTCGAAGACAACATGCTCGACCCATCCCAATCCGGCTTCCAGCCCAATCACCGCACCGAGACCGCCTTGATCAAAGCATCTCCTAACACATTAGGGGCCAGATGTAGCAAAGGTTTTTACCCATTCTGTGTCTATGGGAAAAAGTGTTTGTACATATGGCCCTAGATGCTTCCTCGACCTAGGGGGAACAGCAGCCATCATTATAATGTCTCATGTTTTTCATTATATCTCAACGATATTGTTTCTTTTTTAGCGCTGATTGACACAGATGTCCCCTTGTTGGCTGGAAATAAAATTCCAATATTACATTTTGCAGATGACACCCTCTTGATCTCCAAGACCCAGAGTGGTTTGCAGAAACTCCTCCAACACTTTGAGGAGTTCTGTTCCTCCCGGGGCCTGGAGGTCAACACTGATAAAACTAAAGGGATGTTTAATCCTCATAAGTCTTTTAAGGGAAGAATGGCAACGGGGAGGAGCCCTCTTGGGACAGAGGACTGCTTTTCATATTTGGGAATTACTAGTTAGCCAAATCACAAGTGCCCTCCTCAGGGAATATCTTTCGTCCTATCCAAAGCAAATTTCTCTGGTACGTGGTGTATATGATGCCCAAGCCTTGGGCATCATTTACAGCAGAATTATGGGATTGTACCAATCTTGACCCTCGTTTATCAGTGGAGAACAAATTTATTTGTAATCTCGCATTTCCTCCACCCAGTACCCCTTTGCATCCACTACGTTGTGATATGGGTTTAGAAAGCTTTGAGGATGATTATTGATGTTCTGGAGGCGGTTGTGGACCACTCAAGAATTAGCTCCGTACGCACTGGTGTTGCAAAATCTCCTGGATGCAGATCATTTCCACACTGTCCCATGGCTTCGGTGTGTTGCCCAAAACTTTTGGCCTAGGAGACTTATGGGACCGCCCTGCAACAACACCTTTTCCACCCAAGAAGGTTCTGAAGGCCCTTTATTGGGAAAGCGTGGAGGTTGATGCTTTTGGGAAGTCTGTTTTATCCAGATTATCCCAAGAATTCTACTGTTTCAAGCCTCAAAATTTGCTACGAATCCTTTTGGGAACTGATCACAGCGCCTCTGGACCAGACGTTATGCTTCCAGGTCGGAGTGGGGACGTTGCCCTGAAAGCATTTACTGTCGGTTTGCCCGCTGGGGCCACTGATATCTGCCCAGCGTGTACTTTGTCAAGGGAACGTGTTGCTGTCGTCTTCTTTGCCTCCCGCTCTACGCTCGCCCAGGTAGTGTTTGGCCGGCTCCTGTTTGCAGGTGATTGGGCATGCGTAGTCACTTGTGGTTGGATTCCCATTCTTTGTTTACAGTCCCACTGGCTAAATGCATGGGTCTTATGTGGAAACTCCATAGGAGGGTTTGTTAATCTTTCTAAGGTGACATCTGGGCCATTGACTTTACATTGATACATGGCGGCTGTAGATATTCATTTGAATCTCTGCTTTAAGGATTTTACTTGATGTGATGATTTTATACCTTTACTTATTGTGCACTTCTGTACATTTGTACTTGTGCTTTTAAGGCTTCGGCTGGAATAAAGCTTTGATGGTGATGATAAATGCAAGCATGTGTTTTTCAGAGCAGCCCTGTCCATTGAAGGGAAAGGGTTTACATTACAAACACAAAGGTATCTAAAGCCAATAGGTCTGCCTTGGGAATACAGTAATGCTTTACCCTTTTTTGTAAACATATGCAATAACCATTAAAAGAATAAAAAGCAAAACATGGTTGTAGTGCGGATATGTCTGCAAAAACATAGATAAGGAAATTTGACAAAAGTAAATTTGAGAAGCCTGAAGTTAAAGCAGAAACTGAAGCAGAGATGTGATCAACAGCCTGCGGGAGTGAAGTCACCCCCTGAGCCCTCCCTCATGCTGTGATGGGCAGAAGCTGAATGTGACTGACACTTGAACAGACCAATGGAAGAAGAGGGATGACCGAAAGCCCTTGTATGTATCTAGTGTCCTTGTTTCAGGAATATCACGAGGCATGTGAACGGACACTTTGCGCTACGACCACTGTGACAGGTGTCACAATAAACGAAGGTTTGGTCGCAAACAGACAGTGTGAAAAACCACACTGACTTTTTAACTCGCCTTAACACACCAGGAGCAGATATAGGAAACTTCCATTTTGCATTTCCTAAATAGCGAATCCTAGGAAATCGCTATTTAGGAAATGCAAAACGGGGTGTAAGAAAATTCTGATGATCTTATAACGATTCCTACAATATCACAATCGCTATTAGGAAATTGGTATTTAGGAATTTCAAAACCATTCCTACATATGGGCCTCAGTCCCACAGGGAGTAATGGTTTTGCATTTCCAAATTTGCAATTTCGTAATAGGAAATCACAATTTTGGAAATGCAAAAGCTTCCCTATCTATGGGCCTAAAGTCCCCTTTAAGCCAAAGAAAAAAAAAAGTGGTTCTTTTCAAAAGCGCTTCTATATCCTCTGGGCGTGTGCGCACTTCGAGGCACTGCAAAAGGTGCATCTAGGGTGCCTTTTCACCTTCTGCACCCGGTTACCATCGAATTGGATTTGATGGTAATAGTGTTTCCCAAAGGCCCATTTCACATTAAGGAAATGCTTGGAACGTGTGCTAAGGAAATCTCAGATACGAAATTCCTATTTGCTATTTTGTGACTTCCAAACTGTGAAAGTGAAAAACGCAGTTTGTGATGCCACAGAGCCCTTCGTACATTTGAAAAAGGAGTTTCCGTTATGAAATGCAAACACTTGTACACATTTGTGCCCAGTGTCCCTGGGCAGCGCACCATCCAGTATGTTACATAAACTGGGCGAGGCCCCAGATTGCTCTCGAGAGAAGTTATGGATTCTGCTTTGTTTCCAAGGCCTCACTGAGCAACCTTGCAACGTTCACTTTCTGATATGAAATCCCTTTATCAGTGAAGTCCTTGGAGCCGGCGACAGTGCTTACAGCGCCGTTGCAGCGCGGGGAGACATGACTTCACCCGTGTGCAGAGGAGCACACATGCGGACGCTGACGCTTGAGTTTACGCAGAGATCTCACTGTCAGCTAACCTCCCTCCGGCCCCAAGGCCATCCTGGGCCTGCTGCTCCCCACCAGGGCAGTGCACATTGCATGTCGTGTCTTTTACATAATTACCGGAAAGGACGGCTAATTTACATGAAATTACGAGCATTTATGTGTAATTGTGCAGAATGCAAATTGACATTTCGCACTATGGCCCATATTTAAGAAAGAGTGGCACATCAGCTGTGGGCCGCCACTTTTCGTGGACCCCCCTACCGGCACCTAACGACACCATGGTTGCGCTGTAGTTATAACACGGCGCACCATGACGGTTGTAAGCACAGTAGCCTTTAAAACATTTACGCTATTGTGGCGCTTTGCTACACTAGTGCCACAAATGTTGACGCTAATGCAGCAAAGTGCAAGGAATCCCATTGGTTTCTATGGGAGCATCGCTTTAACGTTTGCTCTAAGCAGGCGTTAAAAATGACGCCAAAAATGGTGCAATGAAATATTTTAAATTCACTGCACCATGTTTGCGGGCATCCTAGTGCCAGAACGCCCCCCGCACACATTATGCCTGGCGCAGGCATAATGTGGTGCAAGGGGTTACAAAGTGGCATAATCCACGCATTGCGCCACTTTGTAAATATGGCGTGGCAGAAAAGCCACTTTAGTGCAAAAAAATGACGCTATGGCTGCGTTAAAGTGGTGCTCGAGGCTCTTAAATATGCCCCTATATTTTAGCACAAAATGCATCCTTGTGACAATATTTGGCTTGAGGATGCATTTAAACAAGAGCACCTCAACCAATAGCTGCTGTTCTTGTGCGTTCACAGTTACATTCGTCAGCAAATTGCCCTCTCTGCGGTAACTGCATATATTTACACTAAATGGTGTGTTGCTGTAATTTCTGAGATTTTGCAGAACAAGAGTAGAACCAAATTCACAAAATGATGTGAATTACACCGCAATGTTGGTTTCGCGGAGGCCTATTCCTATTCTGAGTGAATCCACAGTCAAAGCCTACTGTGTTATTATATGTATTTATCAATTCTAAAATGTTGCTCTTTTTTGTCTGACTGTAGCTAGAACCATTGTTTCCCATTCGTAATCGATTCTGAAAGTTTCGTTCAGCCCCTTGCTCATGATTGGATGGCTTTGCTGTCTATCTCAGGTGCCTGCTCTTGATTTGATGACTTCCTTCTCTATTCTTGACCCACCCGGAAGCATTTCATCCCCTCCGTCTCCTGATTGGCTGAGTTTCTCCTTGTCCCCCGCACACACTCTCCTCACTCACATCCTCCTCTCCTGCTCCCCAATGCGCCACCATCCCACTCTCCATTTTCACTGGCTTTATTTATTTATTTATTTTTACAAGGGCCCTATGGCTGCAAAATTTACTGTTATTACATGGCCATCAGACTTAATCAACTGATAAGTGTAAAATAACAAAATAGCTACTGTGCAACACAACACAGGCGCATGCGGAATAACCCAGGCACAGTTTTGTGCAATGACGCTTCTTTATTAGGGGTGGGCAGAACTTATGGAGTTTCATCCCCCAAATTCTGCTGAGTTACAGAAAAAACTCTTTGACATTTCACGAAATTCTACCAACAGTTCACAGTTGCTGCTCGCACTGCAATTTCGAACAGGAGGAAAATACGCTGCTCGCACTGCAATTTCGAACAGAAGGAAAATATGCTGCTCGCGCTGCAATTTCGAACAGAAGGAAAATACGCTGCTCGCACTGCAATTTCGAACAGAAGGAAAATATGCTGCTCGCGCTGCAATTTCCCTCTGGTAGTGCGAGCAGCGCTGAAAATCAGCACGAACGGCACCATGCATTGCACAAAAGCGCACTGCCATTCAAGTTGATTTTGCTGCTGCTCAAGTATAAAATCTGCTTGAGCGGCAGCAGATCTACTCAAAAGGCAGCCCTCTCTGACGGCCGGCATTATAAAATGGTGGTGGAAGGCTGCATGGTGTTGTGGAGCCTTGCGTTGTTCCTGCAAGGCATGTATAACAGAATAATTCCACCACAGGGCAATTGGCAGAATTTTGCAGGAACTTTACCCAAATGCCGCCAATCGTGCAGGCGAAATTACAATTCCACCTGGGCCTATTCTTTATTCATCAGTGGCCGTTTACCGTGGGTTGCTTAACAGAAACCCTTTGCAAGGTTGCTGGCGAGGCATGCACATGCATCATGATGTGTGCGTTTGCATGCAAATGGAGACTTAAAAGTAACTCTCCCTTCTATAACTGAGATCTGTTGGCTTTGCCATTGCTTGTTTTCTGGGAAGGGTCCAATTCAGAAAAATCACAGCTGCAGTATTTTTGTTTAACATAAAGTTCATCAAGAAAAATCACCAAGACAGAAAACATGAAAAGCAAAGAAAAGTACACTATATTAATACGTAGCACCTTGTCACCCCTCTGCTCTTCCACATAACCGGTCTGCCTCTTCTTCGAACCCAGAACAATGCAGGGGCCGTATGACATATTGTGACTACGGGAAGTGCTCATTTAGGGCATGGTTTCTGTCACAGGTTTGGGCTGACTGATGTCTTAAGTAGTAACAGAGCAGGAGGATTGTTATTTTACCACCTGAGGCAGTGGTAAATGTTTGGCACTGGAGTCTTAGAGCAATGCTCTGCTTTTACCTGGAAATGTTGCAGCACTCAGACATTTCTAATGTGCAGATATTCCCACATTGCAACCTCCACAATCCTGCTTTCATATTACAGTGGTGAATGGTGTTGCCCTAAACCCTGAATCAGTCACATCTAGGCCATCTAACTCGCCAATCAGGAATGTTGTGAGTGTTGTGGGTGGTGGACCAACAGCTGCACCTCCTCTGGTTCTTCACCTTCCATTCCTTGAATGTGGTGGAGTGTAGAAAGGGGTCCTCTGCCAAGATTCTATTCTAGTCTTGGGATTTATATAGCACATGGCCACTCGAAGGACCTCCCAGCGCTGGTAAACCTCCACTCTAAGGTGATATAGAATAGGTGGGTTTTCAGTTGCTTCCTGAAGCATCTGAGCTCTGGCATTCCTGGCTTGCTGGTGGAGATGCTCCCTATTCTTTCACCCCCAGGGTCACTGAAGCCGAATACTCATCTGGGAGCCAATGGCACGAAGCGAGTACCAGATTGATCAGGTTAAAGCGGCTACTGTCAGACCCAAGGTGGGCCGCAGCGTGGAGGACCGCCTTCGGCAGAGCCAGATGGTTTTCAGCTGCAACAGTGAGTATGGAGTCTAGAGAACCAAGGATTGAGCTACTGTCTTGAAAACATGTTCTGAGATAAGTCTCAACTGGCAGAGTACACCTTTGGGCACTTTGATGACACGAGTCTGCAAAGAATAAATAGTTAAAGGGATTGGTGCACTTGATAATGCCTTGTGAGAAGTAAAGAGCAAGGGGTCTACCCAGATAAAAGAGGATTAAAAGAGTATCATTGAGAGACGAGAAGAAATTCAATCATGAGATGGCTGATCTTCAGATGATGGCGACTCGTCCAGCCTTGGATGACAGAGGCTAGCAGAAAAGTCTCATTAGGAGAAGAGATCTTCAGACACAGTTGTGTGATTTCCGCATGCTGGGAAGGGTTACTCCGACAGCGTGGAGGAGAGGACCAACTGGTTTACCGTATAGGTGTAGGAGGATATGAGCTAAAAGACAGCCTTGAGGGACTCCTTGGAGGAGACAGACCAGTGTAGACAGTGGGTTGCATAATTTAATCTGCTGTCCCAGATGCGGAAATATGAAGTAAAGTATTTGAGAAAAGTGTAATCCCCATTTGATCTTGTAGAACACCCAGGAGAACTTTGTGTGATGGGTGAAAAGGCTGCTGACATGGGAAGACCTCCAACAGGCAGGAGTGGCCATTGTCTAGGCAAACATAAGACATTGTCAATATTTGAAGCCTATATGGTCATGGCTAATAACCGAAGAATCAGGAGATAAGAGAATTCCAAAGATGGTTTGTGAGAAATTCTTAATTTGGGATTTAGTTAGAAGTGAAAGGGAAAAATCCAAGGAGGTGATGGTATCAGTACTCAGTGTTGGGCTCAATCACGGACCTGGAGCTGTGCAGGAGATATCTGAGTTTGAAGTTAGCACTTGCTGAAGGGGAAAGAGAGTAGAGAAATTGTAACTAAGGGCCAGATGTAGCAAAGGGTTTTACCCATTCTGTGTCTATGGGGAAATGTGTTCGTACATATGGCCCTAAATTCCTACATTTCATGTCTGCCAGAGGTCACTCACGTAGTACAATAACAGGTCTGTGACCCATGAGGCTGGGGATCGAAGAGCTAACAAGAGGTTCCGGTGACCCTCAGTCAGCGAAGTTGTTTGAGAGGCTTTGAGGTTCTCCAGGAGGGAAGAGAGAGACGTATCTGGGAGAAGAGTTAGTAGCTTCACATGAAGGATCATTGCAGTCATAAAGGAGACCTCCTGGATCCTCTGGAGAGGGTGAAGTGTGACCAGAAAGGGTGGGGGAAAGGTTCAGGGAGTGAATAGCACAGGCTCTCTCCATGTGATGAGTGAATATTTGAAATCTCTGTCTTGAGGAGCTCTTCTGCACATAGAAGGTCAGTTTCAGCATAGGTTGCATCCAGTCTACCAGCTAACTCACAGATGCCAGAGTCAGAGGAACACAAAGAGAGGGATATGTAAATGCTGATAATCAGAGTTTATAGGTTTAGTAATATTATCTTGATAGATAAGAAGTGTGAAAGTAAAACTATTGACGATCAAGTCTTGCCAACACTTGCAGACCTCACTACCTCTATGGTCAACTTTAGGCAGCGCCTAGTTCTGAATCCTCTGTAACTACTGACCAGGGTGAGCTGACTGCCTGGGTACAACCTCGCTCTATCACCGGTCACCTTTTGGGCAGCCAACGTCCTATTAACCGCAATCCACTTATATTGATTTTGATCTGCAATCATTCCCTCTGCTCTGGATCATCCTTCGTTGATTGAATCTCTATCCTTATTTCTGATTTCTTAATTGTGGTATTATTTTATGACTGAATATCACCATTTTAGCTAAATTGACTTGAGATGTTTAAATAGTATTTGTTCTGAACTCTAATGCTGTTTAGTTTTTGCAGGAGTTGGGCAGCAGCTCTTGTTCTTTATACCAAACTAGCAGGAGAGTAGGAAGCTTGCCTGGTGTGTGGTGAGCACCTCTGGTGTCATCACCTTATACCAGATCTAGGGATCCCCTCTTAATGAAGTGTAGGCAGTGCCTAGAAGCTAGGCTCTCTAGGGGTAGCTGTGGATGAGCAGCCAACGCTTAGCCAGGAAGGAGACATGCAAAGCTCATGCATTACCAATGTAGTAACACAGCATTTACACACATGAAAGAAACACTCAGTGTTGCAAAAATAAGGTACTTTATTATGGTAACACAAATCTAGTATACTAATAGACAGTGCCCCAAAATGGAGGTAAGTAAACACACTAATTATTTAAAAGAATAGTAATCAGTAAGGAGCATAAAGACATCAAGCATTGACAGAAGAATTAGAAAACAGTGTAGGCCCTGGGGGAGGGCCAAACCGTATACTAGAAAAGTGGAATGCAAGATACAGTCCACCACCCAAGGATATGGAATCATTAAAGAGGAGCTGGAGGAACTAGGAACCCCAAGAGGTGAGTACCAGAGTGACCACCCAGCGACCAGGAGAGCAGAGGTAAGTACCTGGTTTTCCTTAAACCAACAGGAGGACTTAGGAAAAGGATTGTGCAAGACCGAGACCAGACTGGAAGAACCCAACAGTGGATTCTGGCAGAAGAGGACCTCCAGAGGAAGGGGACCAAGTCCAGTTTGTGGTGGAGTGTCTGGTTGTGGCAGGAGCCACTACCCACCCTTCTAAGGATGCAGGACCAGGTCCACGGGGGACGAGGAAGACCAGCTGTGCAGCACAGAAGCTGAAGAGGAGTCCCTGAAGTGATGCAGATGGTGTCCCATGTTGCCTGACGGGTTGCAGTGGATCAGTGGTGCAAGAAGACCACTAACAAGCCTTGGTAAATGCAGAAGAAGAAAAAGAAGGGTTGCAAGGCTGAAGAAGTCCAGCAAGGCCCACAGGACTCAACCCAAGAAGGGGAGTCCGGGGGGACCCTGAGCAGTTGGGATAGTCATGAAAAGAGGATGCATCCCCCACAGGCAACCCACTGGCAGCAGGCACAGCAAGTCACAGTGAGGCCCACTCAGCACACCTGAAGAGGAGTCCCACATCGCTGGAGCAGCAGAGAGGATGCTGTGCTTGGCAGGAAGAAGTGCTGGGTGCCAGGGCTACAGGAAGCCTGAAGATCCCCTTGGAGCAGGAGTAAACAAGCCTTGGTAGCTGAAAGAATCGTGGTGCACTAGGGGACTGTCCTGCAAGGAGAAGCAAAGGCTTACTATCCCCCAACTTGGGCAGCTGACAGGAGGACCACCACCTATGATGCAGGATCCATGCAGTTCCGGAGGAGAGCAGATCCACGCAGCCAGTCGTCATTGCAGTTGGTGCCTGCAGATACAGGGAAATGACTCCTTCACTCTAAGGGAGATTGTTTCTTACTTCTTAGTGCAAGCTGAGTCTTGTTGACCTCAGAGGATGCACAGCCAGGGAAATGATGCAGTTGCTTGAAGGAACTGGAGAAACAATGTAACAAAGCGGAGTCATCACTGAAGTTGCAGATTGTTGGTTCCTGAAGAGTCCAGTTGCGGTTTCAGTGGCCAGAAGATGAAGTAAACGATGCAGATGAGTCCTGCTGGAATCCTGCACGTCGAATCGGTGGACCCACCCAAGAGGGAGATCCTAAATAGCCCAGGAAGGGGGCTTGGTCACCTGCAACATGACCACCTATCAGGAGGGGGCTGTGACATCACCTGCCTGACCTGGCCACTCAGATGCTCCCAGGGGCCTATGCCCATCTTGGATTCAAGATGGCAGAATCAAGTGGCCACCTGAAGGAGCTTTGGGCACCACCCCTGGGGTGGTGATGGCCAGGGGAGTGTTCACTCCCCTTTCCTTTGTCCAGTTTCACGCCAGAACCGAGACCAGGGGTCCCTGGGCTGAGGCAAAATGATTTATGCAAAGAGGGAACCAAATGTGCCCTTCAAAGCATACCAGTGGCTTGGGGAGGCTACACCTCCCCAGCCTTGTAACATCTTTTTCCAAGGGAGAGGGTGTTACCTCCCTCTCCCAGTGGAAATCCTTTGTTCTGCCTTCCTCTACCTGAGGTGGGCAAGCAGCAGGAGGGCAGAAACCTGTCTGAGGGGTGGGAGCAGCATGGGCTGCCCGGAAAACACCAGAAGACTGGTAGGAGCAATGCTGGGGGGTCCTCTAAGAAGTCCCCAGAGTGCGTGGAATCATACACCCAATACTGGCAACAGTATTGGGGGATGATTCCAACATGTTTGATACCAAACATGCCCAGGTTCCGAGTTACCATTATGTAGCTGGACACAGGTAGTGACCTATGTCCAGAACACGGGTAAAATGGCTTCCCCACACTTACGAAGTTCAGTCTAATGGAGCTGGAGTTCGAAGGGGCACCTCTGCTCATGCAGGGTGCCCTCACACACAGGGACCTGCCCACTGGGCTAGCAGGGCCTTCCATAAGGGTGACCTACAGTGACCTGCTGCAGTGACCTGTAGTGAAAGGGTACATGCATCTTTTCATGCAGGCTACAATGGCAGGCCTGCAGACACATTTTGCATGGGCTCCAAGGTTGGCATAATACAAGCTACAGCCCATGGGGAACCCCTGTTGCCCCAATGCCCTGGGTACCTAAGTACCACATACTAGGGACTTATATGGGGACACCAGTATGAAAATTGTGGGGTGTGCGAAGTCCTAGGCAACTAAGTTTAGAGGGAGAGAGCACAATCACTGGGGTCCTGGCTAGCAGGATCCCAGTGAAAACAGTCAAAGCATACTGGCAGCAGGCAAAAAGTGGGGGTAACCATGCCAGAACGAGGGTACTTTCCTACAAGGGGTATGCTTGCTATTCCTCACAGAAACCTGTTTACTTAATAGGACGATGTTGTTTTGATATGTGAAGGCATGCTGTTATGGTGTATTATGCTATCATCCAATGCTTTTACTCCGTTATATTACGCTATGCTGCTATACTCTGCTATGCTATCATATAAGGGTATAGTAGCCTGTGTGATGGTGTCCTCATTTATGGTACATTGTCAGACCTGTTGTGATGTTACATCAATCCATACTGTGCTGTTCTGTTAAGCTAGGCTTTGCTATGTGTGTTGTGTTGTTCTTCTTCTTATGCTGCTGAGTTATGTTATGTTGTTATGTTCTGCCAGGCACATTGGGGGTCATTCTAAGTCTGGCGGGCGGCGGAGGCCGCCCGCCAGACTTCCCCCCTCCAAAATACCGCTCCGCGGTCGCAAGACCGCTGAGGGTATTTTGGCTTTTGCACTGGGCTGGCGGGCGACCGCCAAAAGGCCGCCCGCCAGCCCAGTGCAAAAACCCTTCCCACGAGGACGCCGGCTCAGAATTGAGCCGGCGGAGTGGGAAGGTGCGACGGGTGCAGTTGCACCCGTTGCGAATTTCACTGTCTGCAATGCAGATAGTGAAATTCAAAGTGGGGCCCGCTTACGGGGGCCCCTGCAGTGCCCATCCCAGGGGCCCCACGACACCCCATACCGCCATCCTGTTCCTGGCGGGCGAACCGCCAGGAACAGGATGGCGGTATGGGGTGTCTGAATCCCCATGGCGGCGCAGCGAGCTGCGCCGCCATGGAGGATTCAGAAGGGCAGCGGAGACCGCCGGTTTTCCTCTTCTGACCGCGGCTGAACCGCTGCGGTCAGAATGCCCTGCGGGGCACCGCCAGCCTGTTGGCGGTGCTCCCGCCGACCCTGGCCCCGGCGGTCTAGTACCGCCGGGGTCAGAATCACCCCCATTGTGTGGATGATGCTACCTTAGCCAATGGGAAGAGAAGACACAGGAGAAGGACAAGATCACACTGTGTGCCAAAGTAGAGACCTGAAATGTTTTGGATTGGGGAACAGCACAGCCCATTTTATAGAATGTACTGATGCTTTAGCGTGTCGCGGGAATAACGTCATGAAGTGTAAGTTCCAACATCATGATGGACATTGGAGGGTTCAAATACATGCAATGGAGTATTCGAAGACCGCCTTTGGGGTATTCGAAGGGCTGTGTCTGAGTACTCCGAGCAGCATTGGAGTATTCAGTGGTCTGCATTACTGTATTCAAACACCTGCAGTGGAGTATTCAAAGACATACATTGGGGTACTCAAAGACTGCGTCGGAGTATTCAGAGCAGTATGCAATGTTCTGCATTACTGTATTCACACACCACCACTGGAGTATTTGAAGTCCTACATTCGGGTTTTTGAAGGGCTGTTTTGGAGTATTCAGAGCAGTATTGGAATATTCATTGGTCTGCATTAGAGTAATCAAAGGCCTGCAGTTGAGTATTCAAAGACATACATTGGGGTACTCAAAGACTGTGTCAGAGTATTCAGAGCAGTATTCAATGTTCTGCATTACTGTATTCACAGACCTGCACTGGAGTATCTCAAGTCCTACATTCGGGCTTTCTAAGGGCTGCGTTGGAGTATTCAGAGCAGTATTGGAGCATTCAGTGGTCTGCATTAGAGTAAACAAGCACCTGCACTGGAGTATTTGAAGACCTACATTGGGGTTTTCAAATGGCTGCGTCGGAGTATTCAGGCCAGAATTGGAATATTCAGTGGTCTGCATTACTCTATTCAAACACCTGCACTGGAGTACTCGAAGATACATTGCGGTATTTGAAGGGCTGCATCAGAGTATTCAGAGCAGTATTGCAGTATTCAGTGGTCTACATTTCTGTATTCAAATACCTGCATTGGAGTATTCAAAGGGCTGTGTAGGAGTATTCAGAGTAGAATTGGAGTATTCGGTGGTCTGCATGAGTGTATTCAAAGACCAGCACAGGAGTGTTTGAAGACTTGTGTGGGAATATTCAAAGACCTGACCTGCAGCACTGCAAGGCCTGTCTTAGAGTATTCGATGATGTGCACTGGAATATTCATAGATATGCATTGGAATACAGAAAGTTATACACTGCAGTCTTCAAAGACCTGATTTGGAATATTTAAATACCTACACTGGAATATTCAAATTCCTGCATTAGAATATTCAAAGATTCTTTTAGTACTGAAAGCCCTGCATTGGAGTATTCAAAGAACTTCATTGGATTAACCCATTGAACTGCATAGGATTTCTTGAAGATATGCACTGGAGTATTCATAGGCCTGCACTGGAGTATTTAAACAATTGCATTGTAGTATTCCTAGGTACACTTGGTGTAGTGTATTGAAAGACCTGCATTTTTTTTGCGTTATTGTTGATTGGTCCTTGTATAGTGCAGAATGAACCAGTGCATTTCAGTAGCCTGGGGTATGACTCCCAAAAGCCTGCAGTGGAGTATTCAGAGACTTGCTTTGGAATACTCAAAGACTTTCCATAGAGTATTTAGAGACCTGAATTAGAGCAGAACAAGACATGCATTGGATAGAATTGTACTGAATTATTATTATTATTGTTGAATGAAACATGTGTAGCACCTAAGCTGCTATTAGCATGGCACCTGAGCACTTTGTAATAGTTGGGGGTATGATCATTAATGAACTGTATTTGTGTATTTAAAGTCTTACATTGAAATAGTGAATGGCCTAAATGGAAGTATATAAAGACTTGCATTGAAGTACTCATTGGCCTGCACTGGGGTATTCAAAGATATAACTTGCCATATTCAAAGATCTTCTTTGGATTATTCAAAGGCCACCGCTGAAGGATTCAGAGCCCTGCACTGGAGTACTTGAAGACTTGAACTGGAGTATTTAAAAGTCTGTACTGGAGTGTTCAAAGGTGTGCATTTGAGTATGGAAATACTTGTGTTAAATATTCATAGACGTGCATTGTAGTATCCAAAGACCTGCTTTGCAGTATTCAGAGATATGCACTGGATTATCTGGAGATCTGTTTAGCACTTATAAAGACACTCTTCTGAACATTTAAAGAACAGTCATCAAACACTTGTGCTGGGGTGTGCAAAGACCTGAATCTGATCTTCATTGGAGAATTCAAAGTCTTGAATTAGAGTATGCAAAAGAACTGCTCTGGAGTATTCAACGGCCTGCAGTGGAATCTGCAAAGAAATGCATCGAAGTATTCAGGGATTTGTAAAGCAGTCTTCAAAGACCGTCACTGGAGTACTCAAAGACCAGTAGTGCGTAATTCAGACCTACAACGAACTATACAGAGGCTTGCCTTGATGTATTCAGAGATCTGCAGTGGAGTATTGAAATGGCCTGATTTGGAGCATTTAAAGATCTACATTGGAATATCCAGAATGTTGTATAGGAGCATTTAAATACTTGCATTGGAGTATTGGAAGACTTGCATTAGAGATCTTCACTGGAGTAAATACCTGCATTGGAGCAGTCAAAGACCTGCATGGGAGTCATATTAAACAACAAATGCACATCAGTGTTTTAACCTGAATACTTGAGGTTCTATGTGATGGGAGACCAAGGTGGATAGGAGTACACGGCCCCTCTGCAGTGAAATTCTGCATTACAAAGAGATCAGGTGTTTTGATCAATTGATGACCATGGAAGGATTCTCAACTGTAAATATAATTTACACATGCATGGAATTTAGGCTCTGGGCATTAGACTTCCAGAAGAGGAGGTGAAGGGAAGTGATAACAAAGAATGCAAAACTTATCAAACTGAATATTAAGAATTGAAGCAGAAACTACAAAGAAAAATACGAAAATGAAGAAAATGCTGTCCAACCACTGGCCTAACAAAGGCCGCTGCAGCCCCCACTGTGAAGGAGGCCCCAGAGCTCCAAGGGGCCCCCTCAACAAAGTACACTGTTCATGCCAGGCTATGTTTGATTTGTTCTGCATTCCGTCCATCATCTCTTGTTTTTGCATTTGTAGCCCCAAGTGGGAAGGGTATGCCCAGACGTTGGTCCAGTGTTTACTATGCCACCATGATTCAAGCTAGCCTGGCTGATGAAGGGTGATATCCTGAAACCGGTCCCAGGATGCTTTTTTCTGGTCCAGTTCGGGTGGACTGTTCCCATGGGGAACAGGGTCAAGGCTGATTTGCATATGGCTGGGTCCTAACTGGAATGGCATGGCAGGCAAAAAAACTGATGGATTAAACCCAGATCTGTGACTGGGGGTGAATGTTTGATTTGTTCTGCATTTCGTCCATCATCTGTTGTTTCTGCATTTATCACCCCAAGTGGGAAGGGTATGCCTAGACATGGGTCCTGTGCTTGCTATGCCACCAGATTCAAACTAGCCTGGCTGATGAAGGGCATATCAGCCAAAAAAGGATGAATTAAACCCAGATCTGTGACTGGAGGTGAATGTTTGATTTGTTCGGCATTCCGTGCATCATCTGTTATTTTTGTACTTTTAGAAAGTAGGCATTTTCTTGCTTAAACCATTCTGAGGCTGATAAGGACGCAAACCCCAACCAGCGTGATTTTCTGATACCTTGTGTCCGGATTTTCCACGCATTGTCCCTGGGCATCCAAGTCAACGCAACACTGTGGATCCAAGGTGCCCTGCCCGGAAATCAACACATCACTCTCTTGCGAGGGAGAAAGTCAACACATCGCCAACCCGACCAGATAAGGAAACGACACACAGCCTCACTTGTGAGTATGGAATAGACGCATTGCAACTCTTTTCCGACGCACACTCGTCCATGTGGCTTTATTTTTCACGCTAACCAGGTACTTTGTGTAACAACAACATTCTCACTGCTTTATAAGGATTAAGGGGATCATTACGACCCTGGCGATCGACGATAATGTGGCGGTAAGTACCGCCAGCAGGCTGGCGGTATTTACCACCACATTATGACATTGGCTGGTTGACTGAAGCCAGCCTGCCAATGTACCACTCCAACCACTACGGCGGTAACAGCCGCCAGGCTGGAGATATCCATCTCCAGCCAGGCGGCCGCCATTGTGCCACCTGCAGGATTATAACCCTGCATACCGCCATGGTTTTCATGGCGTTCATAACACCACGAAAACCATGGCGGTAGGCTATATCACTGAAAGGGAATTCCTTCCCTGTCACTGAAAGGGGTCTCCCCCCTACCTCTCCTGTTACCCCCTACTCCCCCTACATCTCCAAACTCCTCCAACATCCACACCCCCATTCACAAAAACACGCATACACACACTCATTCACACATACATACACGCATGCTTACATTCAATCACAGACACATCCGCACACACTTCCAAACACACACGCAGACACGCATTCACATTTTACAACATACACTCACTCACATGTCCGTACATGCACACACGCATTCAACACTCAACAAACACCCGCATTCATGCACACACATACATTCACACCCCCCCAAACACACACACAACACCCACACTTCCCTCCCCTGTCGGAGACCCGACTTACCTGGATCCAGAGGGTCCTACAGCAGAACACTGCCAGGCCGTATTATTTGTCATAATACGCCTGCCGGTGGTCTACTGGCGTGGCGCTGCTGGTGGCAGCAGCGCCACCTTACCGCCATCCGCCAGTATGGCCACAGCCGGATTTCCACCATTCTTGTGGCAGAAATCCAGCAGTTGTCATTTTATGGCAGATGGCTGGTAGCCGCGACGATGGACTTTTGGCGGCCGCTGCGGTAGGTGGTTTTTACCGCCGTTCCTGAAATGAGGGCCTAAGACTCTTATTCTTTTGAAAATTCATGTCTTGACTTGTATATGTTGGATTTTTGTCATTTTGGTCCTGTTTGATTTAAATAAATACTACCTATTTTTCTAAACTGGTGTGGTGTCCATTTGGTAGTGTTTTACGGTATTACTATGTGTGTTGGTACAAATACTTTACACATTACTACTGAAGTTAAACCTGTCTGCGTGTGCCAAGCTACCAAGGAGGTGAGTGGGGGTTAACTGAGGGTGACTCTCCTTTTCCCTGACTAGAGTGAGGGCCCTTGCTTGGACAGGAGGTAACCTGACTGTGAATCAAAAACAACAAGCATTGGCAAAAGTTTTAGAAAACAGTGCAGGCCCTAGGGGAGGGTCAAACCATATACTAGACAAGTGGAATGTGAGATACAGTCCCCCACCCAAGGATGTGAAATCATTAAAGGGGAGCTTTATACATAATCAAAATCCTAAAAGTATTAGCAGCACAACATTAACTTCAGTCTTAACATCCAACCTAACCATATAACCCTAACACACACCCTAACCCTGTCAACAGTCTTAATCCAAACCCTGTCTGACTGGCCCAACCTTGCTTAGTACTTCTGAGATCGGGTGCATTCAGGACTCAGCGAGTCACGGAACTCCGCCTCCAGGCAATTCCACAGAGGTTTTTTTTTTAACTCCGCGGAAATCCAAAGAGTCACACTCTCTGAACTCCACCCAGGCATACCAGTACTCGCAACAGTCCTAATCCAAACCCGAAAAGTGTCAGAAGCACAAACTATCTCCAGTCTTAACATCCAACCCAACGATAACTCTAGCAGTTAACCTAGCACTCACAACAGTCCTAATCCAAACCCTAAAACTATCAGAAGCACAACACTAACTCTAGTCTTAACACTCAGCCTAACCATAACTAGCAGTTAACCTAACACTCACTACAGCCCTAATCCAAACCCGAAAAGTGTCAGAAGCACAACATTATCTCCAGTCTTAACATTCAACCTAACCATAACTCTAGCAGTTAACCTAGCACTCAAAACAGTCCTAATCCAAACCCTAAATCTATCAAATTCACAACACTAACTCTAGTCTTAACATCCAACCTAACCATAACTAGCAGTTAACCTAACACTCACTACAGCCCTAATCCAAACTCGAAAAGTGTCAGAAGCACATTATCTCCAGTCTTAACATCCAACCTAACAATAACTCTGGCAGTTAACCTAGCACTCACAACAGTCCTAATCCAAACCCTAAATCTATCAAATTCACAACACTAACTCTAGTCTTAACATCCAACTTGACCATAACTAGCAGTTAACCTAACACTCACTACAGCCCTAATCCAAACTCGAAAAGTGTCAGAAGCACGTTATCTCCAGTCTTAACATCCAACCTAACAATAACTCTGGCAGTTAACCTAGCACTCACAACAGTCCTAATCCAAACCCTAAATCTATCAAATTGACAACACTAACTCTAGTCTTAACATCCAACCTAACCATAACTAGCAGCTAACCTAACACTCACTACAGCCCTAATCCAAACCCGAAAAGTGTCAGAAGCACAACATTATCTCCCATTTTAACATCCAACCTAACAATAACTCTAGCAGTTAACCTAGCACTCACAACAGACCTAATCCAAATCTTAAAACTATCAGAAGCACAAACTGACACCAGTCTTAACATCCAACCTAACCATAACTCTAGCAGTTAACCTAACAATCACAACGGTCCTAATCCAAACCCTAAATCTATCTGAAGCACAACACTATCTCCAGTCTTAACATCCAACCTAACCATAACTATAGCAGTTCACCTAGCACTCACAACAACCCTAATTCAAAAACTTTAAGTAACAGAAACACAACACTATCCCCAGTGTTATCAAACCTACCCATAACTTTAGCAGTTAATTTAACACTCACAACAGTCCTAATCCAAACCCTACAAGTATCAGAGGCACAACACTATCCCCAGTGTTAACATCCAACCTAACCAAAACTCTAGCAGTTCACCTAACACTCACAACAGTCCTAATCCAAACCATAAATAAAGCAGAATCACTTGTGTAAACTTAAGTTTAACCTTCGTGTAACCCTAATAATTCTAACAACCTAACCCTAACCTTCTAGTGCTGAAGTCATTAATAACAGGAAAATATGTTCCAGAGTTCCTTTGTTATCACTTAAAATGAGAATTCTTTGTTTTTAATGTCATGCTTCTTACTTTGGTCACAATAGATTCTTTATTGTCAGGGACAAGGGCCTTCCTGGTGAACTCATGGCTAACATGATGGTGCACCTGTGTCCTGGAACTCTGACCCCTGGTGCTGACTCAGTTCTCAGCACCGGGGGTCATGAGACTGCATGGAGTGCCCTCCAACCCTACCAGACTCTTAGGCACCTACCTTTCACGTTGACTCCCATGACCTTCTCCGCAGGGAACTTCCCCAGCGTGTCAATGATGGCTGCCGTGTGGATGACCAGCGACAGGCCCTGGCTGGCCCTAAGCAGCAGCATGGCGTCCTGGATGTCCCCCTTCATCAGCTGCAGCTTCGTCTTTCCCTGGTAATCTATAGAAACAGAAGAAGAACACCAGAGTAAGTGTGGAGTCTTTAAAAACGTAAGATGAGCATACCCTAGTGTTGCCTCACTGATGAGACGCATGCATGGACAGCCCCTGGTGTGCCTCACTGATGAGACGCATGCACGGGTAGCCCCAGGTGTGCCTCACTCAGGAGGAGCATACATGGACAGCCCCAGGTGTGCCTCACTGATGAGACGCATGCATGGACAGCCCCACGTGTGCCTCACTCAGGAGGCGCATGCATGGACAACCCCAGGTGTACCTCACTCAGGAGGTGCATTCGGAGACAACCCTAGGAGTGCCTCACTGATGAGGTGCATGCATAGACAACCCCAGGTGTGCCTCAATGAGGAGGTGCATGAAGAGACAACCCCAGGTGTGCCTCACTGATGAGACGCATGCATGGACAACCCCAGGTGTGCCTCATTGATGAGACGCATGCATGGACAGCCCCAGGTGTGCCTCACTGATGAGGGGCATGCATGGACAACCCCAGGTGTGCCTTACTGAGAAGGTGCATGCATGGACAATCCTAGGTGTGCCTCACTGATGAGACGCATGCATGGATAGTCCCAGGTGTGCTTCAGTCAGGAGGCGCATGCATGGACACCCCAGGTGTGCCTCACTGATGAGACGCGTGCAGAGACAACCCTAGGTGTGTCTCACTGAGAAGGGGCATGCATGGGCAACCCCAGGTGTCCCTCACTCAGGAGGGTGATGCATGGACAATCCCAGGTGTGCCTCACTCAGGAGGGGCATGAATGGACAAACCCCAGGTGTGCCTCACTCAGGAGGCGCATGCATGGACAAACCCAGGTGTGCCTGACTGCGGAGACACATGCAGAGAGAACCCTAAGTGTGTCTCACTGAGAAGGGGCATGCATGGACAGCCCCAGGTGTGCCTCACGGATGAGATGCATGCATGGACAGCCCCAGGTGTGCCTCACTGATGAGACGCATGCATGGACAGCCCCAGGTGTGCCTTACTGATGAGACGCATGCATAGACAACCCCAGGTGTGCCTCACTGAGGTGGTGCCTGCATAGACAACCCCAGGTGTGCCTCAATGAGGAGGTGCATGAAGAGACAACCCCCGGTGTGCCTCACTCAGGAGGCGCATAGTAAAGACAACCTAAGATGTGCCTCAATGAAGAGGTGAATGCATGGACAACCCCAGGTGTTCCTCACTCAGGAGGTGCATGCAGAGACAACCTAAGCTGTGCCTCACTGAGGAGGCACATGCATAGACAACCCCAGGTATACCTCACTGAGGAGGCGCATGCCTAGACAACCCTAGGTAAACCTCACTGAGGAGGCGCATGCCTAGACAAATCCGGGTGTACCTCAATGATGAGGCGCATGCCTAGACAAACCCAGGTGTACCTCACTGAGGAGCAGCATGAAGAGACAACCCCAGGTGTGCCTCACTAAGAAGGCGCATGCAGAGACAACCCCAGGTGTGCCTCAATGAGGAGGCGCATGAAGAGACAGCCACAGGTGTGCCTCACTGAGGAGGCACACACATAGACAACCCCAGGTGTGTCTTATTGGTAAGGCGCGTGCTTAGACAACACCAGGTGTGCCTCACTGAGGAGAAGCACATGAAGACAACACCAGGTGTTCCTCACTGAGAAGGTGAATGCATAGACAACCCCAGTTGTGCCTCACTCAGGAGGGGCATGCATGGACAAACCCAGGTGTGTCTCACTGAGAAGGTGCATGCATAGACAACCCCAGGTGTGCCTCACTCAGGAGGGGCTTGCATGCCCATCCCCAGGTGGGCTGACTAAGTAGGTGCATGCATAGACAACCCCAGGTGTGCCTCACTGAGGAGGTGCCTGCTTAGACAACCCCAGGTTTGCCTCACTAATTAGGTGCATGCATAGACAACCCCTGGTGTGCCTCACTGAGGAGGTGCATGCATAGACAACACCAGGTGTGCCTCACTGAGGAGGTGCATTCCTAGACAACCCCAGGTGTGCCGCACTGAGGAGGTGCATGCATAGACAACACCAGGTGTGCCTCACTGAGGAAGTGCATTCCTAGACACCCCCAGGTGTGCCTCACTCAGGAGGTGCATGCATAGACAACACCAGGTGTGCCTCACTGAGGAAGTGCATTCCTAGACAACCCCAGGTGTGCCTCACTGAGGAGGAGCATGCAGAGACAAGCAATGTGCATGAACGAGGGCAGCACAGGCTGTGTCATGTTATGTTGACAGATAACACAGATAGCACAACACAGCTTAGCAAATAGCACAACATATTACGACAGCTTGACTAAGCCTAGCACATCAAATGACACACCACAGTACAGTCATTATCTACACCATACCACAGCCACACAAGGACAACATATGATATAACAGTCTCCAAGGGTCAGGCAGATAGCACAGCACGCGCCCCAGGTGCAGGAAATACATAGTGATGTCCTGCAGCACACACCTCCTTACAGGTAATACCCGACAAAGAGTACTGTCTGCATCAGACACATCCCAGTCAGCTACAAGCTAGTACAAACATTACTAAACACTACTCTGGAGAGAGAGATCTTCGCTAACCAGACTTAGGCCCTCATTATGACATTGGCGGTAAAATCCACCTACCGCCGCGGTGATGGCCGCCAAAATACCACCACCGCGGCTACCATCCGTCTGCCAGATTATGACCACAGCCGGACTTCTGCCACAAGAAGGGTAAAAATCTTGCCGTGGCCATACTGGCTGATGGTGGTAAGGTGACACGGCTACAACCAGCACTGCCGCGCCAGTAGACCGCCGCCAGCCGTATCATGGCATATGATACAGCCTGGCGGTGTTCTGCTGGCGGGCACTGCTGGTGGTAGCAGCGCCCCGTCCCGTTCCCTGACAGAAGACCAGCTGGAGGAAGATAAGTGGAGGGGGTGGGGGGTGTTGTGTGTGTGGGGTTGTGTGGATGAATGTGTGAGTGTGTGCGTGAATGCGTCTGTGTGTGTAGGGTTGTTCGCGTGGGTGTATGCATGTGTGAGAATGCGTGTATGAATGGTAATGTGAGTGCGTGTCTGCATGTCAGTGTGAATGTGTGTACGGATGTGTGCAAGCAGGACTGGGTATATGCATGCATGAATGCGTGTATGCAAGTGTGAGTGAGTGGGTGTATGCGTGGTGCGTGTCTGCGGGTGTGTGCGTTTATGAGGGGATTGGAAGGGGTGAGCATGGAGGGAGGGAGGGTGGGGAGTGTCTGGGGAGTGTATGAGGGGGTAAGTGAGCCTCCTACCAGTGTCAGGGAAGCAATTCCCTGTCAGTGGTAGGGCCTACCCCCATGATTTTCGTGGTGTTGCTAACCCCACGAAAACCATAGCGGTAGGCTGGCTTATAATACCCATGGCGGTACTATAGCGGCCGCCAGGCTGGCGATTGATATCTTCGGCCCAGCGGATGCTATCACCATGGCGGTAGGGATGGTAAATTGGTGGGTTAGTTGCAGCCAATGTCATAATGTGGCAGTATGTACCGCCAGCCTGTTGGCAGTACTGCCGCCACCTTTACACCTACCGCCGGTGTCATATTGACCCCCTCAGTGACTCCAGACATCCTACTCATCCATCAACAAGGACAAACATTACCTGAAGAGTGAGATCTTCACTAGCATGATTCAGTGGCTCCAGACACATCCTTCTCATCTATCAACAAGTACAAATGCTACTAGGCCATGCTCCGGAGAGAGAGATCTTTAGTAACCAGATTCAGCGCCTCCAGACATCCTAGTCACCCATGAACAAGTATCAGCATTGCTAAACAATACTCCAGAGAGAAAGATCACCCTAACCAGACTCAGGGGCTCATTCACAAGCCCCTGGCACTGCCATAGAATCATTTTTTTTTACGCTATGACTGTGCAAAACATTACCCCACCCGCGCTGTATTTACAAACTAGCGAAATGCCACCATTGTGCCAGTTTGCAAACCCTTACTCCACATTATACCTGCGCCAGGTATAATGTATGCAAGAGAGGAATTCCCCCACAGGGAGGCCCAAATAAATGGCGCAGTGAAATCTACAAGATTTCATTGTGCCGTTCTAGCGTCAATTTTTTGTGCCTGACCAGGGCAGGCATCAGACTGATGCTAGGCTCTTTTCAGTGCTGTGCTGGACTTGCATCCACATTATTGACGCTAGTCCAGCAAAGCGCCACGACTGCACCAAACATGTTGATGCAGTTGTGCTAACAACCGCTATGGTGCGCTGTGCGCTAAATACAGCGCTACTGTGTTGCCATTAGGGGGCGCAGCGTGATGCGAGGAAACTGCCACATGGGAGCCAATGCGCCTGTTCCTTGTAAATGAGGCCCTCAGTGTCTCCCTCCAGTGTAGTACTACTGTGCTTTGTACCTTGAAGAAATTAACTACACAAATTCTCCAGTCATAGGAAAGCACTGTATGACATCACCTACCAAATATTACAACACTACACAGACTTCCTACAAGTAGAACAAAATAGAAAATTCTACAGAATAGCACAACACATCATGACACAGAAGAGCATGCAAAACATATGACAATCTAACACAAGGCAGCAGAGCATGACAGGAGTGGAATACTTCACACAACATATATAAATAACCACGAGGTGTGTCACACCAGAGCCAAGCGTGACATAACATTAGTGGTGTACCTGGCGACACCACCGGACCCCAGCAGTGCGCCGTAGACACAGTAGGAGCAGGCCCACTGGAATCACGCGATCGAGGGACTGCACTGATTTTGGCATAACTATAGATTTGCCATATTTGCCACGTCAATTATCTGCCGCATAATATGCAGATTTTCACAGAAAAAAAATTGTTTCTAGGCTAACCGGTTAAATAGTTACTAAAAGTGCGACAACACTAGGTGCCGCGCAGTGAAAGACCTCTCGCAGAGCTGGACTGGTCACCTGTCTGGTGCTCATTGCTACATTTGGGAGTCAAACTGGTTCTAATGAAGTGCAACCACTGACCAAAGAGTGTTACCAAGTTTAAAAACTATGAAAAAATGAACTAATACTAAAAAAACTGTGCAGTTTCTTGGTGCATAAAATTCTGCTGCATAATTTGGCCCTCTCCTGCCGCATAATTCAAATTGCCCCTGAATATAACACACAGAGATGGAACACCACCTAGTGCACTATCACATGGATGCCAACAGCACTTGCCCTCAAGAACCTAAACAAACAAACATCCACACAACTACCAGCACCATAGCAAGTATCAGCTCCCCCCACCAGTGCATGTATCAGCTCCTCCACAAGTGCATGTATCAGTTCTTCCCACCAGTGCATGTATCAGCTCCTCCCACCAGTGCATGTATCAGCTCCTCCCACCAGTGCATGTATCAGCTCCTCCACCAGTGCATGTATCAGTTCTTCCCACCAGTGCATGTATCAGCTCCTCCACCAGTGCATGTATCAGTTCATCTCCAGTGCATGATTAGCTCCCCCACCAGTGAATATATCAGCCTCTCCCACCTGTGCATGTATCAGCTCCTCCACTAATCCATGTATTGAGTGACCGTCCCACCAGTGCACGTATCAGCTCCTCCCACCAGTGCATGTATCAGCTCCTCCCACCAATGCATGTATCAGATCCTCCCACCAGTACACGTATCAGCTCCTCCCACCAGTGCACGTATCAGCTCCTCCCACCAGTGCACGTATCATCTCCTCCCACCAGTGCATGTATCAGCTCCTTCCACCAGTGCATGTATCAGTTCATCTCCAGTGCATGATTAGCTCCCCCACCAGTGCATATATCAGCCTCTCCCACCAGTGCATGTATCAGCTCCTTCCACCAGTGCACGTATCAGTTCTTCCCACCAGTGCATGTATCAGCTCCTCCCCCAGTGCATGTATCAGTTCATCTCCAGTGCATGATTAGCTCCCCCACCAGTGAATATATCAGCCTCTCCCACCTGTGCATGTATCAGCTCCTCCACTAATCCATGTATCGAGTGACCGTCCCACCAGTGCATGTATCAGCTCCTCTCCCACCAGTGCATGTTTCAGCTCCTCCCACCAGTACATGTATTAGGTCCTCCCACCAGTGCATGTATCAGCTCCTCTTCTGTGCATGTATCAGTTCCACCCACCAATGCATGTATCAGCTCCTCCCACCAGTGCATGTATCAACCCATCTCCAGTGCATATATCAGCTCATCTCCAGTACATGTATAAGCTCCTCCAACCAGTGCATGTATCAACTTCTCCCCTAGTGCATGTATCAGCCCCTCCCACCTGTGCATGTATGAGTTCTCCCACAGTGCATGTATCAGCTTCTCCACTAGTGCATGTATCAGCTCCTCTCACCAGTGCATTTATCATCTGCTTCCACCAGTGCACATATCAGTTCCTCCCCCAGTGCATGCATCAGCTCCTCTCCCAATACATGTATCAGCTCCTCCCCCAGTGCATGCATCAGCTCCTCCCCCAATGCATGTATCAGCTCCTCCGCCAGTGAGTGCATTGGCTGCTCCCACCATTACATGTATCAGCTCCTCCCACCAGTACATGTATGAGCTCCTCCCACCATTGGATGTACCGGCTCATCTTCCCACCAGTGCAAAATGCATGTTTTTCCTTATATAGACCAAGAAGATTCAAAAAGGGCAACAAAATAATCAACAATAAGAAGCTTTTTTCCTTGGAATATGGTGCGCGAGGGGCGGCACCCCCTGGTGATGCTGGGATTGACGAGGGAGCTCCTGGGAAGAGGGTTTAGGATTTATTACTCCAAGAAGGACTTTGTACTATGTCACTGCACTCTACCCCACTCCACTGTACGCCACTCTACCCCACTCCACTCTACGCCACTCTATGCCACTCTACCCCACTCCACTCTACGCCACTCCACTCTACGCCACTCTACCCCACTCCACTCTACGCCACTCTTCTCTACACTGCACTACTCAACGCCACTTCAATCTACGCCATTCCATTCTACACCACTCCACTCTGTGCCTCTCCCTCTGCTCCACTCTACACCACTGCACTCTACGCCACTGTACGTTGTTCTACTCAACGCCACATCATTCAATGCCACTCCATTCTATGCCACTCCACGATTCTCTAAGGCACTCTACACCACTCCACTGCACTCCACTCCATGTCACTCTACTTTAGTCTATGCCACTCCACTGCACAGAATGCCGCACTGTGGCACTCTGTCACACTCCACTCCATGCCACCCTGTGCCATTCCGTCTATCCTTTGCCACTCCACTCTGGGCCACTGTCCTCCTCTCCACTCACTCTATGCCACTCTACTCTACTCTATGCCACTCCACTGCACAGAATGCCGCACTGTGGCACTCTGTCACACTCCACTCTATGTCACCCTGTGCCACTCTACTCTATTCTATGCCACTCTACTCTATTCCATTCTACTCTACACCACTCCATTCTTTCACACTGCACTGTACTCTGCACTACTCTACACCACTCTACTCTACATCAATATACTCTACACCGCTCCTCTCTATAACAATCTGATTTACACAGCTCTATGCCACTCTACTGTACACCACTCTATGGCACTCCTTTCCATGCCACTCCACTCTACGCCACTCCACTGTGTGCCACTCTACGCCAACCCACTCTATGCCACTCCATGGTGCTCTACGCCACTCCACTCTGTGTCACTATGCTCCACACACTTTACTCTATGCCACTCTACTGTACACCACTCTATGGCACTCCTTTCCATGCCACTCCACTCTACGCCACTCCACTGTGTGCCACTCTACGCCAACCCACTCTATGCCACTCCATGGTGCTCTACGCCACTCCACTCTGTGTCACTATGCTCCACACACTTTCCTCTATGCCACTCTATACCCCTCCACTCTATATCACTCCATGTGACTCTACTCTACGCCACTCCATTCCATGCTACGTCACTCTATGCCATTCTAATCTATGCCATTCTACGCCACTCCTCTCTGTGTGACTCAACACCACTCTACCCTACGTCACTCTGTCACTTTACACCACTTTAGTGTATGTCACTCTAGTCTATGCCAGTCTATTCAATTCCATTCGGTGCCAGTCCTCTCTATGCCACTCTACTGTACACCCCCAGTCTATGCTACTCTATCCTACACCACTCTACTCTATGCCACCCTACTGAAGGCCACTCCTTTCTACTCCACATCACTCTAGCCTCTATGTCACTCCACTCTGCTGCGTTTAACTCTACTCCTCCGAACTCCACTCTACTCCACGTCGCTCCACCCTACACAACTCTACTCCCCACCTCTCTGCACCACTCTTCTCTATGCCACTCTACTGTACACCCCCAGTCTATGCTACTCTATCCTACACCACTCTACACTACTCTATGCCACCCTACTGAAGGCCACTCCTTTCTACTCCACTCTACGTCACTCTAGCCCCTATGTCACTCCACTCTGCCGCGTTTAACTCTACTCCTTCGAACACCACTCTACTCCACGTCGCTCCACCCTACACAACTCTACTCCCCACCTCTCTGCACCACTCTTCTCTATGCCACTCTACTGTACACCCCCAGTCTATGCTACTCTATCCTACACCACTCTACACTACTCTATGCCACCCTACTGAAGGCCACTCCTTTCTACTCCACTCTACGTCACTCTAGCCCCTATGTCACTCCACTCTGCCGCGTTTAACTCTACTCCTTCGAACTCCACTCTACTCCACGTCACTCCACCCTACACCACTCTCCTCCCCACCTCTCTGCGCCACTCTTCTCTATCCCCACCACTAACTTTTATTTAAGCTGAATAGCACCCGCGCAGCTGTACAACATGGCTAAAGGACATCAGCAAAGACAACAGCTCTCACATAGGCGTGACCTATTGGCATTGCCAATGCTTGCTTTCCACTTCTTCATGGGAGATCCACCACACTCGGTGAACTTGTTAGGTAATGGGCAGGTGTGCCTGCACTGGTGTAGATGGTGCTGCTGGAAGGAGAAAGCAGTGGAGTCCAGTCAGGGAGGGGGTGATGGGGGCACATTTCCTCAAGGCCTTGAATTTTAGGCCTGGCACGTTTGCTGTCCCATCAGCTTTGTGAGACCAACAGAACAAGAGCTTTGAGAAGCACTACTGAGAAAGAGGCTTTGGCTCCGCCCACACGCTGATCCTCCCCCCTACAAGACTGATTGGACAGGAGTTGTGGGATCACTCCTGACAACCACATTCTATTCCATAGTTCATCGGGAAGCCCCACTGCAGCTCTCACAATGTAACTCAGTCCTCACAGAAACAATGCATGCCTACTACACTGTTAACGCTACATCTCTCACAGTGACCTCAGTCCTCACAGAAACACTCCATTCCTACTACACCAGTAACCCTTCAGCTCTCATAGTGACCTCACAGAAACACTCCATTCATACTACACCAGTGACCTGCCCTGCAGCTCTCACAGTGACAGCAGTCCTCACAGAAACACTCCATTCATACTACACCAGTGACCCTTCAGCTCTCACAATGACCTCAGTCCTCACAGAAGCACGCCATTCCTACTACACCAGTGACCTGCCCTGCAGCTCTCACAGTGACCTCAGTCCTCACAGAAACACGCCATTCCTACTACACCAGTGACCCTTCAGCTCTCATAGTGACCTCACTCCTCACAGAAACACTCCATTCATACTACACCAGTGACCCTGAAGCTCTCACAGTGACAGCAGTCCTCACAGAAACACTCCATTCATACTACACCAGTGACCCTTCAGCTCTCACAGTGACCTCAGTCCTCACAGAAACACTCTATTCCTACTACACCAGTGACCCTGCATCACTCACAGTGACCTCACTCCTCACAGAAACACTCCCTTCATACTACACCAGTGACCCTTCAGCTCTCACAGTGACCGGAGTCCTCACAGAAACACTCCATTCTTACTATGCCAGTGACCCTGCAGCTCTCACAGTGAACTCAGTCCTCACAGAAAAACTCCATTCCTACTACACCAGTGACCCTTCAGCTCTCACAGTGACCTCAGTCCTCACAGAAACACTCCATTCTTACTATGCCAGTGACCCTTCAGCTCTCACAGTGACCTCAGTCCTCACAGAAACACTCTATTATTACTACACCAGTGACCCTGCAGCTCTCACAGTGAACTCAGTCCTCACAGATACACTCCATTCCTACTACCACAGTGACCCTGCAGCTGTCACCGTGTCCTCAGTCCTCACAGAAACACTCCATTCTTACTACACCAGTGACCCCTCAGCTCTCACAGTGACCTCAGTCCTCACAGAAACACTCCATTCATACTACCCCAGTGACCCTGAAGCTCTCAACGTGCACCTCAGTCCTCACAGAAACACTCCATTCCTACTACATAGGGACCCTGCAGCTCTCACAGTGACCGCAGTCCTCACAGAAACACTCCATTCATACTACACCAGTGACCCTTCAGCTCTCACAGTGACAGCAGTCCTCACAGAAACACTCTATTCCTACTACACCAGTGACCCTTCAGCTCTCACAGTGACCTCACTCCTCACAGAAACACTCCATTCATACTACAGCAGTGACCCTTCAGCTCTCACAGTGACCGCAGTCCTCACAGAAACACTCTATTCTTACTACACCAGTGACCCTGCAGCTCTCACAGTGAACTCAGTCCTCACAGAAAAACTCCATTCCTACTACACCAGTGACCCTTCAGCTCTCACAGTGACCTCAGTCCTCACAGAAACACTCCATTCTTACTATGCCAGTGACCCTTCAGCTCTCACAGTGACCTCAGTCCTCACAGAAACACTCTATTATTACTACACCAGTGACCCTGCAGCTCTCACAGTGAACTCAGTCCTCACAGATACACTCCATTCCTACTACCACAGTGACCCTGCAGCTGTCACCGTGTCCTCAGTCCTCACAGAAACACTCCATTCTTACTACACCAGTGACCCTTCAGCTCTCACAGTGACCTCAGTCCTCACAGAAACACTCCATTCATACTACCCCAGTGACCCTGAAGCTCTCAACGTGCACCTCAGTCCTCACAGAAACACTCCATTCCTACTACATAGGGACCCTGCAGCTCTCACAGTGACCGCAGTCCTCACAGAAACACTCCATTCATACTACACCAGTGACCCTTCAGCTCTCACAGTGACAGCAGTCCTCACAGAAACACTCTATTCCTACTACACCAGTGACCCTTCAGCTCTCACAGTGACCTCACTCCTCACAGAAACACTCCATTCATACTACAGCAGTGACCCTTCAGCTCTCACAGTGACCGCAGTCCTCACAGAAACACTCTATTCTTACTACACCAGTGACCCTGCAGCTCTCACAGTGAACTCAGTCCTCACAGAAAAACTCCATTCCTACTACACCAGTGACCCTTCAGCTCTCACAGTGACCTCAGTCCTCACAGAAACACTCCATTCTTACTATGCCAGTGACCCTTCAGCTCTCACAGTGACCTCAGTCCTCACAGAAACACTCTATTATTACTACACCAGTGACCCTGCAGCTCTCACAGTGAACTCAGTCCTCACAGAAACACTCCATTCCTACTACACAAGTGACCCTTCAGCTCTCACAGTGACCTCAGTCCTCACAGAAACACTCCATTCTTACTACGCCAGTAACCCTTCAGCTCTCACAGTGACCTCAGTCCTCACAGAAACACTCTTTTCCTTCTACCCCAGTGACCCTGCAGCTCTCACAATGTAACTCAGTCCTCACAGAAACACTCCATTCCTACTACACCAGTGACCCTTCAGCTCTCATAGTAACCTTAGTCCTCACAGAAACATTCCATTCCTACTACCCCAGTGACCCTGCAGCACTCACTGTGCACCGCAGTCCTCACAGAAACACTCCATTCCTACTACACCAGTGACCCTTCAGCTCTCACAGTGACCTCAGTCCTCACAGAAACACCCCATTCTTAGTACGCCAGTGACCCTTCAGCTCTCACAGTGACCTCAGTCCTCACAGAAACACTCCATTCCTACTACACCAGTGACCCCGCAGCTCTCACAGGGACCTCAATCCTCACATACACACTATTCCTAGCACACAAGGGACCCTCGGTCAGTGAGGGCCCCCACGCAGAATGTGAAGAGGGGCCCCTGAGTCGCCCACATCTTACATTAGGGCCCTCTGACAGGTTTGTGAGAAGGGCCTACGGCGCTGGGGCCCAAAGCGCCGGTGAGGCTGCAGGGGCCTGTGTTATGCCCTTGCCCTCAATCATTCCTTGAATGATCATCTTCCCTTCAAGCGCTTGCCGTGAGAACTGTCCCCGGGCTGCAGAGCGCGCCTCGATAACCCGAAACACCTCATTTCAACCAAGCGCTGCAATAGAACCCCCACTGCCGCTGGCATACCGCTGCAGATGACGGGAAGCGCCTAGGAGTCATGCCGTATGCACAAAGCGCTACACTAAACAATTGCAGACACAGAGAAGCACATTTGGCCTATGAGGGACAGGTGAAAGGTCACTTACTGTCACAGACCCTCAGCAGGGTCGGGCTGAAGGCCAGGTCCATCATGCGGAGCTCGGCCAGGCCCTCCTCTTCCTCCAGCAGCATCTGCACTATCTTCTGCCCCAGGAAGCCCCCGGCCCCGGTCACCAGGCACCTCACCCCGGCGAGGGACGCTGGCATGACGGCTCCTGAGGGCACGGCCTTTGCACCCACACCCAGGGGGCTTTCTGTCGCGGCTCCTGTCGCGAGGCTCGACTGCTGCTCTCGGTATCTGTCGTGAGGTTCGACTGTAGGTATCGTGATCTGTCGCGAGGCTCGACTGCTGCTATCGTGATCTGTCGCGAGGCTCGACTGCTGCTATCGTGATCTGTCGTGATGCTCGACTGCTGCTGTAGGCATCTGTCGGGAGGCGTGTCAACTGCTGTTGGTGCGCCTAGTAATTTCTCTAAGGCTCTGGCGATCTATCCTGTTTCTTTTATACTATCGGTATCTGTCGTGAGTTTATTTGATGCTGTTGGCGCTGTCGGCATCTATCGTAAGTTCCTCTGGCTCTGTCGGGATCTGTCGCTAGTGACTCCCTCTGTCGGTCCCTCAGCTGCTCGGGCACTCAAGGACAGCGAGCACCCGCACTTTTTAATCCCACTCCCAGCACTGGTGTACCTCTGATGGACCAGGGCTCCCGAGGAGAGGCTTCAAGGCGCTGACACTCCTCTGATTTCCTTAGGACGGGGTCTTTGGCGAACCAGGCGCTAGAGTTGGTAGAAGCGCGCAGTCAGGTGTAAGTTCATACTTGGAGTAGTGGGTCAGGCCAGAGGTGCAGTATATATGTCCTGTGTCCGGCCCCTCCTATATCACGGATGCTCCCTCCCTCCCACAGCCCCCAGGGCCACCCTTGTCTCTTCCACCCCTGGCAGCGGGTGTCCTGCCACGCCCGACGCCTCCTCCAAGAAGGCGTGAGTTCCAGTCCAGGGCCGCATCGAGGTCCGCCGGTCTACAGGCGCTATCACTCTCTGTCAAGTCAAGGACAGCGCTTTGTAGTCATGGTCACTGTCGAGGCGCTATTACTCTTTGTTGGGATGCCTTCTGCCAGCTCATAGGAGGCGCTATGGATTGATGAGCTGTTTTTAGGCGCTATCATTCTCTGGTCAGGCCAAGGACAGCGCTTTGTAGTGATGGTCACTGTCGAGGCGCTATTACTCTTTGTTGGGATGCCTTCTGCCAGCTCATAGGAGGCGCTATGGATTGATGAGCTGTTTTTAGGCGGTATCACTCTCTGTCCGGTCAAGAACAGCGCTTTGTTAGTGATGGTCACTGTCGAGGCGTTATTACTCTTTCTTTGGGGTGCCTCCTACCAGCTCACAGGCGCTGTGGATTGATGACCTGTTTTTAGGCGTTATCACTCTCGGGGTGTCACTTGCAAGCTGAAGGGAAGCGCTTTGCAGCGACGGTCATGGATTTCGAGGAGCTAAGCACATGATTGGTCGTGTGTGCCACAAAAAAAGTAAACAGCCACATTGTATTGTTAAAAACCCAAACTCCAGATAAAGAAGTTTAGAACAGCTGTAAAACACTGTCGGAATATAATGCTGCTCTCTAATAACCTGGGCACTGCACGGTTTACAAGACAACTCTAATGTTTCATGTTTAAAACTATCATTTTTTATAAGTACTTCTCAGCGCAGTCATATAATGTGAAGCATTCACGTTCAAGCCTCCACATATTTCAGAAACACACTTTTTAGATCGAGCGTAGCAGCGCGCAAGCGCTGCTTTTCCGACGTATTGGTAGTATCTGAGCTTTTAAGCGCGCCCATCTCTATCACTCCTTCATTGGCTTGCCTTTTAAAAATCTTTGGCAAATGCTTTACGCTTGTCCCTCCTTGTGGCGGTTGTGTTACCACCTTGGCCATCGACCCTGTAACACGGATAATATCACTTATGCCGTAACTTTGACCCCGAGGGAACTCCTTTTCCCTTTTGGGTCTCTCCTTCGCGCTCACAGCGGCGCTTTGAATCGGGTAGCTTATGTGAAACTGTTTCACTTTTTATTTTAAGTTTATTGGCCAAGAAAAGTCCTGTTTGGAGTTTACAACGCTAATAGGTGCAACTCGAGCAAACGCGAGACCCGTTGCATTGCAAATGCTTGTTTACACTTAGATCTTATCAACACTCTCATCTCCTAGAAATGCTGCGGGGCAGCCTCAGCCCCCCTGACAGCACCTGGCGTCAATCAGGAACATGGGCGGGGGAGGGGTCGCCTATCTCCCTGCACCCCAGCCTGGGGGCTTCTCAGCGCACAGCGCAGAGAGCACCCAGAGCTATGCTTCGAGGCACAAGCGCTCCACCGTGGCTCCTGCGCTCACTTCCCTCCGCTCCTCTAGGCCACCTTGGGGCAGCAGTACTAGGTAATGTTGGGGGCCCTCTAGCACTCCACATACCTCTCCATAGGACTGGGCTTCGCCCCCCGCCCCCGTATGAGACAAGCTGACTGACTGCTTCTTAGCGGACTGATAGCGCCACCGGACTTACTACAGGCTGCTACTTGTGTCCTAATTCATCACCTGCGAAATTTGTAAAGTTTTAACCAAAACATGTTTTTTGCCCACACTGGTCAAGGTACTGCATAGCGCTTCGAAGAGAAAGCTGTTCACCTTTCAGCTGTCGGCTGTGTGTGCATGATCACCTGGGTATCAACGATTGGAAAATGCCCTCCCAGACAAACCTATCCTGTTTTAAAATCTAAAAATAATTCAGTAGTGCTGTCCGAAAACGTCCCCTTGTTACACTGCATAATGTGACTTTTCTTCACTCAGTTTACTCAAACCTATCGCATAATTTTGTATAATTCAAGTGGCCCTGCTTAAAGGATAGAGTCCAGACACACAGACTGTGGTGCCACAGCGATCACCCGTCGGTAGTGTAGCTGCCCTCAGTCACAGCCCTCAGTCTCTGCTGTTCTGCATGTGTGGGAGATGGCTCCCAGGTGGTGCATATTTTCCCAGCTCCCTTCTGTAAACTACGGCCTCTTTCAGTCCAGCCCGGAGGTCTTTCCCAGCGCAGTAATGTGAAGAACCTTTGAGGACAGAGCCTCCAGCAAAGGTGTGAGTATTTTAATGTGTTCCTAGTTTTTTTTGTTATTGCAGTAAGAGCCAAAACTTCAGTCCCGTTCCCCAGTCTTGTTCAAACCTGCAGGTGACAGAGCCAAACCCTTGTGCACAGACTAGTGCTGAGTAGGACTGACAATGTCTTCTCGACGCTTTGGGAAAGTGCAGTGATTTGGCTGCCTGCTCACTTGTATGGTGCATCATAAAACAAGGGAAGGTAACAAATTAAATCTGCCTTTGTACAGTTTGTGGCGTTTGAACAGCAGACACAGTGCTCTACAATATAGATTCAAGACACTGGTAAAGCCAATAGCTCTGGCTAAACACTTATAAGGTCTCTAAGCCAAGACCTAAAGGTAACGCCAATGGTTCGTGCACTGCTGCCTGTGCTGTATCTGCGCTGTGTGTGAGGGAACCTTGCACTACTGTTGCCTGTGCTGTATCTGCTCGGTGTGAGTAAAGCTTGCACTGCTGCTTTGCACTGCTACTGTGCTGTATCTGCTCGGTGTGAGTAAAGCTTGCACTGCTGCTGTGCTGTATCTGCTCGGTGTGAGTAAAGCTTGCACTGCTGCTGTGCTGTATCTGCTCGGTGTGAGTAAAGCTTGCACTGCTGCTGTTCTGTATCTGCTTGTCTGTCAGGGAAGCCTGCACTGCTCTTGTGCTGTATCTGCACTGCGTGTGAGGGAAGCTTACACTGCTGCCTGCACTGTGTATGCGGAAAGCTTGCACTGCTGCTTAGCTGTATCTTCTGTGTGTGAGGGAAGTTTGCACTGCTGCTGTGCTGTATCTTCTGTGCCTGGGGAAGCTTGCACTGCTGCTGCTGCTGTGCTGTGTGCCCTGTATGTGAGGGAAGCTTGCACTGCTGCTGTGCTTTATCTGCTGTGTGTGAGGAAAGCTTGCACTGATGCTGCGTTTGCTGTATCTGCTATGTATGAAGGAAGCTTGCACTGCTGCCTGTGCTGTATCTGCTCTCTGTGAGAGAAGCTTGCACTGCTGCTGTGCCGTAACTGCGCTGTGTGTGAGGGAAGCTTGCACTGCTGTTGTGTTTTATCTGTGCTGTGTGTGAGGGAAGCTTGCACTCCTGCTGTGCTGTATCTGCTATGTGTGAGAGAAGCTTGCACTGCTGTTGTGCTGTGCTGTAGCTGCTATGTGTGATGGAAGCTTGCACTGCTGCTGTGCTGTATCTTTGCTGTGTGTGAGGGAAGCTTGCACTGCTACTGCTGTATCTGCTGTGCCTGAGGAAGCGTGTACTGCTGCTGCTGCTAAGCTGTATCTGCCCTGTATGTGAAGGAAGCTTGCACTGCTGCTGTGCTTTATCTGCTGTGTGTGAGGAAAGCTTGCACTGATGCTGCCAGTACTGTATCTTCTATGTATGAAGGAAGCTTACACTGCTGCCTGTGTTGTATCTGTTCTCTGTGAGAGAAGCTTGCACTGCTGCTGTGCTGTATCTGCTGTATGCAAGGGAAGCTTGCACTGCTGCTGTGCTGTATCTGCTGTGTGTGAGGGAAGCTTGCACTGGTGCTGTGTTTTATCTGTGCTGTGTGTGAGGGAAGCGTGTACTGCTGCTTTGCTGTATCTGCTCTGTATGTAAGAGGAGCTTGCACTCCTGCTGTTCTGTATCTGCTGTGTGTGAGAGAAGCTTGCATGGTCAATTCTGTGAGGGAAGCTTGCATAGTACCTTCTATGTGAGGGAAGCTTGCATTGTCTTCTCAGTTAAGAACTAAACTACCTATCCATCTCTATCTTCCATTCTATCTGTTTTATGCAGCTCTCACCCATATATATTCACCATACCACACAATTCCACAACAAACAATTCCACAACAAACAATTCAAATACAAACCACAAATTTCGACTCCACACCACATACATTATTAAAAGACATTTTCATTTACAACACTGTTAGAAATGGGGTCTTTGGTTGGCAGTCAGGTCACCCCCTGTCCAAGAAAGGACCCTCACTCTAGTCAGGGTAAGTCACACACAATCCAAATTATCTTGTGCCCAACCTCTGGTAGCTTGGCACTGAGCAGCCAGGCTTAACTTAGAAGGCAATGTGCAAAGTATCTGTGCAATAAATCATGCAATAACACAGTGAAAAAAACACAAAAAGACACCACACAGGTTTAGAAAAATAGGGAATATTTATCTGAATAAAATACGGTCAAAGCAATGAAAATCCAATGTACATAAGTAGAGTTATGATTTTTTAAAGATTAAATCCAACCAAAGTGGCTAAAAAAAACACAATAGCTCCAACTTCGGCTATCACGGCGTCGTTGACAGAATCATTCCCAACAGTCCAACACCAAAGGTGCCGATCACGGAGTCACATGGACCCCTAGGTACAGTACCTTTGTAAAATGAAGAACAAGAATGTCGCACTGAGTCGGAGAGAGGTGTTCCCAGAGATGGGCGGCGCCAGTCCCTTACGGTGTCTGAAGCGTTGCACCATTGATCCCGCACTGCGAGGCAGGAGGAGATGAGGCGCCGGGTCCGTCCGTGTCCGCCCGGGGGAGTTGATGCGGCGTAGTCCGCGTGGCGTTGATCCTTTGTGACCCGGCGGGGCCACTGGTTCAGGTCCGTCAGGACGTGCGGTGTCGACTTTGTGGTGTCGCGATGACCCCGAGTGACATCAGCGGAGTCGGGGCAACGTCAGACATGCATTGCAGGCCGGAGACATTGTGGTGTAGCGCGGTCCACAGAGTGGGAGCAGTCTGCATCGTTGTTGGAGTCGTTCCGGCATCGCTGAAGTCGCAAACTAGCAAAAAGCTAGCTGGTGAAGTCTTTTTGGCCCTGAGACTTCAAGGAACAGAAGGCAAGCTCAATCCAAGCCCTGGAGAGCACTTCTCTGCAGAGCCAGAGAGCAGCAAGGCAACAGCAGGGCAGCAGTCCTCAGAAAGCAGTCAGGTGAGTCCTTTGGGCAGCCAGGCAGTTCTTCTTGGCAGGTTGCAGGTTCTGGTTCAGGTTTCTTCTCCAGGAAGTGTCTGAGTTGGTAGGGTCAGAGGCCCTGTTTAAATACCTAAATGTGCCTTTGAAGTGTGGGAGATTTCAAAGAGTGGCTTAGAAGTGTGCAAGGTCTCCTTTCAGTACAATCCTGTCTGCCAGGGTCTCAGTAGGGGGTTTGGCAGTCTATTGTGTGAGGGCAGGCCACTGTCCTTTGACATGTAAGTTTCAGGCCCTCCACCCTCCCAGCCCAGGAAGACCCATTCAGTATACAGATATGTGCAGGTGTGACTGAGTATCCTGTGTTTGGGGTGTGTCTGAGTGAATGCACAAGGAGCTGTCAACTAAACCTAGCCAGACATGGACTGGAAGACACAGAAGAATTTAAGTGCTTAGAAATGCTCACTTTCTAAAAGTGGCATTTCTAAATTAGTAATATTAAATCCAACTTCACCAGTCAGCAGGATTGTGTATTACTATTCTGGCCATACTAAATATGACCTTCCTACTCGTTTCAGATCAGAAACTACCACTCAAACAATGTATGAGGGCAGCCCCAATGTTAGCCTATGAAGGGAGCAGGCCTCACAGCAGTGTAAAAACGAATGTAGGAGTTTTACACTACCAGGACATGTAAACTACACAGGTACATGTCCTACCTTTTACTTACATAGCACCCTGCCCTATGGGTTATCTAGGACTACCTTAGGGGTGACTTATATGTAGCAAAAAGGGGAGTTTAAGGCTTGGCAAGTACTTTTAATTGTCAAGTCAAAGAGGCAGTGAAACTGCACACACAGGCCTTTCAATGACAGGCCTGAGACATGGTTACGGGGCTGCTTATGCATTAGTAGCATTTAATCTATAGGCCCTGGGCACATGTAGTGCACTTTTCCAGGGACTTACCATTATCAAATATGCCAATTGGGTATGATCCAATGTTACCATGATTTAAGGGAGAGAGCATATGCACTTCAGCACTGGTTAGTAGTGGTAAAGTGTGCAGAGTCCTAAAACCAGCAAAAACAGAGTCAAAAGTTGATGAAGGCAGGAAAAAAGTTAGGGGTGACCCCCTAAGGCTGTCAGGTCTAACAAACGCCAATAGCTTGCACTCTCACAAATGCGAGACCTATTGCATTGCAAATGCTTGTTTCAATTTGGAAGCGGATTCATCACATTGTACCTGATGATTCTTGTATGATTTACATAGGAACAATTTTTAGGCCAGGCCTGACTGGCCGTAGCAGTCATCAGCCGTTTCCATGGAAGGCTGGGAGCGCATTTGTTATTGAGGCCCGGTTTTGTAGCAGTGCAGCAGTTTTAATAGCACTGCATAGTTCCTTGTGTGTCGAACAGTTTTCAGGCAACTATAAAAGTGCCAAGATAACTCTGGTGGTTAATATACCTGCCGGAGAGAGATTGGGGTTTTGCCTAGTGTCAGTTTTGACTCACCTATGGTAGCGCAGAGGGTTAATGTGCCTGCTGCAAAGAACGTGTGCCATGCAGATCACGGAACAGTATTTTATGTGCATATCTCAGTGGGATACTGCTTTTGTCACAGAGCTTCTTTTGTTACTGTGCATTTCATAAGTTGCAATCTAGCACAGTGAGCCCTCAACTTCCATCAAAGAGCTGCATGCAAACTGCATGGTACAGGTTAGAAAGTTATGTTTTTGTCCCAATTTTTGATTATCTCAATTTTGCTAAAAAGGGGTTGTTTGGGTAGAAATAAATTATTATTAGTTAAGTCATCCTTAGCCACTGTTACGTTCCGAATCCTGAGTTTATGCTTCCCTGGACCAAGCACTCCTTAAACATGCCAACCAGTATGATTGACGTGAATCCTACACCTTGTAGTCCCCTTTGCCTAATGTAACATTCCCTATACACTGATTTACACACGTATGATTTATTGTCTCTGGGCTTCATTATGAGTTTGGTGGTCTGTGGACCGCCATGGCGGTGTTGGCGATTCAACCACTGTCGGATTGGCGTTCGGACTGCCGTACTCCGAGTCATGCTCACCAATGGAGCGAAGACCGCCATGGTTTCTCTGGCAGTGCCAGGCAGCGCAGACCACTGCGGTGACAAGGCAGCGTGAACAGGCTGGCGGAGCCTGTGTTTCTGCCAGACACATTACGAGGTCGCAGACCGCCAATGTGACTGTGGCGGTCCAACGACCACGACTCAGCAGGTGGAAACGGGGAGTATAAAGGGAGACACTCACCTGCAGGCAGCCTTACACGTCCTGTGCTGTAATGGAGTACATCCTACACGTCCTGCAGCTGTTGCTGCTCATCGATTGAGAACAAAAATCCACGCCACCGTGGATGTCACTGACCATAAGTACACACACCTACCTGTGTCATGCAGCTCAACAACAGGTCATGGCACCATCATCCACATTAGATGGGGTCACGCTACGGACACCAAGTACACGTGTAATTGTGTACTCAGCCCAAGTCATACATATAGAAGGACACATGCATAGCCACAAAATGCCCCCTTTGGGCAGCTCACTGACACTGTACCACAACACAGCACTAAAACACACATCTGCTCATCTCAGGCACTGGGACAGTGAACTGTCCACAACGCTGTGTCACACATCAGCAACATCACACCTACAAATACAACTGACACACTCACATTGCTCAAATGCCGTGGACTGCCATCACATTCAACAGACAAATTCATGGATGTGTCATGGAACACAAAGACCACTCCTATGAATCAGCCCTGCAGCGGACCCACACATCACACACAATGGAAGGACAATGGGACGCACAAGAGTCAGAGACATACGTATCCCAAGCTCACAATGCACACAATACCTGCCCAGTAGAGATGGGCAACAGGAACACTCAGAGGACGATGCTGCTCCAGCACACGGTACACTTTGCACAGGAACTGCCCTTCAGGTATCTCAGGGACAAATAGTACTAGAACCAAGTGACATGCCAATCCACACAATGTGGAAGTGCAAGTCAACAAAGCAAATACAACTCCAACTGCATGGGGCAGACATCTACATGAGGTAGCTGCCAGGTACATGCAGCTAAATGGACACATGCACAGTCAAACGCAAACAAAGGTAGCACAATTCAACACACTCCATGTCAGCACAAACAAAACTCAAGCTTACACACACTAGAGAAATCTACAATCCATATCAGGGAGACAAGTCTAGCGTCATACGTGCTCACATTGGACAACGCAAGAAGACATACTTCCCATATCAAACAGAACACAATGCCATGATGCTACTATTGCATTAACAAACACATTCATACACTCAACAGATACCTTTGTCTCAGGGGACACCAGCACTGCTCATAAAGTCAGATATTGCAAACAACAGCAAATTGATCAGCAAGCAGACTCAAGCACACACAACTGTAGGCAAACAACACAAGTCTCTCAGGAACAACATAAAGATAGAAAATAAATTGAGGGACAAATGTGTACCCAACAAAACGACTGTTTGAGTTTATTTCAAACAAAATGAAAATGAGCAAAGGCCATTACCTGGTGCAGGCACCATTGTCCCTGCACATCGCTCACACTTGACTTCTTAAGTGCCAGGGACCCTCCACAGGAAGGGGCATCAAGTGGGAAGGCAGGCATCTCGGGGGTCATCCTTGGGGGTCAGATTTGGAAGGGGTGGACTGCTTCTTGGGAGTGGTGGGCTTCTTCTTGGGGGGGGGGTGGGTGCTTGCAGGTGTGACCGGGAGGTTTTGGAGGTGGAAGGGATGGGTTCGGAAGTGTGTTGGAGCCACTTGGGTTTGGGGCGGGGGTGGAAAGGCAAGATAAAAAAACTTTCCTTAGGAACATGGGTGTGGTCATCGGAGGGGGTGGGGATTTGGAGGTTGAGGTAGTAGTTGTCTGGTGTGTCAGTGTAGATGTCTTGGGTGTGTGCGTGTGGGAGGTTGCTTCTGTTTGGGTAGTGTCTTTTGCATAAGTGGTGGCGTGTGCTTGGAGGTGGAGGTGCTGGGTGATAGAGTGGTGGATGAGTGTGTCTGTCGGGGTGATGTCTGTGGGTATGCTTGTAGCAGTGGATGTCTGTGTGTCTGTTGGGTAGGGGTGGGCAGTGAGCTCTACTCCGTTGGCAGAGTTAACAGAGTTTTTCGCTCTCTGCGCTGGAGCGCGGAGTTTGACAAAAAGATCTGCTAGCCCCGTCAGCAGAGCGGAGCTCAACGGAGAGTGGAGAACCTAACTGGCTTTGCTCTCTGCTGGTTGGCATCGAGCTGCTGCTGCAAGCTGCTACTGTGGGCTGCACTGGCACCAGCTCCAGTTCCAGGCCTCTCTACTTTTACTGTTCTCAGCAGCCAGGGAGCAGGGGGCAGAGGAAAACAAACAGGTACCCTGGACACCAGCAGCATTTCACCCTCATCGCGGTGTCTCTATGTGCAACGGGGCACTGGACCAGGTCATTGTTTACATATCAAGGGTGGGGATGTGCTTGGACAAAAGGAAGCTTGTAGTCAGAGCTCCACGGAATAGAAACTGTCTCAACAGATTCCCTGAACTTTCTCAGGTACTCTGGGGAAACAGGTTCTTTTCCATGGAGCTCTGATTGAAAGTTTTCTTTTTTCCGAGCACAGACACCCCCTTGATATGTAAACAATGATCTGGTCCAGTGCCCGCATAGGAAACATAGGGCACTGGGCCTGGACATTATTTGCATATGTGATGGGGTGGGGGCCTGTGCTTGGAAAAAAGAAATGTGCAGTCAGAACTGCATGGAAAAGAACCTGTCTCCCCAGAGTCCTGGGGGTACAGTTCAATGGCCAGCAGGGAGAGTGGTGGATGTCTGTGTGTCTGTTGGGGTGGTGGTTGCGGGTATGGTGGGTGTGGTGGATGTCTGTGTGTCTGCTGGGGTGGTGTCTGGGGGTATGTTGGGTCTGGTAGATGTCTGTGTGTCTGCTGGGGTGGTGTCTGGGGGTATGGTTGATGTGGTGGGTGTGTCACTGACTGTTGTGGTGGTGTGTATTCTTGATGTTGTTGTGGTGTGGGAGGTATGCTTGATATGGTGAGTGGGCCGGTTGTGGTTGTGGGGGTGTCTGGGGAAGTGGTGACTGATGTGCGTTGGCTGACGAGCTCTGGAGCAGGCACCGGCATGCCAGTGAAGAGGTATTGAAACCGAATGATTAATGGCAGCATTTCCAGCACCCCGCAAATTTGTTCTCTGCTGAAGAAGGGATTAACCCAGAAACACATGTGTCCAGAGATGCACAGCAAAGGCTGCACCTACTTAGAGGTGAAATATTTAAAAGTAACTGAGTTCGTTTTTTGAGGAAACTACATTTATCATGATGCAATGGGGCAGATTATTTGCTGGGATGTTAGGCAGGTGCGCTCCTAACTGTTTGTGTTTGTATTTATGTTTGCTGCTTTTGCACGTCAGCCAGGCAGAACTTACCCACTCTAGTCAGGGCAAGGGAGTTACACACCCAAGATAACCCTTGTTCACTCCCTCTGTAGCTTTCCACAAGCAGTCAGGCTTATCCCAGAGGCAATGTGTAAAGCGATTGCACAACACACGCAGCACACGTGACGCAATAAATATACCACAAAAGAAACACAACACCAAGTTATATAAAAATAAACTGTATTGCATAAAACCTCATTAGACCAAACATGACCTGTATCAGTAATACCCTGCTTCACAAGCAGTTGTCAGAACATCATACAGGTTACCAGTACTCTGCAAAATGAGCAGTAGTCAGGCAAACATAGGTCACTGGTTTTCTGCAACATAAGCAGTAGTCCGGTTGTCATGATCACCAAAAATGCACATGTAATCATATACATATCAGAGGGGCCAAGACACTTTCATGAATAAAACATTCCCCACTTTGTAAGTATCACGAACATGGATGTACATAGAATGAAACAATTATTTTATTGCACTAGCCATAGAAAGCCTTATACTGCATGCCCATAAAAGAAACAAATACCTGTACTATTAAATATTCTGGTGAGTGCCCATAAAAGTAAACCTCTCCATATGGCATATGTCATACACAGAACCATACTGCATCAGTGTATGAGGGCATGTAATATAGCAGACTATGAAATCATCACCGTGGGGCACAACGCCTAATAAATTATCCCAGGTCAGCAGATATGGTACAAAAGCACCTGAGGGATAGGGAGTTGTCAAGGATGAGTCAATCATCCAGTATCCATTCGGTAGGGCGGCCACGGTGCCTGCTGCAGAGAGGATCCCTCCTCAGGGCCCTTGCAATGGAGGAAGGTGCCCGGCAACTGTCCACCACCTGGGACGCAAACGCCCTGGCGCTCCTACCAGGGGGGACGGTGGCCCTGCACCCCCACGACAACGAAGGTAGGAGTTCTCCTCTGGATGGACAGCGTGCCTGCCAGGGGTGAGATCTCGGGCACGCACCACTCAAAGAAGCTGTCGGGCCCGCCGCCCTCGGTCCCTCCGATCCGGCAAAGGGAAGACATGGCTGACTTCCGTCTATCCCTGGTGGAGGGGGACTCAATGAGGGGGGATTCCACCGGTGGCAGGAGCAGGCACCACACTCACCACAAGGAGTTGGAGCTGCCAAAGGGGTCAAGGTAAGCACTAGCCGCGCGCTAGTTTCAGCTTGGGAGAAGCGCCCCTCACACGCTGGGCCTCTCGTGGGGCAGGTGTGCGTTCTCCATGCGCTAATGTTGAAAAGATGCCAGGAAGCAGGACACAGCGCTCCCCACGCGCTGGGCTCCTGAGGGCACTAGAGAGGACCCGATGGGGCAGGCAGGCCAGCGCACCAAAAGAGGTTCAGGTGGGGGTTCCTACTGGTGATCCCACAGAACCTTGACAGTCCAGAGTCAGAGGAAAGGCTGGCAAAAGGGCAACACACAGAGAAGCAATCCAGATGAGCCCTTTAAGCCAACCAGTAACCACCAGGCAGCAGGGCAACAAAAGAAGAGCAGTCCAGATGAGTTCTTTGTGCAGCCAGGCAGTCCCTCCGGCAGAGGTTTGGTCCCAAGTCCCAAAGTGCTCTAAAATTGTGGGGACAGCCCCCTGTACTTATACTCATTGTGTGCAGCCTCCATAAAGGGGGGAGAAGGGATTCCAACCAGTACTAACTGGTTTCAGGAGTGTCCCTTTCTCCTCCAGCACTGTCTCCAGACATTAGTAGGGGGTAAACCAGCCCTTTGTGTGACACAAGCGCACAGCCTTTAGAAATGCAGATGTGCCCGCCTCTCTCTCTCCCAGCCCAGGAATACCATTCAATATGCAAATGCACCTCTGTGACACCTTCACCCTCCCTATGTACAGATTGTTTGAAAAGTATGCACAAAGCCCAGCTGTCACTCTGTCCCAGACGTGGATTGGAGTCAAGCTGCAAAACACTAGTCATAAGTACAGAGAAATGCCCCCTTTTTAAAAGTGGCATTTCTATAATGGTAATAAAAAATACACCTACACCAGTAAGCAGCATTTCTCACTGCCTTTCCAACCGTACCAAACATGCCTACGCCACCCCTCACAGATCAGAAAATACCACTTAGACATATGTTAGGGCATTTCCAATGCAATCCTATGTGAAAGGCAGCACTCATGGTAGTGAGGAACCAAATAGGCTGTTTGTCACTACCAGGACAGACCACACAACCAGGCACATGTGCTGCCTTTTACCCACACAGCACCCTGCCCATAGGGCTAGCTAAGGCCTACCTTAGGGGTGACTTATATGTAGTAAAAGTGGAGTTCTGGGCCTGGCAAGTAAATTTAGATGCCAGGTCCCTGTGGCAGTGAACTGTGCACTCAGGCCCTGCACTAGCAGGCCTGAGACAGGTTTGAAAGGCTACTTCAGTGGGTGGCACAAGCAGCGCTGCAGGCCCACTAGTAGCATTTAATTTACAGGACCTGCGTATAGGGATACCACTGTACAAAAGACTTACAGGTAAATTAAATGTGCCAATCATGTGTAAGCCAATCACACCAAGTTTAGAAGGGAGAGCACAGGCACTTTAGCACGGATCAGCAGTGGTGAAGTGCCTAGAGTCCTAACATCAACAAAAAGGGTCGGAAAAAATAGGAGGAGGAAGGCAGAAAGTTTGGGGATGACCCTGTAAAAAGGGCCAGGTCCAACAAGGTGGGTGTATGCAGATCTGTCTGTGTGCTTGTGATAGATAGGGGGATTGGGGATTTGAATTGGGAAGAGGGAGGCGGAGGGGGGATAGAAGGTGGGGGGGTGACTGGCGGCCGTCAATGAGGAGGCCACAGCCTGAAAAGATCTCTGTAGGCCAGACACCCGTCATATGCTGTAGTCAAGTAGCCTCTGGGTGGCAGAGGCCAAATACTCATTTTACCAGACCCATAACTGAGGACAGTGATCCATCACTACCTTTCTTTTGGCCTGTAACACTGAGGAGTAGCGATCAGTAGCATAGAATTTACACCCTCTACAACAGCAAACATTACTTGCTTGACCAATGTACACAGCCATATGTTGTCCCTGGAGAGCAAATTGTTTGCGGATTGTACCCAGTTGTGTCCTAGGTCCCTGGACCAATAGGGAAGGCACATCAAAATGCACCACATGGCATATCTACACAAACAATCACTCATCTACTCAGTCACACATGGCTCATTCCTAATCGTCAGGAGATGTCAGAATCTAACACATTAACTTGGCAATGTGACAGGTAGGAATATGCCCCTGTTGGAAACGGCCTTTCTGAGGGTTCACCCCAAACGTTTTGCCTTCCTCCTCTTCTTTTTTGACCTCGTTTTTGCTGGCTTTGGGACTCTGCGCACTTTACCACTGCTAACCAGTGCAAAAGTGCATATGCTCTCTCCCTAAAAACATGGTGACATCGGCTCACACCCAATTGGCATATTTAATTTACTTGTAAGTCCCTAGTAAAGTGCACTACATGTGCCCAGGGCCTGTAAATTAAATACTACTAGTGGGCCTGCATCACTGGTTGTGCCACCCACATAAGTAGCCCTTAACCATGTCTCAGGCCTGCCACTGCAAGGCCTGGGTGTGCAGTTTCACTGCCACTTCAACTTGGCATTTAAAAGTACTCGCCAAGCCTTAAACTCCCCTTTTTCTACATATAAGTCACCCCTAAGATAGGCCCAGGTAACCCATAGGGCAGGGTGCTATGTAGGTAAAAGGCAGGACATGTACATATGTGTTTTATACTCCTACATTTGTTTTCCACTACTGTGAGGCCTGCTCCTTTCATAGATTAGCATTAGGACTGCCCTCACATACTGTTTGAGTGGTAGATTGGGGTAGCCAGGTGATATTCAGTATGGTAATAGGAAATCCTGCTTTTTGGTGAGGTTGGATTTAATATTACTATTTTAGAAATGTCACTCTTAGAAAGTGAGCATTTCTCTGTCTTACAGCTTGTCTCCAATCAATGTCTGGTCTATGCTGGTTGACAGCTCCCTTGTGCGTTTCACCCAGACAACCACAAACACATGACACTCAGTCACATCTGCATGCTTCTGCATACTGAATGGGTCTTCCTAGACTGGAAATGTGGAAGTTCTGACACTTACATTTCAAGGGCCAGTTGCCTGCCCTCACACAAAGGACTGATAACCCCCACTGGGATCCTGGCAGACAGGACTGGGCTGAAAGGGGAACTTGTGCACTTCAAAACCACTCTTTGAAGTCTCCCTCACTTCAAAGGTATTTTTGGATATATGATCTAGGTCTCTGACCCCACAAACTCAGATACTTCTGGTCCTACGCCTGCACCCTGTCAGAGGAGCTGCTTGGCTGTCCAAAGGACTCACCTGAAATGCTTTGCTGGAAAGGACTGATGCCCTACTGTTGCCCTGCTGACCTCTGACTTTGCTGGAAGGACTCTGCCTTCCCCAAAAGTGCTCTCCAGTGCTTGGATTGAGCTTGCCTCCTGTTTCTGACATCTTAGGGTCAACAAAGACCTCACCTCTTCAAGAAACTCCTTGTACATCGAAAATCGACACAAAGCCTGCAGAAATTGACACAAAGCCTGCATTGCAGCCAAGAAATCGCCGCACAGCCAACCGGAATAGGGCAGCACCGACTTCCCGACTGGAAATTAGACACAACACCTACTTTGCGACCGAAAATTCGAAGCATTGCCTACCGGATTGACACAGTGCCTGCTCCTTCTTCCAGCGTGTCAAGGATTTTCAACGCATTGTCCCTGGGCATCAAAATATCCCCCCATCGCTGTGAGGAACCAAGACTGTGTGCCGAAAAACGCTGCAAACCCCTTGCAGCGTGGAAAGAAACGAGGCATCTTCTGTGCAGAAAATCCGATGCAACACCTTATATTTCCACGCATCTCCTCCTCTGCGGTCTCCGTGTGTCGTTATTTTTTATGCATTCCAGGTACCGTGTGTAACAAAGAAACAACTGTTTATTTTTAAAGAGTGAAACTCTTTTAAACCTTTTAAAAGTGATATTTCAACTTGTGCTTTTTGGATCTTTGTCGTTCTGACCTTATTTTATTCAGATAAATACTATTGATATTTCTAAACCTGTCTGGTGTATTTTTGTGGTGTTTTCACTGTGTTACTGCATGATTTATTGCACAAATACTTTACACATTGTCTTAAGTTAAGCCTGACTGCTCAGTGCCAAGCTACCAGAGGGTGGGCACAGAATAATTTTGATTGTGTTGTGATTTACCCTGACTAGGATTGTGGTCCCTGCTTCACTTTTCCCTCTGCTTCCCATTTCTAACAGCCCCGTACTCACCCCCTTGTGGCTGCTGTGCTCCCCTCAAATGCCCTTCAAGGTCTAGGTAAGCCACTGCCAGAATGCGGGCCATTAGGGGGGTCATGGTCCAACCGGCACACCGTCCACATTGGGAGGACAACCCCAGCTGTACCTCTGTGATCTTCCAGGCCCAGCGTCTCAGGTCCTCCTGTCGCGTAGGTTCTCATTATCCTAACGAGGCTACTGGATCTGGGCGACAGAATCACATAGATTGTGGGGTACTAAGTACAATTCCACACCATGTGACGCCTGTCAGCCTAATCCGGGTTTTCCGGCTAATAATAATTATCGAATAAGGTGTTAATACCATGATCTACAACGGCTAATGCTTTCTGTGAATTTTCCTGATCAATTTGCCTTAACCGGGCAGCCTCTTGTTGGCAAAGTTTCCAACTTTAATTATTTACTGCATACAAGAAGCGCTTTCTGCGTTGCATTTCGTTAGACAGGAGACTGAGGTGTTCTTTAACAGCATCTAGGGCCAGATGTAGGTAACGTTTTGCATGGCGCAAACTGCGAAATTTGCAGTTTGCACCATGCAAAACACGCACCGCGATGCACATTCCCATTTTGCGAGTCGGTACGGACTCACAAAATGGGAATACGACCCGCAAATAGGAAGGGGTGTTCCCCTTCCTATTTGCGATTCGCACCGCGATGCAGAATTGCTTTGTGACCGTGAACGCGGTCGCAAAACAATTCGCAGTTAGCACCTATGTGAAGTGGGTGCTAACTCATTCGCAAAAGGGAGGGGGTCCCCATGGGGCCCTTTCCCCTTTGTGAATGGCTCTGAAAAAATGAAACCAAATGGTTTCATTTTCCCGAGTGTACTGCAACTCCTTTTCCTTTAAGGAAAACGGGCTGCAATACAAAAAACAAAACTGCTTTATTAAAAAAACAGTCACAGACATGGTGATCTGATGTCTCCAGCAGACCACCATCCCTGTGAGTGCAGGGAATTGCAAGGGGGTCGCAAATTGCGACCCACCTCATTAATATTAATGTGGTGGGTCTTTGCGACCCCCTTGCGATTCTCAGATGGTGTCAGGGACACCATCCTGCATATGGGATTGCGACTCGCAAATTGCGAGTCACAATCCCGTACTTACCTACATCTGGCCCCTATTGAGGAACTTTTCAACCATTAATGGCATAGTTTCCCTAAGCTGTATTGTAGGAAGTTGGCTCTGTATGTACTATTTCAAAGTAAGAAATAGCATGCACAGAGTCCAAGGGTTCCCCTTAGAGGTAAGATAGTGGCAAAAAGAGATAATTCTAATGCTCTATTTTGTGGTAGTGTGGTCGAGCAGTAGGCTTATCAGAGGGTAGTGTTAAGCATTTGTTGTACACACACAGGCAATAAATGAGGAACACACACTCAAAGACAATTCCAGGCCAATAGGTTTTTATATAGAAAAATATATTTTCTTAGTTTTATTTTAAGAACCACAGGTTCAAGATTTACAAACAATACTTTAAATGAAAGGTATTTCACTCAGGTATCTTAGGAACTTTGAATCAACACGATATCATGTACAGTTTTGGCAAAAATGGTAATAAGCTGTTTTAAAACTAGACAGTGCAATTTTCAACAGTTCCTGGGGGAGGTAAGTATTGGTTAGTTTTGCAGGTAAGTAAAACACCTACAGGGTCCAAAGCTGGGTCCAAGGTAGCCTACCGTTGGGGGTTCAGGGCAACCCCAAAGTTAGCAGACAGGTAAGGGCCGGTCAGGTTCAGAGGTCAAAGTGGTGCCCAAAACGCATAGGCTTCAATGGAGAAGGGGGTGCCCCGGTTCCAGTCTGCCAGCAGGTAAGTACCCGTGACTTTGGAGGGCAGACCAGGGGGGGACACAAGTCAGCACAAAAAGTACACCCTCAGCGGCACAGGGTCGGCCGGGTGCAGAGTGCAAACAGGCGTCGGGTTTGCAATTGGTTTTAATGGGAGACCCAGGGGTCTCTTCAGCGAAGCAGGCTGGCAAGTGGGGGAGGGGAAGGGGCTCCTTGGGGTAGCCACCACCTGGGCAAGGGAGAGGGCCACCTGGGGGTCGCTTTTGCACTGGAGGTCGGATCCTTCAGATCCTGGGGGCTGCGGGTGCAGTGTCTTTACCAGGCGTCGGGTTCTTTGAAGCAGGCAGTCGCAATCAGGGGGAGCCTCTGGATTCCCTCTGCAGGCGTCACTGTGGGGGCTCAGGGGGGTCAACTCTGGCTACTCACGGGCTCGCAGTCGCCGGGGAGTCCTCCCTGTAGTGTTGTTTCTCTGCAGGTCGAGCCGGGGGCGTTGAGTGCAGAGTGGAAAGTCTCATGCTTCCGGCGGGAAACGTGGAGTCCTTTAAAAGTTGTTTCTTTGTTGCAAGTTTCAGTCTTTGTGTAACAGGGCTGATGTCCTCTGGAATTCTTGGTCCTTTTAGATGCAGGGTAGTCCTCTGAGGCTTCAGAGGTCGCTGGACCCTGGGGGACACGTCGCTGTTGCAGTTTTTCTTGAAGTGGGGAGACAGGCCGGTAGGGCTGGGGCCAAAGCAGTTGGTGTCTCCATCTTCTCTGCAGGGCTTCAGGTCAGCTGTCCTTCTTTGTCTTCAGGTTGCAGGAATCTATCTTCCTAGGTTCTGAGGGCCCCTAAATACTCCCTCTTTGTGCCTCCTCCCTGAGGGGAGGGGGGCACATCCCTAATCCTATTGGGGGAATCCTCCATCTGCAAGATGGAGGATTTCTAAAAGTCAGAGTCACCTCAGCTCAGGACACCTTAGGGGTTGTCCTGACTGGCCAGTGACTCCTCCTTGTTTTTCTCATTATCTCCTCCGGCCTTGCCGCCAAAAGTGGGGCCATAGCCAGAGGGGGCAGGCATCTCCACTAGCTGGGATGCCCTGTGGCACTGTAACAAAGGGGGTGAGCCTTTGAGGCTCACCACCAGGTGTTACAGCTCCTGCAGGGGGAGGTGAGAAGCACCTCCACCCAGTACAGGCTTTGTTACTAGCCACAGAGTGACAAAGGCACTCTCCCCATGTGGCCAGCAACATGTCTGGTGTGTGGCAGGCTGGTAAAACTAGTCAGCCCACACTGGAAGTCGGGTATGTTTTCAGGGGGCATCTCTAAGATGCCCTCTTGGTGTATTTCACAATAAAATGTACACTGGCATCAGTGTGCATTTATTGTGCTGAGAAGTTTGATATCAAACTTTCCAGTTTTCAGTGTAGCCATTATGGTGCTGTGGAGTTTGTGTTTGACAGACTCCCAGACAATATACTCTTATGGCTACCCTGCACTTACAATGTCTAAGGTTTTGCTTAGACACTGTAGGGGCATAGTGCTCATGCACCTATGCCCTCATCTATGTTATAGTGCACTCTGCCTTAGGGCTGTAAGGCTGGCTAGAGGGGTGACTTATTTATGCCATAGGCAGTGTGAGGTTGGCATGGCACCCTGAGGGGAGTGCTATGTCGACGTAGTCATTTTCTCCCCACCTGCACACACTAGCTGACAAGCAGTGTGCATGTGCTGAGTGAGGGGTCCCCAGGGTGGCATAAGACATGCTGCAGCCCTTAGAGACCTTCCCTGGCACCAGGGCCCTTGGTACCAGGGGTACCAGTTACAAGGGACTTACCTGGATGCCAGGGTGTGCCAATTGTGGAGACAAAGGTACATTTTTAGGGAAAGAACACTGGTGCTGGGGCCTGGTTAGCAGGCCTCAGCACACTTTCAAATCATAACTTGGCATCCTCAAAGGCAAAAAGTCAGGGGGTAACCATGCCAAGGAGGCATTTCCTTACACAACCCTCCCCCAAACGAAAGAGGATGAGACTAATCTTTCCCAAGAGAGCCTTCATTTTCTAAGTGGAAGAACCTGGAAAGGCCATCTGCATTGGCATGGGCAGTCCCAGGTCTGTGTTCCACTATAAAGTCAATTCCCTGTCGGGAGATGGACCACCTCAACAGTTTTGGATTTTTACCTTTCATTTGCATTAGCCATCTGAGAGGTCTGTGGTCAGTTTGAACAACAAAGTGAGTACCAAAGAGGTATGGTCTCAGCTTCTTCAGGGACCAAACCACAGCAAAGACCTCCCTCTCAATGGCACTCCAACACTGCTCCCTGGGGAGTAACCTCCTGCTAATGAAAGCAACAGGCTGGTCAAGGCCATCATCATTTGTTTGGGACAAAAATGCCCCTATCCCATGTTCCGAGGCATCAGTCTGCACAATGAACTGCTTGGAGTAATCTGGAGCTTTTAGAACTGGTGCTGTGCACATTGCTTGTTTCAGGGTGTCAAAGGCCTGTTGGCATTCTACAGTCCAGTTTACCTTCTTAGGCATTTTCTTGCAGGTAAGTTCTGTGAGGGGTGTGTAGGAAAGTACCATCTTGCCTGGCATGTTACCCCCATATTTCACTGTATATATGTTGTTTTAGTCTATGTGTCACTGGGACCCTGCCAGGCAGGGCTCCAGTGCTCATAAGTATGTGCCCTGTATTTGTTCCCTGTGTGATGCCTAACTGTCTCACTGAGGCTCTGCTAACCAGAACCTCAGTGGTTATGCTCTCTCTGCTTTCCAAATTTGTCACTAACAGGCTAGTGACCAATTTCACCAATTCACATTGGCATACTGGTACACCCATATAATTCCCTAGTATATGGTACTGAGGTACCCAGGGTATTGGGGTTCCAGGAGATCCCTGTGGGCTGCAGCATTTCTTTTGCCACCCATAGGGAGCTCTGACAATTCCTACACAGGCCTGCCAGTGCAGCCTGAGTGAAATAACGTCCACGTTATTTCACGGCCATTTACCACTGCACTTAAGTAACTTATAAGTCACCTTTATGTCTAACCTTTACCTGGTGAAGGTTGGGTGCAAAGTTACTTAGTGTGTGGGCATCCTGGCACTAGCCAAGGTGCCCCCACATCGTTCAGGGCAAATTCCCCGGACTTTGTGAGTGCGGAGACACCATTACACGCGTGCACTGTACATAGGTCACTACCTATGTACAGCGTCACAATGGTAACTCCAAACATGGCCATGTAACATGTCTAAGATCATGGAATTGTCACCCCAATACCATTCTGGCATTGGGGGGACAATTCCATGACCCCCCGGGTCTCTAGCACAGAACCCGGGTACTGCCAAACTGCCTTTCCGGGGTCTCCACTGCAGCTGCTGCCAACCCCTCAGACAGGTTTCTGCCCTCCTGGGGTCCAGGCAGCCCTGGCCCAGGAAGGCAGAACAAAGGACTTCCTATGAGAGAGGGTGTAACACCCTCTCCCTTTGTAAATAGGTGTGAAGGCTGGGGAGGAGTAGCCTCCCCCAGCCTCTGGAAATGCTTTGATGGGCACAGATGGTGCCCATCTCTGCATAAGCCAGTCTACACCGGTTCAGGGATCCCCCAGCCCTGCTCTGGCACGAAACTGGACAAAGGAAAGGGGAGTGACCACTCCCCTGACCTGCACCTCCCAGGGGAGGTGCCCAGAGCTCCTCCAGTGTGTCCCAGACCTCTGCCATCTTGGAAACAGAGGTGTTTGTGGCACACTGGACTGCTCTGAGTGGCCAGTGCCAGCAGGTGACATCAGAGGCTCCTTCTGATAGGCTCTTACCTCTCTTGGTAGCCAATCCTCCTTCCTAGGTAGCCAAACCTCCTTTTCTGGCTATTTAGGGTCTCTGCATTGGGGATCTCACCAGATAACAAATGCAAGAGCTCATCAGAGTTCCTCTGCATCTCCCTCTTCACCTTCTTCCAAAGGATCGACCGCTGACTGCTCAGGACGCCTGCAAAACCGCAACAAGGTAGCAAGACGACTACTAGCAACCTTGTATCGCTTCATCCTGCCAGCTTTCTCGACTGTTTCCAGGTGGTGCATGCTCTGGGGGTAGCCTGCCTCCTTTCTGCACCAGGAGCTCTGAAGAACTCTCCCGTGGGTCGACGGAATCTTCCCCCTGCAACCGCAGGCAACAAAATACTGCATCACCGGTCCTCTGGGTCCCCTCTCAGCACGACGAGCGTGGTCCCTGGAACTCAGCAACTCTGTCCAAGTGACTCCCACAGTCCAGTGACTCTTCAGTCCAAGTTTGGTGGAGGTAAGTCCTTGCCTCCCCACGCTAGACTGCATTGCTGGGTACTGCGTGATTTGCAGCTGCTCCGGCTCCTGTGCACTCTTCCAGGATTTCCTTTGTGCACAGCCAAGCCCGGGTCCCCAACACTCTAACCTGCAGTGCACAACCTTCTGAGTTGTCCTTCGGCATCGTGGGACTCCCTTTTGTGACTTCGGGTGGACTCTGGTTCACTTTTCTTCTAAGTGCCTGTTCAGGTACTTTTGTGGGTGCTGCCTGCTTCTGTGAGGGCTTCCTGACTTGCTGGGCGCCCCCTCTGTCTCCTCATCCAAGTGGTGACATCTTGGTCCCTCCTGGGCCACAGCAGCACCCAAAAACCCTAACCGCAACCCTTGCAGCTAGCAAGGCTTGTTTGCGGTCTTTCTGCATGGGAACACCTCTGCAAGCTTCTTCACGACGTGGGACATCCATCCTCCAAAGGGGAAGTTCCTAGTCCTCTTCGTTCTTGCAGAACACCTAATTTCTTCCACCCAGTGGCAGCTTCCTTGCACCCTCAGCTGGCATTTCCTGGGCTCCTGCCCACTCTCGACACTGTCACAACTCTTGGACTTGGTACCCTTGTCTTACAGGTACTCAGATCCAGAAATCCACTGTTGTTGCATTGCTAGTGTTTGTTCTCCTTGCAGAATCCCCCTATCACGACTTCTGTGCTCTCTGGGGGTAGTAGGTGCACTTTACACCTACCTTTCAGGGTCTTGGGGTGGGCTATTTTTCTAACCCTCACTGTTTTCTTACAGTCCCAGCGACCATCTACAAGCTCACATAGGTTTGGGGTCCATTCGTGGTTCGCATTCCACTTTTGGAGTATATGGTTTGTGTTGCCCCTATACCTATGTGCTCCTATTGCAATCTACTGTAACTTGCATTACTTCCTTTTTGCTATTACTTGCATATGTTTGGTTTGTGTACATATATCTTGTGTATATTTCTCATCCTCATACTGAGGGTACTCACTGAGATACTTTTGGCATATTGTCATAAAAATAAAGTACCTTTATTTTTAGTATTTCTGTGTATTGTGTTTTCTTATGATATTGTGCATATGACACCAGTGGTATAGTAGGAGCTTTACATGTCTCCTAGTTCAGCCTAAGCTGCTTTGCCATAGCTACCTTCTATCAGTCTAAGCTGCTAGAAACACCTCTTCTACACTAATAAGGGATAACTGGACCTGGTACAAGGTGTAAGTACCCCTTGGTATCCTCTACAAGCCAGGCCAGCCTCCTACAGGGTGTCACTATTGATCCATATCCCTTCACAAACTTCCTGTAGTAGCCAGTCAAGCCAAGGAATGCCCTGACTTGAGTCTGGGTTTTTGGAGCTACCCAGTCCAGAATAGTCTGGATCTTGGGTTGGAGTGGCTGAACTTGGCCTCCACCTACAAGGTGTCCCAAGTAAACCACAGTTCCCTGCCCTATCTGACATTTGGATGCCTTGATAGAGAGGCCTGCTGCTTGCAGGGCCTTCAAAACCTTCTTCAGGTGGACCAGGTGATCCTGCCAGCTGTAGCTAAAGACAGCAACATCGTCAAGATAAGCTGCACTAAAGGACTCCAAGCCAGCAAGGACTTGATTCACCAACCTTTGGAAGGTGGCAGGGGCATTCTTTAAGCCAAAGGGCATAACAGTAAACTGATAATGCCCATCAGGTGTGGAGAATGCTGTCTTTTCTTTTGCTCCTGGTGCCATTTTGATTTGCCAGTACCCTGCTGTCAAGTCAAAGGTACTTAAGTATCTGGCAGCACCTAGTTTGTCAATTAATTCATCTGCCCTTGGAATGGGATGGGCATCTGTCTTGGTGACAGAATTAAGTCCTCTGTAGTCCACACAAAACCTCATCTCTCTCTACCATCCTTGGTGTGAGGTTTGGGGACTAAGACCACTGGGCTAGCCCAGGGGCTGTCAGAGTACTCAATGACTCCCAATTCCAGCATCTTGTGGACTTCCACTTTGATGCTTTCCTTAACTTGGTCAGACTGTCTGAAAATTTTGTTTCTGACAGGCATGCTGTCTCCTGTGTCCACATCATGGGTACACAGGTGTGTCTGACCAGGGGTTAGGGAAAAGAGCTCAGCAAACTGTTGTAAGACTTTCCTACAGTCAGATTGCTGTTGGCCTTAGAGGGTGTCTGAATAGATCACTCCATCTACTGAGCCATCTTTAGGGTCTGTGGAGAGGAGATCAGGGAGAGGTTCACCCTCAGCTTCCTGGTCCTCATCTGTTACCATCAACAGATTCACATCTGCCCTGTCATGAAAGAGTTTGAGGCGGTTCACATGGATCACCCTTTTGGGGGTCCTCCTAGTGCCTAAGTCTACCAGGTAGGTGACCTGACTCTTTCTCTCTAGCACTGGGTAAGGGCCACTCCATTTGTCCTGAAGTGCCCTGGGAGCCACAGGCTCCAGAACCCAGATTTTCTGCCCTGGCTGAAACTCAACTATAGCAGCCTTTTGGTCATACCACATCTTCTGGAGTTGTTGGCTGGCCTCAAGGTTTTTGCTTGCCTTTTCCATGTAATCTGCCATCCTGGAACATAGGCCTAGTACATAGTCCACTATATCTTGTTTAGGCTCATGAAGAGGTCTCTCCCAGCCTTCTTTTACAAGAGCTAGTGGTCCCCTTATAGGATGGCCAAACAGAAGTTCAAAGGGGGAAAACCCTACTCACTTCTGAGGCACCTCTCTGTAGGCGAAAAGCAGACATGGCAAGAGGACATCCCATCTCCTTTTGAGCTTTTCAGGGAGCCCCATGATCATGCCTTTCAATGTCTTGTTAAATCTTTCTACAAGACCATTGATTTGTGGATGGTATGGTGTGGTGAATTTGTAAGTCACCCCACACTCATTCCACATATGCTTCAGGTATGCTGACATGAAGTTGGTACCCCTGTCAGACACCACCTCCTTAGGAAATCCCACTCTGGTAAAGATACCAATGAGTGCTTTAGCTACTGCAGGGGCAGTAGTGGACCTAAGGGGAATTGCTTCAGGGTATCTAGTAGCATGATCCACTACTACTAGTATGTATTGGTTCCCTGAGGCAGTGGGAGGTTCAAGTGGACCCACTATGTCCACACCCACTCTTTCAAAGGGGACCCCCACCACTGGAAGTGGAATGAGGGGGGCCTTTGGGTGTCCACCTGTCTTACCACTGGCTTGACAGGTGGCACAGGAGACACAAAACACCTTTACCTTCTGGGACATGTTGGGCCAATAAAAATGGTTAACTAACCTTTCCCAAGTCTTGGTTTGTCCCAAATGCCCAGCAAGTGGAATAACATGAGCTAAGGTCAGAATGAACTCCCTAAACTCCTGAGGCACTACCACTCTCCTAGTGGCACCAGGTTTGGGATCTCTTGCTCAGAGTAGAGGAGTCCATCTTCCCAATAGACTCTGGGGGTCATTCCGACCCTGGCGGTCCATGACCGCCAGGGCCGGGGACCACGGAAGCACCGCCAACAGGCTGGCGGTGCTTCCAGGGCCATTCTGACCGCGGCGGTAAAGCCGCGGTCAGAAAAGGGGAACCAGCGGTTTCCCGCCGGTTTTCCCCTGGCCCAAGGAATCCCATGGGGATTCCGACCCCCTTCCTGCCAGCCTGTTTCTGGCGGTTTACACAGCCAGAACCAGGATGGCGGGAACGGGTGTCGTGGGGCCCCTGGGGGCCCCTGCACTGCGCATGCCACTGGCATGGGCAGTGCAGAGGCCCCCTAACAGGGCCCCATGAGGATTTTCACTGTCTGCTTTGCAGACAGTGAAAATCGCGACGGGTGCTTCTGCACCCGTCGCACCCCTGCAACACCGCCGGCTCCATTCGGAGCCGGCTTCTATGTTGCAGGGGCTTTCCCGCTGGGCCGGCGGGCGGCCTTTTGGCGGTCGCACGCCGGCCCAGCGGGAAAGCCAGAATGGCATCCGCGGTCTCTTGACCGCGGAGCGGCCATTTGGCGGTGACCGCCGCCCGCCGCGGTCAGAATGACCGCCTCTATGTGTTCCAGTGATTTTACCTTTGGTCTCTTCAGCAGCTTGTTGCCTAAGGCCTTCAAGAGAGGGACATGTTTCTTGCCCCTTACACAACTGTTCCCTTGTGGGTCCCCGTGGGCCTAGGAGCTCAACCTGATAAGGTTCTAACTCCGTCGGCTCAGTTCCCTCACAGGGCAGAATTTCTTCCTGACAAGAGAGGTTCTCTTTCTTTTGTTGAGTTGAAGCTGGTTCCCCAGTCTCCTTTCCTTTTCTCTTGGAGGGTTGGGACATTTTTCCAGGCTCCAACACCACTTGTTCACCCTGGGCCTTGCACTGTGCCCTTGTCTTGACACACACCAGTTCAGGGATACGCAGCATGGCTGCATGGGTTTTGAGTTCTACCTCAGCCCATGCTGAGGACTCCAGGTCATTTCCAAGCAAACAGTCTACAGGGATATTTGAGGAGACCACTACCTGTTTCAGGCCATTGACCCCTCCCCACTCTAAAGTTACCATAGCCATGGGATGTACTTTAGTCTGATTGTCAGCGTTGGTGACTGGATAAGTTTGTTCAGCCAGGTATTGACCTTGGAAAACCAGTTTTTCTGTCACCATGGTGACACTGGCACCTGTATCCCTCAGGCCTTCTACACTAGTCCCATTAATTAAGAGTTGCTGCCTATATTTTTGTATATTAGGGGGCCAGCAGCCAGTGTGGCTAAGTCCACCCCACCCTCAGAAACTAATGTAGCTTCAGTGTGAACCCTGATTTGCTCTGGGCACACTGTTGATCCCACCTGGAGACTGGCTATTCCAGTGCTAACTGGAGTAGAGTTTGAAGTGGAACCTTTATTGGGACAGGCCTTGTCTCCAGTTTGGTGTCCCTGCTGATTACAGCTACGACACCAGGCCTTTTTGGGATCAAAGTTTTTACCCTTGTACCCAAAATTGGTTTGTGAAGAGGCTTTGGACCCTCCCTCATGAGCAGGTTTTTGGGGCCCTGTAGAAGACTCTTTACTTTTACCCTTGGATGTCTCAACACTCTTTCCCTGGGGAGTCTTTGTGGCCCCTTTCTTTTGGTCACCCCCTGTGGAAGCCTTGGTCACCCTAGTCTTGACCCAATGGTCTGCCTTCTTTCCCAATTCTTGGGGAGAAATTGGTCCTAGGTCTACCAGATGCTGATGCAGTTTATCATTGAAACAATTACTTAACAGGTTTTCTTTCATAAACAGATTGTACAGCCCATCATAATCACTTACACCACTGCCATTAATCCAACCATTCAGTGTTTTGAGTGAGAAGTCAACAAAATCAACCTAGGTCTGGCTCGAGGATTTTTGAGCCCCCCTGAACCTAATCCTGTACTCCTCAGTTGAGAATCCAAAGCCCTCAATCAGGGTACCCTTCATGAGGTCATAGGATTCTGCATCTTTTCCAGAGAGTGTGAGGAGTCTATCCCTACACTTTCCAGTGAACATTTCCCAAAGGAGAGCACCCCAGTGAGATTTGTTTACTTTTCTGGTTGCACAAGCCCTCTCAAAAGCTGTGAACCATTTGGTGATGTCATCACCATCTTCATATTTAGTTACAATCCCTTTGGGGATTTTCAACATGTCAGGAGAATCTCTGACCCTATTTATGTTGCTGCCACCATTGATGGGTCCTAGGCCCATCTCTTGTCTTTCCCTTTCTATGGCTAGGATCTGTGTTTCTAAAGCCAATCTTTTGGCCAACCTGGCTAGCAGGAGGTCATCTTCACTGAGGCTGTCCTCAATGCTTCCAGAGTTGCTGGACTCTCCTGTGAGAGAAGCAGCATCTCTGACTATCACATTTGGAGTCAGGGTTGGAGAAACCCTGGTCTCCCTATCTAGGGTTGGAGGTGGGAGTTCCTCCAACTCACTAGTGTCCCCCTCTGTGAAGGCATCATCAGAGGGGTTGTTTTTAGCAAACTCTGCCAAGAGCTCCTGGAGATGTACTTTGGTAGGGTTTGAACCAGTTTTTATATTTTTGATTTTACAGAGAGACCTTAACTCTGACATCCTAAGATGCAGGTAAGGGGTGAGGTTGAGTCCCATCACTAACTCTTCTGTAGACATTTTGTTTCTAAAGGTTGGAATACTTTTTAAGAATCTAAAACTATCTCTAGAACTTAAATCAAACGTTTACAAAACCTTTAAACTCTAAAAGAAATGCTGACAGGGACTTACACAAGGACCTGGCAGGACTTTTACAAATTTAGAAAAATAGCTCAAATTTCAAAAATCAGTTTCTAATGACAATTTTGGGAATTAAATTGTGTGATCAGGTATTGGCTGAGTAGTCCAGCAAATGCAAAGTCTTGTACCCCACCGTTGATCCACCAATGTAGGAAGTTGGCTCTGTATGTACTATTTCAAAGTAAGAAATAGCATGCACAGAGTCGAAGGGTTCCCCTTAGATGTAAGATAGTGGCAAAAAGAGATAATTCTACTGCTCTATTTTGTGGTAGTGTGGTCGAGCAGTAGGCTTATCAGAAGGTAGTGTTAAGCATTTGTTGTACACACAGGCAATAAATGAGGAACACACACTCAAAGACAATTCCAGGCCAATAGGTTTTTATATAGAAAAATATATTTCCTTAGTTTTATTTTAAGAACCACAGGTTCATGATTTACAAACAATACTTTAAATGAAAGGTATTTCACTCAGGTTTCTTAGGAACTTTGAATCAACACAATATCATGTACAGTTTTGGCAAAAATGTCAATAAGCTATTTTAAAACTAGACACAGTGCAATTTTCAACAGTTCCTGGGGGAGGTAAGTATTGGTTAGTTTTGCAGGTAAATAAAACACCTACATGGTTCAAAGTTGGGTCCAAGGTAGCCCACCGTTGGGGGTTCAGGGCAACCCCAAAGTTACCACACCAGCAGGTGAAGGCCGGTCAGGTGCAGAGGTCAAATTGGTGCCCAAAACGCATAGGCTTCAATGGAGAAGGGGGTGCCCCGGTTCCAGTCTGCCAGCAGGTAAGTACCCGCGACTTCAGAGGGCAGACCAGCAGGGGTTTTGTAGGGCACCGGGGGGGACACAAGTCAGCACAAAAAGTACACCCTCAGCGGCACAGGGGCGGCCGGGTGCAGAGTGCAAACAGGCGTCGGGTTTGCAATTGGTTTTAATGGGAGACCCAGGGGTCTCTTCAGCGAAGCAGGCAGGCAAGGGGGGGCTCTTCGGGGTAGCCACCACCTGGGAAAGGGAGAGGGACACCTGGGGGTCGCTTCTGCACTGGAGGTCGGAACCTTCAGGTCCTAGGGGCTGCGGGTGCAGTGTCTTTACCAGGCGTCGGGTTCTGTGAAGCAGGCAGTCGCGGTCAGGGGGAGCCTCTGGATTCCATCTGCAGGCGTCGCTGTGGGGGTTCAGGGGGGTCAACTCTGGCTACTCACAGGCTGGCAGTCGCCGGGGAGTCCTCCCTGTAGTGTTGTTTCGCCGCAGGTCGAGCGGGGGCCCCTAAATACTCAATTTAGGGGTGTGTTTAGGTCTGGGGGGTTAGTAGCCAATGGCTACTAGCCCTGAGGGTGGCTACACCCTCTTTGTGCCTCCTCCCTGAGCAGAGGGGGTCACATCCCTAATCCTATTGGGGGAATCCTCCATCTGCAAGATGGAGGATTTCTAAAAGTCAGAGTCACCTCAGCTCTGGACACCTTAGGGGTTGTCCTGACTGGCCAGTGACTCCTCCTTGTTTTTCTCATTATCTCCTCCGGCCTTGCCGCCAAAAGTGGGGCCGTGGCCGGAGGGGGCGGGCATCTCCACTAGCTAGGATGCCCTGTGGCGCTGTAACAAAGGGGGTGAGCTCCTGCAGGGGGAGGTGAGAAGCACCTCCACCCAGTACAGGCTTTGTTACTAGCCACAGAGTGACAAAGGCACTCTCCCCATGTGGCCAGCAACATGTCTGGTGTGTGGCAGGCTGGTAAAACTAGTCAGCCCCCACTAGAAGTTGGGTATGTTTTCAGGGGGCATCTCTAAGATGCCCTCTGGGTGTATTTCACAATAAAATGTACACTGGCAGTGTACATTGTGCATTTATTGTGCTGAGAAGTTTGATACCAAACTTCCCAGTTTTCAGTGTAGCCATTATGGTGCTATGGAGTTCGTGTTTGACAGACTCCCAGACCATATACTCTTATGGCTACCCTACACTTACAATGTATAAGGTTTTGCTTAGACACTGTAGGAGCATAGTGCTCATGCACCTATGCCTCACCTATGGTATAGTGCACCCTGCCTTAGGACTGTATGGCCTGCTAGAGGGGTGACTTATCTATGCCATAGGCAGTGTGAGGTGGGCATGGCACCCTGAGGGGACTGCTATGTCGACTTAGTCTTTTTCTCCCCACCAGCACACACAAGCTGACAAGCAGTGTGCATGTGCTGAGTGAAGCGTCCCCAGGGTGGCATAAGACATGCTGCAGCCCTTAGAGACCTTCCCTGGCATCAGGGCCCTTGGTACCAGGGGTACCAGTTACAAGGGACTTACCTGGATGCCAGGGTGTGCCAATTGTGGAGACAAAGGTACATTTTTAGGGAAAGAACACTGGTGCTGGGGCCTAGTTAGCAGGCCTCAGCACACTTTCAAATCATAACTTGGCATCAGCAAAGGCAAAAAGTCAGGGGGTAACCATGCCAAGGAGGCATTTCCTTACATGTATGTTGTCACTATACAGAGTGTTCTGATGACACATAGCGAGGGTACGGCCTATTTGTTCTAAACCCCCCTGTGAAATTTCCAAAACATGTATGGCACCCATTGGTGATTACGGGCCACAATAACCACTCACCAGGACGCGAAAGTGCTGTGTTAAACGTTCCATACTAGACCCATTTATCGAGCTGATCTTCAGAAGCATTTATATACTTTTGCCATTTATAAAATTTTGCATGGGTAGGAATACTGGGCGCATTCAATTCCTTAATTTTAGCCAGGCCTTAACAACTTGTTTGTTATACAGTTCCATTTAAAAATATCATTTGAACAGTTATCAGACATGCTCTAAATAAAGCTTCCTTTCACCTTATTTGCTTATCAACTTCAACCAGTATTCATAGCATTCAATAGCTAACCAAGAAACAAAGGAATAAGAATAAATTAATTTTGTATCGGTCAATAAAACATGTTGACGTTCCATCACTGGCAATTTAAAATAATATGACTCAGCATTTTTAATATTGTGCCCAGAGAAATATGCAAACTTTTCAGTATATGTTTTGGAACTCCCCACTGATGGAGTCGGACAGTGTTCCCACTGTGTGTAATTAAAATAGTCTGTGGGGTACCTGCTCTGTGAATGAAATGATGTCCATAATAATTATAACAGAACATATCTCCATCATTTTCTTTGGATTGATACACATCCTCATTTTCTAATACGGTATAATACTGTAAATCAGACATCATCGATCAACTGTTTTCACATCTCAAACATCAGAAACTACTCCGGATGCAATTACATCCTTCATAGAAAGTTTGAATACATACAAATACATATGGAATTTGAATGACCTCCGCCGGGCCATACATATCAAATAATACTTTATCCTAAACAATCCCATCAGGAATTGGCATAGCAGAAATGGTCACTAGGGACAATTCTCTGTGGACTTTGTGTGAAGAAAAATGTGGTTTTAGGACCTCATCCACCAGTTCAACTGTAGAGCAATCAGGAAGGTAATGGCCATGTATCAGTAAGAAGAAAACGATGACAAACCCAATCCAAAGGACAAAGGCAAGTACATTTAATAGGAGCCATAGATTATTCCATGGAAGAATGAAATAGTTAATTTTCAGCCAAATTATCATCGTACGTGCTCTTGACACTTCTGTTGCAGTAGAGGCAGATGAGTCAGTGAAAGTGTCATTGATGTCAGCAAAATATCCAGAAGCAGTTTGTGTAAAAACTGGAGCCCTGTTTGGAAGAGGAGAACTTGCAGTATTCTATGACATCCGTTTGTGTAGCATTTGAATAGAATCAATCAATATTATTGGTGGTATTTATAGTAGTAGAAGTTAGTGGAACCAATGAAAGTTCATTTTCCACCCTCTCCAAGCTCGGAGAGGTGTCAGCGTTGCTGCTTAAAACCTGCAGAGGAACATCTTGGTCTATAGAAGAGGGATTCGGGTACAACCCAGGAGTCTCCTAGGTTTGCTGTGCAGGATCGGCCATATGATGTTGCTTGACATGGATGATGGAGACAAAGCGATTTTCTTTGGAGCCAGGCAGCAGTGGTAGAATGACAGTTCTGGTACAGTGTATTCCCAGGACTGGAACCGGTGCACAATAAGAAGGACCAAACTCTTTTTTCACAGCAATCTTTTCATGTACTAGATCCCCAACTTTTGGAATCCAGCCGGTTGGTGTTATTGGTACATCCCTTATTCCCAAGGAGGCAGCACTGGCAGATGCGTTGTTGTCACAGGACTGTTGTAAGTCCTGCAAGATAGTGACATGTTCATTTATGTCAAAAGGTGTATCTGCCGCCTCCACAGCAGGACCATCAAGGTCTGTAACATACATTTGTGTTCCAAACAGGTATTCGTGTGAAGTACGACCCCCCCTCCGGGAGCTTCTGGGCAGATTATTAAGTGCTCTCTGGACTCCATACAGGTGATTAAGCCAACTACAACCCATGTCTATTACTTTGGCTGTTAAGGATTGCTTTAAATCTCAGTTTCGTTGCTCCACAACACTATTTCCCTTGGAATGAAAAGGAGATGAGTAATGCAGTTGGACCCCTAATGAAGCCATGGAGTCCCTGAAAGCTTTTGAGGCAAAAGAAGGGCCCTGGTCAGAGTGGAATGCCACAACAGCATATGTGCCATAAAGACTTGCAAATCTTTAATAACAGTTCAAGAATCAGCCGAACCTTGTGGCAAAACCCATAGAAATCTGGAGCATGAGTCAACAATGATGAAGATGTATTTCTATGCACTATCAGGTGTCATGGGACCACAATGGTCCAAGTACACACATTGTAATTGTTTGTTGGATATTAGGAGGGGTGCCTGCGGTGGGCGCTTTACGGTAGATCATTTTATTTGCTGGCAGACGGAACAACAAAGGACATACTGCTTGGTCTATTTATAGAGACCTGGCCACCAGTAAAGTGCTTGAAACAATGATATTGTAACCGCCACACCAGCATGGGCAGAAGCAACTCCCTCATGCGCTGCTTTGATCAATTCTGGTCTTTGGTCTTTATTGGGAATCACAGGATTACCCACTCCTCGTATAACTGCTAGGGCTGTATTGAGGCATGATATGCAGTAGGAATATTTAGCAGGATATGCTTTTGGTAAGGACGTGCCGTCAGCCGAGGCTTTCACAGCTGCCAGTGTTTCATCATCCAATTTTGTTCTAGAACGAGTTACTTCTCGTAAGCCGTAGCTCTTTCTGATTTGGTTGCTTCATCAGCCATGGTGTTGTCTGCAACGTGTATTCCAACATGCTGATGTCCCAGTGTATGTACAACATCAACATTTGGTGGCGTTTCCTTCAGATCCGCCACTTTCCCCCAGAGAAGTCTGAGTTTAATGGTGTTTCCTTTTGAATCTCTGAACTCATTCTGGTGCCAGTAATGCAGATATTCATTGAAGGACTGGACACAACTTCCACGAAGGCATGGAAGCAGTCGCCAACTGGATGAGAAACAGCTGCCTTCAACTCAACACAAACAAAACAGAAGTACTCATCATGGGCCCTCAACCCAATGCGTGGAATTACCCCTTGTTACCACCCACCCTCGGAAACCCGTCCACCCCCTCCAGCCAAGTCCGCAACCTCAGAATCATCCTGGACTCCGACCTCAGCATGAACCATCAAATTAACTCGGTCACCTCCACCTGCTTCCGCACACTCTGCCTCCTATGCAAGTCCTTCAAGTGGATCCCCCTCGAACATAGAAAGACTAGCACACATGCCCTCATCACCAGCAGACTGGCCTACGGCAACACACTCTACACCAGAATCAACAAAAAACTCATCCGCAAACTACAAAACATCCAGACCGCCGCCGCCAGACTGATCCTTGACCTACCTCAACACTGCCACATCTCGCAACACCTGCACACACTACACTGGCTCCCCATAGAGAAAATAATCAATTTCAAGAAACTCACCCACGCACACAAAGCCCTCCACAACACCGGACCAGCCTACCTGAACCAGCAACTCAACTTCCGCATACCACACAGGACCCAACACTCAGCCCAGCTCTTTCTCGCAGAAGTACCCCGCATCAGGAAAACCAGAACAGGAGGACGCTCCTTCTCCTACCTCGCAGCCACTGCCTGGAACTAACTACCCATCGACATCAGACAAACCACCTCCCTCCTCAGCTTCACGAAGGAACTGAAGACACAGCTTTTTTAAGAACCCCCTAACCGGTAAAACGCTACACTCTTCCCTCCCCAAGAGCCTTGAGACCCTAACGGGTGAGTAGTTGCGCTCTACAAGCACTGATTAATTGATTGAAAACTATGAATCACAGACAATCAGTGTCATCTGCTCAGGATCTGTGTGTTCCACTGCCATCCCCAGAGCCTTGAGCTCTGCTATGTGTGTCATCTTTCATGTATCCACTCATGACTGCGCAAGTGGCAGAGTATTGATGTTTGGTGCCTATTACTGGTTGGGCTGAACCATCAGTATACAAAATTGTCTGATATTGTTCAATAGGTAATGTGTTTGCTGGAACTGGGTATTCAAGTTCGTTTGGCACAAATTCTTGTGTCTGTAATTTTGAGTAAAAAATATAGTCAACATCAGTGGCCATCAGAGACGTTGCGCATTGGATCCAACGTGGATATAATGCTTTAGCGTTAGGAACACTAGCGCTGGTTACAGCCTCGAGGGCTGGAAAGGAGTATACGACAATGATACATTTGCCCTGGGCCAGAGGTCTCTCTTTGATGACAGCCATCTGAACAACGGTGCGAATTTTCTCAGTGGGAGCAAAGCGTTGTTCTGCTGTAGAATACAAATGTGATTTGTATGCAATCAGGACGGTCTCACCCTCATTGAATGTTACATAGGTGAAACCAATGGCACCAGCAATTACTCTGATGACCAGGTTTTTTTTGTTGTCCCTTCTATGTAGGTGTTTTGCTTTTTTAAGCATGTCTTTATGTAATGCTCTAAGAATGCATGTGTGTTCGACTGTCCAGGATTTGCTGGTAAAGTCAGGACGTATTAAGTCATATAATGGTTTAATGCACTGAGCATAGTCTGGAATATAAATTCTGCCAAAATGTGAAAAGCCCAATAAAGACTGGAGCTTTTTGATTGTATTTGGAGGTTGTAGTTGTGCAACTTTTTTCAAAAATTGGGACACAAGGCTCTTGCCTTCATCTGATAATTTGTTTTGTCTGCGAGCCTAAAGTGCGGAAACTTGTTAAGTCCCTACTTTCAGATGCTATATTTTGGCAGAAGAACCTGTTGGAAATATCCAGGGTCGTTTTGTATTTTTTGCCCACTATATTGTTAATAAGTGCTGTGCTGTGTGTGTTTTGTATACAAATGCGCATGTGTGACTGTTTAACTGTCTGTAGTCTAAGACAATTCTATATGAATGGTCAGGTTTAGCGACAGGGAACAATGGATTGTTCATGGGTGAGACACAGGGTTCAATTACACCCTGGTACTCTAATTTGGATATTGGGGTTGAGGTTGAGCTTGGGATTTAATTGGTATTACATGATAGGGGGAATCTTTATCCCACTCTACGTGGTTGCAATATAACGCAGGTGCCTGCGCCACTGCCCAATGAGTGGTGTGTATTTCTACAAGCTTTCTGGGAACAAGGGGCGGGAAAGATTTTTCAATAATCTCTTCTCCATAAGGGAGATCATGGACATATTCTGGTGGCCAATCCTTTTCAGGCAGTAAAATATCATAAATGGTGACGACGCAGTCCCAAAATATATTGTCGATTGTGCGTGCAATGTCTCCCTCCAACTATATAGTTACTTTATACACCTTGTCAGGCGTGGAGACACGCATGTCTGCAGTCTCAACTTGTAAGAAGTCATCAGTTGTTTTCATCTCCAGATGCTCTTGAAGATCCTGGTGAACTATTGTGACCTCTGCTGCACTGTCGAGCAGTGCCAGTGCCCACGTGTTGTTCTTCAATGGAGCCCTCTTCTTGAGTGGCATGACAAATCGCAACTGCTGCCACTTTCTTCTTTTTAAATTGGGGTTTTTGTTGGGGAAGTTTCTCTTCTTTCCTAACAGAAATGTCAGACGAAGGTTGTGAGTCCTTTCTCGTTTTCACATATTCAGTTCTTCGCTCTGACCACCCACCTCTCTCACTGCGTTTTTCCAGTGAGTCATGAAAGGAACGAGATCGGCCTGTATCAGTATATTGATATCTTTCAGGTGTTTTTATATTATCTCTTTTTGTGAGATTATATCTATTCTGTGGGGTCTCTGTATGCAGAGATTCTCCCCTTTCTTTTTTAGGTGTTTTTCTTTTTTTTATCCCAGTGCTTTTTAGAACTGTCAGGTGCTTGCTTGGTAGAGTCTTTATTGGACCTACCCTGTACTTGTGGTTTAATTGGTCTGGCCCCCAGACTATCTCGACCAATACTAGAATAGGTCTGAGCGATAATCTTTGGTAGTTTATGCTCTTGATCCTGTGCAGGAACGTCCCAGAGCCGCTTACGAGCTGCAACTGCAACTGCTTCCCCTTTAAGGTTACTTAATATTATTGAAGACACAGGCCCTCATTCTGACCTTGGCGGTCTTTTCGCAAGACCGCCGAGTTACCGCCGCGGTAAAGACCGCCGACCGCGGCGGTATGCCGCTGCGCGTATTCCGACCGCTGGGAGCGTTCCGCCGGAATACCGCCAGCAGCCACACTGGCGGTCGGCGGGAAAGTGGAGACTGGTCAACCTCCACCGCCACGCCAGCAGAACACCGCCCCCAGAATTACGACCCACATTTCTGTGTGGCGGTCTTCTGTTGGCGGTCTTCTGTTGGCGGTCACGTCCCTATGGCTCCCGTCGCCTCCCGGAGGACCAACGCACAAGGTAAGTTGATCGTCCGTGAGGGGAGGGGGTGGGGGGGTGTTGTGTGATGTGTGCGTGCATGGGGGTGTGCGTGTGAGTGTGTAGAGGGGGTGTGTGAGCGCGTGCATGCGGGCGGGGAGTGCTGCTGTGCCTATGGGCGATGTGTGTAGTTCAGCGGGTGCGCATGTCGGCATGTATGTGTGTGGGTATGTGTCCCCGTTGTGTATGTGTGTGTGTAGGGGGTGTGTATATGTGCATGTTGGGGGTGTGTGCATGTCGGGGTGCGTGTATGTGCATGTCGGGGTGGGGGTGGGGAGGGGGTTCGTACCACCTCTGGGGGGTGGCAGGGGGGTGGAGGGTGTGGGGGGAGGACTCGGGGGGGCAGTGGGGGAGACCCCTATCAGTGCCAGGGAAGGAATTCCCTGGCCCCGATAGTGCCTACCGCCATGGTTCGCATGGCGGTTCCCGAACGCCAGAAACCGCGGCGGTAAGCAGGGTCATGATACCGTTGGCGGTCTTGGGTCGACCGCCGGACCGGAGTGCGCAGACTCCAGCCTGTCGGTCATGACCGCCGTGGCTGTCGGAGTGGGGAAGTGGCGGTCGGGCGCGGCGGTGACCGCCGCGGTCAGAATGCCATTTTTAATACCGCCGGTCTGTTCGCGGTCCGACCGCCGCCTCTCCGCCGACCGCCAAGGTCAGAATGAGGGCCACAGTGTCAAAATTGCCCATTAATTGCATCCCCAAGTCCAGAGCCGGGGCAACCCCGTATTCATCTTGAATTTGTTTAAACACTTCTGGAAGATTGGCAAGTGTTGGTGTACCGTGTGCAGTTGTGTAGAGCGTGGCAAATACCGTGCCCCATGTATTGCAGTTATGTACTGTGGGGCCCGTCCCAAATGTTTATCCTTAAGACACACATGGGGAAAAACTGCTTCCAGCGCGTTTATTTTTTGAGCTAACCAAAATGGAATTTCCTCACGTGCTGGGTTAGTATTTAATGTTTGCATTACAAACTGTACTAACAGTCTGTGTATTTCACTGAGCTCTGTATATAAGCGGCGAACCTCAGCTACCACTAAGGTTGCTACCTCAGGGTGCGGTGTATATGTGGCCAATAAAGGCCAGGTCGGGCCATCATTACTCAGACGATCTAACCTAACGTGTAATATTGTATGTGGTAGGGCACCATCAGGCCAAGTATTATGGTCTTGATAAGATAAAGGTATTTATAAATATGCATATGCTCTGTATTGTGCAGGTATGTTTGCAGGTGTATACTGATGAAATGTGTTTGTGTTCCCATCAACTGCTGGAAATGTGACCCAAGAATAAAATATTTCTGTTCTGTAAGCTGGATGAGCCTCAACAACAAATGTAACTTGACCCCCCGGGCTTGTTAGGCCATGTGCCAATAAGTGTGCGGTAAGGGGTGGTCGCATATTTGCTGCAATTACTACCCGTTGCAGGTTCGCCATGGTAATGATAAAGGTATTTGTTCAGAGATAAGGACACCAAGTGGGGATTAATCCTTTTAAGGTTCAAGCTTGAACAACCTACAGCGTTAGTTAGGTACTCCCTACTTATCTGAGGAGGAAATCTTCACTACCACGGATGTCTCCGTATATAGTATCGAGGTATCTTTAGCGAGACAGAGATACTAAGGAGGAGCTGAAAATTAGTGCCTGACCAAACGTTGGCAGCACCATGGTGCGTAGGTTCTCATTATCCTAATGAGGCTAATGGATTTGGGCAACAGAATCTCATAGATTGTGGGTACTAAGTACAATTCCGCACCATGTGACGCCTGTCGGCCTAATCCGGGTTTTCCGGCTAACTAGCAGCGCCTCATCTCTGTCCAAGAAGAGGGATGATTGTGGCAACCAGGCGCATGACAAGAAAGACTCCCCAGGGGAATCGTGAGCGATCAGATCTCGTTCCTTTCTCTCAGTAACATTTGTCTCACACAGGCAAAGACAACAGAGGCAGAATATAGTTCAATAAGGGTTTATTGAAGTAACTGCGTCTTAGATAAAATGGCAGGTATTGCAATAACTAGGAAGATAAAACACACTAAAAGCAAAAAGGTGACAAGGAGTGTGAAACACAAAAACAGTCCCACCCTTCTGTCACTAGGAGTGATATATAGTTCTCCTACCTAAGCTATGTTAGATCACAGCATAATAAGCCCTAATCCACCCTTCAGGATTCCCCCCTGGGAAGACATCATCCCCCATACCTGAGCAAGGAAGCCTGTTGTCTACAGAGACACTATCCCCATGGAGGCCAGGGAACCGAAGTCTCAGCGAACAGCTGTAGCAAAGTCAGTCAGCATGCGATTGTGGTCATCTGACTGGAATCTCCCTCTAATGTGTACGAGAGAAAAAAGTGTTTTTATACTAAAACAGTTGATATTCTAAGAAAAGGTCCCCATGTCAGGATATGTATGTTTCTGTGAATGCTGGAGTGACAGAGTGTCCCATTTTTACCAGGAACGCTATCTTACTACAGCCTTGAAGAAAGCACAAAGTGAAATGCTAAGAATGTGATGCTTTGCTAGGCGAAGAAACAAATAGATAGAGAAAAAAAACCAACACAGCCAATGTGCCTTATGCTAGAAAAATAAAGTGATGCTGAATAAAATGTAACTGGGCTAAAGTGCACAACGGCAGGCCTAGTTTGCTAAAATGACATGTCTAAAATATGTCTAAAATAGCTATGCAACACTCACCTCTTACGACAGTGGGCTCTCTACCAGCTCTGAACCCCCAGGGTCCACACCTTGTAGGTGATGGCTCTCCATTGCTCCTTCTTCTGATGGGTGCTTACCTGCATTGATGCAAATGACACGTCAAGAGGTTACAGTCACAAGTTTTGGCACAAATGGTAGAGTCACATACATGTAAAAAACACCAAACTAGAACTTTTCAATTTGTTAATACTCTATAAGTGTGAAACACACAAGCCAATAAGTACAGGAAGATGGCATGACATGACAGAGACATAAGTATTTACATCTGCAGACTAACCCACTACCCTGCTCAGGGCCTACAATAACTAGGCAAGCTTACTGATAGCAGGTAGCCCATGCTCAAGCAATATGTACAGTAATGCAAGCCACAATGAAACACTACACACATATGTGGTTCCTGAAGGGTAAACGTCTTAGGCCTGAATGGGCCAACACATTCACACTCTGTGAGATTGAACCTGCATGCAGTCCCTACTGGCAACTGCCAGGGTACAAACTTCACCGTTACACTTGAGTGACAATCAAGGGGCTGGCATGGTGGGTGCAGAAAGTGTATTCCCTGTGCATATGTGGACATGTGGCCTACCAAATGCAGACTCATGCCATTTCAGGGGATGAGTTATGTGGTATGTACCTGTACCATAAAACAGTCCTTTTGACATATGTGTCCATTCTACAGAGACAGCATCAATCAATCAAAGGCATGCATTGTACAATTTATGGTATGTGCCCAAGCTATTTGCTCAGACAACATGGTCTTACAGGAATCAAAACTCTGTCTGCACTGTATGGACTGTAATTTGTGCAATACACCCGTACAGGACAAATATGACCTGTGTGAAGGTGACAACAGCGCTGTGGGAGTAAGTGGCCTGTCGAGTCCAAGAAAACTATGCAACATGCACATATGGACAAGTTTAGTGTTTTACCTCTGTAGCCATTCCTAATCTAGTCAAGGAACAGAGGCATTCAGGGCAAGTGTTGCCACTAGAGCATCATATTGTCCACATGCCAGGATCTGCTGGAGTGCAGGGAGTGGGCACCGTGCCACAGTTGTATAGCCATAGTGCCACTCTTACAGCCTGGACTAGGACCCATACTGGGCGATAGTTCTGACATGCCCTGGTCTCTGCAGGCTAAAGAGACATAACCTACATGACACTCCATTTCCATCACTTCCATCCATTACAGTACTTCATGTGCCCCTCATCAATTTGGCATGTGGTTTGTGCGTGAAGCTGAAGGGCAGAGTAAGTCATGATATGCCTGCCACACAAGAGTTTAGCAAGGCCTGATGTGTGTTGAAAGATTTGTGGCACTATACACATTGCTCACATGATTCTCAAATGACTCCTACAAGTTGCGTACACAGCTCATGCTTTCATGCACATACATGTTGTTCAACATTCACAACAACCATGGAGGAAGAGATCTCATTAGATAGCAGTAAAGTCTACATACCTAGTCATGTGCATCCAACACAGGAGGATCTAGGACCTAAAAACATCTCAAAACACATTGTGACTGAACTTAATATATGGTACTGGCCATCAATACCTACACAATGTACTTCCCTTTGATGCCACACAGACTGCAAAAACAAGGAGACAAGGTATAACTGGCACACAGGACCACATTGTAGCTTCTGAGGAGGAAAAGAATGGTGAAGTACAGAGAAAATTGAGCACAAGAGGTACTTACCTGTTCCTCTGGTGGGCAATAGAGCTGTTCATACAGGGGTAGGACCTCTGTAAAAAGCCTCTCTCTTCTGGAGAGAAAACAGGGGCCCTATCACCTGCTGGACATGTCACATAATTGCTCCCAGAGGCGGCATACAGTAGCTCAGGAAGTGGAGGTGTTGCTGGCAGCAGTGTCAGGAGTCAAGTGAGGGAATGTGCACAAAATGGTGGTCATGTCCTCCACTTACACAGCCATCATTGCTGGCAGACACACCATTAACCTGCGACTGCCACTGGCAACAACATTAGCCAATGGCCCTGTCTGCCATGGTAGCAACCACCTACTACCATGACGATTTTTGCTGGCAATCTCAGGCAGTTCCTGATGTCCAGTGGAGTAGGTCAGGCATATGCCATTTTGGCAGCATTAAATTCTGTACTGTGCTTTATAAACTGCCACACCTACAAAACATGTTTTATTAAGTCACAAACATCCTCATCTTGTCTTGTCATGAAGGTCAACACTGTAGTTTGTTGCAGGGCACTGTAGTAGGCTGGCCCTCTATGTAGTGTGCAAAGCTAGACACACTGTTTAGGGGGTCCAGGCAACCACACTTTGGTTTACAGAGGTAAAAGTTAGACCACCTAATGCTCTCATTTTTATGGTAGCTTGGTCGAGCAGTTAGGCTAATCTTTGAGAAGTGCAAAGCATTTGTTGTACTCAGAGTATCAATAAATGAGACCACACACTCAAAAGAATAACTCTAGACAAATTTACAAAAATACTTCAGATTTTAATAACATTTTTTGACCAATATCATCAACAGTGGGTAAGCACTTTTTAAGTTATGAATTTTTAAAGTTTTAATAAAGTTAGGGGCAGATTTAAGAGCCCCTAGCGCCTCCTTGCGCCACAATAGCATCATTTTTTTAATGCTAATGTGGCTCAACCGAGGCTAAAACCATTGCACCAAATTTACAAAGTGGTCCAATGCATGCATTGCTCCACTTTGTAACCCTTTGCGCTACATTATGCCTGTGCCAGGCTTAATGAATGCAAAGGGAGCATTCCCCCATTAGGGGGGCCGAAAAGATGGCGCAAAGAAATCTAAGAGATTTCTTTGCGTCCGTTTTGTTTTTGACACTTTTAGCACCTGCTCAGAGCAGGCGTTAAAATGAGGCACACAATTGTTTTCAATGGACCTCAATGGACTTTGCAGGACTAGCGTCAACATTTTTTACACTGATCCTGCAAAGCTCCAAACTAGCGTCAAAAATGTTAATGTTAGTTCCCTAACTACCCCAATGGTGCGCCGTATCTTAGTTACGGTGCACACATGGTGGCATTAGAGGGGCGCTAAGGGGTGGTGAACTGGGTGCAGCATCACTTTTCTTAAATTTGGGCCTTAGTCTTTTTGTGCGTAATTACGCACCATAGGAATCAAAGGAGAAATACTTTGAAAATTCACAGTAAATCAGGCGATGCGTTTACCAATGTCTCCTTTTGCAGGAAGACGGAGGTCATCGTTGGGTACCTTGGATCAGCTGGAGAAGTTCAGATAACTCCCAGTTCCTGTAGGCGCAGTTGCAGAAAGTCAGTGGAGCTGGTGCCAGGCCACTGCGGGGGACCACTTGGAAAAGCACTGCACAGGTGGACTTAAAGATAAGTCTGGTGGATCCTCTTGGGGTGTTGAGGTTGCAAGGGGTGTGGGACCCTTAAGGCACAGCTGGATCTTCCGGTGCAGGGCATAGAGCGGCTGGGTGCAGAACCGCTCTGTAGAATGGGTGAGCTAAGAGCTGTGCGCAAAGGTGCCCTTGGAAGCAGGAAGTATGTCACTTTGAGGGTCACTTGCAGGTCAGCGGGGCACTCTGGTGGGAGGTCCAGGTGGTTCCTGAAGTCCTTTGACTGGAGCTTCCTCCTGGTCTTTTTTAAGTGCAGAATGGACTGTCCTTCTGGGGGTCCAAAATGACGAGATCAGTACCTGGGGCTACTGCACGGTCTGGCCACTGGAAGTTGCAGTGCCACCAAACTTGGCACACTGGCAGGATGTGTCCTCATGGTCCAAACCAAAAAGCAAAGTTTGGCCTGGCTGCAGCTCTCAGTTCCCTGGTCAGCAGCCAGTTAGTGAAGTGCCTTTCACTGGGTCTTTGGTTCCTTGGGGTTGCAAAGTGATGCCTTTACTCTGGAAGGAGATCTTTGGTGACTTTTGAAGAGCGAAGGGCCTCTGGGGGTTTGCAGAGTCCGTCCGATGTCCAAGCAACCCCTCAGCGGCTATTATCGAGTCCTGGGTGCAGCAGGCAGGGTCTGGCACCGTTACTTGGTGCAGCAAGACTTCAGCTCTCAAGCCTTGGGTGTTCTTTGTTGCTGGTCTTCCTTTGTCCTTAGAATCTGACTTCTTGCTCTAGGGAAGCCACTAAATGCTGTGTTTAGTGGGTATTATCGGGGGGAACCTAGTAGTGACCAATGGGTCATCTACCTTAGTGAGGTTACACCCACTAAGTGACCACTTCCTGTGGGCACAGGTTACTTCCCTAAACCTGATTGGCTATTTTTCTTCCATGCAAGATGTAGGAAAATGAAATGGAGAGGCCACTTTGTATGCAACACCTTAGGGGTGGAGCAAGCCAGGACTGATCACTCCTCCTGTCCTTTGTCTGGTTTCCCATCGTTGCTCCCGCCAAAAGTGGGGGTTTGCTTGAGGGCAGCCATCTGCTGCAAGCAGCAGGCCGGTGGGAGGGGGGGGTCAAGTTTCAAGGGCGGTAAGCCGTTTAAAGCTTGCTAGCAGGGAGTGCACATTCCTGAGGGAGTGGGGGGGGTTGTGTTAGCACCTCCAACCAGGAAAGGTTTTGTTCTGAATCACAGGGAGAAGGATCTCTCACCCCAGGGATTCTGAATCTTATCTGATGGTGGCAGGCTGGTTGTGACTGGCCAGCAACCATGCCAGGGTAGTTAGCTTTTGCAGGGGGCACATGTAAGGTGACTCATAGATTTATTTTGCAATAAATCTAATACTGGTATCAGGTCGTTTCATTGTGAGTAGTTTGATACCAAACAGTCCAGGGTTCAGAGGAGCCGTCGTGTAGCTGTGAAATTTGTATTGCCCAGTGTCCAGCACATGTGCTTAAAGTGGTTGTTCTGTTGACTCAGTATGTCCCAGGTTTGGCAAGGATACAGTGGGCTCCTGCAGCTATGCCCTCAGATACAGTGTAGCACATTCTGCCTTAGGGCTGGAAGGCCTGCCAGAGGGGTGTCTTACCTATACTTCATGCAATGAGTAGTGGACTAGATACACAGGCAGTGTGCCATGTCAAGTTTGTCTTTTGGGATTGCATCAGGACATTCAGCCTGCATTGGCAGTGCCAGGTACATCTGAATGCATGTCCCTAGAGTGTGTCACAATCAGTGCTGCTGCTCTCAGGGGCCTACTCTTAGTACCCCATGCGCTGACAACCCAAGTACCATTTACTAGTGACTTATAGTGACAGATAAAGGTGTCTCCAGTTATGCCAATGCATCACAACAGTTTTGGGGAAAGAGATCTGGCACAGGTAACCTGGTTAGCAGCGGCCTTGGGCATTACCAACTTTGAGGCTACATCATTTACCAGGCATAAAGTGGGAGATAACCATGACAAAAAGAGGCCTTTTCTCACAAGCACAGATGGCATTTAACAGCGGGGCAAACCCACCATTGCCAGTCACTTTTCAAGAGGCAATTGTGTGGCACATCTTTGAGTTTGGTCCAAATCCATGTTGTGGACACGTGTTGAAAACCATGGGGGTCACATGTGACCCTTGTATAGTTGCCAGCTGGGATGTACACTCGGTGCCATGTCTGTCCAGTCAGAAATGCTTTGTCACATGATATTATAAGCATGAATAATGTATGTTGCTGTGGGCACACCGACCAATGTTACAAATCATGTCTTGACACACATAGGTACCCCAGGAGAGGGAGGAGGCGACAACCTCCAGTCTACCGTCCACTGCCAGACCTGCAGACCATGGAGCAATGTCATCTAGCCATGTACTGCTGCCTGGATAGGCAAACAATAGTTGACTTATACCGTCGGCTGGAGCCAGTTCTGATGCCATCTATCCGTTATCCAACTGCATACCACCCACTGTACAAGTCATGTCAGTTTTGCACTTCCGAGCCACAGGGTCCATCCAACATACAGTGGCCGTATCTGCTGGTGTGTCCCAACCTATGTTCAGTCTGGTGTTGAAGGATATCCTCCCTACAATGATGAAACACATGGACAGCTATACCCGGTTTCCACAACATCCCATGTGAGACTGACTTTTATGGTTTTCCCGCCTCCCAACTGTGATGGAGGCCATTGATGGCACACATGTACGACTGGTGCCACCACAGGCCAATGAACAAGTGTATCACCACAGGAAGAACTTCCATTCCATTAACCTGCAAATTGTTTGCTTCTCAGATCTCTACATCTCCAACATCTGTGTCCAGTTCCCTGGTTCACCCGTGATGCCTATATGATGCCCAACAGCACCATACCCCAGCTGGTGTCACAACCCTACCCAGAGAGGGCCTGGCAGGTTGGTAAGTCACATCTGTCCTGATTGTGTGTAAGCAATGTCAGGTGCTACAATCATGAAGTGAGTGACATATTGTTGCACTTATGTCTCATTCCTTAACAGGAGACTCAGCATAGCCAAACCGTCCTTGGTTATTGACGCAGCTGAGGAATCCAGCTCACCAGGGGAAGTCCGCTTCAATGAGGCCCATGAAAGAACACGGCCGCAGTGGAGCGGGCTTTGGGGCTCCTGAAGGCCAGGTTTCCCTGTCTGGACAGGACTGGAGGAGCCCTAATCTACTCACCAGGAAGGTGTATCAGATCACCGTGGCCTGCTGTGTGCTCCACAACCTTGCACTGCCGACGAACATCCTTTCCATCCCAGAAGAGGGGGAGCCTGCAGTGCCACCGGGTGAGAATCTGGAAATGGCAAGTAAGGATGAAAGTGGTGAAGAGAAAGGAGCTGACTTATCAGAACATCCCATCCACAGCTACTTCTCATGAGTGCAAGTATGTCATGTGATGAAATGACTATGACTGTACAATGAACTGTACTTGTGAGAATGTGTGGAATTGAGTGTTTTCGAAACAGCCAGGGAGCTGATATTCAGCAATGTTCAGCCAAAGGCTACTTGATGTGCTAGCTTTTGACACAGCCCCACCTTGATGATGTTTTGTTGTTTGTGTCAGTTTCCTTGCAAAGTACGTTGTTTTCCATTTACTTGCAATGTGACTTGTGTCTTGTGTATCGTTTCGAGCCTATGCTCCTTCTTTTGTCATTTGTACAGGTATCTTCACTCTGACATCTGCCTGTGGGAATTTCAGAGTTGTGACATTTTCAGGTATCTGATGCTGTTCTGACACACCAAGTGGACATGGGTTGGACCAGGTAAATAGGTTGCACAGTTTGGATGTATGAAACATGTACCAAGACAGTTTGCACACTGTTTGGGTGGAAGTACAGAAGTGGCCATTGCACTTGTTTTGTGTGTTGGGGTGGCCTGATGCACCAATTATGTCATCATGTGGTCATAAAATATGTAGTCCTACATTGTGCCCAAGTCATTTCCCCTTCACATTGGCTAAGATTTCTTTTTGTACGACCTGTATGTATCTGTTAATGTTTTTTGTCATTGTAGGCCAGAGTGCCTGTGCCACAACACTCGCATATGGTTGTGTCATACCGCCAAATGCATGGTCATTGGATTAGGATGGCCCTGTGATCAGGGACTGTGGTACAGCCCTCTGTATCTTGGATTATGTGATGTTGGATTACTTTGGTGTGGTACGTGATAAGGATCAAGCTGACGACCTCATCCACTTCTATGTTTTCCTGTACCACAGGACAATGTCTGACAACTCCCTTCCTTCCCTGGTGTGGGGACTGTACCTGCCAATGTGTAGACTCAGTATGAGTCACACATTGTTGATTTCCAATAGTCAAGACATATTGACAACCTATGTGCTGGTCACTGGATTAAAAGTTTTTGTTTTGACCAGACACTTGTACTGACGTGTTGGTGTGTAATGGTTGTAATCCTGAGCTGGACACTGTGTACCTGTTACATATCCCTGCTTGCACACGTAACTTGTATCTTCATTGTATCGTTCACATGGTCTTACATCTCTACACTGCTAAATGAGAAATCAAAACGAACAGACAATGATTTTGTGATGGGTGAATTTATTTTGGTGCCAATACAGGAAATAACATTTGTATTGAATCACACAAAAAGTAACAAGTGAAGGGGTAAGTCATGGAGAGTGAAATCATTGGAGTGGATTCCACACCATTTGGAGTCCAAAGTCCAGAGTACTCCTCCCATTAGAACAGGTAGGTGGTTCAGGATCAGTCCACGGAGTGAATGTGTGGCGCACAAAGGAGGTCCTTTGGGAAGAGGTCACTTGCTGCAGTGGTGGGTGTCTTGCCATCCACACCTCCTGGAATCTTGGCTGGACGTTCTCGCTTGCGTGGGGGGCGTGGTCTGCTTCTACAGAGGCAGGGTTGTCCGTGACTTGTTCCTCTGGCAGGGCCTTTCTTCCAGTGTCTCGCACCGATGAAGAAGGGCCTGGTGTAGATGCACCAAAAGAAGGGGTACAGTTGTGTTGCCGAGTCCTGCTCAGGGCGGTGTTATTGTCCCTCAACACCTCTGTTATGGAGGCCACGTTGGTATCATGGGCCTCGCACTGTTGACACATAGCTCTATGGATGTCCCTCTGTAGCTGCTTGGTTTTCCGGAGTTTGGTCCAGATCTGGCCCATCAAGCCTTGGCGCTGATATGCCTGATAGACCCCCCAGACGTGGCTGATGGTGTCCTGGACAGGAGCAGCCCCAGTGGCTTCACCCCACTGGCCCACAGCATCCCTCCCATGCTCCCTAACCCCACTGGCCAGCGTCATTGGCACAGGTTGCCCTCTCCCACAAGATCCTGGACCTTCATTGTCGGAAGTGTTGTGCTGCAACTCTGGATCCAGGACTGGGTGGCATGAAGTGGGAGACACTGTGCTAGGTACGCAGGGTGGGGATAAATGGTTGCCTGAGATGTGAAGGCAACAGGGCTGGCAGGTGACATATTCGGCACAGCGAGACTCACTGGTTCTGTCTGACCAGGTAGGTCAGATGGGCCTGTACCATCCTGCATGTCCAGCGGTCCAGGGCGGCTTCGTTCAAGGGCGTAGTGGAAGTCTGTTCTGTGGGCTCTGTGCCTGGCGGCAGCTCCAACTATTTATGTGAAACAATGTTAGTGGTTGTTTTGTGGCATCTGCCTCCAATGGTTCAGAGTCACAGACAGAAGCGACTGTGTACAAAGTTAATTTGTAGTTCATCCAAATGTGCCAAGTGACCATTGTATTGGGAGCTTTGCCTTGACATGTGTGAACTTTGCCAGTTCATTTGACCACAAGCAGCTGATGAGATGTGCAGATCATTAGCACTTTTGAGGATGGCCTGGAAATGACATCTTGGCACAAGTGCAGGCAAGACAGTGGCCAGGAGAGACAAGGCTTAGCCCATTTTGAGACCTATTTGAGTGTGATGCAGGCAAACCTAGGACTTTGTTGTATATGTGACTGGAGTCATCATGGTCACAGTGCAGTGTGAATGTGTCTGCTGCCAATGCCGTTCTGGTGAGGCCTTAGGAATGCTTGTCATTCACTCAGGGTGAGGTGTCATTCCAGTCCTGGTATATTAGATCCTGGGTTAGCAACTCAGAATGTAGCTATGTTAACAGATACGTCTCTGATTTGTGCATAATTGTGCTAATCACTCACAGGTGAGTATACTACGAGAGTTGACAGACAAGGTATTTGGACAAGGGGCCACTGGTTAGAGCAGGAGTAACTGGGCCTACTGGGCTTTGCAGTCAGGCCACTCCCTCTACGCCCAAAAAACATGGCAAATGGAATCTTCCTGGTGAGATTCCTTCCAGTGGGAGATGACAAACAGGAGTATCTGGACATGAGAGGACTGGTCTGGTGTTTGTAGTCACAGAAAGTGCCAGCTGGGAGCTGTGGTCAGCTCCGTCCCTCTCCACACACTCTACCAATGTTCTCCCCAGGTGAGTACAGAGCAGGGGGAGGGGGTCGAAGTTCACGATGAAGACCATCAACGGGCAGTGTGGACTCACCATCAGAGGCCCTTCCATGGGGAGTAACAAGCATTGGCAAAGCCATTAGGTCTGGCCTGCACGAGGCTGGCCGCCTCACAGCATTTTATTTTTGGTTTTATTTCACTTTCAGCCGTGCTGCCCAGCATCTGCATTTCCATACAACACGCTTACAGCATCGACAAAGCTAATAGCTTTGGTAGGCGAGTCCAATTGGCTTTGCCAGTGCTTGTTTATCATGTTCTAGTAGAATGTCTCTTTGAGGAGAGAGGCATGTTTACAGTAAGTTTTGCTGACGGACGTCAGAGTGTGTAACAGTTTCACAGCCCAGGCACCAGTTTCTTCTAAAAACAGGAGTAAGGCAAATTGTGCTCTGTATAGCTTGCATCACGGTTTATGTGCTTCGAAGACAGGGCTCTCGGCGCTTTACACATGGGGATCAGGTCCCATCCAAAACTGGCAGGAAAAAATGTCATTTTTGTAGGTCACTTTGCAATACTTTTTAAGTAGTGTCTGTATATTAGCGGATCGTCTGCTTCTAGAGGCGGCGTAGCGACTGGAAGCGCGACCTAGGCCGTGGCTCAGCTCGTCCCGCTGGAAGCTCGAGCCCAAAGCGAGCCGAGCTCTCATGCCTCTTCATCCGGACGGAGGCCAGAGCTGAGGACGGCGGAGCTGGGGAGCCACGTTCGAATCTCGGCGTCGGCTCATCCTGTGATTCTGGGCAAATGAGCTCACCTCCTCATTCCATACAAACAACCACTGGTGACTTTGTGTAATGTGGCTGGTGCTGATATAAAGCGCTCCAACCCCACCTGGTTGAGTGTGTGCTACAGAAAAATGCACACAGAGGGTAAAAAAGGCCTTAACATAAGGGAAGTAGACACTTCACAAAGTAGAACCTGGATAAATCACACTTTCCCCACTTAACTTGTGTGATCCTGGGCAGATATCTGATTTCACCAAAACTCCTCTTCCCCGTGGCTCACGGAAGCAGATCCAAGTGTGTGCGCTCAGAGCACCGCTTGTGTAAAAAACTGCTGTTTTATTTAATGGGGTACAACGCTGCTCTAATAATCTGGCCACGTGCAGCGTTTACAAGACACGTCTCCCCTCTTGGTACACTAAAGGCTCGTGCTTAAACATTAGCACTATTAATAAGTTCTTCTCAGCGCAGCGCTATAATGTACGTAGCAGGTGCCCCAGTTGAAGCTCAGCTTCTGGAAAGGACAAGCCACCCTAACTCTTGGGCTGGGCAAAGATGAAGGAAGGCTGTGCGCTCAGAGATCCCATGGAAGAAAAAGATCTAGAATCCTTCCTGGAGGTGAATTGATGATGTACTGGAGCGTAATCCGTATGAGACTGTGACGAGCAGGTTCTATCTTTCACTACTGGAGACACAGAGTAGAAGGTTCTCCCTTTATAAAACACTAACAAAGAAAAAAAAACATAATAATCCCACAACATAGCCTGCTACCAGTCCAAAATCTGGACAGGACCTGAAGCACTGTATACATGCAACTATAGCACAATGCCTCTGCCAGACCTTGGTATGTTTTCACACCCTGGATGAAGCCTGCTTTATTCAGGGTTGTTTTTAAACTCGGCTCAGTGAAAAGCGCTCTTACATCTAGTGAAAGGTCTCACTTGACATCCCCTTCCGAAGTCTAGCTATCTTGCTGTTCTTGCGAATCTTTTAAACCCTCACTGGTCCTTATGTGTTTGTTTCTAACTGCATGTCAACACAGTTTAATACATAATTGTCTCATAGACAAGAAACAGAAGGAATACAGGCTGCCTTGGATACGGGTGACCATGACGCCCTAACTCAAAGACTCCATGAAGCCGGCATACAAGGGATTGCTCTCGACTGGATTACTTCCTATCTTTAAAAAAGAGTGAATATCATCCACTCACCCCCCTTCTCGTCCGAACCCTACCTCACAAAAGCAGGGGTCCCCCAAGGGTCAATCATCTCACCTTTGCTTTTCAACATCTACATGATATCTTTACCAGAACTGATCAATGATTTCCACCTCACATGCTACAACTATGCAGATGACACACAGATACTACTTCAATTAGAAGACCCCAAAAACATTGAAAACTCACAAATCTTCAGTTGCCTCAGAGCCGTTGATCAGTGGATGACCTGGAGCCATCTCAAACTAAATACCTCCAAAACAGAAATACTCATATGTGGTGACTGGAAAAATTATGACCCTCTGTGCGTCTGGCCTGACGATCTCGGACCACCTCCTCAATTATCCAAGGAAGTTAAAAACCTAGGAATCACCATGGATTCCAAGCTAACTATGAATGCCCAAGTAGACAAATTAGCACGCACAAGCTTCATCACCTTAAAGACTTTACGACGCATCTTCCCCCACCTCGGATTTCCACACAAGGTGCACGCTACTATCTCGCTTGTACTATCCAAACTGGATTATGCCAATGGCCTCTACCATGGATCATCTCTATCTGTTATGAAAAAACTACAACGTATCCAGAATTCCACAGCCAGGCTACTATTACCTGTAAAGCCGCAAGCCCACATCTCCCCTGCCTTGAGAGCACTACACTGGTTACCCCTTGCCAGAAGATGCACTTTCAAGCTGCTTTGTATCACCCACAAAGCTATACATGGAACAGGACCGCTTTTTTTATCAGAAAGAAAATGACCAAATACATCCAACAAAGAACCCTCCGTTCAAGACTGCCACCCCGCCTTAGAACACCACCATACAAGAAAAAGACTATAGGTGGTACATCCTTCTCCGTCCAAGCAGCCAAACTATGGAATTCATTACCCCCAACTATAAGAGCCACAGATAACTTTCTTGTCTTCAGAAAACTACTCAAGAGTTGGCTCTTTCCTTCATAACCACCTTTTTCAAACAACTATGAACGGCATATGCCTATGTGGATAAATATTTTTTTCAGATTATATGTATATTTCTATTTATTTATAGTTTCTTTGAAAATATGTATTGCTACTATGTCATAACAATAAAATACACACACACTCTTTAAACCTGTCTGACTAAGTATTTTTTTACCCATGATTCTAATTATGTATTGTATGTGCATATGTGTGTGTGTGTATATATATATATATATATATATATATATATATATATATATATATATATATATATATATATATATCTGTATATATATATATATACATATATATATATATATGTATATATATATGTATGTGTATGTGTATATGTTGTTTCTGTGCTTGCCATGTTCGTGGATCATTGCATGGCTCCTGTTTTTTTTGGGGGGTTGTTATACTAGATATCTATGAATTCCTGTTCTCATCTTATCACACTTATCTACTCATCACTCTTATGTCATGTCTCTATCAAACTATCCTCCATTCTCACTCTGACTCATCCCAAATCCCTTCTACCACTTTCATCTCCTAAATATCTCTGCCTAAGCTCTTCCCTCCACATCTAACTCACCAAACCTCACTCTACCTCTGTGACCTCCCACACAACCCTACTAAATTCTCCTGCATTCATCTCACCCTGCTACTATGCTCTCCCTAACCCTTCCACATACTCTTCCCCCTCCACCCCCCTTTACTCATCCCAAGCCTTTGGGTTGGGTAAATGAAGGATATACTCCCAATTAACACCTCTGGATTTATTTCCTCCTCCACCCCTCCATTACTCCAGTCTAACTAACAAACTCTCATATCCGCGGCTCAAATTAACTCATAATAATACTAAAACTGTACTCATTATTTAACAATACTAATCCATCACTAATTCTTGTTGGGTTCCGGAGTAGCGTGCTACTCACCGAAAAGCGCGTCAGGGGTAGTAAGCACTATATAATTACGATTACAATTACAATTACAATTACAATGTGACGTGTTAATGTCAAACTTTCCAAAGAAAAACACCTTTTGGAAGAGAGTTCATTGTATTTTACGTTATGTTTGTGGTATCATTTACGCAGCAAACATTCCGGCTCATGTACGTGCGCTAAGGTCCGAGCCAGACCCTTGGCTCGGCTTTGGCTCGGCTCTGGCTCGGCTTTGACTCGCCCTCCGCTGTCTTTTTCACAAGACAATGCAGGTGCAGTTTTGTGTTCAGTACAAAGGTTGCTCCTTCTTGAAACATTCCCAGAGATAGTGTGTTGCAAGACAGGAGAAAATGCTGTGTTTATTGTATGAGGGTATCATGTGAACGGTGTCAGATCCCAGCTCCACGCTGCCAGCCTGTGGGATCTGCGGTGCATATTCAGCTTCTATAGCCCAGTGCTCAGAAATAAGGTAAGTGCATCAGATGACTACTGCATCCACAGCTGATGGAGGGAGTGCACGAGCAGCACCATCTGCACTCGCCAGGTTACTGCACGTGTCCCTCTTCTGATAGGGAGAAGGGAGGCTGGGGGCCTTAAAGATGCAGACATTGCACTGTGGTGGCTGAAGTGCCCTCTGCTGTGATGGGTGAAGTGCTGTGATAGCTGGAATCTCTCTGCTGTGATGGGTGAAGTGCATCTGCAGTGATGGGTAAAGTGCACTCTACTGTGATGGCTGAAGTGCTCTCTGCAGTGATGGGTGAAGTGCGCTCTACTGTGATGGCTGAAGTGCTCTCTGCAGTAATGGGTGAAGTGCACTCTGCAGTGATGGGTGAAGTGCTGTGATGGCTGAAGTGCTCTCTGCAGTGATGGCTGAAGTGCACTCTGCAGTGATGGGTGAAGTGCACTCTGCAGTGATGGGTGAAGAGCACTGTTCAGTGATGGCTGAAGTGCTGTGATAGCTGAAGTGCATTCTGCAATGATGGATGAAGTGCATTCTGCATGATGGGTGAAGTGCATTCTGCATGATGGGTGAAGTGCACTCTGCAGTGATGGGTGAAGAGCACTCTGCAGTGATGGGTGAAGAGCACTCTGCTCTGATGGCTGAACTGCAGTGATAGGTGAAGTGCATTATGCAGTGATGGGTGAAGTGCACTCTGCAGTGATGGGTGAAGTGCACTCTGCTCTGATGGCTGAACTGCAGTGATAGCTGAAGTGCATTATGCAGTGATGGGTGAAGTGCACTCTGCAGTGATGGATGAAGTGCATTCTGCAGTGATGGGTGGAGTGCACTATGCAGTGATGGATGAAGTGCATTCTGCAGTGATGGATGAAGTGCATTCTGCAGTGATGGATGAAGTGCATTCTGCATGATGGGTGAAGTGCATTCTACAGTGATGGGTGAGTGCTCTCTGCAGTGATAGGTGAAGAGCACTCTGCTCTGATGGCTGACCTGCAGTGATAGGTGAAGTGCATTATGCAGTGATGGGTGAAGTGCACTCTGCAGTGATAGGTGAAGAGCACTCTGCTCTGATGGCTGAACTGCAGTGATAGCTTAACTGCATTCCGCAGTGATGGGTGAAGTGCACTATGCAGTGATGGGTGAAGTGCACTCTGATCTGATGGGTGAAGTGCATTCTGCTCTGATGGCTGAAGTGCATTCTGCTGTGGAGGGTGAAGTGAATGCTGCTGTGATGGCTGAAGTGCTTTCTGCTGTGATGGGGGAAGTGCATCCTGCTGTGATGGCTGAAGTGCGCTCTGCTGTGATGGCTGAAGTGCACCCACCCTGCTGTGATGGCTGAAGTGCATCTGCTGTGATGGCTGAAGTGCACTCTACTGTGATGGGTGAAGTGCATCTGCTGTGATGGCTGAAGTGCAGTGATAGGTGAAGTGCATTCTGCATGATGGGTGAAGTGCATTCTGCAGTGACGGGTGAAGTGCACCCTGCAGTGATGGGTGAAGAGCACTCGGCTCTGATGGGTGAACTGCAGTGATAGGTGAAGTGCATTCTGCATGATGGGTGAAGTGCATTCTGCAGTGATGGGTGAAGTGCACTCTGCAGTGATGGGTGAAGAGCACTCTACTTTGATGGATGAACTGCAGTGATAGGTGAAGTGCATTCTGCATGATGGGTGAAGTGCATTCTGCAGTGATGGGTGAAGTGCACTCTGCAGTGATGGGTGAAGAGCACTCTGCTCTGATGGCTGAACTGCAGTGATAGGTGAAGTGCATTATGCAGTGATGGGTGAAGTGCACTCTGCTCTGATGGCTGAACTGCAGTGATAGCTGAAGTGCATTCTGCAGTGATGGAGGAAGTGCATCGACTGTGATGGGTGAAGTGCATTCTGCAGTGATGGGTGAAGTGCACTCTGGTCTGATGGGTGAAGTGCATCCTGCTGTGATGGCTGAAGTGCATTCTGTTGTGTAGGGTGAAGTGAATGCTGCTGTGGTGGCTGAAGGGCATCTGCTGTGATGGCTGAAGTGCAAAGGCAAGCCTGTCTGCGTCTGTCCACGCCAAGACCGCGCCCAGCGCCAGTCCCCCGGGGCCTTTCAGACAATCCTACTCCCCCCTCACCCTCCACTCACTCAACCCAGGCCCCCGCCCCACGTGCACCCCTTCTAGCCCCACACACACTCATGGCCCCTTCATCTGCCTCACCTGTCATTTCTCCTGCTCCTCATCCCTCACACCCCACACCAACCATAGCGACCCCACCTTCAACAAACACAACACCCCCAACGCAATACTCACCTGCTCTGCCCCCACCCCCACCAACCAACCACACCGCACACCAGCCCACAACCAGAACACACCCGCAACAACACCATCATGCACCACACCAACACCACCCACCACAACCACCTCAACTGCCTGCTCCTCAACACCCACTCCCTTCACAAACCTTCCATAGAACTCTGGGACCTCATCAGATCACACTCACCTGACATCGCCTTCCTCACGGAAACCTGGACCAACCCCTCCTCAGAACCCGACATAGCCATCGCCACCCCCAAGGGATACAAACTCCAACGCAAAGACCGCCTCAACAGGCCAGGTGGTGGCATCGCCATCCTACACAGGGACACCATCAAAGTCACCACCAGCTCCCAAGACACTATCGACAACATAGAACACATGCACTTCCTGATCCACATTAACAGCAACTCCACCCTCAGAGCTACATTAATCCACAGACCACAAGGACCACGCCCCGCCTTCTGCGACACCATCGCCGACACCATCAGCTCGCACGCCCTCACCTCCACAGACTACATCCTCCCCGTGATTTCAACTTTCACTTGGAAAACCTACAAGACCACAACTCTACCTCCCTCATAGACAACCTCACCAACCTCGGACTCAAACAGCTGGTCACCGCACCCAACCACTCAGCAGGACACACGCTCAACGCAATTTTCACCTCAAGCCAACACATAGCCTACACCCACACCACTGAACTCCTCTGGACTGACCACCACTGCGTCCACTTCTCCTTCACCAAATGCCCCACACACCACCATCAACACACCACACCCTACCGCATGTGGGACAAGATCCCCACAGAACGACTAAACTCCCAACTGGCTCACAACCTCCCCCATGCCAACGACCCCAACACAGGGGCACACAACCTCTCCAAATGGATCACCACCTGCGCAGACACACTAGCCCCCCTCAGAAAACACATCGCCACCCTCAACATCAAGAACGCCCCATGGTTCACCCCTGAACTCCAAGACTCCAAGCGCAAATGCCGCCAAGCTGAGAAAATATGGTGACTAGAACCCTCTACAACCAACTTCTCCATCCTCAAATCCACCATTCGCACCCATCACCAACTCATACGCTCCGCCAAAAGAGATCACTACAAGACACGCCTTGACAACAACTCTCAAAACAGCAAAGAACTCTTCACCATCATTAATGAACTTGCCAAACCCAAAGCCAGCCACATAGATCCCTCAAACACACAGCCCCTATGTGACGCCCTTTCCAACCACATCTTCCACAAAATCCTGGACATCAAAAACAGCTTCATACCACACACACCCACCACACACACCCCTCACTCACCCAACCCAACCCCAACTCATGACCCCCCCACCGCACTCACCACCTGGGCCCCCACCACACACGAAGAAACTGAAAAAAACATGAACTCCATCCACTCCGGATCGCCCTCCTACCCCTGCCCACATCGCAACTACAACAAAGCCAGCCCAACCATCGCCCCATACTCCGCAGCATAATCAACGCCACCTACCCAGACCCCTGGAAGCATGCGGAAATCACTGCTCTCCTAAAAAAAAAACAAGCCGACCCGGAGATCCTCTCCAACTACTGCCCCATCTCCCTCCTCCCGTTCCCCGCCAAGGTTGCTGAGAAACTAGTCAACGCCCGCCTATCCCACTTCCTCGAAGCAAACAACACTCTTGACCCCTCACAATCCGGGTTCCGCAAGAGCCACAGCACGGAAACCGCCCTCATCGCATGCACTGACGACATCAGGACAAAAGTCGACAAAGGCGAGACTGTCGCTCTCATCCTCCTCGACCTCTCCGCAGCCTTTGACACCATCTGCCACCACACACTCCGCACACGCCTCCACAACATATGAATTCGCCACAAAGCCCTAGACTGGCTCACCTCCTTCCTCATCGACCGGACCCAGAGAGTCCGCCTTCCACCCTTCCACTCCACCACTACCAAGATCATCTGCGGAGTCCCCCAAGGGTCCTCCCTCAGCCCCACACTCTTCAACATCTACATGATCCCCCTAGCCAACATCCTCTGAGCACACGGAATCACTATCCTCTCCTATGCAGATGACACCCAACTCATCCTCTCCCTCACCAGCAACCCCACCACCGCCAAAACCAACCTACACGCTGCTCTCCTCGACACCGCCACCTGGATGACCACTAACCACCTCAAGCTCAACTCCAACAAAACCAAGATCATCATCTTCAGCCCCAACAAAACCACATGGGACGACTCCTGGTGGCCCACCGCCCTAGGCCCCGCACCCACCCCCGCAAACCACGCACGCAACCTCGGCATCATCCTGGACCCCTCCCTCTCCATGACACAGCAAATCAATGCTCTAACCTCCTCCTGCTTCCACACACTCCGCACTCTAAAAAAATCCTTCAAATGAATTCCTCCAGAGACCACGAAGACAGTCACCCATGCGCTCATCAGCAGCAGACTAGACTACGGTAACGCCCTCTACGCCGGCACCACACTCAAACTCAAACTCAAACACAAACTCCAGAGAATCCAGAACACAGCTGCGCGCCTCGTCCTTTGCCTCCCCTGCCACGAACGAATTTCACCACACCTCAAATCCCTTCACTAGCTCCCCATAGACAAGAGAATCACATTCAAGATCCTCATCCACGCACACAAATCCCTCCACAACACTGGCCCAACCTACCTCAATGAAAGAGTGAACTTCCACACACCCACACGCAACCTCCGATCAGCCTACCTCGCCCTAGCCACACTCCCCCGCATCCAATGCACCACCAGAGGAGGCAGGTCCTTCTCCTACCTCGCCTCCAAAACCTGGAACTCCCTCCCCACCAACCTTCGCAAAACCAAAGACCTCCTGCTCTTCAGAAAGAGCCTCAAGACGTGGCTGTTCGAACAGTGACCCTCCCTACCCGCCCTCCCCCGCCTTGAGACCCTCATGGGTGAGTAGCGCGCTCTATAAATTATTTGATTGATTGATTGATTGATGGCTGAAGTGCATTCTGCAGTGATGGGTGAAGTGCACTCTGATCTGATGGCTGAAGTGCATTCTGCCGTGAAGGGTGAAGTGCATTCTGCTGTGAAGGTTCAATGCAGAGTATCTCGTCAGGCAGTGTATTAGGGCTTAGAGACACAGAATAGAGGGATGGACAATAATAATAATGATAATAGTAGTAATAATAATAATCATAGTTATAAAATAATAATAATACCAATAATGCTAATAATGATACCAATAAAAATAGCAATAATGGTAACAATAATAATAATAATAATAACAATAACAATAATGCTACTACCAATAATATTAACAATAGCAATAATACTAATAATAATAATACCAATAATCACAGCAATAAGGTGCAGGACAGTAGCACCCCCATCAGCATGCACACACGCAGACACATCCTGAGGGGTGGACAGATACACATGTGCACACACGCAGACACATCCTGAGGGGTGGACAGATACATACTGAGGGGTGGACAGATACACATGTGCACACATGCAGACACACCCTGAGGGGTGGACAGATACGCATGTGCACACATGCAGACACATCCTGAGGGGTGGACAGATACACATGTGCACACACGCAGACACATCCTGAGGGGGGACAGATACACATGTGCACACACGCAGACACATCCTGAGGGGTGGACAGATACACATGTGCACACACGCAGACACATCCTGAGGGGGGACAGATACACATGTGCACACACGCAGACACATCCTGAGGGGTGGACAGATACATACTGAGGGGTGGACAGATACACATGTGCACACACGCAGACACATCCTGAGGGGTGGACAGATACATCCTGAGGGGTGGACAGATACATACTGAGGGGGGGACAGATACACGTGTGCACACACGCAGACACATCCTGAGGGGGGGAGAGATACACATGTGCACACACGCAGACACATCCTGAGGGGTGGACAGATACACATGTGCACACACGCAGACACATCCTGAGGGGTGGACAGATACACATGTGCACACACGCAGACACATCCTGAGGGGGGACAGATACACATGTGCACACACGCAGAGACATCCTGAGGGGGGGACAAATACACATGTGCACACACGCAGACACATCCTGAGGGGTGGACAGATACACATTTGCACACACGCAGACACATCCTGAGGGGTGGACAGATACATACTGAGGGGTGGACAGATACACATGTGCACACACGCAGACACATCCTGAGGGGTGGACAGATACATCCTGAGGGGTGGACAGATACATACTGAGGGGGGGACAGATACACATGTGCACACACGCAGACACATACTGAGGGGCGGACAGATACACGTGCACACACGCAGACACATCCTGAGGGGTGGACAGATACATACTGAGGGGTGGACAGATACACATGTGCACACACGCAGACACATCCTGAGGGGTGGACAGATACATACTGAGGGGTGGACAGATACACATGTGCACACACGCAGACACATCCTGAGGGGTGGACAGATACACATGTGCACACACGCAGACACATCCTGAGGGTTGGACAGATACACATGTGCACACACGCAGACACATCCTGAGGGGGGGACAGATACACATGTGCACACACGCAGACACATCCTGAGGGGGGACAGATACACATGTGCACACACGCAGACACATCCTGAGGGGTGGACAGATACACATGTGCACACACGCAGACACATCCTGAGGGGGACAGATACACATGTGCACACACGCAGACACATCCTGAGGGGTGGACAGATACATACTGAGGGGTGGACAGATACACATGTGCACACACGCAAACACATCCTGAGGGGTGGACAGATACATTCTGAGGGGTGGACAGATACATACTGAGGGGGGGACAGATACACGTGTGCACACACGCAGACACATCCTGAGGGGGGACAGATACACATGTGCACACACGCAGACACATCCTGAGGGGTGGACAGATACATACTGAGGGGTGGACAGATACACATGTGCACACACGCAGACACATCCTGAGGGGGGGACAGACACATCCTGAGGGGCGGACAGATACACATGTGCCCACACAGACCCATAGTTAGTGGTGGACAGATACACATGTGCACACACGCAGACACCTACTTAGAGGTGGACAGATACACATGTGCACACACAGACACATACTTAGAGGTGGACAGATACACATGTGCACTCACAGACACATACTTTGCAGCAGACAGATACACTTGTGCACACTAGGGGCAGACAGATACACATGTGTACACACAGACCCATAGTTAGTGGTGGACAGATACACATGTGCACACAGACCCATAGTTAATGGTGGACAGATACACATGTGCACACACGCAGACACATACTTAGAGGCGGACAGATACACATGTGCGCACACGCAGACACATACTGAGGGGCGGACAGATACACATGTGCACACACAGACACATACTTAGCAGACAGATACACATGTGCACACTAGTGTCAGACAGATACACATGTGCACACACAGACCCATAGTTAGTGGTGGATAGATACACATGTGCACACAGACCCATAGTTAGTGGTGGACAGATACACATGTGCACACACGCAGACCCATACTTAGAGGCGGACAGATGTGCGCACACGCAGACACATACTGAGGGGCGGACAGATACACATGTGCACACTAGGGGCAGACAGATACACATGTGCACACACAGACACATACTTAGCAGCAGACAGATACATATGTGCACACTAGTGGCAGACAGATACACATGTGCACACACAGACCCGTAGTTAGTGGTGGATAGATACACATGTGCACACACAGACCCATGGTTAGTGGTGGACAGATACACATGCGCACACACGCAGACACATACTTAGAGGCGGACAGATACACATGTGCACACACACAGACATACTTAGAGGCAGACAGATACACATGTGCACACACAGACACATACTTAGAGGTGGACAGATATACATGTGCACTCACAGACACATACTTTGCAGCAGACAGATACACTTGTGCACACTAGGGGCAGACAGATACACATGTGCACACACAGACCCATAGTTAGTGGTGGACAGATACACATGTGCACACAGACCCATAGTTAGTGGTGGATAGATACACATGTGCACACACAGACCCATAGTTAGTGGTGGACAGATACACATGTGCACACACGCAGACACATACTTAGAGGCGGACAGATACACATGTGCGCACACGCAGACACATACTGAGGGGCAGACAGATACACATGTGCACACTAGGGGCAGACAGATACACATGTGCACACACAGACACATACTTAGCAGCAGACAGATACACATGTGCACACTAGTGGCAGACAGATACACATGTGCACACACAGACCCATAGTTAGTGGTGGACAGATACACATGTGCACACAGACCCATAGTGGTGGGCAGATACACATGTGCACACATGCAGACACATACTTAGAGGCGGACTGATACACATGTGCACACACGCAGACCCATACTTAGAGGCGGACTGATACACATGTGCACACACGCAGACACATACTGAGGGGTGGACAGATACACATGTGCACACACAGACCCATAGTGGTGGACAGATACACATGTGCACACACAGACACATACTTTGCGGTAGACAGATACACATGTGCACACTAGGGGCAGACAGATAAACATGTGCACACACAGACATACTTAGAAGCTGACAGATACACATGTGCACACTAGGGGCAGTCAGATACACATATGCACACATAGACACATACTTAGAGGCTGACAGATACACATGTGACCTGTACATAAGGAGGCCGTACACAGGCCAGGCCAGGCCTGACTCACAGACATTGCAGAGCCCTTTGGGTACTTTAAACACAATAATATCCGGTATCTTAGGAAGTATTTGTGCAGAGGTCACGGTGTGTGATCTGGGCCCTCCTGCCATTGAAGCCACATATGTCTCACTCATTCCAAGCACAGTCAAGGTCCTGAGAGCAGCTCTTTGAATTAACTCTTCATAAACGTCTCAGATATAAGTTAAACATATATTTGCTTTTAAAAGACACACACATTTGTTTAAAATGTTTGCCGCCACAATGTCCACCTTTAGCGGATATCATTCACTGCTTCTGTTCACTTTCAACATTTCAAACGAAAGCGAAGCCTGTGTGGGTGATGTGTTTGCACCTCGACAACAGCGTCCCCTAGTGTTTGAACGCACAGACCTTGAAAATTTGTTGGCAGCCTACCTGGACAAAGACACATAACAAAAGTGCAGCAATAGCAGCTTTCACAGGGCCATTTTGGGAAAAAATGTCCCTGATTACTCAAAGTTTGCTTTTGTTGTTGGTGGAGTCGCTTCAATGAACAGAAACGTATTTTGTGCCAATGAAGGCAACAGACACAGAAGAGACCCACTGAGTGTCAAACAGGTGTTTACCATGGGCACTCACAAACATCTTCCCAGGGTCCACAAGGTTTGGTCTGTGAAGTGACAGAGGGCCCACTGATGGCAGCAGGGTGGCGGTCTGGGGGACCTGAGGTAAGGTGGGTGTAGGGGAAGCAAATCATATACACCTAGAGACGTATTTACAATCCCCCAGCGCCTGCTTGTGCCACATTAGCGTCAATTGTTTTCACTAATGCTGCGTCAAGGAGGCATTTTTGATGCACCAGATTTACAAAGTGGCACAATGCATGCATTGCGCCCCTTTGCAACCCCTTACGACATAATGTATGCAAGGGGGGCGTTACAAGGCCCACACAAATGGCGCAGTGAAATCTACAAGATTTCACAGCGCCATTTTTTCAGTCATTTGTAACGACTAACGCAGGCGCTAAAATGACGCACCCATTGAAATCAGTGGGACTCCTTGCATTTAGCTGCACTAGCATCAAAATTTTTGACGCTAGTGCAGCAAAGCGCCACAATAGCGTCAAACATTTTTCCGCTATTGACCTTATGATTGCCATGGTGCACTGTATTGTATATCAAGAGAAAGAGAGAGAGGGCCCTCCTGTCTCTAATATCCCAAGGGAGACAGGGCACTGTGACACAGTGAAACAATAAAACTCCCCCAAGGAAAAAAACAATCACCCCACAAACTCAAATAATCAATCTCTCAAATGATCAATCTCAGAGTAAAGCAGGACTCTGGGGGTCATTCTGACCTCGGCGGTAAAAGGCTCTTACCGCTGGTCAGAAGACCGCCATTCTACCCCCGCGGCCGCGGTAAACCGCCACGGTCATTCTGACCCACAACTGCCAAGCCGCCAAAAACCCAACATCCACGGAAGGCCGCCTCATCAGCGGTCAGCGATAAACTGGAGATGACCAAACCTCCACCGTCACGCCAACACAAACACGCCCATGCCATTACGACCCACAAATCCACACGGCGGTCTTTCAACCGCGGTATTCCATTGGCGGTACACACCGCCGCGGTCAAAATACACACCCAGCTCCAAAACACAGCCACATTGGACAATTTGAAATACACACACCTGATACACATACAAACTCCACTCCCACACATCCAATACAATATAAAACACCCACCCACATCACCCACAAACCCCCACTACTAGAAAGAGAAGGCGAGAGAGAGAGAGAGAGCACAGCTATCGAAAACCCCAACACACACAGGAACACAACATCATCACCCGCACTACATCCACGCACAAAACACCACACACCACCACACACACCACACTCATCACCACAAACACCACCCCACACCACCCCAAAGACACCCCAGGTTCTCGGACCAAGAACTCAGGGTCATGGTGGAGGAAATAATTAGGGTAGAGCCCCAGCTATTCGGCACACAGGTGCAGCACACCACAATAGCCAGGAAGGCGGAGCTATGGCAAAGGATCGTCGACAGGGTCAACGCTGTGGGACAGCATCCCAGAAACCGGGAAGACATCCGAAAGTGCTGGAACGACCTACGGGGGAAGGTGCGGTCGATGGTGTCAAGACACAACATCGCTGTGCAGAAGACTGGCGGCGGACCCCCACCCACTCCACCCGAATTCACAGCATGGGAGCAAGAGGTCTTGAACATCCTGCATCCTGAGGGCCTCGCTGGAGTAGGCGGAGGAATGGACTCTGGTAAGTCTAATCACAACTACCTTACCCCCCCAACCACCAGCATGCCAACCCACACCCCCACCCTCACCCCCAAACCCCCAGCACACATCCTCCCTGCCAATGTCTCACCAGCACCACCCACCCAACACAACACCAATCCCTGAATGCCAACACAAACCATGGACACCCATCACCTAAGCATGACCACTGCACATACCCATCCCCCCCCACAAACCACCCTCACAACTCCTCCCACAAGGGAATGCCAGCACTGGGGGACAAGGGCACCCCCAAATCGCACGCCATGGCACACACAGAAGCAATAACCATACTCTTTTACCCCTGCAGGGCCCGAACGCCAACACACCGCCCAGGAGGGTCCAGATTTGTCCATCCCGCCCCCAGAACAGGCCCCCAGTGATGACAGCAGCTCTGTCGACCTAGAACCTGATGACCAGCCCGGACCATCGGGGACCTCTGGACAGTCGGTTCCCCACACACAGACACAGGCCACAGCAGACCCAACCCCCTCTGGGAATACCAGCACAGCTCCCACCCAGCAGGCCCATGCCTCTGTCTCCAGGACGCGTCAATCAGCGGTGTGTCTGCCACTACAGGGCACCCAGGCTGACCCACCACCCCAACAACAACAGGGACCTGGGGGCAGTGGTAGTGGGCACACCGTCCAGGGGACAGAGGCCCGGGGAAACAGGGCAACTGGGAGGGCTGCAGTGCGAGAAGGGGTGGACCGGCCCAGGGAACCCACTCTCCAAGAGGCCCTCACCACCATCATGGGAGCATACCACCACTCCCAGGAGACGATGGCGACGGTACTGGCCAGGTTCCAGGAGATCCAGGCACAGCAGGAGGAACGGTACATGGGGTTCAGAGACGAACTCAGGAACATAGGTTCCGCAATGGGGACCATCGTCCTGGCCCTCAACCAGATAGTCACCACATTGCGGGACCATGTGGCACCCCAAAAGGCCCCTGTCACTAGCCCGGACCACGAACAGCCTACCACCTCCGCCGGCGCTAGTGGACAGGAGGCCCCCACACAACGACAGGCCACCAGAAACCCACCTCCTGCTGAAGATCAACCACCCCGCAAGCGGAACCTGAGATCACACAAGAAGACAGAGTAGGATGCCAAGACCCCCGCCAGCATAAGATACCCCCTGATGTCATCCCACTGTCCCACATTGTCACCCTGTCCAACCTTAAACTGCCCCTGCTCCATCCTTCCACAGGCATATGGACAATGCACCTGTGCGACTGAGAACTGGACTCTGCCATGGACATTACTCCACCCCCACCCATCACCGTTTTACTATCATGGACCCATATGCAGCACTTAAAATAAATCACCAATTGCACTTCAAAAATCAGGAGTCTGCTTGTATTCTTTACAAAAGTATTACACATAACGGTGCAATAATGTTCAGTTACATTGTGATGACAACATACCAATGTCTATAAGCATTAGTCCATGGGCAAACAAAGCAGCAGTCACGCTGTGGGTCATACAGCTCTGAAAAGGGAAGGGAAAGTCAAAAATCTGTGAAAAGGAACTGGGGGGAAACACAGAAAGTAGAGATGCAGGAGGGCAGAAGTAAATGTAAAAAGGCGTGGGTGATTCTTACCTGTGTGCTACTGAAAATACTGTTGTATAACTGTGTCCCTGTTGTCTGTGTCGTCCCCGTCGTCTTCCTCCTCTTCACTCTCCACAGGCTCCACAGCTGCTACAACACCACCATCTGGACCATCCTCCTGCAGGAAAGGCACCTGGCGTCGCAATGCAAGATTGTGAAGCATACAGCAGGCCACGATGATATGACACACCTTCTTTGGTGAGTACATTAGGGATCCACCTGTCATATGCAGGCACCTAAACCTGGCCTTCAGGAGGCCGAAGGTTCTTTCTATAATCCTCCTAGTTCGCCCATGGGCCTCATTGTAGCGTTCCTCTGCCCTGGTCCGGGGATTCCTCACTGGGGTCAATAGCCAAGGCAGGTTGGGGTAACCAGAGTCACCTATTAGCCACACACGGTGTCTCTGTAGCTGTTCCATCACATAAGGGATGCTGCTATTTCGCATGACATACGCGTCATGCACTGATCCAGGGAACTTGGCATTTAGATGGGAGATGTACTGGTCAGCCAAACAGACCACCTGGACATTCATCGAATGGTAATTTTTTCGATTTCTGTACACCTGCTCGTCTTTTGGGGGTACCAAAGCCACATGGGTCCCATCAATGGCACCAATGATGTTGGGGATATGTCCAAGGGCATATAAATCACCCTTCACAGTGGCCAAATCACCCTTCTTAGGGAAAACAATGTATCTCCGCATGTATTTCATCAGGGCAGACAACACTCTGGACAAAACCTTAGAAAACATAGGCTGAGACATCCCTGATGACATGGCCACTGTTGTCTGAAAAGACCCACTTGCCAAAAAATGGAGCACTGACAGAACCTGCACCAGAGGGGGAATCCCTGTGGGTTGGCGGATGGGGGACATCAGGTCAGGCTCCAGCTGGGCACACAGTTCATGTATAGTGGCTCTGTCAAGTCGGTATCGAAGTATAATATGTCGTTCTTCCATTGTCGACAGGTCCACCAGCGGTCGGTACACGGGAGGATTCATCCTTCTCCTCGCAAGTCCCAGCGGACGGTGCCTAGGAAGGACAACATGGAGCACAGAGTCAAGCAACCCACAGGTACGTTCACCCAGCTTGCACAGTACACGAATCGCTATGCATTGAAAGGCTTGTATGAGTGGCAATGCAAGGCCTAGGCCTGTGTGACGCAGTAGCAATTAAGCCATGTGGGCCCTTGTAATGGCAGCTGCCTGACCTGAGAAGTGTGACAGTGGGATATGAGGTCAACGCGCTGGCGTGGCACACCGTGGCGGTAGGCGGTCGAAGACCGCAGTGCGAAGGCGCATTGGTTAACATTGAACCCTATGGGTCTCAGGAGCCAATGACGATGTGCTCTGGCGGTCACGGTACGCACCGCCGCGGTACACACCGCCGCGGGCGTGACCGCCATTTTCTATCTGCTTAACCACTCGAGACCTGACCATCCACAGGAGAGGACCTATACTGCAAGTGCTGCTGTGACCTCGGTCTGGAAGAGACAATGGCTGCTGCGACTGGGGAAAGGGCCCCTGCCTTCACTTCAGAAGAGTTGGAGAAACTTGTGGATGGGGTCCTGCCCCAGTATGCGCTACTCTACGGTCCTCCAGACCAACAGGTAAGTACACTGGGTGCACGTTGAATGGGCTATGCCTGGGTTGTGTATGGTGGATGTAAGATGGTGGGGTGGGGAGCGAATGAGGAGTGCAAGGCACGACAGATGAGAGCATGTGCCACATGGCAGGGTTGGGGAGGGGGGGGCAATCACATCTAACATGCAGAAAAAAGATGAAAATTCCTTTCCCACCCTGTACATGTCAAATAGGTCAGCGCCCATCAGAAGATCGACATTTGGCGTGCCATCGCCAAGGACGTCCGGGCCCTGGGGGTCCACAACAGACGGGGCACCCACTGCCGAAAGAGGTGGGAGGACATCCGCCGCGGGACCAGGAAGACCGCCGAGTCACTGCTGGGGATGGCCTCCCAACGTAGGAGGGGTGCCAGTCGTACCTTGACCCCCCTGATGTCCCGGATCCTGGCGGTGGCCTACCCCGATTTGGATGGGCGCGTGAGGACATCACAGCAGACACAAGGGGGTGAGTACCAGCACATTCTGCTATCTTTACACGCAGTGGAGGCGTCTGGGTGGGGGAGGAGGGCTGTGGGTGACATTAGGCCAGGGCGCTTTCTGTAGTGTAGTCCCCTCCTTTAGGCATGGCCCTGTGCCCCCGCCCCCCACCTCTGTAGGGTGCCAAGTACAGCAATCGATGGTCCAGCATCACCCATGTGTGCATTTGTTGTCCATAGACCTGTTGGCCTAGTCACAAGTACTGAGTAGTGTACCCCGATTGCGCGGCGTAGTGCATGAGGCTCCTGTGTCTGTCCTCTCCGCCAACGGTGTTGACAATGCATGCACTCAACCTGTTTTTATTTCTCCCCCCACCCTTTTTCTTTATCTTCTTGTGCATGTGTGCATTAGCATCATCAGGCGGAGGAGAATTGGCATGGGAGCACGAGGGAGCTGCAACTCACAAGGCCCCGGTGGGCCATGGTACAGACACCGAGGTCACCAGTGATACGGAGGGCGAGGGGAGCACCACAACGGGGACCCGTGGTGACACCAGCGACACCGACACGTCCTCGGAAGGGAGCTCCCTAGCGGTGGCGGCAACATCCGGGCCCCCCGCCTCTACAGGTACAGCCGACACCCAGCGCACCAGCTCCGCCCTCCCAGCAGCCCCTCAGCCTTCGCTCCGTGCCCGCTCGCCCAAGAAGGCGGGCATCTCCTTCGCCCCAGGCACCTCAGGCCCTGCCCCTGTTACCCCTGCTGCCCTCAGTGAGGAGGTCATTGACCTCCTACAAACCATCATTGTGGGGCAGTCTACCCTTTTGAATGCCATCCAGGGGCTAGAGAGGGAGGTGCATCGGAGCAATGCATACCTGGAGGGCATTCATTCGGGTCAGGCTGCCCATCAACGATCGTTCAATGCTCTGGCCTCAGCACTGACGGCAGCCATTGTCCCTGTTTCCAGCCTCCCTCTTCTAACTGCCTCCACCCTGTCTCTGTCTCCTGTTCCTCAGCCTATCCCATCCACACCATCAGACCAGCCTGCACACACCTCAACACCCAAGGGCAGCTCATCCAGACATAAGCACCACAGATCACACAAGCATTCACCCAAGCAACACCCAGATGCAGACATGCCAACAGCCACTACCACCTCTGTGTCCCCCTCCTCCTCGTCTCCCTCCTCCCTCCCTGTGACGTCTCCACTCACATCTGCATGCACACCACCATCAGCCAGTACTTCCATCACCAGCACACCCTCCAGTACAGTCCGCACACGTGCAGTCACCACCCCCACTGCCATTTACACGTCCCCTGTGTCCTCTCCCACTGTGTCTGTCACCCCCTCTTCCAAGACACACAAACGCAGGCAGCCACCCACCCAACAGCCAACCACCTCACGACAGCCTACGTCACAAGCACCTGCACCCAAAGACAGCACACCTGACTCTCCTACAACCACATCCTCTTCCTCCACTCCCATACCCACTACACCTACCGTTTACATTGGTCCTAAAAAAGTTTACCTCTCCAAACTTAACCTCTTTGCCCCACCTGACCCACCCCCTCCATCTGCTAAGAGTCCTAAGAGCACCTCAGCCACCACCAGCCCTGCTTCAAGTGTCACCATTGTGCACAGGTTTTGGAGTCCACCCTTTCCCAGCACTGATACATCGGCCAGCAGCAAGGGGCCAGCCAGCCCCCCCCCTGGAAAGAGGACCCGTAAAATCAAGGGCCGCCGCCAGAAGACTGATACGGCTGCCCCCAAGGAGCAAAGTCCTGGGCCGTCACCTGCCACAACATCCAGGGGAGGCAAGGGCCAGAGAGCCTGTCAAGCACCGCTCCGCTGGGCCCCGCCGTCTCAAGCACCGCTCCGCTGGGCCCCTCCTGTCAAGCACCGCTCCGCTGGGCCCTGCCGTCTCAAGCACCGCTCCGCTGGGCCCCGCCATCTCAAGCACCGCTCCGCTGGGCCCCTCCTGTCAAGCACCGCTCCGCTGGGCCCCGCCGTCTCAAGCACTGCTCCGCTGGGCCCCTCCTGTCAAGCACCTCTCCGCTGGGCCCCTCCTGTCAAGCACCGCTCCGCTGGGCCCCGCCGTCTCAAGCACCGCTCCGCTGGGCCCCTCCTGTCAAGCACCGCTCCACTGGGCCCCGCCGTCTCAAGCACCGCTCCGCTGGGCCCTGCCGTCTCAAGCACCGCTCCGCTGGGCCCCTCCTGTCAAGCACCGCTCCTCTGGGCCCTTCCTGTCAAGCACCGCTGGCCCATTGACAGTGCCGATTCTGTGTCGAGCTAGTGTTCACACTGCACTCGGGGCACCCTGCCTCCTCCATTACCTGTGGAGTCTGTAATCCACCTGATGGCCTGTGTCTCTGCACTCCCCAGGATGGCACAGTGGGCAGACCACCCACTGTAGAGACTTGTGAGACTGTGGCTTTGCACTCCCCAGGATGGCACAGTGGGCAGACCACCCACTGTAGAGACTTGTGAGACTGTGGCTTTGCACTCCCCAGGATGGCACAGTGGGCAGACCACCCACTGTAGAGACTTGTGAGACTGTGGCTTTGCACTCCCCAGGATGGCACAGTGGGCATGGTGGACCCTTCGTGGATCTGGCGTCGTGGACTCATGTGGCTGAGGTGCCCCCCCTTCCCTTCCCCCTGAGGTGCCTGTAGTTTTGTCATCTGATGCCCCAGCAGTGTTCTCTCCAACGGACTCAGGTCTCCTGTGTGGGCTTTTCCCATGTGTTGATACACTTTGGCCCACGGACAGTGGAAATTTAACTGACTGTGCAGGACTTATTGCCTATGTTTATCGGTTTCGCAATGTTCTTACTTGATTTTTTACAATTCATATTGCTATTTTACCATGACTTCAAAGAACCTCTTTTATACATAAATTTTGTTTCTAACTTTAATTATGTCTTTGCATTATTCCGGGGGGTTTGGGTGGTGTCACTGTGACTTGGTGCTCTGCATTGGTGTGTAGATAGTTGGGGGGGGGGTCGCATATGTGTGTGACCGTAAGCTTTCCTCCTCCCCCCTCCCCTGTGTCGTAGGTGCAGTACTAACCGTTGTCGTCTGCGCCGGCGTTCGTACTCGTGGTAGATGAGCAGGTAGACAATAGCTGGTAGGATGTTTAATTCGGGTTCCATGCTGTTCTCCGTCCTCGTGGAGTGTGTATAGGTGAGCGTTTTCCTGTTCGTAGTCTGTTTCCGCCGTGTTTTTATCGGCGGGGCTCCCGCCCCGGAAAAGGAGGCGGATTGGTGAGTTGTGATAGGGTGGGCGGTACATTGTCTGCCGCCTGCCTGTTGGCGGTGACCGCCGCGCTGTTTGTGTGTCCCGCCGTGGCGGTCGGAGTGTTAAGGTGGCGGGCTGTGTTGGCGGTTCCCGCCAGGGTCAGAATTCCATTTTTTGGACCGCCAGCCTGTTGGCGGGTTGGCCGCCGCTTTAACACTGACCGCCAGGGTCAGAATGACCCCCTCTGTATTGTCCATACGGTTCCCAACCTTAAATCGGCATGACGGAGCTCAGCTCTCTTCTGGTTCCTCTTCCTTCCGCAGAGGGCTGCAGTCTCTCAGCGCTAGGTCCTCGGCACCCTACAGCCTAGGGCAGTGGTTCCCAACCTGTGGTCCGGGGACCCCTGGGGGTCCGCGAAGCCTTCTCAGGTGGTCCGCGAGAGCCTAGAAAATTAACAAATATGAACAAATATTGACAAATTAGGTCCCCAGCTTCCAGTAATGACACAGACGGGGGTCCCTGGATTCCGATGATGATTCAGTGGGGGTCCCTGGGTTCCATCAATGTTAAAGTGGGGGTCCACAGAAGTCAAAAGGTTGGGAACCACTGGCCTAGGGCAAAGGGCTGTGGTCTCTCAGCGCTAGGTCCTCGACCCCCAGGAGCCTAGGGCAGAGGGCTGTTGTCTCTTAGCACTAGGTCCTTGGTCCCCTAGAGCCTAGGGCAGAGGGCTGCGGTCTCTCAGCGCTAGGTCCTTGGTCCCCTAGAGCCTAGGGCAGAGGGCTGCGGTCTCTCAGCGCTAGGTCCTCGGCACCCTAGAGCCTAGGGCAGAGGTTTGCCATCTCTCAGCACTAGGTCCTCGGGCCCTTAGAACCTAGGGCACAGGGCTGCAGTCTCTCAGCGCTAGGTCCTTGGCACCCTACAGCAGAGGGCTGCGGTCTCTAAGCGCTAGGTCCTCGGCACCCTACAGGCTAGGGCACAGGGCTGCGGTCTCTCAGCGCTAGGTCCTCGACCCCCAGGAGCCTAGAGCAGAGGGCTGCTGTCTCTAAGCGCTAGGTCTTCAGCACCCTACAGGCTAGGACACAGGGCTGCGGTCTCTCAGCGCTAGGTCCTCGACCCCCAGGAGCCTAGGGCACAGGGCTGCGGTCTCTCAGCGCTAGGTCCTCCACCCCCAGGAGCCTAGGGCAGAGGGCTGCCGTCTCTCAGCACTAGTTCCTCGGTCCCCTAGAGGCTAGGGCAGAGGGCTGCAGTCTCTCAGCGCTAGGTCCTCGGCACCCTACAGCATAGGGCAAAGGGCTGTGGTCTCTCAGCGCTAGGTCCTTGACCCCCAGGAGCCTAGGGCAGAGGGCTGTGGTCTCTTAGCGCTAGGTCCTTGGTCCCTTAGAGCCTAGGGCAGAGGGCTGCGGTCTCTCAGCGCTAGGTCCTTGGTCCCCTAGAGCAGAGGGCAGAGGACTGCGGTCTCTCAGCGCTAGGTCCTCGGCACCCTAGAGCCTAGGGCAGAGGTCTGCCATCTCTCAGCGCTAGGTCCTCGGGCCCTTAGAACCTAGAGCTGAGGGCTGCGGTCTCTAAGCGCTAGGTCCTCGGCACCCTACAGGCTAGGGCACAGGGCTGCGGTCTCTCAGCGCTAGGTCCTCGACCCCCAGGAGCCTAGGGCAGAGGGCTGCGGTCTCTCAGCGCTAGGTCCTTGTCTCCCTACAGCCTAGGGCAGAGGGCTGCGTTCTCTCAGCGCTAGGTCCTCAGCACCCTAGAGCCTAGGGCAGAGGGCTGCGGTCTCTCATCGCTAGCTCCTCAGCACCCTACAGCCTAGGGCAGAGGTCTGCCATCTCTCAGCGCTAGGTCCTCGGGCCCTTAGAACCTAGGGCAGAGGGCTGCAGTCTCTCAGCGCTAGGTCCTCGGCACCCTACAGGCTATGGCAGAGGGCTGTGGTCTCTTAGCGCTAGGTCTTTGGTCCCCTAGAGCCTAGGGCAGAGGGCTGCAGTCTCTCAGCGCTAGGTCCTCGGCCCCCTAGAGCAGAGGGCTGCGGTCTCTAAGCGCTAGGTCCTCTGCACCCTACAGGCTAGGCTCTAGGGGACCGAGGACCTAGCGCTGAGAGACCGCAGCCCTCTTCCCTAGGCTCCTGGGGGTCCTGGGGGGCTGCGGTCTCTCAGCGCTAGGTCCTCGGTCCCCTAGAGCCTAGGACAGAGGGCTGCGTTCTCTCAGCGCTAGGTCCTCAGCACCCTAGAGCCTAGGGCAGAGGGCTGCGGTCTGTCAGCGCTAGGTCCTCGGTCCCCTAGAGCCTAGGACAGAGGGCTGCAGTCTCTCAGAGCTAGGTCCTCGTCTCCCTACAGGCTAGGGCACAGGGCTGCAGTCTCTCAGCGCTAGGTCCTCGACCCCCAGGAGCCTAGGGCAGAGGGCTGCGGTCTCTCAGCGTTAGGTCCTCGGTCCCCTACAGCCTAGGACAGAGGGCTGCAGTCTCTCAGCGTTAGGTCCTCAGCACCCTAGAGCCTAGGGCAGAGGTCTGCCATCTCTCAGCGCTAGGTCCTCGGGCCCTTAGAACCTAGGGCAGAGGGCTGCAGTCTCTCAGCGCTAGGTCCTCGGCACCCTACAGCAGAGGGCTGCGGTCTCTAAGCGTTAGGTCCTCTGCACCCTACAGGCTAGGGCACAGGGCTGCAGTCTCTCAGCGCTAGGTCCTCGACCCCCAGGAGCCTAGGGCAGAGGGCTGCGGTCTCTCAGCGCTAGGTCCTCGACCCCCAGGAGCCTAGGGCAGAGGGCTGTTGTCTCTTAGCGCTAGGTCCTTGGTCCCCTAGAGCCTAGGGCAGAGGGCTGCGGTCTCTCAGCGCTAGGTCCTTGGTCCCCTAGAGCCTAGGACAGAGGGCTGCGGTCTCTCAGCGCTAGGTCCTCGGCACCCTAGAGCCTAGGGCAGAGGTCTGCCATCTCTCAGCGCTAGGTCCTCGGGCCCTTAGAACCTAGGGCAGAGGGCTGCAGTCTCTCAGCGCTAGGTCCTTGGCACCCTACAGCAGAGGGCTGCGGTCTCTAAGCGCTAGGTCCTCGGCACCCTACAGGCTAGGGCACAGGGCTGCGGTCTCTCAGCGCTAGGTCCTCGACCCCCAGGAGCCTAGAGCAGAGGGCTGCTGTCTCTAAGCGCTAGGTCCTCAGCACCCTACAGGCTAGGACACAGGGCTGGCCTCCCAACGTAGGAGGGGTGCCAGTCGTACCTTGACCCCCCTGATGTCCCGGATCCTGGCGGTGGCCTACCCCGATTTGGATGGGCGCGTGAGAACATCACAGCAGACACAAGGGGGTGAGTACCAGCACATTCTGCTATCTTTACACGCAGTGGAGGCGTCTGGGTGGGGGAGGAGGGCTGTGGGTGACATTAGGCCAGGGCGCTTTCTGTAGTGTAGTCCCCTCCTTTAGGCATGGCCCTGTGCCCCCGCCCCCCACCTCTGTAGGGTGCCAAGTACAGCAATCGATGGTCCAGCATCACCCATGTGCGCATTTGTTGTCCATAGACCTGTTGGCCTAGTCACAAGTACTGAGTAGTGTACCCCGATTGCGCGGCGTAGTGCTTGAGGCTCCTGTGTCTGTCCTCTCCGCCAACGGTGTTGACAATGCATGCACTCAACCTGTTTTTATTTCTCCCCCCACCCTTTTTCTTTATCTTCTTGTGCATGTGTGCATTAGCATCATCAGGCGGAGGAGAATTGGCATCGGAGCACGAGGGAGCTGCAACTCACAAGGCCCCGGTGGGCCATGGTACAGACACCGAGGTCACCAGTGATACGGAGGGCGAGGGGAGCACCACAACGGGGACCCGTGGTGACACCAGCGACACCGACACGTCCTCGGAAGGGAGCTCCCTAGCGGTGGCAGCAACATCCGGGCCCCCCGCCTCTACAGGTACAGCCGACACCCAGCGCACCAGCTCCGCCCTCCCAGCAGCCCCTCAGCCTTCGCTTCGTGCCCGCTCGCCCAAGAAGGCGGGCATCTCCTGCGCCCCAGGCACCTCAGGCCCTGCCCCTGTTACCCCTGCTGCCCTCAGTGAGGAGGTCATTGACCTCCTACAGACCATCATTGTTGGGCAGTCTACCCTTTTGAATGCCATCCAGGGGGTAGAGAGGTAGGTGCATCGGAGCAATGCATACCTGGAGGGCATTCATTCGGGTCAGGCTGCCCATCAACGATCGTTCAATGCTCTGGCCTCAGCACTGACGGCAGCCAAGTCCCTGTTTCCAGCCTCCCTCTTCTAACTGCCTCCACCCTGTCTCTGTCTCCTGTTCCTCAGCCTATCCCATCCACACCATCAGACCAGCCTGCACACACCTCAACACCCAAGGGCAGCTCATCCAGACATAAGCACCACAGATCACACAAGCATTCACCCAAGCAACACCCAGATGCAGACATGCCAACAGCCACTACCACCTCTGTGTCCCCCTCCTCCTCGTCTCCCTCCTCCCTCCCTGTGACATCTCCACTCACACCTGCATGCACACCACCATCAGCCAGTACTTCCATCACCAGCACACCCTCCAGTACAGTCCGCACACGTGCAGTCACCACCCCCACTGCCATTTACACGTCCCCTGTGTCCTCTCCCACTGTGTCTGTCACCCCCTCTTCCAAGACACACAAACGCAGGCAGCAACCCACCCAACAGCCAACCACCTCACGACAGCCTACGTCACAAGCACCTGCACCCAAAGACAGCACACCTGACTCTCCTACAACCACATCCTCTTCCTCCACTCCCATACCCACTACACCTACTGTTTACATTGGTCCTAAAAAAGTTTACCTCTCCAAACTTAACCTCTTTGCCCCACCTGACCCACCCCCTCCATCTGCTAAGAGTCCCAAGAGCACCTCAGCCACCACCAGCCCTGCTTCAAGTGTCACCATTGTGCACGGGTTTTGGAGTCCACCCTTTCCCAGCACTGATACATCGGCCAGCAGCAAGGGGCCAGCCAGCCCCCCCCCTGGAAAGAGGACCCGTAAAATCAAGGGCCGCCGCCAGAAGACTGACACGGCTGCCCCCAAGGAGCAAAGTCCTGGGCCGTCACCTGCCACAACATCCAGGGGAGGCAAGGGCCAGAGAGCCTCATCGAAGGAGGGCAAGGGCAGCAGGGCGGAGAAGTCAGCCAGCAGGGGCGCGGACCAGGAGGGCCCCACAGCCCCATCCCGGGTGTGAGGGAGGACACCCACGGGCCCAGGACTCCGTCAGAGAAGGGTCCAGCAACTGCACGGTCGGAGGGCGACTAAGCAGGGAGTCCTGGCCAGGTCTGGCTCCCTTGTGTAGTGCTTTCCTCTTATCTAGTTTCTAAAGCACTAACATAACACAACAGAAATGCACTTCTGAGGTCAAAGAAGACTTTTATTGTTGTTAATTCTTCCCCAACCACAATATTTATGAATGACGAATTAGTAGCTTTCAAGTCCGCGTTAATCAAACAAAATATATCAGTTTGCAATATACACAGCAGGTTATATTTATAAGATATTGAATGCAAAGCAAAACAAATACTTCACTGTGTGGGAACTATCTACAGCTTCATCTTTTTAAGGTCTGCAAGCTGATGACCCCTGTCAGCCGCGAGAAAGAGAGATTCATCCACCCACACGGGATTGCTGGCAGCCTGCGCCAAGCTCCAGCACGAGGTCCGGCAGATTCGAATCTGACTCTCTGCAGCCTGCTACATTCGTTACAAAGGTGTGCCCCCTCCTCTCAGACCTGGGAAACTGAGCAAGCCTTTTGGAGACTGGCCAGGTCTCCAAGACTACTCCTGTTCCCAAGCTCAAGCAGAGAGAACAACACCCATGTACTCTCTCTTATCATGTCTAGTCTACTGTGAGAACAAAACATCTTGGTTCTCTGGTGCAAAAACACAGCTTGGAAAAATACAGCTTGGATTCTCAACTGCAATGTCTAACTCCACGTTAAAGGCAATGGGCAGCTAACCTAAATATCAAATGCAATGTCTAGTGTCATGTCAAAGCCAATAAGCATCTAAGTTGAATACAAAATGCAATGTATAATATCATGTCAAAGCCCATAGGCAGCTGAGCTGAATATAAAATGCAATGTATAATATCATGTCAAAGCCAATAGGCAGCTGAGCTGAATATAAAATGCAATGTATGATATCATGTCAAAGCCAATAGGCAGCTGAGCTGAATACAAAATGCAATATATGATATCATGTCAAAGCCAATAGGCAGAATATCTAATAGCATGTCAAAGTCAATAGGCAGCTAAACTGAATACATCATGTCAAAGCCAATAGGAATGCAATGTCAAAGCCAATAGGCGGCTAGACTGGATACAGCATGTCAAAGCCAATAGGCAGAATACAGAATGTAATGGCTAATGCAATGTCAAAGCCCATAGGCGGCTAAACTGAATACAGAAAGTAATGGCTAATGCAATGTCAAAGCCCATAGGCGGCTCAACTGAATACAGAAAGTAATGGCTAATGCCATGTCAAAGCCCATAGGCGGCTAAACTGAACAAAACATACCATGTGCTACTGGTGAACATTGGGCAACTAATATGCGCAGTGGTGAAACACAAAGTCATTGGTCAAAACAAAATTTAACAAATGGCAGTACATTCCGCCCTTTGACCAATGAATTTTTGTTTCACATATCTCCTGTTTCAAACAAAAACAAAAAAAACATCAGAATGATCAAAACAATCCCTGCAAAGCAATAGAAGTGGATTAACACATTGATTTCATAACCTTTCACATCAGATACATCTATATAGAAAAGACTGGGCAATTTTTATACTCTGAATGAGTCTCTAATTCCACAGTGTTAGCAATTTGATGTAGCATGAGTACTACTCATGTAAAGGTGCACGGTCCACCTGAAAGGTTTGCTGGAAGGTAAGCAAAAGTCAGAGTTCCATACGAGAGGGAAAAAAAAAAAAACACAGCTTAGTTCCAGTGGAAGAATGCAATCAAACAAGTTGAACTTGAACTGAAGGCGCAGTTTGCGCAAAATGGATCCATGGTGCTGGCACTTTACTCAGCCAGGTTCAGGTTGGGGGTTCGGTCCCTTCCCCGACCCCACACGCACACACTGGAAAGGGGACCAGACAGCACACTCAGGGACAGTGGCGAAACGTGGTAGGATCTGCAAAAGAAACAAGTATGACTTTTCTTGCAAATAACATTTTTCATTTAAACTGCACCCTTCCTCTTTCTTTCCCTGTTTTATAATCAGCAGGACGTTTTTGGGGCCCTTTGTTATATTCTCTGCAGGTTCTGGAGGGTCACTTGGGGCTTCAGCCCACACACCAGCACTGAGGTTTTTATCTGCTGCACCACAGCTTCCCTTTTCTTGCACTGTCAGAAGGGCTGGGGCAGACTCCTTCTTTACCAAACCTCCATTCACTGCATTTTTGTCAAGTTGGGCCATTCTGTCTCCAATTTGTATGAATGAATCAGATTCTTTTCTAGGTATCAGCATAATTTCGATTTTTCCTTGGTAATTTGCAGCAATCACTCTCCCTAAAACCTGATCAATTTGCCATTTCTGTTCTGGTAACTTTCCTCTCCCCAACTGCTCTGTGACTGCTTGCATGACAGATTGCTTTTGTGCGTGCTGCACAGTTTTTATCAAATCTAGGGGAATGTGCATCTCTCTCATCCCTGCCCACCTGTAAGTGGCTTTTTCTCTCAGCTGTTCACCTTTCTGGGGCACCCACTTAGCCATCCCCACTAAGGCATTGTTCTGGGTGTACACTTCTCTCTCTGAATTTTTCTCATTAACATCTGCAAGGTAATTGAACCAGTTAGGTGCTAAAACATTAGCAATGAACCAAAAATCAGCGTAAAAATGACACATCTCACGTAGCTCTTGCTTTAAAATCTGACACACATTATACAATGCTGTTCCTTCTACTGTGCCAGAAAACAACATTTCAGTCAATGAATCATTAGTAAAACAAACATGCTTTTTATCTTCAGTAGACACGAATTCAAATGGTGCACACAATTTCACCGGTAATTCTTTTACCTGTGGTACTCTAGCCCTGTCTTGCAAGTACCAGATCCATTGTATGATTCTAGCTAGGGGCACTATTTTCTTCCCTTGTTCTTGAATTACATGTACATCAGTTTTTCCTTCTTGCACTGCGCAGAAACCTGAAGTCTGCATTATTTCATTTGCCAAATCACAAGCGCGCAGCTGCATATAATTTTTCACAGTGACCATATACAAAAGTGTTAGGATTTCACTCAAATGAAGGCTATTCTTTTTCCAAAAATCAAACAAGCTAATGAAAGTCGGCTCTTGCTCTAAAATCTTTCGTTTTACTTGTGCATTTTGCAACGGTAACTCGTAAATCACATTCTGGTCTCTCTCGTCCGTGTTATCAGTTAAGGAATGCATTTTGGCTGCCAAAAACCCTGGCTCACACGAAAACTCAGTGCAGCTCGGAGCTGTCTTAACCCCCTCATTACTGGAATGGGACAAGAAAGATTCTTCAAAAACAGCCTTTTTATAACTTTCAGTCGGGCTAATTTGCTCACGTAAATTCCTATTTTCATGTTCCAACTTCCTACATTTCTCCTGCATTTCTCTGTAAGCAGATAAAGGTATCCAGACCTTTCTGTCATCATTACTTCCAAAACACACGTTTTCTACACATGCATTTTCTTCTGTAATTCCCCAAACAGAAAACAATTCACAGTTTTTCTTAGCACCATCAGGCAGTTTAACAACACATGACATGGTCTGCCGTGCTACTGTGATTCTCCAAACAACAAACAATTCACAGTTTTTCGTAGCACCATCAGGCAGTTTAACAACACATGACATGGTCTGCCGTGCTACTGTGATTCTCCAAACAACAAAAAACAATTTCTGTAATTCTCCAAACAACAAAAACAATTACACTTTTAAAGTGTGCACTTAGAAATCTACCAACTCGTCAACACCCTCTTAATCACCTCTTAATGACCGACCCCACTCCTGGTACCAATTGTAGTGCTTTCCTCTTATCTAGTTTCTAAAGCACTAACATAACACAACAGAAATGCACTTCTGAGGTCAAAGAAGACTTTTATTGTTGTTAATTCTTCCCCAACCACAATATTTATGAATGACGAATTAGTAGCTTTCAAGTCCGCGTTAATCAAACAAAATATATCAGTTTGCAATATACACAGCAGGTTATATTTATAAGATATTGAATGCAAAGCAAAACAAATACTTCACCGTGTGGGAACTATCTACAGCTTCATCTTTCTAAGGTCTGCAAGCTGATGACCCCTGTCAGCCGCGAGAAAGAGAGATTCATCCACCCACACGGGATTGCTGGCAGCCTGCGCCAAGCTCCAGCACGAGGTCCGGCAGATTCGAATCTGACTCTCTGCAGCCTGCTACATTCGTTACAAAGGTGTGCCCCCTCCTCTCAGACCTGGGAAACTGAGCAAGCCTTTTGGAGACTGGCCAGGTCTCCAAGACTACTCCTGTTCCCAAGCTCAAGCAGAGAGAACAACACCCATGTACTCTCTCTTATCATGTCTGGTCTACTGTGAGAACAAAACATCTTGGTTCTCTGGTGCAAAAACACAGCTTGGAAAAATACAGCTTGGATTCTCAACTGCAATGTCTAACTCCACGTTAAAGGCAATGGGCAGCTAACCTAAATATCAAATGCAATGTCTAGTGTCATGTCAAAGCCAATAAGCATCTAAGTTGAATACAAAATGCAATGTATAATATCATGTCAAAGCCCATAGGCAGCTGAGCTGAATATAAAATGCAATGTATAATATCATGTCAAAGCCAATAGGCAGCTGAGCTGAATATAAAATGCAATGTATGATATCATGTCAAAGCCAATAGGCAGCTGAGCTGAATACAAAATGCAATATATGATATCATGTCAAAGCCAATAGGCAGAATATCTAATAGCATGTCAAAGTCAATAGGCAGCTAAACTGAATACATCATGTCAAAGCCAATAGGAATGCAATGTCAAAGCCAATAGGCGGCTAGACTGGATACAGCATGTCAAAGCCAATAGGCAGAATACAGAATGTAATGGCTAATGCAATGTCAAAACCCATAGGCGGCTAAACTGAATACAGAAAGTAATGGCTAATGCAATGTCAAAGCCCATAGGCGGCTCCACTGAATACAGAAAGTAATGGCTAATGCCATGTCAAAGCCCATAGGCGGCTAAACTGAACAAAACATACCATGTGCTACTGGTGAACATTGAGCAACTAATATGCGCAGTGGTGAAACACAAATTCATTGGTCAAAACAAAATTTAACAAATGGCAGTACACCTTGAATGACTGGACAAGCACCGCTGAAGAGGGCCCCGCCGTGCAGAAAGGCACCGCTGAAGAGGGCCCCGCCGTGCAGAAAGACACCGCTGAACAGGGCCCCGCCGTGAAGAGTACCGCTGAAGAGGGCCCCGCCAAGACAGGCACCACTGAAGAGGGCCCCGCCATGCAGAAAGGCACCGCTGAAGAGGGCCCGCCGTGCAGAAAGACACCGCTGAACAGGGCCCCGCCGTGAAGAGCACCGCTGAAGAGGGCCCCGCCAAGACAGGCACTGCTGAAGAGGGCCCCGCCGTGAAGAGCACCGCTGAAGAGGGCCCCGCCAAGACAGGCACCGCTGAACAGGGCCCCGCCGTCTCAAGCACCGCTCCGCTGGGCCCCGCCGTCTCAAGCACCGCTCCGCTGGGCCCCTCCTGTCAAGCACCGCTCCGCTGGGCCCCGCCGTCTCAAGCACCGCTCCGCTGGGCCCCTCCTGTCAAGCACCGCTCCGCTGGGCCCCGCCGTCTCAAGCACCGCTCCGCTGGGCCCCTCCTGTCAAGCACCGCTCCGCTGGGCCCCGCCGTCTCAAGCACCGCTCCGCTGGGCCCCTCCTGTCAAGCACCGCTCCGCTGGGCCCTGCCGTCTCAAGCACCGCTCCGCTGGGCCCCGCCGTCTCAAGCACCGCTCCGCTGGGCCCCTCCTGTCAAGCACTGCTCCGCTGGGCCCCGCTGTCTCAAGCACTGCTCCGCTGGGCCCCTCCTGTCAAGCACCGCTCCGCTGGGCCCCTCATGTCAAGCACCGCTCCGCTGGGCCCCTCCTGTCAAGCACCGCTCCGCTGGGCCCCGCCGTCTCAAGCACCGCTCCGCTGGGCCCCTCCTGTCAAGCACCGCTCCACTGGGCCCCGCCGTCTCAAGCACCGCTCCGCTGGGCCCCGCCGTCTCAAGCACCGCTCCGCTGGGCCCCTCCTGTCAAGCACCGCTCCTCTGGGCCCTTCCTGTCAAGCACCGCTGGCCCATTGACAGTGCCGATTCTGTGTCGAGCTAGTGTTCACACTGCACTCGGGGCACCCTGCCTCCTCCATTACCTGTGGAGTCTGTAATCCACCTGATGGCCTGTGTCTCTGCACTCCCCAGGATGGCAAATCAAATCAAATCAAATCATTAACATTTATAAAGCGCGCTACTCACCCGTGCGGGTCTCAAGGCGCTAGGGGGGAAAGGGGGGGTTATCGCTGCTCGAACAGCCAAGTCTTTAGGAGTCTCCGGAAAGCGGAGTGGTCCTGGGTGGTCCTGAGGCTGGTGAGGAGGGAGTTCCAGGTCTTGGCCGCCAGGAAGGAGAAAGATCTCCCACCCGCCGTGGAGCGGCGGGTGCGAGGGACGGCAGCAAGTGCGAGGCCAGCGGAGCGGAGGGGGCGGGTGGGGACGTAGAAGCTGAGGCGTCTGTTGAGGTATTCCGGTCCCTTGTTGTGGAGGGCTTTGTGTGCGTGGGTGAGAAGACGGAAGGTGATCCTTTTGCTGACTGGGAGCCAATGCAGGTGTCTCAGGTGTGCGGAGATGTGGCTGTTGCGGGGTACGTCGAGGATGAGGCGGGCCGAGGCGTTTTGGATGCGTTGCAGGCGGTTTTGGAGTTTGGCGGTGGTCCCGGCGTAGAGGGTGTTGCCGTAGTCCAGGCGACTCGTGACAAGGGCGTGGGTCACGGTTTTTCTGGTGTCGGCGGGGATCCAGCGGAAGATCTTGCGGAGCATGCGGAGAGTGAGGAAGCAGGCGGAGGACACGGCGTTGACTTGCTTGGTCATGGTGAGAAGAGGGTCCAAGATGAAGCCGAGGTTGCGGGCGTGGTCTGCGGGGGTCGGTGCGGTGCCGAGGGCCGTGGGCCACCAGGAGTCGTCCCAGGCGGACGGGGTGTTGCCGAGGATGAGGACTTCCGTTTTTTCAGAGTTCAGCTTTAGGCGGCTGAGCCTCATCCAATCTGCGACGTCCTTCATACCCTCTTGTAGGTTGGTCTTGGCGCTGGCGGGGTCCTTGGTGAGGGAGAGTACAAGTTGGGTGTCGTCGGCGTAGGAGGTGATGATGATGTCGTGCTTGCGTACGATGTCGGCGAGGGGGCTCATGTAGACATTGAAGAGTGTCGGGCTGAGCGATGAGCCTTGAGGTACGCCGCAGATGATCTTGGTGGGTTCTGAGCGAAACGGAGGGAGGTAAACTCTTTGGGAGCGGTTAGCGAGGAAGGAGGCGATCCAGTCCAGGGCCTGGCCTTGGATCCCGGTGGAGCGTAGGCGGGTGATTAGGGTGCGGTGACAGACGGTGTCAAAGGCAGCCGAGAGGTCGAGGAGAATGAGGGCGACTGTTTCACCGTTGTCCATCAGGGTTCTGATGTCGTCTGTGACTGAGATGAGGGCGGTTTCCGTGCTGTGGTTGGTTCGGAATCCGGTTTGTGAAGGGTCGAGCAGGTTGTTGTCTTCCAGGAAGGTGGTCAGCTGTTTGTTGACGGTCTTTTCTATTACCTTGGCTGGGAAAGGTAGAAGAGAGATGGGGCGGAAGTTTTTCAGGTCGCTTGGGTCAGCCGTAGGTTTCTTTAGTAGGGCGTTGACTTCAGCGTGCTTCCAGCATTCGGGGAAGGTAGCAGAAGAAAAAGAAGAGTTGATGACGGTCTGGAGGTGCGGGGCGATGATGTCGTCGGCTTTGTTAAAGATGAAGTGCGGGCAGGGGTCCGAAGGGGCGCCGGAGTGGATAGAGTTCATGATGGATTTGGTTTCTTCCGTGTTGATGTGGATCCAGTTGTTGAGGGTGATGTCCGGGGAAGCGGGTTCAGTGGTGTGTGGTTGGGTCTGGTGTCCGAAGCTGTCGTGGAGGTCGCTGATCTTGCGATGGAAGAAAGTGGCGAGGGATTCGCACAAATCCTGTGAGGGCGTGACGGCGTTGGCGCTGGCGCTGGGGTTGGAGAACTCTTTGACGATGCTGAAGAGTTCTCTGCTGTTGTGGCTGTTTTTGTCTAGTCTGTCGGTGAAAAAGTTCCTTTTGGCAGTGCGGATCAGGTGGTGGTGTTCGCGTGTAGCGTTCTTGAGGGCGGTCATGTTGTCCGCGGTGTGGTCCTTGCGCCAGGCCTTCTCAAGGGCACGACAAGTTTTCTTTGATTCTTTGAGGGTGTCAGAGAACCAGAGAGGTTTTTTGGTGTTGGTCTGTCGATGCGTGCGTTTGAGGGGAGCAAGGTTGTCAGCGCAGTTGGAGATCCAGTTTGTGAGGTTGAGAGCTGCGTCGTTGGGGTCGGTGGTGAGGGTGGGTTGGTTGGCGGCGAGAGCGGAGAAGAGTTGCTCTTCAGGGATCTTGTTCCACTGTCGACGAGGGGTGGGTTGAGTGCGGAGGTGGGAGGTCTCGCGTCGGAATGTGAAGTGGACGCAGCTGTGGTCGGTCCAGTGTAGGGCAGAGGTGTGGCTGAAGAAGACGTGTTTGCTGGCGGAGAAGATAGGGTCGAGCGTGTGTCCGGCGATGTGGGTGGCGGTGTTCACCAGTTGTTTGAGGCCGAGGTTGGCGAGGTTGTCGAGCAGGATGGTGGTGTTGGGGTCGTTGTTTTGTTCCAGATGGAAGTTGAGGTCGCCTAGGAGGATGTAGTCCGGTGAGGCGAGGGCGTGCGGGGAGATGAAGTCGGCGATGGCGTCGCTGAAAGAGGCGCGAGGTCCGGGAGGACGGTAGACGAGGGATCCTCTGAGGGTGGTCCTTGGGTCGGTGCGAATCTGAAAATGCAGGTGTTCAGCGGCGAGGGGGGGGTCTTCGGTGGAGGTGGTGACGCTGATGGAGTCTTTGAAGATGATGGCGACACCTCCTCCTACTTGGTTGGTGCGGTCTTTTCTGGAGATCTTGTAGCCTTCGGGGATGGCGGTAGCGATGTCTGGAGCAGAGGAGGCGTTCATCCATGTCTCCATGATGAAGGCGACGTCCGGGGCTGTGGAGTCCAGGAGGTCCCAAAGTTCAACGGCGTGCTTGTGGACGGAACGAGCGTTGATCAGGATGCACTTGAGGTGGTTGATGGCGCGTGGGCTTGTGGTCGTGGTAGTTGCGTGGTGGAAGATGCGTTTGCAGGAGTTGCAGGCGAAGGGTCCATGGGTGCGTTTGGGGTGAGCTAGGAAGCAGGTTTTGGAGCACCCTGGGTTGAGGGCGTGGAGGGTGGTGGGGTCGTAGCGGATCAGCGGGGCTTGGGGGAGCTGGGGACCAGGGGTCGTGGCGCTGGGCGCGGGCCAGGCGCGGACGGGCGCAGACGGGCTTGCCTCTGGCGAGCCTCCGGCGGGCCAGCGGCGTGCCCGCTGCGCGCGCCCGCTGCGCAGTCGCGCAGCGGCCGCCATAAGAGGAAGGAGGGGGGGGGAGGGGTCAGCTGGGGGCGAATGGGAGCTGGGGGGCGGGGGCGTGCAGGAGGTCGCGGCGGGAAAGCGCGAGGGAGGGGGGGGACAGGTAGAGTGAGAGGAGCTGGGGGAGGGGGTTTAGGGTGGAGGAGGGTGAGTGTTAGGAGGTTTGGAGATTAGGGAGAGAGATAGGAGTAGGGTTGTGAAGATAGGGGAGGGGGGGTTGTAGAGGTGGGTGAGGGAGAGAGGTAGAGTGAGAGGATAGGGAGATAGGTAGTAGAGGGGGTGGCGGGAGGGGGGGAGAGATAGAGAAATAGATAGAGAAAATAGATAGAGAAGTCGATAGATAGGGAAATAGATAGATAGACAGATAGGTAGGTAGGAGGAGGTGGAGAGTGGGGGAGTTAGATAGTGAGATAGGGAGCTAGAGAGATAGGAAGATAGGAGGAGTGAGGGAGGTAGATAGCGAACGGGTTAGCTAGGGGTGAGAGAGGGGGAGGCGAGTGAGGGAGGGGGATGAGGAAGGAGCAGGAGGGCAGGCTCGGGGGAAGAAGACGGAGGAGGTAGAAGAGCCGAAGACAGGAGAACAGAAGACAGAAGAACAGAAGACAGAAGAACAGAAGAACAGAAGAACAGAAGAACAGAAGAACAGAAGAACAGAAGACAGAAGAACAGAAGAATAGAAGAACAGAAGACAGAAGAACAGAAGACAGAAGCACAGAAGATCGGAAGAGCAGAAGAACAGAGAAGAACAGAGAAGAACAGAGAGGAAGAACACAGAAGCACCAAGAAGAACAGAGAAGAAGAACACAGAAGACCGGAAGAACACAGAAGAACAGAAGGGAAGAACAGAAGAACAGAAGAGAAGAACAGAAGAACACAGAAGAAGATTGCAGAGGGGGAGCGAGGAGGAAGAGACAGAGAGGAGGAAAAGAAGCAGGAGCAGGAGAGAAGGTGAGTGGCGCGGGGCAGGGCGAGGGGCTGGGAGGAGGGGGGTACTTACAGTTAGGTGGGTCTCAGGAACACAGGAACTCGGGAACTTGGAGGAGCTGCAGCGGCAGGGGGAGCGACCTACCCTTGGGTCAAGGGTCGCTACCACTGTCGCGCAGCGGCCGCCATAAGAGGTAGGAGGGGGGGGAGGGGTCAGCTGGGGGCGAATGGGAGCTGGGGGGCGGGGGCGTGCAGGAGGTCGCGGCGGGAAAGCGCGAGGGAGGGGGGGGGGACAGGTAGAGTGAGAGGAGCTGGGGGAGGGGGTTTAGGGTGGAGGAGGGTGAGTGTTAGGAGGTTTGGAGATTAGGGAGAGAGATAGGAGTAGGGTTGTGAAGATAGGGGAGGGGGGTTGTAGAGGTGGGTGAGGGAGAGAGGTAGAGTGAGAGGATAGGGAGATAGGTAGTAGAGGGGGTGGCGGGAGGGGGGGAGAGATAGAGAAATAGATAGAGAAAATAGATAGAGAAGTCGATAGATAGGGAAATAGATAGATAGACAGATAGGTAGGTAGGAGGAGGTGGAGAGTGGGGGAGTTAGATAGTGAGATAGGGAGCTAGAGAGATAGGAAGATAGGAGGAGTGAGGGAGGTAGATAGCGAACGGGTTAGCTAGGGGTGAGAGAGGGGGAGGCGAGTGAGGGAGGGGGATGAGGAAGGAGCAGGAGGGCAGGCTCGGGGGAAGAAGACGGAGGAGGTAGAAGAGCCGAAGACAGGAGAACAGAAGACAGAAGAACAGAAGACAGAAGAACAGAAGAACAGAAGAACAGAAGAACAGAAGACAGAAGAACAGAAGAACAGAAGAACAGAAGAACAGAAGACAGAAGAACAGAAGAACAGAGAAGAACAGAGAAGAACAGAGAGGAAGAACACAGAAGCACCGAGAAGAACAGAGAAGAAGAACACAGAAGACCGGAAGAACACAGAAGAACAGAAGGGAAGAACAGAAGAACAGAAGAGAAGAACAGAAGAACACAGAAGAAGATTGCAGAGGGGGAGCGAGGAGGAAGAGACAGAGAGGAGGAAAAGAAGCAGGAGCAGGAGAGAAGGTGAGTGGCGCGGGGCAGGGCGAGGGGCTGGGAGGAGGGGGGTACTTACAGTTAGGTGGGTCTCAGGAACACAGGAACTCGGGAACTTGGAGGAGCTGCAGCGGCAGGGGGAGCGACCTACCCTTGGGTCAAGGGTCGCTACCACTGTCGCGCAGCGGCCGCCATAAGAGGTAGGAGGGGGGGGGAGGGGTCAGCTGGGGGCGAATGGGAGCTGGGGGGCGGGGGCGTGCAGGAGGTCGCGGCGGGAAAGCGCGAGGGAGGGGGGGGACAGGTAGAGTGAGAGGAGCTGGGGGAGGGGGTTTAGGGTGGAGGAGGGTGAGTGTTAGGAGGTTTGGAGATTAGGGAGAGAGATAGGAGTAGGGTTGTGAAGATAGGGGAGGGGGGGTTGTAGAGGTGGGTGAGGGAGAGAGGTAGAGTGAGAGGATAGGGAGATAGGTAGTAGAGGGGGTGGCGGGAGGGGGGGAGAGATAGAGAAATAGATAGAGAAAATAGATAGAGAAGTCGATAGATAGGGAAATAGATAGATAGACAGATAGGTAGGTAGGAGGAGGTGGAGAGTGGGGGAGTTAGATAGTGAGATAGGGAGCTAGAGAGATAGGAAGATAGGAGGAGTGAGGGAGGTAGATAGCGAACGGGTTAGCTAGGGGTGAGAGAGGGGGAGGCGAGTGAGGGAGGGGGATGAGGAAGGAGCAGGAGGGCAGGCTCGGGGGAAGAAGACGGAGGAGGTAGAAGAGCCGAAGACAGGAGAACAGAAGACAGGAGAACAGAAGACAGAAGAACAGAAGAACAGAAGAACAGAAGACAGAAGAACAGAAGAACAGAAGAATAGAAGAACAGAAGACAGAAGAACAGAAGACAGAAGCACAGAAGATCGGAAGAGCAGAAGAACAGAGAAGAACAGAGAAGAACAGAGAGGAAGAACACAGAAGCACCGAGAAGAACAGAGAAGAAGAACACAGAAGACCGGAAGAACACAGAAGAACAGAAGGGAAGAACAGAAGAACAGAAGAGAAGAACAGAAGAACACAGAAGAAGATTGCAGAGGGGGAGCGAGGAGGAAGAGACAGAGAGGAGGAAAAGAAGCAGGAGCAGGAGAGAAGGTGAGTGGCGCGGGGCAGGGCGAGGGGCTGGGAGGAGGGGGGTACTTACAGTTAGGTGGGTCTCAGGAACACAGGAACTCGGGAACTTGGAGGAGCTGCAGCGGCAGGGGGAGCGACCTACCCTTGCGACCACAGTGGGCAGACCACCCACTGTAGAGACTTGTGGGACTGTGGCTTTGCACTCCCCAGGATGGCACAGTGGGCAGACCACCCACTGTAGAGACTTGTGAGACTGTGGCTTTGCACTCCCCAGGATGGCACAGTGGGCAGACCACCCACTGTAGAGACTTGTGAGACTGTGGCTTTGCACTCCCCAGGATGGCACAGTGGGCATGGTGGACCCTTCGTGGATCTGGCGTCGTGGACTCATGTGGCTGAGGTGCCCCCCCTTCCCTTCCCCCTGAGGTGCCTGTAGTTTTGTCATCTGATGCCCCAGCAGTGTTCTCTCCAACGGACTCAGGTCTCCTGTGTGGGCTTTGCCCATGTGTTGATACACTTTGGCCCACGGACAGTGGAAATTTAAGTGACTGTGCAGGACTTATTGCCTATGTTTATCGGTTTCGCAATGTTCTTACTTGATTTTTTACAATTCATATTGCTATTTTACCATGACTTCAAAGAACCTCTTTTATACATAAATTTTGTTTCTAACTTTAATTATGTCTTTGCATTATTCCGGGGGGTTTGGGTGGTGTCACTGTGACTTGGTGCTCTGCATTGGTGTGTAGATAGTTGGGGGGGGGGTCGCATATGTGTGTGCCCGTAAGCTTTCCTCCTCCCCCCTCCCCTGTGTTGTAGGTGCAGTACTCACCGTTGTCGCCTGCGCCGGCGTTCGTACTCGTGGTAGATGAGCAGGTAGACAATAGCTGGTAGGATGTTTAATTCGGGTTCCATGCTGTTCTCCGTCCTCGTGGAGTGTGTATAGGTGAGCGTTTTCCCGTTCGTAGTCTGTTTCCGCCGTGTTTTTATCGGCGGGGCTCCCGCCCCGGAAAAGGAGGCGGATTGGTGAGTTGTGATAGGGTGGGCGGTACATTGTCTGCCGCCTGCCTGTTGGCGGTGACCGCCGTACTGTTTGTGTGTCCCGCCGTGGCGGTCGGAGTGTTAAGGTGGCGGGCTGTGTTGGCGGTTCCCGCCAGGGTCAGAATTCCATTTTTTGGACCGCCAGCCTGTTGGCGGGTTGGCCGCCGCTTTAACACTGACCGCCAGGGTCAGAATGACCCCCTCTGTATTGTCCATACGGTTCCCAACCTTAAATCGGCATGACGGAGCTCAGCTCTCTTCTGGTTCCTCTTCCTTCCGCAGAGGTCTGCAGTCTCTCAGCGCTAGGTCCTCGGCACCCTACGGCCTAGGGCAGTGGTTCCCAACCTGTGGTCCGGGGACCCCTGGGGGTCCGCAAAGCCTTCTCAGGGGGTCCGCGAGAGCCTAGAAAATTAACAAATATGAACAAATATTGACAAATTAGGTCCCCAGCTTCCAGTAATGACACAGACGGGGGTCCCTGGATTCCGATGATGATTCAGTGGGGGTCCCTGGGTTCCATCAATGTTAAAGTGGGGGTCCACAGAAGTCAAAAGGTTGGGAACCACTGGCCTAGGGCAAAGGGCTGTGGTCTCTCAGCGCTAGGTCCTCGACCCCCAGGAGCCTAGGGCAGAGGGCTGTTGTCTCTTAGCGCTAGGTCCTTGGTCCCCTAGAGCCTAGGGCAGAGGGCTGCGGTCTCTCAGCGCTAGGTCCTTGGTCCCCTAGAGCCTAGGGCAGAGGGCTGCGGTCTCTCAGCGCTAGGTCCTCGGGCCCTTAGAACCTAGGGCAGAGGGCTGCAGTCTCTCAGCGCTAGGTCCTTGGCACCCTACAGCAGAGGGCTGCGGTCTCTAAGCGCTAGGTCCTCGGCACCCTACAGGCTAGGGCACAGGGCTGCAGTCTCTCAGCGCTAGGTCCTCGACCCCCAGGAGCCTAGAGCAGAGGGCTGCTGTCTCTAAGCGCTAGGTCCTCAGCACCCTACAGGCTAGGACACAGGGCTGCGGTCTCTCAGCGCTAGGTCCTCGACCCCCAGGAGCCTAGGGCACAGGGCTGCGGTCTCTCAGAGCTAGGTCCTCCACCCCCAGGAGCCTAGGGCAGAGGGCTGCCGTCTCTCAGCACTAGTTCCTCGGTCCCCTAGAGGCTAGGGCAGAGGGCTGCAGTCTCTCAGCGCTAGGTCCTCGGCACCCTACAGCCTAGGGCAAAGGGCTGTGGTCTCTCAGCGCTAGGTCCTTGACCCCCAGGAGCCTAGGGCAGAGGGCTGTGGTCTCTTAGCGCTAGGTCCTTGGTCCCCTAGAGCCTAGGGCAGAGGGCTGCGGTCTCTCAGCGCTAGGTCCTTGGTCCCCTAGAGCCTAGGGCAGAGGGCTGCGGTCTCTCAGCGCTAGGTCCTCGGCACCCTAGAGCCTAGGGCAGAGGTCTGCCATCTCTCAGCGCTAGGTCCTCGGGCCCTTAGAACCTAGGGCAGAGGGCTGCAGTCTCTCAGCGCTAGGTCCTCGGCCCCCTAGAGCTGAGGGCTGCGGTCTCTAAGCGCTAGGTCCTCGGCACCCTACAGGCTAGGGTACAGGGCTGCGGTCTCTCAGCGCTAGGTCCTCGACCCCCAGGAGCCTAGGGCAGAGGGCTGCGGTCTCTCAGCGCTAGGTCCTCGTCTCCCTACAGCCTAGGGCAGAGGGCTGCGTTCTCTCAGCGCTAGGTCCTCAGCACCCTAGAGCCTAGGGCAGAGGGCTGCGGTCTCTCATCGCTAGGTCCTCAGCACCCTACAGCCTAGGGCAGAGGTCTGCCATCTCTCAGCGCTAGGTCCTCGGGCCCTTAGAACCTAGGGCAGAGGGCTGCAGTCTCTCAGCGCTAGGTCCTCGGCACCCTACAGGCTAGGGCAGAGGGCTGTGGTCTCTTAGCGCTAGGTCTTTGGTCCCCTAGAGCCTAGGGCAGAGGGCTGCAGTCTCTCAGCGCTAGGTCCTCGGCCCCCTAGAGCAGAGGGCTGCGGTCTCTAAGCGCTAGGTCCTCGGCACCCTACAGGCTAGGATCTAGGGGACCGAGGACCTAGCGCTGAGAGACCGCAGCCCTCTTCCCTAGGCTCCTGGGGGTCCTGGGGGGCTGCGGTCTCTCAGCGCTAGGTCCTCGGTCCCCTAGAGCCTAGGACAGAGGGCTGCGTTCTCTCAGCGCTAGGTCCTCAGCACCCTAGAGCCTAGGGCAGAGGGCTGCGGTCTCTCAGCGCTAGGTCCTCGGTCCCCTAGAGCCTAGGACAGAGGGCTGCAGTCTCTCAGAGCTAGGTCCTCGTCTCCCTACAGGCTAGGGCACAGGGCTGCAGTCTCTCAGCGCTAGGTCCTCGACCCCCAGGAGCCTAGGGCAGAGGGCTGCGGTCTCTCAGCGTTAGGTCCTCGGTCCCCTACAGCCTAGGACAGAGGGCTGCAGTCTCTCAGCGTTAGGTCCTCAGCACCCTAGAGCCTAGGGCAGAGGTCTGCCATCTCTCAGCGCTAGGTCCTCGGGCCCTTAGAACCTAGGGCAGAGGGCTGCAGTCTCTCAGCGCTAGGTCCTCGGCACCCTACAGCAGAGGGCTGCGGTCTCTAAGCGTTAGGTCCTCTGCACCCTACAGGCTAGGGCACAGGGCTGCAGTCTCTCAGCGCTAGGTCCTCGACCCCCAGGAGCCTAGGGCAGAGGGCTGCGGTCTCTCAGCGCTAGGTCCTCGACCCCCAGGAGCCTAGGGCAGAGGGCTGCGGTCTCTCAGCGCTAGGTCGTTGGTCCCCTAGAGCCTAGGGCAGAGGGCTGCGGTCTCTCAGCGCTAGATCCTCGGCACCCTAGAGCCTAGGGCAGAGGTCTGCCATCTCTCAGCGCTAGGTCCTCGGGCCCTTAGAACCTAGGGCAGAGGGCTGCAGTCTCTCAGCGCTAGGTCCTTGGCACCCTACAGCAGAGGGCTGCGGTCTCTAAGCGCTAGGTCCTCGGCACCCTACAGGCTAGGGCACAGGGCTGCGGTCTCTCAGCGCTAGGTCCTCGACCCCCAGGAGCCTAGAGCAGAGGGCTGCTGTCTCTAAGCGCTAGGTCCTCAGCACCCTACAGGCTAGGGCACAGGGCTGCGGTCTCTCAGCGCTAGGTCCTCAACCCCCAGGAGCCTAGAGCAGAGGGCTGCTGTCTCTAAGCGCTAGGTCCTCAGTACCCTACAGGCTAGGACACAGGGCTGCGTTCTCTCAGCGCTAGGTCCTCAGCACCCTAGAGCCTAGGGCAGAGGGCTGCGGTCTCTCATCGCTAGGTCCTCAGCACCCTACAGCCTAGGGCAGAGGTCTGCCATCTCTCAGCGCTAGGTCCTCGGGCCCTTAGAACCTAGGGCAGAGGGCTGCAGTCTCTCAGCGCTAGGTCCTCGGCACCCTACAGGCTAGGGCAGAGGGCTGTGGTCTCTTAGCGCTAGGTCTTTGGTCCCCTAGAGCCTAGGGCAGAGGGCTGCAGTCTCTCAGCGCTAGGTCCTCGGCCCCCTAGAGCAGAGGGCTGCGGTCTCTAAGCGCTAGGTCCTCAGCACCCTACAGGCTAGGGCACAGGGCTGCGGTCTCTCAGCGCTAGGTCCTCGACCCCCAGGAGCCTAGGGCAGAGGGCTGCGGTCTCTCAGCGCTAGGTCCTCGGTCCCCTAGAGCCTAGGACAGAGGGCTGCGTTCTCTCAGCGCTAGGTCCTCAGCACCCTAGAGCCTAGGGCAGAGGGCTGCGGTCTCTCAGCACTAGGTCCTCGGTCCCCTAGAGCCTAGGACAGAGGGCTGCAGTCTCTCAGAGCTAGGTCCTCGTCTCCCTACAGGCTAGGGCACAGGGCTGCAGTCTCTCAGCGCTAGATCCTCGACCCCCAGGAGCCTAGGGCAGAGGGCTGCGGTCTCTCCGCGTTAGGTCCTCGGTCCCCTACAGCCTAGGGCAGAGGGCTGCAGTCTCTCAGCGTTAGGTCCTCAGCACCCTAGAGCCTAGGGCAGAGGTCTGCCATCTCTCAGCGCTAGGTCCTCGGGCCCTTAGAACCTAGGGCAGAGGGCTGCAGTCTCTCAGCTCTAGGTCCTCGGCACCCTACAGCAGAGGGCTGCGGTCTCTAAGCGCTAGGTCCTCTGCACCCTACAGGCTAGGGCACAGGGCTGCAGTCTCTCAGCGCTAGGTCCTCGACCCCCAGGAGCCAAGGGCAGAGGGCTGCGGTCTCTCAGCGCTAGGTCCTCCACCCCCAGGAGACTAGGGCAGAGGGATGCAGTCTCTCAGCGCTAGGTCCTCAGCACCCTAGAGCCTAGGGCAGAGGGCTGCAGTCTCTCAGCGCTAGGTCCTCGGCACCCTAGAGCCTAGGGCAGAGGTCTGCCATCTCTCAGCGCTAGGTCCTCGGTCCCCTAGAACCTAGGGCAGAGGGCTGCAGTCTCTAAGCGCTAGGTCCTCAGCACCCTACAGGCTAGGGCACAGGGCTGCGGTCTCTCAGCGCTAGGTCCTCGACCCCCAGGAGCCTAGAGCAGAGGGCTGCGGTCTCTAAGCGCTAGGTCCTCAGCACCCTACAGGCTAGGGCACAGGGCTGCGGTCTCTCAGCGCTAGGTCCTCGACCCCCAGGAGCCTAGAGCAGAGGGCTGCGGTCTCTAAGCGCTAGGTCCTCAGCACCCTACAGGCTAGGGCACAGGGCTGCGGTCTCTCAGCGCTAGGTCCTCCACCCCCAGGAGCCTAGGGCACAGGGCTGCGGTCTCTCAGCGCTAGGTCCTCCACCCCCAGGAGCCTAGGGCACAGGGCTGCGGTCTCTCAGTGTTAGGTCCTCCACCCCCAGGAGCCGAGGGCAGAGGGCTGCGGTCTCTCAGCGTTGGGTTCTCAGCACCCTAGAACCTAGGGCAGAGGGCTGCAGTCTCTCATCGCTAGGTCCTCGGCACCCTAGAGCCTAGGGCAGAGGTCTGCCATCTCTCAGCGCTAGGTCCTCGGTTCCCTAGAGCCTAGGGCAGAGGGCTGCAGTCTCTCAGCGCTAGGTCCTTGGTCCCCTAGAGCCTAGGGCAGAGGGCTGCAGTCTCTCAGCGCTAGGTCCTCGGCACCCTAGACCCTAGGGCAGAGGTCTGCCATCTCTCAGCGCTAGGTCCTCAGCACCCTAGAGCCTAGGGCAGAGGGCTGCAGTCGCTCAGCGCTAGGTCCTCGACCCCCAGGAGCCTAGAGCAGAGGGCTGCGGTCTCTAAGCGCTAGGTCCTCAGCACCCTACAGGCTAGGGCACAGGGCTGCGGTCTCTCAGCGCTAGGTCCTCCACCCCCAGGAGCCTAGGGCACAGGGCTGCGGTCTCTCAGCGCTAGGTCCTCCACCCCCAGGAGCCTAGGGCACAGGGCTGCGGTCTCTCAGCGCTAGGTCCTCCACCCCCAGGAGCCTAGGGCACAGGGCTGCGGTCTCTCAGCGTTAGGTCCTCCACCCCCAGGAGCCGAGGGCAGAGGGCTGCGGTCTCTCAGCGCTAGGTTCTCAGCACCCTAGAACCTAGGGCAGAGGGCTGCAGTCTCTCATCGCTAGGTCCTCGGCACCCTAGAGCCTAGGGCAGAGGGCTGCGGTCTCTCAGCGCTAGGTCCTTGGTCCCCTAGAGCCTAGGGCAGAGGGCTGCAGTCTCTCAGCGCTAGGTCCTCGGCACCCTAGACCCTAGGGCAGAGGTCTGCCATCTCTCAGCGCTAGGTCCTCAGCACCCTAGAGCCTAGGGCAGAGGGCTGCAGTCGCTCAGCGCTAGGTCCTCGGTCCCCTAAAGCCTAGGGCAGAGGGGAGTGCTCTCCTGAGAAAACCTTGTACATTGGGCACAGAATCACACTGCATAGAACTCCCACCCAATGGTTTCAGAGGTTGTTGAGAACTTGTGAGTTGCGACTCCACAGACCACCATTATGCTATAAACAGATCACCAGAATAAAGTGCACGAGGTATGCAATAACAAATATGAGGCCAGATTCACTAACGTTTCGCGTCAGGGTTATGTCACTTTTTTAACACATCCCAGATGCAAAATGTATTTCTGGATTTGCTAAGTTACGCAAAGGACAATTTGCTCACCTTGGTGTGGTTTAGTAAAGAAAGTCATGGAAAGCAATGCCTAGCGCTCCCTTGCTTTACTCTGCACGGGGGAGGCTTTCAATGGGTGGAGCATGGGCGTTCGCATGCATTCAGCAAGGATTCTTTTTTCAGATGCCAGGATACTAGTAGAGATGGTAACTGGTTTATTAAGTCCAGCACAACAATCCCTGACACATGCTGTCATCAGCAACTGCCTGCTCTGCCTTTGGAACCCACAGTCTAGACATCAGTGGAGAAGGCATCTGGTTGCTAAGCTACAACATATCTCCCTTTTTTATTAATGACAAAAATAACATATCATAACTTTTTGGTTGCATAAAACCTGGAATAAATATTATCATGAACATACATACTCCTTGTGCCAAACTGGTTTTGTCCCGAAACGTTCCACCTTGTTGTTTTTTTTACTACAGACACAAGATGACTATTTCTTCATGCATACCTTTCATTCAAGGTCATTGTACGCAGCTACTTTCCGAGTATTACACCTTTTGCCGTCGTCCAACCACACTTGGGGGGTTATTACAACTTTGGAGGAGGTGTTAATCCGTCCCAAAAGTGACGGTAAAGTGACGGATATACCACCAGCCGTATTACGAGTTCCATAGGATATAATGGACTCGTAATACGGCTGGTGGTATATCCGTCACTTTACCATCACTTTTGGGACGGATTAACACCTCCTCCAAAGTTGTAATAACCCCCTTTGTTTCCAACCACTCTCTTGACCTGCTAAGACTTGGACCATTTAGATAACGCTGAATTTTGATCGCCTGTTTGGAATGTCCTTACCAAACCACTGCATACAAAAAAAATATATTTATTTGTCATTGTGTCTTTGCACATACCTTTCTTGATATTTCTTTACTCTTTGCTCCAGATCCTGTCTTCCAACAGTTTTCATGCTAGATGTGTTCACCATTGCAAGCGTCGCTTTGGAGCCTGCTTGGCTACCCTTCAGTAGGCTGAATGGAGTTTCTTTTGCGGCTATATGAGGCGTGTGGCAATAACTCCATAACATTTATTTAACGGCATTCTTGCACTCTCCCACACTTGTTGGCCAGTTGTGCACATTCTTTCAACACACAATTGAATCTCTCAACAAGGCCATTCTCTCTAGGATGATAAATGGCTGTTGTGTGATGCTCCAGTCTTTTTCACATACTTTTCAAATTCCTCTGCTGTAAATTGAGGCCCATTATCTGTGACAATACACTCAGGATATCCCTCTCTACGGAACACCTCTTCACAAAAATCTATTATGATGTCAGCCCTTCGTTCCCGTACAACCACTATTTCAGACATTTGGAAAAAGACTCCACCAACTCTATGGCATATTTACCTTCTATTCCTCTGGTATTAAACAGTCCACAAATGTCCATTGCTACTGTTGAACCTGGCCCTTTTGGCACATTCATCCCCTGACTTTTTGCCTCCTTCCTCCTAATTTTTCAGACCGCTCGCTGTTGGCTCTAGGACTCTGAGCACTTTATCACTGCTGATCAGTGCTAAAGAGCAGGTGCTCTCCCTTCTAAGGTTGGTATGAAGAGCTTATATAAATGCTACTAGTGGGCCTGCAGCGCTGCTTGTGCCACCCACTGAAGTAGCCTTTCAAACTCGTCTCAGACCTGCTAGCGCAGAGCCTGCATGTGCAGTTTTCTGCCACAGGGACTTGGCATCTAAATTTACTTGTCAGGCCCAGAACTCTCTTTTTCCTACATGTAAGTCACCCCTAATGTAGGCCCTAGCTAGCCCTATGGGCAGGGCGCCATGTATGTAGAAGGCAGGTCATGTGCCTGGTTGTGTGGTCTGTCCTGGTAGTGATAAACAGCCTATTTGGTTTCTCACTGCTGTGGGTGCTGCCTTCTCATAGGGTTATGCTGGAAATGCCCTGCCTTATCTCTAGGGGGTATTGCCTGATTTATGACAGGTAACGTAGGCATGTTTGGCATGGTTGTAATGGTAGTAAGAAATGCTCCTTAGGGGTGTAAGTGTTTTTTTATTACTATTACAGAAGTGCCACTTATAGAAAGTGCGCATTTCTCTGTGCTTATGACTCTGGTGTTTTGCAGCTTGACTCCAATCCACGTTTGGGCAGACTGACAGCTGGGCTTTGTGCATATGTTTCAGACAGCCTGAACACAGGGAGGGTGGAGGTGTCACAGAGGTGCATCTGCATACTGAATAGTCTTCCTGGGTCTAGAGGAGGGAGAGACGGTGCACACATGCATTTGTAAAGGCTGTGCCCTGGCCTCACACAAAAGGGTTGTTTACCCCTAACTGATGTTTGGAGCCTGTGCTGGAGGAGAGAGAGGTGACTCCTAGAACCAGTTGTAACTGGTTGGAACCTCCTCTCCCCTTCTTTGTAAACACACTGTAAAACTGAATATAAGTACAGGGGAATTTTCCCCACAATTAGGTGACATTTTGGAACTTACTTGGACCTGGACACAAAATGTCGGAGGGACTCACCAGGAACCGCCCTGGACTGCTGCTGTTGTGGTGACCTGCACTGGGAGAGACTGCCATCTGACTGCATCCCCCTTGCGCTGGCCTGCTGCTGCTGTGCTGACCTGTGACCTGCTGGGTCACTGGGAGAGACTGCTGTCTGCCTGCATCCCCCTTGCGCTGGCCTGCTGCTGCTGTGCTGACCTGTGACCTGCTGGGTCACTGGGAGAGACTGCCATCTGCCCGCATCCCCCTAGCGCTGGCCTTCAGCTGCTGTGCTGACCTGGGACCTGCTGGGTCACTGGGAGGGACTACCGTCTGCCTGCATCCCCCTTGCAGAGACTGCCATCTGCCTGCATCCCCCTTGAGCTGGCCTGCAGCTGCTGTGCTGACCTGGGACCTGCTGGGTCACTGGGAGAGACTGCCGTCTGCCTGCATCCCCCTTGCGCTGGCCTGCTGCTGCTGTGCTGACCTGGGACCTGCTGGGTCACTGGGAGGGACTGCCGTCTGCCTGCATCCCCCTTGCGCTGGCCTGCAGCTGCTGTGCTGACCTGGGACCTGCTGGGTCACTGGGAGGGACTGCCGTCTGCCTGCATCCCCCTTGCGCTGGCCTGCTGCTGCTGTGCAGACCTTGGACCTGCTGGGTCATTGGGAGAGACTGCCGTCTGCCTGCATCCCCCTTGCGCTGGCCTGCTGCTGCTGTGCTGACCTGGGACCTGCTGGGTCACTGGGAGAGACTGCCGTCTGCCTGCATCCCCCTTGTGCTGGCCTGCTGCTGCTGCACTGACATGTGATCTGCTGGGTCACTGGGAGAGACTGCCATCTGCCTGCATCCCCCTTGTGCTGGCCTGCTACTGGGCCCTACATCCCTGTGCTCCTTGATCCTTTGTTCCCCAGGGGCTAGGTACCATGGCCCTGGACCCCTGCAACAAGTCCATAGTGGAAAGCGCTTTGCCATCTTTTGTGATTCCCTTGTAGTGCATTTTTGTGCTTGAAAGCGTTTGGCTGATTCCGATAATCACCGCTGCGACACGGGCATAATTGATTTTCAGTGAACCGGATTCGTGCAGCACCTGGGACCCCCGGGGCACCACTGAAAGTAAATAGAGCAGCGTGGGCGCTCCTATTATTTCCCCAGGGCATAGCACACTCTGAGGAGTGCCCCTGGGGCACAAGCAGACACCTACTATGGTGCATGTGCGTCGCTGCAGCCCGGGCAGTTCCCTTTGAGTTGCAGGTGTCAGATGAGGGAGGAAGGCTCATCGGAGGCTGCCCGCCCCACCAGAGGCCCTCACTGAGTGGATGGTGCATGTGCAGGGGGGAAGGAAACCTCATCAGATGCTCCCCTCACCCCTTTGAGTCCTGTGCTATTGTAAGATTGGGCAGGGGAAGGAAACCTCATCAGAGGCCCCCTGAGCCGCAGGTCTCCCTTGGGGCCCCTAAGTGTGATTTGCCCCCCCCCGGAGGGCCAGTTGAGGCCCATCGGGGGCCTGAGATTGCAGGCCCCAGGAGGGGCCCATTATAAAAACTAGAGGGGGTGCGTGTCGCCCCCCTTCCCCAAAATCATCGCAAGGCCCCCATTTTCACGCGGTGGAGCGCCCGGGCCCCCTTTGTTCTTCTTGGCACTGGACGTGCCTTTTCATCATAAACCAGGTACTTTTAAAGGACATACAGAGTTCAAATGTTCCTGGTATGGACATTGTGGATCATTATGTTTTCCTGGTTCTTTTTATGCTGTACTACATTTTATGGGCGTGAGATGCTGATATGTTTTATGACTTGCCATGTGTTTTATAAGGGTCTTGGTATAGGCATTTATGATACTTTAATGACAAGTGCATTTCTTTAGTAATGTAATTCCTGACTATTGCTTATGTTGCAGAATAATAAGTAACCTGTGTGTTATGTGTTACTACTGCTGGTTCTGCAGAGTAACTACTGTGTAACGTTCTGACAACTGCTTGGGTAGCAGGAAATTACTAATATGTTGTGTTAGGTCGAATAATTGCATTGTGTACAATACAGTTTATTTTCATATAACTTGGTGTTGTGTTTCCTTTGCGGTGGGGATAGTGCATCACATGTGTTGTGTGTGTTGTGCAAACGCTTTACACATTGCCTCTGGGATAGGCCTGACTGCTCGTGCCAAGCTACCAAGGGGGTGAGCAGGGGTTATCTTGGACGTGTAATTCCCTTACCCTGACTAGAGTGGGCGGGCTCTGCTTGGCTTAAGTGCATACCCTCGCCAACCAGAAACCCATTTCTAACAGTTACCTTGTGCCATGCTTTTTCTGGTAGCTTGGTGGACTTGATGGGGGACTCCTTTGACTTGTTACACATACATGCTACACAATTCAGAACACACCTTTCTAGCTCCCTCTCCATACCCATCCACCAAAAGTCAATGTGGGCTCTCCTGTTCATGCCAGTAACTCTAACAATCTGCTTCTGAACTGCAAAGGTACCACCAACCTTCTATCTCTTCCCAAAATCCTGTCTACCACTGACAACTCTGACCATATAATTTTGTAGTCACTATGGGGCATATTTATACTTTTTGATGCAAAACTGCCCTGCGTCATTTCCTGATGCACAACCATCCATAACACATGACTCATATCTTCTAAAAGACAGGAGTCATGCCCACCACCCCAATGGCCACCACAGGGGACCAGTGTCCCCTGGGCATGGCCATTGTACCCAGTGCCATGCGGGGCGCCCCATGTCAGGGCCCCCAATTGCAATTAAAACATTTATGACAATTACTTACTTATACTTACCCTACTTACCTGGGATGGGGTCCCCCATCCTTTGGTGTGTCTCTGGTGTGGGTGTGGGTGTTCCTAGGGGCTTGGGGTGGGCACCTGTGGGTCCATTCCATGGCGTTTAGCCATGGAAATGGGTCCACAGGTTCCCTAACGCCTGGTCTGACCTAGGTGTTAAATAATGGCGCTAAGCAAGCTTAACACCATTATTTGGGTCCGCCTCCCACCCGTACGTCATTTTAGCATGGGGGGATAAATATGGTGCTACGGGGATAGCGTCATTTTTTGGATGGGAATGCCTACCTTGGATTTCATTGACGCAAGGTGGGTTCACGCATCCAAAAGTAATGATAACTCAAATATTTTGATGCTAGGCGGGTCTAGCATCAAAATATAAATATGAGGGTCTGCACCATTTTTGCATCAAAAAACATGATGCACAAAAGGTGCAAACAGAGTATAAATATGCCCCTATATTCTTTTCTTACACATTCCGCCTGACTTCTGGTATTGGACAAAAATGTCAATGGTTGCTTAATTATCTCATCCTCCAAAGTTACTTGCTTCCATTCCTCCTCATTTATGGCTCCACCACATGATTCATCAACACTGGCCACCAACAACTCTTCGCCATCCTCATCCTGCTTTTGCAGTGGTAACCAGGGCAAACAGTCTATATTAATGTTCATACCTCCCTGGAAATTACTTTAGTACAAAACCATACTCTTGTAAACAGAATAACCACTTTGCAATCCTTGGCGTTGTTCTACCTGCTCCTTTGGTTGTGAATTTACCAATTAAAGGCCTATGATCAGTTCTCAACTCAGCATTGGTACCCCACACATGTTTTAAAATAACTGACACCCCATCAGCAAGCTAGAGCTTCTCTCTCAATGACTGAGTATGTAGCTTCCACCTCGGTAAGTGTTCGCGAGGCAAATGCCACAAAACGCTCCTGCTCACCTCTCTCCTCTGCATTAATACTGCACCCAAACCATATGCATTTGCATCAACTACCACCACGATTCAATCATGGGGATTACAGAGCTTAAGGGCTACTGCTTTCAGAATTTCCAATTTTACTCCTTAAAGTGCTTGCTGACATTCACATGTCCATTCAAATTCTACTCTTTTTTTCATCAATTTTCTCAAAACATGCACCTTATCAGCAAAATGCTGCGCAAATTTCAAATGATACTCAGCGGAAAGAACGCAATTGCTTCTTGTGAGATGGTGACAGCAGATACTCTATAGGTTCGAGCAATTTCTTTTTGGATTTCATTCCTTCCTGAGACAATGTGTATACTAAATAATCTACTTGTGTCACCCCAAATTTGCATTTCTCCTAACTCACAGTCAATCCTGCTTCTTGAAATGTATCCAGTACTTAATTTAAGACACCATTGTTACTTTCCATATCTGCACCCCAAATTAAAATATAATCCTGGAAAACTACTACATTTGAGGGTTTTTTTTAAATGCTACTCATAAGCCTTTGAAAAACTGTAGATGCATATGCCAAGCCAAATGGCATATGTACAAATTGAAATGCGCTGTCAGGTGTTATGAATGATGTGAGGTGTTTAGACTCGGGGTGTAACCAAATTTGGTGGTAAGCATTGGATAAGTCTATTGAAGAAAATTTCTTGCCATTCTTGATACTGGAGATCATTTCATTCATGTGTAGCAATGGGTGCCGACTGACCCAGATGTTGTGATTGAGATCTCTCAAATCGACACACATGCAATCAATCAATCAATCAATCAATCACAATACTTATAAAGCATGCTACGTACCTGTTAGGGTTTCAAGGCGCTGAGGGGGGGGGTGGGGGGGAGGGGGGGTGCTATTGGTCGAAGAGCCAGGTTTTAAGGAGTCTACTGAAGGTGAGAAGGTCCTGGGTCTGGCGCAGGGGGGTCGGGAGGGAGTTCCAGGTCTTGGCGGCGAGGTAGGAGAAGGATCTGCCGCTGGAAGTCTTGTGTTGGAAGCGGGGAACGATGGCGAGGGAGAGATTGGCAGATCGGAGTTGGCGGGAGGGGATGTAGAAGTTGAGCCTGTTGTTCAGGTAGGCGGGTCCGGCGTTGTGGAGCGCCTTGTGGGCGTGGGTGAGGAGCTTGAAGGTGATCCTCTTGTCCACGGGGAGCCAGTGGAGGTCCTTCAGGTGGTGAGAGATGTGGCATCGGCGGGATACGTCGAGGACCAAGCGGGCGGAGGCGTTTTGGATGCGTTGGAGTCATTGGATGTCTTTTGCTGGGATGCCTGTGTAGAGGGCGTTGCAGTAGTCAAGTGTGCTACTGACGAGGGCCTGGGTCACGTTTTTCTGGTTTCCGTTGGGATCCACTTGTAGATTCTACGGAGCATGTTGTAGCAGGAGGAGGAGACTGCGTTGACCTGTTTGGTCATGGTGAGGGCGGGGTCGAGGATGAAGCTGAGGTTGCATGCGTGGTTGGCTGGTATTGGGGGGGTCCCAGCTCGGTAGGCCACCAGGAGTCGTCCCAGGCCGAGGGGGTGTGTCTGAGGATGAGGACCTCCGTCTTGTCAGAGTTCAATTTCAGGCGGCTGTTTCTCATCCACTCGGCGATGGATTTTAGTCCCTCATGGAGGTTGGCTTTGGCGGTGTGTGGGTCTTTAGTGAGGGAGAGGATGAGCTGGGTGTCGTCGGCGTAGGAGAGAATACTGAGGTTGTGTTGCCGGGCCATTTGTGCAAGGGGTGCCATGTAGATGTTGAACAGCGTTGGGCTTAGCGAGGAGCCTTGGGGGACGCCGCAGATGAGGTTGGTGGCTTCGGAGTGGAAGGGTGAAAGATGGACTCTCTGGGTTCTGCCGGAGAGAAAAGAGGAGATCCAGTTGAGGGCTTTGTCTTGTATACCGGCTTCGTGGAGGCGTGTTAGTAGGGTGCGGTGGCAGACTGTGTCGAAGGCGGCGGAGAGGTCCAGGAGGATGAGGGCTGAAGTTTCACCGTTGTCCATTTGCTGTCTGATGTCATCTGTGGTGGCGAGGAGCGCGGTCTCGGTGCTGTGGGTGCGTCTGAAGCCGGACTGTGAGGGGTCCAGGATGGAGTTGTCCTCGAGGTAGTGGGTGAGCTGGGCGTTGACGATCTTCTCGATGACCTTTGCTGGGAAAGGGAGGAGGGAGATCGGGCAGAAAGTTTTGAGGTCGTTGGGGTCAGCCTTGGGTTTCTTGAGGAGGGCTTGGATATCGGCGTGCTTCCAGCTGTCCGGGAAAGTCGTGGTTTCAAAAGATAGGTTGATGATCTTTCGGAGCTGGGGGCGATGGTGGAGACGGCTTTGTTGTAGACGTGGTGTGGGCAAGGGTCTGAAGGGGATCCTGAGTGGATGGAGTTCATGATCCTGCGCGTTTCGACGTCATCTACGGGGTCCAGGTGGTAAGGTGGTTGATGTCGGGGTGGGGTCTGGCGGAGGTGTGGTGTTGAGGCTGTCGTGGATGACGGCGATCTTCTCATAGAAGAAGGTGGAAAGTACGTCGCAGAGCTTCTGGGATGGTGGGACGTCGTTGACGTTGGCGCTGGGGTTGGAGAGCTCCTTCACGATGCAGAAGAGCTCCCTGCTGTCGTGTGCATTGTTGTTTAGGCGTTGTGTGAAGTGGGAGCGTTTGGCGAGTCGGATTAGTTGGTGGTGCTTGCGGGTGGCTTCCTTGTGGGTTGTCAGGCTGTCGGGTGTGCGTTCGAGTAGCCATTTCTTCTTAAGTCTCTGGCAGGTGCGTTTGGAGATGATGAGTTCGTCTGTGAACCAGGTTGCTTTTTTCTTTTCTTGGTTGACGGTGGGCCTCTTGAGTGGTGCTAGGGTGTTTGCGCAGTCGAGGAGCCATTGTTGGAGGTTGGTGGTGGCGGTGTCCGGGTCGGTGGGGTCGGTAGGCGGGTTCTGGGCGAGGGTGCTGGTTAGTTGGGCTTCGGTGACTTTGCTCCAGCTGCGGTGAGGAGGTAGTGGGGTGCGGTGGTGCTTGGTGTGTTTCTTGAATGTGAAGTGGACGCAGTGGTGGTCGGTCCAGTGGAGTTCGGTGGTGTGGCTGAAGGTGACGTGGTTGCTTGCGGAAAACACCGGATCGAGCGTGTGGCCGGCGATGTGGGTGGGTGTGTTGACCAGTTGTCTGAGCCCGAGGTTGGAGAGGTTGGTGGTCAGTGATGTGTTGGCGTCGTTGTTGTTCTCTAGGTGGAAGTTGAGGTCTCCCAGGAGGATGTAGTCCGTAGAGGCAAGGGCGTGGGTGCTCGCGAGGTCGGCAATGGTGTCACTGAAGGGGGGTCTTGGTCCTGGTGGTTGGTAGATGAGCATTTTACCATTAGGTTTGCATGCTAACATGATAGGACTACGCCATTCAGATGACTCAATTGGTTCTATGATCTTTGCCTCACATAAACAATCTAATTCCTCTTTAAGTTGCTCTCTCAGGGCAAATGGTACATTTCTCACCTTTTGTACCTTCGGTATGCTTCCTGCCTTCAAAAATATGTTGTGTTCAAACTTAACACCCAAGTTTGTTTGCAAATAACTTGGGATATTTCACACTCCATTTGACTCTTCTGATTTCCTCTGTTAATAAAAACTGTTGAGGGTGTGTGGGATCCGGGATGATGCCTAATGATTCTGCTCTTTCCAGCCTAAAAGGGCTCTCCCCTTTTCCACCACAAACATCCTTCCATTCACATTTCTGTTTTTGTAAGATATTTTACAGTTGAAATAACCTAACAATGGAAGCTGTACCCCACAGCACCCTTTTGGCTCAATGTCAGGTGGAAACAATTAGCATTTCCCCACATCTTATTATGTGTAAGGTGAACACGAATCCATTCGTCTCATTGATCTTCATGGTCTGGACTTTCCTATTCACACATTCACGACAAATGTCCTAACTTTTTACATTTAGAACATGTTGTCTTTGAAGCGGGGCATCTTTCTGCATCTGCTGTATGTTTAATACCCCCACACCTATAACATACACATTTGTCCTTGGTTGCCGGTATCTTAATTGAATTTTCTCAACCCCTTTTTGTTTTCTGTACTACATTTACTTTGTTAAGATCATTTTTGTCTTTAATTTGATTTTAATTAAATTCTTGCACATATCTAGATATGCTTTCTATGCACCTCGCTACATCCTTTTGCATGCAAAGGATCCTTCAGTTCTAGCAATCTCTCTTGGATTTTGACATTACTTGTAATGTTTATGAATTGATCTCTTATTATTTCTCTGTGTAAATATCTAACCGTACATGTTGCAGCAAAGACACATACAGCTCCACAGTCTCTCCTGGCAATTAAGTTTTCTTCCCATAATTGTTCTTTAAGGCTTTCAAAGCGTCAACATAAACATCAGTGGCCACTTCTTCTGATTCTGATCCCTCTTCATCTTCACCCTCCTGATTAGATGAAGAAACACATGTAGGTATAGGTAATGTATTTGAAACCTTCCTACCTCCAACACCCAAGTTGTTTTTCAATAATGGTCATTTGTGTGCTGCCTTAAAAGTTTCCCCTCAATACGCTTCCAAATACATTTAAAAAGACTCACACAAATCCTCCCACACCATAATAGGGACCTCAGGGTTTTGTAAAATATTGGGGGAGCACCTATTGATGAGTAATCCATACTGGTATTGAATTGCATTATTTAAAAAAATCCCTAACCAATTTCACAGATACACAAATTATCATTCACAGAATGAGCAGCATAAGTGGTTTAAAACCTTCAGCTATGCCTAGTACTATCTACCCTACAACTTTGTTCACACCAATTTAAAATTTGGCCAACTTGTATGGAATACCACTAGTCAATAATGCTTCACAATATGTCCTAATGAAACTAGCAGCCTAACGTATAAGTAGCTATGTGCTGCTCAATGCTTGAACTGCCAATCTAGCCCAACTTATTATTGTTTGCATCAAAGTCAATTTATATCATAACTAACCAATATTGCAAGCATGCAAAACAACAAATTAAAATAAACAACATAGGTGGACATTATGACCTTGGCGGTCAGGTTACCGTCACACCAGCTATGGCGGTAGAACCGTCGCCAGGCCGGTGGTAATGACGCCAAATAATGACCATGGCCGTGATCCCTCCCGTAGACAGCCAATGTACTACACCAACCGGCAGCGCGGTACGAACACTGGGCACGGTGGTAGCCCTCTTCAGGCAGGCGGAAGACAAGGATCTGCCCACCATAATATGACATAGCACACTGCCAGGATTTCTGGGGCGGTAGCAACGACACCAAAAGCCTTGCAGAAACACATCATATAAAGGAGACACTCACCTCCAGGGATACAGAGGAGTCCGCAGCCTACATGGAACCAGATTTCCAAGTCTTACCGAAGCTGTACTACCCCATGGTAGTCCAAGAGCACCAACGCTGGAAAAGACGATGATGGTGAGTACAGCCACCTGGCACACAATGGAGGGAGGGGAGAATGACACACAAACAAGCACAACACACACTGAACACACATGCCACACACCCAGGACAATCAGCAGAGCAAATCAACAGCAACATAACCCAGAAGTAGATAAAGCCAGGACACATACCATTGGTCCGACCACTGTATTCCTTTGGGATTAGCGACCACATTGAAATAATTATATACACAAAGGGCCATTGGCCAGTCCAATGTTCTGTGCAACCCACAAGGCAATGTTCAATGCCCAACCTGACTCCTGACAACCTGGGCACTCCACTGGGCAGGGGCATCATGTGAGGAATAGGCAGGCACCTCAGAGGGCAGGAGGGTTGGGGGTGGTGGGGAGGATTTGGTAGGGCGGGTCCTTGGGCTTGATTTGGGAGGGGGCGAGACTTGACCCTTCCGTTTAGGAGGGGGAGGAGTGGGCTTGGGGGGGGGCCGGAGTGCTACGCTTGGGTCCCTTAGTTGCAGTTACAGTCTCATGGGGAGGAACAGGAGTTGAACAGGAGGTGGAGGTACTGGGCTAGGGGAGTGGGACCTTTTGTTTACAGGCAGGGGAGGGGTGGGGCAGGAAAGAGGTCAAGGAGGGAAAGGAAAAGCTTCTTAGGACCAGTGGGGCGGGGTGTGGGAGGAGGAATGAGAGTGGAGGTAGAGGGAGTGGTTGTAGGAGGAGGAGGTGTGCTGTACTTGGGTGAAGGTGCATGAACAGTGTGCGTGTGTGAGGTGCATGGCTGTTGGGGGTCTGAGTAGGAGCGTTTGTGTGTCTTAAGAGGGGGAGCAGAAAGGGTGGGGGAGGTCAAACAGGACGTGTGGATGGATGTTGTGGTGGTGTCTGCAAGTGAGGTGGGTGTGCTGCATGAGGTGGTGATGGTGACTGCACATGTGGTGTGTGGGGTGCATGTCTGCGGGTCTGCTATTGTGGTGACAGTGGGCAAGGCTATGCAGGTGGCAGGATCTGGTACTGTTGATGTTGTGCATGCAGGTGTGAATGCTGATGTGACTGTGAGGGAGGAAGAGGGGGAAACAGAGGAGGCAGTGGCTGCTGTTGTGTGTGCAACTGTGTGTGCTTGTGGACTGATGTGTGCTGTCTGTGTTTGTCTGTGCGAGTCTTGACTGTTGTTTTGGGTGCATGCTTGTCAGAATGTGTGTGTGGGATAGGTTGGGGGAGAGGAGGCTGGGACTGGGAAGAGGTAGTTAGAGTGGGGATGGAAGAAACAAGGACACTGGCTGCTGTCAGAGAGGAGGCCAGAGCCTGAAACAATATCTGTAGGGCCGCCAAGACACCATGAATACCCTCCAGGAAGGCATTGCATTGCTGCATCTGGGATGCCAGTTCCTGGATGGCATTCACTATGGTTGACTGCCCTACAGAGATGAATCTCAGGAGGTCAATACCTTCCTCACTGAGCACAGCAGGGCTGACTGGGGCGAAGGAGATGCCCACCCTCCTTGCTAAGTGGGCTCGGGCAACTGGGTGGGGGCAACTGGGAGGGCAATGCTGGTACGGGGGTGGCGGAACACGATATAGCTGGGGTGGTCCCAGTGGGGTCCGCAACCACCAGGAGGAATTAGAGTTAGTTGTTTCAGCTCCAGTCTCCCCGTGGTGCTCTCCTCGTCCTCCATCCCACTGGTCCCCTCGGCGGACACTGCCTCCTGTGTCCCGTGGGCTGCTGCTCCCTCACTCGCCGGTGCCCCTGCTCCTTTGCCAGACGATACTAATGCACACATGGACAGGATGACAAAAGGAGAGGGGGGGATAGAAAGGGAGCACAGGGTTAATCACAGCACCAACAGCACAGATGACATAAACATCACAGTCACTCCCTGGGACATAGATTGGGCAGTATGGACCACAGTGATCAACCATTACCTAGGCACTACAGCAGCTAGGAACCCATACACTACCATCTGCACACCTACTGGAAACAACTAAGCCCTGTCAGCTATGGCAAGCTAGCTACCTAGCAATACCAAGAATGCATACCACCCTACATAGCTAAGCTGGACCATACAGGAACGTCAACACCGGCATATGGGGGCATTCACAGAGTAGAAATCTGCACTCAAACCCCATGCCAGCCAAGAAATGCTAAATGCCACACACAATGGACTCACCCCCTTGTGGCTGCTGTGTTGTCCTCAAGCACCCATCCAGCTCTTGGTAGTATGTGGGCCATTGGGGGGTCAGGGTCCGCACCCCTCGCTCATTGGGAGGCCGACCCCAGCTGGGCCTCTGCGGTCTTCCGGGCCCAGCGTCTCAGGTGCTCCCCCCGTTTCCTGCAGTGGGTGCTCTGCCAGCAATGGACCTCCAGGGTCTGCACGTCCTTGGCGATGGCATGCCACAACCCATTCTTCTGATGGGTGCTGACCTGCAGAGGAATCAGTCAGAAGAACACTATGAACCATACAATCCAACCTGTCAAACATATGGCCTGCATTTGCCCCTCATGTAGCACATACATGACCAGTACATCTGCATTCACATTGCCTGCAGCAATACCCCCCCAACTGACACACTGCTAGCACACACATACATCTCCATGCAGCCATGTCGCATGCAACGTACCCATGTTGTACTCACCTGTTTGTCTGGAGGTCCATACAACTGCCCATACAGGGGTATGACCCCATCCACGAACATCCCCAACTCCTCCAATGAGAAGGCTGGGGCCCTTTCCCCTGTAGCACGGGCCATGGCAGGTTCCAGCCACAGGTCACAGCAGCACACGCAGTGGAGATGACCTCCAGTAAATAGTCAGGAATCAAGTGAAGTTGTAGAAAGCAAATGGCGGTCACGTCCACGGCGGTGAACACCGCTACCACTTGTATTGATCATCATTGGTTCCTATACTCCATGGAGCCCCATGTTAGCCAATGAGGAATTGCACGGTGGTAAAGACTGCCTTCCCCCAGGATGCCTAAAGCCGGTGGAGTGAGGTCGCTTCCACCTGTCCCTGCATACAGGACAGGCGGTTGCCATTTCCTACAGCTAGTGCTCATGTTTGGATTCTGTCTGTGCATCATTGGTGTAGACTGTACACACCTAGACAATTCTGGTGTCCAAATCACATACATGCACTGTGTACTCTGATGTTATGTGTCCATGCGTGCTGTTGTCACACCCATGTTTCTTTTGGCCCACTTAGACACCAACCACTGTGGGGGGAATAGGAGGAGGAGGCATGCACCCCTGCACAGACCCCTTGTGAACATGGCTAGATTGGAGGACTGCCACATCATACTCACCTATTGTCTGGAAAGGGCAACAATCACAGGGCTGTGTGCACAATTGGAGCCTAATCTGATACCCGAATCAGTTGCACCACAACAATTCCCCCTCTTGTGCAGGTCCTGTCAGTGCTCCATTTCCTGGCAACTTGTTCATTCCAGGTGAAGGAATTAGGAATGACTGCAGGAATGTCACAGCCAATGTTCTCGATTGTGCTCGGAACGGTTTTGACTGCCTTGCTGAAGCACAAGTGCAGCTACATCGCATTCTCCCAGGTTGACGATTTGCCCACTATGATGCCTGGAGTCTATGCAATGGGACACATACCACATGTGATTGGGGCCATTGATGGCACCCATATTGCCTTAGTCCCCCCCCAGGGCCAATGAACATGTGTGCAGGAATAGGAAGAGTTTCCACTCACTCAATGTCCTGATGATGTGACTAGTACATCTCCCACATCACTGCCAAGTAACCTGGACCTGTGAATGATGCTTTTGTTCTCAGGAATATCAGCGTCCCACAGGTGATGGTACGACTACAGAGGCACAGATTGTGGATCATAGGTGAACATGATTCCCCACCCAATGTATGTCAGTGTATTCCTACTGGAGTCATACCCCATGCCATTGTGGATGTTTAATGTGTGCCCCTCACTTCTTGCAGGTGCCTCCGGCTACCCAAACCTGTCCTGGCTGTTGACCCCTGTAGGAGGCTGGCCTGGCTTGTAGTGGGTACCTTGTGGTACTTACACTCTGTACCAGGTCCAGTTATCCCTTATTAGTGTAGAAGAGGTGTTTCTAGCAGCTTAGGCTGGTAGAAGGTAGCTATAGCAGAGCAGCTTAGGCTGAACTAGGAGACATGCAAAGCTCCTACTATACCACTGGTGTCATATGCACAATATCATAAGAAAACACAATACACAGATATACTAAAAATAAAGGTACTTTAATTTTATGACAATATGCCAAAGTATCTCAGTGAGTACCCTCAGTATGAGGATAGCAAATATACATAAGATATATGTACACAATACCAAAAATATGCAGTAATAGCAAAAGGAAGTAATGCAAGCAATGTATAGTCACAATAGATTGCAATAGGAGCACATAGGTATAGGGGCAACACAAACCATATGCTCCAAAAGTGGAATGCGAATAACGTATGGACCCCAAACCTATGTGAGCTTGTAGAGGGTCGCTGGGACTGTAAGAAAACAGTGAGGGTTAGAAAAATAGCCCACCCCAAGACCCTGAAAAGTAGGTGTAAAGTGCACCTATATTCCCCAGAGAGCACAGAACTCGTGATAGGGGAATTCTACAAGGAAGAACAACACCAGAAATACAACCAAAGTGGATTTCCGGACGAGAGTACCTGTGGAACAAGGGGACCAAGTCCAAGAGTCGCGACAAAGTCGGGATTGGGCAGATGCCCAGGAAATGCCAGCTGAGGGTGCAAAGAAGCTGCCACCGGATGGTAGAAGCTGTGGATTCTGCAAGAACGAAGAGGACTAGGAACTTCTCCTTTGGAGGGTGGATGTCCCACGTCGTGAAGAAGCTTGCAGATGTGTTCCCACGCAGAAAGACCGCAAACAAGCCTTGCTAGCTGTAAGGGTCGCGGTTAGGGTTTTTGGATGCTGCTGTGGCCCAAGAGGGACCAGGATGTTGCCAATTGCGTGAGGAGACAGAGGGGGGCGCCCAGCCAGACAGGGAGCCCTCACAGAAGCAGGCAGCACCCGCAGAAGTGCCGGATCAGGCACTACAAAGAGGAGTGAACCAGAGCTCACCCGAAGTCACAAAAGAAGGTCCCACGATGCCGGAGGACAACTCAGGAGGTTGTGCACTGCAGGTTAGAGTGTCGGGGACCCAGGCTTGGCTGTGCACAAAGGAAATCCTGGAAGAGTGCACAGGAGCCGGAGCAGCTGCAAATCACGCAGTACCCAGCAATGCAGTCTAGCGTGGGAGGCAAGGACTTACCTCCACCAAACTTGGACTGAAGAGTCACTGGACTGTGGGAGTCACTTGGACAGAGTTGCTGAGTTCCAGGTACCACGCTCGTCGTGCTGAGAGGGGACCCAGAGGACCGGTGATGCAGTCTTTTGTTGCCTGCGGTTGCAGGGGGAAGATTCCGTCGACCCACGGGAGATTTCTTCAGAGCTCCTGGTGCAGAAACGAGGCAGGCTACCCCCAGAGCATGCACCACCTGGAAACAGTCGAGAAAGCCAGCAGGATGAAGCAATACAAGGTTGCTAGTAGTCGTCTGGCTACTTTGTTGCTGTTTTGCAGGCGTCCTGAGCAGTCAGCGGTCGATTCCTTGGCAGAAGGTGAAGAGAGAGATGCAGAGGAACTCTGATGAGCTCTTTCATTCATTATCTAAAGAATTCCCCAAACCAGAGACCTAAATAGCCAGAAAAGGAGGTTTGGCTACCTAGGAAGGAGGATAGGCTAGCAACACAGGTAAGAGCCTATCAGAAGGAGTCTCTGACATCACCTGCTGGCACTGGCCACTCAGAACAGTGCAGTGTGCCAGCAGCACCTCTGTTTCCAAGATGGCAGAGGTCTGGAGCACACTGGAGGAGCTCTGGGCACCTCCCCTGGGAGGTGCAGGTCAGGGGAGTGGTCACTCCCCTTTCCTTTGTCCAGTTTCGCGCCAGAGCAGGGCTGGGGGATCCCTGAACCGGTGTAGACTGGCTTATGCAGAGATGGGCACCATCTGTGCCCATCAAAGCATTTCCAGATGCTAGGCCAGGCTACTCCTCCCCAGCCCTGACACCTTTTTCCAAAGGGAGAGGGTGTAACACCCTCTCTCTGAGGAAGTCCTTTGTTCTGCCTTCCTGGGCCAAGCCTGGCTGGACCCCAGGAGGGCAGAAACCTGTCTGAGGGGTTGGCAGCAGCAGCAGCTGCAGTGAAACCCCGGGAAAGGTAGTTTGGCAGTACCCGGGTCTGTGCTAGAGACTCAGGGGATCATGGAATTGTCTCCCCAATGCCAGAATGGCATTGGGGTGACAATTCCATGATCTTAGACATGTTACATGGCCATGTTCAGAGTTACCATTGTGACGCTGTACATAGGTAGTGACCTATGTACAGTGCACACATGTAATGGTGTCCCCGCACTCACAAATTCCGGGGAATTTGCCCTGAACGATGTGGGGGCACCTTGGCTAGTGCCAGGGTGCCCACACACTAAGTAACTTTACACCCAACCTTCACCAGGTAAAGGTTAGACATATAGGTGACTTATAAGTTACTTAAGTGCAGTGGTAAATGGCTGTGAAATAACTTGGACGTTATTCCACTCAGGCTGCAGTGGCAGGCCTGTGTAAGAATTGTCAGAGCTCCCTATGGGTGTCAAAAGAAATGTTGCAGCCCATAGGGATCTCCTGGAATCCCAATACCCTGGGTACCTCAGTACCATATACTAGGGAATTATAAGGGTGTTCCAGTATGCCAATGTGAATTGGTGAAATTGGTCACTAGCCTGTTAGTGACAATTTGGAAAGCAGAGAGAGCATAACCACTGAGGTTCTGGTTAGCAGAGCCTCAGTGAGACAGTTAGTCATCACACAGGGAACACATACATGGCACACTTATGAGCACTGTGGCCCTGGCTGGCAGGGTCCCAGTGACACATACACTAAAACAACATATATACAGTGAAATATGGGGGTAACATGCCAGGCAAGATGGTACTTTCCTACACAACACCCCCCCCCCCAAACGAAGGACAATAAGACTAGCCATGACCTGATGAGTCTTCATTGTCTAAGTGGAAATATCTGGAGAGTCCATCTGCATTGGAGTGGGTACTCCCAGGTCTATGTTCCACTGTATAGTCCATTCCCTGTAGAGATATGTACCACCTCAACAATTTAGGGTTTTCACCTTTCATTTGTTTTAGCCAAAGTAGAGGTTTGTGGTCTGTCTGAACAATGAAGTGAGTGCCAAACAGGTATGGCCTCAACTTCTTCAGTGCCAAGACCACAGCAAAGGCCTCCCTCTCTATGGCAGACCAACGCTTTTCTCTAGGGGTCAACCTCCTGCTGATAAAAGCAACAGGTTGATCCTGGCCCTCAGAATTGAGTTGTGATAAGACTGCCCCTACCCCTAATTCAGATGCATCAGTTTGAACAATTAATTTCTTGGAGTAACATGGGCTTTTTAGGACAGGTGCAGTGCACATGGCCTGTTTCGGCTCCTCAAAAGCTTTCTGACAGCTAGCTGTCCACAATACCTTTTTAGGCATTTTCTTAGAAGTGAGGTCATTAAGAGGGGCTGCTATGGAGCCATAGTTCTTTATGAACCTCCTGTAGTACCCAGGGAGGCCTAAAAATGCTCTCACTTGGGTCTGAGTTGTAGGGGGAACCCAATCTATGATAGTTTGGATTTTCCCCTGAAGTGGTGCAATCTGTTCTCCACCTACAAGGTGTCCCAGATAAACTACTTTCCCCTGCCCTATCTGGCACCTTGAAGCCTTGATAGTGAGGCCTGCCTTTTGCAGGGCCTCCAAAACTTTCCACAGGTGGACCAGGTGATCATCCCAGGTGGAGCTAAAGACAGCTATATCGTCTAGATATGCCGCACTAAAAGCCTCCAACCCTTGCAGGACTGTATTCACCAACCTCTGAAAAGTGGCAGGTGCATTTTTCAAACCAAAGGGCATTACTGTGAATTGGTAGTGCCCTCCAATAGTCGAAAATGCAGTTTTTGCTTTAGCATCCTCTGATAACTTGATCTGCCAATACCCTGCAGTCAAATCAAAGATGCTTAGATACTTGGCAGATGCCAGTATATCTATTTGCTCAGCTGCCCTGGGTATAGGGTGAGCATCAGTTTTAGTTACCTGGTTGAGACCTCTGTAATCTACACAAAACCTAATTTCCCTTTTCCCATCTTTGGAATGAGGCTTTGGTACAAGTACCACAGGAGAGGCCCATGGACTTTCAGAGTGCTCAACCACTCCCAGTTCAAGTATTTTCTGAACCTCTTGTTTTATGCAGTCCCTGACATGGTCAGGCTGCCTATAGATTTTACTTTTGACAGGCATGCTGTCTCCAGTATCTATAGTGTGATCACACCAAGAAGTGGTGCCTGGCACAGGAGAAAAGAGTTCAGAAAACTGACTCAGGAGATTTATGCAGTGGTCTTTCTGCTCAGCAGTAAGACAATCTGCCAAAACTACCCTTCCACTAGAGCATCTTGTTCTGTGGAAGAGAAGAGATCAGGGAGAGGGTCACTCTCTTCTTCCTGTCCTTCATCTGTTGCCATGAGCAGGGTGAGATCAGCCCTGTCATAGTAGGGTTTTAGGCGATTGACATGGAGCACCCTAAGGGGACTCCTGGCAGTGCCCAAGTTAACTAAGTAGGTGACTTCTCCCTTCTTTTCAACAATAATGTGGGGTCCACTCCATTTGTCTTGGAGTGCTCTTGGGGCCACAGGCTCCAAGACCCACAATTTCTGCCCTGGTTGGCACTGAATCAGAACAGCCTTCTGGTCATGCCATTGCTTTTGGAGCTCTTGGCTGGCCTGAAAGTTTTTTTCTGGCCTTTTTCATATACTCAGCCATTCTGGATCTTAGGCCAAGTACATAGTCTACTATGTCTTGCTTAGGAGCTTTTAAAGGTTGTTCCCAACCCTCCTTTACAAGTGTTAGAGGACTCTTACAGGGTACCCAAACAGGAGTTCAAAGGGGCTGAAGCCCACTCCTTTCTGGGGTACCTACCTGTAAGCAAAAAGGAGGCAAGGTAACAGGACATCCCATCTCCTCCTGAGTTTTTCAGGGAGTCCCATTATCATTCCTTTGAGAGTTTTGTTAAATCTCTCAACCAGTCCATTTGTTTGTGGATGATAAGGTGTGGTGAACTTGTATGTTACACCACATTCCTTCCACATGGCCTTCAAGTATGCAGACATAAAGTTGCTACCCCTGTCTGATACCCCCTCTTTTGGGTAACCCACAGTGGAAAATATTCTCAGGAGGGCTTTTGCCACTGCAGGAGCTGTAGTGGTCCTTAGAGGAATTGCTTCAGGATATCTTGTGGCATGGTCCACTACCACCATGATAAACCTATTGCCTGAAGCAGTAGGCGGGTCAAGGGGGCCAACTATGTCAACCCCTACCCTTTCAAAGGGAACCCCAACCACAGGCAGTGGAATAAGGGGAGCCTTTGGGGTGCCACCAGTCTTGCCACTGGCTTGACAGGTGACACAGGACTTACAAAAATATTTTGTGTCCTCTGACATCCTATGCCAATGAAACAGGGGGACAAGCCTTTCCCATGTTTTAATTTGCCCAAGATGTCCAGCCAAGGGAATGTCGTGGGCTAGAGTTAGGAGGAACTCTCTGTATTGCAGGGGAATGACCAATCTCCTGGCTGCTCTAGGTTTCGGGTCCCTTGCCTCTGTATACAAGAGGTTGTCCTCCCAGTAAACTCTATGTGAGTCACTGACATCCCCATTTTGCTGTTTGACAGCTTGCTGTGTTAGACCCTCTAGTGTGGGACAGGTCTGCTGTGCCACACTCAGCTCCTCCCTGGCAGGCCCCCCTCCACCCAAAAGCTCAGCAGTGTCTGCTGCCAGCTCCTCTGGTGAAGGTATTGCACAGGGGGGGAATTCTTCTTCCTCAGAAGTTTAATCATCTGTAGAGGGAGGGATAGTAGGTAGGGATTTACCTTTACTAACCCTAGCTTTAGGGAGCACTTGGTCCATTGTTCCAGGATCCAAGTCACCCTGTCCTTTTTGCTTTTTGGCCTGTGCCCTTGTCAAAGCAACAATATGCCCAGGAATGCCCAGCATTGCTGCATGAGCCTCCAACTCCACTTCTGCCCAAGCTGATGTCTCTAAATGTTTCCCTAGTAGACAGTCTACAGGTAAATCTGAGGCAACCACAACTTTCTTTGGACCAGTAACCCCCCCCTCCCAGTTGAGATTTACAACAGCCATGGGGTGGCTAAGAGTGTTGTTATGAGCATCAGTCACTTGGTACTGGTGACCAAGTAGGTGTTGTTCAGGGTGTACCAGTTTCTCTATTACCATGGTAACACTGGCACCTGTGTCCCTGTAGGCCTGAACCTCAACACCATTTATTAGGGGAAGTTGCTTGTACTTATCCATATTAAGGGGACAAGCAACCAAGGTGGCCAAATCAATGGCACCTTCAGAGACTAACACAGCCTCTGTGGTCTCCCTAACAAGACCAACCCCAACTAAATTACCAAAAGTGAGCCCAGCTAATCCCTTGGATTGGCTATTAGTAGGTTTGCTCCCACCACCACTGCTATTACTAGGGGCACTAGGTGTAGCAGCAGGGGTTGTGGTAGTGGGAGGATTGGTGCTTTTCTTTGGACAACTGGCATCAGTTGTCCAATGGCTTTTTACTTTACATAAATAGCACCATGGTTTCTTTACTTGATTAGAAGAGGATTTGGACCCACCACCCCCACCAGAGTGTTTTTGTGGGCCTGATGAAGACTCATTTTTAGATTTGTCCCCACCGTTGTCTGAAGACTTACCATCCTTCTTCTTGCCATCCTTGTCACCCCCTGTATGAACTTTTCTGTTCACTCTTGTTCTGACCCATTTGTCTGCCTTCTTTCCCAATTCTTGGGGAGAGGTCAGATCTGAGTCCACTAGATATTGGTGTAACAAATCAGACACACAGTTATTCAGAATATGCTCTCTCAGGATTAGATTGTACAGATTTTCATAGTCAGAAACTTTACTGCCATGTAACCACCACTCCAAGGCCTTCACTGAATAGTCAACAAAGTCTACCCAGTCTTGTGAGGACTCTTTTCTGGTTTCTCTGAACTTAATCCTGTATTGTTCAGTGGTTAAGCCAAATCCATCCAAGAGTGCATTCTTCAAAACTGTAAAATTATTGGCATCACTTTCCTTCACAGTAAGGAGCCTATCCCTACCCTTTCCACTGAAAGATAGCCATAGGATAGCAGCCCACTGCCTTTGAGGGACCCCCTGTACAACACAGGCCCTCTCAAGTGCAGCAAACCACTTGTTAATGTCATCCCCCTCCTTGTAAGGGGGAACTATCTTATGCAGATTCCTAGAATCATGCTCTTTCACAGGATTACTATCTGTAATACTGCTGCTGCCACCATGGGATCCTACCCCCAAACTCTGTCTTTCTTTTTCTAAGTCTAAAGATTCCCTGTCTAGAGCCAGCTGTTGCTGTTTAAGCTTCAGCCTGGACTCTTCCACTCTCAATCTATTGAGCTCCCTTTCTAACATTCTGTCATCAGGGTGGGTGGGTTGGGCATGCTTTGACACAGAAGAATGGTGTGAATGAACAGAGGGAGAATTGTCCCTAACAGTTGGCACTCTAACAACTTGACCTGCAGGAATGACATCCCTACTGTGATGAGAGCTCACATTCGTACCAGTTATGCTAGGTGGTCTGCTAAGGGGCAAGTTGGAAAGAATACCATCTAACATTCTTACTGGGGCTACCCCAGAATCAGAGTGTGAACCATCTGCTAACTTCTCAACTGATGTGCCAGCTAAGGCCTTATCATTTTCAATGAGCATGTTAATCAACAATTCTCTAGAGGGATTCTTCCCTACCCCTAAACCTCTATCAATGCAGAGACTCCTTTCACCTTTCCAGCTAAGGTGGTCATAAGCAGAGCTGACCAGATCAAGAGTAGGACCTGTGCCAAACATGATAGAAAAAGGTTTAAGGGACAGACAAAGAAAGAAAAAGTTTCAGAACTTTTTAAGGAAACAGAAAAAAAACTTTTTCAACTTTTCAAAAACTTTTTGAAAGTTTTTAGAGGTACTTTTCAGCACTTAGCAATAGAGAAAGAGGAGAAAAGCAAAACATTTTGGTTAGGTGTACATACACTGAACTTGTTTTGTATATTTTTCTCTTATGAAAAGTACAAAATGACAAAGTGGTAAGTAGTTGCAAGTACTTATCCCACCGCTGCACAACCAATGTAGGAGGCTGGCCTGGCTTGTAGTGGGTACCAAGGGGTACTTACACTCTGTACCAGGTCCAATTATCCCTTATTAGTGTAGAAGAGGTGTTTCTAGCAGCTTAGGCTGGTAGAAGGTAGGTATAGCAGAGCAGCTTAGGCTGAACTAGGAGACTTGCAAAGCTCCCACTATACCACTGGTGTCATATGCACAATATCATAAGAAAACACAATACACAGATATACTAAAAATAAAGGTACTTTATTTTTATGACAATATGCCAAAGTATCTCAGTGAGTATCCTCAGTATGAGGATAGCAAATATACATAAGATATATGTACACAATACCAAAAATATGCAGTAATAGCAAAAGGAAGTAATGCAAGCAATGTATAGTCACAATAGATTGCAATAGGAGCACATAGGTATAGGGGCAACACAAACTATATACTGCAAAAGTGGAATGCGAATAACGTATGGACCCCAAACCTATGTAAGCTTGTAGAGGGTCGCTGGGACTGTAAGAAAACAGTGAGGGTTAGAAACATAGCCCACCCCAAGACCCTGAAAAGTAGGTGTAAAGTGCACCTATATTCTCCAGAGAGCACAGAAGTCGTAATAGGGGAATTCTGCAAGGAAGAACAACACCAGCAATGCAACCAAAGTGGATTTCCGGACGAGAGTACCTGTGGAACAAGGTGACCAAGTCCAAGAGTCGCGACAAAGTCGGGATTGGGCAGATGCCCAGGAAATGCCAGCTGAGGGTGCAGAGAAGCTGCCACTGGATGGTAGAAGCTGTGGATTCTGCAAGAACAAAGAGGACTAAGAACTTCCCCTTTGGAGGATGGATGTCCCACGTCGTGAAGAAGCTTGCAGATGTGTTCCCACGCAGAAAGACCGCAAACAAGCCTTGCTAGCTGTAAGGGACACGGTTAGGGTTTTTGGATGCTGCTGTGGCCCAGGAGGGACCAGGATGTTGCCAATTGCGTGAGGAGACAGAGGGGGTACCCAGCAAGACATGGAGCCCTCACAGAAGCAGGCAGCACCCGCAGAAGTGCCAGAAATGGCACTACAAAGAGGAGTGAACCGGAGCTCACCTGAAGTCACAAAAGAAGGTCCCACGACGCCGGAGGACAACTCAGGAGGTTGTGCACTGGAGGTTAGAGTGTCGGGGACCCAAGCTTGGCTGTGCACAAAGGAAATCCTGGAAGAGTGCACAGGAGCCAGAGCAGCTGCAAATCACGTGGTACCCAGCAATGCAGTCTAGCGTGGGGAGGCAAGGACTTACCTCCACCAAACTTGGACTGAAGAGTCACTGGACTGTGGGAGTCACTTGGACAGAGTTGCTAAGTTCCAGGGACCACGCTCGTCTTGCTGAGAGGGGACCCAGAGGACCGATGATGCAGTCTTTTGTTGCCTGCGGTTGCAGGGAGAAGATTCCGTCGACCCACGGGAGATTTCTTCGGAGCTTCTAGTGCAGAGAGGAGGCAGACTACCCCTCACAGCATGCACCACCAGGAAAACAGTCGAGAAGGCGGCAGGATCAGCGATACAAGGTTGCAGTAGTTGTCTTTGCTACTTTGTTGCGGTTTTGCAGGCGTCCTGAGCAGTCAGCAGTCGATTCCTTGGCAGAAGGTGAAGAGAGAGATGCAGAGGAACTCTGATGAGCTCTTGCATTCGTTATCTAAAGAATTCCCCAAAGCAGGGACCCTAAATAGCCAGAAAAGGAGGTTTGGCTACCTAGCAAGGAGGATAGGCTAGCAACACAGGTAAGAGCCAATCAGAAGGAGTCTCCTGCTGGCACTGGCCACTCAGAGCAGTCCAGTGTGCCAGCAGCACCTCTGTTTCCAAGATGGCAGAGGTCTGGAGCACTGGAGGAGCTCTAGGCACCTCCCCTAGGAGGTGCAGGTCAGGGGAGCGGTCACTCCCCTTTCCTTTGTCCAGTTTCGTGCCAGAGCAGGGCTGGGGGATCCCTGAACCGGTGTAGACTGGCTTATGCAGAGATGGGCACCATCTGTGCCCATGAAAGCATTTCCAGAGGCTGGGGGAGGCTACTCCTCCCCAGCCCTAACACCTTTTTCCAAAGGAAGAGGGTGTAACACCCTTTCTCTGAGGAAGTCCTTTGTTCTGCCTTCCCGGGCCAAGCCTGGCTGGACCCCAGGAGGGCAGAAACCTGTCTGAGGGGTTGGCAGCAGCAGCAGCTGCAGTGAAACCCCGGGAAAGGTAGTTTGGCAGTACCCGGGTCTGAGCTAGAGACTCGGGGGATCATGGAATTGTCTCCCCAATGCCAGAATGGCATTCGGGTGACAATTCCATGATCTTAGACATGTTACATGGCCATGTTCGGAGTTTCCATTGTGACGCTATACATATGTTGTGACATATGTATAGTGCACGCGTGTAATGGTGTCCCCGCACTCACAAAGTCTGGGGAATTTGCCCTGAACAATGTGGGGGCACCTTGGCTAGTGCCAGGGTGCCCACACACTAAGTAACTTAGCACCCAACCTTTACCAGGTAAAGGTTAGACATATAGGTGACTTATAAGTTACTTAAGTGCAGTGGTAAATGGCTGTGAAATAACGTGGACGTTATTTCACTCAGGCTGCAATGGCAGGCCTGTGTAAGAAATGTCAGAGCTCCCTATGGGTGGCAAAAGAAATGCTGCAGCCCCTAGGGATCTCCTGGAACCCCAATACCCTGGGTACCTCAGTACCATATACTAGGGAATTATAAGGGTGTTCCAGTATGCCAATGTAAATTGGTGAAATTGGTCACTAGCCTGTTAGTGACAATTTGGAAAGAAATGAGAGAGCATAACCACTGAGGTTCTAGATAGCAGAGCCTCAGTGAGACAGTTAGTCATAACACAGGTCACACATACAGGGCACACTTATGAGCACTGGGGCCCTGGCTGGCAGGGTCCCAGTGACACATACAACTAAAACAACATATATACAGTGAAATATGGGGGTAACATGCCAGGCAAGATGGTACTTTCTTACAACCCCTGTCAGGAATCCGAGAGCAGGGACTGAGAATCGGTACAATGATTCTCATGGACATATTAGGAGGATTGTGGAAAGAACTTTCGGGCTTCTGAAAGCCGGGTTCAGGTGCCTCCAACTGACAGGTGGTTCCCTCTGCTGCTCCCCTGAGAGGGTCTGCCAGATTGTGGTGGTCTGCTGCTTGCTGCACAATTTGGCCCTCAGATGCCATGTGCCCTATCTGCAGGAGAAGGGGGGTGACAATGCACCTGGGGCAGCAGTGGACACTGAAGACAGTGAGGAGGAGGAAGAGGAGGAGGATGTGGACAACAGAACACAGATCATTCAGCAGTACTTCCAATGACACTCAGGTAAGGCTGTTGATCCATACATGTCTGCATTTGATTTATGTGATGCGTGGGTGTAGCATAATGCCAGTCACTGCCTTTGCATCCTAATTGACTGTCACCTATGCCTTCCCTTATTGCAGATGTTGGTGTGGTTACAACAGTGAACTGATGTGATGACTACAGACTGCTGAGACACATTTGTTGGATGGCTTCACACATTACAGGACATTTGCACAGGATAGAACAGTTCAATACAGTTCAATACTTTGCACATTTCTTTCTGATAAAGCACTGTTATTCAAGTTGTGTTCAAGGGTGTTTATTTGAAGACAAAAAACAATGGGTAGTGCAATAGAGTGGGGTGATGCTCGAGGAAAAGTTCAGAGTAGTGGCCCAGTCTGTTTGTGGCACAGGTCCAGTGTCCATGAGGCCATTGGAAGAGGAGCAATGGCAGTCCAAAGTGAACAGGGTGACTCAGTGGACCACAAGGGGGACATTCTGGAGGGGCTCATTTCCTGGAGTGGTCTTGGTCTTGGCGTCTGTCTGGATCGCAGGTAACGCTTGCGGGGTGGTTCACCTTCTGCAGTGGGAGGGGTGCTGGTGGCCTGTGGGTCCTGTGGCAGGTCCTCCTGTCCACTAGCTGCAGATGGTGTTGATGGCTGTTGGGTGTACTGGTGAGTGGAAGTGGGCCGCTGGTGTGCTCGGTTATCCCACATGGTGTTGGCCATGTCACACAGCACTCCTACAAGGGAGGCCATGTTGGCATTTAAGGACTGCAAATGCTGCATGACCTCCTGGTGGTGTACTGCCTGCAGCCGCTGGTTCTCCCGCATGGTGGTGATCACGTGACCCATCCTGTCCTGGGTTTGTTCGTATACTCCCAGGACATTTGTGAGTGCCACCTGGGCAGTCGGTTCCATGGGCCTGTCCACCCCCGGTGCACAGCTGCCTTCCGAGTGCTCCTGGTCCCATGTGCCTGTGTCCCCTGAATGGTCTGCCCAATGACATCAGGACCTTCATCGTTTTCCCTGTGTGGTGTAGACTCGGATCCCTGAACAGGTGGGCACACCAGCGATTGACATGTCTTGGGGACAGAGGTTTGTGGGCATTGACTGGCATCTGTGGTGTTTGACTCTGAGGGGGGGGCCCTGTGGTGGACTGGGTGTGGGACGTGGTGTCCGACTGACCAGTGGTCCCAGATGCGCCAGGGGGTTCCTCCAGATCCATACCTCCTGAGTTGCTGTCATCACTGAGGGCATCTTCTGTTGGGGGACTGGGTTGCCGTGGCACCTCCTCGACGGTGACATTGGCTGGGGCACCTGTAAGGATGAAAGTGATGTGTTAAGGTCAATTTCTGTGACATTTTCCGCATTTCCAGCATTTCCAAAGATTTGGTGGTGTGTGGTGATGTATTGTGGGATTGGTAGTTCCCCATGCTGTCCATGCATTGGTAGTGGGTGTGCATGCAGAGCTGGGAGGAATGTACTTTCAGTGGCTATGACATGCAGGGCTAGACATTTAGGTATGGTTAAGGGGTGGTGCACCATGTGGGATGGAGTGGGGTGAAAGGAGTGAGGGTGAGGGGGTGAGTTGGCATGCAGGAATGAGGTGGTGGTAGGTTGTTAATGTTGACTCACCAGTGTCCAGTCCTCCGGCTACTCCAGTGAGTCCATTAGGATGCAGGATTGCTAAGAGTTGCTCCTCCCATGCTGTCAGCTGTGGGGGAGGAGGTGGGGTTCCACCGCCAGTCATCTAGATGGTGAGCTGGTGCCTTGATGCAATGGAACGCACCTTCCCCCCATAGGTCATTCCACCTCTTCCGAATGTTGTCCCTTGTGCGTGGATGTAGTCCCACGGTGTTCACCCTCTCCACGATCCTCCGCCATAGCTCCATCTTCCTGGCAATGGATATCTGCTGGTCCTGTGCTCCAAACAGCTGTGGTTCTACCCTATTTCCTCAACCATGACCTGCAACTCCTCATCGGTAAAACAGGGGTGCCTTTGTGGGGACATGGGTGTTGTGTGGTGTGTATTGTGCAGAGGGTGTTGACTAATGTGGTGCGGTGTGGGGTGTGTGGTGTGTGATGGATGAATGGGTAGTTGTGGTGTGTGTGTGTGAGGTTGTCTCTGTGGTTTGCGTGGCTAGCTGTTGCAATCTCTTTGCATTTGCAAAGGATTGTGGGTAGTGTGGATGTGTGTTTTATAGTGGCGTTGATGGGCGTGTGGGGTGTGTGTATCTGTGACAGGTGTAGAAATTTAGTTTGGTCCAATGTTGTGTTTTGTTTTTGGGTAGCCATTTCAGCCACGGCAGTGTTCACCACCAATGGTTTACTGCCGTTGAGTGTCCGCTGTGGTGATTGGTGGGTCATTATTTGGAGGGTGTTGTTTTGTTGGCGTGACGGTATGGGTGGTAGTTCTGACAGTTTATCATGTTCCTGCAGAAAAACAATCCCGAGAGGCTTTTAGGAAACAATGAGGAGGAACAGAGATATTTCTCCTCGTTACGCATCCCTGGGAGGCATACAGTTTTGACACATTTCCAGGTTTACAGATCTTTGTAAATCTGGAAATGAGTCAAAAGCTCATGGGTGTTGCATGGGAAAACCCATCGCAATGCCCATGGAACACCCCCTTATGCAGTATAAGGCAATGCAGAGATTTATGCTGTGTTGCCTTACTCCATATCTACAAGGCCATGAAAAGCCACACAAAGTGGCTTTGCTTGGCCTCATAGAGATGAGTTTAAGGTTTGCACCCAGTTGTGTCACAAGGGGCTTGTAAACATGGTGCTATGCTTTCCTTTGATTGCCTTGGAATTTCTTTCTTCTATTTATATTCCGAAGGAGACAGTATGATGTCGAGAGTTCAAGCTCCTTTCCTCGTGGTCCTATAATCTCTCCCCTTTTTCTTCCAGCTCCTGGTTCTTCCTTTCTCAGTGTCAGTGCTCTTGATTGCACGCACCACCGTTCACGGATGTCGTGATGCATCACAAGTTGTGTTTGTACATACACGTGCATTCACGAATCGTGAAATTCTGGAATGTCCATGTCATGTAACAGTTGTCTACGTCTGTGTGTCATATTTCTATAGTATACACATGGCCAGAAGGCAGTGGAGCTCCGTCAGGTGAGAGGCAATGATCAGTCAACATCTGATTGAAGAAGGAGCGGGTTCTGGGAGCAGAGGTAGGCCGTAACTGCACTTCGATGAAAAGGTCCTTAAATATGCATGTTTGCCTTCGTAAAGGTCTTTTTCGTGCATGCACGTTGCCGAATCATCTAAAAGATGTATTTCACTTCCTGTGTCAGGTAACTCACAAGCACACGTGTGCTCAGACTGCTGGTAACTGAACATGCATGCACTCTCAGAAAGCAGAGTTTATTTGCTTCTGCACCGTAGGGCCCTGTGTAGGGCCAGCATCAAGCAATGCAGGTAATGCAGAGTTGTGCAGGGAATGAACTATCCAGCGCTGAAGGTGCCCTCATCTGAGCTCAGACACACATCCGCACTGCTCTGAGCTGCTTGGCATCAAGTGGGTGCCGAGCGGGGTGTTCCTGGCACAGATCAGCACAGAGTCCGACAGGTTGGGATGCAAAGTCCAGTCTAATAAGGAGGCCTTCTTGGCGCAGGCACTGGCCAGAGGCACTGGGCGCATTTCTCAAAGACCCCTCTGCACTGCACAAGACGCTTCCAAGGGTGGGATTCTTCGGAGTTTGTCTAGGCAAAGAAATGCTCCTGGGCTGGGATTCCCTCAAGGGACACATAGGCCATCTTGGGGTAATATGCCAATTGTGCTACGTCGCCTTTTGGCAACAGCTCGGGCCACTTGTCCGTCTTAGTCAGATTTGCAGCTTAAAGTGCCAATGTTACTCAGTCCCTTGCCTTCAGGTCGTGGAGAGATGCGCCAAGCCCAGCCCCTCCACCCCACCTAGCTCACCCAGCTCCTGCACACCTCCAGCCGCCACTAAACGGCGCCACAGCATCCCTCCCCTAAGAATGGGTTAGACGCTCGCCGCTGACAAAGGGTGTGTTCTGAGTGGCACAAATTCAACTCTCGTTCAGGCCAACTCAGGCGTCCAGTCCTGCGAGGTCAGCACATCGAGTACTGTGGAACTGTGTAATGGTCACACCTGGGGTTCACAGTGCTTCGAAAGGGCAGAAGGCTATAGGAAACGCTATATAAAGAACCAGTTACTAATATATCTCATGAGCAGGGGAGGAGAAGCCCCTTTGATGAGGGCCAACCTTGCCCCTGGACCAGGGCGAGATTAAACATATCAGCTCATCCATTCTCACCCCAAGGACACAGGACGCCCCCCAAGGTCACGGGCTTCAGATGAGATAAACACTCCCCCGTGTGACCACAATCTCCCCTTGGAAATGCTGCCTGCGCCGCCCTCCAAGGCTGCCTGTCTGTGGCACCAAAGACACCCCGGGCAATCTCACCAGCAGCAGTCACACAGTGCAACACCGCAAACAAGCACTCACATCACGCCAACACCTGCAAACATGAACACAAACTCAACCACAACAAACTCACTCTATCCAACACTGCAAACACGCACTAACATCACTCCAACACCTGCAAACATGAACACAAGCTCAACAACAGCAAACTCATGCAATCCAGCACCGCAAACACGCACTCACATCACTCCAACACCTGCAAGCATGAACACAAACTCAACAACAGCAAACTCATGCAATCCAACACCGCAAACACGCACTCACATCACTCCAACACCTGCAAACATGAACACAAACTCAACAACAAACTCACTCTATCCAACACTGCAAACACGCACTAACATCACTCCAACACCTGCAAACATGAACACAAGCTCAACAACAGCAAACTCATGCAATCCAGCACCGCAAACACGCACTCACATCACTCCAACACCTGCAAGCATGAACACAAACTCAACAACAGCAAACTCATGCAATCCAACACCGCAAACACGCACTCACATCACTCCAACGCCTGCAAACATGAACACAAACTCAACAACAAACTCACTCAATCCACCACTGCAAACAAGCACTCATATCACGCCAAAACCTGCAAACATGAACACAAACTCAACAATAAAAAACTCACTCAATCCAACACCACAAACACGCACTCACATCACTGCCACACCTGCAAACATGAACACAAACTCAACAACAGCAAACTCATGCAATCCAACACCGCAAACACGCACTCACATCACTCCAACACCTGCAAACATGAACACAAAATCAACAACAGCAAACTCATGCAATCCAACACCGCAAACACGCACTCACATCACTCCAACACCTGCAAACATGAACACAAACTCAACAACAGCAAACTCATGCAATCCAACACCGCAAACACGCACTCACATCACTCCAACACCTGCAAACATGAACACAAGCTCAACAACAGCAAACTCATGCAATCCAACACCGCAAACACGCACTCACATCACTCAAACACCTGCAAACATGAACATAAACTCAACAACAGCAAACTCATGCAATCCAACACCGCAAACACGCACTCACATCACTCCAACACCTGCAAACATGAACACAAGCTCAACAACAGCAAACTCATGCAATCCAACACCACAAAAAAGCACTCACATCACTCCAACACCTGCAAACATGAACACAAACTCAACAACAAACTCACTCAATCCAACACCACAAACACGCACTCACATCACTCCAACACCTGCAAACATGAACACAAACTCAACAACAGCAAACTCATGCAATCCAACACCACAAACACGCACACACATCACTGCTACACCTGCAAACATGAACACAGTCTCAAAAACACCAAACTCACTCAATCCAACACCACAAGCACACACACACTCACATCACTGCCAAACCTGTCAACATGAACACAAACTCAACAACAGCAAACTCATGCAATCCAACACCAAAAACACACACTCACATCACTCCAACACCTGCAAACATGGACACAAACTCAACAACAGCAAACACCTGCAATCCAACACCACAGGCACACACTCACTCACATCACTGCCAAACCTGTCAACATGAACAAAAACTCAACAACAGCAAACTCAGGCAATCCAACACCGCAAACACACACTCACATCACTGCCGCACCTGCAAACATGAACACAAACTCAACAACAGCAATCTCACTCAATCCAACACCACAAACAAGCAGTCATATCACTCAACACCTGCAAACATGAACACAAACTCAACAACAAAAAACTCACTAAATCCAACACCACAACCACACACTCACATCACTCAACACGTGCAAACATTAACACAAACTCAACAGCAAACATGTGCAATCCAACACCACAAGCATACACACACATCACTGCCACACCTGCAAACATGAACACAAACTCAACAACAGCAAACTTATGCAATCCAACACCACAAACACACACTCACATCATTGCCACACCTGCAGACATGAACACAATCTCAACAACAACCTCACTCAATCCAACACCACAAACACACACTCACATCACTCCAACACCTTCATACATGAACACAAACTCAACAACAACCTCACTCAATCCAACACCACAAACACACACACACATCACTGCCACACCTGCAAACATGAACACAAACTCAACAACAGCAAACTCATGCAATCCAACACCGCAAACATGCACTCACATCACTGCTACACCTGCAAACATGAACACAAACTCAACAACAGCAAACTCATGCAATCCCACACCGCAAACACGCACTCACATCACTGCTACACCTGCAAACATGAACACAAACTCAACAACAAACTCACTCAATCCAACACCACAAACACGCACTCACATCACTCCAACACCTGCAAACATGAACACAAACTCAACAACAGCAAACTCATGCAATCCAACAGCACAAACACGCACACACATCACTGCTACACCTGCAAACATGAACACAATCTCAACAACAGCAAACTCACTCAATCCAACACCACAAGCACACACACACTCACATCACTGCCAAACCTGTCAACATGAACACAAACTCAACAACAGCAAACTCATGCAATCCAACACCACAAACACACACTCACATCACTCCAACACCTGCAAACATGGACACAAACTCAACAACAGCAAACACCTGCAATCCAACACCACAGGCACACACTCACTCACATCACTGCCAAACCTGTCAACATGAACAAAAACTCAACAACAGCAAACTCATACAATCCAACACCGCAAACATACACTCACATCACTGCCGCACCTGCAAACATGAACACAAACTCAACAACAGCAATCTCACTCAATCCAACACCACAAACAAGCAGTCATATCACTCAACACCTGCAAACATGAACACAAACTCAACAACAACAAACTCACTAAATCCAACACCACAACCACACACTCACATCACTCAACACCTGCAAACATGAACACAAACTCAACAGCAAACATGTGCAATCCAACACTACAAACATACACACATACCACTGCCACACCTGCAAACATGAACACAAACTCAACAACAGCAAACTTATGCAATCCAACACCGCAAACACACACTCACAACATTGCCACACCTGCAGACATGAACACAAACTCAACAACAACCTCACTCAATCCAACACCACAAACACACACTCACATCACTCCAACACCTTCAAACATGAACACAAACTCAACAACAACCTCACTCAATCCAACACCACAAACACACACACACATCACTGCCACACCTGCAAACATGAACACAAACTGAACAACAAACTCACTCAATCCAACACCGCAAACACGCACTCACATCACTCCAACACCTGCAAACATGAACACAAACTCAACAACAGCAAACTCATGCAATCCAACACCGCAAACATGCACTCACATCACTGCTACACCTGCAAACATGAACACAAACTCAACAACAGCAAACTCATGCAATCCAACACCGCAAACACGCACTAACATCACTGCTACACCTGCAAACATGAACACAAACTCAACAACAAACTCACTCAATCCAACACCACAAGCATGCACTCACATTACTCCAACACCTGCAAACATGAACACAAACTCAACAACAGCAAACTCATGCAATCCAACACCACAAACATGCACACACATCACTGCTACACCTGCAAACATGAACACAATCTCAACAACAGCAAACTCACTCAATCCAACACCACAAACACACACACACTCACATCACTGCCAAACCTGTCAACATGAACACAAACTCAACCACGGCAAACTCATGCAATCCAACACCACAAACACACACTCACATCACTCCAACACCTGCAAACATGGACACAAACTCAACAACAGCAAACACCTGCAATCCAACACCACAGGCACACACTCACTCACATCACTGCCAAACCTGTCAACATGAACAAAAACTCAACAACAGCAAACTCATGCAATCCAACACCGCAAACACACACTCACATCACTGCCACACCTGCAAACATGAACACAAACTCAGCAACAGCAATCTCACTCAATCCAACACCACAAACAAGCAGTCATATCACTCAACACCTGCAAACATGAACACAAACTCAACAACAACAAACTCACTAAATCCAACACCACAACCACACACTCACATCACTCAACACCTGCAAACATGAACACAAACTCAACAGCAAACATGTGCAATCGAACACCACAAACATACACACACATCACTGCCACACCTGCAAACATGAACACAAACTCAACAACAGCAAACTTATGCAATCCAACACCGCAAACACACACTCACATCATTGCCACACCTGCAGACATGAACACAAACTCAACAACAACCTCACTCAATCCAACACCAAAAACACACACTCACATCACTGCCACACCTTCAAACATGAACACAAACTCAACAACAACCTCACTCAATCCAACACCACAAACATACACACACATCACTGCCACACCTGCAAACATGAACACAAACTCAACAACAAACTCACTCAATCCAACACTGCAAACACACACTCACATCACTGCTACACCTGCAAACATGAACACAAACTCAACAACTGCAAACTCACTCAATCCAACACTGCAAACACGCACTCATTTTACTCCAACACCTGCAAACATGAACACAAACTGAAAAACAGCAAACTCACTCAATCCAACACCAGAAACACACACACATCACTGCCACACCTGCAAACATGAACACAAACTCAACAACAACAAACTCACTCAATCCAACACTGCAAACACTCACTCACATCGCTCCAACACTTGCAAACATGAACACAAACTCAACAACAGCGCACTCCTTGTAGGAAAGTACCATCTTGCCTGGCATGTTACCCCCATTTTTCACTGTATATATGTTGTTTTAGTTGTATGTGTCACTGGGACCCTGGTAACCCAGGGCCCCAGTGCTCATAAGTGTGCCTGAATGTGTTACCTGTGTAGTGACTAACTGTCTCACTGAGGCTCTGCTAATCAGAACCTCAGTGGTTATGCTCTCTCATTTCTTTCCAAATTGTCACTAACAGGCTAGTGACCATTTTTACCAATTTACATTGGCTTACTGGAACACCCTTATAATTCCCTAGTATATGGTACTGAGGTACCCAGGGTATTGGGGTTCCAGGAGATCCCTATGGGCTGCAGCATTTCTTTTGCCACCCATAGGGAGCTCTGCCAATTCTTACACAGGCCTGCCACTGCAGCCTGAGTGAAATAACGTCCACATTATTTCACAGCCATTTTACACTGCACTTAAGTAACTTATAAGTCACCTATATGTCTAACCTTTACCTGGTAAAGGTTAGGTGCAAAGTTACTTAGTGTGAGGGCACCCTGGCACTAGCCAAGGTGCCCCCACATTGTTCAGAGCCAATTCCCTGAACTTTGTGAGTGCGGGGACACCATTACACGCGTGCACTACATATAGGTCACTACCTATATGTAGCTTCACAATGGTAACTCCGAATATGGCCATGTAACATGTCTATGATCATGGAATTGCCCCCTCTATGCCATCCTGGCATTGTTGGTACAATTCCATGATCCCAGTGGTCTGTAGCACAGACCCTGGTACTGCCAAACTGCCCTTCCTGGGGTTTCACTGCAGCTGCTGCTGCTGCCAACCCCTCAGACAGGCATCTGCCCTCCTGGGGTCCAGCCAGGCCTGGCCCAGGATGGCAGAACAAAGAACTTCCTCTGAGAGAGGGTGTGACACCCTCTCCCTTTGGAAAATGGTGTGAAGGCAGGGGAGGAGTAGCCTCCCCCAGCCTCTGGAAATGCTTTGTTGGGCACAGATGTGCCCAATTCTGCATAAGCCAGTCTACACCGGTTCAGGGACCCCTTAGCCCCTGCTCTGGCGCGAAACTGGACAAAGGAAAGGGGAGTGACCACTCCCCTGACCTGCACCTCCCCTGGGAGGTGTCCAGAGCTCCTCCAGTGTGCTCCAGACCTCTGCCATCTTGGAAACAGAGGTGCTGCTGGCACACTGGACTGCTCTGAGTGGCCAGTGCCACCAGGTGACGTCAGAGACTCCTTGTGATAGGCTCCTTCAGGTGTTAGTAGCCTATCCTCTCTCCTAGGTAGCCAAACCCTCTTTTCTGGCTATTTAGGGTCTCTGTCTCTGGGGAAACTTCAGATAACGAATGCATGAGCTCAGCCGAGTTCCTCTGCATCTCTCTCTTCACCTTCTGATAAGGAATCGACTGCTGACCGCGCTGGAAGCCTGCAAACCTGCAACATAGTAGCAAGGACGACTACTGCAACTCTGTAACGCTGATCCGGCCGCCTTCTCGACTGTTTTCCTGCTTGTGCATGCTGTGGGGGTAGTCTGCCTCCTCTCTGCACCAGAAGCTCCGAAGAAATCTCCCGTGGGTCGACGGAATCTTCCCCCTGCAACCGCAGGCACCAAAAAGCTGCATTACCGGTCCCTTGGGTCTCCTCTCAGCACGACGAGCGAGGTCCCTCGAATCCAGCGACTCTGTCCAAGTGACCCCCACAGTCCAGTGACTCTTCAGTCCAAGTTTGGTGGAGGTAAGTCCTTGCCTCACCTCGCTGGGCTGCATTGCTGGGAACCGCGACTTTGCAGCTACTCCGGCCCCTGTGCACTTCCGGCGGAAATCCTTTGTGCACAGCCAAGCCTGGATCCACGGCACTCTAACCTGCATTGCACGACTTTCTAAGTTGGTCTCCGGCGACGTGGGACTCCTTTGTGCAACTTCGGCGAGCACCATTTCACGCATCCTCGTAGTGCCTGTTTCTGGCACTTCTCCAGGAGCTACCGGCTTCAAAGAGGGCTCCTTGTCTTGCTCGACGTCCCTTCTCTCTGCTGGTCCAATTTGCGACCTCCTGGTCCCTCCTGGGCCTCAGCAGCGTCCAAAAACACTAACCGCACGATTTGCAGTTAGCAAGGCTTGTTGGCATTCTTTCGGCGGGAAAATACATCTGCACGACTCTCCACGGCGAGAGGGATTCGTCCACTAAAGGGGAAGTCTCTAGCCCTTTTCGTTCCTGCAGAAACCTCAGCTTCTTCTGTCCAGTAGAAGCTTCTTTGCACCCGCAGCTGGCATTTCCTGGGCATCTGCCCATCTCCGACTTGCTTGTGACTTTTGGACTTGATCCCCTTGTTCCACAGGTACCCTAGATTGGAAATCCACAGTTGTTGCATTGCTGGTTTGTGTCTTTCCTGCATTATTCCTCTAACACGACTTCTTTGTCCTTAGGGGAACTTTAGTGCACTTTGCACTCACTTTTCAGGGTCTTGGGGAAGGTTATTTTTCTAACTCTCACTATTTTCTAATAGTCCCAGCGACCCTCTACAAGGTCACATAGGTTTGGGGTCCATTCGTGGTTCGCATTCCACTTTTGGAGTATATGGTTTGTGTTGCCCCTATCCCTATGTTTCCCCATTGCATCCTATTGTAACTATACATTGTTTGCACTGTTTTCTAAGACTATACTGCATATTTTTGCTATTGTGTATATATATCTTGTGTATATTTCCTATCCTCTCACTGAGGGTACACTCTAAGATACTTTGGCATATTGTCATAAAAATAAAGTACATTTATTTTTAGTATAACTGTGTATTGTGTTTTCTTATGATATTGTGCATATGACACTAAGTGGTACTGTAGTAGCTTCACACGTCTCCTAGTTCAGCCTAAGCTGCTCTGCTAAGCTACCATTATCTATCAGCCTAAGCTGCTAGACACCCTATACACTAATAAGGGATAACTGGGCCTGGTGCAAGGTGCAAGTACCCCTTGGTACTCACTACAAGCCAGTCCAGCCTCCTACATTGGTTGTGCAGCGGTGGGATAAGTGCTTTGAGACTACTTACCACTCTTGTCATTGTACTTTTCATAAGAGAAAGATATACAAAACAAGGTCAGTGTATATACACATAGCCAAAAAGTTTTGCATTTCCTCTTTTCACTCTTTTCTAAGTGCTGAAAAGTACTTCTAACTTTCTAAAAAGTTCTAAAAAGTTTCAAAAGTTTTTTTTCTCTGTCTTTCTAAAAGCTCTGACAAACTTTTTATCTTTTACTATCACTTTAACTCTCTCTAAAAAATGTCTGGCACAGGCCAAAATGTTGATCTGTCCAAACTTGCATATGATCACCTTAGCTGGAAAGGAGCAAGGAGTCTCTGCATAGAGAGAGGTTTGAGTGTAGGGAAGAATCCTTCCTTAGAACTGTTAATTAACATGCTTAGAGTACAGGATAAGGCCATAAGTGCCCAATCTGTTGAAAAAGTAGCTAATGGTTCTCAATCTGATCCAGGGACTCCCCCAGGAAAAGATTCAGGAAAGAAACTTCCTAGCCTGCCCATTACTAGACAGTCTAGCATAGTTGGTAATGATGATGAGCCACACCACATAAATAGTGTTGTCTCACATCATAGCAAAAGCATTTATTCTCACCATACTGGTAGTGATGTTTCTGTTAGCCAAGCTGTTTGGGTGGCTTCTGTAAGGGACAGGTCTCCTTCTGTCCATTCTCACCATACTTCTGTTTCAAGGCATGTCCCTCCCACCCACCCTGATGACAGATTGTTAGAAAGGGAGCTCAATAGATTGAGAGTGGAACAAACCAGACTGAAGCTCAAGAAGCAACAGCTGGATTTGGATAGACAGACTTTAGAAGTAGAGAAGGAGAGACAGAAACTGGGTTTAGAAACCCATGGTGGCAGCAGCAGTATTCCCCATAGTCATCCTGCAAAAGAGCATGATTCCAGGAATCTGCATAAGATAGTTCCCCCTTACAAGGAGGGGGATGACATTAACAAGTGGTTTCCTGCACTTGAGAGGGCCTGTGTTGTACAGGATGTCCCTCAAAGGCAGTGGGCTGCTATCCTATGGCTATCATTTAGTGGAAAAGGTAGGGATAGGCTCCTTACTGTGAAAGAAAATGATGCTAATAATTTCCAAGTTCTTAAGAATGCACTCCTGGATGGTTATGGCTTAACCACTGAACAGTACAGGATAAAGTTCAGAGAGACCAAAAAGGAGTCTTCACAAGACTGGGTTGATTTCATTGACCATTCAGTGAAGGCCTTGGAGGGGTGGTTACATGGCAGTAAGGTTACTGACTTTGAAAGCCTGTATAACTTGATCCTGAGAGAGCATATTCTTAATAATTGTGTGTCTGATTTGTTGCACCAGTACTTGGTGGACTCTGATCTGACCTCTCCCCAAGAATTGGGAAAGAAGGCAGACAAATGGGTCAGAACAAGGGTGAACAGAAAAGTTCATACAGGGGGTGACAAAGATGGCAACAAAAAGAAGGATGGTAAGTCTTCTGACAAGGGTGGGGACAAATCTAAAAATGAGTCTTTATCAGGCCCACAAAAACACTCTGGTGGGGGTGGTGGGCCCAAATCCTCTTTTAATCAGAACAAGGAAAAGAAACCATGGTGCTATTTATGTAAAATAAAAGGCCATTGGACAACAGATCCCAGTTGTCCAAAGAAAGGCACCAAGCCTCCTACCACTACAACCCCTACTGCTACACCTAGTGTCCCTACTAATAGCAGTGGTGGTGGGAGCAAACCTACTAATAGCCAATCCAAGGGAGTAGCTGGGCTCACTTTTGGTAACTTAGTTGGGGATGGCCTTGTTAGGGAGGCCACAGAGGCTGTATTAGTCTCTGAGGGGGCTATTGATTTAGCCACCTTAGTTGCTTGTCCCCTTAATATGGATAAGTACAAGCAGCTACCCCTAATAAATGGTGTTGAGGTTCAGGCCTACAGGGACACTGGTGCCAGTGTGACTATGGTCATAGAGAAACTGGTCCACCCTGAACAACACCTACTTGGTCACCAGTACCAAGTAACCGATGCTCACAACAACACACTTAGCCACCCCATGGCTGTTGTAAATCTCAACTGGGGGGGGGGTTACTGGTCCAAAGAAAGTTGTGGTAGCTTCAGATTTACCTGTAGACTGTCTATTAGGGAATGATTTGGAGACATCAGCTTGGTCAGATGTGGAGTTGGAGGCCCATGCATCAATGCTGGGCATCCCAGGGCATATTTTTGCTTTGACAAGGGCTCAGGCCAAAAAGCAAAAAGGACAGGGAAGCTTGGATCCTGGAACAATGGACCAAGTGCTCCCTAAAGCTAGGGCTAGTAGAAGCAAACCACTTCCTACTATCCCTCCCTCTACAGTGGATTCAACTTCTGAGGAAGAAGAATTCCCTCCCTGTGCAGAACCTACACCAGAGGAGCTGGAAGCAGACACTGCTGAGCTTTTGGGTGAAGGGGGGCCTGCCAGAGAGGAGCTGAGTGTGGCACAGCAAACCTGTCCCACATTAGAGGGTCTCAGACAGCAAGCTGTCAAACAGGCTAATGGGGATGTCAGTGACTCTCACAGAGTTTACTGAGAGGACAACCTCTTGTACACTGAGCATAGGGATCCTAAACCTGGAGCTGCCAGGAGATTAGTGATTCCTCAGGAGTACAGAAAGTTCCTCCTAACCCTGGCACATGACATTCCCCTAGCTGGGCACCTGGGTCAAATGAAAACTTGGGACAGACTGGTTCCATTGTTTCATTGGCCTAGGATGTCTGAGGACACAAAGGAATTTTGTAAGTCCTGTGAAACCTGTCAAGCCAGTGGCAAGACAGGTGGCACCCCAAAGGCACCCCTTATCCCACTGCCTGTGGTTGGGGTTCCCTTTGAAAGGGTAGGGGTTGACATAGTTGGCCCCCTTGACCCTCCTACTGCTTCAGGCAATAGATTTATCTTGGTGGTAGTGGACCATGCCACAAGATATCCTGAAGCTATTCCTTTAAGGACCACTACAGCTCCTGCAGTGGCAAAGGCCCTCCTGGGAATATTTTCCAGGGTGGGCTTCCCAAAGGAAGTAGTATCAGACAGGGGAAGCAATTTCATGTCTGCATACTTAAAGGCCATGTGGAAGGAGTGTGGTGTAACGTACAAGTTCACAACACCCTATCATCCACAAACAAATGGACTGGTGGAGAGATTTAATAAAACTCTCAAAGGCATGATTATGGGTCTCCCTGAAAAACTCCGCAGGAGATGGGATATCCTTCTACCATGCCTCCTTTTTGCCTACAGGGAGGTACCCCAGAAAGGAGTGGGCTTCAGCCCCTTTGAACTTCTTTTTGGACACCCTGTTAGGGGTCCACTCACACTTGTAAAGGAGGGTTGGGAACAACCTTTAAAAGCTCCTAAGCAGGATATTGTGGATTATGTACTTGGCCTCAGATCAAGGATGGCTGAGTACATGAAAAAGGCCAGTAAAAACCTTCAGGCCAGCCAAGAGCTCCAGAAGCAATGGCATGATCAGAAGGCTGTTTTGGTTCAGTACCAACCAGGGCAGAAAGTGTGGGTCTTGGAGCCTATGGCCCCAAGAGCACTCCAAGACAAATGGAGTGGTCCCCACACAATTGTTGAAAAGAAGGGAGAAGTCATCTATTTAATTGACTTAGGCACTGCCAGGAGTCCCCTTAGGGTGCTCCATGTCAACCGCCTGAAACCCTACTATGACAGGGCTGATCTCACCCTGCTCATGGCAACTGATGAGGGACAGGAACAAGACAGTGATCCTCTACCTGATCTCTTCTCTTCCACAGAACAAGATGCTCTTGTGGAAGGTGTAGTTTTGGCTGATTGTCTTACTGCTGAGCAGAAAGATAATTGCATAAATCTCCTAGATCAATTCTCTGAACTCTTCTCTACTGTGCCAGGTACCACTTCTTGGTGGGAGCACACTATAGATACTGGAGACAGTTTACCTGTCAAAAGTAAGATCTATAGGCAGCCTGACCATGTCAGGGACTGCATAAAGCAAGAGGTCCAGAAAATGTTAGAACTGGGAGTGGTTGAGCACTCTGACAGTCTATGGGCTTCTCCTGTGGTACTGGTACCAAAACCCCATTCCAAAGATGGAAAGAAGGAAATGCGGTTTTGTGTAGACTATAGAGGTCTCAACTTGGTAACCAAAACTGATGCTCACCCTATACCCAGGGCAGATGAGCTCATAGATACACTGGCATCTGCCAAGTATCTAAGCACTTTTGACTTGACTGCAGGGTATTGGCAGATCAAATTAACAGAGGATGCTAAACCTAAGACTGCATTTTCAACCATTGGAGGACATTACCAGTTTACTGTAATGCCTTTTGGTTTGAAAAATGCACCTGCCACTTTTCAGAGGTTGGTGAACACAGTCCTGCAAGGGCTGGAAGCTTTCAGTGCAGTATATTTGGACGATATAGCTGTCTTTAGCTCCAGCTGGGATGATCACCTGGTCCACCTATGGAAAGTTTTGGAGGCCCTGCAAAAGGCAGGTCTCACTATCAAGGCTTCAAAGTGCCAGATAGGGCAGGGTAAGGTGGTTTATCTGGGACACCTTGTTGGTGGGGAACAGATTGCACCACTTCAGGGGAAAATCCAGACAATTATTGATTGGGTTCCCCCTACCACTCAGACTCAGGTGAGAGCCTTCCTAGGCCTCACTGGGTATTACAGGAGGTTCATTAAGAACTATGGCTCCATTGCAGCCCCTCTTAATGACCTCACATCCAAGAAAATGCCTAAAAAGGTATTATGGACAGCAAACTGTCAGAAAGCTTTTGAGGAGCTGAAGCAGGCCATGTGCTCTGCACCTGTCCTGAAAAGCCCTTGTTACTCTAAAAAATTCTATGTCCAAATTGATGCATCTGAATTAGGAGTAGGGGCAGTCCTATCACAACTTAATTCTGAGGGCCAGGATCAACCTGTTGCTTTTATTAGTAGGAGGTTGACCCCTAGAGAAAAGCGTTGGTCTGCCATTGAGAGGGAGGCCTTTGCTGTGGTCTGGGCTCTGAAGAAGTTGAGGCCATACCTGTTTGGCACTCACTTCATTGTTCAGACAGACCACAAACATCTACTTTGGCTAAAACAAATGAAAGGTGAAAATCCTAAATTGTTGAGGTGGTCCATATCCCTACAGGGAATGGACTATACAGTGGAACATAGACCTGGGAGTAGCCACTCCAATGCAGATGGACTCTCCAGATATTTCCACTTAGACAATGAAGACTCATCAGGTCATGGCTAGTCTTATTGTCCTTCGTTTGGGGGGGGTTGTGTAGGAAAGTACCATCTTGCCTGGCATGTTACCCCCATTTTTCACTGTATATATGTTGTTTTAGTTGTATGTGTCACTGGGACCCTGGTAACCCAGGGCCCCAGTGCTCATAAGTGTGCCTGAATATGTTACCTGTGTAGTGACTAACTGTCTCACTGAGGCTCTGCTAATCAGAACCTCAGTGGTTATGCTCTCTCATTTCTTTCCAAATTGTCACTAACAGGCTAGTGACTATTTTTACCAATTTACATTGGCTTACTGGAACACTATTATAATTCCCTAGTATATGGTACTGAGGTACCCAGGGTATTGGGGTTCCAGGAGATCCCTATGGGCTGCAGCATTTCTTTTGCCACCCATAGGGAGCTCTGCCAATTCTTACACAGGCCTGCCACTGCAGCCTGAGTGAAATAACGTCCACGTTATTTCACATCCATTTTACACTGCACTTAAGTAACTTATAAGTCACCTATATGTCTAACCTTTACCTGGTAAAGGTTAGGTGCAAAGTTACTTAGTGTGAGGGCACCCTGGCACTAGCCAAGGTGCCCCCACATTGTTCAGAGCCAATTCCCTGAACTTTGTGAGTGCGGGGACACCATTACACGCGTGCACTACATATAGGTCACTACCTATATGTAGCTTCACAATGGTAACTCCGAATATGGCCATGTAACATGTCTATGATCATGGAATTGCCCCCTCTATGCCATCCTGGCATTGTTGGTACAATTCCATTATCCCAGTGGTCTGTAGCACAGACCCTGGTACTGCCAAACTGCCCTTCCTGGGGTTTCACTGCAGCTGCTGCTGCTGCCAACCCCTCAGACAGGCATCTGCCCTCCTGGGGTCCAGCCAGGCCTGGCCCAGGATGGCAGAACAAAGAACTTCCTCTGAGAGAGGGTGGTGTGACACCCTCTCCCTTTGGAAAATGGTGTGAAGGCAGGGGAGGAGTAGCCTCCCCCAGCCTCTGGAAATGCTTTGTTGGGCACAGATGTGCCCAATTCTGCATAAGCCAGTCTACACCGGTTCAGGGACCCCTTAGCCCCTGCTCTGGCGCGAAACTGGACAAAGGAAAGGGGAGTGACCACTCCCCTGACCTGCACCTCCCCTGGGAGGTGTCCAGAGCTCCTCCAGTGTGCTCCAGACCTCTGCCATCTTGGAAACAGAGGTGCTGCTGGCACACTGACTGCTCTGAGTGGCCAGTGCCACCAGGTGACGTCAGAGACTCCTTGTGATAGGCTCCTTCAGGTGTTAGTAGCCTATCCTCTCTCCTAGGTAGCCAAACCCTCTTTTTTGGCTATTTAGGGTCTCTGTCTCTGGGGAAACTTCAGATAACGAATGCATGAGCTCAGCCGAGTTCCTCTGCATCTCTCTCTTCACCTTCTGATAAGGAATCGACTGCTGACCGCGCTGGAAGCCTGCAAACCTGCAACATAGTAGCAAGGACGACTACTGCAACTCTGTAACGCTGATCCTGCCGCCTTCTCGACTGTTTTCCTGCTTGTGCATGCTGTGGGGGTAGTCTGCCTCCTCTCTGCACCAGAAGCTCCGAAGAAATCTCCCGTGGGTCGACGGAATCTTCCCCCTGCAACCGCAGGCACCAAAAAGCTGCATTACCGGTCCCTTGGGTCTCCTCTCAGCACGACGAGCGAGGTCCCTCGAATCCAGCGACTCTGTCCAAGTGACCCCCACAGTCCAGTGACTCTTCAGTCCAAGTTTGGTGGAGGTAAGTCCTTGCCTCACCTCGCTGGGCTGCATTGCTGGGAACCGCGACTTTGCAGCTACTCCGGCCCCTGTGCACTTCCGGCGGAAATCCTTTGTGCACAGCCAAGCCTGGGTCCACGGCACTCTAACCTGCATTGCACGACTTTCTAAGTTGGTCTCCGGCGACGTGGGACTCCTTTGTGCAACTTCGGTGAGAACCGTTTCACGCATCCTCGTAGTGCCTGTTTCTGGCACTTCTCTGGGTGCTACCGGCTTCAGAGAGGGCTCCTTGTCTTGCTCTACGTCTCCTCTCTCTGCTGGTCCAATTTGCGACCTCCTGGGCCTCAGCAGCGTCCAAAAACGCTAACCGCACGATTTGCAGCTAGCAAGGCTTGTTGGCATTCTTTCGGCGGTAAAACACTTCTGCACGACTCTCCACGGCAAGAGGGATCCGTCCACCAAAGGGGAAGTCTCTAGCCCTTTTCGTTCCTGCAGAAACCTCAGCTTCTTCTGTCCAGTAGAAGCTTCTTTGCACCCGCAGCTGGCATTTCCTGGGCATCTGCCCATCTCCGACTTGCTTGTGACTTTTGGACTTGATCCCCTTGTTCCACAGGTACCCCAGATTGGAAATCCACAGTTGTTGCATTGCTGGTTTGTGTCTTTCCTGCATTATTCCTCTAACACGACTTCTTTGTCCTTAGGGGAACTTTAGTGCACTTTGCACTCACTTTTCAGGGTCTTGGGGAGGGTTATTTTTCTAACTCTCACTATTTTCTAATAGTCCCAGCGACCCTCTACAAGGTCACATAGGTTTGGGGTCCATTCGTGGTTCGCATTCCACTTTTGGAGTATATGGTTTGTGTTGCCCCTATCCCTATGTTTCCCCATTGCATCCTATTGTAACTATACATTGTTTGCACTGTTTTCTAAGACTATACTGCATATTTTTGCTATTGTGTATATATATCTTGTGTATATTTCCTATCCTCTCACTGAGGGTGCACTCTAAGATACTTTGGCATATTGTCATAAAAATAAAGTACCTTTATTTTTAGTATAACTGTGTATTGTGTTTTCTTATGATATTGTGCATATGACACTAAGTGGTACTGTAGTAGCTTCACACGTCTCCTAGTTCAGCCTAAGCTGCTCTGCTAAGCTACCATTATCTATCAGCCTAAGCTGCTAGACACCCTATACACTAATAAGGGATAACTGGGCCTGGTGCAAGGTGCAAGTACCCCTTGGTACTCACTACAAGCCAGTCCAGCCTCCTACATTGGTTGTGCAGCGGTGGGATAAGTGCTTTGAGACTACTTACCACTCTTGTCATTGTACTTTTCATAAGAGAAAGATATACAAAACAAGGTCAGTGTATATACACATAGCCAAAAAGTTTTGCATTTCCTCTTTTCACTCTTTTCTAAGTGCTGAAAAGTACTTCTAACTTTCTAAAAAGTTCTAAAAAGTTTCAAAAGTTTTTTTTCTCTGTCTTTCTAAAAGCTCTGACAAACTTTTTATCTTTTACTATCACTTTAACTCTCTCAAAAAAATGTCTGGCACAGGCCAAAATGTTGATCTGTCCAAACTTGCATATGATCACCTTAGCTGGAAAGGAGCAAGGAGTCTCTGCATAGAGAGAGGTTTGAGTGTAGGGAAGAATCCTTCCTTAGAACTGTTAATTAACATGCTTAGAGTACAGGATAAGGCCATAAGTGCCCAATCTGTTGAAAAAGTAGCTAATGGTTCTCAATCTGATCCAGGGACTCCCCCAGGAAAAGATTCAGGAAAGAAACTTCCTAGCCTGCCCATTACTAGACAGTCTAGCATAGTTGGTAATGATGATGAGCCACACCACATAAATAGTGTTGTCTCACATCATAGCAAAAGCATTTATTCTCACCATACTGGTAGTGATGTTTCTGTTAGCCAAGCTGTTAGGGTGGCTTCTGTAAGGGACAGGTCTCCTTCTGTCCATTCTCACCATACTTCTGTTTCAAGGCATGTCCCTCCCACCCACCCTGATGACAGATTGTTAGAAAGGGAGCTCAATAGATTGAGAGTGGAACAAACCAGACTGAAGCTCAAGAAGCAACAGCTGGATTTGGATAGACAGACTTTAGAAGTAGAGAAGGAGAGACAGAAACTGGGTTTAGAAACCCATGGTGGCAGCAGCAGTATTCCCCATAGTCATCCTGCAAAAGAGCATGATTCCAGGAATCTGCATAAGATAGTTCCCCCTTACAAGGAGGGGGACAACATTAACAAGTGGTTTGCTGCACTTGAGAGGGCCTGTGTTGTACAGGATGTCCCTCAAAGACAGTGGGCTGCTATCCTATGGCTATCATTTAGTGGAAAAGGTAGCGATAGGCGCCTTACTGTGAAAGAAAATGATGCTAATAATTTCCAAGTTCTTAAGAATGCACTCCTGGATGGTTATGGCTTAACCACTGAACAGTACAGGATAAAGTTCAGAGAGACCAAAAATTAGTCTTCACAAGACTGGGTTGATTTCATTGACCATTCAGTGAAGGCCTTGGAGGGGTGGTTACATGGCAGTAAGGTTACTGACTTTGAAAGCCTGTATAACTTGATCATGAGAGAGCATATTCTTAATAATTGTGTGTCTGATTTGTTGCACCAGTACTTGGTGGACTCTGATCTGACCTCTCCCCAAGAATTGGGAAAGAAGGCAGACAAATGGGTCAGAACAAGGGTGAACAGAAAAGTTCATACAGGGGGTGACAAAGATGGCAACAAAAAGAAGGATGGTAAGTCTTCTGACAAGGGTGGGGACAAATCTAAAAATGAGTCTTCATCAGGCCCACAAAAACACTCTGGTGGGGGTGGTGGGCCCAAATCCTCTTTTAATCAGAACAAGGAAAAGAAACCATGGTGCTATTTATGTAAAATAAAAGGCCATTGGACAACAGATCCCAGTTGTCCAAAGAAAGGCACCAAGCCTCCTACCACTACAACCCCTACTGCTACACCCAGTGTCCCTACTAATAGCAGTGGTGGTGGGAGCAAACCTACTAATAGCCAATCCAAGGGAGTAGCTGGGCTCACTTTTGGTAACTTAGTTGGGGTTGGCCTTGTTAGGGAGGCCACAGATGCTGTGTTAGTCTCTGAGGGGGCTATTGATTTAGCCACCTTAGTTGCTTGTCCCCTTAATATGGATAAGTACAAGCAGCTACCCCTAATAAATGGTGTTGAGGTTCAGGCCTACAGGGACACTGGTGCCAGTGTGACTATGGTCATAGAGAAACTGGTCCACCCTGAACAACACCTACTTGGTCACCAGTACCAAGTAACCGATGCTCACAACAACACACTTAGCCACCCCATGGCTGTTGTAAATCTCAACTGGGGGGGGGTTACTGGTCCAAAGAAAGTTGTGGTAGCTTCAGATTTACCTGTAGACTGTCTATTAGGGAATGATTTGGAGACATCAGCTTGGTCAGATGTGGAGTTGGAGGCCCATGCATCAATGTTGGGCATCCCAGGGCATATTTTTGCTTTGACAAGGGCTCATGCCAAAAAGCAAAAAGGACAGGGAAGCTTGGATCCTGGAACAATGGACCAAGTGCTCCCTAAAGCTAGGGCTAGTAGAAGCAAACCACTTCCTACTATCCCTCCCTCTACAGTGGATTCAACTTCTGAGGAAGAAGAATTCCCTCCCTGTGCAGAACCTACACCAGAGGAGCTGGAAGCAGACACTGCTGAGCTTTTGGGTGAAGGGGGGCCTGCCAGAGAGGAGCTGAGTGTGGCACAGCAAACCTGTCCCACATTAGAGGGTCTCAGACAGCAAGCTGTCAAACAGGCTAATGGGGATGTCAGTGACTCTCACAGAGTTTACTGGGAGGACAACCTCTTGTACACTGAGCATAGGGATCCTAAACCTGGAGCTGCCAGGAGATTAGTGATTCCTCAGGAGTACAGAAAGTTCCTCCTAACCCTGGCACATGACATTCCCCTAGCTGGGCACCTGGGTCAAATGAAAACTTGGGACAGACTGGTTCCATTGTTTCATTGGCCTAGGATGTCTGAGGACACAAAGGAATTTTGTAAGTCCTGTGAAACCTGTCAAGCCAGTGGCAAGACAGGTGGCACCCCAAAGGCACCCCTTATCCCACTGCCTGTGGTTGGGGTTCCCTTTGAAAGGGTAGGGGTTGACATAGTTGGCCCCCTTGACCCTCCTACTGCTTCAGGCAATAGATTTATCTTGGTGGTAGTGGACCATGCCACAAGATATCCTGAAGCTATTCCTTTAAGGACCACTACAGCTCCTGCAGTGGCAAAGGCCCTCCTGGGAATATTTTCCAGGGTGGGCTTCCCAAAGGAAGTAGTATCAGACAGGGGAAGCAATTTCATGTCTGCATACTTAAAGGCCATGTGGAAGGAGTGTGGTGTAACGTACAAGTTCACAACACCCTATCATCCACAAACAAATGGACTGGTGGAGAGATTTAATAAAACTCTCAAAGGCATGATTATGGGTCTCCCTGAAAAACTCCGCAGGAGATGGGATATCCTTCTACCATGCCTCCTTTTTGCCTACAGGGAGGTACCCCAGAAAGGAGTGGGCTTCAGCCCCTTTGAACTTCTTTTTGGACACCCTGTTAGGGGTCCACTCACACTTGTAAAGGAGGGTTGGGAACAACCTTTAAAAGCTCCTAAGCAGGATATTGTGGATTATGTACTTGGCCTCAGATCAAGGATGGCTGAGTACATAAAAAAGGCCAGTAAAAACCTTCAGGCCAGCCAAGAGCTCCAGAAGCAATGGCATGATCAGAAGGCTGTTTTGGTTCAGTACCAACCAGGGCAGAAAGTGTGGGTCTTGGAGCCTATGGCCCCAAGAGCACTCCAAGACAAATGGAGTGGTCCCCACACAATTGTTGAAAAGAAGGGAGAAGTCATCTATTTAATTGACTTAGGCACTGCCAGGAGTCCCCTTAGGGTGCTCCATGTCAACCGCCTGAAACCCTACTATGACAGGGCTGATCTCACCCTGCTCATGGCAACTGATGAGGGACAGGAACAAGACAGTGATCCTCTACCTGATCTCTTCTCTTCCACAGAACAAGATGCTCTTGTGGAAGGTGTAGTTTTGGCTGATTGTCTTACTGCTGAGCAGAAAGATAATTGCATGAATCTCCTAGATCAATTCTCTGAACTCTTCTCTACTGTGCCAGGTACCACTTCTTGGTGTGAGCACACTATAGATACTGGAGACAGTTTACCTGTCAAAAGTAAGATCTATAGGCAGCCTGACCATGTCAGGGACTGCATAAAGCAAGAGGTCCAGAAAATGTTAGAACTGGGAGTGGTTGAGCACTCTGACAGTCCATGGGCTTCTCCTGTGGTACTGGTACCAAAACCCCATTCCAAAGATGGAAAGAAGGAAATGCGGTTTTGTGTAGACTATAGAGGTCTCAACTTGGTAACCAAAACTGATGCTCACCCTATACCCAGGGCAGATGAGCTCATAGATACACTGGCATCTGCCAAGTATCTAAGCACTTTTGACTTGACTGCAGGGTATTGGCAGATCAAATTATCAGAAGATGCTAAACCTAAGACTGCATTTTCAACCATTGGAGGACATTACCAGTTGATTGTAATGCCTTTTGGTTTGAAAAATGCACCTGCCACTTTTCAGAGGTTGGTGAACACAGTCCTGCAAGGGCTGGAAGCTTTCAGTGCAGTATATTTGGACGATATAGCTGTCTTTAGCTCCAGCTGGGATGATCACCTGGTCCACCTATGGAAAGTTTTGGAGGCCCTGCAAAAGGCAGGCCTCACTATCAAGGCTTCAAAGTGCCAGATAGGGCAGGGTAAGGTGGTTTATCTGGGACACCTTGTTGGTGGGGAACAGATTGCACCACTTCAGGGGAAAATCCAGACAATTATTGATTGGGTTCCCCCTACCACTCAGACTCAGGTGAGAGCCTTCCTAGGCCTCACTGGGTATTACAGGAGGTTCATTAAGAACTATGGCTCCATTGCAGCCCCTCTTAATGACCTCACATCCAAGAAAATGCCTAAAAAGGTATTATGGACAGCAAACTGTCAGAAAGCTTTTGAGGAGCTGAAGCAGGCCATGTGCTCTGCACCTGTCCTGAAAAGCCCTTGTTACTCTAAAAAATTCTATGTCCAAACTGATGCATCTGAATTAGGAGTAGGGGCAGTCCTATCACAACTTAATTCTGAGGGCCAGGATCAACCTGTTGCTTTTATTAGTAGGAGGTTGACCCCTAGAGAAAAGCGTTGGTCTGCCATTGAGAGGGAGGCCTTTGCTGTGGTCTGGGCTCTGAAGAAGTTGAGGCCATACCTGTTTGGCACTCACTTCATTGTTCAGACAGACCACAAACCTCTACTTTGGCTAAAACAAATGAAAGGTGAAAATCCTAAATTGTTGAGGTGGTCCATATCCCTACAGGGAATGGACTATACAGTTGAACATAGACCTGGGAGTAGCCACTCCAATGCAGATGGACTCTCCAGATATTTCCACTTAGACAATGAAGACTCATCAGGTCATGGCTAGTCTTATTGTCCTTCGTTTGGGGGGGGGTTGTGTAGGAAAGTACCATCTTGCCTGGCATGTTACCCCCATTTTTCACTGTATATATGTTGTTTTAGTTGTATGTGTCACTGGGACCCTGGTAACCCAGGGCCCCAGTGCTCATAAGTGTGCCTGAATGTGTTACCTGTGTAGTGACTAACTGTCTCACTGAGGCTCTGCTAATCAGAACCTCAGTGGTTATGCTCTCTCATTTCTTTCCAAATTGTCACTAACAGGCTAGTGACCATTTTTACCAATTTACATTGGCTTACTGGAACACCCTTATAATTCCCTAGTATATGGTACTGAGGTACCCAGGGTATTGGGGTTCCAGGAGATCCCTATGGGCTGCAGCATTTCTTTTGCCACCCATAGGGAGCTCTGACAATTCTTACACAGGCCTGCCACTGCAGCCTGAGTGAAATAACGTCCACGTTATTTCACAGCCATTTTACACTGCACTTAAGTAACTTATAAGTCACCTATATGTCTAACCTTTACCTGGTAAAGGTTAGGTGCAAAGTTACTTAGTGTGAGGGCACCCTGGCACTAGCCAAGGTGCCCCCACATTGTTCAGAGCCAATTCCCTGAACTTTGTGAGTGCGGGGACACCATTACACGCGTGCACTACATATAGGTCACTACCTATATGTAGCTTCACAATGGTAACTCCGAATATGGCCATGTAACATGTCTATGATCATGGAATTGCCCCCTCTATGCCATCCTGGCATTGTTGGTACAATTCCATGATCCCAGTGGTCTGTAGCACAGACCCTGGTACTGCCAAACTGCCCTTCCTGGGGTTTCACTGCAGCTGCTGCTGCTGCCAACCCCTCAGACAGGCATCTGCCCTCCTGGGGTCCAGCCAGGCCTGGCCCAGGATGGCAGAACAAAGAACTTCCTCTGAGAGAGGGTGTGACACCCTCTCCTTTTGGAAAATGGTGTGAAGGCAGGGGAGGAGTAGCCTCCCCCAGCCTCTGGAAATGCTTTGTTGGGCACAGATGTGCCCAATTCTGCATAAGCCAGTCTACACCGGTTCAGGGACCCCTTAGCCCCTGCTCTGGCGCGAAACTGGACAAAGGAAAGGGGAGTGACCACTCCCGTGACCTGCACCTCCCCTGGGAGGTGTCCAGAGCTCCTCCAGTGTGCTCCAGACCTCTGCCATCTTGGAAACAGAGGTGCTGCTGGCACACTGGACTGCTCTGAGTGGCCAGTGCCACCAGGTGACGTCAGAGACTCCTTGTGATAGGCTCCTTCAGGTGTTAGTAGCCTATCCTCTCTCCTAGGTAGCCAAACCCTCTTTTCTGGCTATTTAGGGTCTCTGTCTCTGGGGAAACTTCAGATAACGAATGCATGAGCTCAGCCGAGTTCCTCTGCATCTCTCTCTTCACCTTCTGATAAGGAATCGACTGCTGACCGCGCTGGAAGCCTGCAAACCTGCAACATAGTAGCAAGGACGACTACTGCAACTCTGTAATGCTGATCCTGCCGCCTTCTCGACTGTTTTCCTGCTTGTGCATGCTGTGGGGGTAGTCTGCCTCCTCTCTGCACCAGAAGCTCCGAAGAAATCTCCTGTGGGTCGACGGAATCTTCCCCCTGCATCCGCAGGCACCAAAAAGCTGCATTACCGGTCCCTTGGGTCTCCTCTCAGCACGACGAGCGAGGTCCCTCGAATCCAGCGACTCTGTCCAAGTGACCCCCACAGTCCAGTGACTCTTCAGTCCAAGTTTGGTGGAGGTAAGTCCTTGCCTCACCTCGCTGGGCTGCATTGCTGGGAACCGCGACTTTGCAGCTACTCCGGCCCCTGTGCACTTCCGGCGGAAATCCTTTGTGCACAGCCAAGCCTGGGTCCACGGCACTCTAACCTGCATTGCACGACTTTCTAAGTTGGTCTCCGGCGACGTGGGACTCCTTTGTGCAACTTCGGTGAGCACCGTTTCACGCATCCTCGTAGTGCCTGTTTCTGGCACTTCTCCAGGTGCTACCGGCTTCAAAGAGGGCTCCTTGTCTTGCTTGACGTCCCCTCTCTCTGTTGGTCCAATTTGCGACCTCCTGGTCCCTCCTGGGCCTCAGCAGCGTCCAAAAACGCTAACCGCACGATTTGCAGCTAGCAAGGCTTGTTGGCATTCTTTCGGCGGGACAATACTTCTGCACGACTCTCCGCGGCAAGTGGGATCCGTCCACCAAAGGGGAAGTCTCTAGCCCTTTTCGTTCCTGCAGAAACCTCAGCTTCTTCTGTCCAGTAGAAGCTTCTTTGCACCCGCAGCTGGCATTTCCTGGGCATCTGCCCATCTCCGACTTGCTTGTGACTTTTGGACTTGGTCCCCTTGTTCCACAGGTACCCTAGATTGGAAATCCACAGTTGTTGCATTGCTGGTTTGTGTCTTTCCTGCATTATTCCTCTAACACGACTTCTTTGTCCTTAGGGGAACTTTAGTGCACTTTGCACTCACTTTTCAGGGTCTTGGGGAGGGTTATTTTTCTAACTCTCACTATTTTCTAATAGTCCCAGCGACCCTCTACTAGGTCACATAGCTTTGGGGTCCATTCGTGGTTCGCATTCCACTTTTGGAGTATATGGTTTGTGTTGCCCCTATCCCTATGTTTCCCCATTGCATCCTATTGTAACTATACATTGTTTGCACTGTTTTCTAAGACTATACTGCATATTTTTGCTATTGTGTATATATATCTTGTGTATATTTCCTATCCTCTCACTGAGGGTACACTCTAAGATACTTTGGCATATTGTCATAAAAATAAAGTACCTTTATTTTTAGTATAACTGTGTATTGTGTTTTCTTATGATATTGTGCATATGACACTAAGTGGTACTGTAGTAGCTTCACACGTCTCCTAGTTCAGCCTAAGCTGCTCTGCTAAGCTACCATTATCTATCAGCCTAAGCTGCTAGACACCCTATACACTAATAAGGGATAACTGGGCCTGGTGCAAGGTGCAAGTACCCCTTGGTACTCACTACAAGCCAGTCCAGCCTCCTACACTCCTGCACTGCAACACCACAAACACACATCACTGCCACACCTGCAAACATGAACACAAACTCAACAACAAACTCACTCCTTCCAACACCACAAACATGCACTCATAACACTCCAACACCTGCAACCATGAACACAAACTCAAAAACAGCAAACTCACTCCATCCAACACCAGAAACACACACGCACTCACATCACTCCAACACCTGCAAATTATGAACACAAACTCAACAACAACAAACTCACTCAATCCAACACTGCAAACACGCACTCACATCACTCCAACACTTGCAAACATGAACACAAACTCACCAACAGCAAACTCCTGCAATCCAACACCACACACACACATCACTGGCACACCTGCAAACATGAACACAAACTCAACAACAACAAACTCACTCCATCCAACACTGCAAAAAGCACTCACAACATTCCAACACCTGCAAACATGAACACAAACTCAAAAACAACAAACTCACTCAATCCAACACCACAAGCACACACTCACTCACATCACTGCCAAACCTCTCAACATGAACAAAAACTCAACAACAGCAATCTCATGTAATCCAACACCGCAAACACACACTCACATCACGCCAACACCTGCAAACATGAACACAAACTCAACAACACCAAACTCATGCAATCCAACACCTCAAACGCACACAAATCACTGCCACACCTGCAAACATGAACACAAACTCAACAACAACAAACTCACTCAATCCAACACCGCAAACATGCACTCACATCACTCCAACACCTGCAAACATGAACACAAACTCAACAACAGCAAACTCATGCAATCCAACACCACAAACACACACACACATCAGTGCCACACATGCAAACATGAACACAAACTCAACAACAACAAACTCACTCAATCCAACACGGCAAACAAGCAGTCACATCACGCCAAAACCTGCAAACATGAACACAAACTCAACAACAACAAACTCACTCAATCCAACACCACAAAGACACACTCACATCGCTCCAACACCCCCATACATGAACACAAACTCAATAACAACCTCACTCAATCCAACACCGCAAACACACACTCACATCACTGCTACAACTGCAAACATGAACACAAACTCAACAACAACAAACTCACTCAATCCAACACCACAAACATGCACTCACATCACTGCCACACCTGTCAATATGAACACAAACTCAACAACAACAAACCGCAAACACACACACCCACATCACTAGCACACCTGCAAACATGAACACAAACTCAACAACAACAAACTCACTCAATCCAACACTGCAAACACACACTCACATCAGTGCCACACCTGCAAACATGAACACAAACTCAACAACAACAAACTCACTCAATACTACACCACAAACACACACTCACATCACTGCCACACCTGCAAACATTAACAGAAACTCAACAACAGCAAACTCATGCAATCCAACACCAAAAACAAGCACTCACATCACTCCCACACGTGCAAACAAACTCAACAACAACAAACTCACTCAATCCAACACCGCACGCAAACACACACTCACATCACTGCCACACCTGCAAACATAAACACAAACTCAACAACAACAAACTCACTCAATCCAACACCACAGACACGCACTCACATCACTGCCACACCTGCAAACATGAACACAAACTCAACAACAAACTCACTCAATCCAACACCGCAAACACTCACTCACATCACTGCCACACCTGCAAACATGAACACAAACTCAACAACAACAAACTCACTCAATACTACACCACAAACACACACTCACATCACTGCCACACCTGCAAACATGAACAGAAACTCAACAACAGCAAACTCATGCAATCCAACACCAAAAACAAGCACTCACATCACTCCCACACGTGCAAACATGCAAACAAACTCAACAACAACAAACTCACTCAATCCAACACCGCACGCAAACACACACTCACATCACTGCCACACCTGCAAACATAAACGCAAACTCAACAACAACAAACTCACTCAATCCAACACCACAGACATGCACTCACATCACTGCCACACCTGCAAACATGAACACAAACTCAACAACAAACTCACTCAATCCAACACCGCAAACACACACTCACATCACTGCCACACCTGCAAACATGAACACAAACTCAACAACAAACTCATAGCAATCCAACACCACAAACACACACTCACGTCACTTCCACACCTGCAAACATGAACACAAACTCAACAACAGCAAACTCATGCAATCCAACACCACACACACATCACTGCCAGACCTGCAAACATGAACACAAACTCAACAACAACAAACTCACTCAATCCAACACCGCAAACATGCACTCACATCACTCCAACACCTGCAAACATGAACACAAGCTTAACAACAGCAAACTCATGCAATCCAACACCACAAACACACACACATACACTGCCACACCTGCAAACATGAACACAAAATCAACAACAACAAACTCACTCAATCCAACACTGCAAAAAAGCACTCACATCACACCAAAACCTGCAAACATGAACAGAAACTCAACAACAACAAACTCACTCAATCCAACACCGCAAACACGCACTCACATCACTCCAAGACCTGCAAACAGGAACACAAACTCAACAACCTCACTTAATCCAACACCGCAAACACACACTCACATCACTGCTACACCTGCAAACATGAACACAAACTCAACAACAACAAACTCACTCAATCCAACATCACAAATATGCCCTCACATCACTCCCACACCTGTCAACATGAACACAAACTTAACTACAGCAAACTCACTCAATCCAAACACTGCATACACCCACTCACATCACTTCCACACCAGCAACATGAACACAAACTCAACAACAACAAACTCACTTAATCCAAACACTGCAAGCATGCACTCAAATCACTGCCACGCCTGGAAACATAACACTAACTCAACAACAACCTCACTCAATCCAACACGCAAACATGCACTCACATCAGTGCCACACCTGCACACATGAACAAAAACTCAACAACAACAAACTCACATGACTCCCACAACTGCAAACGTGTACACAAACTCAACAACAACAAACTCACTCAATCCAAACACCGCATACACCCACTTACTTCACATCCACACTTGCCACATGGACACAAACTCACTCAATCCAACACTGCAAACACGCACTCACATCACTGCCACTCCTGCAAACAAAACACAAACTCAAAAACAACACACTCACTCAATCCAACACCACAAACATGCAGTCACATCACTGGCACACCTTGAAACATAACACAAACTCACTCAATTCAACACTGAAAACAAGCACTCACATCACTCCCACACCTGCAAACATGCACACAAATTCAACAACTAAAATTCACTAATCCAACACCAGAAATAGGAACCCACATCACTACCACACCTGCAAACATAGACAGAAACTCAACAACAAACTCATTCAATGTAACACCACAAAATAAACACCTACATCACATCCACACCTGCAAACATAACACAAACTCAACAACAAACTCACTCAATCCAAATACCTTATACACCCACTCACATCACATCCACGCCTGATAATATAACACAAACTAAACACCAAAAAACTCACTCAATCCAACACCACAAACACACACTCACATCACACATGCAAACATTACAGAAACTCAACAGCGAACTCACTCAATCCAACAAAGCAAAAAGCACTCACATCACTCCCACACTTGCAAGCACGCACACAAACTCAACAATAACAAACTCACTCAATCCAACACTGCAAACATGCCCTCACATCACTCCCACACCAGCAACATGGACACAAACTCAACAACAACAAACTCACTCAATGCAACACCACAAACAAGCACTCAAGAACTCACACACCTGCAAACATAACACAAACTCAACAATAAACACACTCAAACCAACACTGCAAGCACACACTCACATCACACCCACGCTTGCAAACATGAACACAAACTCAACAACAACAAACTCACTGACTCAAAACACCACATACCCCCACTCACTTCACATCTACACCTGCAACATGGACACAAACTCAATAACAGCAATCTCACTTGATCCAACACCGCAATCAAGCACTCACATCACTCCCACAGCTCCGAACTTGCACACAAACTCAACAAAACCAATCTGCCTCAATCCAAACACCTCATGCTCCCACTCACATCACATCCACACCTACAAACATAAAACAAACTCAGCAACAGCAAACTCACTCTATCCAACACTGCAAACAAGCACTCGCATCACTCCCACAGCAGAAAACATAACACAAACTCAACGACAGCAAACTCACTCAATCCAACACTGCAAACATGCACCAACATCACATCCACACCTGCGAACATAAAACAAACTCAACAACAGCAAACTCGCCCAATACAACATTACAAACAAGCACTCACATCACATCCACAACTGTAAAAATAAAACAAACTCAACAATAGCAAACTCACTCAACTCAACACTGCAAACATGCACTCACATCACTAGTACATCTGCAAACATAACACAAACTCAACAACAAACTCACTCAATCCAACACTGCAAACAAGCACTCACATCACTACCACACCTACAAACATGCACTCAAACTCAATAATAACAAACTCGCTCAATCCAAACATCTCATAAACCCACTCACATCCACACCTGCACACATAAAACAAACTCAACAACAGCAAAATCACTCACTCCAACACTGCAAACAAGCACTCACATCACTCTATAGCTGCAAACATGCATAATAACTCATCAACAAACTCACTCAATCCAAAAATCTTGTACACCCACTTACATCACATCCACACCTGCAAATATAAAACAAACTCAACAACAGCAAACTCACTCAATTCAACAGCACAAACAAGCACACACATCACATCCATACCTGCAAAAATAAAACAAACTCACCAATAGAAAACTCACTCAATCTAACATCGTAAACATGCACTCACATCACTCCCACACCTGCAAACATAACACAAACTCAACAAGAACAAACTCACTCAATCCAACACCGCAAACAAGCACTGACATCACTCCCACACCTGTTGTTAGGAAGCACTCATCGTGCGCTGTCTGTGTCCCTTTGTACAAAGCGCCCCATCAAAAGGTGTAAGAAAATATAGGATATTGCACTGTTCTTATGGTTAGGACTTGTCCCTTCTAGTACACCCCCTGGAGTATAGAGAATACTTCTTTGTTATTGTTTTGGTGTGAGTGTTTGTGTTGCTGATTATACAAAAAGCATGCTGGTTCTTAGTGCACAAACCATGCAAAATTCTTCCCCACAAACAAAGCCTTCAAACGTGATACTGGTGACTTATCATCCTGTGTGTTTCCACCTGCTTGGCTCCCGTGTCTAACAACATGAGTGCAACGTGAGTAAAAAGCTATTTAAGCCAGATCAATCACCATTTCCTTGCTTGGCTTCGAGAGTCTGGCTCTTGTGTCAGAGTGTTCCTGTGACGATCCTTGAAGTCTTCCTGTGAGTGAGCAGATTTCCTGGAAGAAAGGATTTTGGTTCATCTCTTGGAAAAGGCAAAGCCCAGCAGCTTTACTAGTAAGATTCTTATCCTGCCCCCTGGGCCCCTGGGGGCTTCAAGGTCAGTGTTATCAGATTTCTTTTACAGAGAGAAAGCTAGAAATGAATAGACTTTCTCAGGGAAAGACTGTTTCTAAAGGTCAACATTTATTTCAAAGAAACTGCTGTCTTTTATTTTTTGAACTTTGGAATATTATGGTAAAAGATAATCAGGACAGGTTTTTGAATTGACTATGCAGTAATAGTCTTTTTTTTTTACTTGCTCCGTTTGTTGGTAACTTATAAAGGATCCTGGAATTCTGTTGAAAGAATAGAGAGAAATGGAAAGACAATATTGCTTATGTCAATGAAAAGAAGTGAACATTAATGCAACTTTAATTTTACCTGTCAACACTCACTGCCAGCATTGACTACAGCATTGACTACGGTGTGTGAATGTGTTTTTGATTTATGTTACATTGTTTTCCACACACTAAAGGGCTATACTTATTTTTGTTCATTGTCTCTCACATAGGCATTGCGATATACTATAAAAGAGGCGCGTTCCTTTGGATTGGATGTCATAGGAGCTCCTGTTACCAGTTTATCTCTTCCCTCTCCCATCTTCCCTATCCCTCCCCCTCCCCCGGGAGTTATTCCCGCAGTAGCTTTTATTCTTGGCATTGTGAGAATAATTCATAGGGGTGTGGGTTACCTCTTCGCTCCCGCGGATGCCTGGATTTCAGGTGAGTGGTCCTGGCATCGTCACCTGTCAACATGAACACAAAATTAACAATTATAAACTCACTCAATCCAAACACAGCATACACCCACTCACTTCACATCCACACCTGCAACATGGACACAAAGTCATCAACAGCAAACTTACTGAATTCAACACCATAATCACTCACTCACATCACCCCAACACCTGTCAACAGAAACTCAACAACAGCAACGTCATGCAATCCAACACTGCAAACACGCACTCACATCACTGCCTCACCTGAAAACATGGACACAAACTGAACAACAGCATACTCACTCCATTGAACACCACAAACACTCACTCACATCAAGCCCACACCTGCAAACATAACACAAACCTGCAATCCAACACAAACACACACTCACATCACTCCCACTCCGGTCAACTTGAACACAAACTCAACAACAGCAAACTCACTCAATCCAAACAGCGCATACACCCACTCACTTCACATCCACACCTGCAACATGGACACAAACTCAACAACAGCAAACTCACTCAATTCAACACCGTAAACACTCACTCACATCACCCTAACACCTGTCAACACAAACTCAACAACAGCAACCTCATGCAATCCAACACCACAAATGCACTCATATCACTGCCCCACTTGCAAACATGGACACAAACTCAACAACAGCAAACTCACTCGATCCAAACACAGCATACATCCACTCACATCACATCCACAACTGCAACATGGACATAAACCCAACAACAACAAACTCACTCAATCCAACACTGCAAACATGCACCCACACCACATCCACGCCTGCAAACGTAACACAAATGTAACAACAACAAACTCACTCAATCCAACACTTCAAAGTAGCACTTACATCACTCTCACACCTGCAAACATGCACACAAACTCAACAACAAACACTCAATCCAAAAACCTCATACATCCACTAACATCACATCCACACCTGCAAACATAAAACAAACTAAACAACAGCAAACTCACTCAGTTCAACACTGCAAGCAAGCACTCACATCCCACCCAAGCCTGCAAAGATGGATTAAAGTGTAACAACAGCAAACTCACTCAATCCAACTCCGCAAACACACACTCATATCACTCCCACACCTGCAAACATGGACACAACACCATCAACAGCAAACTCACTCAACTAAACACACCGTCACATAACACCCACACCTGCAATCATAACACAAACTCAACAACAGGAAACGTAACCAATCCAACACCGCAAACACGCACTCACATCACTTCCACACCTGCAAACATAACACAACCTCAACAAAAGCAAACTCACTCAATTCAAACACAGCAAACACACACTCACATCACACCCACACTAGCAAACATAACACAACCTCAACAAAAGCAAACTCACTCAATCCAAACACCGCAGACACACACTCACATCACACCCACACCTGCAAACATGGATACAAACTCAACAACAGCACACTCACTAATTCCAAAGACTGCAAACAAGCACTTACATCACTTCCGCAAGCAATACACACCCAGCCTTCTCTGAGCAGCCACAACACAACCTAAGCTACACAAATACACTCAATCCAATGCCGCAAACATGCATTCACATCATACACACACGTGCAAAGATGGACACATCCCCATCAACATCAAACTCACTCAATTTACCCCACAAACACTCACATATCCCCAACACCTTTCAACACGAGCACAAACTTAACAACAGCAAACTCAGGCAATGCAACATCACAAACATGCACTCACATCACTCTCACACCTATCACCATGAACACAAACTCAACGACAGCAACCTCATGCAATCCAACACTGCAAACACGCAATAACATCACACCAACACCTCCCAACATGGACACAATCCAAACAACAGCAAACTCACTGAATCCAACACCGCAAACACACACTCTCACACACTAGCACCTGCAAACATGAGCTCAAACGCAAATACAGCAAACCCATGCAATCCAACACCACAAAAACCCACTCACATCACTTCTGCATGCAATGCACACCCTGCTTTCTCTTAGCAACCACAATGCAACCTCAGCTACACAAATACACTCAATCTAACACCGCAAACATGCATTCACATCACACCCACACATGCAAACATGGACACAACCCATCAATAGCCAACTCACTCAATCCAATCCTGCAAACACTCACTCACATCACCCCAACACCTGTCAACACAAGCACAAACTTAACTACAGCAAACTCAGACAATGCAACATCACAAACATGCATTCACATCACTCTCACACCTGCCACCATGAACACAAACTCAACGACAGCAACCTCACGCAATCTAACTCTGCAAACACACACTAACATCACACCGACACCTCCCAATATGGACACAATCCCAACAACAACAAACTCACTCAATCCAAATCCGCAAACACATTCGCACAGCACACCAGCACCTGCAAACATGATCTCAAACTCAACTACAGCAAACCCACGCAATCCAGCACCACAAACACCCACTCACATCACTTCTGCATGCAATGCACACTCTGCCTTCTCTGAGCAACCACAACACAACCTTAACAACATAAATACCCTCAATCCAATGCCGCAAACACACACTCACATCACTCCCACAGCTCCGAAAACAAAATCAACAGCAAACTCATGCAATCCAACACCGCGAACACTCACTCACATCACATCCACATCTGCAAGCATGCACACAAACTCCACCACAGCACATTCATGCAATCCAACACCGCAAACACTCACATCACTCCCACAGCTCCCAACATGAACACAAACTCATGCACTGCAACACAGCAAACAGGCACTCACATCACTTCCGCATGCAAAATATACTCAGCCCTCTCTGAGCAACCACAGCACAACCTCAACAACTAAAAAACATTTAATCGAACAACGCATACAGCCACACCCATCACTCCCACACCAGCAAACATGAACACAAACTCAACAGCAAACTCACACAATCCAACACTGCAAACATGCACTCACATCACTCCCAAAGCTCTCAACATGAACACAAACTCAACAACAGCAAACTTACGCAATCCAACACTCCATACATGCACTCACATCATTCACTTCCACACACAAAGCACACTCTGCCCTCTGTATGCAACCATATCACAACCTCAATAATACAAATACACTGAATAGAACACTACATACAGCCGGGCACATCAGTCCCGCACCTGCGAACATAAGAACAACCTCAACAGCAGCAAACCTATGCAATCCAATATTGCAAACACGCACTCACATCACTCCCACACCTGCCAACATGAACACAAACTCAACAACAGCAAATTTGCACAATCCAACACCACAAACATGCACTCACATCACTCTAAAACCTGCCAACATCAACACAAACTCAACAACAGCAAAAACATGCAATCCAACACCGCAAACACACACTCGCACCACTCCCATACCTGTCAAAATGAACACAAACTCAACAACTGCAAACTCTTCCAGTACAACACCGCATGCACACACTCACATCACTTCCACACACAAAGCACACTTTGCCTTCTCTGCACCACAACAACACAACCTCAACAACAAAAATACACTCAATAAAACACTACGTAAGGCCAGACACATCCCTCCTACACCTCCTAACATGAACACAAACTCAACAACAGAAAACCCATGCAATCCACACTGCAAACATGCATGCACATCACTCATACTCGCAATGCACACTAGGCCCTGTCTGTGCAACCACATGGCAACCTCAACAACTCAAATACACTCAATAAAACACTGCATACAGCTATACACATCACTCCTACACCTGTAAAGATGAACATAAACTCAACAACTGCAAACCCACACAATCCTACACCACAAACACACACTCACATCACACCCAAACCTGCAAACAGAACACAAACTCAACAACAGCAAACTCACTCAATCCAACACCACAAACAAGCACTCACATCACTCCCACACTTTCAAACATGCACACAAACTCAACAACAACAAACTCACTCAATCCGAGCACCTCATACACCCACTCACATCACATCTGCAAACATAAAACAAACTCAACAATAGCAAACTCACTCAATCCAACACCGCAAACACGCACTCACATCACTCCCACACCTGTCAACATGAACACAAACTTAATAACAGCAAACTCACTCACTCCAAACACCGCATACACCCACTCGCTTCACATCCACACCTCTGGAGCCAGTTTCCCGTACCCCTTACCCTTCCTCTTTTTGACAGCTCTCTGGGTCACTGTTTCAGGCTCCAGGGACATCTGACAACCCTGACGAACTGCCATTGACCTGGTAGATACGCATACCCACCCAAGCAGACCCAACATTTCCAAGTGTGACCTGTGTTCCACCTCCTTCCACTGGGAATCCTCCAGGTCATTGCCAAGCAAACAATCCACAGGCATGGTTGGACTCACAGCTACCTTCAAGGAACCTGAGACCCCCCCATTCATAGGAAACCTGTGCCACTCTGCACAGGCACTCTGAGTTGTCCACTGCAATTACTTGGTGAAGGACACAGGGATCTATCTGCTCTTCAGACACCAGGTGACTCCTTGCTGTAGTCACACTGGCTCCTCTGCCTCTCAGAGCCTCCACCCTCTGCCCATTAATGGTCACCCATTGCCTGTACTTTTTAGTGTTCTCTAGCACTAGGGTTCTCTGGACCATCTCACTGTCCCCTAGTGAGACAAGAGTCATCTCAGCTGGCTTCCACCCACCTGGAACCAACTGCTCCCCAAGCACTACACTAGCCAAACCCTGACTGAACACCGGTGGGTGCCTTTGTACCCTCGGAGCATCTGGGGTCCCCCCCTCACAAGACCTACCTGGTCACATAAATAACACTTGCGGAGACCCCCCTCTGCATGTTTCCCTTTGAGAACCATGGCTTATTCTCACTGGAGGTGCTGGGAATCCTGGCCCTGGGAACTAGGTTGGGGCCCTTTACAGAACTCCCCCTGTTTACCCTTACCCCCTTCTTCTGAGAGGGACCCTGCCCACCCTTGGTGTGGTCTCCCCCATACCTCTTCTGGACCCTGGTGCTCTCCCAATGGTCCACTTCCTGTGCAAGCTTCCTGGGGTCAGTTAGCTTGCTGTCAATCAGGTGCTGGCACAGCTCTGGAAAACATAAACTGTACAAGTGCTCCCAAGCAATCAGATTGTAAAGCCCCTCATACGTTGTTACCCTACTGCCCTTCACCTAACCATCCAGTGACCTGCAAAAAGAATCAACACACTCCAACCATGTTTGTGATGCCTTCTTCTCATAAGAGCTAAACTTGTACTTATACTGATCAAGGGTGAGACCATACGTAGTGATCGGGATGTCCTTCATGATACGGTAAGTGAGCCCCTGGGGACCCTCCAAGAATGTCAGAGTATCCCTTCCCTCTATCTCAAAGTGATTCTACAGACCCGCCCCCCAATGAGCTTCAGGGACCGGATTCATATGGAGAGCAGACTCATACCCGTTGAACCACAACAGTATGTCATCCTCCCTTTTGTAATTCTTCACAAGGTCCTTAGGAATGTGCACCCTCCTCTCAGACTTCACTGTGCTATTGCTGCCACCATCCCTACTAGACTGGGTCTTCTGATCCAGCTCTCTGAAGCTGAGCTCATGAGCCATCAATAGCTTTTTCTCTTCTATGGCCATCCTCTTTTTCTCCAACTCCAACTGGAGAGCCCTCTTTGCCTGTCTGTCCTGCAACTCTTCAGAAGTCAGACCCTTGGATGACACATTGCTACCTGCCATGGAGACCCTCTCCCTGAACATAAGAGACCCGCCCACTGTACCATTGTGTATGGAATGCTCTTCCTCTTCCTCCTCTGTGTGCCTCTCAGCTTCCTTTGCTGGTACCCAGGCCCTCAGTGCCTTTTGCAGCTCCTCTTTCCTGGTAGAGCCCTTAATGGCACATTTTTTGCAGAACTGTCTTAACTTCAAAGATAAGTCTCTGTTGTTTTCAAGATCCTGCCTTACCCAGGCCAAGCCCCAGACACACACCATGGGGTTGGAGAATGCAAAGAGTGAGGGCAGGCACAGCCCTTTCAGGTGTGAGTGACCACTCCTCCCCTCCTCTCAGCCCAGATGGCCCATCAGCATATGCAGGCTATACCCCAGCTCCATTTGTGTCACTGTCTAGAGGAGAGGTGCCAACAGCCCAACTGTCAAACTGACCCAGATGGGGAATCCACAAACAAGTAGAGTTACAGAATGGCTTAAGCAAGAAAAGGCATACTTTCTAAAAGTGGCATTATTAAAAACCAACTTCACTAAAAGATGTATTTTTAAATTGTGAGTTCAGAGACTCCAAACTCCACATGTCTATCTGCTCCCAAAGGGAATCCGCACTTTAAGGATTTTTAAAGGCAACCCCCATACTCACCTATGACAGAGATAGGCCTTGCAACAGTGAAAATCGTATTTGGCAGTATTTCACTGTCAGGACATGTAAAACACATAAGTACATGTCCCACCTTTAACACGCACTGCCATCTGCCATTGGGGCTACTTAGGGCCTACCTTAGGGGTGTCTTATATGTGTAGAAAGGGAATTGTTAGGCCTGGTAAGTGGGTGCACTTTCCAAGTCGAATTGGCAGTTTAAAACTGCACACACAGACACTGCAGTGGCAGGTCTGAGCCATGTTTACAGAGCTACTAATGTGGGTGGCACAACCAGTGCTGCAGGCCCACTACTATCATTTGATTTACAGGCCCTTGGCACCTCTAGTGGACTGTACTAGGGACTTACTAGTGAATCAAATATGCCAATCATGGAAAGCCAACTACACATACATGTTACATAGGATCACTTGCACTTTATCACTGGATAGCAGTGGTAAAGTGCCTAGCGTATCAAAATCAGCAAAAACGGAGTCTAGCACACATCAACAACCTGGGAAAAAGGCAAAAAGTTAGGGGAGACCACGCCAAGGATGCCAAGTCTAACAGCACCCTCTGCTCAGGCTGCACTGTGATTTTGCTGCCACCATTCCTACTAAACTGGCTCCTCTGATCCAGCTCCCTCAAGCTGAGCTCATGAGCCAACAATAACTTTTATCTTCTATGGCCATCCTCATTTTCTTCAACTCCAACTGGTGAGCCCTCTCTACCTGTTTGTTCTGCAACTCTTCAGAAGTGAGACCCTGGGATGACACACTGCCACCTGCCCTGGAGACCCTCTCCCTGGACATAACAGGCCCACCTACTACACCATTGTGGATGGATTGCTCTTCCTCCTCCTCCTCCTCATCCTCCTCCTCCCAACCCCCTCCCCTCCCCCCTTCTCCCTCTCTGTGCCCCTCAGCTTCCTTGGCTGTCACCGAGGCCCTCAGTGCCTTCTGCAGCTCCTCCTTCCTGGTGGAGCCCTTAAAGGTTTTTGCAGAACTGCCTTAACAGGACAACTGTATAGCTCTCTAATTTCCCTAAATCAAAAGCAGCTCCAGCTGGTACATCTCCAGATAGAGACATGATGAAGAGTTCAAAGTGAAAAGTTCCGAAAACAGAAAAACAAGTTCCCAAATGGAGTTAAAAAGTCAATAAAGAATTACCACCAAATATGGAAGTAGGGAAAATCCAAAGAGAGAAATAAAACAAAATTGACAAAGATGTGGGCAAGTAATGGTCTGCACTGAAAACAGTAGTGTACACGTAATCACTGTATGTCAAGTACAATCCCAACTGTTGATCACCAGTGTTAGAAATGGGGTCTTTGGTTGGCAGCCTGGTTACCCCCATCTAAGCAAGGACCCTCACTCTAGTCAGGGTAAAGGAGAATCACCCTCAGTTAACCCCAGCTCACCCCCTTGGTAGCTTGGCACGTGCAGGCAGGTTTAACTTCAGAAGCAATGTGTAAAGTACCAACACACACAGTAACTCAGTGAAAACACTACAAAATGACACAACACAGGTTTAGAAAAATAGGTAATATTTATCTAAACAAAACAAAACAAGACCAAAATGACAAAAATCCAACATACATAAGTCAAGATATGAATTCTAAAAAGAATAAGGCCCTCATTATGACATTGGCGGTAAATCTTGCTTACAGCCGCGAACATACCGTCGTGGAGGCAAACATCCTTCCACCATATTATGACACACACATACCAAACCGAAAGAATACTTCCACAACCACAAATCTGCCACACCAAAGATATGTGTTAAACTGTTGGTACTAACACCCATACCGTCACGCCAACAAATAAATGCCCTCCAAATTATGACCACAAATCACCACAGCAGACATTCAACGGCAGTAAACCATTGGCGGTACACACCGGCGCGGTCATAATGTCCACCAAAATACAAAACAACACAACATTGGTGTAGGAGGCTGGCCTGGCTTGTAGTGGGTACCAGAGGTACTTACACCTTGTGCCAGGTCCAGTTATCCCTTAGTAGTGTAGAAGAGGTGTTTCTAGCAGCTTAGGCTGATAGAAGGTAGCTATGGCAAAGCAGCTTAGGCTGAACTAGGAGACATGTAAAGCTCCTACTATACCACTGGTGTCATATGCACAATATCATAAGAAAACACAATACACAGAAGTACTAAAAATAAAGATACTTTATTTTTATGACAATATGCCAAAAGTATCTCAGTGAGTACCCTCAGTATGAGGATAAGATATATACACAAGATAGATGTACACAAACCAAAATTATGCAGGTAATAGCAAGAAAAGTAATGCAAGCAATGTAAAGTTACAGTAGATTTCAATAGGAGCACATAGGTATAGGGGCACCACAAACCATATACTCCAAAAGTGGAATGCGAACCACGAATGGACCCCAAACCTACGTGAGCTTGTAGAGGGTCGCTGGGGCTGTAAGAAAACAGTGAGGGTTAGAAAAATAGCCCACCCCAAGACCCTGAAAAGTAGGTGTAAAGTGCACCTATAACCCCCAGAGAGCACAGAAGTTGTGATAGGGGGTTTCTGCAAGGAAGACCAACACCAGCAAAGCAACAACAGTGGACTTCCGGACCTGAGTACCTGTGGAACAAGGGGACCAAGTCCAAGAGTCGCGACAGTGTCGAGAGTAGGCAGGAGCCCAGGAAATGCCAGCTGAGGGTGCAAGGAAGCTGCCACCTGTTGGAAGAAGCTTGGAGTTCTGCAAGAAAGAAGAGAGCTAGGAACTTCTCCTTTGGAGGATGGATGTCCCATGTCAAAATGAAGCTTGCATAGGTGTTTCCATGCAGAAAGACTGCAAACAAGCCTTGATAGCTGCAAAGGTCACGGTAGAGGTTTTTGGGTGCTGCTGTGGCCCAGGAGGGACCAGGATGTCGCCACTTGGATAAGGAGACAGAGGGGGAGCCCAGCAAGTCAGGGAGCCCTCACAGAAGCAGGCAGCACCTGCAAAAGTACCTGAACAGGCACTTGGAAGAACAGTGAACGGGAGTCCACGCGAAGTCACAAAAGGGAGTCCCACGATGCCGAAGGACAACTCAGAAGGTTGTGCACTGCAGGTTAGAGTGTGGGGGACCCAGGCTTGGCTGTGCACAAAGGAAATCCTGGAAGAGTGCACAGGAGCCGGAGCAGCTTCAAATCACGCGGTACCCAGCAATGCAGTCTAGCGTGGGGAGGCAAGGACTTACCTCCGCCAAACTTGGACTAAAGAGTCACTGGACTGTGGGAGTCACTTGGATAGAGTTGCTGAGTTCCAGGGACCATGCTCGTCGTGCTGAGACGGGACCCAGAGGACCAGTGATGCAGTCTTTTGGTGCCTGCGGTTGCAGGGGGAAGATTCCGTCGACCCACAGGAGATTTCTTCAGAGCTCCTGGTGCAGAGAGGAGGCAGGCTACCCCCACAGCATGCACCACCTGGAAGCAGTCGAGAAAGCGGGCAGGATGAAGCGATACAAGGTTGCTAGTAGTTGTCTTGCTACTTTGTTGCGGTTTTGCAGGCGTCCTGAGCAGTCAGCGGTCGATCCTTTGACAGAAGGTGAAGAGGGAGATGCAGAGGAACTCTGATGAGCTCTTGCATTCGTTATCTGGTGAGATCCCCAAAGCAGAGACCCTAAATAGCCAGAAAAGGAGGTTTGGCTACCTAGGAAGGAGGATTGGCTACCAAGAGAGGTAAGAGCCTATCAGAAGGAGCCTCTGACGTCACCTGCTGGCACTGGCCACTCAGAGCAGTCCAGTGTGCCACAAACACCTCTTTTTCCAAGATGGAGAGGTCTGGGACACACTGGAGAAGCTCTGGGCACCTCCCCTGGGAGGTGCAGGTCAGGGGAGTGGTCACTCCCCTTTCCTTTGTCCAGTTTCGCGCCAGAGCAGGGCTGGGGGATCCCTGAACCGGTGTAGACTGGCTTATGCAGAGATGGGTACCATCTGTGCCCATCAAAGCATTTCCAGTGGCTGGGGGAGGCTACTCCTCCCCAGCCCTCACACCTATTTCCAAAGGGAGAGGGTGTCCTTTGTTCTGCCTTCCTGGGCCAGGGCTGCCTGGACCCCAGGAGGGCAGAAACCTGTCTGAGGGGTTGGCAGCAGCTCCATTGGAGACCCCGGAAAGGCAGTTTGGCAGTACCCGGGTTCTGTGCTAGAGACCCGGGGGATCATGGAATTGTCCCCCCAATGCCAGAATGGCAATTCCATGATCTTAGACATGTTACATGGCCATGTTCGGAGTTACCATTGTGACGCTGTACATAGGTAGTGACCTATGTAAAGTGCACCCGTGTAATGGTGTCCCCGCACTCACAAAGTCCGGGGAATTTGCCCTGAACGATGTGGGGGCACCTTGGCTAGTGCCAGGGTGCCCACACACTAAGTAACTGTGCACCTAACCTTCACCAGGTGAAGATTAGACATATAGGTGACTTATAAGTTACTTAAGTGCAGTGGTAAATGGCTGTGAAATAACGTGGATATTATTTCACTCAGGCTGCACTGGCAGGCCTGTGTAAGAATTGTCAGAGCTCCCTATGGGTGGCAAAAGAAATGCTGCAGCCCATAGGGTCTCCTGGAACCCCAATACCCTGGTACCTCAGTACCATATACTAGGGAATTATATGGGTGTACCAGTATGCCAATGTGAATTGGTAAATTTAGTCACTAGCCTGTTAGTGACAAATTTGGAAAGCAGAGAGAGCATAACCACTGAGGTTCTGGTTAGCAGAGCCTCAGTTGGACAGTTAGGCATCACACAGGGAACACATACAGGGCACATACTTATGAGCAGGGTCCCAGTGACGCATAGACTAAAACAACATATATACAGTGAAATATGGGGGTAACATGCCAGGCAAGATGGTACTTTTCTACACAACCCCCCCCCCCAAACGAAGGACAATAAGACTAGCCATGACCTGATGAGTCTTTATTGTCTAAGTGGAAATATCTGGAGAGTCCATCTGCATTGGAGTGGGTACTCCCAGGTCTATGTTCCACTGTATAGTCCATTCCCTGTAGAGATATGGACCACCTCAACAATTTAGGGTTTTCACCTTTCATTTGTTTTAGCCAAAGTAGAGGTTTGTGGTCTGTCTGAACAATGAAGTGAGTGCCAAACAGGTATGGCCTCAACTTCTTCAGTGCCCAGACCACAGCAAAGGCCTCCCCCTCTATGGAAGACCAACGCTTTGCTCTAGGGGTCAAACTTCTGCTGATAAAAGCAATTGGTTGATCCTGGCCCTCAGAATTTAGTTGTGATAAGACGGCCCCTACCCCTAATTCAGATACATCAGTTTGAACAATGAATTTCTTGGAGTAACGTGGGCTTTTTAGGACAGGTGCAGAGCACATGGCCTGTTTGAGCTCCTCAAAAGCTTTCTGACAGCTAGCTGTCCACAATACCTTTTTAGGCATCTTCTTACTAGTGAGATCATGGAGCCATAGTTTTTAATGAATCTCCTGTAATGCCCAGTGAGGCCTAGGAAGGCTCTCACCTGGGTCTGAGTTGTAGGGGGAACCCAATCCATGATTGTCTGGATTTTCCCCTGAAGTGGTGCAATCTGTTCTCCACCTACCAGGTGTCCCAGATAAACCACCTTTCCCTGCCCTATCTGGCACTTTGAGGCCTTGATAGTGAGGCCTGCCTTTTGCAGGGCCTCCAAAACTTTCCAACGGTGGACCAGGTGCTCATCCCAGGTGGAGCTAAAGACAGCTATATCATCAAGATATGCTGCACTAAAAGTCTCCAACCCTTGCAGGACTGTGTTCACCAACCTCTGAAAAGTGTCAGGTGCATTCTTCAAACCAAAGGGCATCACTGTAAATTGGTAGTGCCCTCCTATAGTTGAAAATGCAGTTTTAGGTTTAGCATCCTCAGCCAATTTGATCTGCCAGTACCCTGCAGTCAAATCAAAGGTGCTTAGATACTTGGCAGATGCCAGTGTATCTATGAGCTCACCTGCCCTGGGTATAGGGTGAGCATCAGTTTTTGTTACCGGATTGAGACCTCTGTAGTCTACACAAAACCTCATCTCCCTTTTTCCATCTTTTGAGTGAGGCTTTGGTACAAGCACCACATGACTCACCTATGGGCTTTCAGAAGGTTCAACCACTCCTAGATCAAGCATTTTCTGAACCTCTTGTGTTATGCAGTCCCTGACATGGTCAGGCTGCCTATAGATTTTACTTTTGACAGGCAAGCTGTCTCCAGTATCAATTGTGTGTTCACACCAAGATGTGGTGCCTGGCACAGTTGAAATGAGTTCAGAAAAGTGTCCAAGAAGATTTATGCAGTTGTCTTTCTGTTCTGCAGTCAGAAAGTCTGCTAAAACTACTCCCTCCACTAAAGCATCCTATTCAGTGGAGGAGAAGAGATCAGGGAGAGGGTCACTCTGTTCTTCCTGTCCTTCATCTGTTGCCATGAGAAGGGTGAGACCAGCCCTGTGATAGTAGGGTTTTAGGCGGTTGACATGAATCACCCAAAGGGGACTCCTGGCAGTGCCCAGGTCTACCAGATAGGTAACCTCGCCCTTTTTCTCATCAATTAGATGGGGTCCACTCCATTTGTCCTTGAGTGCTCTTGGGGCCACAGGCTCCAATACCCACACCTTATGTCCTGGTTGGTACTGGATCAGAACAGCCGTCTGGTCATGCCATTGCTTCTGGAGCTCTTGGCTGGCCTGAAGGTTTTTACTGGCCTTTTTCATGTACTCAGTCATTCTGGATCTTAGGCCAAGTACACAGTCCACTATGTCCTGTTTGGGAGCTTTTAAAGGTTGTTCCCAACCCTCCTTCACAAGTGTTAGTGGACCTCTTACAGGGTGTCCAAAGAGAAGTTCAAAGGGGCTGAAGCCCACTCCTTTCTGGGGTACCTCCCTGTAAGCAAAAAGGAGGCAAGGTAACAGGACATCCCATCTCCTCCTGAGTTTTTCAGGGAGTCCCATTATCATACCTTTGAGAGTCTGATTAAACCGCTCTACCATTCCATTAGTCTGTGGATGATAAGGAGTGGTGAATTTGTAGGTTACACCACATTCCTTCCATATAGCTTTCAAGTATGCAGACATAAAGTTGTAACCCTGTCTGATACAACCTCTTTTGGGAAACCCACCCTGGAAAAGATTCCCAGGAGGGTTTTTGCCACTGCAGGCGCTGTAGTGGTCCTTAGAGGAATTGCTTCAGGATATCTTGTGGCATGGTCCACAACCACCAAGATAAACCTATTGACTGAAGCAGTAGGAGAGTCAAGGGGGGCGACTATGTCAACCCCTACCCTTTCAAAGGGGACCCCAACCACAGGTAGTGGAATAAGGGGACCCTTTGGTGTTCCACCAGTCTTGCCACTGGCTTGGCAGGTCACACAAGACTTGCAAAAATATCTTGTGTCCTCTGACATCCTAGGCCAGTGAAAGAGGGGGACAAGCCTTTCCCATGTTTTGATCTGGCCCAAATGCCCAGCCAAAGGAATGTCATGTGCCAGAGTTAGGAGGAACTCTCTGAACTGCAGGGGAATGACCAATCTCCTGGCTGCTCCAGGTTTTGGGTCCCTTGCCTCGGTGTACAAGAGGCTGTCCTCCCATTAAACTCTATGTAAGTCACTGACATCCCCATTTTGCTGTTTGACAGCTTGCTGTCTGAGACCCTCTAATGTGAGACAGGTTTGCTGTGCCACACTCAGCTCTTCCCTGGTAGGCCCCCCTCCACCCAAAAGCTCAGCAGTGTCTGCTGCCAGCTCATCTGGTGAAGTTTCTGCACAGGGAGGAGATTCTTCATCCTCAGAAGGAGAATCATCTGTAGAGAGAGGGATAGTGGGTAGGGATTTACCCTTGCTACCCCTGGCTTTAGGGAGCACTTGGTCCGTTGTTCCAGGATTCAAGTTACCCTGTCCTTTTTGCTTTTTGGCCTGAGCCCTGGTCAAAGCAAAAATATGCCCAGGAATGGCTAGCATTGCTGCATGAGCCTCCAACTCCGCTTCTGCCCAAGCTGATATCTCTAAATCATTCCGTAGTAGACAGTCTACAGGTAAATCTGAGGCAACCACAACTTTCTTTGGACCAGTACCCCCCCCCCCCCAGTTGAGATTCACAACAGCCATGGGGTGGCTAAGAGTGTTGTTATGAGTGTCTGTTGCCTGGTACTGCTGACCAAGTAGGTGTTGTTCAGGATGCACCAGTTTCTCTATTACCATGGTAACACTGGCACCTGTATCCCTGTAGGCCTGAACCTCAACACCATTTATTAGGGGAAGTTGCTTGTACTTATCCATATTAAGGGGACAAGCAACCAAGGTGGCCAAATCAATGGCACCTTCAGAGACTAGCACAGCCTCTGTGGTCTCCCTAACAAGACCAACCCCAACTAAATTACCAAAAGTGAGCCCAGCTACTCCCTTGGATTGGCTATTAGTAGGTTTGCTCCCACCACCACTGCTATTACTAGGGGCACTAGAATTTGCAGTAGGGGTTGTGGTAGTGGGAGGTTTGGTGTTTTTCTTTGGAAAACTGACATCAGTTGTCCAATGGCCTTTGACTTTACACAAATAACACCAAGGATTTTTAACTTGATTATTAGAAGAGGATTTGGACCCACCACTCCCACCAGAGGATTTTTGTGGGCCTGATGAAGACTCAGTTTTACTTTTGTCCCCACCCTTGTCAGAAGACTTACCATCCTTCTCACCCCCTGTATGAACTTTTCTGTTCACTCTTGTTCTGACCCATTTGTCTGCCTTCTTTCCTAATTCTTCGGGAGAGGTCAGATCTGAGTCCACTAGATATTGGTGTAACAAGTCAGACACACAGTTATTCAGAATATGCTCTCTCAGAATAAGATTATACAGGCTTTCATAGTCAGAAACTCTACTGCCATGTAACCACCCTTCCAAGGCCTTCACTGAACAGTCAACAAAGTCTATCCAGTCTTGTGAGGACTCTTTTCTGGTGTCTCTGAACTTAATCCTGTATTGTTCAGTGGTTAAGCCAAATCCATCCAAGAGTGCATCCTTCAAAACTGCAAAATTGTTAGCATCACTTTCTCTAACAGTAAGGAGCCTATCCCTACCCTTTCCATTGAAAGATAGCCACAATATAGCAGCCCACTGCTTTTGAGGGACCCCCTGTACCATACAGGCCCTCTCAAGTGCAGCAAACCACTTGTTGATGTCATCCCCCTCCTTGTAAGGGGGGACTATCTTGTGCAGATTCCTGGAATCATGCTCTCTAACAGGATTACTATCAGGAATACTGCTGCTGCCACCATGGGGTCCAAACCCCAATCTCTGTCTCTCCTTCTCCAGGTCTAGGGATTCCCTATCTAAGGCCAGCTGTTGCTGTTTAAGCTTCAGTCTGGTATCTTCCACTCTCAACTTTTTGAGTTCCCTTTCTAACATGTTGTCTTCAGGGTGGGTGGGTTGGGAATGCTAGAACACAGTAGATAAATTGGAAACAACAGAGGGAGATCTCTCCCTAACTGACTGAACCCTAATAACCTGGCCTCCAGGAATAAAGACACCCCTACTATGATGGGAACCTCCATTACTACCAGCATTACTAGGTGGCCTGCTAAGGGGCAGATTTGGAACAGAACCCTCCCCACCTCTCTCAAGGAGATCCCCTGAGTCAGAATGGGAGCCTTCTATTAACCTCTCATTTGAAGTGCTTCCTAGGGGCTCATCATTCACAATAAGCATGTTATATAGAAACTCTTTTGTAGGGCTCTTTCCTATCACTAAACCTCTATCTAAGCAGAGACTCCTTAGGCTCTTGTAATTCAAATTGTCATAAGTAGTATTGACCATTTTAAGAGCAGACTCTACATCAGACATGAAAGCAAAAGGTTAAGAGACAGTGAGAAGGAAGAAAAAGTTTCGGAAATTTTTAAAGAACAGAGAAAAAAACTTTTTCTAACTTTTTAGAAACTTTTAGAAGTTTAGAGAAACTTTTCAGAACTTTGTAAAAAGTTTGAGAGAAGAAAAGCAAAACTTTTTGTTTAGGTGTACATACACTGAACTTGTTTTGTATATTATTCTCTTATGAAAAGTACACAATGACAAAGTGGTAAGTAGTTACAATTACTTATCCCACCGCTGCACAACCAATGTAGGAGGCTGGCCTGGCTTGTAGTGGGTACCAGAGGTACTTACACCTTGTGCTAGGTCCAGTTATCCCTTATTAGTGTAGAAGAGGTGTTTCTAGCAGCTTAGACTGATAGAAGGTATCTATGGCAAAGCAGCTCACGCTGAACTAGGAGACATGTAAAGCTCCTACTATACCACTGGTGTCATATGCACAATATCATAAGAAAACACAATACACAGAAGTACTAAAAATAAAGGTACTTTATTTTTATGACAATATGCCAAAAGTATCTCAGTGAGTACCCTCAGTAAGAGGATAAGAAATATACACAAGATATATGTACACAAACCAAAATTATGCAGGTAATAGCAAGAAAAGTAATGCAAGCAATGTAAAGTTACAGTAGATTGCAATAGGAGCACATACAGTAGGTATAGGGGCACCACAATCCATATACTCCAAAAGTGGAATGCGAACCACGAATGGACCCCAAACCTATGTGAGCTTGTAGAGGGTCGTTGGGATTGTAAGAAAACAGTGAAGGTTGGAAAAATAGCCCACCCCAAGACCCTGAAAGGTAGGTGTAAAGTGCACCTACTACCCCCAGAGAGCACAGAAGGGATTCTGCAGGAAGAACAAACACCAGCAATGCAACAACAGTGGATTTCCGGACCTGAGTACCTGTAAGACAAGGGGACCAAGTCCAATAGTCGCAACAGTGTCGAGAGTGGGCAGGAGCCCAGAAAATGCCAGCTGAGGGTGCAAGGAAGCTGCCACCTGTTGGAAGAAGCTTGGAGTTCTGCAAGAAAGAAGAGAGCTAGGAACTTCTTCTTTGGAGGATGGATGTCCCACGTCACGATGAAGCTTGCAGAGGTGTTCCCATGCAGAAAGACTGCAAACAAGCCTTGCTAGCTGCAAGGGTCGCAGCAGAGGTTTTTGGGTGCTGCTGTGGCGCAGGAAGGACCAGGATGTCGCCACTTGGATGAGGTGACAGAGGGGGCGCCCAGCAAGTGAAAGAGCCCTCACAGAAGCAGGCAGCACCCACAGAAGTACCTGAACAGGCACTTGGAAGAAGAGTGAACCGGAGTCCATGCGAAGTCACAAAAGGGAGTCCCACGACCCCGGAGGACAACTCAGAAGGTTGTGCACTGAAGGTTAGAGTGTCGGGGACCCAGGCTTGGCTGTGCACAAAGGAAATCCTGGAAGAGTGCACAGGAGCCGGAGCAGCTTCAAATCACGCGGTACCCAGCAATGCAGTCTAGCGTGGGGGAGGCAAGGACTTACCTCCACCAAACTTGGACTGAAGAGTCACTGGACTATGGAAGTAACTTGGACAGAGTTGCTGAGTTCCAGGGACCACGCTCGTCATGCTGAGAGGGGACCCAGAGGACCAGTGATGCAGTCTTTTGGTGCCTGCAGTTGCAATGGGGAAGATTCCGTCGACCCACTGGAGATTTCTTCAGAGCTCCTGGTGCAGAGAGGAGGCAGGCTACCCCCAGAGCATGCACCACCTGGAAACAGTCAAGAAAGCCGGCAGGATGAAGCGATACAAGGTTGCTAGTAGTTGTCTTGCTACTTTGTTGCGGTTTTGCAGGCATCCTGAGCAGTCAGCGGTTGATCCTTTGGCAGATGATGAAGAGGGAGATGCAGAGGAACTCTGATGAGCTCTTGCATTTGTTATCTGGTGAGATCCCCAAAGCAGAGACCCTAAATAGCCAGAAAAGGAGGTTTGGCTACCTAGGAAGGAAGATTGGCTACCAAGAGAGGTAAGAGCATATCAGAAGGAGCGTCTGACGTCACCTGCTGCAACTGGCCACTCAGAGCAGTCCCGTGTGCCACAAACACCTCTGTTTCCAAGATGGCAGAGGTCTGGGACACACTGGAGGAGCTCTGGGCACCTCCCCTGGGAGGTGCAGGTCAGGGGAGTGGTCACTCCCCTTTCCTTTGTCCAGTTTCGCGCCAGAGCAGGGCTGGGGGATCCCTGAACCGGTGTAGACTGACTTATGCAGAGATGGGCACCATCTGTGCCCATCAAAGCATTTCCAGAGGCTGGGGGAGGCTACTCCTCCCCAGCCCTCACACCTATTTCCAAAGGGAGAGGGTGTTACACCCTCTCTCAGAGGAAGTCCTTTGTTCTGCCTTCCTGGGCCAGGGCTGCCTGGACCCCAGGAGGGCAGAAACCTGTCTGAGGGGTTGGCAGCAGCTGCAGTAGAGACCCCGGAAAGGCAGTTTGGCAGTACCCGGGTTCTGAGCTAGAGACCCGGGGGATCATGGAATCGTCCCCCCAATGCCAGAATGGCATTGGGGTGACAATTCCATGATCTTAGACATGTTACATGGCCTTGTTCGGAGTTACCATTGTGACGCTGTACATAGGTAGTGACCTATGTACAGTGCACGCGTGTAATGGTGTCCCCGCACTCACAAAGTCTGGGGAATTTGTCCTGAACGATGTGGGGGGACCTTGGCTAGTGCCAGGGTGCCCACACACTAAGTAACTTTGCACCTGACCTTCACCAGGTGAAGGTTAGACATATAGGTGACTTATAAGTTACTTAAGTGCAGTGGTAAATGGCTGTGAAATAACATGGACGTTATTTCACTCAGGCTGCACTGGCAGGCCTGTGTACGAATTGTCAGAGCTCCCTATGGGTGGCAAAAGAAATGCTGTAGCCCATAGGGTCTCCTGGAACCCCAATACCCTGGGTACCTCAGTACCATATCCTAGGGAATTATATGGGAGTACCAGTATGCCAATGTGAATTGGTAAATTTAGTCACTAGCCTGTTAGTGACAAATTTGGAATGCAGAGAGAGCATAACCACTGAGGTTCTGGTTAGCAGAGCCTCAGTGAGACAGTTAGGCATCACACAGGGAACACATATAGGGCACATACTTATGAGCATTGTGGCCCTGCCTGGCAGGATCTCAGTGACACATAGACTAAAACAACATATATACAGTGAAATATGGGGGTAACATGCCAGGCAAGATGGTACTTTCCTACAATTGGCCAAAACCAAAAACCCATACTTGACACTAATGCGCACACCACACACACCCACCAACAGCACTATAAAACACACACCCACATCATCCGCAATCCTTTGTAAACACACCTATACCGCTACAATTTGCCACGCCAATACATCACAGTACAGCCCATTCACACTAAAGCATTCCACACATCCCCCACATATCACACAACACACACAACTCAACACATCACATATCACCCTCTGTACAACACACCCTACACAATACCCACGGCCCCACAAAGGCACCTCGGTTCACTGATGAGGAGTTGTGGGTCATGGTGGAGGAAAGTCTCAGGGTAGAGCCACAACTGTTTGGTGCACAGGTACAGCAGATATCTATTGCCAGGAAGATGGAGCGTTGACAGGGTCAACGCCATGGGACAATATACATGCACAAGGGAAGACATCCGAAAGAAGTGGAATGACCTACGGGGGAAGGTGCATTCCATTGCAGCAAGGCACCAGGTCGCCATCGGCAGGACTAGCGGTGGACCCCCACCTCCTTCCCCACAAATGACAGCATGAGAGGAGCAGGTCTTGACTATACTGCATCCTGAGGGCCTCACTGGAGTAGCCGGTCGACTGGACGCTGGTGAGTCAACTTTTGCTACTTATAACCCACTCATACCTGCATGCCACCACCACCCCTCACCCTCATCCCCAGCACCCCATAACATCCCACACACTGCACCACCACAATTTACACACCCAAATTGCAACCGCTGCATGCCATACACAATGCATACACATCCCTTCCTGCCCTACATGCACACCCACCACCAATGCATGCACAGCATGGAGAACTACCAATCCCACAATCCATCTCCACACAATACGTAAGGTGGCAGGACAACACTGATATCATTGGGAAAGTAAGTAATGCCTAAAATGTCACAGACATGTAGCATAATACATGACTTACAACCCCACAGGTGCCCCAGCCAGTGTCAGAGGCGAGGAGGTGCCACGTCTACCCAGTCCCCCACCAGAAGATACCCCCAGTGATAACAGCAACTCAGGAGCTCTGAATCTGAAACCACTGGTCAGTCAGCTACCCCATCCCACAGCCAGGCCACCACAGATCCCCCCCCCCCTCAGATTCCAACACCCCCAGACTGCTGTCCCCAGGACACGTCAGTCTCTAGTGTGCCCACTTGTACAGGGGCCGTGTGAGAAAGTAGCCTCTTTCTAGCATGGTTACCCCCATTTTTTACCTATCTGTCAGTGTGTTTTGACTGTGTCACTAGGATCTTGCTAGCCAGGACCCCAGTGCTTATGGTTTGTGGCCTTCTTGTCAGTCTGTTTCACTGTTTTTGTCAGTATGCTTGACTGTGTCACTGGAGTCGTGCTAACCAGGACCCCAGTGCTTATGCTCTCTCACCTTCCAAATGTGTCACTACATACTGGAACCAAGTATTTCATCCCAAATTGGCAGATTGGACCTCTCTTATAAGTCCCTAGTATATGGTACCTAGGTATCCAGGGCATTGGTGTTCCAGAGGATCTCCATGGGCTGCACCATTTCTTTTGCCACCCATAGGGAGTCCATGCAAAAGCTTCTATAGGATTGCCATTGCAGCCTGAGGGAAATGGCGCACGCACCCTTTCACTGTCATTTACACTGATCTAGGTTACTCATTAGTCACCAATATGTTTTGCCTTCCTGTCCTGAAGGCTGGGTGCAGAGTACCTGTGTGTGAGGGTACCCCTGCAGTAGCAGAGGTGCCCCCACATCATCCAGAACCAATTTCCCGGACTTTGTGAGTGCAGGGATGCCACTTTATATGTGTACTAGAAATAGGTCAATACCTATGTCTAGCTACATAATGGTATCTCTGAATATGGCCATGTAAAGTCTCTAACACCTCGGAATTATACCCCAATACTGAATCTAGCATTGGTTGTGTAATTCCATGCACTCTGGGGGCTCCACAGTGGACCCCCTGTATAGCCAAACCAGACGTCTGAGGTTTTCCAGCAGCCCCAGCTGCTGCCACCTCACAGACAGGTTTCTGTCCTCCTGATGCTTGTCCAGCTCCAGCTCAGGAAGGCAGAAACAAAGGATTTCCTCTGGGAGAGGGGTATTACTCCCTTTCCCTTAAGAAAGGGGTGTACAGGCTTGAGAGGGGTAGCCTCCCAGAGCCTCTGGAAATGCTTTGAAGGGCACAAATGGTGCCCTTATTGTATAATAGAGTCTACACCGGTTCAGGGACCCCCCAGTCCCTGCTCTGGTGTGAAACTGGACAAAGAAAAGGGGAGTGACCACTCCCCTGTCCATCACCACCCCAGGGGTGGTGCTCAGAGCTCCTCCAGAGGGTCCCTGGGTTCTGCCATCTTGTTTTCAGGATGGTCAGGGAACTCTGGGAGCATCTGAGTGGCCAGTGCCAGCAGGTGATGTCAGAGCCCTCCCCTGATAGGTGCTTACCTGTTTAGGTGACCAATCCCCCTTTCAAGGCTATTTAGGGTGTCTCCTCTAGGTGGTTCTTCAGATTCGGATTGCAAGACTCCAGCAGGAATCCTCTGCATCCTTTACTTCACCATCTCACCGAAGAAACTGCATCTGGACATCCAGGAACTCACAAAACTGCAACTAAGAAGCCAGGACGACTTCTGCAACACTGTATCTTCAGCTCCTGCCAGCAACTGCAACTGTTTCCCAGTCATGCATCCTCAGATGGCCTCCAGTCTTCAGCCTGCACCAGAAGAGCAAAGGAATCTCCCTGAAAGTGAAGGTGTCACTTCCCTGTTCCAGCAGGTACCCTCTGCAGCGAGGACCGGTGGCTTGGGTCCTCTCTTCTGGCAAAGAGCGTGGATCCAGCGATACGGGTGGTGGACTGAAGTGGTCCCGACAGTCCTGACATCCCGCTGTCCAACTTTGGTGGAGGTAAGTGTTTGCCTCCCCACACAAAGCAGTACCCCTGTGCACATTGTGATTTGCAGTTGCCAAGGTTTGTGTGCGACATGCACAGCACAGCTCCGGCCCCCAGAACTCCTTCCTGCAATGCACAGCTTCCTGCGATGTCCTCAGGTGGCGTGGGACCCTTTGTTAGCGTGCTGTGTGGGCCTCCATTTGCACCTCCTTGGTCCTCATCTTGTGGGACTACTAGTCACCCTGCCTAGTCTTCCGAGGGCTCTCCGAACTGCCGAGGGACCCTTACTAGTCCCGGGCAACACCATTTTTCTCCAACCGCAAGCATTGTGTTTGCCAAGGCTTGTTGGAGGAATCCAGCGACGCAACCCAGACTGCAATCATCCATCCGGCATGGGACACCATCTGCACCAACCAGGAAACCGAATCCATCTTCTTGGGTGGAGTACTGACTGTTGTTCTTCACTAGTGGTTCCACTTTTGCACCAGCATCCGGGTTAGCAGGAGCTCCTGTTCTTCTTGGACTCCTCTGTGCTTCTTGGACTTGGTCCCCTTCTTCCACAGGTCTTCAGGTCCAGGAATCCACTGTTTGTCTTGCAGTCTGTTCTGGTTCTTGCATAATCTTCTATCATGACTTCTAGTGTGTTTCAGGAAACTTACTGTAATTCACTCCTGCTTTCCTGGGCTCTGGAGTGGGATCTATTACTTACCTTTGGTGTTTTCTTATACTCCCAGTGCCCCACTACACAATAAACTTGCCTAGGAGGGAAACCGACAATTGCATTCCACTATTTTAGTACATGGTTTGTGTTCCCCTAGGGCTATTCCTAAGTATTGTGATTTTCACTATTTGCACTGTTTTTTAACTGTTTACTTACGTGTTTTTGGATACTTGTGCATATATTGTGTATATTACTTCCCTCCTAAGGGAGTATAGTCTCTAAGGTATATTTGGCAAGTGTGTCACCAAAATAAAGTACCATTATTTTTGTATCACTGAGTATTTTCTTTCATGTGTGTAAGTACTGTATGTCTGTAGTGCTATTGCATGAGCTTTGCGTGTCTCCTAGTTAGGCCTTGGCTGCTCATTCACACTACCACTAGAGAGCCTGGCTTCTAGACACTGCCTACACTACACTAATAAGGGATAATTGGACCAGGTATAAGGTGTATGTACCTCGGGTACCCACCACAAACCAGGCCAGCCTCCTACGTTGGTGGTGCAGTGGTGGGATAAGTACTTACAATTGCCACATCACACACCCCAACACATTACCCGACACACCCTCTCCAACACACATCACATAACACCCATGGAACCACAAAGACACCCCCGTTTCACAGAGGAGGAGCTAAGGGTCATGGTGGAGGAAATTGTCAGGGTAGAGCCACAGCTATTTGGAGCACAGGTGCAACAGATATCAATAGCCAGGAAGATGGAGCTATGGTGGAGATCATGGACAGGGTCAACGCCGTTGGACAGCACCTCAGAATTAGGGATGACATCAAGAAGGTACATTCCATAGCAGCAAGACACCAGCTCGCTATCCAGAGGACGGCGGTGTACCCCCACCTTCTCAACCACAACTAACAGCATGGGAGGAGCAAGTCTAGGCAATATTGCATCCTGAGGGCCTCATTGGAGTCGGAGGAGGACTGGACTCTGGTAAGTCAACGCTCTACTATTATCACCCCCCTACCTGCATGCCATCACATACCCTCACCCTAACTCCCATCACTTCATAACATCCCACACACTCCACCATCACATCTCCTTTATCCCAATGCCAAGCCCTGCATGCTGTACCAATGCATGGACAACCCTCACAGCCCTCCACGGACACCCATCACTAAAGGATGCACACCATAGAGAACAATCCCACCATACAATAACATACATAAGTGAAAGCTGGCAGTGCAAATCCAACCATAGAGGGGAAGCCACTGATGTACAATATGTCAGACACATAAACCATAACACATCATTTACATCCCCACAGGTACCCCAGCCAATGTCAGCGGAGAGAAGGTGCCGGCACTATCTAGTCCCCCAACAGAAGAGGCCCACAGTGATGACAGCAACGCTGGTCTTCAGGATCTGGACGACCTACCTGGCCTATCAGGGACCACTGGACAGCTGGTTACCCAAGCCCAGTCACACACCACCACAGAGCCTCCCTCATCTGGAACACCACCACAGCACCCACCCAGTGTACCCACACCTCTGTCCCTAGGACATGTCAATCAGCAGTGTGTCCACCTCTACAGGGACCCGAGGCCACACCTTGCACACAAGTCAGTCAGGGACCTGGGGTCAGTGGCAGTGTGCACACAGTTCAGGGGACAGAGGCAGAGGCCAACAGGGAAACTGGGAGGACTGCTGTGCGCCCGGGGAAGGACAGGACCAGGGAACCAACTCTCCAGGAGGCACTCGCAGAGATCCTGTGAGTCTATCAACATTCCCAGGACACAATGGGCCGAATCCTGGACAATGTGCAGGAGAACAGGCGGCTGCAGGAGGGACAGTACCAGGGGATCAGGGAGGATTTGCAGGCCATCAACAACTCCCTGATCTCCATAGCAGGGGTGCTGGCAGACATGGCCACATTATGAGGGAGGCAGTCTCACACCAGCAGGCCCCTGCCACTAGCCAGACATCTGAACAGCCTTCCACTTCCGCTGCTGCTAGTGGCTAGGAGGCCCCGCCACAGGACCCACAGGCCACCAGCACCCTTCCCCCTGCAGAAGTTGAAACGTTCCCTGCGAGTCAGACAGGAGCCAGAGACACATGCCAAGACCCCCACCAGGAAATTAAACTCTCCTGATTGTCCCCCTTGTGTCCCAGTCACCCTGTCCACCTTGAACTGCCATTGCTCCCTTTCTTATGTCCCCTTGGACAATGCACCTGTGCTACAAACAGCCTGGAACAATACCCTGGACTTTCCTCCATCATCACCCCATTCCGTTGTACTTACCCCCTGTGTGTTAGCACTTCAATAAACACCCTCTGACAAAAATCAATTTGGAGTATGTCATGTATATCAAATATGTATTCTTTGAAACAGGTGAAAACATTACAAATCAACTGTTTATAGCATGAGCATATATTAATACCCTGTAGTGATCACACCAGGAGTATATGTCAAGTCACGAACATCTGCAAAATGAATTGCCAGAGGGAACAGTAAGAGTGCATAGAAGTGGGAAATATCAGAATGCCATTGCCACACAGATTACAACCAAAGTCATTGAAATGTAAAGTTACACTGTCCTACCTGTGTGTCATTGGAAATATTGTCGTATAACTGATGTTCTGTTGTCCTCATCCTCATCCTCTGACTCCTCATCCTCACTGTCCACAGGGTCTACTGCTGCCACAGGGGCATCTCCAGTCTCTGCCTTGCAGAAAGGGGACATGGCGTCTGAGGGCCAGGTCATGCAACATGCAGCATGCCGCTACTATCGGGCAGACCTTCTTGGGTGAGTAGCACAGGGATCCACCTGTTAGATGAAGGCAACAGAACCAGGCCTTCAGGACGCCAAAGGTCCTTTCAATGATCCTTCTGGTTCGTCCATGTGCCTCATTATAATGTTCTTCTCCCCTTGTCCTAGCATTCCTCACAGGGGTCAGCAGCCATGATAGGTTTGGGTAGCCAGAGTCACCTGCAAATATTGAGGGACAGCATTTAGCCACACATGTCTTTGATCAGGGCAGACAACACTCTTGTCAGCACTATTGAGAACATTGGCTGTGACATTCCTGCTTCCAAGCCCACTGTCACTTGGAAAGAACTAGTTGCCTGGAAATGGAGTGCAGATAGCACTTGCACAAGAGGGGGGATCCCGGTGGGGTGACGGATAGCAGATATCAGGTCAGGCTCCAATTGGGCACACAGCTCTGTGATTGTGGTCCTGTCAAGTCTATAGGTGAGGATAATGTGCCTGTCCACCAGTGTTGCCAAGTCCACCAGGGGTCTGTACACGTGGATATGTCTCCATCTCCTATTCATCTGCAGCGGTAGGTATCTAAGGGACACAAGAGTGAGGAGGCTGTCACAAACTGAACATTGGAGCCACAAAAAGAGTCCGCAATCTGTAAACTTGTAATGGATTATTGTGATTTCTCCAGTATGTTCCTATTTCTCCTGTGACGCAGCATGAATCCATAGGGCTGGCCCCCCACCCCCTGAAATGGCATACAACTGTCCTGTGTGGAGGGACAGGTGGAAGTGAGGTAATTCCGCTGACGTGCGCCGTGGCGGGAGGCAGTCGGGAACCGCCATGCAACTCTTCATTGGTTAATATAGGGCCCTATGGGTTACAGTGGCCAATGGTGATCTACGCTGATGGTGACGGTATGCACTGCTGCGGACGTGACCGCCATTTTCTATTATATTCCTCACTTGCTACCTGACCATCCATAGGAGAGGACCTACACTGCATGTGGTGCAGTGACCTGTGCCTGGAACCTACCATGGCCAGTGTCACCAGGGAAAGGGCCCCAGTCTTCACTTTGGAGGAGTTGGAGAGACTGATGGGGTCCTACCCCAGTACGGACTGCTGTATGGGCCTCCAGACCAACAGGTGAGTACACTGTGGGCATGATGCATGTGGCATGAATGCATGGAGTTGTGCATGTAAGGGGGAGGGTGTGGATGTCCTCTTTATGGTGTACAGCTTGTGTGCTGGGCTATGTGTGTGCCAATGGTGATGGAAAGTGGTATGGTGGGACATATCTGTAACAGGCTGGACTCTTTGTCTAATGGTGTTTTCCTGTGTGTATTGCCTCTGCAGGTCAGCACCCATCAAAAGAAGGGTATATAGCGTGTCATCGCAAAGGAGGTGTGGACCCTGGGGATCTATGGCAGGCAGAGCATCCACTATTGGAAACGGTGGGAGGACCTGAGACGCTGGGCATGAAGGATGGCGGAGGCCCAGCTGGGGATGGCCTACCAACGAGGAGGGGGTGCCCGTCGAACCCTGACCCCATTATGTTCCGCAATACTGGCAAGGCCTATCCAGAGCTGTAGGGGTGCTTGAGGGCATCACAGCAGCCCCAAGGGGGTGAGTACAGTGGCTATCGTTACAACTTACGGCTGATGGGGTGGTATCCGGGTGGTGGATGTGTGTTAGTGGGTGCCTGACATAGCAGCGTAGGTCCTCTGGTGCCTACGGTTTTGAAGGGATACTCCTGCCTACCTAGCTTGTAAGCATTCACTATTGGTCAGGGCTGCGTGGGCCCCAGGTGTGCTGCAGTTGGCGGTGTGTGTCCCTCCTCATGCCTTGGTGGCTAGCAATATCAGTGGTGGTGCAATGCATAGTGCGTAGGCCAGTTCTCTGTGTGTGAGGGTGCTGTGTACGCTAACAGTGGTGTTGGTGCAGCCATTGACCAAGTGTATCTTTTGTCTCTCTCCCCCCTTTCTTGTTTTGTCATCCTGTCCTTATGTGCATTAGCATCATCTGATGGAGGAGCAGAGGCACCGGAGACGGAGGGAGCTTCATCCCACAGGACCCAGGAGGCAGAGTCCACCTACGCTGAGGACACCAGTGGGACGGAGGGCGAGGGGAGCACCACGGCGGAGACTGAAGGGGACAATTCAGACACAGATACCTCCTCTGATGGAAGCTCCCTGGTGGTGGCGGACACTTCTGTGGCTAACACAGCTACAGGTACAGCTGGTATCCCCATACCAGCACCGCCCTCCCAAGAGCCCCTCATCGAGTTGCCTGTGCCCGCTCACCCAGCAAGGTGGGTATCTCCTTCACCCCAGGCACCTCAGGCCCTGCCCCTGTTAGCCCTGCTGCCCTGAGTGAGGAGTCTATTGACCTCCTGAGATCCATCTCTGTAGGGCAGTCTACCATTGTGAATGCCAGCCAGGGGGTGGCAGCCTAGATGCAATAATCTAATGCATTCACACCGGATTGGTGGCGCAACAGAGATCGATCCAGGCTCTGGCCTCCTCTCTGATGGCAGCCATTGTCCCTGTTTCTACCGTCCCCCCACCAACTACCACTTCCAAGTCCCATTCTCCTATACCCCAACCCATCCCAAGCACACAGCCAGAGGAGCACGCACACATGACAACACCCAAGAGTGTCACAGACAAACACAAGCACCACACTTCATCTCACAAGCACTCACGCAAACACCATACAGTTGCAGACACAACAACATCCACTATTTCCACTGTCTCCCCCTCTTCCGCCTCCACCTCCTCCACCTCCCACCCAGTTCCGTCCACACTCATACCTGCATGCACTACAACATCATCCACTACCAGCATCACCAGACCAAGCAGAACACACACCTCACAGGCAGACACCTCCACAACATCCATGCACACGTCCCCTGTGTCCTTTCACACTGTGTCTGTCCCCCCTCCTAAAGTACACAAACGCAAGCACTCAGACACCCAACGGCCATCCACCTCACAACAGAATACAGTCCATACACCTGCACCCAAATCCAGCAGACAGGCACCTCCAACAACCACTCCCATTCCTTATCCCTCTTCCCGCCCCAATGTCCCTAAGAAACTTTTCCTATCCACCATTGACCTCTTCCCTACCCCTCCCCCCCATCCTGCACATATGGCCAGGGTAGCACAAACCCAGCCAAGAACCTATGCCACACAGTCCACGGGCCCAGTTCCATCTGCACCTACTCATGTTGGCAAGGAATCCAGGCCACATATACTGAAGGGGAAGGAACCTGCACCAGCAGGCAAGAAGGGCAAGGAGCCTGCACCTGCCACCAAAAAGGGCAAGGAGCCTGCACCAGCAGGCAAGAAGGGCAAGGAGCCTGCACCTTCCACCCGAAAGGGCAAGGAGCCTGCACCACCGGGCAAGAAGGGCCAGGAGCCTGCACCAGCAGCTGTCATGTAGCCCCCACCACCAACCATGGTTGTGCATCCATCCAAGAGTGCAGGGGATGTTCAGGAGCCTCCAACCACCACCATCACCACAGTGCATCCATCCAAGGGTGCAGGGGGTGTGCAGGAGCCTCCCACCACCACCACCACCACCACAAGCACCACAGGACATCCATCAGAGGGTGCAGGGGATTTACAGGAGCATTCCACCATCACCACCACCAGCACCACCACAGTGTACCCATCCAAGGTTGCAGGGGTGTAGGTAAGTACCATCTTTCTTGGCATGTTACCCCCATTTTTACCTGTATGTCAGTATGTTTTTGCCTATCTCACTGGGATCCTGCCGGTCAGGACCCCAGTGCTCATAGTTTATGGCCTAATGTGTGTGGTGTGTATAATGTTTGACTGTGTCATTGAAGCTCTCTTAATCAGAACCTCAGTGCTTATGCTCTCTCTGCTTTAAAATTTGTTACTATAGGCTAGTGACTTCATTTACCAATTTCAATTGGCACACTGGATCCCCCTAATAAGTCCCTTATATATGGTCCCTAGGTACCCAGGGCATTGGGGTTCCAGGAGATCATTATGTGCTGCAGCATTTCTTTTGCCACCCATAAGGAGCTCAGACAAACGCTTTCACAGGACTGCAACTGCAGCCTGCGTGAAATAGTGCACACATTATTTCACAGCCATTTTCACTGCACTTAAATAACTTATAAGTCACCTATATGTCTAACCTTCATTTAATGAAGGTTAGGTACAAACTTACTAAGTGTGAGGGCACTCTTGCACTAGCAAAGGTGCCCCCACATAGTTCAGGGTCATATCCCAGGATTTTGTGAGTGCGCTGTAGTGCATACACTACATATAGGTCAATACCTATATGTAGCTTCACAATGGTAACTCCGAATATGGCCATGTAAGGTTTCTAAGATCATGGAATTGTCCCCCCATTCCAAATTTGGTTATGGGGTGCCAATTCCATGCATCCTGGGGGCTCCACTATGGACCCCCAGTACTGCCAAACCAGCTCTGCCCCCTCACAGACAGGGTTCTGCCTTCCTGGGGTCTCAGCAGCTCAGTCACAGGAAAACAGACCAAAGCATTTCCTTTGGGAGCAGGGTGTTACACCCTCTCCCTTTGTCAATAGGTGTTATAGGCTGAGGAGGGGTAGCCTCCCCCAGTCTCTGAAAATGCTTTGAAGGGCACAGATGGGGCCTTCCTTGCATAAGCCAGTCTACACCGGTTCAGGGATCCCTTGTCCCCTGATCTGGGGCAAAACTGGACAAAGGAAATGGGAGTGACCACTTCCCTGTCCATCACCACCCTAAGGGTGGTGCCCAGAGCTCCTCCAGTGTGTCCCAGACTTCAGCCATCTTGCTTTGCAAGGTGTCGGGGCACTCTGGAGGGCTCTGAGTGGCCAGTTCCAGCAGGGGATATCAGAGACCCCTCCTGATAGGTCCTTACCTGATAAGGTAGCCAATCCCCCTCTCAGGGCTATTTAGGGTCTTTCTTGTGGATTCTACTTGCAAGTTTCCAGCAGGAATCCTCTGCAACTACTACATCATCTTCTGACCTCGGATCAACCGCAGCCTGCTCCAGGGACTGCTGAACAGCAACAAAGTATCCACAAGGGATACATTTCCTCTGCAACTTCAGCTTCAGCCAGCAACTACAACAGTTTCCACAGTGTGCATGCTCTGAGGACTCCCTGTCTTCACCCTGCACCAGAAGGACAAAATAAATCTCCCGTGGGGTGACAGAGTCACTCCCTTGCTCAAGCAGGCACCTTCTTAGCCCATGACCGGTTCTCTTGGACTCCTCTCCTGGCAACGAGCGTGATCCTTGGAACACAGAGAGTGGACTCCATTGACACAGACTGTCCTGAGGTCCTGCTGTCACAATTTGGAGGAGGTAAGACCTTGCCTTCCCCCATAACAACAGTACCCCTGTGCACCGCGTATTTTTCACCTCCTGAGGCCTCTGTGCACTATTTGCAAAATTCATTCATGCACAGTCTGGCCAAGGTCACCAGCACGCTATCCTGTGAGGCTCAACTCGCTGAGTTGTTCTTCCATGGTGTGGGACCTTTCTTTGTAGTGCTGCATCAACCGCATTTTGCACCTCCTTTGTCCCTGTGTCCTGGGACTCCCATGGGTGCTATCTGGTGTTCTGAGGGCTCGATGAAGTGCTGAGAGCCCCCTCTTCCTCCTCACACAGAATTGAGGCCCCCAGGTCCCTCCTGGGACCAGGTAGCGCCAGGTTGATGTAAAGTGCGACTTTGCCAGAACCAAGGCTTGGTGGAGGAATCCAGCGCCAAACCTCACCTGCATCCAACTTCACGATGTGGGACATCCTTTCCATCATGCAGGAACCCGCTGGCATCCTCCTAGGGTGCATTTCTCCAGTCTTCATCCAACCGGGGACTCTTCTTTTGCACCCTCTTCTGGGTTGGAAGAGGCTCCTGTCATTCCTGGAACTTCTTTCGACTTCTGGACTTGGTCTCCTTCCTTTGCAGGTCTTGAAGTCCAGGAATCCACTGTTTGTTGTTTGCAGACTTGGTTGGTTCTTGCAGTAATTCCAATGACGAGGTGTAGTGTGTCCTAAGGAAACTTGTAGTACTTTACTCCTGCTTTTCTGGGCTCTGGGGTGGAGTAATTTACTTACCTTTACTGTATTCCTACTCATGCAGCGATTCTGCACACACTACACTTGTCTAGGGGGGAATTCATGATTCGCATTCCACTTTCTTAGTATATGGTTTGTGTTGCCCTTAGACATATTTTCTCCCATTGCTTTCCATAGCATTTCCTATTGTTTGCACTATCTTACGTCTAATTACTTGTCTCATTTTGGTGTGTAGTGTATATATTGTGTATAATACTTACCTCCAGAAGGAGTATTGCCTCTAAGATATTTTTGGTACTATGTCACCCACGTAAACTACCTTCATTTCTGGTCACACTGAGTATTGTCTTTACTTGTGTATAAGTACTGTGTAACTATAAGTGGTATTGCATGAGCTTTGCATGTCTCCTAGCTCTGCCTAAGCTGCTCTGCTATAGCTACTAGAACAGTACTACATTTCACTGATAAGGGATAACTGGACCTGGTATAAGGTGTAATTACCCAAGGTACCCACTATAAGCCAGGCCAGCCTCCTACAAGGGGACGTGCAGGAGCCTCCCACTACCACCAGCACCACCACAGTGCAGCCGTCTCCACAGGCGGATGCAATGTGATCCTGCCTCCATGAGCTGCTGTGCGGCCTGTCCACTCCAGAACCAGTGGGCAAGACACCCACTCGAGAGACTGTGGCCCATCACTCCCTAGGACCAAGCACAGGGCATGTTGCCCCCTCCAGAACCAGTGGTCATGTTTCCGCTCCCGGCTGAGGTGCCCCTCCCCTCCACCTGAGGTGCCTGCCTATTTGCCAACTGATGCCCCTGCAGTTTTTTCTCTGGGATTAATGCAGGTGACAAGTGGGGTCTTGGACGTTGCTCTGTAGCCATGTGGCCCACGCGAACTGAGGACTGGGCAGTGTCCCTTTTTCTGTACATTTGTAGATATCTGTAACATTGGTTAAATTATTATTTATACTGTGTTGATCTTATTACACTCAGTTCAGTAAATTTGTTTTGTCCTTGCATTATTCATCCGATTTAGGGGGATTAACTTGTTTTTTTGTGCATCTGGTTGTGTGTATGGGGAGTGTGTATGGGTTGTGGTGCGTGTGTGTGTCACTGTTGTTTTCCTCCCCCCTCCCTTGTGTGCTAGGCCACTGTACTCACTGTCGTCGTCTTTGCCGGCGTTGGTGTTCGTGGTGGAGCAGAATGTAGAATATCATCGGAAATACATGCAGTTCGGGTTTCATGGCGTCGTGGTTCTTCCCTGTGTCTCCAATGGTCAGCCCTTTCACTTCTGAGCTCTGTTTCCGCCAGGCTTTTGATGTCGTTGGCACCGCCCCGAAAAAGGTGGCGGAACGTCTGGTCATAATATGGTGGGCGGTACTTTGACTTCCGCCTGACTGTAGGCGGTTACCGCTGTGGGTGGCTGTTGTTTCCGCCCTGGCGGTCGGTGTGGTACATTGGCTGTCTTTCAGTGATCTTTCTGCCATGGTCATAATTTGGCGGTAATTACCACCGGCCTGTTAGTGGTATTATCGCCACCTTATCACCGACCGGCAGGGTTGTAATGAGGTCCTATGTCTTCCGCTGAGGCCACCCTTGGAGTCATGGGAACTCCCTGTGAGAACCTGGCTTTCAAAGTTCTAAGGGCGCTTTGCTCAGAGAGAAGCTTAGAGGTAGAAAAGAATCCTAATAAGAATTTCCTGGTAACTCTCCTTCTCCAGGATGACCAGGAGCAGTCTGGTAACCAGGAGGAGGAGAGGGAGGGGGATTCTAACCCTTTAGACTCAGGGGATCAGCCTGAAGATTCAGGGGAGGGCTCTTCACAAAATCTTCCCCCTAGCAAACCATCTAGAGTAGCTGGCAGTGGGGAGGGTGGTCACTCAGGAAGGGCTCCCTTCACCAAGGAGGTATGGTTACTAGGGTTGCCAGGGTTAGGGAAAGATCTATCTCTGCACATTCCCAAGTCACCTCAGTTTCTGAGGGGGGGCCACACTCCACTCCAGGTGATGACTCCATAGACGGGAAGCTCAGAAAGCTGAGATTGGAGGAGGCCAGGCTGAGGCTGCAGCAGCAACAGCTGGCTCTAGATAGGGCGGTCTTAGCTGTGGAAAGGGAAAGGCAGGGGTTGGGTTAGTTCCCCATGGTGTCAGCAGCAGTTTCAGGAATTATGGGGCAAGGGAGGACATCATTGATTCTAGAAACTTACATAACTTTTTCCCCCCATGCAAGGTGGGGGGTGACATCCAAAAGTGGTTTGCTGCACTTGAGAGGGCCTGTAAAGTTCAGAGGGTCCCTCACAGGCAGTGGGCTGCTATTCTTTGGTTGTCCTTCTCAGATAACTATGATATTCGTAAACATGCACCCATAGATGGGTTTGGGCTCACCACAGAGCAATACAGAATCAAATTCAGAGAAACAAAAAAGGAATCCTCACAGGATTGGGTTGACTTTGTGGACTGTTCTGTCAAAGCTTTAGAAAATTGGTTCCATGGCAGCAAAGTGTCAGACTATGAGGGTCTATATAACCTAGTCTTGAGAGAGCATATTTTGAATAACTGTGCCTGATTTCTCACACCAGTACTTGGTAGACTCAGATCTGACCTCTCCCCAAGAATTGGGAAGGAAGGCAGACAAATGGGTCAGAACATGGGTGAGCAGAAAAGCTCATACAGGGGGTGACAAAGAAAAGAAGAAAGATGGTGAAAAATAGATCTCAGGATAAGCATGGGGACAAACATAAAAGCAAAGATTCCTCTTCAGGTCCACAACACTCCTCCAGGGGTGGGGATAAAACTTCTCCATCTTCATCTTTTGCACACACCAAAAAGCCTTGGTGCTATGTGTGCAGAGGTAAAGGCCAAGGCTAGGGGACAAGTCCTGTCCAGGTATAGCCCCTGAGCCTAACTACACCCACTTCAACTTCTAGTGCCCCTAGCAGTAGTAGTAATAGTGGTGGGACTACTGGCAATAGTCAAAGTAAAGGTATGGTTGGGTTCACTTTTGGGTCCATTATAGAAACTAGGGTAGGTGTAGAAACCCCTAAGACAGTTTCTGTCTCACCTGGTGGCAGTGGCCTTGCCACCTTGGCTGCTTGTCCCCTTAATATGGAAAAGTACAAGCAGCCACTTGTAATAAATGGTGTTGAGGCCCAGGCCTACAGAGACACAGGTGCCAGTATCACTTTTCTGACTGAAAACCTGGTGTCACCTTCACAACACCTCCTTGGACAGAATTAGCAGGTTACTGATGTCAACAACTCCACTCAGGTTCCCCCCTTAGCTGTAGAGCAACTTAGTTGGGGTGGAGTTACTGGCCCAAAGCAGGTGGTAGTGTCACCTAGCTTACCTGTAGACTGTCTCTTAGGGAATGACCTAGAGGCCTCAGGTTGGGCTGAGATACAGTTTAGGACTCATGCATCCATGCTGGGTATCCCTGAGGAATTGCTTCCTTTAATCTCAGGTGAGATGAAAAAGCCAAGAGAAGGAGCCCTGAAGCCTCAGGATCCTCCTCGCTCCACAGGTAAAAAGGGTATCAAAGTATCCCTTCCCCACCCTGCCACTAAGGATACCATTCCTATGGTGGGAGAGACCTCTCCTGGGGTGGAACCTGTACCAAGGAAGCCCACAGCTGCCACAGCTGAGCTCCCAGAGGTAAAAGTCCCTCTCTGTGGAACCACTAAACCAGATGTGCAAAATTGCACTGTTTTGGTAAATTTGGATCAACTCTCCAGCTCTCCCAGAAACATTTTAGTGCAGCAACACTGCACTACCTCTAAACACATAGAACAGCAGCCCTGTCCTTATGACAGCAACCTTGTCCTGCTCCATCCCAAGAGGGACATCAACCCTGTCCTCTCTTACAGCCATGGGCACAAACATTTTGCCCTGCTCGGGCCTTGCTGAGACAGCATTTGTTTCTAGCATTCCCATCCTTAGGACAGCAGCCCTGTCTTAACAAAGGATCCCAGGGACAGTCATATTGCCCCATTTTAAAACTTTTTAATAACTCTACAAATAGAGAATCTCAGAGTACGCACTTGCACTGCTCTCTAGCTAAACATCTCCAAACAGGGCGGTCCATACAGTGAATGATAAAGGGAGTAACCACTCTATTGCAGGTCTACTCTCCACTTATCACCACTTAGACAATAAAGTCTCAACTGGCCAAGGTTAGCCTTATTGTCCTTCATTTGGGGGAGGAGAGTTATGTGAGAAAGTAGCCTCTTTCTAGCATAGTTACCCCCATTTTTTACCTATCTGTCAGTGTGTTTTGACTGTGTCACTAGGATCCTGCTAGCCAGGACCCCAGTGCTTATGGTTTGTGGCCTTCTTGTCAGTCTGTTTCACTGTTTTTGTCAGTATGCTTGACTGTGTCACTGGAGTCGTGCTAACCAGGACCCCAGTGTTTATGCTCTCTCACCTTCCAAATTTGTCACTACATACTGGTAACCCAGTATTTCATCCCAAATTGGCACACTGGACCTCCCTTATACATCCCTAGTATATGGTACCTAGGTACCCAGGGCATTGGGGTTCCAGGGGATCCCTATGGACTGCAGCATTTCTTTTGCCACCCACAGGGACCCAAGGCAAAGGCTTCTACAGGACTGCCATTGCAGCCTGTGTGAAATAGTGAATGCACCCTTTCACTCCCATTTACACTGCACTAGGTGACTCATAAGCCACCTATATGTTTTGCCTTCCTGCCCTGAATGCTGGGTGCAAAGTACCTGTGTGTGAGGGCACCCCTGCAGTAGCAGAGGTGCCCCCATGTCCTCCAGGACCAATTTCTCAGACTTTGTGAGTGCGGGAACCTCACTTTATATGTGTACTAGACATAGGTCACTACCTATGTCTAGCTACATAATGGTATCTCTGAATATGGCCATGCGCAGTGTCTGACATCTTGGAATTATACCCCAATACTGAATCTAGCATTGGTTGTATAATTCCATGCACTCTGGGGGCTTCACAGTGGCCCCCAGTACTGCCAAACCAGTCTTCTGAGGTTTTCCAGCAGCCCCGGCTGGTGCCACCTTACAAACAGGTTTCTGCCCTCCTGCTGCTTGTACAGCTCGAGCTCAGGAAGGCAGAAACAAAGGATTTCCTGTGAGAGAGGGGTGTTACTCCCTTTCCCTTAAGAAATAGGTGTACAGGCATGGGGGAGGTAGCCTCCCAGAGCCTCTGGAAATGCTTTGAAGGGCACAAATGGTGCCCTCCTTGCATAATAAAGTCTACACCAGTTCAGGGACCCCCAGTCCCTGCTCTGGCGCGAAACTGGACAAAGGAAAGGGGAGTGACCACTCCCCTGTCCATCACCACCCCAGGGGTGGTGCTCAGAGTTCCTCCAGAGGGTCCCTGGGTTCTGCCATCTTGATTTCAGGATGGTCAGGGAACTCTGGGAGCATCTGAGTGGCCAGTGCCAGCAGGTGATGTCAGAGCCCTTCCCTGATAGGTGCTTACATGTTTAGGTGACCAATCCCCCTTTCAGGGCTATTTAGGGTCTCTCCTCGGGGTGGTTCTTCAGATTCAGATTGCAAGACTCCAGCAGGAATTCTCTGCATCCTTTACTTCACCCTCTCACCAAAGAAACTGCATCTTGACCTCCAGGAACTCTACAAAACTACAACAAAGAAGCCAGGACTACTTCTGCAACACTGTATCTTCAGCTCCTGCTAGCAAGTGTAACTGTTTCCCAGTCATGCATCCTCAGAGGGCTTCCAGTCTTCAGCCTGCACCAGAAGAGTGAAGGAATCGCCTTAGAAGTGAAGGTATCACTTCCCTGCTCCAGCAAGTACCCTCTGCAGCGACGACCGGTGGCTTGGGTCCCTTCTCCTGACAAACAGCGTGGATCCAGCAACACGGTGGTGGACTGAAGGGGTTCCGACGGTCCTGATGTCCCGTAGTCCAACTTTGGTGGAAGTAAGGGTTTGCCTCCCCACGCAAGACAGTACCCCGTGCACCACGTGATTTGCAGTTGCCAGGGCTTGTGTGGGACCTTCCACGAAGTTCTTAATGCACAACACAGCTCCGGCCCCCAGCATTTCTTCCTATGACGCACAGCTTCCTGTCACGTCCTCCGGCGGCATGGGAACCTTTATTAGCGTGCTGCGTGGGCCTCCATTTGCACCTCCTTGGTTCTCATCTTGTGGGACTCCTAGTCATGCTGACTTGTCTTCTGAGAGTTCTCCTGACTGCTGAGGGCCCCCTCTGTCTCTCCCTCCTGGGTAGAGTCGACCTGGTCCTTCCTGGTCCCGGGCAGCGCTATTTTCCTCAAACAGAGAGCTTTGCGTTAGCCAAGGCTTGTTGGCAGAATCCAGCAACGCAACCCAGACCGCAATCATCCATCCGGCGGGTGACATCGTCTGCACCAACCAGGAACCTGCATCCATCTTCTTGGGTGCAGTACTAACTGTTGTTCTTCACCGATGTTTCCACTTTTGCACCAGCATCTGGGTTAGCAGGTGCTCCTGTTCTTCTGTTCTTCTTGGACTCTTCTGTGCTTCTTGGACTTGGTCCCCTTTTTCCACAGGTCTTCAGGAGCAGGAATCCACTGTTGGTGTCTTGCAGTCTCTTCTGGTTCTTGCATACTCTTCTATCACAACTTCTTGTGTGTTTCAGGAACCTTACTGTGTTTTACTCCTGTTTTCCTGTGCTCTGGGGTGGGGTCTATTACTTACCTTTGGTGTTTTCTTACACTCCCAGTGCCCCTCCACACACTACACTTGCCTTGGTGGGAAACTGACATTCACACTCCACTCTTTTAGTATATGGTTTGTGTTCCCACTAGGCCTATTCATAACTATTGTGATTTTCACTATTTTCACTAACTATTTACTTACCTGTTTTTGGATACTAGTCCATATATTGTGTATACTCCTAAGGGGGATAGTCTCTAAGGTATATTTGGCAAGTGTGTCTCAAAAATAAAGTACCTTTATTTTTGTACCACTGAGTATTTTCTTTCACGTGTGTAAGTACTGTATGACTGTAGTGATATTGCATGAGCTTTGCATTTCACCTAGTTAAGCCTTGGCTTCTCATCCACACTACCACTGGAGAGCCCTGGCTTCTAGACACTGACTATATACACTAATAAGGGATAACTGGACCTGGTATAAGGTGTAAGTACTTCTGGTACCCACCACAAACAAGGCGAGCCTCCTACAGACCTGAGTTCACATCACATAGCCAAGATAATGAGGGTCCCAGTGTCAGTGGGAGGGGGCACACCGTTCAGGGGACACGGGGGCAGGGACAGCCTGAGGACAGCTTTCAGCCAGGGGGAGGGCAAGCTCAGGGAACCGACTGTCCAGGAGGCACTCACAAATGTCCTGGGGGCCTACTAATAATCCCAGGACAGGATGGCCCAGGTGATCCACACCATGCAGGAGAACCAGCGGCTGCAGGAGGCACGCCACCAGGAGGTCATGCAGCAGTTCCAAGCCCAAAATGTTAACATTGCCTCCATTGTAAGTAGGAGTGTTCAAAGATATTTGCTACAGTCGTTCGGGAGTCCACCCACCAGCAGGCCCCTTCCATTAGCCAGACTCCTGCCTAGCCCTCTACATCAGCTGCAGCTAGTGGACTGGAGGCCCTGCCAGAGGACTCACAGACCACCAGCACCCTTTCCCCTGCAGAAGGTGAACGACCCACAAACGTTCCCTGCGACCCAGACAGACACCAGAGACACTTGCCAGGACCAAGAGCAGGAAATGAGCCCCTCAAGGATGTCCCCCTTGTGTTCCACTGCATCACCTTGTCCACTTTCAACTACCATTGCTCCCCTTCCCATAGTCCCTTGGGCACTGGCCCAGTGCTACAAACAGACTGGCCCAATACACTAGACTTTCCTCTACTATCAAACCATTCCATTGCACTATCCCTTCATAAACAATAAACACCCTTGAACACATCTGGAGGAATAGTGCTTTATCTGACAGAAATGTGCAATGTATTGAACTGTATCATCTTGTGCAATTGTCCTGTACTCTGTGATTCCACCCAACAAATGGCCTGAAGCAGTTTGTAGTCATCACACCAGTACACAGTTGTAACCACACCAACATCTGCATAATGAGAAGGCATAGGTGACAGTCAGTTGGGATGCTAAGGAAGTGACTGCCATCATGCTACAGCCACATAGAAAAACAATTTATTACAGAAAAGGTCAGTTCTACTGTCTTACCTGTGAGTCATTGGGAGTATTGCCGTATAACTGATGTCCTGTTGTCCACATCCTCATCCTCTTCCTCCTCCTCACATCCTCAGTGTCCACTGCCTCCACTGGAGCATTTTCACCCTCCTCCTCCTGCAGATAGGGCCCATATCGTCTGAGGGACATGGTTGTGCAACATGCAGTACACAACAAGTGTCTGGCAAACCTTCTCAGGGGAGTAGCATAGGGATCCACCTGTCAGATGGAGGCACCAGAACCTGGTCTTCAGGAGACCGAATGTCCTTTCAACAATCCTCCTGGTTCGCCCATGAGAATCATTGTACCTATTCTCGGCCCCTGTTCTAGGATTCCTTAGAGGGGTCAAGAGCCAGGACAGGTTTGGGTTGCCAGAGTCACCTGCAAGAAGTGAGGGACACATATTACCCTTGCACAATGGCCTGGGGGATGACTTCTAAAAGCATACACTGACATACATTGGGTGGAGACTCAGGCTCACCTATAAGCCACACACTGTGCCAGCGCTGCAGGCCCACTAGTAGCATTTGATGTACAGGCCCTGGGGCCCCTCTAGTAAATCAAATATGCCAATCATGGAAATCCAATTATTCATACATTTTGCATAGGAGCACTTGCACTCTAGCACTGTGGTAAAATGCCCAGAGTATCAAAAACAGCAGAAACAGAGTCCAGCACACATCAACATTCTGGGAAACAGAAACAAAAAGTTAGGGGAGACCACGCCAAGGATGCCAAGTCTAACACACAGACACATGACTTCCACACACAGAGCACACTCGACCACATTACAACCTCAGCAACACAAATACACTCAATAGAAGACTGCATACAGCCAGACACATCACTCCCATACCTCTCATAACGACCATACCACAACCTCAAGAACTCAAAAGACAAACTGAACACCCAGTGCCAGCGTTAGGGTGGTACAACTTTTGCAGCAGCTCCTGGCGCTGTGTTCAGAAATAAAGTTTGGTTTTAAAACTGGCAGTTTTCAGGCAACAATTAAAAAGTCTGGCTAACTCTGGCGATTACTGTTTCTGCTGGAGAGAGATTTTTGTCTAGTGGCAGTTTTGACTCTGTGCGAGGAGGCCTCTCTTTGCATGGTTAGCCCCCACTTTTTGCCTGATGTTGATGTATTCTAGAAGTTGGCAGTGCCCAGGGCCCCTGCTAAACAGGTTCCCTGAGCCAGATCTTTCCCTAAAACTGCTGTGATGCTTGCCACAATTGGTTATGCTCTTAAATACCCTTGTAAGTCCCTAGTAAATGGGTACCCCTGTACCCAGGGCAAGAGATATTAAGATTAGGCCCCTGGGGGCAGCAGCACAGATTGTTCCACCCTCAAGGGCCCTGCACCCAGCATTGCCATTGCAGGCTGAGTGTACTGGGGCAACCCTACGAGGATACATTCGACATGGCACACTCTTTGTGTGCCCTGTCCACCATACACTGCCTATACTATGGGTATGTCACCCCTCTAGCAGGCCTTTCAGCCCAAAGGCAGGGTGCACCATACTATATGTGAGGGCATAGCTGCATGAGCAATATGCCCCCACTGTGTCCTTGCTCAACCTAGGACATAGTGAGTGAACAGAGCAGCCATTTTAATATATGTACTGGCACTGGTCAAACCCGAGTTCTCCAGCTACATAATGGCCACTCTGCACCCTGGGTTGTTTGGTATCAAACAACTCAGAATATTAATTCCAAACTGATACCAGTATTAGATTGAACCTTAAATGTACCCAAAGGCCACCTTAGAGGTGCCCCCTGCAAAAGCGAACTCTAACTGGCAGAGTTGCTAGCTGGTTCCATCCAGCTGGCACTCCAGGTGACCAATATACAAACCAGGTGGAGAGCCCTGGCTCTCTGGTTTGTAAGACAATGCCTTTCCTGGGTGGAGGAGCTAACTCCCCCCCCCTCTCAGGAATGTGCAACACCCTGGTGGTAAGCTTCAAACGGCTACAGCCCCTGAAACTCAAGCCCCAGGCCTGTTGCTAGCAGCAGAGGGCTCCCCCCTTTGCAAAACCCCACTTTTGACAGAAGCAAAGGCGGGAAACCAGACAAAGGGTAGGAGGAGTGGCCTCACTGAGCATGCACCACCCCTAAGGGCTTGCATGCAAAGTAGACCCTCTGATTCAGTTTTCTCCATCTTGGAATGGAGAAAAACAGCCAATGAGGTTTAGGGAAGTGGCCCTTCCCACAGGAAGTGGTCACTATAGTGGGTGTAGCCACCCAAGGGTAAGTGCCCCATTGGACACTACCAGGTTCCCCCTAAAACGCCCACTAAATTCAGTATTTAGTGGGCTCCCCTAGACCAAGATGTTAGATTTGAAAAACATTTGAAAAGGATTCCAAGAAGACAAGAAAACCAGCACCAGAGAAACCGCCAGGATGAGAACCGAGGACCTGCTGCACCAGAAGAGACGCCAAGACCCCTGCTTGCTGCACCGAGTCCCGACAATCGCAACAGCGGAGGAGCTGATCCCTGGACCGACCCCAAGAAACCCACGGGACCTCCAAGCTTCAAGGATCACCCCAGATCTCCCTCCTGAGTGGAGGCACCACTCAAGAAAAGCAAGAAAATTGCAATAGACCAAGAAACCAGTGAAGGGCACTTCACTGAATCGCCAATGTCTCCACAACCGGAGGTCACAGCTGGACCCAACGACACACAGACAACAGTCCAGAAGTGCCCCCCAACTGTACCATGTTTGGAGGCACTGCGAGCCCCAGTGGCGGAGATAGAGCAATACCCTGGGTCCTGGTCAGCTGACGTCGGAGCAGGAGAAAATCAGCTCCCCCGAGCTGACTAAGGATCAGGAGGAAGCCCCAGTCGAGGGACTTCAGAAACACCCTGGACTTCTGACCAGAGTGCCCCCATTGTCCTACAAGCGACCCCCAAAGAGACTTACTTCCAGCTCCAGTGGACTCCTTTACACATCATCCAAGGCCTCCAAAACTCCCTGCACCTGTCTGCCCTGGGCCTTGCATCGCAGGTTCTGATGTGTGCTCCGGGTCCCCAACCTCTTGTGACCTTGACAGCCAAAGGGGACCCCCAGGCACCACTATGAATTTGCAAAGCAGCTCCTTTTCCAAGTAGCCCATCCAGGTGGCCCTGTGCCTGTGCTAAGAACTTTGCCAACGCTGCTCCTGCCGAAACCAGGAGCTGCCTGAAGCTGTTGAGCTGCCAAAAGGTGCCCACCAACCTCTGCGACCATCCTGCAAAAGAAGAGACTGATAACTCAACTGTACGATTTTTAATGCATTTTTAAAAGTGACTGCCTATTGATTCCAATGGTGCGTAATTACGCACAGAAAGACTAATTTGCTGAAACTTTAAAGAGTCATAACAAGAAAATTACTTAACCTATTCTTAAGATTTTGGTCTTAAAAATTATATAAAAGTCTGAAGTATTTTTATAAATTCTGGTCTCGAGTTATTCATTGAGTGTGTGTGGTGCATGATTGGATTTGTGAGTACAGCAAATGCTTAGCACATCTCCTGGATTAACCTAACTGCTCGACCAACTACCTTAAAAATTAGGGCATTAAGTGGTCTGATTTTTACCCCTGAAAACTAACATGTGGCTGCCCGGACCCCCTGCATAGTGTACTTGGTTTTTGTGCACTACATAGAGGGCCAGCCTCCAACAACTCATCATAAAGTAGTGCAGAGGGTTAAAGTGTTAATGTAAGATTCATTGCCTCTGGATAATGTGTGTGTGTTGTAAAGTGATCTGACACCCTAGGGCTGGTGTGAGTAGTGTTGTAAAACAAAAGAAATGCATGTGTGAGAGAGGCTGTGGAGGGAGGAGTGGCACTTTTGGAAGGTGGTAATGAGGGTATTCTTGGAGATGGATAACATTGGGGGCAGGGGTGCCCAAAAAGAATGTCGCACCAGGCACTCTAATTCTAAAGTCGGCACTGGGAACACTGCATACACTCACTCATAATACTTCCGCACACAATGAACACTCACCACTCCCATCACACCCACATCACAACCTCAACGACGCTGCACACACAATCACTCACATTGCTTCCTCACACAATGCATACTCACCACTCCCAGCACAGCCACATCACACCCTTAAAAACACCGCAAATAATCCATACTCATCACTCCCACATCCCCAACATGGCCATACCACAACCTAAACACAAACTGCATATACACTCCATTGAATACTTCATATGCGCACTCACACCAGTTCTGCATTTATGCACACTACAACCTCAACAACACAAATACTACACTCAATCAAACACTGTATACAACCAGTCACATCACTTCCTGATCCCCAAGCATGACTACACCACAAGCCTTACAACACAAATACCACATATGCTCCGCCAAACAACGTGTACATGCACTCATATAACTTCTACACTCTGTACCACAACATTCACTTCCAAGATGACCACAACCTCAACACAAATACAGTTCAACACCACATACAACCACTGATATCACATTCAGCCCTCCCAACATGAACACATCTCTCTGGTACCAACACAACCAAACCAAACCAAAACCCCATCAACACAAATACCAGTTACACAGAATTGAACACCGCACATACATTTACTCACATCATTTCTGTAGGAGGCTGGCACAATGACAAAGTGGTAAGTAGTTACAAGTACTTATCCCACCGCTGCACAACCAATGTAGGAGGCTGGCCTGGCTTGTAGTGGGTACCAGATGTACTTATACCTTGTGCCAGGCCCAGTTATCCCTTATTAGTGTAGAAGAGGTGTTTCTAGCAGCTTAGGCTGATAGAAGGTAGCTATGGCAAAGCAGCTTAGGCTGAACTAGGAGACATGTAAAGCTCCTACTATACCACTTGTATCATAAGCACAATATCATAAGAAAACACAATACACAGAAGTACTAAAAATAAAGGTACTTTATTTTTATGACAATATGCCAAAAGTATCTCAGTGAGTACCCTCAGTATGAGGATAAGTTATATAAACAAGATATATGTACACAAACCAAAATTAGGTAAGTAATAGCAAGAAAAGTAATGCGAATAATGCAGAATTAGAATAGATTGCAAAAGGAGCACATAGGTATAGGGGCAACACAAACCATATACTACAAAAGTGGAATGCGAACCACAAATGGACCCCAAACCTATGTGAGCTTGTAGAGGGTCGCTGGGACTGTAAGAAAACAGTGAGGGTTAGAAAAATAGCCCACCCCAAGACCCTGAAAAGTAGGTGTAAAGTGCACCTACTACCCCCAGAGAGCACAGAAGTCGTGATAGGGGGATTCTGCAGGAAGAACAAACACCAGCAATGCAACAGCAGTGGATTTCCGGACCTGAGTACCTGAAAGACAAGGGGACCAAGTCCAATAGTCGCGATGGTTCCGAGAGTGGGCAGGAGCCCAGGAAATGCCAGCTGAAGGTACAAGGAAGCTGCCACCTGTTGGAAGAATCCTAGAGTTCTGCAAGAAAGAAGAGGACTAGGGACTTCTCCTTTGGAAGACTGATGTCCCACGTCACGATGAAGCTTGCAGAGGTGTTCCCACGCAGAAATACCACAAACAAGCCTTTCTAGCTGCAAGGGTCGCGGTAAAGGTTTTTGGGTGCTGGTGTGGCCCAGGAGGGACCAGGATGTTGCCACTTGGAGGAGGAGACAGAGGGGGCACCCACCAACTCAGGGAGCCCTCACAGAAGCAGGCAGCACCCGCAAAAGCACCTGAAAAGGCACTTAGAAGGAAAGTGAACCGGAGTCCACGCGAAGTCACAAAAGAGAGTCCCATGATGCAGGAGGACAACTCAGAAGGTTGTGCACTGCAGGAAGGAATGTCGGGACCCAGGCTTGGCTGTGCACACAGGAAGTCCTGGAAGAGTGCACAGGAGCCGGAGCAGCTGCAAATCACACAGTACCCAGCAATGCAGTCTAGCCTGGGGAGGCAAGGACTTTCCTCCACCAAACTTGGACTGAAGAGTCACTGGACAGTGGGAGTCACTTGGACAGAGTTGCTGCGTTCCAGGGACCATGCTCGTCAGGCTGAGAGGGGACCCAGAGGACCAGTGATGCAGTCTTTTGGTGCCTGCGTGAGCAGGGGGAAGATTCCGTCGACCCACTGGAGATTTCTTCAGAGCTCCTGGTGCAGGGAGGAGGCAGGCTACCCCCAGAGCATGCACCACCTGGAAACAGTCGAGAAAGACGGCAGGATGAGGCGATACAAGGTTGCTAGTAGTCGCCTTGCTACTTTGTTGCGGTTTTGCAGGCATCCTGAGCAGTCAGTGGTCGATCCTTTGGTAGAAGGTAAAGAGGGAGATGCAGAGGAACTCTGGTGAGCTCTTGCATTCGTTATCTAAAGAATTCCCCAAAGCAGAGACCCTAAATAGCCAGAAAAGGAGGTTTGGCTACGACGTTAGGATGATTGGCTACCAAGATAGGTAAGAGCCTATCAGAAGGAGCCTCTGACGTCACCTGATGCCACTGGCCACTCAGAGCAGTCCAGTGTTCCCCCAACACCTCTGTTTCCAAGATGGCAGAGGTCTGGGACACACTGGAGGAGCTCTGGGCACCTCCCCTGGGAAGTGCAGGTCAGGGGAGTGGTCACTCCCCTTTCTTTTGTCCAGTTTCACACCAGAGCAGGGCTGGGGGATCCCTGAACCGGTGTAGACTGGCTTATGCAGAGATGGGCACCATCTGTGCCCATCAAAGCATTTCCAGATTCTGGGGGAGGCTACTCCTCCCCAGCCCTGACACCTTTTTCCAAATGGAGAGGGTGTAACACCCTCTCTCTGAGGAAGTCCTTTGTTCTGCCTTCCTGGGCCAAGCCTGGCTGGACCCCAGGAGGGCAGAAACCTGTCTGAGGGGTTGGCAGCAGCAGCAGCTGCAGTGAAACCCTGGGAAAGGTAGTTTGGCAGTACCCGGGTCTGAGCTAGAGACTCGGGGGATCATGGAATTGTCACCCCAATGCCAGAATGGCATTGGGGTGACAATTCCAATGTCCTAGACATGTTACATGGCCATGTTCGGAGTTACCATTGTGATGGTATACATATGCCGTGACATATGTATAGTGCACGCGTGTAATGGTGTCCCTGCACTCACAAAGTCCGGGGAATTTGCCCTGAACAATGTGGGAGCACCTTGGCTAGTGCCAGGGTGCCCACATACTAAGTAACTTAGCACCCAACCTTTACCAGGTAAAGGTTAGACATATAGGTGACTTATAAGTTACTTAAGTGCAGTGGTAAATGGCTGTGAAATAACGTGGACGTTATTTCACTCAGGCTGCAATGGCAGGCCTGTGTAAGAATTGTCAGAGCTCCCTATGGGTGGCAAAAGAATTGCTGCAGCCCATAGGGATCTCCTGGAACCCCAATACCCTGGGTACCTCAGTACCATATACTAGAGAATTATAAGGGTGTTCCAGTATGCCAATATGAATTGGTGAAATTGGTCACTAGCCTGTTAGAGACAATTTGTACAGAGAGAGCATAACCACTGAGGTTCTGGTTAGCAAAGCCTCAGTGAGACAGTTAGGCATCACACAGGGAACACATACATATAGGTCACAAACTTATGAGCACTGGGGTCCTGGCTAGCAGGGTCCCAGTGACACATAACAAACATACTGAAAACATAGGGTTTTCACTATGAGCACTGAGCCCTGGGTAGCAGGATCCCAGTGAGACAGCGAAAACACCCTGACATACACTCACAAACAGGCCAAAAGTGGGGGTAACAAGGCTAGAAAGAGGATACTTTCTGACACAACCCCCCCCCCCAAACGAAGGACAATAAGGCTAACCTTGGCCAGTTGAGTCTTTATTGTCTAAGTGGTGATAAGTGGAAAGTAGCTCTGCAATAGAATGGTTACTCCCTTTATCATCCACTATATGGTTACTTCCCAGTGGGGATGTAAACCACCCTGTTTGACGTTTTTTAGCTAAGCAACAATGTGAAGATATGTTCTCAGAGTTCCTATCAGTAAGTTTTAGTTTAGAACAGTGGGAATTGTCCACTGGACCTATTTCTAGTGATGAGAATGCCAGACAGGGATGCTGTCTCAGTAAAGCCATAGCTGGGCAAAAAATGTGTCCATATGGCTGTAAGAGAGAACAGGGATGCTGTTTTTCTTGGTTTGGAGCAGGGCAGGGATGCTGTCCTATGAGCTCCACACTAGGGCAGGGATGCTGTACTAAGTGTTGTGAGGCAGTGCAGAGTTTCTGCACTAAAGTTTCTCTGGGAGGGTTGGAGGGATGCTCCATGTTAACTACAATGGTGGACTTTTTCTCACCAATATTAGTTATCCCACAGAGAGGTACTTCCACCTCAGGGAGTACAGCTGTGCCAGCTGATGGTTCCCTTGGTACAGGTGCAACCCCAGGAGAGGTTTCTCCTACCACAGGAATGGTATCCTAAATGACATGGTGGGTAGGGGATACTGTGATGCCCTTTTTACCTGCTGTTGGAGAAGGATCCTAAATTTTCAGGCCTGTTCCTCTCCTTTGCTTTTTCATTTCAGTAGAAATGAGAGGAAGCAATTCCTCAGGGATACCCAGCATGGCTGCATGGGTATAAAACTCTACCTCAGCCCAACCTGAGGTCTCTAGGTCATTACCTAAGGGACAGTCTATAGGTAAGCTAGGTGACACTACCACCTGCTTAGGGCCAGTAACTCCACCCCAACTAAGCTGAACTATAGCTAAGAGAACACACTTAGTGGAGTTATGGACATCAATAATCTTGCACTGTTGTCCAATGATGTGTTGTTCAGGAGGCACTAGGTTTTCAGTCACCAAGTGATACTGGCACCTGTGTCCCTGTAAGCCTGGGCCTCAACACCATTTATTGAAACTGTCTGCCTGTACTTATCCACTGTAAGGGGACAAGCAGCCAGTGTGGCAAGGCCAATGCCACTAGGTGTGACAGAAACTGTCTTGGGACTGACTACCCCAGTTTCTATGATGGACCCATAAGTGAGCCCAACTACACCCTTGCCTTGACTGTTGCCAGCAGTCCCACCACTATTACCACTACTGCTAGGGGCACTAGAGTTTGATGTATTAGTGGTGGTTGGCTCAGGGGGTTTACCTGGACAGGACTTATCCCCTTGCCAATGGCCTTTATTTTAACACACATAGCACCAAGGCTTTTTAATGTGTGTATGTTGTGAAGAAAAGGAAGAATTTGATTTATCCCCACCCCCTGAAGAGTGTTTAGGATTTGAAGAAGGATCTTTGGTTTTACCCTTATCCCCATGCTTACCCTGAGATTTCTCACCATCTTTCTTCTTGCCATCCTTGTCACCCCCGTATGAACTTTTCTGTTCACTCTTGTTCTGACCCATTTGTCTGCCTTCTTTCCCAATTCTTGGGGAGAGGTCAGATCTGAGTCCACTAGATATTGGTGTAACAAGTCAGACATACAGTTATTCAGAATATGCTCTCTCAGAATAAGAGCGTACAGGCTTTCATAGTCAGATACTTTACTGCCATGTAACCACCCCTCCCTCCAAGGCCTTCACTGAACAGTCTACAAAGTCTGTCCAGTCTTGAGGACTCTTTTCTGGTGTCTCTGAACTTAATCATGTATTGTTCAGTGGTTAAGCCAAATCCATCCAAGAGTGCATCCTTCAAAACTGCAAAATTGTTAGCATCACTTTCTCTAACAGTAAGGAGCCTATCCCTACCCTTTCCAGTGAAAGATAGCCACAATATAGCAGCCCACTGCCTTTGATGGACCCCCTGTACCATACAGGCCTTCTCAAGTGCAGCAAACCACTTGTTGATGTCATCCCCCTCCTTGTAAGGGGGGACTATCTTGTGCAGATTCCTGGAATCATGCTCTCTAACAGGATTACTATCAGGAATACTGCTGCTGCCTCCATGGGGTCCAAACCCCAACCTCTGTCTCTCCTTCTCCAGGTCTAGGGATTCCCTATCTAAGGCCAGCTGTTGCTGTTTAAGCTTCAGTCTGGTCTCTTCAACCCCGCAACGTTTTGAGTTCCCTTTCTAACACGTTATCCTCAGGGTGGGTGGGTTGGGAATGCTTGGACACAGAAGACAAATTGGAAACAACAGAAGGGGATCTGTCCCTAACTGACTGGACCCTAGCAACTTGGCCTCTAGGAATAAAGACTTCCCTACCGTGATGGGAACCTCCATTACTACCAACAAAACTGGGTGTCCTGCTAGTGGGCAGATCCTGATCAGAACCCCCCCCTACCTCCCTCAAGGAGGTCCCCTGAGTCAGAATGGGAACCTTCTATTAACCTCTCATTTGATGTGCCTGCTTGGGACTCATCATTTACAATAAGCATGTTAAATAGAAATTATTTTGTAGGTTTCTTTCCTATCATTAAACCTCTATCTAAGCAGAGACTCCTTAGGCTCTTGTAATTCAAATTGTCATAAGTAGTATTGACCATTTTAAAACGTAAACTAAAAAACGTAAACTTTGCACTTGTATAGCGCACTACTCACCTGTTAGGGTCTCAAGGCACTGTACTCATACCGCTATGGAACCCCTCCTGGCTTTTCCCTGTGAGGCACCCACTCCTGGGCACCCACAGGGTGAAGCCAGGCATCCAAGCGCTGTTGGGGCTGTTGTGGAGATTAAGCAAGTTATTGCCCAGAGTTGCAGAGTGGGACCCATTAATTAGATTAGGCACCGAGGCGAGAATTATCTGGTCCAAGGGAATTGAGCCCAAGACCTGCCGAAGCTGGACTTGAACCCTGGTAACAAGGCTAGAAAGAGGCTACTTTCTGACAATTTCCATATTCAACCACACCATAACTTCAATACAAACACACTCAATAAAACACTGTTCACAACCGGGCGCCTGGATACCCTCTCGGTGATTAGTGTGCTATACAAATCAACATAACATATCAACCACTCACATCTCTCTCACATTTCCCAATACAACCACACCACCTAGCTCCCAAGAAGACCACGCCACTGCCTAAGAAGCACACCACATTTGTCTTGGTGAGTGCCTTGTATTTCCCTGTGGCATACCTGCCCTAAAGTGGTGTTCTCGGTATGAATCGCCCCATTCTTCTCTGGTTGCCTGTATACTCTATATGGTACCCCAGAGTTAGAGTCCAGAAGACAAATGGACATTGCAGGACTTTATCTAGAACTAGAATATTCCAAAAATCCCTTTTAGCAGGTCAGGCAGTGTGGTTTTGGTGAAGTTAGGAAAGGAAACAGAGGGTCCCTTTGAAGCTTGCGCCCCCTGCCCCTTCCTGGCACATTGTTCCCTGGGAGAGGCTGCAGGTTGCAAGCAGCAGGTAGTAAAGTGGGGCAGCTTCCCTTGCCTTTGCCTTCTTGGTTTGGGTTCCTCCTGAGACAAGACATCAAGCGCCCCTTCCCCGCCCTCTTGCTCACACTTATCACAGAGACTGTGGCTGCACCAGTCTGTATAAAATGCACAGTAGTGCAGAACTGCCCAGGAAGGGTCACAGGACTGAACTGCTGAAATACACAAGGCCTGGCTTCAACGTAGTTGTAAAGATGAGGCAGAAACTTCCAGTCAGTGTGCCAAGATTGCATTACTAGACATCTGGGGTCTGACACGACAGATGACTGGGTGGTTCCTTTCACTTGTATGTTGTTATACTGAATATCAGTCACCCTTGTCATCTTTGGGACCATGAACCTGGGGAAGACTCAATGAACTTCCCAAGAGGGTTGCCTGCATCCTACTTTGTGGGAGACAGCTGACTGACTGCTCAGGATGGATGCTGAAGGTGCCCTTTCACAAAGATGATGCTGCTCAGAATAATCCATAGAGGAAGAAGCTAAGGTGAGGTACTGCTGACACAACAGGAGACAAGATGTGAAGCAAGGGGCTGCCACTGAGGTCTTGAGGCCCCGAACACGTATGACTAAGGGTGTTCCACAGTTTGTCCTGATGATAATTCCACCCAAGAATTAGTACTTAGAAGGACCAAAGTGCTAACACAATTGCAATCTTAGACAGGTTCAAGCTTTGAAGAATCTCTGAGTGCTGAGAGAAACCTAACAATGTCTGGAACGGTGTCCTCACTGCGTCCCACGGTGGGCACCTGCTTCTTTGGGGCGAGGGCCTGAAATTCGGTGTAAGGAAGACAAGGCCTCCCAGATTCCAAGCTCTGCTGATATCCGTGCATCTCTATCAGGCTAGTCTAGTCCTGCCATGGCCTACATTTGGTTATGGCCAGCACACAACATGCACCTGTAAACTCCACCAATTTAGTCAAGATCCCAGTTGAAGTATCCTTGCTTGGGAGCCATCCCTACTGCCCACCACAAGAAGTTGGCAAGCTCTGCGGACAGCCCTTCGCACATGCAGCACCTGCAAAAGGATTTCACAACCTTTTCCATACGGACACTGATAGGTGAGATTGTTCACCTACAGGAGACACAAGTGTACTTGAGTGGAGCTAACTGGTAGATGATTTGGCTGTGACTGAGAATAACCAGAGCATTCTCCCCTTTCAGGTACGTAACTCTAATGCCACACAGGGCAGAGGGCTGATATACTGCTGATGTGCTGCACCAGAAAAGATTGCCTCGTACCCTAGTGTGGCACCACTTCATTGGGATCTGATTAACTCCCTCTGCTAGATTATGTACAGGTATCAGTGTGTACCGGCTGGACAGTGATTAATGACTTCTTCACTCAATGATTCTTGAGTACTAAGGGTCGGATGTATCAAAGTGTTGCATAGCCCTTGTGTCACGCAGGGTAACTCAAAGGCAACGCAACAGTAAAGTCAGATGTACCAAGCCACGCAAGGCCACCGTGCGCGGTCCTGTGGTGCTTGGTAAATGTGGAGTAGCGCACGGCAGCGCAAGTTGCGTTACACTGTTTCAGGAAGAATGCATACAACCACTCACATCTCTCTCACCCCTGCCAAGACGACAACACCTCCATGCCCCAACACAAACGCACTTCGACCTCAACAATACAAATACATTCAAACACCGCATACATTCACTCACATTACTTCTACACTCAACACACATACTGTTTACGCACAACACAGCCACACAACCTCAAAAACACAAGTACATTGAAGCAAACACCACATGCGCTAACTCACATCACTCCCTGACCTAAAAGACAGAAATGGACAACACCGCTCCCAATAACCATACCGCAAAGAAAAAAAAAACACGCTCAACTATGTAGCACGCTCTACCGCTACCACTAGTGTACAGCAAACATTATGCCACTGCAAACGACACAACCCCATACAACACCCCAGAGTTCTACATTGTTTACTCCACTTCACACAACTCAGAATCCCCCACATTACATACTGCTTATTTGACAGACCACACCAAATATTCAGAGCTCCTGACATACAGCAGACCACCATCCTGAACTCAAGTTCTCATCAGGACTCAGGCCACACATACCCACCTATCGAATCCCAACTCACACAGTCACAACTCATGCCAACAACCAAACCCTCAACTACCTCAAGATAGTCATCTTTCTGCCCAATGCACACAGCCACCTGTGATCTTTAACTTTACCTCCATCCTATCTTCCTGCCCTCACCCACAAGAAAACTGGCACACACCTACAGGCGGTTAAAGTCATTTTTTGGACGTAGAAACCTACTTTGCATCAATGAGATGCAAAGTAGGCATTCCTGTACAAAAAATCACTCTATGGCCTTAGTGCCATATTCATCCCCGTGCTAAAATCACACACGGGGGAAGGAGGGGTCAAATCATGGTGCAAAGCTTGCTTTGCACCATTATTTAATGCCTGGATCAGGGCTGACGTTAGGGGACCTGTGGGCCTATTTCCATGGTAGATCACCATGGAATAGGCCCACAGGTGCCCTCCCCTGCCCCCAGGGACACCCTCACCCACATCCGAGTGACAGCCGAGGATGGGGGACCCCATCCCAGGTAAGTATAGTTATTTTTTTCAAGTGCCATTGGAGACCCGAAATGGGCCCCCCTACATGGCACTGGGTGCAATGGCCATGCCCAGGGGACCCTGGTCCCCTGTGCTGGTCATTGGGGTGGTGGGCATGACTCCTGTCTTTTCTAAGACAGGAGTCATGTGGTATGGATGGTTTTGCATCAGGAAATGACGCTAGGCTGGTAAGAGTCATGTTTTTTACTCTAACCTGCCTAACGTAATTTTTTGGTGCAAAACCCCCTTCTTCCATACCGCCAGCCCACCCGGATAACGCAATTTTTTTAATGCTGGACCACTCTTTGCACTGGCTTGCACCATTCGATAAATATGGTGCTTGGCTGGTGCTCAGAAATGGTGCAAGTCAGTGCTAAACGTTTTGGTGCAAAACTGCGTTAGTGCAGTTTTGCACCAAAAAGTATAAATCACGTCTGTGTCTGTGTGCACTGTTAAACGTAGGATGAGACATCTGTTTTTTGTTTCTAATTCATTAAGAATGTACAGATTTGTAATTCCCTTAGTACATGCACGTGTCGTGTTTATATTCTTACAGAGTGATTTGCGTGAGGGTACACAATGTCGAAAGATACATTACAACTGTCTTACTACTTTGAAGGTGAGTTTTTGTCTGTGCGTGTTCCTTGCTGTGCATCCCACAGTATGGAGTAGTCATTCCTCCAGCATGCCCCTCCCACACTTACACTCAAAACGTGGAAGTGTGTGGGGGTAACTCCTGGGACTCTTGGCAGAGAACAAAAGATCGGATTTGCACATGCGTAGATCTATGCCCATATCTATGAGTTGCATTTTCGAGAATGTGAAGTAGTATTATGGTAGCTGTGATTGTACTTATATAGCTCTTACTACACCTGACGAGGAATAGAAGCGATCAGTAGCATGCTACTACGGGACCCAAAAGGATAAGTGGAGGATTAGTTGAGCAGTTGACATGTGAGTCTGTTAGTTGGATTGAATAGAATAATGGACGGATAGAGGAGGGAAGAATCCAGAAGTATTAATTGGGAGATCATAGTAGTAAGAGGAGGTTTGGTACTACGAGACATATCTGTAAATGCCTTCGTGAATCAACCTCAAAGTAACTCAAGTAACTCTCATAGAATCAAAATATTTATTTGCCAGGACTAGACTGCATTCCTCCCTGCTCTAAGTGGAGGCATCCGAGGAGTTAGATGCTACTGCAGAGGTCATGATGAAAGGATGAAGATCCTTGAACAACAGGCAAGTGCTTCAGCAGAGAGCTGACTGCTGCCAGAGGCTGCAAGGAGGCCACAAACTCATCCACTGGGCTTGTCTGGTTCTCTCCATCGGTCCACCTGGTGCTGTTTAATGGAGCTTGAATCTCTTCAGCAGGTTGTGGTCACAGACTGAGGCCAAACAGAATAACACCGCTGTGGTTCCCACTTGCTGGCAGGTACGTTTTAGGGCCTGGGCGAAGTGGGGTCTGGCCCAGGGACCCAGCCTTTCAGGGGCCCCTGATACAGTCAGCCCTGTTCTGGGGAGAGTCTTGAGTAATTCTTATATAAATTGTCTTAAATACTATTTTCATGCAACATCCATAAAAAAGTTTATTTTAGCTAAAAAGAGGATCTTACATACGAGAAATAGGAGGGTGTCACAGGGATTATTTGCATTAAGATTATGGAGCTGCTTCTGTGATGATACTGAAAACACACGTCACTATCCCTGAATATTAGATGTAATCACATTTAGAATTTAGGAGTGTGTCTGTGCAGTCAGTGTCTTGGCCAAAGAGAACATGAAGGAGCTGAAATTGGATCATAAATTCAAAGCTGTTCCAAAAGGAGCCCCCAAAATACGTTTGGCCCAGGGCCCTCAAAATCCTTCAAATGTCCCTACTTGCTGGAGTTCACAGTAAGTAATTTTTATAAGGAAGAAATACATCACATGCTGATAAAGCATTGTTGTGGTTGGCTTTAGCAAATTATGCGATTTTGCCCCCAACCCCCCAACATCGAAGAAACCACCAGGCTGGTTGCCATGTCACCAGATGTCAAGACAAACAACCTTGGCTAGTACCAACAAGTGTACTCTAAAGCCTCTCTTCTTCTGTTCCTCAGGTTAGCACAAGTTTTGAGCAGGCCACATTTACCCCCAAGAGCCCATCTCTGCAAGACTTTCTGGCTCCCTCAGCTTTCTTAGACTCCCTGGTAACTGGCCCATGGACTTGCTTCCTTCGGATTACTGGCCAAGGTGTCCAGAAATGCTTTATCTCCAAAATCGTTTTATTTACAAAATCTCTAATCTTTTTGGGTTCACTTTCAAACTCTGCTGGAACAAATCTTCACATTTCTGTAATCTGTCAGAAATGCTCTTTTCAGCACTGTGGAATTTAATAACTCCTAAGGAATTCCACTTGCGGCGGCTAATTTGCGTTAACATGCCCTCTGGAGCATCCAAATGGCCCTGTATCTTCTCTACTTCTGAGCTAGATAAAGGACAGTATAAAATCTATTTAGAACAAGGCCTGGAGCCATCGGTCTCTTCCTGATTCCTTAGAGAACAACAACCGCTGTCGTCTGGAGCCTGTCATATCGTGATTGGTCGCTCTCGCTGTCACTCAGCACAAACTATTCCCAATAGGACTCATTAGGATATATGGCAAACTACAGCTCTACTACCAGTGTGGCTGAGTTTGGGATATAAGCCTAGTTTACTCTACATCAGAGGCACATGAGGGCTGAAGTTCAGGTCCAAAATTCACGGTAAAGTCAAGTATAATATCTCAGGGTTAAGCCAAGGCAGACAAGTTGCTCTTACACAGCAAATTTGGGGTGGGCAGATCTCAGTGATATGGCACAGTAAACTTCTTTTCATTTTTCAGGTCTTGCCTCAGACAGCTCATGCACTGCTTCTTGCGAGACATATTGTTTCCTAACCGTAGGCTTAAAGCCAGCTCATTGGTTGCTTCATTCTCATTGCCACTTGCTTGCCTCTTATTGGTCAGCTGCCATAGGTTTCCTTCCTTTTCCTGGAGCGTGGATTAATTACGTGTGTTCCACTATTCCACTTCTACTATTTTCTCGGTCTTTAGGCACTCTATAAGAGTGCATGTTTTTTCAGCTGTCTGCCTCATGTACTTCTCTTCCCTCTGCGTTCCACTGACCCTTCACTGTCCCTCTGCTTGCTAGCAGCCCCTCCCTCCAACCTGTGTTGTCAATGTGCTTCGTCCAAATCCCTCTCACCGTTGTCTGTGTTGCACCCCATGAGCCCTCTCTCTGTCCATTGTCTGTGTTGCCCTCAATCCCTCCATTGTCTATGTTGTACCTCCCAACCGCCCTCTCTCTCCCCGTTGTTCTTGGTGCACTCCCACTTGCCCCCTTCTTCCATTGTCCATGTTGCACCCCAAACCACACTTCCTCTCTTCCTCCATTGTCCACATTGCACCCCCACCCACCCTTTCTCCTTTCCTCCATAGTCTGTGTTGCAACCCCACCCATCCTTCTACTAATGGCCCTATTGTACCTCCCACCCATCCTTTCTCACTTGTTTTTATTGCACCCACCATCCGCCCCCCTTGAAATCTATCTGTGGGCTTTTAACCATGCCCACCGTTCACCCATCACTATCACTCGTTCATGGGCTTGCCTGTCAAAAATCCTTTGTTATCATTGGTAAATGCTTTATGTTTGTCGCTCCTTGGGGCAGTTTTGTCACTGCATTGGCCACCAGCCCTGTTACATGGATAATTGCACGTTTGCAGATACGTTTAACTGTGGGCAAACTTCTTTTTCCTTCTCTGTCTCTCCTTCGCGCTCATGGCGGCCATGGCACTTTGAATTGGCTCGCTTACGTCAACTGTTTTACTTTTCATTTTCAATTTATGTGGCAAGAAAAGTCCAGTTAGGAATTTACAACGCTAATATCTCTAACTCGAGCAAATGCGAGATCCACTGCATTGCAAATGCTTGTTCTGTGTTGTATCTCCCTCCCTCACTTCATCAGTTATCCATGTTGCACTTCTCACCTGCCCTCTGTTTTCCGTGCTGGCCCCCCATGATCATAACAAAAAAAGAGCTATGATGCAAATACTGCTGGCCCCATACCTGACAGCATCACAGCACTTTGTTTCTCCACCCGCCCTCCATTGTGCCTCCCACACGTCAACAGTAAAAAACGCTGTGACGCAGTCAACACTTCCTGCATCATAGTGCTTTTTTACTTTCAGTCGTGCTGCTGTACAACATGGCTAAAACCCATTGACAAAGCCAATAAGCCTCACAGGGAGGACTTATTGTCTTTGCCAATGCTTGTGCTCCTTCGTGATGACCAAAGCCTGTAATGATCTCTCACTTTCATTTTAGAGCATCACGGCCCATCAGGCTTCCAGAAAGGAACTCAATGCCAGGATATTTCCCATGTGACCCTCCAATCTGACACAAGCAGCCTCTGACAGTGAACTACCACGAGGGACATCCTCTGTCATCTGATCACACTCACCGCAATCTTGGATCAGGCTGCCCCAACGCTGAACAGCATTAATGTTACAACTCTTACAACAAGGCTTCTTGGGTGAGACCACAGCCAGTGCCAGCGTGGGTCAAAAGCTGGAGGATTCACGCAAGAGATGTAGCTAATCAGTTTACTATGCCCACCTCTTTCACAGCAATGACCTCACTTCCTGTGGGCATCTTTATATAAAAGTACATAATAAAGAACAAAACAAAAAGGCAGTCAAGTACAGTATAGATTAGAAAACACAGGAAGCTGTCACTACATTCAAATGACTCCTGAAAAGGACAGTTAGGTTGTTTTCTGAAAGAAACAGGGCTGATAAGGCACAGCTCTGCAGGAAGAGTTTCCGGGTGGCAGCCTCTGCTCCTTACAGGAGTTAACCCAAAGTTATTTCCAGGACCATTTCCAGCTTTCTCTCTAGCCTCATGTTTTGTTTTCCTTGACATACCCAAGTTGTTACAACGGCATATGTGCTTCACTGAAATGAGGCCCAAGTCATTGATGGTTCAGTCAGGTCAGTTGAAGGCCACAGGGCTCCAGTCTGCCCAGACCGGGTCAGTAGAGGGCCACAGTGCTCCAATCAGGTCAATCTAGGTCAGTCGAAGGCCACAGGTCTCTGGTAAGGTCAGTCAAGTTCAGGCGAGGGCCAGAGGGCTGCAGTCAGGTCAGGCGAGGGACACAGTGCTCCAGTCAGGTCAGTCGAGAGCCACAGGGCTACGGACAAATTAGTCGAGGTCCAGTCAGGACAGTCAAGGGACACAGGGCTCCTGTCAGGTTAGTAGAGGGTCACAGGGATCCAGTCAGGTCAGTCGAGGGCCACAGGGCTCCAGTCAGGTCAGTCGAGGGCCACAGGGCTACGGACAGGTTAGTTGAGGTCAGTTAAGGGCACAGGGCTCCACTCAGGTTAGTAGAGGGCCACAGGGCTCCAGTCAGGTCAGTCGCGGGCCACATAGCTCCATTCAGGTCAGTCGGGGGCCACAGCGCTACGGTTAAGTCAGTCAAGGTCAGTTAAGGGCAAAGGACTCCAGTCAGGCCAGTCAAGGGACACAGAGCTCCTGTCAGTTTAGTAGAGGGCCACAGGGCTCCAGTCAGGTCAGTCGAGGGCCACAGTGCTACGGTTAAGTCAGTCGAGATCAGTTAAGGGCACAGGGCTCCATTCAGGTTAGTATAGGGCCACAGGGCTCCAGTCAGGTCAGTCACCGAGGGCCACAGTGCTACGGTTAAGTCAGTCAAGGTCAGTCAAGGTCAGTTAAGGGCAAAGGGCTCCAGTTAGGCCAGTCAAGGGGCACAGAGCTCCTGTCAGGTTAGTAGAGGGCCATAGGGCTCCAGTCAGCTCAGTTGAGGATAGGTTGGTCCATTCTGGTCAGTTAAATGAAGATGGAGGTTCTTACAATTGTTTTTTAAATCCTCGCTTGGAGGATTTATCCAAAAGTATTCCAGTCACTAAAGCCCTATACTAGCAAAACGGACGCGGGATAACCAAGTGGCGGAAATGGTAAGGAAAAGAGAACAGGATCCCATTTACTGATCCTGTATGTTGCTACCAAACACAGTGATCCTACATAGCACTGGAAGGCTTGGGAATCCAACATGGCGGTGTCAAGCAAAAATGTCTGACTAGACCAGGACAGATGGCGGAATCCTGGGCCATCCGAGAGCTCCCATGTCGGATGCCATTATTTGCCAACAAAAATAACTTTATTGACATTAGACTTATAAAAGACTGGGATGTCCTCGGTGGGACATGTAACTATGAGATGAGTGCTGCACACAGATCTAAGCAAAAAGTGCACTGGATTAATCAGCTAACCTACAAACTGTCAGGCAGTGTGGTGCCCTTGTGACCAAGTACTCAAGTGCAGTTCCTGCTTTTCTTGCCGCATCATGTTGTTGAAGAGGCGCACCCCATGGACTCCCACTTTTCTGTTGCCATGTTTTGGTTTCTTCCTCGCTGGCCTCTTCTGAGTCCAATGGTGAGTATGCAATAGATGTTTTCTATTATTGACGGGGTCCAGTCAGTGAAACCTGACAGCATCATTATAAGGTTTGCCTCTTCATATAAATTGTTACATAAATCCATGACTTGCCATGAGCAGCCATACTGGCTGCCAGTTGGGTCAGCATTTCTTTGTCGGGGTGATGGGGGACTCACACGTCTGTGAGTCCACAGTCTCCTCAGGCATGTGGACAGTTAGTGTGCAGGCACGAATGCCCCCAAGAGGTTCCTGAAGCTCCAAGACCTTGGTCCACTCATCGAGGTCACAGTCGTAGCACTGCACAATGTCCACCATGCAGCGGCTGTTCCAGGAGTATCCTCCCACCACGTAGATCCGGCCCTCCAGTACGGTGACACCGACATCGCTCTGGCCATACAGCATGGGGGCGACCACCACCCACTCGTCCTGGGCAGGGCTGTAGTACTCGCACATGAGCACGTCATCATAGTCGCTGGAGCCTTGGAAGTGGTTGCCCCCGATGACGTAGAGGCGGTCCCCAACAGTGCACATGCAGTGCAGCCCGCGCAGGGTGGTCATGTCCGCCTTCCGGCACCACTTCTCAGTGGATGGGTCATAGCAGTACAGTCGGTTCTGGAACGTGTCGTGGGTGATCCCCCCTGCAGAGGAAAGAGTGTAGTAGGTGAGATACATAGCTGAATACACAGTGGGCACAACCAACAGTCGTCAAGCAAACAATAACTTTGGTGTGTTTGATGAATCTGCGTGGAATCTGCTAAATGCTTCTTTGCCAATCTAAAGTTCCTCCTTTCAGGCAATGTGCAGAATGGCCCATGTGTAACAAACTTATTTTCAGATATTTCCATGACAATAAGAAGTTAGATGGGATTCATTGCTTTAACTTTGTGTCCAGCACCCTGGGACATTGGGCAATGCCAGCGCACTCTTGTTATTTTTATAAAAGATTTTATTGGGTTTTATTAGGTTTGAAAGAGACATAAGAAGAAAGAAGGGTCAGACACAGAGAAGAATGTTTACAATAAGAAGATAGTAACTCTGTAGCCATCAAACCATCAAAGGGAGGCAGGGCCAACACTCCCTCCCAGTGGGGGCTTGTGGAAGGGAAAAGGGGCATGGCGGGGCGGCACAGCACGTGGTGGGGGTAGGAAGAGGAATAAAATAAAATAATATTTAAAAAAAAAGTAACTTAATGCTGCGCTGCTCCGCTCCTCCGTCCTCGAGTGCAGGTACAGGCTCCCAGCCTGGCCTGCAGCCAATTCTGACGCTGCTCAGAGCAGCGTCAAGATTGGCTCCCAGGCAGACTGGGAGCCTGTGCAGGCTCTCTCCAGTGCCGGGCTGGAGAGACCCTACTGCAAATGTGTGTTTGGCCTGCCCGAGACGGACAGCCAAACATACATGCGCTCTGAGGGGAGTGCACAGTGCACTACCCTCATCCTCATCACAGTCGGTGGCCCCGCCCCTTTTAACCCTTTATACGCCACAGATGTAATGGTTACGTCCGTAGCGGCACCTCGCAGGCACCATCGATGTAACCATTACGTCCGTGTACCGGCCTTCGGGGGAAACGCAAGCGCTCCCCCCAAGGGCCACCCCCCCACCCGCTCCAAGTCAGGGTCCCCCCCCAGTGATGTCTGATGATGTCAGCACGCGATCCCATGCTGACCTCATCAGAGGTCACCTCCCATTGCGCTGGAAGCATGCAAAAGCATTTCTCTTCCGCTCGGGTGGAGGGGGCCAGCAGAGGCATGAAAGGTAAGGAAAGGCCTTTCCTTTCCTTTCATGTCTCTGCAAGCATTTCTGCGATCGGGCAGTAGAAATGCCCACTGGACACCAGGGAATTTTTTTGTTTGTTGTTGTTGAATGAGGGGAGAGGTCCCTTGGGCAAGGGTCGCTCCCCAGGGGGCCAAATAATTTTTAGGCCAGTTCTGCCCCCCCTGGGGGCAGATCGGCCTAATATGATTAGACACCAGGGATATATATATATATTTGTTTTTGTGTGTGGGGAGCAACCCCTTAGGCAAGGGTCGCTCCCTGGGGGCCAAATTGTTTTTCAGCCATTTCTGCCCCCCCCGGGGGAAGATCAGCCTAATGTAATTAGGCCGATCTTCCCCTGGGGGGGACAGAAACCACTAGACACCAGGGATTTTTTTTGTAAATTATTCTTACGCATAAGGGGAGCGGCCCTTTGGGCAAGGGCCGCTCCTCAGGTTGCCAAATTAGTTTTAGGCCATTTCTGTCCCCCCTGGAAGCAGATCGGCCTAATATAATTAGGCTGATCTGCCCCCGGGGGGCAGAAACCTCCAGACACCAGGGATATATATATATTTTTTTATTTACTTTATGTTTTTATGTATGGGGGGCGACCCTTTAGGCAAGGGTCGCTCCCCTGGGGGCAAATTGTATTTATGCCATTTCTGCCCCCCCTGGGGGCAGATCAGCCTATTTTTGTTAGGCTCAGGGATTGGTGTGTGTGTATGTGTATGTTTTGTTTGGGCAGCAGCCCCTTGGGCAAGGGTCGCTCCCCATGAGCTTGGTAACTCTCAAAATCGTCCCACTTGGAATGGTGAGGGCTGCACTTTTTTACTTTGGGACGCAGCCATGTAGAAAAATCCACAAGACCTAGACACATCTGAAAACTAAACATCTGGTTGATTCCAGGGTGGTGTGCTTCACATGCACCCTGCACCATTTTCTTACCCACAATGCCCTGCAAACCTCCAACTTTGCTTGAAAGCACACATTTTCACAACATTTTTGTGATGGAACCTTCCAGAATCTGCAGGAATCCACAAAATTCCTACCACCCAACATTGTCTCATCTATACCGATAAAAATTCGGCTGCACTTGTCAGCCTAAAAATGTTTTTTTTCAAACTCCCCTTTTGGACCCGCTTTGGTTCCCCCTCAATTTTGACATGTTTTTGGCTCTTCCCTGTCACAGGCTCTTGGCCCACCTATACAAGTGAGGTATCATTTTTACCAGGAGACTGAGGGGAACGTTGGGTGGTAGGAAATTTGTCCCGGTGTGGTGATCCCACACAGAAATGTGGGAAAAATTTGATTTATTAGCTAAAATGAGGTTTGCTGAGGATTCTGGGTAAGAAAACATTGGGGAATCCATGCAAGTCACACCTCCCTGGACTCCCTCAGGTGTCTAGTTTTCAGAAATGTCTGGGTTCGGTAGGTTTCCCTATATGGCTGCTGAGCCCAGGACCAAAAACGCAGGTGCCCCCCCCACCCCCCACAAAAACAGGTAGTTTTGTATTTGTATTTGATCATTTTGATGTGTCTAGATAGTGTTTTGGGGCATTTCCTTTCGCGGGCAGTAGGCCTACCCCCACAAGTGAGATACCATTTTTATTGGGAAACTTGGGGGAACGCTGGGTGGAAGGAAATTTGTGGCTCCTCTCAGATTCCAGAACTTTCTGTCACCGAAATGAGAGGAAAAAGTGTTTTTTGGCCAAATTTTGAGGTTTTCATAGGATTCTGGGTAACAGAACCTGGTCAGAGCCCCACAAGTCGCCCCATCATGGATTCCCCTAGGTGTCCTGTTTTAAAAAATGTGCAGGTTTGCTAGGTTTCCCCAGGTGCCCGCTGAGCTAGAGGCCAAAATCCACAGCTAAGCACTTTGCAAAAAACAGCTCTGTTCTCTTTGGAAAAATGTGATGTGTCCATGTTGAGTTTCCTGTTGCGAGCATTAGGCCTACCCACACAAATGAGGTACAATTTTTATATGGAGACTTGGGGGGACACAGAATAGCAGAACAAGTGTTATTGCCCCTTTTCTTTCTCTACATTTTTGCCTTCCAAATGTAAGACAGTGTGTAAAAAAGATGTCTATTTGAGAAATGCCCTGCAATTCACATGCTAGTATGGGCACCCCGGAATTAAGAGATGTGCAAATAACCACTGCTTCTCAACACCTTATCATGTGCCCACTTTGGAAATACAAAGGTTTCCTTGATACCTAATTTTTCACTCTTTATATTTCACCAAATGAATTGCTGTACACCCGGTATAGAATGAAAACCCATTGCAAGGTGAAGCTCATTTTTTGGCTCTGGGTACTTAGGGTTCTTGATAAACCTACAAGACCTATATATCCTCGCAACCAGAAGAGTCCAGCAGACGTAACGGTATGTTGCTTTAAAAAATCTGACAGCGCAGGAAAAAGTAAAACGTGGAGAAAAATGGCTGGTTTTTTCACCTCAATTTCAATATTTTTTTATTTCAGCTGGTATTTTCTGTAGGAAACACTTGTAGGATCTAAACAAATTACCCCTAGCTGAATTCAGAATTTTGTCTACTTTTCGGAAATGTTTAGCTTTCTGGGATCCAGCATTGGTTTCCCACCCATTTCTGTCACTAACTGGAAGGAGGCTGAAAGCACAAAAATTGTAAAAAAGGGGTATGTCCCAGTAAAAAGATAACATTTTGTGTTGAAAAATGTGGTTTTCTAATTCAAGTATGCCTGTTCCTGAAAGCTGGGAAGATGGTGATTTTAGCACCACAAACCCTTTGTTGATGCCATTTTCAGGGGAAAAAACACAAGCCTTCTTCTGCAGCCCTTTTTGTCCCATTTGTTTGAAAAAACCTAAATGTTCGCTGTATTTTGGCTAATTTCTTGGTCTCCTTCAGGGGAACCCACAAAGTATGGGTACCTCTAGAATCCCTAGGATGTTGGAAAAAAAGGACGCAAATTTGGCGGTGGTAGCTTATGTGGACAAAAAGTTATGAGGGCCTAAGCGCGCCCTTCCCCAAATAGCCAAAAAAAGGCCTGGCACAGGAGAGGGAAAAGGCCTGGCAGCGAATGGGTTAATGCAAAACGATAATAAACATTGTTTATGATTGTTTTGTATTAAAGGGTTTGCAGCTGCTGCTGCTGCCAGGAGGGCGATGCTCCTCTGCCCTAGTGGAGGAGCCACCCCTAGTTCCTCCACCCTCCTCTGCCTCACCCAGCCCTCCAGTTCCAGAAGTGAAGGACACTGGTGGAATGCTTTTTGCTGGTATAGTGATAGCGCCTGTCGGTATCAGACTGGAAACATCCAGTTTCAGGCCTGATTATGAGTTGGGTGGTTCATTCTGACCGGTGTGTAAACCCCTGTTTATGCATGGGTTGGAATTACGAGTCATTAGGATTATATTTAACAGATCCGATTATTATCAGATGCATTAAATAACTTAACATTCGTTAAATTTTGTCAGGTCAAACTTGGTGCAATTGAACGGGGGGGAAACCATATGGTCTTTACTGTATCACGGCGATCTTGGTGCGCTAAACACAAAATTCTGCATGTTATTCCCCTACAACTGTAAGACCTGTTATTGATCACATTCGATAAATAATGTACACCGTGATATAGTTATGTGTCACGTGTGATAAACACCACTTAAGCTTGTAATCAGGGCCTTCAAAAGAAGCTACTGTCTCTCCTGTGGTCTGGAAGGACTCACCAGTTGAAACCAGACAAGTGTCTCACAGGCTGGGAAGACTCTGGCTAAATAAGCATCTGGGAAACTGAAGTCTGCCAGCCTTCGATTCCATAACTATTGAGGTATCCCTCCTGAACCCCATAGTCCCCACCTGTGTAGCCTCTAAGCACTATGGCCCATATTTATACTTTTTGACGCAAAGCAGCGCCGGTGCTGGTTTGCGTCAAAAACTTTATTGCCAGCTAACGCCATTCCAACGTGCCAGGTGGGTGCCGTATTTATGGATTGACATTAGTCAGCGCTGCGGCCTGGTTAGGGTAAAAAAAAAAATACTCTAACCGGGCAGCGCAGGCATAGGGAAGAATGGGGTTGTGCATCAAAAAATGGTGCAAGTCAGGTTAGAGCCAAAAATCATGACTCTAACCAGACTTGCGCCATTTTTTGACGCACAACCCCCAATGAAATGACTCCTGTCTTAGGAAAGACGGGAGTCATGCCCCCCTGGCCAATGGCCATGCCCAGGGGACTTCTGTCCCGTGGGCATGGTCATTGGGCACAGTGGCATGTAGGGGGGCCCAAGTTAGGCCCCCCATGGCACTTTAAAAAAAATTACTTACCTCTACTTACCTGTACTTACCTGGGATGGGTCCCCCCCATCCAAGGGTGTCCTCCAGGGGTGGGTGAGGGTGGCAGGGGGTGTCCCTGGGGGCAGGGAAGGGCATGGGTGGACTGCTTCCATGGTCAGAGACCATGGAAATGAGCCCACAGGTCCCTTAACGCCTGCCCTCACCCAGGCGTTAAAAAACGGCGCAAATCAGGCTGTGCGCCATTTTTTAATACCCGCCCCCGTCTGTGCGTCAAAATGTCACGGGAGTATAAATAAGGCGCACATGCCTTAAATGTCATTTTTGGGATGGGAATGACTACTTTGTCATTAACGCAAGGCGGTTTCACGCATCCAGAAAATGACGCACACTGCTGAATTTTGACGTTCGCGGGGTCGAGCGTCAAAGTATAAATATGGTGTTAGGTTTGCACTGAATTTGCGTCAAAAATTTGAACGCAAATTTGAAAGGGTGTTGTGCTTGACTTGAAATGACTTCTTTGAAGTTACTCCCTGACAAGGGCATTTTTTAGAAGAAGGGCTCTTGCCCCCTGTTGGCCGAGCACTTTTAGAACTGGGACCGCACCTCTGCCAGAAGGACTGCTGAACTGCACAAAGGACTCACATGGACTGCTCGTCTTTTGTTGCCCTTCTGCCTGGTGTCTACAGGGTGGCCCATAGGACTCATTTGGATTGATTCCCTGTATGTTGCCCGGCTGTCAGCCTGCTCCCTACACTCAACTGCCAAGGTAGGAGGAGCCGCCATTGGAGAACTGGCTGTGTTGGTCTGACCTGTCATTAAGGACGTTTGAGGGTCTGCCACCCGGCTACAAAAGTAATCTTCTGTGCTGGCCAGCTCCTATGGTGTGTCCCCTAATTTTTCTCCCCGGGGCCAGCGCAGGGGTAACATCACCTTCTGACTGCTGGAGAAGCAAGTGGTGAATGTAACCACTGCCATTCCCCCTGGTGCTAAAAGTAAGACTTGTGCCTGTGCGCACTCCAATTTGACCTCCAACCAGTGCTAAGGAACAGCGTGGGGGAGTGCTTGGTCTGCAGCCCCCACCCAGCCTAACATGCCTGGTCTACCAAAGCGCTTGCAGGAGCAGTTCTTCCCCTTCATGGAAGAAGCCTGAGGAGCGGCAGGAAAAGCCGTCAGTGACAGCCCTGCCTTTTACCAGAATTCTGTAGCAAGGCCGCCTGTGGTACCCAGAGGGCTTTGAGCGAGCAGCAATGTAGCTCTAGACGGGCGCCTTGTCTGGCAGTGGCTCCACGCAGCTGCCTTCTTCTCTTTTGCTTGCGGTGAGCTCTGGAAAACCGGCAAGGCGCGGCTGCCCTCGCTGAGCCACCCAGACTAGGGGCCGTAATCACCCTAGTAGAGGTGCATGCTGGTGCATCGCCAGCCACCTCGGCACATCAGCCTACGTGACCACATATACATAACAACCCTCTATTTTGTGTGTGGGGGGGCCCAATGAGGGCTGCCCTGCGATTCTCTGTTGGCTGCATGCCCCCCACCAAGGGGTCATATCTGGGGGCACTTTCTAGATGCACACTCGTGGGGGGAAGACCTTGACGGATGCCCGACCAGGATTACCTGGTTATCTATAAAAGGCACGCAGCGCTATCAGCTCTCAAACTAGAGGGGCCTTTCATATCCTGGTGACAATATTTTAGTTGTCATGGATATGATCACATTGGTTATTGTCGTAGACGGACACAGAAGGGCATATTTAAGAGCCCCTAGCTTCACCCGAGCAGCACTTTTTGTGACACGCCAGTGGCACAATGCCCTGTGCCATATTTACAAGGTGGCATTAAGCCACTTTTTGTGGCTTAACGCCACCTTGTAAATACGGCCCCTTCACACGCAGCCCTTTGCGTGGAAGGGGCGTGCAATGGGTGTTGCTGTGGGCGTAACACAGCAACACCCATTGCATTTTGACGCTGCCTCAGATTTATGAGCTTTCGTAAACCTGAGGCAGCACCAAAATCTAAGGCCGCCCCCAGGGGAGGTATTAGCATGTCGCAACGAGGAGAAACGCTTTCATTTCTCCTCGTTTGTTGCTCTTTCTATGAGCGCTGCATTCTGCAATCGCTATTTAAGATTGTTTTGCGCAGGAAGATGTTCTTTCCAGCACAAAAACATTCTCCCCCTCAACGCAGCCATCCTTGCACTATGGTGCAAGGGTTGCTGTGTCAGTGCACACCAGCAAATTTAGCACTGGAGCGGGGGGGGAACACAGGGGTGCGTCGTATTCTAGTAAATACAGCACATCCCTGCACTTTCAAAATTTAACGCAGCGCCACGCACCATAATTTTCTATTAAATCTGGCCCAGAGTGCCTAGGTAGTAGTTGTTTCATTTGGGTATCCTTGGTGAGCAGTGTTAAGTGGTCCTTACATTTTTTTACAACACTGAGTTTCACGTCAGTAACTGCTCCATATGTGCCATACTTATGTTGTGTCGCTTTTGCTCTCAGGGTATAGGTCATGTGGGCACATGCACAATACTTGCGATATCTGTTGGAACGTGGTGTTCAGGAGACTGCTGAGATACCATGTCGCTGTATGACAATATTATTCTTGCATAAGTGCAAACAGTATGGGTATAAGGTCATGTTGGCCCATGATTTATGCACAAGATACAATATATGAATATATTTTTATATATACCCTGGTGTGGAGTCTCTTTTGTGGTGTATTTTATTGTGTCACTGGTGTGGGTGTGTTGCGCAAACGCTTTACACATGACCTCTGGGTTTAAGCCTGACTGCTCTGTGCCAAGCTACCAGGGGGTTAGCACAGGTTGTCTTTGGTGTGTAACTTACTCGCCCTGACTAGAGTGGTGGGCTGTGCCTGGCTTAGGTGCATACCCTCGCCACCCACAAACCCTATTTCTAACAACAACAGACATAGAAACAGAAGGGACACTGGTCCCTGCTTTAAATCTCTGCACACAGCACTATATCAGGAAGAGTGCACACCGGACATGGAAACAGAAGAGACACTGGTCTCTGGTTTAAAGCACTGTGCAAGGCACTATAACAAGAAGAGTGCACACCGGACATGGAAACAGACGTAACACTGGCCACTGGTTCAAAGCACTGCGCAAGGCAGTATAACATGAAGAGTGCACACTGGACATGGAAACAGACGTAACACTGGCCACTGGTTCAAAGCACTGCGCAAGGCAGTATAACATGAAGAGTGCACACTGGACATGGCAACAGAAGGGACATTGGTCCCCAGCGTAAAGCACTACACAAGGCAGTATAACAGGAAGAGTGCACACCGGACATGGAAACAGAAGAGGCACTGGTCCCTGGTTTAAAGCACTGCACACAGTGATATAACAACAAGAGTGCACACCAGACATGGAAACAGACGCAACACTGGTCCCTGGTTTAAAGCACTGCGCAAGGCAGTATAACAGGAAGCGTGCACACCGGACATGGAAACAGAAGAGGCACTGGTCCCTGGTTTAAAGCACTGCACACAGTGATATAACAACAAGAGTGCACACCAGACATGGAAACAGACGCAACACTGGTCCCTGGTTTAAAGCACTGCGCAAGGCAGTATAACAGGAAGCGTGCACACCAGACATGGCAACAGAAGAGGCACTGGTCCCTGGTTTAAAGCACTGCACACAGTGATATAACAACAAGAGTGCACACCGGACATGGAGACAGAGGAGGCACTGGTTTACCACTGCATCTGGCATTAAAACAACCACAGTGCACAGCAGACATGGAAAGCTGCTTGCCAAGATCACAAACAAGAAAGCCAGGAATTCAGCCTTGGTGGGGCTGGTTCCAGAATTTGCAACTTAAACTTTGCTTACCTGTTAATCAGGTTTAGCAGGTGGCTAGAATTGCCATCCTGCTGGTACCACTGCACCTAAGTATGCCTACTATGTGTTAATCCCAACATAATGGGGCATAACCACCAGGAACCTTTTTTCCAGGAAACAATCCACAGTGTCCTCTTTTCCATGTGGATTACCACTCTCATTTAGCACTCACCCTAAGTCCTGCCACGTTTCCGGGGCATTAAATACTTAAGGTGTAAAGCAAAACAAATATAAAAAAGAGCACCTTCCTAGGGACTGGAGACTCTGGTAACCTGTGCAGGAAAACAAAAAAAAAGCTGAGAGGAGGAGCAGGAAGTCACATGCATAATGCACCAGGGAGGTTCACTCCTTGATCATCGCTCACACGTTAGCATGGTCCATGGTTCCCTGTAAACACCAGCACACAGAGGCTGGAGCCCCCAGGACTCACCTGAGACATACATGTAGTCCCCGTGCACGGTACCCGCATGTCCATAGTGTGGCTCGCACAACGGAGAGGTGAAGGTCCACTCATTCCTAGAAGGGTCGTAGCACTCCACCGATGCTGCCAGGGCAAAGAGAAGCGACAGGCGCCAGGGTCAGTTAGGAGGTTTGTAAACATGCAGTGATCACCATTTTGAAAGTTACTTTAAACATGCAGTGATCACCATTTAGAAAGTTATTTCCACATTCAGGCAAACAGTTCAATGCAAGTCACTTGCTATCATGCCAGTGGGACACGGGCAAAGACACAAAGACAGCTACAAAAGAGCAAGTCAGTAGCAATTCAGTAAAGTTACATCCACATTCATTCCTCTATCAGGGGTCTCCAAACTATGACCCGCAGGCCACATCCAGCTCTCTACAAGGTCATATCCGGCCCTCTGTGTTTTTTCCAAAGCCTCTACTTCCCATAATCAAAGGGAAATATATATCCAATTCCTTTGGCAGCCTGTATGTGGCAGCAGAGCCTTTTGAATCTTCTCTATTGTAAATATTAGATCAGCAATATCATGTGCCCCAGATCTTTGAAAAATGCTAGTTCCTAGTGCAGATAATGCACGCCGCAGAAATCTCCGATTGCCAGAATTGTGTGGAAAGGTGCAGACTAAATTCATTTTTGCTCAACCTTTATCAATGGCTCAACTTTATTCTGAATTTCCTTGCTTTGTTTTACTTAAGTTCTTTCCTGCAGTGTGTTTTTCTTATCGTGTGCTACAAAATTGGACAACTTCTCATTTCATGTAAATTTGTAAATTGTCAGTATTTAAAATTATTTTAAAAAAATGAATAGCCTGTTTCTCTTATCTACAGGTAAATAATAGATTTTTTGTCAGAGCATTTCCTAATATTTATTTTTATTCATTGGATATCATTTCTCAGTTTAAGCACAGCATTGTTTCTTTGTAATTGTCACATTTCTCTTTTGTTCTGAATCATATCATGCTGATTACAAATAAGATCCAATTAAACTTCCTTCATTGATTTAAATTTTATTCTTTCATTTATAAAAACAGATTTTTTCGGACCGTGAATATTTGCAAAATATACTGTACTGAAAAGTTTGGAGATCCCTGCTCTAATAGTGCAGCCGAAATACACCCAACTCTGCTCCAGCCAAGCCTTGAAATAAGTCACACATCGCACACGGCTGCTCACAGGGACTGCAGCGGAATCAGATGCAAATTAGTAGAGGCGGACAATGACACTAGCAGCACAAACAAATGGGGTTTCGCGCGGGAACACAGCCGCAACGCCCATGGAACGCCTCCCTGACGCAGTGAAGGCAACGCAGCGACCTGCGCAGTCTCGCCTTACTCCGTATGTGAGAGGCCATGCAAAGGGGCTTTATAGACCTGCAGAAGGCCTTCACCGTTAGTGCCACAACAGAGAAACTCATAGCCTCTCCCTCTGGTTCTATAAATCTAACATCACCTGAAAGACAAGGTAGATCAGACTCGGTGGGTACCTATCTCTCCAGTCATGTTCCTGCCTCCGACAGCATAAAGATGCCCCTTCAAGGCGCTCAGGTGGAAGAAGGTTCTCTTCTCGTTGAGCGAGGCCAACTGGCGCCACTTGTTGAAGCGCGGGTCATACCGGAAGGCGCTGTCGACAGCTGTCTTTCCTTTGGTGTCGTAGTTGCTTTGTCCGCCAACCACATACAGGAAGTTGCCAATCACGGCTATGCCATGCTGGTAACGAGGGGCATCCATCGGTTGCAGGGCCTTCCACATGCGAGTCTTCATGTCAAACAGCCGCAGCTCCTTGCTTACCACCAGCTGCTGGCGCATGACACCACCTAGGGTGATGAGTTGGGTAGCGTCCGAGCGGATAGCTGTGCGCTCACTTTGCATCATGGGCTGCATATCAGGTAACATTTGGTAGTTGGAGGCCTCCAGAAGCAGATTGAGGCAGGCGGTATCAGCCTTAAGGTAGCCAGGTTTCTGGGCAATGTCCACCAGCTCTTGGGGGGTCAACAGCGGGAATCGGATCTTACTCATCAGTTTGTAGGTGAACTGCTTGTGCGACTCGTCCTGGGCGAGCCAGGCCTTGGCGGCTCTGTACAGATCTATCTCTGAACAGCCCTTGAGGCTGTTGCAGCTGAGGATGTGTGCCAACTGGTCCGCGGACAGCTTCAGGTACTCGCCACTGGACAGGAAAGATGAGAAGTTGAGCCGCAGAAAGTCTCTAATGCAATCTTCTAGTTGGCCAAGATGGTACGTGTTGGCAATAGAACTGACCTCCATGCAATTTTCCAGAGTCACCTGAAGGGAAAATTTGAGATAACGTTTAGTAAATGAAACATAAGAGCAATCTTGGTATCTGTTACTACCCTGTAGAAAACATGCCCCAGTGCTGGAAATTGCTCTGGGTGACATTTCATGGATTTGCAATCTATCTGTGCCAGAAGGGCACCATAAGCAAATCAGCCTTGACCCAACCCCAAAAAAGCAGTTTAGCTCATATTCTTGAGCATGTGTCTTCTCCATGGAGGCATAAGCCATGGAGATGTATCTAAGCGCCCTATGCACATTTCAGCCTCTTCGGTGAGGTGCACCCATGCTCAGAGGGCTTGTGACCCGCATCAGAACAGAACCTTAGAGGGAGGCGCGTTAAGAGAGCAAGAAAGTGATAAATGCCCACTTTTGTCTGCAATAATGAGATAGCTAAACGGTTGTATCTGATATAAAATGGTATTGTTGAGCTCAATTTTAAGAGAAGAGGCATGCCCCCCTTTCACACTTGCCCCCCCAAAAAGATAACTCAGGTTACAAAGAATGTACAGGTTCCTGCCTCACATAGGAGAGGTTATCAGTCAGACATCAGAACTGTCTCTCAGGCTTCACTCACAGTAGAGCTAGGTATCAAGTAACTCACATGCCGTGCTTTGAGAAAGCAGAACTCTCTCTCACATTTGGCTTCAGAACATCTGTTCAAATCTTCGTACACTTGCATTCGGATGGTGGCAAGGCCTTGCCCATGGCCCCCTCCACAGCACCCCTTACGAGCATCCTAAACCACAGAGCACATCTAATCCAGGGCCTAAGGAGGTATGATCACATCACCCCCATCCTGCTGGAGGTCCACTGGCCCCCACCTGCCAGCCCGCACCATCTTCAAAAGCAGCTGCATCTTTTACAAAGCCATCACGACCATCACCTCTGCTCATCTTGCAGACAAGCTCACCATCGCTGGTGGGTCTCAGCACAGTGGCAGCCAAGATACCATCAGACTACAGACTAAGAAGTGTAAACAAGACAAAAACAAGACAACAGGTCCATTCCATCTCTGCACACAGGATCTGGTGCAACACCCCTGTATCCATCAAGGCCGCTCGAATGCCGGTCCAATTTCGGAAAGAGTTGAAGACTCGCCTCTTTAAAGAATGCTACATCACAGGGCATTAAGAGTCCACAAACCAGCTTCTTCTCCTATCACTCGATGACTGTATTTTTGCCTTTGACCCTGTACTGTGCTCGTCTAGGTTGGTGCTATAGAAATACTACATGCATACTTACATAGACAGATTTCAGAGGTATTTGCTGTAGACAGATGAGCTGTCCCTCATAAGTTCCAAGCACAGACCTCCTCCAGCAGAGCAATCTGCATGGCTCTTATCTCAATAGCAGAGCTATCTCTTGGCTTTCAAACTCCTCAAAACCTGAGGCCTCATACAGAAAAAGTAATGCTCTCGTCTTCCAGATTCCTCAGGAGGCCACAGCTCCTTTGCACGCACACTCAAGCTACCCCAGACAAAGTTTGGGTTCCAGCCGTTTCTTCAGCGAGGGGCAGTTTGTGTCTCGTGGCGCGGTGGCCCATGGATTCACATCTGGGTACTTCTGCTCCCAGAGAAGAAGCTTCAATGGGAGAAAAAATAAACTGGCGGCTCTGCTTTAAGGAGCACTTGTTAAAACTCAGGAACCCCTTTTGGGTATCATTCCATTCCATTTTTAAGCCCATTTGTGCTCTTGTTGAACTTGACCAGAGAGGCCAACATCTTTTGATGTCGTGTTTCGCTGCAGCAGTAATTCAGATGAATTAGTCCTGTGTGGCAGAGTAAGGCTGAGTTTCATATGGTCGGTCCTTTTTTTATCAGGCACCCATTTAGTCAACCCCAGGGAGCCTCCCCAAGTAGGAGGGGTCTAGCCAGGACTGAGGGCCTGGTTTAGAATTTAGCAGAGGGGTTACTCCATCACAAGCGTAACTGATATTCCCTACGCTGTATTACAATTCCATTATAGCCAATGGAACTTGTGATGTGGCAGACAGGATATCCGTCACATTTGTGATGGACGAACCCCTCCCCCAAACTCTAAACCAGGCCCTAAGTCTCAAGGCCGCCACGCTGTGTGTAGGGCACGCACTTGTTTGGCAGCGAGCCTTGGCAAGATTCAGTATTTTGTACTTCTATTAAGATGATTAGTGTACAAGACCAAACCAGGAAATTTATCACCCAAAGACTACTTTACTAATCCAAAATGGTGAATGTTTCTGGCCCTGCACACATGAGGCCAAGGTAAATGTCTAGAAGCACTTGCCAATAAGTGACCCCTTAGAGTGAAACTGCTTTATTTGAATGGTTATAATCAGGCCGGGGGGGACACCTTTGTAACGTCCGGTGGAGGAGGGGCGTAGGAGCAGATTCCAGGAGTGTTCCAGCAAACTTCCGCCGCTGGAGAAACATACATTTTCATCCATGAAATGTGGAAAATCAAAGCAAAACAGCCTCTTCCGGATTCTGATCAGCGTTTGAGCTAATCTAATTGGCTGAAGAATTTGAACCAATGGGATCATTGGAAATGTTCCAGAAAATGGCTGCATATCTTACAGTGGATTCTGCGGTGGATTCCTGTTCAGGCTGGTGGGCAGTGTAAACCCACGAGAAAAGGATTCCAGAAGCAGGAGCTGGGTTCTGCCACCCACTGTTAGGGCGCTGATCTAACAGCGGTCAGGTGACACAACTGGTGATCCCCTGAATCCAGGCCCCTCCCTCCTAAACTCCATCCCTGTCAAGTCCACAAGTAGCTCTTTATGCCACCAACGGGTCCCGAGGAGCCAGCTGATGGCTATGAGCTGCTCAAGTCACTTACAATTAGTACTGCCCATTCAGATTTTCCATTGGACATAATTTCCTAAGTTTTATTTTTTCCGGGTTCACACAGTAGATGTCGCCAGACAATTATGTAGAATCATCAGGAGAGGGACCTTTTTTGTTTTTTTTGTAGTTTTATATAGCACAAACTTGACCCGAAAGTATTGGAGCGCTTTACATGAGCACCAGTTACTTTACACAAGGACACAATCATTTTTTGGTAGCACGGGGAGATTAAGTGATTTGCCCAGGATCACAGGATGTTGAGCCAACGCTAAGACTCGAACCTGGTTCCCCGGCTCCAAAGTCGGCAGCTCTAGCTGTTACACCAAATCCTGTCCCCTACGACTTTGGCTCCGCCCACATGTCGGAATCCAGGATTACATGTTTTGATTGGTCAGAAGATGTGTCGTTCCACAAACAGTGCATGCCGTCCACATAGCTGTGACCATTTTATTTAACCCGCTGCCTGAGGTTGAACTTTCAAGGGTACACTGCAATGCTATTAAAATGTCTTGTATAGTTGATAACTCATGATGTCTTTCTCTAGCAGCAGCACAGTTAGGTGGAGTGAAGTCATTAACTTTCATGGACTTTTAGGACTGGGTTGACAGTGCAATTGTCACCTGACCTTTTAGCCTGCAGCAATATTCTACACTTGTTTGATTACACACAAATATATATTCATTCCCTGACACCTACTTGTAATGCTTTGCATTATCACACACCATTCCTCTAAAGTCAGACCTATTGGCATTGGTAAGGCTTGTTTAAAAATTCTCTGGCTTCCTTTAAGCCAATACATGGATTATATGCTTTGGGTGTGCACCACCATTCCTTCGCAAACATTGACAAAGCCAATCATGCAGGTTATGTGTAATGGAAAGCTCTGGTGGTCTACATTTGAGGATGTGTGTGCATGAAGTTTTGTGAGATTGTGCATCTGAAGAGAGTGGTAACGTGCGCTGGGGAGTGAGTGCGAAATGTTAGAATAGTTATCCTGGTGAGGAAAATGTGTAATGTTTGTAAGGGAATCAGGCTGCTGTAAAATGTTTTTTACAACCAGGTAGACTGGCGAGATGTGCACCTTGTCCCTCTCTCGTTGTACCCTCATGTACCAAAGCGCCTGTTGGTGTACCTGGTTTGTGGCGGTGCTATCTTCAACGCACTAGTGATGAGTGACCTAGTGGGAGAGGTGTACGTCACTGAAGGAAAAAAGTGTTCTGCTGCCTGTGGTTCTTGGGAATTTTAGAATAGGTGAAATCGTCAGCGTAGATATCTCCGGCTGTGATTTCCCTTCTTAACATCTACTTGTGATTGTCACCTCAGAAGGTTTGTTTCAATACCACAGGACGCCATTTCTGCTGGAAAGTGCAGCTTCAGTTTTCCAGCAGGTATCACAGGTGCCATGGCATTCCAGGATAACATCAGGGGTGCTGGAACAATTTTCAAAGTGGGGGTGCTGCGATCAGTGTTATGTCACAGAAGTCATAGGGATTGTGAAAAATCCAAGTGCCACACTAACACAAGTGTAGTGAACGCCCATTCGCCCATTCATCAGGAGAGTGAAAGGGTGTGGTACACCGCTGGCGGTGCACTTTGAAGCACACTGCCACACATGGTTGCACTGATGACTATTGACACCAACAATATCAAGATACAAAAATATCGAGGTTCAGAATATCGGAAGGTAAGTGCATATAGTGAAGTATAAACTAAGGGCCTGGTTTAGATCTCGGCGGATGGAATACCTCCACCGTATTGCTATCTCCATAGGATATAATCAGATGGTAATACGGCAGACGGGATATCCGCCACGCTTGTGATGGAGTATTCCCCTCGGCCAAGCTCTAAATCAGGCCCTCAGTATTTCTAATGCCGCATCTACGTACCTGAAGATACATCTGTTGAGCAGGAATATATATGTTGGTGCCGTGTCACATGGCACATGGCTGGCCACTGTTAGCAGCCCTTCCTCCTTCCACTCTCCAGATGGTGTTCAGTTTATCTGGTATTTTGAGATTGATACATCAGATGCACAGTGACCCCAAGAGCACCAGGAGCCCTAGAGGCTGAACTAACAAGGCTGCTAAGATGCAGAGTGCTGCATGTGGGAGGCTCTCTGTTGCTGAAGTTGAAAGCGCAGAGGCAGCAGAAGTGACAATCCCAGCATGGCTTGGGCCTGTCGGTCCGAGTTGAGAGGGCCAGCATCTGGCTGCGATGGGAGCTCTGCCTGCGTTCTATCACTACCCCAACCTTGATTAGACTCCTGCTCTGGCACCATACTCCTTACTAAGCATGTTCGCCATGCTTGTCCCATATGTGGCTCATTGTATTTTTATAGGAAGGATCCAGTGCAAAACAGGGCAGAAATAATACACCGCAAGAAGAACTACATGTGAATATCACTATTATTACAATGACCACACAACATTTGCCTGATTCTTTCCCGTATTATATCATAAATGTATTAGCTAATGTGTTAAGTAGATAGATAGAGAAGGGACTGAATAATCTCATGTGAAGAAGAAACAGAGCCCTTCTCATGCTTGCAACCATTTAACTTTCCATTACAACACATGCTTCCACTCTCTCCCATGCAATGCCAATGGGACCGTCCCTGCCAACCCACACCGCAGCAAGGGTTAATGGTTTTCAAGATGTGTTAGTTAAATGCATCTTCCATCACAAGGATCTAGGATCTGGTACTACTTTCCACTTCCACACAATCAATGCCCAAACCAAGAGGGAGTAAATTAAGGTAACTTCATTAGTATGCATGAACAGACTGTGTTCATTCAAATCCACTCCTTGGGTACTAGATTATCATCCCAGGTTAATCCCCTTCCTGTTGATGGCAGATACCCGGGCTGGATCTGCCACCACTTTGAAGGGGAACAACTCAGGAGGACAGGATTCCCAGAACTGCTGTGGATGGGGACATAGCCACACCCTGCGTCCCCAAGAGCTCATCATTGAGCAGTGGTAATGGAGAAGATACTTTGAGAGTTCCCTGAATATGCCAAAACTTCCATTATTCTAAATATCACACTCCATAAGAAAGTGACAGATTGCCTGCCTCTATGTTATTGTGCCATATAATATTTGAGTGCTTCAATGTCAAATTCTCAGTCCCCTGAATTTTTCTGGAATTTGCATCTCCATTCAGATTAGGAACTGACAAAGAGGTTCTTTTTAACTCATAAAGTTACAAGCTTTGAGACACATCTTTGCACCCTGAGGGGGTGGAGATTTGAAGAGTTGTCTCAATGATGGACTGTAGACACACTTACCTCTGAAACCAGGAGCTCTGTGCAGAAGTCCAGTATGGGCATGATCTGCAGGAAGCTGGCCGCTTCTAGGACGTCATGAAGATTGTCCATGCTGAGCGCCAGCTTTGCTGTGTAAATAAACTCAATGATGTGCCGTAGGCCAGCTCCACTCACACCAAGGAGCTGGATGGTCTGCTGGTGTTCTTCTTTCATGCCTCCTGGTTAATGGGATTATAAACAGATTTCCATACGAAATTGAGAAAAGCTTACAAATAGCATTATGCATATAGATTGCATAATATAGTTCTGTTACGTTCAGTAGACCCATTTATGATATGTAGAACTAATAAATATAAAATATAAACACCCATTGACGAGACAGACTTAGATCCTCATTTTGAACACGGTGTTTGAAACCGCCGTGTTCATGCTGGCGGTCTTACTACTGACCACCAGCACCCCCGGATCCCTGCCGGCCGTATAAAGAACATTCCTGTGGGCCAGCGGGCGGAAACATTGTTTCCGCCCGCTGGCCCACAGGAATGCCTGGCTGGGACATTGACGGCGGCTCCACATGGAGCCACCGCCAATGCCTCTGTGCGGCGGGTGCAGCTGCACCCGTCGCGTAGATCACTGCTCGTAAATCGGACAGTGACCTGCGCGATGGGGCACTGCACAGGGGCCCCTGCACTGCCCATGCCAAGTGCATGGGCCCCCAGGGGTGCCCCAGTGCACCCCTTCTGCCAGCCTTTCACTGGCGGGGAAACCCACCAGGGAAAGGTTGGGGACTGCGGGATCATTATCCGAGGGGCAGCACCGCTGCCCTGTCGGATGATGATGCCGACCGCCACCAGGCTGCCTGACGGAGGCAGCCTGGCGGTGAGTGAGGGCTGCCTATGGCAGCCCTCAAAGTGTTCATTATGTGGCGGCCCACAGCGCCACGATCATAATGACCACCTTAGTTTGGGGGAAAGGTGATTCAACACTTTGAAGCTGTAAAGAGAACCTCAGGGCCTGATTTAGAGTTTGGCGGATGGGTTACTCGTTCACAAATGTGACTGATATTCTGTCCCCCATATTACGATTCCCATGAGATATAATGGGATCATAATATGGTGGACAGGATCTTTGTCATGTTTGTAACAGAGTAACCCCACTTGCCAAACAGTAAATCAGGACCAAAGTTACTACCTAATTTCCTATTATGTGGGTTTCAAACCCTGTTTATGATACAGTCTAATAGGTTTACTATGTACCCCTTTATTATATACCAAAGCAATCTGCCCCTTCCTGCAGGTGGCGCCCTAGGGTCTGCATTATATTGCATTGCAATAGCTTGGTTCATGCACAGTTCTAGCCTTTACACTATTTCAGTCAAACTAATAATTATGTTTTGCCCTTTTGGACATCTTTAGTCACAGAAGATTCGCTAGTGTTAGTTGATTAATGTTATAGTGGGTTGAATTCAAGTTTGTGGCAGAGCAGGAAAGCCATGCCAAACTTTATTTTCAAAATGATGTGTTCACATGCAAAGGTTTCCCCAAAGAGATAATTTTAGACAATCAGGTTAAATCAATTTGCTTTGTGGGACGTGCATCCTATTTTATGGAAGAGGTCATTTTGTGATGCAAAGGTTGCTTTATACCACTCTCAGGTGAATGGGCCAATCGAATGTACAAACACTGCAGTTGTAGAATACATAGAGTGAGCTCCTGCCTATAGCAAATCCTTATGAGGGAAAGATTGAGTAGTTCAGGATAGTAGTCAATGAGTGTAGGAGGCTGGACTGGCTTGTAGTGAGTACCAAGGGGTACTTGCACCTTGCACCAGGCCCAGTTATCCCTTATTAGTGTATAGGGTGTCTAGCAGCATAGGCTGATAGATAATGGTAGCTTAGCAGAGCAGCTTAGGCTGAACTAGGAGACGAGTGAAGCTCCTACAGTACCACTAGTGTCACTTGCACAATATCTTAAGAAAACACAATACACAGATATACTAAAAATAAAGGTACTTTATTTTTATGACAATATGCTAAAGTATCTCAGAGTGTACCCTCAGTATGAGGATAGCAAATATACACAAGATATATGTACACAATACCAAAAATATGCAGTATAGTCTTAGAAAACAGTGCAAACAATGTATGGTTACAATAGGATGCAATGGGGACACATAGGGATAGGGGCAACACAAACCATATACTCCAAAAGTGGAATGCGAACAACGAATGGACCCCAAACCTATGTGACCTTGTAGAGGGTCGCTGGGACTATTAGAAAATAGTAAGGGTTAGAAAAATAGCCCACCCCAAGACCCTGAAAAGTGAGTGCAAAGTGCACTAAAGTTCCCCAAAGGACAAAGAAGTCGTGATAGGGGAATTCTGCAGGAAAGACACAAACCAGCAATGCAACAACGATGGATTTCCAGTCGAGGGTACCTGTGGAACAAGGGGACCAAGTCCAAAAGTCACAAGCAAGTCGGAGATGGGCAGATGCCCAGGAAATGCCAGCTGTGGGTGCAAAGAAGCTGCTACTGGACAGTAGAAGCTGAGGATTCTGCAGGAACGACAAAGGCTAGAAACTTCCCATTTGGAGGATGGATCCCCCACGCCGTGGAGAGTCGTGCAGAAGTGTTTTCCTGCCAAAAGACTGCCAACAAGCCTTGCTAGCTGCAAGTCGTGCGGTTAGCGTTTTTGGATGCTGCTGTGGCCCAGGAGGGACCAGGATGTTGCCAATTGCGTCTGGGGACAGAGGGGGCGTCGAGCAAGACAAGGAGCCCTCTCAGAAGCAGGCAGCACCCGCAGAAGTGCCGGAACAGGCACTACGAAGAAGAGTGAAACGGTGCTCACCCGAAGTTGCACAAAGGAGTCCCACGTCGCCGGAGACCAACTTAGAAAGTCGTGCAATGCAGGTTAGAGTGCCGTGGACCCAGGCTTGGCTGTGCAGAAAGGATTTCCGCCGGAAGTGCACAGAGGCCGGAGTAGCTGCAAAAGTCGCGGTTCCCAGCAATGCAGTCTGGCGTGGGGAGGCAAGGACTTACCTCCACCAAACTTAGACTGAAGAGTCACTGGACTGTGGGAGTCACTTGGACACAGTTGCTGGATTCAAGGGACCTCGCTCATCGTGCTGAGAGGAGACCCAGGGGACTGGTGATGCAGTTCTTTGGTGCCTGCGGTAGCAGGGGGAAGATTCCGTCGACCCACTGGAGATTTCTTCGGAGCTTCTAGTGCAGAGAGGAGGCAGACTACCCCCACAGCATGCACCACCAGGAAAACAGTAGAGAAGGCGGCAGGATCAGCGTTACAGAGTTGCAGTAGTCGTCTTTGCCACTTTGTTGCAGTTTTGCAGGCTTCCAGCGCGGTCAGCAGTCGATTCCTTGGCAGAAGGTGAAGAGAGAGATGCAGAGGAACTCTGATGAGCTCTTGCATTCGTTATCTAAGGAATTCCCCAAAGCAGAGACCCTAAATAGCCAGAAAAGAGGATTTGGCTACTAAGGAGAGAACATAGGCTAGCAACACCTGAAGGAGCCTATCAGAAGGAGTCTCTGACATCACCTGCTGGCACTGGCCACTCAGAGCAGTCCAGTGTGCCAGCAGCACCTCTGTTTCCAAGATGGCAGAGGTCTGGAGCACACTCGAGGAGCTCTGGGCACCTCCCAGGGGAGGTGCAGGTCAGGGGAGTGGTCACTCCCCTTTCCTTTGTCCAGTTTCACGCCAGAGCAGGGCTGAGGGGTCCCTGAACCGGTGTAGACTGGCTTATGCAGAAATGGGCACCATCTGTGCCCATGAAAGCATTTCCAGAGGCTGGGGGAGGCTACTCCTCCCCTGCCTTAACACCATTTTCCAAAGGGAGAGGGTGTAACACCCTCTCTCTGAGGAAGTCCTTTGTTCTGCCATCCTGGGCCAGGCCTGGCTGGACCCCAGGAGGGCAGAAACCTGTCTGAGGGGTTGGCAGCAGCAGCAGCTGCAGTGAAACCCCTGAAAAGGCAGTTTGGCAGTATCAGGGTCTGTGCTATAGACCACTGGGATCATGGGATTGTGCCAACTATGCCAGGATGGCATAGAGGGGGCAATTCCATGATCATAGACATGTTACATGGCCATATTCGGAGTTACCATTGTGAAGCTACACATAGGTAGTGACCTATGTGTAGTACACGCGTGTAATGGTGTCCCCGCACTCACAAAGTCCGGGGAATTGGCCCTGAACAATGTGGGGTCACCTTGGCTAGTGCCAGGGTGCCCACACACTAAGTAACTTAGCACCCAACCTTTACCAGGTAAAGGTTAGACATATAGGTGACTTATAAGTTACTTAAGTGCAGTGTAAAATGGCTGTGAAATAACGTGGACGTTATTTCACTCAGGCTGCAGTGGCAGGCCTGTGTAAGAATTGTCTGAGCTCCCTATGGGTGGCATAAGAAATGCTGCAGCCCATAGGGATCTCCTGGAACCCCAATACCCTGGGTACCTCAGTACCATATACTAGGGGATTATAAGGGTGTTCCAGTAAGCCAATGTAAATTGGTAAAAATGGTCACTAGCCTGTCAGTGACAATTTGGAAAGAAATGAGAGAGCATAACCACTGAGGTTCTGATTAGCAGAGCCTCAGTGAGACAGTTAGTCATAACACAGGTAACAGAGTCAGGCACACTTATGAGCACTGGGGCCCTGTCTGGCAGGGTCCCAGTGACACATAGACTAAAACAACATATATACAGTGAAAAATGGGGGTAACATGCCAGGCAAGATGGTACCTCCCTACAATGAGGATCAGTAAATTGGTATACAAATACGTCTTTTGTAAATGAAGAAGCTAAAGGGACTACTGCTGTTAGGTAAGCTTGTACCTAGCAGCATGTTAATACCAGGACAGGTGTGATGTTGGAAATGTATGCCTTCAGAGGGTGAGAGTGTTAAACACCCATATTATTTAAATAAAGGGTTATCTATGATTCAGGCTGTGTGTTGTAAAAGAAGTGATCGACTACGCTATGCATGTTCGTACCAGTGGTGGAATCCGGAACAGTAGGAAGAGTGAGTAACGATGGGGTTACGTTTTCTGTTGATGACTGTGATACCAAATGTGGGCCAGCAAATGCAGTGCAAAGCTGTGGACGCATCTGCATTGCGTCTGAGTGATCCAAAGAGTCATTTCCCTTTATGCCTTTGCTTTACCATGAGTATGTTACAAACCTTTATATACTGGAATAATATATTTTCATTTCTTTTCCATAGTTTTTTCATTGTTAACAGATGTGTTTTGATCTTGGTTACATACTTGTTCCAAGAAGGGTATGTACTTGTCCTCCCTAGGTAAATCTCCTTTCCTCATCTTTGATGTTATGTGGAATTCTGTGCACTCCAGGGTCTTCCTGCCAATACTTGATCCCTGAGCTTCCTGCTGCCAGCGGGTCTCCCCTTCAACAAACCGTTTTAAATGTGTGTGCTTTGTACAACTCTTCATTTCACCTTCAACCCACCCTCTAGCTAGCATTTATCAAGAAGTAACAGAACCTCCTGGCGTTCCCAGAGCTGTAAACAGAGCTGACAACCATGTACAAAGAAACGATGGCCAGGGGCCAAGTACAGCAAAGCATCACCTGTAAACATGGCCTTGAAGTAGTCACTTGCTGAGGCCATCATGGCCCTGTGAACAGGGAAGCAGCCCTCTCCATCACCTGGGACCAAGGTGACGTCACACAGCAGTCCCTCGGCACGCAGCTGGTTAAAGTCCTGCAAAGGAATGATTGGAGGTCACTTGACAGGAACTTACCACCTATGAGCAGGCATACCTCATACCAAAGGGCGTTCAAGCAATACTTTCTGTTTGTACCACTCTCAGTGGTACTCATTTTATCAATCACTGTAAAATGAAAGGTTGAGCTAGTCCTACCATTAATTGAGCCGTTGACCTGTAGGTTACACACCCGTTTGAATATGCAGGGCTGTGCGTATGCCAGCCTCCCAAAGCTTTCTTGTGAAACATGATAAACGCTGGCGCTTATTTACAAGAGGCATATGCCACCGGAGTATCACTTTTTTTGATGCTCGGGTGGTGCGGGCCTCTCAATCATATCTATAAGACAACGCCAAGCCACCCTCTATGGCTTTGCCATGGCCTCATGGATATGGAGTAAGGCAAGGCAATGCAAGTCGCTGTGTTGCTTACTCTATGTCAAGAAGGCATTCCATGGGAATTGCGATGGGTTTTTCCACGCAACACCCATGGATTTTGACGCTGCCCCAGATTTGAAAAATCACGCAAACCTGGTGCAGTGCCAAAACCGTACGCATCCCCAGAACAGGCAGAACGAGGAGAAATATTTTCACTTCTCCTAGGTTTTCCCTCTTTCCATGTGTGCGATCTCCTGCAGCAAACACAGAACGAGAAAAACACCTCCATTGATTGTTTTTGTCCCGGAAGGTCGCCTTTCCTTCCTGCACAAAAACAATTGTGCCAACAACACAGACACCCTTGCACCATAGTGCAAGGGTGCCTGCATTGGCGTTAGGCCCCAAATTGTGCACCGACTGAAAGGACAGCAATGCACTGTATCTCGTAAATATGGTGCATTCTTTCCCTTTCAGTTTGGCATAGGGTAGTGCAGAAAAACGGACTTGCAGCGCCGCCCTCCGCCAAATCTTTGTAAATGAGTCATATCTGACTTTTAGGCCCAGATTTATTACATTTTCACACAGCTCAGCAGCCAAAAACACTGCACTGCATGAGAACGGGCGAAAAGGAGAGCACCATATTTAGAGAAATATGGCTCTCTCCTCCCCTCTCCCTAGTGCCGGCACAAATTTTAGCTGCCATGCACATACCTTTGCACCATAGTGCAAGGGTGTGCGCGCGAGTCCAGCATGGGTTTTGTACCGAAAAGATAGCCTTCCAGTAGAAAATGCTATACCTAGACAAACTTCAAAACGTTTCCCACTTTGTAAGTGTGCTGCACAATGCAGCACACATGCAAAGTCAGAAAAGAAAGGAGAAATAAAGGTGTTTCTCCATGATGGCACCTATTTGAAATGGGCGCTATTTCTTTGCGCAATACTCTGTCTTTTTTTTTTCATAAATAGGGTTTTGCGTCAAAAATCTTGGAAGGCTGCATGGGAACGCCAATGCATCTCCCATGGATCGCACCCTACGCGCTAAGTAATGCACTTTTGTGATGCAAACACAACATTTTAGTAAATATACCCCTTAGAGAGGGCTTACTCTCAAGGAATTATGCCCAAAGTCACTCAGATCCTTCAACCAGAAGGGTGGCATGGAGGCTGGACTAGATGCTGCCTGACTGAGCCTTGGAGAAGCACCCAGGGTACATCAGGCTCTGTGCCATATGCCCCACCCATGGAATCAAGAGGCACAAATGCTAATAAGACTGACGAGGGGGCCGGTTTAGATTTTGCCGACTGGGTTACTCCGTGACAGTGGCGATGAATAGCCCTTCTGCCGAAATCAAAATCCTATAAGATAGCGGTTCCCAACCTGGGGTCCGTGACACATTCCCAGGGGGTCCGCAGGCCTGGGCGGGCAGGAAGGCCCTTCTCCAGCTGGGGCCTCTGAGAGAAAAGTGTGTGTTTTTATATTTATTCGTTACTTTGTGAAGCAGTTTTAAAAGCACTGCAGAGCCATGTTCTGGCAAAAATAAAAGCGTCAAGATAACTCTGGTGATTAATGTACCTGCTGGAGAGAGATGGGAGTTTTGTCTAGTGGCAGTTTTGACTCATCTAAGGTAGTGCAGATGGTTAATATACCTGCTGCAAAGACCGTGTATCATGCACAGAACAATATTTGATGTGCATAGCACAGTGGGTTAAGGCTTTTGTTACAGAGATTCCTTTGTTACTCAGCAGTTCATAAGTTACAGTCATAATCTTGCACAGTGAGCAATGAACTGCCTTCAAAGAGCTGCATGCAAACTCCATGACACAAATAAGAAAATTATTTTTTTCCAGGTCTTTCACTTTCCTTTCCTTATGCTGCTAAACAAGGTTTGCTTGTGTAGAAATACGTTCATATTATTAAAGTCAACGCTAACCACTGTGTTATGTTCTGAATCCTGAGATTTTGCGCCTCCAGACCGCGCACTCATAGAAAATGCCAACCAGTGAGATGAGATGTGAATCCTACACCTTGTAGTCCCTGTAAAGTGCTCCGACACCCTGCGCTGGTATGAGAGGTGCTAGAAAACAAATGAATTACATGTGAAAGATAAGTTATGGTGAGGAGAGAGGCCATTATGGTTTTACTTCCTTTCCCAACCACCCAGACACTATATTCTGCTGATTTTAATCTTACGTACTTTTGCTTGGTATAGATTGCCCCTCCATTTCCTTAGTGTTAGGTATTTCCTTCTTCTTGGAGGCAGAATCTTGTTTCCCTTTAAGGTACCCTAGGGGAGTTCCCAATGATTGTGCCAAAGGATGAATGTCGTTGATAAAGAATGGACAACACAGGGTCATGATGGAAGGAAAAAATCTTTTACGGTCATACCCTTGCGGGAAAGAACAGAGCAGAGGCAGTCCATTAAAAAAATAATGATTTCTCAGGGTGGAGATGTGCCCGTCCAGTGAAGTGGGGCCACCTCAATAGTGAGGAATAGAAGAGAAAGATGCTTGGGAAGGTACTGAGTCCAATCCATGGTCAGAGTTACAGCAGCCAATTACAAATGATTTATAATGGGCCCAGTTTCTGACATGTAGAGGTTTAGGTTTGGGTGAAGGGAACAGTTAAGTTCCTTTCAGTTGCTACTTGGAAGTGGCTATTGTTGTCTGATGGTGTCTGGGTTTCAGCGGTCTTTTAACTCTCCCAGTATATTTTTGCTGAATTTTGGAATGGACGTATGTAGGCTAATGTCCAAAGTTGTGTATGTCCCAACCAGATTCAGTAAAAACATTTGTAACTGGTCAATTGGAATTTTCTCTAATGCAGGTATGGCTTAAGGACTAGGGGCTTCGTTGCAAGTTTGGCGGGCAGCGTTCAGGAGACCGCCAGTGCGGTCTCCTTCCAGCCAGCCCTATTATGAGTTTCCCGCTGGCCCAGCAGGAAACGCACAACAACATTGACACCGACTCATAATACGAGTTGAAGTTATACTTCAGCGAAAGTGAGAGGATGGAGAAGTCCAGTTGTCTCTTATCAGATGCACGGTCAGAGAGGGGCATTATTCTATTGAAGGATCCCCTTACCAAATCACTTTTGGTATTTTAAGCTCACTAAAATCTACAATTCTCTTAAAATGTCTAAATAAACCAGCAGTACAATGGTCTTCATTCTTCTCACACTTTGATTTTCTAATTGTGGGATCTCCTAGTAAAATAAATTCCCAAATTCTCATGCTGCTGCATTAACACCTGACAAATAGAGGACAGAAATTCCTACAATTCCTAGAGTCTTCTCTCGACATTAAGTAGCAGCGTTGATATCCAAGTCTAAAGAAATTGAAGTATTCTGATCATCTATTACACAACAAAATCAACTGTAAAAACAACTACAAACTTAAAAAAAAACATCTGGAACATTTTTTACTATCTAAAGGTATCGTCATGTATAAAAGGAGAATAGTTGTCAGTCTGGAGAATTATAAACTGTCCTAAAGAGACGGTGCCACGACTAACCTAGGGCATGACATTTCAGACAACGCAAAGCCCAAGCTCTGATTCAGCACTACTTTTGGTGGCCAAGTATGAAAGAGTAAATCTATGAATATGTAAATACACGCGGTATAAATATAAACCAAAGAAAAACTCTAGTTTCAACTATCAGTAGACTTGATTACTGACCTTCCTTCATCTGAGATGACTACCTTCATAATACAGTTGGTTATACTACTAATTTTGCCCATTTATCAGCTTTGGCAAAAATTCCTGTCACTGTAGGCTTTGCAGACAATTTATAAACAATAAATATTGACTAAATGGAATACATACAAAGTGAATTTCTGATTGAGAAAAACAATTTACCTCAAAATTTTGACAAGAACTGTTACATCGCCTACAGATTGGAAGCTCGCTTCTATAATTTATCACCCTCCGAAGAATGAACAAACCAAAAGGCTTAACAAGCCTCAGGCATAAGATCTTAAATTTGTTTGCATGATATCATCCAGAAGATTGGTATAAATATCTACCTTTAGCCAAGTTTGTTTTTAATAATGCCTTTCACGCTACCTTAGGCACTTTATCCCCCTTGTTTTAATCCAGCCCTGAAATTACCTGCAGTCTTAAAGAGTGGATACAAGCCATACATGAAGAGCAGAAGAAGTTCTACGAAAATTTGCAAGCTGAACAACAATCCTACTGCGGAAGGCATCATGTGAAAAAAAAAACAGATAAAAATAATTTTGAATTATTGATCTTGTATGGCTACCCCAAAGATTCTACTTATTTTAAAGAAATAAGGATAACTCAAATCTACCTTTTAATGGCGGCTCATTTTGCAAAATAAAAGTAATAATTCCTGTTGCAGTTAAATAGCACTTCCTTCCTTCCTTGAACGTGGAAAGTATACCTGTTATTCCATATATCAGTCTTAAACCGTTTCACACCAGAATGCGTATCTGCCTTCTTGACCATCTCTTTGACTCTGCAAAGGCCATTTGCGATTATCGACTTACACAAGGAAAATTACAATATTTAGACATTTTGTAAGAGATTTGAACCTGAAGTGCGAACAAGCGAAGATGCTGCAGATGTACATACTCCACAACAGGTACAAGCTTCTCACTGCTGTTATCCTAATCAATCAAGACACACTTTCTTGGAATTACTGCATTCAGGAGGAAATTATGTCAGACGCTCAACAGTAGCAAACCTACTAGAAATGCCCTACCCATCTTCACTTGATGGCAGTGAAACAGAAATCAAAGAGAGAACACTGCAACAGTGAAAACCACAAGGATAATGGCGATGAAGCCCACTTTTCGCATGCCCAGAAACTTGGGGGTCTACCACACATATGTCCAGAAGTGGCCTTCTTGTGGAAAGAAGCTTACAATGGTATCCTTAGCAGAAATCAAGTTCCTCCCTGTAATCTTCCAGGTAATTTGCACTTTTTATTTATCATGCACAGTTAATTAAAACCATTGGATGTACATACAAAAGATATTAAAAACAGAAGCATTTGACATACAGTCAAATTGAGTTGGGTCTAGTTAACAGTTAAAACAATGTTGTATCTGGGTCAGTCAGCAGGAGCTGAGCCTGAGAATAAAAACAGTTGGAGAAGGTATTTAGAATCCACCAAAACCAGCCTCAAAGAAATCCCTTTGTACATTGTTTCCTAGACAACTTACAGCTGTTATGGCAGTAAAGTGCTTATCATACTGTGCAACATCATGCATTAAAGTGCGTACCGTGCCAATGTTAAAGTGCCTATAAAAAGCTGCATACACTCTATAGTGCCTACACTCCAGCTATAATGGAAGTACTCTGTGGCATGCGCATTAAAATGATACTTCCTGATAAACTCCCGCATCTGTCCATCAAGTGCTTAACATCATACTTTCTTCAAAAAGCATCATCCACACTCAGACCAAGGATGAATGAATTCCTAGGGGGAGTATAACCTTAGCAAAGCTCATACGTTGGCACTTTGCGCAATGCTTACATTGGAATATGGAACGAATTAATGTTAAAGATCTTTACAATATTAGATGGTAACATTAATGCATTAACACAACAAAAACCAAGGGATAAGATTGAAACCAACCTCAGTGAGCTGGATGTTAAGCTGCACATCTAAAATCTAAGATATGCTAAGAAAATCTAAGTTTTAGCAGCAGTAAGTAAATACCCACGGCGTCACAGAATAAAGAAAAGCAGCTTCAGGGCTTCAGGGTTTGAACCAGCTTAAAACCAGACTCGTGAGCTGAAAGGCTAGCGAGATCATGGCGATCAAACTCAACCTTTAGGAGCTTGCGTCCCCTAGTCTCTGTCTCATAATATTACTGTATTTGCTGGATTTTGCCAGTTCCACCGGCTCTGTGATTCTAAAGACCAAATTTACAGCCTCGTTTCAGGCTCGGGCACTGTGGGCGACAGAGAGTGGTATTACCAGTCTGCGGCGTGGTCTACGAAGTGCAGGATAGCATCAAAACAGGTGATTAAAGGATTCAATTTTGTAATTTCAGTCTCAGCAGTTTTCCATTTCGCTAAGTGATCACCATTTCGGATGTAAATCCTTGATTTGTAGCCCATTAACCTAGCGAAAGGATTTGCTTTAGGCAGCCTTTACGGGGTTTGCTTGACAAATAGGGCTGAGGTCTGACGAAGTCCAATTGAGCGCTAATGTACCACCTCCCCACTGCTTGGAGGGGTCCCGCATTTTTGAGCTTATTCATGTCGCTTGCCTTGGATAGCATGTTGGATTGATTTTTGACGGCATGTTTGAGCAGGGAGCACAAGAGCTGCGAGCCGTGTAACACCTCTTGATCAAGTTGGAAGGTTTCGATTGAAAGTTGTAGGTATTGTGACCATGAATTGCCACTTTGACTGAAAATGGGCCAGAGGGCCTCTTCCATTGTATTAGCCGGCACCTTAATAGATTTGTCATAGTAACTTACAAAGGCAGCCCAGGTTTGGGCCACCAGTTCAAAATCTAGCCTTATCAGGCATCTCTGAAGATACGAAGAGATGCTGAAAACTCTTTTGTAAGTGTTGACTTGGAGTTTGTCCAGAATACGTACTAACTGACCTGCATTAGCTTCTTGACGGTAAGTAATCGTTTGCAACTGAGTGACTGCCAGAACCCATCTTATTGGACCAGTCGACGGGCTTTCCAGAGAGTTGTTCCATTTACTTACACTAATGAAGGTTGTCTCTGCTTTTGTAATGACATGTCTCAGTTGCTTTTTATACCCACCTTTGGTGGTGAACCAGATACCCAGTTAATTGTAAGAATTGGCACTTTCAATTTGTGGTGCCCCCAGGCTCCACCTCTAGTTTGGCTTTTTGACTTGGTGTCCAGAGACAATAATTTATGTCTTGGATCCGTTAACCGCTATTTCATTAGCTGTATTGTAACTGTGCAGTGCATTCAGGGCTCTCTCTAGGCCAATTCTCGAATGGTCCAAGAGGACGATATCGTCAGTGTATTAGAGTATGGGCGTCCTGGTTCTGCCGATCTTCCGGGGAATAAGATTGGCATGTTTCAACGCAGCACCCATGCCAGCCATGTAAAGGTTAAACAGGCAATGCACAAGCACACAGCCTTGTCGTGGCCGTTGTGTGTCACGATCTTCCTAGAGTCGGTCGTGGATGTTAAGTTGACTCTGACCCAGGTGGAGATATATAGAGTTGTAATAGCTCGAAGCAAGGTGTTCAGAATGCCCCATCCTCGGAGCTGTTCCTGTCTACCTGGTCAAAGGGAAAAAATCCATGGCATTGCTGTGGGTGTTCCCACGCAACACACATGGATTTTGGCACTGCCCCAGATTTACTCAATCATGTAAACCTGGGTCAGTGCAAAAACCTTACGCCTCCCCAGAGCAGGCGTACTGAGGAGAAATATTTGTATTTCTTCGCGTTTTTTCTGCAGCACACATGGAAAGAGGAAAACACCTCTTCAGATTGTTTTCGTGCAGGAGGGTGCCTCTTACTGTGCAAAATAATCCAAGCAATGCAGACACCCTTGCAGTGTGATGCAAAGGATGCGTAGTAATCCCCAATGCAGGCGTGCAGTGGAACTTGCTCTTGCTTTTTGATGTATGAGAAGGTAAGAAAGGGCCCGATGCTGTCCAGGGTAGAAGAGGTTGCGTTGTTTTCTTCACCTTCTCACAAGTTTCTCCGGTTCGCCCTCCTCGCCTGTTTATCACCTAGTTTCTTGGGTTCCTGCTGCAGTAGTATTCTGCTGACAACCTCCTCAATTCCCTCCAAGATTCTACCGACTGTGATGATTTCTCTGTCCTAGGAAAGGTTAGCTAGCATATTCTTGTGGAATTCTGACTCAGTCTCTTGAATTGAATCCAGTATTCCTTATTCCTCTTGGCGACTTCCCTGACCAGCCTGTTAACTATCAGTGCTAGCCCCCATTATTCCTCAGCCTGTAGAGCTGTTCCTGGCTGTGCTGCATTCTGTTTACAGAACTCACAGACAGATATTGAAAAGAATTACCAAGTATGCTGTCCGCATCTCTTTTCATCTGACACCTCCAATCACTTGTTGGCTGGATCTTTGCTTTTGATCTTGTACAGGTCTTGGTTGCATTTCACCTGGGTTTGCTCTAGACACATCCCAAAAACATCCATTTCTGTTTTTAAATCCTCACAAACCTTCTTCATTTATGCATCAAGCTTCTGGAACAACATCCCTTTTCCTATCAGGACTCCATTAACCCTAATTCATCTTAAGAGATGAAGACACAATTTTTTTAACAAAACTATATCGCAGCGCAGTAAGAGTCTACGTCCACTCTCAGAAGTCGGCTACCCCTTCAAGCACTGATGGACACTGGAGGAACTTTCACCTTGAAAACGGATCGCAGCGGCATAAAATGCCTTCTCCCCCTTGCTTTATAAAAGACGCGTACTCCATTTGCATGCAAGCAGGCCTTATAGGAGCAATAATTTATATTGGCTTTATCTAATAACCTTCCCTAAATAGGAATGTGATTTTACAGTCCCCAATTTCTCTGAGCCTACACTCCATACATAATTACTGAACTTCACAAACTTTCTACTTTTCAAGATCAAAATCTTACTTAGAAACATTGATTTTCAGATACTGTTGGAGGAAGACCAACTTATATTTCAAGCCCTTCGGTGTTGGATCCAAACTTGCAAAGTCATCTGCATACGTCGGACATGGAAAAACATGGCTACCTCTTTTCGGAGCATCTCCTGTGTTTGCATCAAAACAATTAGGGAGGTCCGATGTATAGAAACAAAAAGGCAGTGGGGACAACAGACACTCTTGCTTCTGCCCAATTTTTGTTGAGACACCCGCAGATAATCCTCAGTCATCTCCTGGTAACAGTTGGCGCGAGGCAGAAGAACGCTGGGCGATTATTAATGCGAGATGGGTGTCAAGCATACACAACTTCTTCAGTTTTTTTCACAGTAATGGTCAATCTACCCTATCAAAAGCCGTTGAAAAGTCTACGAATGCCACATAGAGCCTGATTACGATCTTGGTGGAAGGGATACTGAGTCACAAGTGTGACGGATATCCATCTGCTGTATTACAAGTTCCATGGGATATAAGGAACTTGTAATATGGCGGACGGGATAGCCATCACTTTGGAGATGGATTATCCCATCCGCCAAGACTGTAATCAGGCCCATACACACCAACGCCTCTAATTACAGTGTACATTCAGCAAAGAGCTTCAACATGCAGATATTCTCTAATATGCAATGTTTTTTCCTAAAGCCGGCTTGCTCAATGAGGAGGATTTTTCCTTCTACCACCCACTCGGTGAGGTGCTCCAATGCACTCCTAGCAAGCACTTTCCCCATCACATGTAATAAGGCTATTTAGAGATAATTACCAGGGAGATGCCTAGATCCATTTTTATGCAGGGGGATTAAAATGCTTCCAGACGGGGAGGGGAAAGTAACTCCATACTGGTAACAGTAGGAGAAAAGGGGTGTAAAATAGGCGGCCTGCAACAAGGGTTTCTTTTTATGGGCGAGCGCAAAGCGCTCCGTCCATTCTGTAATCTCTCTTTGGGCTTCCAACCACGCCCGGGCCACGTCAGTCACTTACATTGGTTCATGGGCTTGCCTTTTAAAATCCGCTTGCTTTTATTTGTGAAAGACATGCATACATCATGCCTTTTCTGGTGTTTAGCCCACCTACACAGCAACGATAAACTACTGAAAACATACGAGGCTCGAAGTTTTTAACATGGTGTCCAGACTACTTTATCTGTTTATTTTCCACGCAGCGCGATCGATCTGCATTTTAAATAGCGCGATCGCGGTGCGTTTTTTTGAATTACAACGCTAATAGCTCTAACTCGAGGAAATGCGAGACCCGTTGCATTGAAAATGCTTGTTAAGGAGTGTCATCAGAATTTCATCAGGGCCCAGTGCCCCTGAGGATCTCATTCTCTTAATAATCCCTGCAACCTCACTCATGGAGGGAGCATAACATATTGTGGAAGAAGAGAAGGTTGCTACAGAGGGGGGAGAGACTCTGTGTTTGCAGAATCCAGACCTTCAAGGTATGGTCTCCATACAGTGTCATTTATAGGAACTGGAAGAGACTTCGCTCTGGTGCCTCGGCTATCAGCGATGATGTCCCAGTATCTTCTAGAGTCCCTCCGGAAAGCTGCCGCTTTTACATGAACACAGATAAGGTCTTCCTTATCTTTTCCTGAAGTACATCTTATCCTGTTCTTCTCCTCTTAAGAAGATACATTAATTGTCTCCGCTCTACTGAGAATTGTAGAAATGATGTCCTTACTAATTTATTTATTTCTCTGTTTAGGCCTCGTGCCAGATGCAGACATGGTCCCCTCCGAAAGGAGAGATTATTATTTATTTTACAGGCTGAGACTAAAATGTTGACGCTGATTCCATGCATTGCCAGAGGGTCTGAAAAGGAAGGCTGCTGATCTCCTACTAATGCCATCAGCGTTTCTTTTAGTTTAACGGATGCTTTGGCTTTCAAATCCATCCTGCCATTAGACTTTTTAAACTCAATTACTTCATATTTAAAATTCCAAGCTCCTACCTCTGTTAATCCCACGTGTGATCCACAGGAGATGAGCAAGTGATCGGTCCCGATGCGCCACTTTTCTTGCGTCCCCCTACCACCACCTAACAGCACCAGGGTTGCGCCGTATTTATAATACAGCGTACCATGGCAGCTGTTTGCACAATAGCATCAATATTTTTTATGCTATTGTGGCGCTTTGCTGCACTTGCATCAAACATTCTGACACCAGTGCAGCACAGCACAGGGAGGCCCATAGATTGATATGGGCGCGTCATTTTAATGCCTGCTCTGAGCAGGCACTAAAAATGACAGAAAAAATGACGCAGTCAAATGTTGTATATTTCACTGCACCATTTTTTAGGTGTCCCTGCTTGGGAACGCCCCCCTTGCACACATTATGCCTGACGCAGGCATAATGTGGTGCAAGGGTTTACAAAGTGGTGCAAAGCATGCATTGCGCCACTTTGTAAATATGGCGCAGGAGAAAGGTCTCCTTAATGCCGCCTTAGCGACAATAAAAATGACGCTAGGACCGCACAAGGTGGCTTGTAAATATGCTGCATCATGTGTTATTTAAGACTTCCATTTTGATAACCTATTAAAAGTATCAAATGAAACATCTACACATTCACACAAGGGTGCCTTTGTTGCATGCAGGATTGTTCTTGTGCAGGAATGGGCCCCTTCCTGCACGAAAACAATCCTGAGAGGTGTTTTCCTACATACATGTATGCATACATGGAAAGAAGAAAAAACGAGGAGAAATTAAAATATTTCTCCTTGTTACACCTGCTCCGCGGAGGAGTAAGGCTTTGGCACCGCCCCAGGTTTACAGGCTCCTGTAGATCTGAGCAACATCAAAATCCAAGGGTGTTGCGTGGGAAAACCCACTGCTACGTCCATGGGACGCCCCCTGGTGGAGAGTAAGGCAATGCAGCAACTTGCCTTACTCCATAACTATGAGACCATGAGAAGCTGCGCAAAGTGGCTTTGCGTGGCCTCATAGACATGGCTGAGAGGCTTCCACTGCCAGAGCTTCACAAAAAGGGGCGCTCCAGCGGCCCAAGCCTCTTGTAAATATGCCCCACTGTGCCCACCTCTGCCTCTCAGACAATTTCAATGAGACGAAGATCTATGCACTGTGCTCAGAGTGTCGAGCTTCATTCCTCTTGCACTTCTTTCCTCGTCCATGAGGTGTATATGTCCAGCGGTAGGAGCAAGCATCCCTGCCTTTCTGACATCATTTTATTCAGTCGACAGCATCTCTGCCTTGTGTGTGTTGCCATATTGACTTCTGGGCCTTCTCTGATTAACCCCTGGTAGTCTGCATGGACAGATGTCTTGTGGCACCAGGATGCACACCAGAGGGTATCACGAGATGTACGCACTAGGTAGAATGTGTAGTATTATTGGTTAAAACAGCTGGCGTTCCAGGTTCGGGTCCGTTGTGCCGCTAGTCAGTTGGAAGGAGTTGGCTGTGGTGCTTGAAGGATGTAGACCTGGTCCTGGGCTCTCTAATACTGAACATAAAAATAAAACCTTCTCAGCTTACCACTCTTTCTCCTGTGTCCAAGTTCTCCACAGAAATTGGCGACGAAAGGAAAAAAAAGTAGCCCACCGGCACATGCAACTTTCTACTCTGCGTCGCTTTTGTCGTTCCGACGCCATCCTGCTTCACGAACTGACTTTATTTTCCGAGCAGGAGGATCATCGTCGTCAGGTATTTGTGTTGTGGCTATTTCCTAGAGAGGCTATAGAAATGATATTGCAGTGCACGTGCGATTGGCGCGAGGCGTTTGCTGTGCTGTGCACATGCCCTTGATGTTCACACACAGTGTTGCCAGATTTTTAGAGCATTCTCAAGCCCAAAGCCAACGAAAAAGTAGCCCAAAGTAGCCCAATTTCGCTACTTTAAGGAAGACTTGGCAGTGGCAAGCAGTAGATAGAGAAGTAGATGGATATTTGTGGCTGGACAGTCTTACAGAAGTGGTAAGCGCAGAATTTTTGCTCTTGCAAACTGTATACCTTCTCTCATTCTTGCAGGGTGCAACCCGCATGAACCAATTTTTCCTGCATAACTGGAAAGAATATAGCCCAATTGTGCGTGATCTAGCCCAATCTGGCAACACTGTTCATGCATGCATGTGACGTCGATAATACAGGAGACCACATAACAAGCCCAACTCACCTTAGAAATCACATTGCGCGATGTGGGGGCGGCCATCTTAGGTAAGGTTACATTGTACCCAAGCCAGTAACCATGATTTCTCGAGCATACGCCTCATTAGTAGTTCGTGGGAGGAATAGCATTGATGACAGGCATACCTTGTATACGCAGCCCGTCACCGCATTTACAATCAGGCTGATATCGATGACAGGCACAACCCATCAACATTTGTGGGTACTGCAGTTTCAATTATTTATTTGTTCTTTGTTCTGGGTTACTCTGCCAGCATACTACTGGAAACCAGTTTTAGGTTGTATCTACAAAGCTTTCTCTCCTATATTAAACCACCGCAGCTCCAAATATGACACAGTATTCTCAATTAACGCCATTCTTACGGAACCCAGGAAAACCACCTCCTGATTTGGAAACATTGGTTTCGCAGTTTTGAAAACCATTTAATTGTAATTGATGCTACAATGTTTGAACTCGATCATAAAATGGCACTCATATTTAGCCATTTAGGACATGAGGGGCAGAAGATTTTTGATAATTTGACTGAACTAGATGACCCATCAAATTAATTTGGCACATGGAAAGAGCACACTGAGGGAGTGGCAAGACTAGCAAGCACATTTTTTGAGAAACCAAAAGGCATATTTACAAGCCCCTTGCGCCACTTAAGCGCGGCCATAGCATGATTGTTTTTACGCTAAGGTGGCTTTTCTGCCACACCATATTTACAAAGTGGTGTAATACTTGCATTGCGTCACTCGGCGACGCCTTGCACCACATGCCCCCTGTGTCAGGAATAATGTATGCAATCTGTACAGGTGAATCCCTACCTATTTGTGCGCCCATCTCTCATGTCTTCATCCATCACACTGCTAGGCGCTGCGCCCATCTCTCATGCCTTCATCCATTACACTGCTAGGCGCTGAACCCATCTCTCATGTCTTCATCCATCACACTGCTAGGTTGCTGTGCCCATCACTCACGTCTTCATCCATCACACTGCTAGACGCTGTGCCCATCTCTCACATCTTCATCCATCACACTGCTAGGCGCTGCGCCCATCTGTCACATCTTCCTCCATCACACTGCTAGGCGCTGCGCCCATCTCTCGTGTCGTCATTCATCACACTGCTAGGCGCTGCGCCCATCTCTCACATCTTCATCCATCACACTGCTAGGCGCTGCGCCCATCTCTCACATCTTCATCCATCACACTGCTAGGTGCTGCGCCCATCTGTCCCATCTTCCTCCATCACACTGCTAGGCGCTGCGCCCATCTCTCACATCTTCCTCCATCACACTGCTAGGCGCTGCGCCCATCTCTCATGTCGTCATTCATCACACTGCTAGGCGCTGCGCCCATCTCTCACATCTTCCTCCATCACACTGCTAGGCGCTGCGTCCATCTCTCACATCTTCCTCCATCACACTGCTAGGCGCTGCGTCCATCTCTCATGCCTTCATCCATTACACTGCTAGGCGCTGAGCCCATCTCTCATGCCTTCATCCATTACACTGCTAGGCGCCGCGTCCATCTCTCACATCTTCCTCCATCACACTGCTAGGCGCTGCGCCCATCTCTCATGCCTTCATCCATTACACTGCTAGGCGCTGAGCCCATCTCTCATGCCTTCATCCATTACACTGCTAGGCGCTGCGCCCATCTCTCACATCTTCCTCCATCACACTGCTAGGCGCTGCGCCCATCTCTCATGCCTTCATCCATTACACTGCTAGGCGCTGCGTCCATCTCTCACATCTTAATCCATCACATTGCTAAGCGCTGCGGCCATCTCTCACATCTTTATCCATCACACTGCTAGGCGCTGCGCCCATCTCTCACATCTTTATCCATCACACTGCTAGGCGCTGCGCCCATCTCTCACCTCTTCATCCATCACACTGCTAGGCGCTGCGTCCACCTCTCACGTCTTCATCCATCACAAGTCTTTACAGGAACATCTCTCTGGTCACTCACTATAGCACCAAAACTCTTGACATACAGGATCACAACAACCACGACACTCCTCTACGGTGTGCCATGCTACCCCTCTGAAAGCGCGCTTCAGTGCCCACAAGAGGGTATGAAGCGCTATACGACTGATCCAATACCAGAACCCACTGCTTTTCCATTGCATCAGCACATTCGCATCTACCGACTGAGGACAAAAAAGAGTATTTAAGTGCGTACAGCGCTTCGAAGCCATTCAGCTATTAAAACAGTGAGTGGTGAGATGTCTAAGGCGCTGCAGCCCCTTACCTGGAGGACGGCGGAGGGGTGCTGGCAGCAGGTGAAAAGCCTGGTCTCCCCTTCAGTCAGGAAGGACGAGGGCTCCCCCTGGCTGGCGGCCGCCATGGTGTCTCCTGCGCCAGGAGAGGAGAGCTTCCTCTGGTCCCTCTAGGATGGAAGGGTACAGACAGAAGAAAGTGAGCACTGAAAGCCTTGGGAAGTGGGTAAATCACTCATCCATCTCAGTTGCGCTACAAAACTTTTGGGGACCCCCTTGTAAAGTACCTGGAGGGGGGCGGGGGGCTTCCCCATGGACCCAGTAAAGGGCCTGTCGCCCGTGAAAAGTGTACTGTGCTGAGTGGGCCCCTTGGAGCTCGCCCCACCCCCTCCCGCTGCGGGGGCCTTTGTTACCCCACAGATCCATCTGGTGCCTGGCATGAAATGGCGTCCATGGGAGCCTGCTTGAGAGTGCTATCAACACACAGGCAGCGTTTGAGGAAGGCTCCCAGTTTTCCATTTTTACAGATAAACGCAGACAGAAATCAATATGCTTCCTATCTGTACTCATTTTTAAAAGCTGAAAAATACAGAAATTCTGGTTCCTTTTAATTGGCCGTCCATGCTGTGTTTATGAATTGTAGGGCAACAGCTGGGCAGCAACGGGAATCACAAAACAGGACATTTCCTTAAGTAACGTCATATGTCAGCATATATTATGTGTGACATAAAGCTCATATATCCCAGTGGGTGAACGGTTGTCACATGTGGCAGTTTGACAGCCATGAAAGCATGAGTGTGCGCCTCTCAGTTGAATGAACATGCAAATGTACAAGTTTACAACTTCCTTTATTCGCACAGTATTGTCTTGTAAATGCATGTACATAGCGCCTAGTGCCTGGGGATGCCCTGCAGTGATTACTTATGTATTAAAAGTCTTATTAAACTCGGTCCAGGCTCGCTTCTTTTATCCTGTAGCTCCTAATACGACGCTTCAGCCGTTTCTAAGCGCTGTGGGTGGGAGGTGCTACTGTTAACCCCTCATGGTACTCATAGGACAGGCGGCTGTCACTCATGAGCTGGGGGTCACTGATAGTGCAGAGGTGAACGTGCAGCTCACTGAGCTGTCTTCCCCCCGGGGGTGAGAAGCCGCAGAGCTGGGTGCCCCGGGGATGGGGCAGAACTGTGGGGTCCATTCAATACCCAGGGAGTGCGGAGCTGATGATGTGGGAAGAAGAGGGGCAGGGGAGGGGGTCCCATACCTGGAGCCCAGAGACCCCGGGCAGTGTCACATGGGGCAGGGGGACCCCGGGCAGTGTCAGATGGGGCAGGGGAGGGGGTCACACTCCTGGAGCCCAGAGACCCCGGGCAGTGTCACATAGGGGATGGGGAGTCACATACCTGGAGCCCAGAGACCCCGGGCAGTGTTACATGGGGCAGGGGAGGGGGTACCATACCTGGAGCCCAGAGACCCCGGGCAGTGTTACATGGGGCAGGGGAGGGGGTCCCATACCTGGAGCCCAGAGACCCCGGGCAGTGTCACATGGGGCAGGGGAGGGGGTCCCATACCTGGAGCCCAGAGACCCCGGGCAGTGTCACATGGGGCAGGGAGTGGGTCACACTCCTGGAGCCCAGAGACCCCGGGCAGTGTCAGAAGGGGTAGGGGAGGGGGTCACACTCCTTGAGCCCAGATACCCCGGGCAGTGTCAGAAGGGGTAGGGGAGGGGGTCACACTCCTTGAGCCCACGGACCCTGGGCAGTGTCACATGGGGGAGGGGAGGGGGGTCACATACCTGGAGCCCAGAGACCCCGGGCAGTGTCACATGGGGCAGGGAGGGGGTCACACTCCTTGAGCCCAGGGACCCCGGGCAGTGTCACATGGGGCAGGGAGGGGGTCACATACCTGGAGCCCAGATACCCCGGGCAGTGGCACATGGGGGAGGGGAGGGGGTCACATACCTAGAGCCCAGAGACCCCGGGCAGTGTCACATGGGGCAGGGGAGGGGGTCACATACCTAGAGCCCAGAGACCCCGGGCAGTGTTACATGGGGGAGGGGAGGGGGTCACATACCTGGAGCCCAGATACCCCGGCAGTGTCACATGGGGCAGGGTAGGGTGTTCACATACCTGGAGCCCAGAGACCCCGGGCAGTGTCACATGGGGCAGGGGGACCCCGGGCAGTGTCAGATGGGGCAGGGGAGGGGGTCACATACCTGGACCCCGGGCTGTGTCACATGGGGCAGGGGAGGGGGGTCACACACCTGGAGCCCAGATACCCCGGCAGTGTCACATGGGGCAGAGAAGGGGGGGGGGTCACATACCTAGAGCCCAGGGACCCCGGGCAGTGTCACATGGGGGAGGGGAGGGGCGTCACATACCTGGAGCCCGGGCAGTGTCACATGGGGGAGGGGGGTCACATACCTAGAGCCCAGAGACCCCGGGCAGTGTCACATGGGGGAGGGGAAGGGGGTCACATACCTAGAGCCCAGAGACCCCGGGCAGTGTCACATGGGGCAGGGAGTGGGTTCACATACCTGGAGCCCAGATACCCCGAGCAGTGGCACATGGGGGAGATGAGGGGGATCACATACCTAGAGCCCAGAGACCCCGGGCAGTGTCAGAAGGGGTAGGGGAGGGGGTCACACTCCTTGAGCCCAGGGACCCCGGGCAGTGTCACATGGGGCAGGGGAGGGGGTCACATTCCTAGAGCCCAGAGACCCTGGGCAGTGTCACATGGGGCAGGGGAGGGGGTCACATTCCTGGAGCCCAGAGATCCCGGACAGTGTCACATGGGGCAGGGGAGGGGGTCACACTCCTGGAGCACAGAGACCCCGGGCAGTGGCACATGGGGGAGGGGGGTCACATACCTGGAGCCCAGAGACCCCGGGCAGTGTCACATGGGGCAGGGAGGGGGTCACATACCTGGAGCCCAGAGACCCCGGGCAGTGTCACATGGGGCAGAGGGCGGAAGTAAGGGAAGGGAGAGCCGGGGGTCTCATAGTTCGCCAGGGAGGGTCTGGCTAAAGAGGGAGTGAAGTGAGGGCCAAGAGAAGTTCTTCTAAGCACTATGTGACGGAACAGAAGTGTGGGGGGAGTGGGCACCGCGTTTCAGGAGCCGAGCCCAAGAAGGCATTAGAGAGAGGGGGGTGACCAGAGTTTAAAGTTAAAAACACAGCCCATTTCACAAAACAAAAGAAGGACTACTATTGTACTTCAACCCGGCGCGCAGAATAACAGCGCCCATCAGCATAATGTTAACGCAGAGGCGCTAAGAACTTAAATAAAATGCTATTTTAAAGCCAGTATCATGCCTGTTGATTAAATCGCTTTCTTATAACAGCTGCTGCCCATCCCAGCTCTGTTAACCATAGAAAGGCGCCTCCCACCGTTTTCAGTCCACCCGCTCTAACAGCCGGGGCCTGAGCTGAACTCCCCGAAGTCCGCCGGACGAGGGGTGGAAGAGCGGGACTGTCCCGGCAGGTCCGGGAGGCCTGGACACCCTGCAGAGAGGGCACTTCTAGGAAGCTTCATCCCCGCACCTCGCATGCAGCCATCATCCCATGGACCACGGCAGACCACAGCAGACCACAGCAGACCACAGCATCCCCCTCCTCTACTTCCGGGTCACGTGTCACTCCGGGATTCGGGGAGCACCTCAGTCCATGCTGGTATAACGCCAAGGAGCCCCTGCCTGAGCCCTCAGGATGGAGGGGAGCCCCCTCTGGAGCCGGCGGGGGGTGCGGACCACAGCATCCAACCCAGACCTGGGTAGAGCCGATCTCTGAATGTTATTACTTTGCAAAAGTGAAAACTTGAACTTTTGGCCTGATTTAGTTTTCATAACAATGGTGACCGATGGGTCCGCAGAAATCTTTAACACCCCCAGGACCTGATGGTATTTAAATTGCGGCGGATGAGATATCTGTCTCCGCTGTGAGGAAGTAACCCATCTGCAGAAGTCTAAATCAGGCCTTGGATTTTAGGAATCCCAGGCTTTTCAATTTAAAACCCTTTAACACATTCATCCCTTAGTTCTTGGTACAGAAATTCATGAAATATAATTAAAAAAACTTCTGAAAAGTTAGGTGGCAGTATTATGGAAAGCCGGAATCTACAACAGACTTTGGGCCTTATTGAGAGTTTAGAGGACGGGTTACTGCGTTACAAACGCGACAGGCATCTCAGCCACCATATTACGATTTTGGGATGTAATACGGCGCACAGGATGGCCGCCACATGTATGATGGAGTAACCCCATCCGCCCAACTCTAATCAGGCCCTTTGTCTAACACAAAGATTTTGGGCCTCAGACTCCATCTTGTGATGTTTCACTGCATCATGTGGATAAACTCGTCATTTCAAGTCTCAGTTAGATAAAGTTTGAATGTGCTTCATCGACAAGGACAACAAACTTCACAGTTTGTACTACCTCAAGGTTCTACCTTGCTCTTCCAGTAGAGTGACATCTGATGGAGCAAAAGGTGGCATCCCCTAGAATAGGCGCCTCATCAGTCAGAGTAAATGAATGGATGGTGGATGGATAGATAGATGGATGAATGGATGGACTGACTGAGTGAAATGGTAGATGGATGAATAAGTGAAACGATGGATACAAGGATGGATGAGTGAAAGAATAGATGGATGAGTGAAAGGGAGGGTAGATGAATGGCTGCATGAAAGTGCGCATGGATGAGTGGAAAGGTGAATGGATGGACAAATGAGTTCTAGGGCTGATGGATGAGTGAAAGGGTAAATGGATTGATGGATGAGTGGATAGATGGGTCAAAGGGTGGATTGGTCAGTGAAAGGATGGATGGCTGAGTGAACGTGTGGATGAGCAAAACAGAGCTAGATGGATGTATGGAGTGAAAGAATGGATGAGTGGAAGGATGGATGGATGAGCAGATGGATGACTGAGAGCATGAGTGGGTGCATGAATGGATGAAAGGGGGGTGGATGAGTGAAAGGATGGATGACTGAGTCAAAGAATGATTATGTTTGATGGAGAGGTTTGAAGATAGAGGGATAGGTTTGGGTATGGATAGGTGGATGGATGAATGGAATGGTGACAGACTGTTCGATGAAAGACTGAACGGATAACAGAATGTAAGGTGAAATGGGGATTATCAGTGGGTGGATGAAAGGATGAATGGGTAGATGCTTGGATGGGAGAGACAAACAAGCTGTTCTGGGGAGGGTCGTGATGACGTGCTTCCCTTGCTTGGTGCCATACGAGCTTTGGCTCAAAGTGGGGGGTGCTTTCATGTTCTCCCGGCTCCATTGCCCCAGAGGCACCACGATGTAGAATTATGACAGATTTTCTTAATTTATTCACCTGAAATTGTTTCTCTCTGTTTAGTTCTGATTGGTTCGAATGTAATAAATGTATGAAATCCTTTGTTCAGAACCCTATAAAAGTGTGTTCTTCTGCGCACGTAACAGGCTTTTCTCACCAGAGGAGAATCCGTGACGGTTTCTTTCCCAGTTTACACTTTGTTGTTTGCTGATCTGTACTTTACTGACTTCTTTAATTTACGTCTGTACCTTAACTCAGCTTTCCACTCTGATTTCCTGATTAAAGGATATTGTTTCCAATCAATTTCTACCAGGGGCGGCTCCTCTGTTGGGGCGGAGGAGCGTCGCCCCCCCCACCAGCAACAAAAGCTGCAAAACCTTTCACAATGAAGGGATAACAAACTTTGTTGTGAAAGAGGCAGGGCACTGGGGGTGACGAGCAGAGGGGAGTGCACCGTCCTCAGTGCGCTGTGAGTTTCGCCGGCCGTCTCGGGCCAGTCAAACACACATGTGCAGTAGGGTCTCTCCGTGTTGCTGGATGGCGAGAGCCTGCACAGGCTCCCAGTCTCCTTGGGAGCGCCCAGTCTGGGCACTCCCAGCCAATCCTAACGCTGCTCTGAGGTGGGAGCCTGTGCCTGCAACAACGGAGGAGAGGAGCGGCGAGGAGCGAGGAAAGTTTTCCGTTTATTATTATTTTTTTTAATTAATTTTTAGAACCCGCTCCCACCCAAACCCCCGCGTGTCGCACCCGCCACACTCTTTACGAGCAAAGCGAGCCACGACTGATTTCTATACAAATACATTCTGAAAAAAACTTTCAGGTTTAGGACCTCACTATCTGTCCTTTATGTAGGACCAAACGGGGGCCGCAAATCATTAAAACTGGCATCTAGAATCTCCCAGTGGAGAGACAGGTTCGGGGGCACAAAGATCAGTAAAGGGATTAACACTGCTTCTAGTGAAACACTCATGCAAAGAGTGAGCGTTGTAGTGTGATGTCACCCTGTGCCTTGGATAGACAGTGATGTGTGTCCTGGTATCACTAAAAAGGATCAGTGAGGCCCCATTGAGTACAGTCCTGGTTCATCCCTTCTAGGCTAGCCCCTTGGGGTCGATACACAGGGGGGCTTAGGGTCTTATTTACGAGCCCGTGGGCTTCCGGTGCCTCACTTTTTATGACCCTTCCACGGTGCTTTGTGGAGGCCCAGATCTACAAGACCTCGTACGGTCACTTTACGTGGCTTCTCATGGCCTCATAGATATCTCCCACAGTGCTTTGTGGAGGCCCAGGTCTACAAGACCTCGTACGGCCACTTTACGTGGCTTCTCATGGCCTCATAGATATCTCCCACGGTGCTTTGTGGAGGCCCAGGTCTACAAGACCTCGTACGGCCACTTTACGTGGCTTCTCATGGCCTCATAGATATCTCCCACGGTGCTTTGTGGAGGCCCAGGTCTACAAGACCTCTTACGGCCATTTTACGTGGCTTCTCCTGGCCTCATAGATATGGAGTAAGGAAACACAGCGCAAGTCACTGCGCTGCCTTACACTGGGTCAGGGCACGTTCCGTGTGTGTTGCGGTGGGTTTTCCCATGCAACGCCCATGGGTTCTGGTACATCCCCAGATTTACACGACATTGTAAACCTGGGAATGCGTCAGACTTACACCTCCCCAGGGCAGGCGCAATGATGAGAAATACCTTTCTTTTTCCTCATTTGTTCTATGTGAGCAACACTGCAGCAGACACGGAAAAGGAAAAAGCCTCCATGGACCCTTCATGTGCAGCAAGGAGCCCCTCCCTGCACAGAAACGATCATATCTGCGACGCAGGCACGCCTGCACCATAGTACAAGGATGCCTGCGTCGGCGCTAGGCTGCCCATTTTGCGCCAGCGCAGGGGGAGAGGACAAGAATGCACCATATCTTGTAAACGTGGCGCATTTCTGCCCTTTCCCTGTGCCACTGGGCAGCACAGCGAGATGACCTGCTACCCTGCGCCAGGGGGCTTGTACATAAGCCCCCCTTACTCTCTCTGCCCACTGAAATGCCCGGGTGTTCTACTAGTCCAGTCATCCGAACTGGTGTCCATTAGTCTCGCATCTCACTGAAACGGTTCGCCCCGGAGACACAACAACCGAAGATAAAATTCGGAGTGCCCGGCGTTTGTGGGCGAAAAGAACCCCCTGCTTTTCACTTCTCGCAAAATGTGTTCCCACCTACAATAAACAGCGCTCCTGAGATGGTTAATAACAATGATTATATATCTGGCCTACCCAGCAGCAGACACTGCCTCAGTGCTTAATTTGTAAATAAGAACGGAAAATCCTAAAGCCATCTCAGGCCTCTTCAATCCATTAACAGGCACCCCTGCCCCCCAGCTCACTCTTGCAGCTTTCTGCTTTCTACCTTTGTGAGTCTTTTTCCTTCTCTTCCTCCGTCTTTCCCATCTGTGTCTTTTACTCGCATTAAATGCTTGATGCAGAATAATAAGTGCCGGCGGCCCGCACCGGAAACCACCGGCACAAATTAAGCACTGTCAGTGGGACCTTTCACCAGAAGGCACTATTAGCACCCACAGTTTAATGCTGAGGTTGGACCAGCCAATCAGCAGCCTTAGAAAGCGGGCATTAACTAGTGTTGTTTACATGTGACATTGTACTGACAGGGCCTGAAGCCGGTTGTTGACATTAGGACGCTGGCCTCAGGAGGATAAAAGGACGAGTCGTCCTTCGCAGAACCCCAGTGTGTGCGTCAGGAGTAGGGAAGCGCAACTCTAGGCGCTATAGCGGTCACAGGGGTGAACCCAGCAGCGTCGGCCCCTTCAGGATAAAGACTGATAGTCACTCCTGCTGAATGTGCTCTGAGGCCTCAGCAGTGGCCTTGGTGGTGGAACAGCACGCGCTGGGCTGGGCCTGTGACGTCATACTAGTGACCCCCCCCGTCAGAGAGGGGGTCCCTTGCACACTCACCCCACGTGTTCCAGAAGAGAGGGAGTGTGGGGTCCTCGGCTGGGACTGATGTCACTCCTCAAAGGAGAAGCATCTCTGGTCCATCCACGTCCGACCTGCTGGTGACACAGACACGCCCAACACTGACCTTCCACTGGGACCTTCAGTGCCCAGGAATCACTCTGTCTGCCCCCCTCCCCGCTTCCGCCCCCCCAACAGGCTCTGACCTGGGTTGTGGGGGGGGGGGGTGTCATGAATGGTTGCAGCCTGGAGTGGGCAGGGATGTCTCTTGCCTCCATGGCACAGGGTCACTGCTGACCCCGCCCCGGCCCTCCTACACCTCCCTCTTCTGTTGAAGCATACTTATGACCCGGCTTGCGTCGCTCATGCACCACGTGCCATGCAAGCGCTAAGTCCGGTTTCTGAACCACGGAAGCCACTTTGCGCAGTTTTTCATGGCCCCATAGATATACAGTAAGGCAATGCAGCGCCGTGGGTTACCCTACCCTGCCTTAGCGGGGCGCTCCATGGCCCTGGCCTGGGGTTTCCCACACAACTCCCATGCTTCTTGACGCATTCCCAGACTTACAAGAACTTGTAAAACCGGGAATATGTCTCCTCGTTTTTGTCTTTCTATGTATGCAGCATTCTGCAGAACACACAGGAGGAAAAAGCCTCCCAGGATTGTTTTTGTGCAGGAATGTGTCCCTTCCTGCACAAAAATAATCTTGCGCGCACTGCGGCGGGATAAATGAGGCCGACCCTGGCCGGGAATGAGGAACTGAGCGTGATGGTCATGGCTGCTCCTGGCGGGTAGTTCTACTTCTGTAAAATGCCATTCACAAACTCGCAAACTGTAATTTGTAATACGTAAGGTAATAACACAGTAGTAATACTTCTGTAAGATGCAATTCACAAACTCACAAACTGTAGTTTGTAATATGTAAGGTGGTAATACTTCTGTAAAATGCAATTCACAACTCACAAAATTTAATTTGTAATACTTAAGGTAGTACTACTTCTGTAAAATGCCATTCACAAACTCACAACTGTAATTTGTAATACGTAAGGTAGGACTACTTCTGTTAAATGCCATTCACAAACTGTAATTTGTAATACGTAAGGTAGTACTACTTCTGTAAAATGCAATTCACAACTCACAAACTGTAATTTGTAATACGTAAGGTAGGACTACTTCTGTAAAATGCCATTCACAAACTCACAAACTGTAATTTGTAATACGTAAGGTAGTACTACTTCTATAAAATGCAATTCACAACTCACAAACTGTAATTTGTAATACGTAAGGTAGTACTACTTCTATAAAATGCAATTCACAACTCACAAACTGTAATTTGTAATACGTAAGGTAGGACTACTTCTGTAAAATGGCATTCGCAAACTCACAAACTGTAATTTGTAATACGTAAGGTAGTACTACTTCTGTAAAATGCAATTCACAACTCACAAACTGTAATTTGTAATACATAAGGTAGGACTACTTCTGTAAAATGCCATTCACAAACTCGCAAACTGTAATTTGTAATACGTAAGGTATTACTACTTCTGTAAAATGCCATTCACAAACTCAGAAACTGTAATTTGTAATACATAAGGTAGGACTACTTCTGTAAAATGCCATTCACAAACTCGTAAACTGTAGTTTGTAATATGTAAGATAGTACTACTGCTGTAAAATGTCATTCACAAACTCACAAACTATAATCTGTAATACGTAAGGTAGTACTACTTCTGTAAAATGCCATTCACAAACTCAAATTTTTTAATTTGTAATACGTAAGGTAGTACCACCGTGGTATTAGTTCTGTAGAATGCAATTCACAAACCTACGCGTGTAAATCTCCACAGTCCCTCTCAGATTATATGTATCTAATTTTTAGTGGTATGGCTCTAACTAGACCCGCAGAAAAGGGATGCCAGGGATTTTTTACACGATGAGGAGAAAATCAGAGAAACCCTGCATAGTACATAGTCTGTAGAGTGAAATAGTTACTAGAAGTGAGAGAAGCTGTCTTCCGGTAGCATATAAATAACCGCTAGTCAGGAGGACAGGTGACTCTTGAGAGCCTATGTCCATTTCCTTGTGCAGTCATTCTGGTTTTTGTTTTTTCCTCCCAGTGAACAATCATCACGCAAGCGGAGAGGGTGGGAAGGAGTGTGACTGCAGAGCTGTGCCTTGAGGTCACTGTCAGCAGACAGGGGGCGCCCATCCTAAGAGAGCGGCTCCTGCCCTCTCCAGCCAGGTTCCGTCAAGGGACTGGCTGAGGTGGCAGCGTGATGTTGGTCGAGAGACGGGTCATTTCAGAGGAGGGTCCTACTGGCCCCCTGCTGGACCCGGCCTTTTTTTGCAGGGTCATCCCCAAACTTTTTGCCTTCCTCCTCCTATTTTTTCTGACCTCTCTCTGTTGGCTCTAGGACTCTGGGCACTTTATCACTGCTGATCAGTGCTAAAGTGCAGGTGCTCTCCCCTCTAAACTTGATATGACTGTCTTACACCTAATTGGCACATTAAATTTACCTGGAAGTCCCTTGTACAGTGGTATCTCTATAACCAGTGCCTGTAAATTAAATGCTACTATTGGGCCTGCAGCGCTGCTTGCGCCATCCACTGAAGTAGCCTTTCAAAGCTGTCTCAGACCTGCTAGCGCAGGGCCTGCGTGTGCAGTTTCCTGCCACAGGGACCTGGCACCTAAATGTACTTGCCAGGCCTGGAACTGCCCTTTTACTACATGTAAGTCACCCCAAGGTAGGCTCTAGCTAGCCCTATGGGCAGGGTGCTATGTATATAGAAGGCAGGACATGTGCCTAGTTGAGTGGCCTGTCCTGGTAGTGACAAACAGCCTATTTGGTTTATCACTGCTGTGAGTGCTGCCTTGTTCATAGGTTTGCTTCGGAAATGCCCTGCCTTATGTCTAGGTGGTATTGCCTAATCTATGAGGGGTAGCATAGGCATGTTTAGTATGGTTGTAATGGTTGTTACTGGTGTAGGTGGATTTTTATTACCATTATAGAAATGCCACTTTTAGAAAGTTTAGCAACACAAAAGGATGATGGTCGGAGTGTTGAAACTTTTCAAACACTCACCCCCAGTCACTGATCTGGGTTTAATCCATTGTTCTTTTGCTCACCATGCCACCCCAGTTTGGACCCAGCCATATGCAAATCAGTCTTGACCCTGTTCCTCTTGGGAACAGTCCAGCCGAACTGCCAAGCCAGGTCCTCCCTGGACCAGACACAAGCATCCTGAGACCGGTTTCAGGGTATCACCCTTCATCAGCCAGGCTAGCTTGAATCCAGTGGCACAGTGAGCAAGGGACCCACGTCTGGGCATACCCTTGCCACTTAGGGCAACACATCAACTGTTCTTTTTGCACTTGTCACCCCCAAATGGGAAGGGTACATCCAGACATGGGTCCTGTGCTTGCTGTGCCACCAGAGCAAAACAAAATGATTAATTAAACCCAGATCTGTGACTGGGAATTAATGTTGGATTTCATCTACATTCAGTCCATCAACTGTTCTTTTTGCACTTTTAGAAAGTGAGCATTTCTCTGTGCTTATGACTCTGGTGTTTTGCAGCCTGACTCCAATTCACGTCTGGGGCAGAGTGACAGCTGGGCTTTGTGCATACTTTTCAGACAGCCTGTACACAGGGAGGGTGGAGGTGTTACAGAGGTGCATCTGCATATTGAATAGTGTTCCTGGGCTGCGAGAGGGAGAGGTGGGGCACACCTGCATTTGGAAAGGCTGTGCCCTGGTCTCACACAAAGGGCTCGTTTACTCCCCACTGATGTCTGGAGCCTGTGCTAGAGGAGAGAGGGGACTCTCCTGGAACCGTTAGTATTCTTTGGAACCCCTTCTCCCCCTTTATTGTGGAAGCTGTGCAAAATGAGTATAAGTACAGGGGTTTTCCCCCACATTTAGAGACATGAATGAACTACTGAACTGGACACAGGATGCTGCTGGAGGGACTTTCCAGGAACCACCTTTGGACTGCTGCTGTGCTGATCTGTGGCCCGCTGGGTCGCTAAGAGGAACTGCCACTGTCTGCAAACCTTTGTGCTGGCTTGCTCGCTTGGGCCCTGTAGCCCTGTGCCCCATCTGTTGTCTCCATGGGCTGGGTGGTGTGCCCCGTATTCCCATGCAGTTTTCCTGCCTCACAGCGCTGGGGAGCGCTGCATCTAACCACTTTCCTTAGCGCAAGAAGAGCCCCTTGCCGTTCTAGTTGTCCCAGCATGAGGGAAGTGCTGAAGGCATCTCTGAGGAGCGTTTGCCTTTTGTGTTGAGCGCTGTATAAGTGTCTGCCTCTGGCGCGGGAGAAGCTCCCTGTGGGTCACCGCAACCCAGTCGGGTCTTGAGGAGCTGCCAGCCGAGAGTGATCGAGCGCGGCCGAGGCACGTTCATGTGGTGCCCCTGGGGCAAGGAGAGCTTGAGGAGTGCCCCCATGGCACAGGCAGGCACCTGCATTGGAGTAAACACTGCCGCGGCAGGAGCCTGAAGGAAGCCTCTGCTGGTTGGGCAGAAGGAAGAACCTGCGTGTCTTGAGCCTGGAGACTCGAGTAGTGGAGTCGCGGCCTAGGGGGTAGATGGAGTCGGCTGGTGCCACCCCTTGGGCATAGCCGCACCACAGGTTTGCAGGCAGCTGCCGTGCTGTCCTTGTCTGAAGCCACCTTGGTAGGAAGAAACTGGGGTCCCCCGGTCCCTGAGGAGCAGAACACAGGTCCCGGGTCAGATCTCCCCCCAAAAGAAATCAGTGAGTGTGTATCCTTCCTAAGTGGGATTCTTTTTTGGCACATGTGGCAGGATGGGGTGGCAACCCTAGACGAGGGCCTGGTCCTACCAGTATAAGGAACAGAACCACCCTGTTGTAAGAGTAGCACAGGAGCTCCTAGGTTCACGGGTGGGCACCTCCGACAAAAGCAGGGACGCACTACAACCTTCGCATGCAAAGGGCTTTTGGGTGGCTCGCACACTGCGGGGGAGGGATGCACATTTCTTTGAGGATGATAAGAATCTGCCTTGGGAGGGATGTGCTTCATGATGATGTTCTGACAGTTATGGTTATGTGGTTTCTATGGCATGCGCATTTTTGGTAACATGTGTTTACTATGACGTGCATTTTTGGTGACATGTGTTTACTATGACGCGCATTTTTGGTAACATGTGTTTACTATGACGTGCATTTTTGGTGACATGTGTTTACTATGACGTGCATTTTTGGTAACGTGTTTACTATGACGTGCATTTTTGGTAACATGTGTTTACTATGACGTGCATTTTTGGTAACAATGTTTACCTGAATACTGCTTATGGTGCAGACTAACCAGTGACCTATATGTTTACCTGACTACTGCTTATTTTCGCAGAGTACTAGTAACCTGTGTAATGTTCTGACAACTGCTTGTGTACCCGGGTATTTCTGACATGTTGCGTTTGGTCTAATGATGTCTTGTGCAATACAGTTTCTTTTTATATAACTTGCTGTTGTGTTTCCTCTGTGGTGTACCTATTGCGTCACGTGTGCTGTGTGTGTTGTGCAATCACTTTACATATTGCCTATGGGATAAGCCTGACTGCTCGTGCCAAGCAAAGGGGTGAGCAGGGGTTATCCCGGGTGTGTGACCCCCTCGCCCTGACTAGAGTGGGTGGGTTCTGCCTGGCTTAGGTGCACACCCTAGCCAACCAGAAACCCCATTTGTAACACGCCCGAGATGAAAGGCCCCAGGGTCCCTTAGCAGGGTTATCTGCCTCCATGCCTGTGAATTACGGGTGGGAGGTGAGTGTGCATGTGATATGTGACGTCAGGTAAGTGTGTCAAGTGTGTGTGTGTGCGCATCTGTTAAAGTGCGCAGTAGAATACAAACCTGGGGCTAGATTTACTAAGGACTTGTGTTACCCTGGTGTCACCCGATGAACGGGTGACACCCTTCCACTCTCCTGATGAACGGGTGACACCCTTCCACTCTCCTGATGAACGGGTGACAGCCATCCACTCTCCCCATGAACGGGTGACACCCTTCTGCACTCCTGATGAACGGGTGACAGCCTTCCACTCTCCCTATGAACGGGTGACACTCTTCCGCTCTCCTGATGAACGGGTGTGGCGCTGTGCTGGACTTGTTCCTTGTGAGTCCTGGAGGTTTCACAATCCCTCTGACGTCAGTGAGTTAACCCGACTCTGGAAGTTATTCCAGTGCCGCTGTGGTAACGCGTCCGAATGGTGCGCGTACTCAACGGAGGCGTACGGAGGGGGTACATGTTTATTTCTCCCCGTTACTTGACTTTCCACGTGTGCTGCATTCCACATAACACACAAAAAAAGGAACATGTCCTTAAGGGTTATGTTTATGTAGGAATGTGTCCCTCACTGCACAAAAACAACCCTGCTCGTGACGCAGGCACCCGTGCACGATAGTGCAAGTGTGTAGTGAAAGGCTGCTTGCGTTGCCGCTAGGAGCACATAGTGCACCAGCGCATGGAGGCAGCAGAAATGTGCCCTATCTTTGTAAATATCGTGCATTCTGCTGTCTCCCTTTCATGCAGCGCAGCGCGTTGTGTCGCTGCGTTGTCTGAAAAGATAATAAATCTGCCTCCTGGATTCCAGGTGTAAATGCAGGTGGCTAAGATGGCGGCGGTCTGTGTCCCCAGGTCAGACTGCTCCTTCTACCCGCCTGGTCACCTGTACCTGCCGTGAGGTGATACAACATTCACCTGGGGGAGGGTATCAGGCCTTGTAACTCAAAGGCACTCTAGCCCCCCTCACCAAACGGCTGATATGTGTCTACAGAGGATTGGGCTGTTGTCTGAGCCCAATAAACATCTGTATCTGGGGGGGCTGCAAGCACCTAAGGAGAGGTTCCTGTTATCCATGACACCCCTCCCCAGGGCCCTGAACCTTCAGGGAGTTCCCATTTAGATCTATGCCAAAACATATTTGTGATGTATTAGAGACTCTAGGGGCCCATCTTACTTTCTGCAGGGAGGCCCCATCAGTTTGCATTACCCACTGCTCCCCACCCCACCCCACATTCAGGATAGGAGTGAAAATTAAAGGCAAAATTTTGATGGTGAGTTAGAAATTAAAACTGATCTTTTGTACTGTTTGGAACTGAGAAGAAGCGCCTGGAGGGAGGGAAGATGGGGGGCTGGAAATCTCCCAAGAGAGCGCTTTCCTAGGGATGGCGGGTTAGAGTCTTATGGGGTTTGTATAGTCTCCAATGAGGCAATTAACAGAGATATTCACCCCATCAGGAGTCACAGGATCCGCAGTCAGTCTGTAGACCAGGAATGATTCACTAGGGAATTCTGGATGGAAGCAGCCGAAATCTGCAGGTGAAACTATGGCTGCAAAATGAGCACTAAATGGGTGACAGATGCATAATTACCAGTTACTCAGAAACTCCTCAGAAGATTTCAGAGGAACCTCCAGGTTGGCACTGGTGTCCCCCCTGAGTCTGCACTTCCTGGAGTCACTGCTACCCTGAGTGGTACCTCCAGGGGTCACCTGTACAGGGGACCTTGTAATGAGTCTCAGATTCAGCTGGGGGTCTGGTAATTGGAAACACTAAAATCAATCAGGATTTATAAAGCGCGGCAAATCCTCAGTGAGGGTCTCAAGGCGCTGGAGTTGCTCTCTGCTTCGCGGTGCTCCCTTCATTCGATCAGCCATGTCTTGAGTCCTTAACTGAATTCCCAGAATGATGCAGCGTTCCTGAGGTGCAGGGGAGGTCGTTCCAGGCTTTGGCCGCCAGGTGAGAGAAGGAGCGCCCTCTGTTGTTGCCTCGGCAGAGCCGCGGGTGTCCGCGAGGAAGAGGGATTCGCACCACAGGTGTCAGGTGGGTTGGTGGAAGGTCATGCGTTTGTTGATGAAAGGGGCGGAGGCTGCGAGGCCCACTGCTGAGGCTTCAAGGGAAGGGATGTAGGGTTCATCCGCGGGCAGATGTGCACTAGTGTGAACACACACACGCACACATGAAAGATGCCTTTGTGAACACACACACAACACATGAAAGATGCTTTTGTACTCTCCGTAAGTCTGTTGTGATTGCACCGTGCACTAATGTGAACACACAACACATGAAAGATGCTTTTGTACTTTGCGTAAGTCTGTTGTGATTGCACCATTCCGCGCAGAGGTGCACTAATGTGAACACACAACACATGAGAGATGCCTTTTGTACTCAAAGGAAGTCTGTTGAGATTGCACCATTCAGCCCAGAGGTGCACTATTGGAACAGGTGATACCTTTGTGTAATCAGAGAAGACGACTAACTTCTAATCTAGTGGCCCTTGTCCCATAAGCATTAGGCGCTAGGCATTTAGGCGCATGGATCAGTGCCTTGAGACCCTCCGGGTGATAAGCTGCGCTTTATAAATACCTGATTGAATCATCAGCAAATCAGAAGGCCTGGGACGCAGGCATTCACGCTCCAGGTTTCTTTTTTTCTCAGCTGTTGAAAGTGCGGAGCGTGGACATGAATTATCCATCACACTTTTTAGGGTCGAGCCTGCGTCGCATGCGCTAGCGCATGCGTATCGCTAGCGAGATGCTTAAGGTATTCGAAAAGGGCTCGGAGCCCCGTCGACGTCACGTCGGTGTCTTTCATTGGCAAGTTGGCTTGCCTGTTAGAATCTGCTTCTTTTTATTAGAGGAAGGCACGCGTACGTCATGCCTTTTCCGTGGTTAGCCCTCCTCGAGCGCAGCGACCAAGTACAGAAAACATGCGAGGCTTGCTCGGTTTGTGGACTACTTTTTCTCTGTTTTCGCAGTGCAATTTCGCTGGGCAGAAGTCCAGCGCTTCGCATACTATCAACTTTGTTACTCAGTTAATTGCACTTTTGCCGATAGTTATTATTAATGTGAACTGTAGCAGCGCGATCGCGCTGTTTTTTTTTTTTTAATGCTAGAAAAATCCGGTTGGGAGTTTACAACTGTGAACAGCTGTAACTCCGACAAATGTGAGACCCTAGTGCATTGCAAATGCTTGTTTAAATTGTTCTCAGTCCCAAAACTGTGGAGTGGGCAATTTAGAGCTGTTAATGCCCCCAGTCCAGGGCAATGACACGTGCTTATCAATTAAACCTATATCTATTTCTAGTGATCTGATAAAAGGCTGAGTCATCCTCCGCAGGACTTTAGTGCGTCCGTCAGGAGTAAGACAGCAGCACTCTAGGCGCTATAGCGGTCACAGGGGCGAGGACAGCAGCGTTGGTCCCTTCACGATAAAGGCTGCTGGTGAGATTCCTGCTGAATGTGCTCTGAGGCGTCAGCAGTGGCCTTGGTGGTGGAACAGCACGCGCTGGGCCTGTGACGTCATACTAGTGACCGTCACTGCGTGCCGGGGGGGGGGGGGGGGGGGGCACACTTACCCCACATGTCCCTGGACTTCGGCTGCGATCCACGTCAGAGCGTGGGTCTCACAAGAAGGATGAACGTCTGCACCTCACTGACCCCACTCCCACCACCACATACATCCAAAGTCAACGATTCTTTCTTCGGTTAATATTCTATAACCAGAAAAGAAAACGAAGAAAAGTACAAGAAACTACCTAAAATATAAAATCAGCACCCACGTTCACCCGGTAAGGCTTTCCCAGTTCTTCCAGCACAGTTTAGAGAGCTCAGCACAGCAGGACGTAAGGAATGGTTGACAAAGCCTGTAGGCAGCGTGCACTGCTTGAAATGCATTGGACATCGCTTTAAAAAGCCAGCTCTGGAGATGTGTGAACTGAGAAACAGGACTAGGTGTGAAGTCTGAGCCACATCCCATCACCTTGACAGAGTTCACTTTCTTTAAACCATCGGTCAGGCACAGGGTCGCCACCCGGAAGTGAATCATACCGAAGGCCCCAGTATTCCAGTTTTACTGATTTTTACAGATAAATGCACACAAAACGTATGTGCTTCCTGTCTGTATTTATTTTTGAGAACAGACAAATACTAAAAACTGTGCTTCTTGTGAGAGACTCCACAGGCTGTTTCATGAATTTCAGGCAAAAGCTGAGCAAATAAAAAGCACGGGGAGTTAAAAAAAAACAGGACGAGATGTCCTTAAATACAGGTATACATTAACATACATTCAACCCTTGTACCTCTGGGTGAAGGGTTGTGTTACACGTGCTGCTTAATTTGCTAAAACGCGGCTGGCATCGCATCCACGAATGAGGGCAGGTCCAAGAGTTAAATAAATGTGAAAATATAAAATTTTATGACTCCATTTATTCTCACAACACAAAATAAATGTGGATAAATATCAATAAGATGCCAAAAATAGCTATAGACAGAAATGTTAAACACATAAAAGCATAAGCCCCGGGAGCCCTAATGCTACGATGACGACAACAGGTTAAAGGGCATCAGTGAATCTCCGGGTACAACTGACCATAGCAGAGCAGAAGACAGAGGAATGCATGGGAGAGGCTGAACCTAAGATTCACAGGTCGATGTAATGAGTCCCAGCCAATTACTTTTATGGGATGAATGAAGAGAGAGTCAACAATTAAGCCCCATCCCGGGCGGGCTCACGGTTCAGCCACATTGAGGGCCGTATTTATACTCTGGTTGCGCCGAATTTGCGTCGTTTTTTTCGACGCAAATTCGACGCTAAACTAACGCTAACTAACGCCATATTTATACTATGGCGTTAGACGCTTCGGGCGCCAAAGTGCCCGGAGTGAGCGTCATTTTTTAGCGTGAACCCCTTCCTTGCGTTAATGAGATGCAAGGGAGGCGTTCCCGTCTTAAAAAATGACTCCCAGGCCTTTACGTGGTATTTATACTCCCGGGCAAAAATGACGCCCGGGAGTGGGCGTGGCCAAAAATGGCGCATTTGCGCCGCTTTTTAACGCCTGGGTCAGGGATGGCGTTAAGGGACAAGTGGGCTCAAAATGAGCCCACAGTGCCCTCCCCTGCCCCCAGGGACCCCCCCTGCCACCTCTGCCCACCCCAGGAGGACACCCAAGGATGGAGGGACCCATCCCAGTGAAGTACAGGTAAGTTCAGGTAAGTATAATTTTTGTTATTTTTCAATTTTTTTTTGTGGCATAGGGGGGCCTTATTTGTGCCCCCCTACATGCCACTACAGGGAGTGCAGAATTATTAGGCAAGTTGTATTTTTGAGGATTAATTTTATTATTGAACAACAACCATGTTCTCAATGAACCCAAAAAACTCATTAATATCAAAGCTGAAATCTTTGGAAGTAGTTTTTAGTTTGTTTTCAGTTTTAGCTATGTTAGGGGGATATCTGTGTGTGCAGGTGACTATTACTGTGCATAATTATTAGGCAACTTAACAAAAAAAAATATATACCCATTTCAATTATTTATTATTACCAGTGAAACCAATATAACATCTCAACATTCACAAATATACATTTCTGACATTCAAAAACAAAACAAAAACAAATCAGTGACCAATATAGCCACCTTTCTTTGCAAGGACACTTAAAAGCCTGCCATCCATGGATTCTGTCAGTGTTTTGATCTGTTCACCATCAACATTGCGTGCAGCAGCAACCACAGCCCCCCAGACACTGTTCAGAGAGGTGTACTGTTTTCCCTCCTTGTAAATCTCACATTTGATGATGGACCACAGGTTCTCAATGGGGTTCAGATCAGGTGAACAAGGAGGCCATGTCATTAGATTTCCTTCTTTTATACCCTTTCTTGCCAGCCACGCTGTGGAGTACTTGGACGCGTGTGATGGAGCATTGTCCTGCATGAAAATCATGTTTTTCTTGAAGGATGCAGACTTCTTCCTGTACCACTGCTTGAAGAAGGTGTCTTCCAGGAACTGGCAGTAGGACTGGGAGTTGAGCTTGACTCCATCCTCAACCCGAAAAGGCCCCACAAGCTCATCTTTGATGATACCAGCCCAAACCAGTACTCCACCTCCACCTTGCTGGCGTCTGAGTCGGACTGGAGCTCTCTGCCCTTTACCAATCCAGCCACGGGCCCATCCATCTGGCCCATCAAGACTCACTCTCATTTCATCAGTCCATAAAACCTTAGAAAAATCAGTCTTGAGATATTTCTTGGCCCAGTCTTGACGTTTCAGCTTGTGTGTCTTGTTCAGTGGTGGTCGTCTTTCAGCCTTTCTTACCTTGGCCATGTCTCTGAGTATTGCACACCTTGTGCTTTTGGGCACTCCAGTGATGTTGCAGCTCTGAAATATGGCCAAACTGGTGGCAAGTGGCATCGTGGCAGCTGCACGCTTGACTTTTCTCAGTTCATGGGCAGTTAATTTGCGCCTTGGTTTTTCCACACGCTTCTTGCGACCCTGTTGACTATTTTGAATGAAACGCTTGATTGTTCGATGATCACGCTTCAGAAGCTTTGCAATTTTAAGAGTGCTGCATCCCTCTGCAAGATATCTCACTATTTTTGACTTTTCTGAGCCTGTCAAGTCCTTCTTTTGACCCATTTTGCCAAAGGAAAGGAAGTTGCCTAATAATTATGCACACCTGATATAGGGTGTTGATGTCATTAGACCACACCCCTTCTCATTACAGAGATGCACATCACCTAATATGCTTAATTGGTAGTAGGCTTTCGAGCCTATACAGCTTGGAGTAAGACAACATGCATAAAGAGGATGATGTGGTCAAAATACTAATTTGCCTAATAATTCTGCACTCCCTGTATGCCCAATGACCATGCCCAGGGGACATAAGTCCCCTGGGCATGGCCATTGGGCAAGGGGGCATGACTCCTATCTTTACAATGATAGGAGTCATGTTGATGGGGGATGGGCGTCGAAAAAAAATGGCGCAAGTCGAGTTACGACGATTTTTTCGACGTAACCTGACTTGCCCCATTTTAAGACGCCCATACGCCATTTTCCCCCTACGCCGGCGCTGTCTGGTGTACGTGGTTTTTTTCCACGCAAACCAGGCAGCGCCGGTCTGCTTGCGCCGGCTAACGCCATTCCATAAATACGGCGCCCGCATGGCGCTTCAGAATGGCGTTAGACGGCGCAAAAATTTTTGACGCTAAACTGCGTTAGCGCAGTTTAGCGTCAAAAAGTATAAATATGGGCCTGAATGCCAGAGATGCCAGGGCACAATCTGATGATATCTTCAGTACATGAAAGACCCAACCCCTGGGGCAGAGGTATGCCGGGTAGACTGAGGGACCACTGCAAATCTTCCAAGAATGTTACTCCCTGCCTGTTCTGGAGCTCCACAGGTGGCAGAACCCCTGATGCCAGGACCACGGGTGACAGCCGAGATGCTCTTCCATTGTAGATTGCAACAGGGCACAGTCCTAAAAGCAGAAGTGTGAGCCTAACCAAGATAGGCAGCATGCCAGTGACATCAGGGCACGTGACGTCGCACGTGGAATCACAGGGAGTGGCATCTCAACCCATGGCCCCTCAGGAACTGACATCACAGGAAGTGACATCAGACCTTAACACCTCACACATATATTTTGCAGCTCTATCATGAGTACATTTGAGCGCATTACAATATTTAACAAATGAGGTTTCAGATGCAAAATCTGGGCCTCAATTTTTACATTTATGTTTTTAAAACTCTGCCAAAAAGAAATTGGCAATAAGGAGACACGTGGCAGTAAATCTGTTAGACCTAATTGGTTGTAAAGTCTTCATTTTAAAATATCTCTGCTGCTGAGATCTTCCTGTGCCAACTAAATCTCTGTTTTTTCTAGTCCCAGAATCAAAGTAGCGCAGGGCGTTATTGTGTCTGCTGCAAAGCACATGAAGTAAACCACAGATACCAGACTTTCACTTCATGTAATGGGTCAGCGGGTTACGGCTTTTAACACAGAGATTGTTACTTGCAGTTCATAAAGTGTAATCCTTCTAATATAGGGCAGTGAGCTGCGAAGCTCATGTGACTCCTACATAAACATGCCTTCCTGAAGTACCTGTGAAGTGATGAGCTGGGCGCCTTTCTTTCCTTCCATTGCTTTTAGGCGCGAGGCTTCTGATAGCTCCCAGCCAGGATACTCCACCAAGAGGAGGCCTGATAGCCCCTTAACTTGGCCGTGGTTATGGGCCCAGCTGGAGTCTGAAAAGCCCACTCCCCGCAAGTTGTTGCTCAGAACGAAAGCAGACAACAGGCAGGCACTGCTTAATATGTCCCGGGGTCTGAAAATTACAGCAGGACAAGTTCAGCATATTTCTGTGGGGCCCAAACTCTTGGCTGGGTAGAGAGCGCACACCCAGTGAAAAGAGTGGCCATCTACCCCCGTACCCTCAACGCGTGCCCTGGACTGTAAGCACTTCCCTGATTGGCCCACAGACTGGTTTTGAGGCAAACCAAAATACAGACGTGGCTGTGTCTGTTAGTTGTTGTTAGTTGCTGGGTCTTTAACCTTATTTTGGGGGTGAACTTTCTGTGTTGTCAAATAGGACCCCCGGGTAAGAGAAAGCGGGAACTTTTGAGATCAAGCTTTTTTCGACAAATAACTGTGTCACCTGAGGGTTTCCTTCCTCGCCAACCATGAGATGGGTCTTTCCTAGATTAACCATCAGATTACGATCGTCCGTGTACGTAGTGTAGGAATCAAGCACCCGCCGGCGCCCATCGGCAGCGCGGGCCAGGAGGACCAATCGCCTGCCTACGATGGAGCGGGAATCAGCCGGGCGCCAATCCTGGACACATCACTAGGGGCCTGCGGTGGGGCTTGTTCAAGGCCATTAATGTAAAGAGTAAATAACAATGGAGCCAACACACACCCTGTCTGACATCCTTCCACACCTTACTAGCCCTGGTACACGCCCCTCCCGGCCCAAAGCTGACCCTGGCTGGGACGTTTCGATAAAGTTGACTTAGAAGGTGTATAATTTGCGGGTCAACCCCCATGGTATGCTTAATCTGCCAAATATGGACGTGTTTGACCAGTCAAATGTACCACTAAGGTCCACAAATGCCTGAAATACGACACGTTTCTTGGCCTTCGTGTATTGGGCACAAGTAGTTCCAGGGCCGGGCATTGTTCTAAAGTGCCAGTCACTTCCTGAAGCCATAATCTAAGTCAGAAATAAATACAACACTCCTCAGCAGAACTTTGCATTTGCTCCAACAATACGCACCCCAACATTTTCATTGAGATGTCAATATATGACGTCAGACGATAGCAGTGAGGATCACATCTGCCCCCTCTTTAAAAACTGGGACAATTGGAGTTTTTGACCATGTTGATGGCAGCCACACCCTCATGACTACATTGAACACGAGTCAATAAAGGAGTCCACAGTTGGTAGTTACCTTTGTACAAATCCGCAGGTACCCCAAAGGCCCTAATGCTTTCCCAACCTGTCACATGCTCAGAGATTCTTCCAGGCTGAAATCTATCTTACATTTGTTGGTCGCCTCGATAAAGCGGTATCTCCCCCAAATGCTTTACCTGGGAAGCTATTACTAGAGCAGGCGACTCAGTGACCTACTATAACCCTCATTGACCTACTATAACTCACTCATCTACGAACGGATACAACCTCTAAAAGATGGGAATTTCATACAGACCAGAATAAGCTTGGATCTTTAAGACACTGGCTTTACGCAGATGTTCCCAGGCCTCTTCCCTAATGGTGATCTCACGTATTTCAGTCTGCATTGGGCTGTCGCTGGCGCGATCTTTCAAGTGGACTTTTAGCTCCCACTTCAAGCTTCAATGAGCTTTCCTACATGTTTTGTCAAACCAGCTCTTAGCATATGTTCTCTTTGTTTTAGCCAATTTTGCATCAATAGCTGAACATATATTTTCGAATGATTTTACCACCACCCTTGGAAAACTATCTTCGATGAGGCAATTCTTAAAACATTCATTATTCTCTGAGACTTAAGATACACAAATATTTTTAGGGTCAATCCCGGATCATTATAAAAAAGTCCGTTAGGCCTAGTTACTACTGGGCGAACATTACTATCAAGGATTCCCAGGATATGCACTTTAATATATCGTGGGCGCTGAGACCTACTGGGGTAACTTTACATTCTACTAAAACTGATGTGAAATTCCCCGAGATGAAGGTGTGATCTAGAAGGCGCTGGAGCTCTCCCTGAGAAGGGTGGTATATTCTGCTGAACATTAGTTTGGGACTCGGCATGTGGAGCATGTCCATTGTGTTTCTCCCACATCATCTACAAAGCCTCAGACTGTCTTTGAACCATAGTTACAGAGGTGAGCCTTAAAATCCCCTGCCCAGACAAGAAATATCTTGCGATGGCTTGCGACAATACATCTTCCAAAGCCTACATCCAAGGCACTTAACAGAGCCACGTTGCTTTTATCAAAATGCAAGTATTAAATAAATACTTGAAGATTTTGCTAGACAACGCAAGTGAAAAGATGGTGAATCACTAATAAACCATGTTAGTTTCATGCAAGAAGTGTGGACACCAGGGTTGCCAGGCCTCCTGGCCATCGAGCTCTAGAGGGGGATGAAACAAAACCACTTACAATATAAGGCTCCAGGGCCCACGTCTCCTGCAGACGGATAATATCGACTCTTCAGATGACAGCCAGCCAATCGGGATGAGTTGACTTGGTGGATGCACCTGCCACAGTCCAGGTGGCCACTTTAATAGTAGCACCCAGATTACGGTGGTTGGTCCCCATATGTCGACCCAAAACTGTTGCGTAAGCAAGGTGGGTGAAACGGCTGAACACAGGGATTAGAGTTTATGAATCTGCTGCCGGTACCTGCCCTCCTGGTTAGGGATACATGGCTGTGAGCCGGGGTACCAGACTTTGTGATTCAAATGTCTATAGCAAAAACCCAATGAAAGCAGCTGGATTGAGGTGGTGGATTAATACAGTATAGAGGGTTTGGGCAAGGGGAGAGACACAGTCGAGATGGGAAGCCTAAAACAAATAAAGCCAGCAAATAGAAAGTAAGCAAATGTAAGTTACAAAGCACAAAGCCAATAGTAAAGAACGGGTGGAATGCATTCCCAGGGAAGGTTTCCAAATGTCCCCAAAATGTCTTCAGCGCCGTGAGACCCAACGGGTGATTAGCCGTGCTTTAGAAATCAATAACTGATTGATTCAGCAAAACAGAAAGCTGAGCGACAATTACACTATGACAAAGGACTCTCAGCTTCATTTCCAAACATAGTCTCCGTGCCTGAGTTTATTATCGGAGAGAATGCCAGCTTGAAGGCAAGTTTGCAACCTACACGGATCTCTGCTCTTAATACCCCCCTCAGCTTACCCTAACGTGATCATTTTAACTAACGCCCCCTCACTAGGGCTCTGGAATGAACTGTACTCCAAAGAACAACGTTTTCCATTGGCTGAGACTTTTATTTTAATTTAATTTAATAACCATGATTATAGTGACATTTTAATGGTCAGGAGAGTAGATTGGGTTGGCCCTCTACGAAAGGAATTTCCTGGTGATTGTATGATAGTTAATTTCAGCCACCCTAAGGTGGAGTCCTGTCCTTTGCTCAGCACAGGCTGCTTGCTCGATTTCGGTAAACATGCCTTCACACCTGGGGGCACATTTATCAAGGTTTTCCATTGCCCTTGTGCCATGCAATGGTGAGCAAGGGCGACCCACAACCTAAGTGAGATTTATCAAGCCATGCAAGACCGCTGTACACGGCCCTGCGTGGCTTGATGATCTAAAGTAATGAAACCCATCGCTGCGTTGAGTTATGGCGCGCAGGGAGGCGTTCCATGCATTATGGTGCATTTCCCAGATTTACTATTGGTGGTTGACCTTTGAATGCATCAAAATGTTCCCCAGGTCAGGTGCACGGGGAGAAATATCTTCATTTTACAAGTTTTTCCTGTTTCTGAGTGCTGCATTCTGCAGCACACATAGAAAGAAGAATATGAATCACAGGATTGTTTTTGTGCAGAAATGTGTCCCTTCCTGCACAAAAAGCCACCCTGCCTGCAAGAGAGGTACTCCTGCGACATGGAACAAGGGCGCCTGCTTGGTGCATCACTAGGAATGGCAGGGGTGTGCTGTGTAATGCTGAGTATGGTGCATTCCTGCCCTCTCACACAGTGCAGCAAGGTGGCCTGCTTCTGCTCTGCATGGAAGATTGATAAAATGCCCCTCCTTCTTATCCTCTCACATTTGCTGAGCACTGAAGGACAGAGGTCAAAGGTCAGGCTCTGTTTTCCAGGAGGCCTGGTGTTTACATTTCTTTCTCTGACTTCAAAGTGAGAGGATTTATCTGACAATCACACTGGCTGGGAAGTGCTTGAGGAATGCTGTACAATGTTATTTTTTTCTAACACTCAACAATATTTAAATGTCTGGAAATGATATTTCAGAATTAGAAAAACTTAAATGAAGCATATTTTTTGGTAATTCTGTTTGCTACTCTGCATCACTCAAATCTACGCTGCTCTACTGCACTCTACGCCGCTACACTCTGTCACTACACTTTAACCACTCCACGCCATTCTAATCTGCACCACTGCACTCTACACAACTCTACGCACTGCACTCTATCCTGCACCACTTCTCTGTACGTCACTATTCTACGCTGAAACAATCTACTGTATGCCTCTGCAATCTACTCTGCACCACATTTCTTTATGCCACAGCACTCCACACCACTCTTCTCTATGTCATTGCGCTCTACACCACTGCACTGAGAAACAAAGCACTCTGCACCACTGTACTTTATGCCACTGCACCCTGGGCCAGTCTACTCCACTCTACTCTGTGATTCTCTACTCCATCAAACTCTACTCCAATCTATGCCACTGCACTCTACCACACTCTGCTCTACTCTGTGGCACTCTACCACACTACTCTATGACGCTCTATGCGACTCCCTCTATGCCACTCCATGCCACTATACTCCACACTATTCTACTCTACTCTATACCACTCCACTCTGCTCTACGCCACTCGACTTTACAACACTCTGCTCCACTCTGTGGCTCTCTACCACACTACTCTATGATGCTCTATGCGACTCCCTCTATGCCACTCCATGCCACTATACTCCACACTATTCCACTCTACTCTATACCACTCACCTCTGCTCTACGCCACTCGACTTTACAACACTCGCCTCCACTCTGTGCACTCTACAACACTACTCTATGATGCTCTATGCGACTCCCTCTATGCCACTCCATGCCACTATACTCCACACTATTCCACTCTACTCTATACCACTCCACTCTGCTCTACGCCACTCGACTTTACAACACTCGCCTCCACTCTGTGCACTCTACAACACTACTCTATGATGCTCTATGCGACTCCCTCTATGCCACTCCATGCCACTATACTCCACACTATTCTACTCTACTCTATACCACTCCACTCTGCTCTACGCCACTCGACTTTACAACACTCGCCTCCACTCTGTGCACTCTACAACACTACTCTATGACGCTCTATGCGACTCCCTCTATGCCACTCCACGCCACTATACTCCACACTATTCCACTCTACTCTATACCACTCCACTCTGCTCTACGCCACTCGACTTTACAACACTCGCCTCCACTCTGTGCACTCTACAACACTACTCTATGACGCTCTATGCGACTCCCTCTATGCCACTCCACGCCACTATACTCCACACTTTTCTACTCTACTCTATACCACTCCACTCTGCTCTACGCCACTCGACTTTACAACACTCGCCTCCACTCTGTCCACTCTACAACACTACTCTATGACGCTCTATGCGACTCCCTCTATGCCACTCCACGCCACTATACTCCACACTATTCCACTCTACTCTATACCACTCCACTCTGCTCTACGCCACTCGACTTTACAACACTCGCCTCCACTCTGTGCACTCTACAACACTACTCTATGATGCTCTATGCGACTCCCTCTATGCCACTCCACGCCACTATACTCCACACTATTCTACTCTACTCTATACCACTCCACTCTGCTCTACGCCACTCGACTTTACAACACTCTGCTCCACTCTGTGGCTCTCTACCACACTACTCTATGATGCTCTATGCGACTCCCTCTATGCCACTCCATGCCACTATACTCCACACTATTCCACTCTACCCTATATCACTCCACTCTGCTCTACGCCACTCGACTTTACAACACTCGCCTCCACTCTGTGCACTCTACAACACTACTCTATGATGCTCTATGCGACTCCCTCTATGCCACTCCACGCCACTATACTCCACACTATTCCACTCAACTCTATACCACTCCACTCTGCTCTACGCCACTCGACTTTACAACACTCGCCTCCACTCTGTGGCTCTCTACAACACTACTCTATGATGCTCTATGCGACTCCCTCTATGCCACTCCACGCCACTATACTCCACACTATTCCACTCTACTCTATACCACTCCACTCTGCTCTACGCCACTCGACTTTACAACACTCGCCTCCACTCTGTGCACTCTACAACACTACTCTATGATGCTCTATGCGACTTCCTCTATGCCACTCCACGCCACTATACTCCACACTATTCCACTCTACTCTATACCGCCCCACTCTTCTCTACGCCACTCGACTTTACAACACTCGCCTCCACTCTGTGCACTCTACAACACTACTCTATGATGCTCTATGCGACTCCCTCTATGCCACTCCATGCCACTATACTCCACACTATTCCACTCTACTCTATACCACTCCACTCTGCTCTACGCCACTCGACTTTACAACACTCGCCTCCACTCTGTGCACTCTACAACACTACTCTATGATACTCTATGCGACTCCCTCTATGCCACTCCATGCCACTATACTCCACACTATTCCACTCTACTCTATACCACTCCACTCTGCGCCACTCGACTTTACAACACTCGCCTCCACTCTGTGCACTCTACAACACTACTCTATGATGCTCTATGCGACTCCCTCTATGCCACTCCATGCCACTATACTCCACACTATTCCACTCTACTCTATACCACTCCACTCTGCTCTACGCCACTCGACTTTACAACACTCGCCTCCACTCTGTGGCTCTCTACAACACTACTCTATGATGCTCTATGCGACTCCCTCTATGCCACTCCATGCCACTATACTCCACACTATTCCACTCTACTCTATACCACTCCACTCTGCTCTACGCCACTCGACTTTACAACACTCGCCTCCACTCTGTCCACTCTACAACACTACTCTATGATGCTCTATGCGACTTCCTCTATGCCACTCCACTATACTCCACACTATTCCACTCTACTCTATACCGCCCCACTCTTCTCTACGCCACTCGACTTTACAACACTCGCCTCCACTCTGTGCACTCTACAACACTACTCTATGATACTCTATGCGACTCCCTCTTTGCCACTCCATGCCACTATACTCCACACTATTCCACTCTACTCTATACCACTCTGCGCCACTCGACTTTACAACACTCGCCTCCACTCTGTGCACTCTACAACACTACTCTATGATGCTCTATGCGACTCCCTCTATGCCACTCCATGCCACTATACTCCACACTATTCCACTCTACTCTATACCACTCCACTCTGCTCTACGCCACTCGACTTTACAACACTCGCCTCCACTCTGTGGCTCTCTACAACACTACTCTATGATGCTCTATGCGACTCCCTCTATGCCACTCCATGCCACTATACTCCACACTATTCCACTCTACTCTATACCACTCCACTCTGCTCTACGCCACTCGACTTTACAACACTCGCCTCCACTCTGTGCACTCTACAACACTACTCTATGATGCTCTATGCGACTTCCTCTATGCCACTCCACGCCACTATACTCCACACTATTCCACTCTACTCTATACCGCCCCACTCTTCTCTACGCCACTCGACTTTACAACACTCGCCTCCACTCTGTGCACTCTACAACACTACTCTATGATACTCTATGCGACTCCCTCTATGCCACTCGACGCCACTATACTCCACACTATTCCACTCTACTCTATACCACTCCACTCTGCTCTACGCCACTCGACTTTACAACACTCGCCTCCACTCTGTGCACTCTACAACACTACTCTATGATGCTCTATGCGACTCCCTCTATGCCACTCCATGCCACTATACTCCACACTATTCCACTCTACTCTATACCACTCCACTCTGCTCTACGCCACTCGACTTTACAACACTCGCCTCCACTCTGTGCAATCTACCACACTACTCTATGATACTCTATGCGACTCCCTCTATGCCACTCCATGCCACTATACTCCACACTATTCCACTCTACTCTATACCACTCACCTCTGCTCTACGCCACTCGACTTTACAACACTCACCTCCACTCTGTGCACTCTACAACACTACTCTATGACGCTCTATGCGACTCCCTCTATGCCACTCCATGCCACTATACTCCACACTATTCCACTCTACTCTATACCACTCCACTCTGCTCTACGCCACTCGACTTTACAACACTCGCCTCCACTCTGTCCACTCTACAACACTACTCTATGATGCTCTATGCGACTTCCTCTATGCCACTCCACTATACTCCACACTATTCCACTCTACTCTATACCGCCCCACTCTTCTCTACGCCACTCGACTTTACAACACTCGCCTCCACTCTGTGCACTCTACAACACTACTCTATGATACTCTATGCGACTCCCTCTATGCCACTCCATGCCACTATACTCCACACTATTCCACTCTACTCTATACCACTCCACTCTGCGCCACTCGACTTTACAACACTCGCCTCCACTCTGTGCACTCTACAACACTACTCTATGATGCTCTATGCGACTCCTTCTATGCCACTCCATGCCACTATACTCCACACTATTCCACTCTACTCTATACCACTCCACTCTGCTCTACGCCACTCGACTTTACAACACTCGCCTCCACTCTGTGGCTCTCTACAACACTACTCTATGATGCTCTATGCGACTCCCTCTATGCCACTCCATGCCACTATACTCCACACTATTCCACTCTACTCTATACCACTCCACTCTGCTCTACGCCACTCGACTTTACAACACTCGCCTCCACTCTGTGCACTCTACAACACTACTCTATGATGCTCTATGCGACTTCCTCTATGCCACTCCACGCCACTATACTCCACACTATTCCACTCTACTCTATACCGCCCCACTCTTCTCTACGCCACTCGACTTTACAACACTCGCCTCCACTCTGTGCACTCTACAACACTACTCTATGACGCTCTATGCGACTCCCTCTATGCCACTCCACGCCACTATACTCCACACTATTCCACTCTACTCTATACCGCCCCACTCTTCTCTACGCCACTCGACTTTACAACACTCGCCTCCACTCTGTGCACTCTACAACACTACTCTATGATACTCTATGCGACTCCCTCTATGCCACTCCATGCCACTATACTCCACACTATTCCACTCTACTCTATACCACTCCACTCTGCTCTACGCCACTCGACTTTACAACACTCGCCTCCACTCTGTGCAATCTACCACACTACTCTATGATACTCTATGCGACTCCCTCAATGCCACTCCATGCCACTATACTCCACACTATTCCACTCTACTCTATACCACTCACCTCTGCTCTACGCCACTCGACTTTACAACACTCGCCTCCACTCTGTGCACTCTACAACACTACTCTATGACGCTCTATGCGACTCCCTCTATGCCACTCCATGCCACTATACTCCACACTATTCCACTCTACCCTATATCACTCCACTCTGCTCTACGCCACTCGACTTTACAACACTCGCCTCCACTCTGTGCACTCTACAACACTACTCTATGATGATCTATGCGACTCCCTCTATGCCACTCCATGCCACTATACTCCACACTATTCCACTCTACCCTATATCACTCCACTCTGCTCTACACCACTCGACTTTATAACACTCGCCTCCACTCTGTGCACTCTACAACACTACTCTATGATGCTCTATGCGACTCCCTCTATGCCACTCCACGCCACTATACTCCACACTATTCCACTCTACTCTATACCACTCCACTCTGCTCTACGCCACTCGACTTTACAACACTCGCCTCCTCTCTGTGCACTCTACAACACTACTCTATGACGCTCTATGCGACTCCCTCTATGCCACTCCATGCCACTATACTCCACACTATTCTACTCTACTCTATACCACTCCACTCTGCTCTACGCCACTCGACTTTAAAACACTGCACCACTCTGTGGCTCTCTACAACACTACTCTATGATGCTCTATGCGACTCCCTCTATGCCACTCCACGCCACTATACTCCACGCTATTCCACTCTACTCTATACCACTCCACTCTGCGCTACGCCACTCGACTTTACAACACTCGCCTCCACTCTGTGCACTCTACAACACTACTCTATGACGCTCTATGCGACTCCCTCTATGCCACTCCATGCCACTATACTCCACACTATTCCACTCTACTCTATACCACTCCACTCTGCTCTACGCCACTCGACTTTACAACACTCGCCTCCACTCTGTGCACTCTACAACACTACTCTATGATGCTCTATGCGACTCCCTCTATGCCACTCCATGCCACTATACTCCACACTATTCCACTCTACTCTATACCACTCCACTCTGCTCTACGCCACTCGACTTTACAACACTCGCCTCCACTCTGTGGCTCTCTACAACACTACTCTATGATGCTCTATGCGACTCCCTCTATGCCACTCCATGCCACTATACTCCACACTATTCCACTCTACTCTATACCACTCCACTCTGCTCTACGCCACTCGACTTTACAACACTCGCCTCCACTCTGTCCACTCTACAACACTACTCTATGATGCTCTATGCGACTTCCTCTATGCCACTCCACTATACTCCACACTATTCCACTCTACTCTATACCGCCCCACTCTTCTCTACGCCACTCGACTTTACAACACTCGCCTCCACTCTGTGCACTCTACAACACTACTCTATGATACTCTTTGCGACTCCCTCTATGCCACTCCATGCCACTATACTCCACACTATTCCACTCTACTCTATACCACTCCACTCTGCTCTACGCCACTCGACTTTACAACACTCGCCTCCACTCTGTGGCTCTCTACAACACTACTCTATGATGCTCTATGCGACTCCCTCTATGCCACTCCATGCCACTATACTCCACACTATTCCACTCTACTCTATACCACTCCACTCTGCTCTACGCCACTCGACTTTACAACACTCGCCTCCACTCTGTCCACTCTACAACACTACTCTATGATGCTCTATGCGACTTCCTCTATGCCACTCCACTATACTCCACACTATTCCACTCTACTCTATACCACTCCACTCTGCTCTACGCCACTCGACTTTACAACACTCGCCTCCACTCTGTCCACTCTACAACACTACTCTATGATGCTCTATGCGACTTCCTCTATGCCACTCCACTATACTCCACACTATTCCACTCTACTCTATACCGCCCCACTCTTCTCTACGCCACTCGACTTTACAACACTCGCCTCCACTCTGTGCACTCTACAACACTACTCTATGATACTCTTTGCGACTCCCTCTATGCCACTCCATGCCACTATACTCCACACTATTCCACTCTACTCTATACCACTCCACTCTGCTCTACGCCACTCGACTTTACAACACTCGCCTCCTCTCTGTGCACTCTACAACACTACTCTGTGATGCTCTATGCGACTCCCTCTATGCCACTCCATGCCACTATACTCCACACTTTTCCACTCTACTCTATACCACTCCACTCTGCTCTACGCCACTCGACTTTACAACACTCTGCTCCACTCTGTGGCTCTCTACAACACTACTCTATGATGCTCTATGCGACTCCCTCTATGCCACTCCATGCCACTATACTTCACACTATTTCACTCTACTCTATACCACTCCACTCTGCTCTACGCCACTCGACTTTACAACACTCGCCTCCACTCTGTGCACTCTACAACACTACTCTATGACGCTCTATGCGACTCCCTCTATGCCACTCCATGCCACTATACTCCACACTATTCCACTCTACTCTATACCACTCCACTCTGCTGTACGCCACTCGACTTTACAACACTCGCCTCCACTCTGTGCACTCTACAACACTACTCTATGATGCTCTATGCGACTCCCTCTATGCCACTCCATGCCACTATACTCCACACTATTCCACTCTACCCTATATCACTCCACTCTGCTCTACGCCACTCGACTTTACAACACTCGACTCCACTCTGTGGCACTCTACCACACTACTGTATGATGCTCTACGCGACTCCCTCTATGCCACTCCACGCCATTATACTCCACACTATTCCACTCTTCTGCACTCTGACACGCTGTGCCACTCCACTCTGCTCTATGCCACTCAACTTTACAACACTCTACTCCAGTCTATGCCATCCCACTCACCTATACTACTCCACTCTATGACAGTCTACTCCGCTCTACGCCACTCTACTCTACAATACACTACTCCACTGGAAGCAACACCCTCTATGCCACTCCACTCTGCTCTACACCACTCCACGCACTCTATGCCCCTTCACTCTACAACTCTGTACTTCACTCTGACTGACACTCTACTCCAGTCTATGCCCTCCCACTGCGACACTCTACTCCCTCCATGACACTCCACAGCACTCTACCCACTCTACGCCACTTAATGACAGCGCAGTTCACTCCACTCCAAGCCACTCAACTCTACAACACGCCACGCCATGCCACGTCATAACACTCCACTCTTACAACACTATGCACTACTCCCCTGTACTGCACTAACTTTTAGCCATGCTCACTGCAACCACACTGGAGTACAACATGGCTAAAACATATTGGCGAAGCATGAGCTTTAGCATAGACAAGACCTATTGGCTTTGATTTAGATCTCGTCGGATGGAATATCTGGTCACGAACGTGAAGGATATCTGGCCCGCCCTATTACCATCTCCATGGGATATCATGGGATCGTAAGATGGCGGACGGGATATCCGTCACGTGTGCGCCAGGGTATTCCCCTCCACCAAGAAGTGAATCAGGCCCCACGTGATTTGCTCAGAATCACAGGATGTTGTGCTGACGCCGAGACTCAAACTTGTGCATTCCCGAGCTCCAAAGTCAGCAGCTCAGGTTAGCCACATCTGGTTGGGCCCTCACACCCCTGGGCCTCAGTGTCACTGCACCTGCTGCACTAGTGATGACTGGTTAAACCAAGGCACAGTGCCCCAGTAAGGGTGACTCTCAAAGACTGAGAGTTGTCTAAGGTGGACCCCTTGGCCTGGGACAGGAAGTAATGGAGTCACGTGCAGCTTCACGTTGCACCCGTGCGTGCACGAGCCTGTTAGGCAGGTTTCAGTGCACAAAGCCCAGTGCTGCTTGGAGAACAGCTCACCAGCAGGCTATGTGTCCACCTTTAGATATGGGTGAGGGTCAGGGGCTCTGCCGAACAATGAAGAAACAGGGCAAACAGCGTCTGTGATTGTTGCACAGCTATGAGAAATGCCTGTCTGACCGAGAAAGTCAAGTTTAAAGTGTCGCTGGTGTTAGGAGAGATGGTAATCCAGAGGTTGGGTTTGGGGTGCTTTTTACATAGCGCAAAGGCGACCCGAAGGTATCGGAGCGCTATACATGAGCAGCTACATTACACAAGGTCACATGCATTGTTTATATTCATGGGGGGGCTCAGTTATGAGAGGCTTGCGCCCCCTTGCGTCACATTTTCTGACCCTCTGGCAGTGCAAACCTGTCAACTATATCCACGAGGCCCCCCAAAGCCACTTTTCACGCCTCATAGACGGAGTGAGGTAGGACACCCCAAGTCGCTGCGTTGCCTAACTCTGCGCTGCAGGCGTTGCATGGGCGTCGGGGGGGTGCTCCCACACAGCACCCCTGGGTTTTGACGCTGCCCCAGATGTATTCAATCAGGTAAACCTGGGGAAGCGCCAACACCCTACGCCTCCCCAGAGCAGGCGAACCAAGCAGAAATATCTCTATTGACCCTTGTTTTTTCTCTTTCTATGTGTGCAGCGTTCAGCACCACACACGGGAAGAGAAGAAAGCCTCTCAGGATTGGTTTTGTGCTGGAAGGTGTCCATTGCGTGCAACCCTTGACCCACGGTGGAAGGGCGCCCGCGTTGGCGCTAGTGGAAGGGCGCCCGCGTTGGCGCTAGTGGAAGGGCGCCCGTGTTGGCGCTAGTGGAAGGGCGCCCGTGTTGGCGCTAGTGGAAGGGCGCCCGTGTTGGCGCTAGTGGAAGGGCGCCCGTGTTGGCGCTAGTGGAAGGGAGCCCGTGTTGGCGCTAGTGGAAGGGCGCTCGTGGAAGGGCGCCCGTGTTGGCGCTAGTGGAAGGGCGCCCGTGTTGGCGCTAGTGGAAGGGAGCCCGTGTTGGCGCTAGGCAGCGGCACACAGGGAGGGGCAGAATGCCCGCATTGCATAAGTACAGTGCATTCCTGCCCTCTCCTTCACGGTGGCGCAGGGCAGCAGCATAAGACTCGCAGCGCTACCCTCATAAACAAGCCCCTGAGTGATTTGCCCAGAATCACAGGGTGACGAGAGGCGCCGGGACTGGAACCAGGTTTCCCAGCTCCAAAGTCCGCGGCTGCGGCAGGAACACCCCCCCTCTCCCCGGACCCAACCCCGCCCCCCCCCCTCCCAGCCCCGGCCTCAAGGTCCCCCCCCCCCAAGACTGGGCTCTCTTTAAAATCAGCTCTTTCCGCCTCAAGGCCGCACTATCTGTCAGGACTCAGTCCTGTGATGTGCGTCTTGGGCTTGTTCCTAAAACCTCATCAGGTGGGGGCCTCGGGGGCTGCCAATTCAACGAAAAATAAGTGTCATTAACACTCTCTGGGCACAGACCCCACCCCCAGAGTCCAGACACACTGCCCGCCTTGGCAGCCAGCCTGCTGCCCCCGCCCACCCCTCCCACACTGGGAGTGAGCCTGGGACGCCCCCACCCCTAAAATGAGCTCCCAGGCACTGAGGCACATGGGGTTAGAGGTCAGTAATGCTGAGGGGCGGGGGGATGGGGGGGGGGGGGCGGCTGCACCAATGAACTCTGTTTAATGTTGTGCCAACTCGGCACGTCCCTGCCACTTCACAGCGCTTAGAGCGCTATAGGGGAAGCTGTGGTGGGGACGGGGGTACTGGTGAGCCGGGGGCAGCAGTGAAGGGAAGGACAGTGTGGGGGTACAGGGGCAGAGAAGTGAACACTAGGCGAGTGCCAGGGAAGTGAACACTAGGAGAGTGCCAGGGGGCCCGCAGGTTGGCAGAGAAGTGAACACTAGGAGAGTGCCAGGTGGGCAGCAGGTAGGCAGAGAAGTGAACACTAGGAGAGTGCCAGGGAGGTGAACACTAGCAGAGTGCCAGGGGGGCCGTAGGTTGGCAGAGAAGTAAACACTAGGAGAGTGCCAGGGGGCCCGCAGGTTGGCAGAGAAGTGAACACTAGGAAAGTGCCAGGGGGCCTACAGGTTGGCAGAGAAGTGAACATTAGGAGAGTGCCAGGGGGCACGCAGGTTGGCAGAGAAGTGAACACTAGGAGAGTGCCAGGGGGCCCCCAGGTTGGCAGAGAAGTGAACACTAGGAGAGTGCCAGGCGCCCCGCAGGTAGGCTGAGAAGTTACACAAGTTATTTACATATAAACAATATAATACTCACATGTGCCTCTCACTTGATGCTCATGCCCCTTGGCTCAGGTGAGACTTTGCTTAGGGCCTCGAGGGCACAGGACCGCACGAGGCGCTAACTGGCAGCTGCAGGGTACCTGCCCCCCTGCCCCGCCCATCCTGAGGCCCAGCACAGGCCAGAGGGGGCCCAGTGTCAGCAGCCTGCACCCCTCAGCCTGCGGTCTGCCCCCCACTCCTCGTGCTTGCACGACTTGTGAGCCCCCGGCCCCCACGCCCACACCTCCAGCCTCTGCAGGGTGGGAAACCTCACTGAGGCCTCCAGCGCCTCAGCTCACGCCGCCCACTTCCGCTTCCCCTGGTGGGGAGTTTCTTGGCAGAAGCCACGTCCTGTCCCTGTGTTGTGTCGATGCCTCTGCTGGCCTGCTCGCAAACACTTCATGAAACAAGCACTGGCAAGGCCAATAGGTTTTGGCGATGTAACATCTATTGGCTTTGGCAGAGTGATGTAGCCTTCTTATATAGCAGTGTGGCTGCTACTCCGCATGGCTAAGAGCTGGTGGCGTGGGGGTGAATGGGGTGGAGTGGGTTAGTTTGAGGTGGATCGGAGTGGGGTAGCTTGGGGGGAGCGGGTAGATTGTAGAGGCAGCTTCGCCCCACTGGTTTTTACAAAAAGGAAAAATAAAATGATAATAACGTACATCGCGTTATTATCATTTTATTTTTTCTTGTAGGGTGGGGCTGGGCTGGAGGGAGGGGGCCGGAGGAGAGCTATGTGCACCACAATAAATGTGCATGTATGTTTGGCGGCCGTGTTGGGCCGGCCAAGCAGACATGCGCACTTTGCATGTTCTCTACCGACTGTACTGCACAGCCGAGGGTAGAACATGCACAGGCTCCCACTCCCAGGCCGCTCAGACCAATCACGACGCTGCTGTCAGCAGCGTCGTGATTGGCTGGGAGCCTCTGCAGCCGGGAAGAGGAAGAGGATGGAGGGGGAAACAAATGCGTCTCCCCTCGAAGGTAAGTGTTTTTAAACATTTTTTTATTTTTTTTTATTTACCCCTGTCCCTTTGCGCCCTGTCCCATCCCGCCACCCCTGTTCAGTGGCAGCTGCCACTGGTAGGTTGTGATAGACTGGAGTGGTGCAGATTGGAGTGGAGTAGGGTAGATTGGATGGAGCTGTGATTGGAGTGCAGTGGTGGAGATTAGAGTGGGGTAGATTGGAGAGAGATAGATTGCAGTGCTGTAAATTGGAGTGCAGTGGGGTAGATTAGAGTGGAGTGGGGTAGATTGGGGGATTGCAGTGGGGTCGGTTGGGTTAGAGTGGCATGGGGTACATTTTGGTGGAGTGGAGTGGGGTAGGTTGAAGTTGGGTACAGTGTGGTAGATTGTATTTGGGTAAATTAGGGTTGAGTGGGATACAGTGGAGTGGAGATTAGAGAGGAGTGGGGTCAATTGGAGTTGAGTGGGGGTAGAATGGGCCAGATTGGAGTTGGCTTTATTGAAGCGAGGTAGATTGGAGTGGAGTGGGGTAAATTGTGGAAGAGTGGAGTGGAGCTGGGTAGACTATGGGAGAGTGGAGTGGTGTAGACTGGGTTGGAGTGGGGAGAGTGAAGAAGATTGGATGGATTGCAGTGGGGTAGAATGGGTTAGATTGGAGTGGAGTGGGGTAGATTGGAATTAATTGGGGTAGAATGTGATAGACTAAAGTGGTGTAGATTGAGGTAGAATGGAGTGGAGTGGGGCAGACTGAAGTGGAGCAGAGACTGGAGTGGAGTGGGGTAGATTAGACTGAAGTGGGTATACTAGAGGGAGGTAAACTGGAGTCAGGTAGATTGGGATAAAATAGTTAAGTTGGTTAGACTGAGGTAGATTGGAGTGGAATGGGGTAGATTGGAATGGAGTGGGGTAAATTGTGGAAGAGTGGAGTGGAGCTGGGATAGACTGGGGTGGAGTGTGGGAGAGTGAAGAAGATTGGATGGATTGCAGTGGGGTAGAATGGGGTAGATTGGAGTGGAATGGGGTAGATTGTAATGAATTGGGGTAGAATGTGATAGACTAAAGTGGTGTAGATTGAGGTAGAATGGAGTGCAGTGGGGCAGATTGAAGTGGAGCAGAGACTGGAGTGGAGTGGGGTACATTAGACTGAAGTGGGTAGACTAGAGGGGGGTAAACTGGAGTCAGGTAGATTGGGATAAAATAGAATCAAGTTGGTTAGATTGTGGTAGATTGGAGTGGCATGGGGTAGATTGGAATGGAGTGGGTTGGAGTGGGGTGGATTGTGGTAGACTGGAGTGGAGTAGATTGGAGTGGGGTGTATTGCAGTAGATTGAGTGGATTGGGGTAGACTGGAGTGGAGTAAATTGGAGTGGAGTGTATTGCAGTAGATTGAGTGGATTGGGGTAGAGTGGTGTAGATTGGGATATACTGGAGTGTGGTGGTGTAGACCGGAGTGGAGTGGGGTAGAGTTGAGTGAGGTGGATTGGATTGGACTGGAGTAGATTGAGTGGAGTAGGGTAGAATGGAGTGGAGTGAGATAGATTGGCGTGGTGTTGAGTGGGGTGGGGTAGACTGGGGTAGAATTTAGTGGGATCAAGGGTAGACTGGAGTAGGGTAGATTAGAGTGGAGTGGGGTAGAGTGGAGTGGGGTAAAATGGAGTGGGGTGGGGTAGATGGGGTGGAGTGAAGGGGCTCGCATTAGAGTGGTGTGAAGTGCAAAGTGGAGTGGAGTAGATTGGAATATTGTGTCATAAAGTGTTTTAGAGTGGAGACGTGTAGGAATATCGTGTCGTAGAGTGTCTTAGAGTGGAGAGGTGTAGAGTTGAATATCGTGTCATAGAGTCTCTTAGAGGGGAGAGGTGTAGAGTGGAATATCTTGTCGTAGAGTGTCTTACAGTGGAGAGGTGTAGATTGGAATATCGTGTTGTAGAGTGTCTTAGAGGGGAGAGGTGTAGATTGGAATATCGTGTCGTAGAGTGTCTTACAGTGGAGAGGTGTAGAGTGGAATATCGTATCGTAGAGTGTCTTACAGTATCTTACAGTGGAGAGGTGTAGAATGGAAGGCATGTCAGAGTGGAATGGAGTGGCATGGCATAGATTGGAGGGGCATAGAGTAGAGTAGAGTAGAGTGTTGTGGAGTTGAGTGGGGTAGATTGGAGTGGAGTAGATTGGATGGAGGTACATTGCAGTAGATTGAGTGGATTATGGCACAGTGGTGTAGATTGGGATAGGCTGGGGTGCGGTGGTGTAGATTGGAGTACACTGGGGTAGAGTGGAGTGGGATGGATTGGGGTGGAGTGGGGGTAGATTGAGTGGAGTGGGGTAGATTGAGTGGAGTGGGACAGATTGGAGTGGGGTAGATTGGGTTAGAATGGAGTGGGGTAGATTAGAGTGGAGTGGGGTAGATTGGCGTAGAATGGAGTGGGGTAGATTGGAGTGGAGTGGGGTAAAATGGAGTGGGGTGGGGTATATTGGGGTGGATTGAAGGGGCGCACATTAGAGTGGTGTGGAGTGGAGTTGATTGGAATAACGTGTCAGAGTGTCTTACAGTGGAGAGGTGTAGAGTAGTACGGCATGTCAGAGTGGAATGGAGTGGTGTGACATAGATTGGGGGGCATAGAGTGGAATAGAGAGTTGTGGAGTGGCGTGGGGTGGAGTGGAGTAGCGTGGAGTATGCACCGTGTGGTAGTGCACTGCCATTACAAAACACATTTTAAATTGGAGTGACCATTACATTTGCATAGACGCACAGTTTTATTGCGCACAAATGATAATGTGTGGAAATGTCATCACCTAGTGTATTGATGTGTTTTGATTGTATTCAAATATTTGTTTACTCCATGCTTCAGACTTACAAAAAAATAAACTTAGTATGTACTTTCCTAATTCTGATATATTCTGAAATATCAGCTCAGTTTATCTTTGTTGTGTGCCACCAAAATCCTTTCTTTTCACAGCAAAATTGTCACACACATTCTCTCAATTTAAAGCCAGAGAAAGGAAAATAAACACCAAGCTCTCATGGAAGACGGAGTCTGACATTTGACCTCTGTCTTTGAATGCACAGCACATGTGGCAAGATAAAAACAAGATATAAAGGCCTGCTTACAGAAAATGAGTACTTGGAAGGATACTGTAAACAAGCAGTGCTCCACCAGACAGAGAACTTAAGCCAGACAGTCTAAAACAAATAAAGCCAGCAAATAGAGAGCAAGCAACTGTGAGTTACAAACTCCGAAGCCAATAGTAAGCAATGGGAGGAATGCATTCCCAGGGAAGCTTTCAGAATGCCTGCAAGAAGTTGTTAGCAAACCAGACAGCTGCACTGTCTGGCAGGCTTGGACCTACAAAAGTCAGAAATTTACTTCATGGTTTATTAAGAATCTCACCAGTACACTGTGCTAGGTTTCCACACCAGGCGGACCGGTCGATGCTGCTGTGCAGTAGGTGGGGGTGATCCTGGAAACCTTGAGAGTGCCTTATAGGTAGCTGACTCAGAAAGGATGACAGGGAACGGCAAAGAGTCATTCCCACTAGCCATGTTTCCTCCTTTTTTGAGTTGAAAGATGTACTGCTGACTATCCAATGCTCTTTGGGCCTTAACAATCATACCAATCATAACGTTATTAATTCTGCTCGCATAATTAAGAGTAATTTTGGGGAAAAAATGCTATTGCAAGAGCACATTTAGGGAGTGCGAGCAGTTGCTCGTGCTCGCTATTCGTGTTCTGCTGTGTTTAATGCTATGTGTTAGTGCAAAATGCATCCTGGCGTCCATTTTTGAAGCAAGGGCGCATTTCATGCTGAGAAAATAGTGCGAAATGCTGGGAGCAGGTTCGGGGACAATCCAACCCCAAGAGCACATGTAGTGAGCGCGAGCAGGCAGTGGCGATGACTGGGAACAAACTTTATTGTTTTGGTGGACTGCTTCCACTCTTTATATGTGGCACGCTCACATAGCAGAGGAACACTCCACCCCCCTGACCCGTGGAACTGGGCGCTACATAGGAGATATAGCTTGAACTTGGCCCATGGGCGTAGAGGCTCTCAGCGTCGACCAAGCAGAGGCTTCCAAGGCCACTGCAAGGAGGAGGCATGGCCTGGAGACACAGGGGCCTCATTTACAACGATTTGGCATAGGGCAGCGCCACAAACCTTTTTGCAGAGCTGCCCTACCCCAAATCATGGGGCCGAGAATGCACATCATTTATGAGAAATAGACTGAGATTTCAGAAAAATGGCTGTTCATGTCATGACGCACCACTGTTCTTGCGGCCCATTGCACCCCTTCACGCCACCATGTGTGCTCCGGATTTAAAATACGGCGCAGGTTAGGGACAATAGCGTCATCATTTTTTACGCCATTGCTCTACTTTCCAAAAATGTCGGTGTTAATCCTGCAAAGTACCTAGAGGCCCATTATAAATAATGGTGTACATCCTTTTAATGCCTCCTCTGTGCAGGCGTTAAAAATGCCGCTAGATATGGGCCAGTGGATTCTTTAGATTCCACTGCGCCATTTTTGCGGGCCCCGTAACAAGGGAACTCCCCCCTTGCATAGATTATGCCTGGCGCAGGGAAAATGAGGGGCAAGGAATTACAAAGTGGCACAATGCAAACACTGTGGCACTTTGTAAATATGGCATTTTTGCCACACTATCGCCACATTAGCATCAAAATAATGATGCAAATGTGGCAATAGTTGGCGCTAGGCCCTTCTTAAATTTGGGCGATAGTGTATTATTGTCCTTTCAGCCAGCCCTGGCAGAGAAATTGCTGCTGAGCGCCAACGCAGGCACCCTTGCACCACGGTGCAAGTGTGTCTGCATTGCAAGCAGGATTGATGATGTGCAGGAGGGGGCAACTTCCTGCATAAAACAATCAATGGAGACGTTTTCCTGGTTCTTGGTGTGGTGCAGAACGCAGCACACATGGAAAGAGAAAAAAACGAGGAGAAATGAAAATGAAATTTCTCCTCCTTACACCTGCCCCGGGGACGTATAACGTTTTACGTTGCTCCAGGTTTACGTGATTTTGTATATCTGGGGCAGCATCAAAATCCATGGGTGATGCGTGAGAAAACCCACCATAACGCCCACGGAACGCCTCCTTGACGCAGAGTAAGGAAACACAGTGCTTTCCACTTCCGTGTCTCACTCCATATCTAAGAGGCCGCACAGGTTGTCTTTGCGTCTCCTCATAGATATGATGAGAGTCCTGCGCCACGAAGCATCTAAAAAAGTGACGCTACAACGTCGCAGCATGCTTGTAAATGAGGCCCACAGTACGCAGCCCTGGTGCCAACTAGGTCAATAGTAAACCAACGTGCAGCCCGTGCTTTACTCCCATAAACAGAAACTACACACACACCTGAAGTCCACTCACGGAATGAGGCTTAACGCAGAAAACCAGCAGGCGCTAGCTCCTTCCTAGTTGGATATCTGAGTCCAAATGAGTTCACAGCGCTTAGACACCAAGCGCTGTGTTCCTCTAGGTGTTCTTTAATCTGGTCCTCGTACAGTCACACTTGGCAGTTTAAGCTCAGTTCTTTCAGAGTCGTCGGGCACAGAGTCCTGAAGACGGACTGGGAGAGTGTGTTTCACTGAGTGGAGGTACCCTGCGTCACTTCCGGAACTGTAAAGGCTGGGGGGACGGTCAGAGGTAGGAGAGAACAGCAGAGGCTGAAAAGACGTTCCCGGAGAATGACCCTGGAGCTGGACAGGAGAATCTTCCAAACCGGATCAGGAAACAGCTTTAGGAGCAAGAGTCTTGAGGCATCAGAGAAACTACTGCAAATATCTGAAGTGCCAAATATATAGCAGGGGGGCTGCACACCTGGCGGAAAATCACTCTGTAATTGCACTGACAGTCACTTAAGACAATTGCTCCTGCTCCATTTACAGGTCCTATTTCGGAAGTGTAGCTCACAGAAAGAGGCAGTGAGGTGGAGGAAGTGGGGTGGCCACCTTGTCTTGGAATATCTTCTTCCACAGTGTTTGTTCCTTCTCCATCTTGAAATGGAACAAGCCCCCAGAGGACTGGCCCCACCACTCTGTACTAGGCAGGTGTTAGGCACCAATCATGGCCGCCTGGGGCTTCCCTTTGTCCCTAACCCCTGAACCAGAGCTCATCTGTTGCCCCCTGCCAGGGCCACAAAGAAGACATCTCAGCAAGAGCAAAGCATGCTGGGAGGAGGACAGTGCCCTACCCCACAACATGGTGAACAATACCGGAGGGCAGCTAGCTGGCGTGACCTCCAACAAGAAGCCGCACCGATTGCACGGCTGCATGTCAATCACGGGAAACAGGCGAGCAGCCCGCCTCCGGCAGCCACAGGTGAACTCAACCCTCAGTACCTGGCTAGTAAATCAAATATGCCAATCATGGATAAACCAATCAACAGTACAGTTTACCTAGGGAGCACTTGCACTTTAGGACTGATTAACAGTGGTAAAGTGTGCAGAGACAAGAAACCAGCAAAAACAGAGTCCGAAACCAGGAGGTCAGAAGGCAAAGACCCAGGGGAGACACGCCAAAAAGCTGCCAGGTCTAACACTGGCCAGACCCCACCAGAAGTGAGGAGCAGCCTCACCGCTGGCACGGAGGGAGACACACAACATGTGGCACAAACATAGCGAAGGGCAGAGCAACAGGAGGTGTAACTTGGGCAGAAGCAAACCAGGGGGCATATTTACAAGCCCCGTGTGCCACCAGGGGATCACTTTTTTTATGCTACAGCGACGCAGAGTGCAAACTCATATCTACAAGGCCACGCACAGGCACATTGCGTGACTTTTCATGGCCTTGTAGATATGGAGAAGGGTCACTACGTTGCCTCACACTGTGTCGGTGGGCGTTCCATGGATGTCGTGGTGGGGTTTCCCACGCAACATCCATAGGTTTTGGCGCATTCCCAGATTTACAAGAATCTGTATACCTGGAAATGTTTCAAAACTGTACGACTCCCCAGGGCAGGCGCAGCGAGGAGAAATATGTTTATTTCTCCTAGTTTTTTCCTCTTTCCATGTGTGCTGCATCCTGCAGCAAACATAGAAACAGGAAAACGCCTCCCAGCATGGGTTTTGTGCAGGAAGGTGTCCCTTCCCGCACACAAACAATCCTGCTGACAACACGAGCACCCTTGCACCGTAGTGAAAGGGTGTCTGCATTGGTGCTAGGTAGCACATTGTGCACCAGCGCAGGGGGAAGGGACAGAAATGCACAGTATCTTGTAAATTTGGTGCATATTTTACCTTTCCAATTTTCCATAGGGCAGCATAGCGTAAATACTTGCAAATCTGCCCCATGCCAATTCCTTCTATACATGCCCCCAAGTCTCTCAGGATTTAGTGATGACCACATGTTATAAAAGGAGGTTCACCGAACGAGGGGAAACTTTTTTGACTAATGCTGGCGTGCTTGAAATTTGCATCAATAGTTAGACTTTTTCTTTATAGAACTTTAAGCTTCTCCCACAACTCTTGTACAAGCGTCTTTGATCAAGACGATGTGTCTGAGTTCTGGACCAAGATACCATGGATTGTTGCTCTTTCCTGCACCCAGAGTCTCTGCAGGATTGAACTTGTCTACCAGAAATGGGGCAGCCAGTATTGTGACATACGTCGCTCGTTGCTTGTGCCACAGCAGCCAAGAAGCCTGTGCAGGCTGATGGCTGCAGAGCACAGGCACAGGGCCGGCTTTAGGGCAGTGCGACTGGTGCAGCTGCAGTGGGCACTGACTTGGGGAGTGGGTTGCTGACGCAGTTCATAAGATACAACCCTAGCATAGACCAGTCACTGTTATGAACTGTCATCAAAGAGCAGCATGCAAACTTTCATGATCTATTCCTAATGTTGCTAAAAAGGGTTGGTTTGGGTAGATATACATTCTTATTAGTAAAGCCAGCCTTTGCCAGAGCTTTAAAACAAATGGAGGTATGTGAGAGGGGCTATGGAGAGATGAGGGGCACTTTTGCACGGTGGTAGTGAGGGAATCCGAGGAGAAGGTCATGTTTGGCAGGAGGGAGGGTGTGGGGGGCACCAATAATTATTGTCGCACTGGGCACCACCAGCGCTAAAGCCAGCCCTACGCAGGAATACATTTCCCTGGACACTGCCGTAGTTGAGAGACCGTCATGGCACAATCCCTGCCAATAAGTGTACAGAAGGAGTGACAGAGACCGCAGGATACTTTCTTCTCAGCCCCAACCAACCAGGAACATTTACAGCTGTTCTAATCCAGCAAATAGACATAAACATTTCTATAATTTTCCGCCCATTCAGTATCAACTGACAATAATGCCTGGGTTCACCGCCCACGCTGGTGGTCACTAACTTCCAAGAAACTAGGGGTGGGCATAACTTGCGTAATTCAGTGTAATACAATCAGGCGGAAGTACCAAAAGAACTCCAAGAGATTTCTCAGAATTACACAAGAAGAGTAATTCTGATTTTAGCAACATTTCATTGCGCAAAAATGCCCCCCCCCATCCAAAATGGAAGCAATGATGCTCTTTGCACTAAGAAATAGCACTAAATGCAACAGAACATGAATAACAACTGCGAGCAGCCCCTCACGCTCATTAAATGTACTATTAGGTAGGATATCCCCCAAACATACGCCTGGCATTTAGCACTATTTTCTTAGCACAAAATGCCCCTTTGCATCCAAAATGGACAGAAGGGTGCATTTTGCACTAAGAAATAACACTAACTGCAACGGAACACGAACAGCTGGTGTTGCATTCAAAGATTCCTGAGATACCTTTGTTTGTCAATGGTGCACTTCCAACTGCAGCCTATGCCTCTTCCCCTCTTGCCTACAAACTGCCCCTCATTTCTTTTTTACCCCTGCCATAGGATATTTACCCATTCATTATGGCGTGTGGTTCCAAGCGCTATCTCGTGTCTGTCTTCATCACCAGGATACGATGAATATTAATTTTTTTACTGGTGCTGCTTGAGATATGAGTGAAAAACCGACCCAAGGAACATCCTGGCCACTGAATTTTCCTAGCAGAAGCACTGCCTGTGGCAGGGGCGGAGCTTGGTCAGTAAGAATGGGGGGGGGGGGTGAGGTTCAGATTTTCCAACAATCAGGCTGGCATATGACGTCAAAATATACAACAAGCAGGGCACAAGGGAGCGAAACGCAAATTGGTGGGGTTACTAAGTGAGAGAAAACACAATATTTTGTAAAATAACCACATTTTTTGAGTCTGCTTGGGTTTTTAGTCTCTATGGGGAATATTTACAAGCCTCTTGCACAGCTGGAGCGTCACTTTTTTTGACACTCCAGCAGCTCAGACTGCAGACCTGTATCTATGAGGTTACGTAAAGTCACTTAGTGTGGCTTTTCGTGGCCTCATAGATACGGAGTAAGGCAAAGCCGTGCAAGTCGCTGTGTTGCCTTACTCTGCGCCAAGGAGGCGTTGCATGGATATTGCATTGGGTTTTTCCATGCAACTCCCTTGGCTTTTGACACATTCCCAGATTTACAAGGACTACAAGATCAGATTTTCTGTGACAGGGTAGCCAGTTTCTTTAAAGATAAGATCATAAAAATCCACTCCAAATTTCTGGACCCTCACCTACCCGAAAGAGAACAATACAGGTGTTCCAACACGGGCCTGACGGAGGTTCCCATGATGGAGAATTTTGCACTGCTAACCGCTGAGCAAATCAAGTGCCTCCTACAAAGTTTTCATTCAGGGTCTCCTGCTGACCCATGCCCCCCAAGCATGCTACAACTAGTCTGCAACTCGGTTGTAGCACCTCTGGAGAAGTTGTCGATGACACCCAAACTATAGTCTCCTTTCAAGATAAGACTACTATTATAGCTCATGAATTCCAGCCCTGTATGAGAGAAGTTAAAAACTCGATGGATCAAAATTGGCTAAAGATGAAGGGAGACAAAACTGAGGTCATTATCTTCGGTGCAAACCCTTCCATTTGGCATTCAGGCTGGTGGCTGGAGTCATGTTGGACATTACCGGTTCCCTCCTCTGCGGTTCAAAACCTCTGGATTGCCTGCAATTCCACCTTAACTTTTGACACCCAAGTTAACAAAATCATTAATTCATGTATTTGGATTATCAAGATGCTTAAGAAAATCCTCCCCTTCATACTTTAGGATCTTAGAGTAACGGAAGTTCTGGCCCTGATTGGATCAAGGCAGGACTACTGCAACGCCTTGTATCTCAACATCAATCAAGCATCTTTAAATAAGCTGCAACTTATTCAGAATCAAAGTGCTCGTCTGGTACTTGGGCTAGCCAGGTTTTGATCGGTCAAAGAGAGTATGAAGGAAGTTCGCTGGCTACCAATCAGGAAACGTATTATTTTCAAGACACTGTGCATTGCTCACAAGGCCCAACATATACAAGGCCCTTGTTCCCCTTATCTGTCTATCAGGTGGTACACGCCCGGTCGCCACCTCAGATCCGCCAACCTTAGCCTAGCGCGGCCTCAAAGAACAAAAAAAGTGAAATGGGGGGACAGAGCTTTTTCCACAGCCGCTGTGAGATTATGGAATTCAATCCCTTTTAAATTAGGAACATCCCCACTCTTCTGCCCGTCTGCAAGCAAGTCAAAACCTGGCTATTGTCATCCTAATTGTTAGGTGTAGCAGCAGTCACGTTTACCTCTCTAGTGCTTTGATACCTCTGGTCGAAATGTGCTCTATCAAATATCCCATACATACATACATACATACATGCATACATACATACATACATGCATACATACATACATACATACATGCATACATACATACATGCATGCATACATACATATATACATACATACAGGCAAGGCTTTCTGCACACACATAGAAAGCCTTGGGGCATTGTTTTTGTACCAGAGGTTTTCCCTTCCTGCACAAAAAACAATCCCGCATGCACTGCAGACGCCCTTGAGCCATGGTGCAAGGGTGCCTGCGTTGGTGCTAGGCTGCCAGTAGTGCGCCAGCGCGGGGGGAACGGACAGGAAGGCATATTTCATAAATACGGCACATTCCTGCCTTTTCAGATTGGCGATGGGCAGCGCAGGAAAAAGACTTGCAGTGCTGCCCTACATGAATATGCTGTAAACATGCCCGTGTGTAAAAACCCCTTGTGAAATCCGACAGACACCTCACCATACACGACTGAACCCGTACCCAACTATCTTCCAGAAAATACATTTATTAGGGGGATGTAACACCCTAAACACTGCCCGGCTCCATAGCCACACCTCTAGCCGGCAGGTCCTAGGCCGCTCTCCAGTCCGTGTCCACCAAGGCCATCCATCCCCCACCCAGTCCCTTCTGGGCTCAGCATCTCATTACCACCACAACCCATCTTTCACCTCCCCCATGGTCTGTCTCATTAGGGGCCACTATGGAGGACTACACATCTGTGCGGTCTGTACACTGGTCAACTTTTGTGGGTGGTGCTGCACATGATTGTGCCAAGATTGGTTTGTTTATAGAGTGGTACAGAAAGCAGTCAACAATATTGTCAACATTCATGCATCAAGCTGTGCTGTCGAGCTCTTGTGAGAGCTGTACATACAAGATGACAAATCTTCCCTATTTCGTAGCAAACATGTTGCAATGCAGGAAAGGGGAAATGAAAATTGTGAGACTGCAGCTTTGCACTGTAATGAGCGCTTATTCTTAGAAAGTGTTGGCGTGTGCAGGCTTCAGAAGCGCTGAACTTCTGAATTTGAGGTTACGATGCTTTGTGAAATGCTGGAGTAGGCATCATAACACCTCAGTGCGCGTGAGCATGTTATGACGTTTGCACATGCCTTTGTCATCACACATTTGGACGCCATTTTGTTTATTTTATTTACCATTCAAAGATGGCAGACACCACTGGGAGCAGGAAACAAAAATGCAAATTGTCCTTGTATGAAAGTGGGTTTTGAAGTTTGAGTAGCACAGCACTACACTGGAGCTCCTGGGCCCATAAAAATAAAAATGAATTGCATGAAGAGGGTTTAGGACGGAACAGAGTGACTGGAGGACATGTCGATGCGAAGGTGAGAGCCATGTGACGGAGGCAGGGGAGCAAGAGAAGAGCTTCAGGTGGGGCGGGGTGAGGCGCACATAGATTAAAACAAAACAAAAAAACAACAACAAAAGCATGGTTGCAGTAAAAAAATAGATGAGCAAGGGTGGAGGAAGGGGGAGCAACACGGGGTGCTTGGAGGTGGGAATAGATATTCAGGCAAGAAAACTCATGGACTGCCATAGACTGCTTGAAGAAAAAGTATTTTTGTGAATGTGAGCAGTGTGAAGATACAAGTCTCTCATTCAGAAGCACGGTAAAGATGATGTGCTCCAGGGGAGTGACAAACACAAGAAGAAGGAGAAGGGCAATCCAATAAGAAGCAAGTGAAGGCGAGTGGCAAGAAAGCCAGCCAATGGGAGGCAGTGGCAGGGCTTTAAACCCACATTAACATTTATGACACTGTCCACAAGAGGTTTTTTGACGAAGGACAGGGGAACGAAGATGGAATTGAAGGCAAGGGAGCCCTCAGTATAGCCAGTCTTTTATTTTTATGAAAAAATGCCATGTTCCTCAGTTTCTTAAGAAGTCACCAGGACGGACTGGCTGGCAGGGGGGGCAAACAGGAGAATGATACAGGTGAGAAAGAGGGATGGGAGGGGGGATACAAGAGGGTTGTGGGCAGGTGGATGGGAGAACAGGTGAGAAAGAGGGATGGGTGGAAGGGTGATACAAGAGGGCTGTGGGCAGGTGGATGGGGAGAACAGGTGAGAAGGAGGGATAGGTGGAAGGTGATACAAGAGGGTTGTGGCCAGGTGGATGGGGACAACAGGTGAGAAGGAGGGATGGGTGGGGTGATACAAGAGGGCTGTGGGCAGGTGGATGGGAGAACAGGTGAGAAGGGTGGAAGGGTGATACAAGAGGGCTGTGGGCAGGTGGATGGGAGAACAGGTGAGAAGGAGGGATGGGTGGGGGGATACAAGAGGGTTGTGGGCAGGTGGATGGGGAGAACAGGTGACAAGGAGGGATGTGGGGAAGGGTGATACAAGAGGGTTGTGGGCAGGTGGATGGGAGAACAGCTGAGAAGGAGGGATGGGTGGGGGTGATACAAGAGGGCTGTGGGCAGGTGGATGGGGAGAACAGGTGAGAAGGAGGGATGGGTGGGAGGGTGATACAAGAGGGCTGTGGGCAGGTGGATGGGGAGAACAGCTGAGAAGGAGGGATGGGTGGGGGTGACACAAGGGTTGTGGGCAGGTAGATGGGGAGAACAGGTGAGGAGGAGGGATGGGTGGGAGGGTGATACAAGAGGGCTGTGGTCAGGGGGATGGGAGAACAGGTGAGAAGGAAGGGTGGGGTGATACGAGGGTTGTGGGCAGGTGGACGGGAGAACAGCTGAGAAGGAGGGATGGGTGGGGGGATACAAGAGGGTTGTGGGCAGGTGGATGGGAGAACAGGTGAGAAGGAGGGATGGGTGGGAGGGTGATACAAGAGGGTTGTGGTCAGGGGGATGGGAGAACAGGTGAGAAGGAAGGGTGGGGTGATACGAGGGTTGTGGGCAGGTGGACGGGAGAACAGCTGAGAAGGAGGGATGGGTGGGGGGATACAAGAGGGTTGTGGGCAGGTGGATGGGAGAACAGGTGAGAAGGAGGGATGGGTGGGAGGGTGATACAAGAGGGTTGTGGGCAGGTGGATGGGAGAACAGGTGAGAAGGAGAGATGGGTGGGAGGGAGATACAAGAGGGCTGTGGGCAGGTGGATGGGAGAACAGGTGAGAAGGAGGGATGGGTGGGGGTGATACAAGAGGGTTGTGGGCAGGTAGATGAGGAGAACAGGTGAGAAAGAGGGACTGATGGGGGTGATACAAGAGGGCTGTGGGCAGATGGACGGGGGAACAGGTGAGAAGGAGGGATGAATGGGGGGATACAAGAGGGTTGTGGGCAGGTGGACGGGAGAACAGGTGAGAAGGATGGATGGGTGGGGGGGATACAAGAGGGTTGTGGTCAGGTGGATGGGGAGAACAGGTGAGAAGGAGGGATGGGTGGGGGTGATACAAGAGGGCTGTGGGCAGGTGGATGGGGAGAACAGGTGAGAAGGAGGGATGGGTGGGAGGGTGATACAAGAGGGTTGTGGGCAGGTGGATGGGGAGAACAGGTGAGAAGGAGGGATGGGTGGGGGTGATACAGGAGGGTTGTGGACAGGTGGATGGGGAGAACAGGTGAGAAGGAGGGATGGTGGGGGTGATACAAAAGGATTGTGGGCAGGTGGATGGGGAGAAAAGGTGAGAAGGAGGGATGGTGGGGGTGATACAAGAGGATTGTGGGGAGGTAGTTGGGGGAACAGGTGAGAAGGAGGGATGGGTGGTGGTGATACAAGAAGGTTGTGGGCAGGTGGATGGGAGAACAGGTGAGAAGGAGGGATGGGTCGGAGGGTGAGAGAAGAGGATCATGGGCAGGGGATATGGAGAACAGGTGAGAAGGAGGGATGGGTGGGGTGATACAAGAGGGTTGTGGGCAGGTGGATGGGAGAACAGGTGAGAAGGAGGGATGAAGGGAAGGTGATACAAGAGGGTTGTGGGAAGGTGGATGGGAGAACAGGTGAGAAGGAGGGATGGGTGGGAGGGTGATACAAGAGAGTTGGGGCAGGTGGATGGGGGATCAGGTGAGAAGGAGGGATGGGTGGGGTGATAGAAGAGGATTGTGGGTAGGTGGATGGGGAGAACAGGTGAGAAGGAGGGATGGGTGGGGTGATACAAGAGGGTTGTGGGCAGGTGGATGGGAGAACAGCTGAGAAGGAGGGATGGGTTGGGGGGATACAAGAGGGTTGTGGGCAGGTGGATGGGAGAACAGCTGAGAAGGAGGGATGGCTGGGGGTGATACAAGAGGGTTGTGGGCAGGTAGATGGGGGAACAGGTGAGAAGGAGGGATGGGTGGGGTGATACAAGACGGCTATGTGCAGGTGGACGTGGGAACAGGTGAGAAGGAGGGATGGGTTGGAGGGTGATACAAGAGGGTTGTGGGCAGGTGGACAGGAGAACAGGTGAGAAGGAGGGATGGGTGGGGGGATACAAGAGGGTTGTAGGCAGGTGGATGGGGAGAACAGGTGAGAAGAAGGGATGTTGGGGGTGATACAAGAGGATTGTGGGCAGGTGGATGGGGAGAACAGGTGAGAAGGAGGGATGGGTGGGGGTGATACAAGAGGGTTGTGGGCAGGTGGACGGGAGAACAGGTGAGAAGGAGGGATGGGTGGGGGGATACAAGAGGGTTGTAGGCAGGTGGATGGGGAGAACAGGTGAGAAGGAGGGATGGGTGGGATGATACAAGAGGGCTGTGGGCAAGTGGATGGGGAGAACAGGTGAGAAGGAGGGATTGGTGGGGTGATACAAGAGGGTTGTGGGCAGGTGGATGGGAGAACAGGTGAGAATGAGGGATGAAGGGAAGGTGATACAAGAGGGTTGTGGGCAGGTGGATGGGAGAACAGGTGAGAAGGAGGGATGGGTGGGAGGGTGATACTAGAGGATTGTGGGCAGGTGGATGGGGAGAACAGGTGAGAAGGAGGGATGGGTGGGAGGGTGATACAAGAGGGTTGTGGGCAGATGGACGGGAGAACAGGTGAGAAGTAGGGATCGGTGGGGGGATACAAGAGGGTTGTGGGCAGGTGGATGGGAGAACAGGTGAGAAGGAGGGATGAGTGGGGGGATACAAGAGGGCTGTGGGCAGGTGGATGGGGAGAACAGCTGAGAAGGAGGCATGGGTGGGGTGATACAAGAGGGTTGTGGACAGGTGGATGGGGAGAACAGGTGAGAAGGAAGGATGGGTGGGGGTGATACAAGAGGGTTGTGGGCAGGTGGATGGGAGAACAGGTGAGAAGGAGGGATGGGTGGGGGTGATACAAGAGGGTTGTGGGCAGGTGGACGTGAGAACAGGTGAGAGGAGGGATGGGTGGGGGTGATACAAGAGGGTTGTGGGCAGGTGGATGGGGAGAGCAGGTGAGAAGGAGGGATGGGTGGAAGGGTGATACAAAAGGGTTGTGGGCAGGTGGACGGGAGAACAGGTGAGAAGGAGGGATGGGTGGGGGTGATACAAGAGGGTTGTGGGCAGATGGATTGGGAGAACAGGTGAGAAGGAGGGATGGGTGGGGGGTGATACAAGAGGGCTGTGGGCAGGTGGATGGGAGAACAGGTGAGAAGGAGGGATGGGTGGGAGGGTGATACAAGAGGGCTGAGGGCAGGTGGACGGGAGAACAGCTGAGAAGGAGGGATTGGTGGGGGGGATACAAGAGGGTTGTGGGCAGGTGGATGGGAGAACAGGTGAGAAGGAGGGATGGGAGGGAGAGTAAGAGAAGAGGATTGTGGGCAGGTGGATGGGGAGAACAGGTGAGAAGGAGGGATGGGTGGGGTGATACAAGAGGGTTGTGGTCAGGTGGATGGGAGAACAGGTGAGAAGGAGGGATGGGTGGAAGGGTGGTACAAGAGGGTCGTGGGCAGGTGGATGGGGGAGCAGGTGAGAAGGAGGGATGGGTGGGAGGGTGATACAAGAGGGCTGTGGGCAGGTGGATGGGAGAACAGGTGAGAAGGAGGGATGGGAGGGAGGGTGACAGAAGAGGGCTGTGGGCAAGTGGATGGGGAGAACAGGTGAGAAGGAGGGATGGGTCGGACGGTGAGAGAAGAGGGTCATGGGCAGGGGATATGGAGAACAGGTGAGAAGGAGGGATGAGTGGGGTGATACAAGAGGGTTGTGGGCAGGTGGATGGGAGAACAGGTGAGAACGAGGGATGAAGGGAAGGTGATACAAGAGGGTTGTGGGCAGGTGGATGGGAGAACAGGTGAGAAGGAGGGATGGGTGGGAGGGTGATACAAGAGGGTTGTGGGCAGGTGTAGGAAAGTACCATCTTGCCTGGCATGTTACCCCCATATTTCACTGTATATATGTTGTTTTAGTTGTATGTGTCACTGGGACCCTGCCAGCCAGGGCCCCAGTGCTCATAAGTGTGCCCTGTATGTGTTCCCTGTGTGATGAATAACTGTCTCACTGAGGCTCTGCTAACCAGAACGTCAGTGGTTATGCTCTCTCATTTCTTTCCAAATTGTCACTAACAGGCTAGTGACCAATTTCACCAATTTACATTGGCATACTGGAACACCCTTATAATTCCCTAGTATATGGTACTGAGGTACCCAGGGTATTGGGGTTCCAGGAGATCCCTAGGGGCTGCAGCATTTCTTTTGCCACCCATAGGGAGCTCTGACATTTCTTACACAGGTCTGCCATTGCAGCCTGAGTGAAATAACGTCCACGTTATTTCACAGCCATTTACCACTGCACTTAAGTAACTTATAAGTCACCTATATGTCTAACCTTTACCTGGTAAAGGTTGGGTGCTAAGTTACTTAGTGTGTGGGCACCCTGGCACTAGCCAAGGTGCCCCCACATTGTTCAGGGCAAATTCCCCGGACTTTGTGAGTGCGGGGACACCATTACACGCGTGCACTATACATATGTCACTACGTATGTATTGCGTCACAATGGTAACTCCGAACATGGCCATGTAACATGTCTAAGATCATGGAATTGTCACCCCAATGCCATTCTGGCATTGGGGAGACAATTCCATGATCCCCTGAGTTTCTAGCACAGACCCGGGTACTGCCAAACTACCTTTCCCGGGGTTTCACTGCAGCTGCTGCTGCTTCCAACCCCTCAGACAGGTTTCTGCCCTCCTGGGGTCCAGCCAGGCTTGGCCCAGGAAGGCAGAACAAAGGACTTCCTCAGAGAGAGGGTGTTACACCCTCTCCCTTTGGAAAATGGTGTCAGGGCTGGGGAGGAGTAGCCTCCCCCAGCCTCTGGAAATGCTTTGATGGGCACAGATGGTGCCCATCTCTGCATAAGCCAGTCTACACCGGTTCAGGGATCCCCCAGCCCTGCTCTGGCACGAAACTGGAAAAAGGAAAGGGGAGTGACCACTCCCCTGACCTGCACCTCCCCTAGGAGGTGCCCAGAGCTCCTCCAGTGTGCTCCAGACCTCTGCCATCTTGGAAACAGAGGTGCTGCTGGCACACTGGACTGCTCTGAGTGGCCTGGGCCAGCAGGTGACGTCAGAGACTCCTTCTGATAGGCTTCTTCAGGTGTTGCTAGCCTATCCTCCTTCCTAGGTAGCCAAACCTCCTTTTCTGGCTATTTAGGGTCTCTGCTTTGGGGAATTCTTTAGATAACGAATGCAAGAGCTCATCAGAGTTCCTCTGCATCTCTCTCTTCACCTTCTGCCAAGGAATCGACCGCTGACTGCTCTGGACACCTACAAAACTGCAACAAAGTAGCAAAGATGACTACTGCAACCTTGTATCGCTGATCCAGCCGCCTTCTCGACTGCTTTCCTGGTGGTGCATGCTGTGGGGGTAGTTTGCCTCCTCTCTGCACTAGAAGCTCCGAAGAAATCTCCAGTGGGTCGACGGAATCTTCCCCCTGCAACCGCAGGCAGCAAAAGACTGCATCACCGGTCCTCTGGGTCCCCTCTCAGCACGACGAGTGTGGTCCCTGGAACTCAGCAACTCTGTCCAAGTGACTCCCACAGTCCAGTGACTCTTCAGTCCAAGTTTGGTGGAGGTAAGTCCTTGCCTCCCCACGCTAGACTGCATTGCTTGGTACCGCGTGATTTGCAGCTGCTACGGCTCCTGTGCACTCTTCTAGGATTTCCTTTGTGTACATCCAAGCCTGCATCCCCGACACTCTAACCTGCAGTGCACGACCTCCTGAGTTGTCCTCCGTCGTCGTGGGACCTTCCTTTGTGACTTCGGGTGAGCTCCGGTTCACTCTTCTTTGTAGAGCCTGTTCCGGCACTTCTGCGGGTGCTGCTTGCTTTTGAGTGGGCTCCTTGTCTTGCTGGGCGCCCTCTCTGTCTCCTCACGCAATTGGCGACATCCTGGTCCCTCCTGGGCCACAGCAGCATCCAAAAACCCTAACCGCGACCCTTGCAGCTAGCAAGGCTTGTTTGCGGTCTTTCTGCACGGAAACACCTCTGCAAGCTTCTTCACGACGTGGGACATCCATCCTCCAAATGGGAAGTTCCTAGTCCTCTTCATTCTTGCAGAATCCACAGCTTCTACCATCCGGTGGCAGCTTCTTTGCACCCTCAGCTGGCATTTCTTGGGCATCTGCCCACCCACGACTTGAGTGTGACTCTTGGACTTGGCCCCTTGTTCCACAGGTACTCTCGTCTGGAAATCCATCATTGTTGCATTGCTGGTGTTGGTCTTCCTTGCAGAATTCCCCTATCACGACTTCTGTGCTCCCTGGGGAACTTAGGTGCACTTTACACCTACTTTTCAGGGTCTTGGATGGGCTATTTTTCTAACCCTCACTGTTTTCTTACAGTCCCAGCGACCCTCTACAAGCTCACATAGGTTTGGGGTCCATTCGTGGTTCGCATTCCACTTTTAGAGTCTATGGTTTGTGTTGCCCCTTACCTATGTGCTCTCATTGCAATCTATTGTGACTGTACATTGCTTGCATTGCTTTCTATTGCTATTACTGCATATTTTTGGTATTGTGTACATATATCTTGTGTATATTTGCTATCCTCATACTGAGGGTACTCACTGAGATACTTTTGGCATATTGTCATAAAAATATAGTACCTTTATTTTTAGTATATCTGTGTATTGTGTTTTCTTATGATATTGTGCATATGACACCAGTGGTATAGTAGGAGCTTTACACGTCTCCTAGTTCAGCCTAAGCTGTTCTGCTAAGCTACCCTTTTCTATCAGCCTAAGCTGCTAGATACCTCTTCTACACTAATAAGGGATAACTGGACCTGGTGCAGAGTGTAAGTACCCCTTGGTACCACTACAAACCAGGCCAGCCTCCTACAGCAGGTGGGCGGGGAGAACAGGTGAGAAGGGGGGATGGGTGGGTGGGTGATACAAGAGGGTTGTGGGCAGATGGACGGGAGAACAGGTGAGAAGGAGGGATGGGTGTGGGGATACAAGAGGGTTTTGGGCAGGTGGATGGGAGAACAGGTGAGAAGGAGGGATGGGTGGGGGGGATACATGAGGGCTGTGGGCAGGTGGATGGGGAGAACAGCTGAGAAGGAGGGATGGGTGGGGTGATACAAGAGGGTTGTGGGCAGGTGGATGGGAGAACAGCTGAGAAGGAGGGATGGGTGGGGGGATACAAGAGGGTTGTGGGCAGGTGGACGTGAGAACAGGTGAGAAGGAGGGATGGGGGTGATACAAGAGGGTTGTGGGTAGGTGGATGGGGAGAGCAGGTGAGAAGGAGGGATGGGTGGAAGGTAGATACAAAAGGGTTGTGGGCAGGTGGACGGGAGAACAGGTGAGAAGGAGGGATGGGTGGGGGTGATACAAGAGGGTTGTGGGTAGGTGGATGGGGATGGGTGGGAGGGAGATACAAAAGGGTGGACGTTGCTGTGAAAGATGAGTGCAATGGGGAAGAACAAACTGGCGAAAGGGCGATTCGAGAGGACGGTGGGCAGGGGAACAAAGAATGAATAGTTTAAGAAGAGAACTTAGCAAGACAACAGGGTGGGAGCCAGTAGCGATGGACCAAGGGGGAAGAGCTGTAAAGCACCCACTCAGTCAGTTCAATGCAAGCGCTTGAGTGGAGTTTGAAGGGTATGCCCAAACAGCAGCTAACGCTAAGTGAGAGATAAATACTCTATTTGGCTGACCCAAAGCATAACTGACAAAATTTGCAAGCCAATGGCTGAACGAGGTTGGTCGAAACCACCCAATGGTTGCAAGGAGCGGACCCCTGCGCTGGACCGTCAAAACCAAGACATTGTAATGTGCTTGTTTCTAAAACACTTCTTCAGTTGTCTAGCGTAGGAAATCCATATTGTGCAACAGGCATTACAATCCCTCTGTGCCAACAAGACCCTTTGTGAGCATGCTTCTGCCCTTCTCTTTAGCTACTCAGGGCTACGGAAGCTCACAGGTCTTGTTTTTAGGTTGCTTGCTCAGTTTCCGGAGTTTTTTAGTTGGCAGCTGTTACAAGGTCGCCTGCATTGTGGGGAGGATTGTTTTTGTGCAGCTGTAAGGAGGAAACAACACAGAGACAAAGATATTTTGCCTCGTTACACCTCACCTGGGGAGGCGTGGCATTTTGATGCATTCCCAGCTCTACCACTAATGGTAAACCTGGAAATGCACCAAAATCCATGGGTGGATGCGTGGGAACACCAGCGCTCCACCCGTAGAACGCCTCCCTGCTGCCGAGTGACGCAAGGCTGCGATTTGAGCCTTCTAGCTAGATTAGCCTGTTCCCAGTACAAATGCACAATCAATTTCAGAAACATATAAATGTGCTGTTTACAATATTTATTAAATACAAATTCAGGGAATCTGCATCAATTAAGTGCGTGCATTGTTTAAGGACTTGCAGTAAACGTTCAGTTAATTTCTTGCTATCACTCCTACTAATGTGATGGTACAAAATGTGAGCCCATTGCTGTTCTCCGAACTCGTGCATTGCAACCAAAGGGATGACTTGATATACCACTTCTGTTCTTTCCCAGTAGCTGGTGGAATGTGAACTCACACTTTATTTACACTCTACATGCCTCATGACGTAATAGGTGCTAGGTTTGATGTATGTCCACTCTCTCTACTCAGGTTAAGTACTTTAAACTGTTTTTAAATTGCTGCTGGCAGGGGCCAACGCTATCCATAGGTGGACTTTTCTGCAGTGTTTGTCTTTGTGGGAGTTTCAATGTCTTACCAATTGTGGGTCAAAATCATACCACCCTACATGGATATTTTAACAAATTTGTTAAACTAAGGGGCATATTTACAAGCCTCGTGGCGCAGGGCAGCACAGCACATGACCTAGATGCTCTGGTGTGCACCTCACGGAAAGCGCAGAAATATTATGTATTTAAAAGATACAGTGCTTTCCTGTCCTTTCCCCCTATGCTGGCGAACAACGTGCTGATGAGCGCCAACGCAGGCACCCTGGCACCATAGTGCAAGGCTGCCTGCCTTGTATGCAGGATTGTTTCTGTGCAGGAAGGGGCACCTTCCTGCACAAAAACAATCCTGGGAAGCCTTTTCCTCTTTCTATGCTTGCTGCAGAATGCGGGACACATGGAAAGAGGAAAAAAACAAGGAGCAATAAAGGAATGTGCTCACTTGTACCAGGGTCTCTGGCATCCTTGCTATGACCCTCTGCACCCCAGTTCTTCAGTACCTAACCAGGGAAGGGGGGTAATGAGGTCACTTGTACCAGGGTCTCTGGCATCCTTGATATGACCCTCTGCACCCCAATCCTCCAGTATCTAACCAGTGAAGGGGGGGTAATGTGCTCACTTGTACCAGGGTCCCTGGCATCCTTGCTATGACCCTCTGCACCCCAGTTCTCCAGTACCTAACCAGGGAAGGGGGGGTATTGTGCTCACTTGTACCAGGGTCTCTGGCATCCTTGCTATGACCCTCTGCACCCCAGTTCTCCAGTACCTAACCAGGGAAGGGGGGGTATTGTGCTCACTTGTACCAGGGTCCCTGGCATCCTTGCTATGACCCTCTGCACCCCAGTTCTTCAGTACCTAAACAGGGAAGGGGAGGGGGGTAATGTGCTCACTTGTACCAGGGTCCTTGGCACCCTTGCTATGACCTTCTGCACCCCAGTCCTCCAGTATCTAACCAGCCAAGGGGGGGTAATGTGCTCACTTGTACCAGGGTCCCTGGCATCCTTGCTATGACCCTCTGCACCCCAGTTCTCCAGTACCTAACCAGGGAAGGGGGGGGGGGGGGGTAATGTGCTCACTTGTACCAGGGTCCCTGGCATCATTGCTATGACCCCCTGCACCCCAGTTCTCCAGTACCTAACCAGGGAAGTGGGGGGTAATGTGCTCACCTGTACCAGGGTCCCTGGGTCCCTGGCATCCTTGCTACGACCCTCTGCACCCCAGTTCTTCAGTACTTAACAAGGGAAGGGGGGGGTATTGTGCTCACTTGTACCAGGGTCCCTGGCATCCTTGCTATGACCCTCTGCACCCCGGTTCTTCAGTACCTAAACAGGGAAGGGGAGGGGGGTAATGTGCTCACTTGTACCAGGGTCCTTGGCACCCTTGCTATGACCCTCTGCACCCCAGTTCTTCAGTATGTAACAAGGGAAGGGGGGGTAATGTGCTCACTTGTACTAAGGTCCCTGGCATCCTTGCTATGACCCTCTGTACCCCAGTCGTCCAGTACCTAACCAGGGAAGGGGGAGGGGTAATGTGCTCACCGGTACCAGGGTCCCTGGCATCCTTGCTATGACTCTCTGCACCCCAGTTCTTCAGTACGTAACAAGGGAAGGGGGGGGGGGGTAATGTGCTCACTTGTACCAGGGTCCCTGGCATCCTTGCTATGACCCTCTGTACCCCAGTCCTCCAGCATCTAACCAGCGAAGGGGGGGTAATGTGCTCACTTGTACCAGGGTCCCTGGCATCATTGCTATGACCCTCTGCACCCCAGTTCTTCAGTACCTAACCAGGGAAGGAGGGGTTGGGGGTAATGTGCTCACTTGTACCAGGGACCCTGGCATCTTTGCTATGACCCTCTGTACCCCAGTCGTCCAGTACATATCCAGGGAACGGGGGTGGGGGGGTAATGTGCTCACTTGTACCAGGGTCCTTGCCACCCTTGCTATGACCCTCTGCACCCCAGTTCTTCAGTACCTAACCAGGGAAGGAGGGGGGGGGATAATGTGCTCACTTGTACCAGGGTCCCTCGCATCCTTGCTATGACCCTCTGCACCCCAGTTCTCCAGTACCTAACCAGGGAAGGGTGGGGGGGGGGGTAATGTGCTCACTGCACTGAGTTGAGGGCTGCGCTGAGTTGGAGCTGCACTGAGTTGAGGGCTGCACTGAGTTGGAGGCTGCGCTGAGTTGGGGGCTGCGCTGAGTTGGGGGCTGCGCTGAGTTGGGGGCTGCGCTGAGTTGAGGGCTGCACTGAGCTGGGGATGCACTGAGTTGAGGCTGCACTGAGTTGGAGGCTGCACTGAGTTGGGGCTGCGCTGAGTTGGAGGCTGAGTTGGGGGCTGCACTGAGTTGAGGGCTGCACTGAGTTGAGGGCTGCACTGAGTTGGGGCTGCGCTGAGTTGAGGGCTGCACTGAGTTGGAGCTGCACTGAGTTGGAGACTGCACTGAGTTGGAGCTGCACTGAGTTGAGGGCTGCACTGAGTTGGGGGCTGCGCTGAGTTGGGGGCTGCACTGAGTTGAGGGCTGCACTGAGTTGGAGGCTGCACTGAGTTGGAGCTGCACTGAGTTGAGGGCTGCACTCAGTTGGAGGCTGCACTGAGTTGGTGCTGCACTGAGTTGAGGGCTGCACTGAGTTGAGGGCTGCACTGAGTTGGGGGCTGCGCTGAGTTGGAGGCTGCACTGAGTTGAGGGCTGCGCTGAGTTGAGGGCTGCGCTGAGTTGAGGGCTGCGCTGAGTTGGGGGCTGCACTGAGTTGGGGGCTGCACTGAGTTGGGGCTGCACTGAGTTGGAGGCTGCACTGAATTGGGGCTGCACTGAGTTGAGGGCTGCACTGAGTTGGGGCTGCACTGAGTTGGGGGCTGCACTGAGTTGAGGGCTGCGCTGAGTTGGGGGCTGCGCTGAGCTGGGGCTGCACTGAGTTGGAGGCTGCACTGAGTTGAGGGCTGCACTGAGTTGGGGGCTGCACTGAGTTGGGGGCTGCACTGAGTTGGAGGCTGCACTGAGTTGAGGGCTGAACTGAGTTGGGGGCTGCACTGAGTTGGAGGCTGCACTGAGTTGAGGGCTGCACTGAGTTGGAGCTGCGCTGAGTTGGGGGCTGCACTGAGTTGGAGGCTGCACTGAGTTGGGGGCTGAGTTAGGGCTGCACTGAGCTGGGGCTGCACTGAGCTGGGGCTGCACTGAGTTGGGGGCTGCACTGAGTTGGGGGCTGCACTGAGTTGAGGGCTGCGCTGAGTTGGGGGCTGCACTGAGTTGGGGGCTGCGCTGAGTTGGAGCTGCGCTGAGTTGGGGGCTGCACTGAGTTGAGGCTGCACTGAGTTGAGGGCTGCACTGAGTTGGGGGCTGCACTGAGTTGAGGGCTGCACTGAGTTGGGGGCTGCACTGAGTTGGGGGCTGCACTGAGTTGGAGGCTGCACTGAGTTGAGGGCTGCGCTGAGTTGGGGGCTGCGCTGAGTTGGGGCTGCACTGAGTTGGGGGCTGAGTTGGGGGCTGCACTGAGTTGGGGGCTGCACTGAGTTGGGGCTGCACTGAGTTGGGGCTGCACTGAGTTGGGGCTGCACTGAGTTGAGGGCTGCACTGAGTTGAGGGCTTCACTGAGTTGAGGGCTGCGCTAAGTTGGGGCTGCACTGAGATGAGGGCTGCGCTGAGTTGGGGCTGCACTGAGTTGAGGGCTGCGCTGAGTTGGGGCTGCACTGAGTTGGGGCTGCACTGAGTTGAGGGCTGCACTGAGCTGGGGCTGCACTGAGTTGGGGGCTGCACTGAGCTGGGGATGCACTGAGTTGAGGGCTGCACTGAGTTGAGGGCTGCACTGAGTTGGGGTTGCACTGAGTTGAGGGCTGCACTGAGTTGGGGGCTGCGCTGAGTTGGGGACTGCACTGAGTTGAGGGCTGCGCTGAGTTGGAGGCTGCACTGAGTTGAGGGCTGCACTGAGTTGAGGGCTACACTGAGTTGAGGGCTGCACTGAGCTGGGGCTGCACTGAGTTGGGGCTGCACTGAGCTGGGGCTGCACTGAGCTGGGGCTGCACTGAGTTGAGGGCTGCACTGAGTTGAGGGCTGCACTGAGTTGGGGCTGCACTGAGTTGGGGCTGCGCTGAGTTGGAGGCTGCACTGAGTTGGAGCTGCACTGAGTTGGGGGCTGCACTGAGTTGAGGGCTACACTGAGTTGAGGGCTGCACTGAGTTGGGGGCTGCACTGAGTTGGGGGCTGCGCTGAGTTGAGGGCTGCGCTGAGTTGGAGGCTGCACTGAGTTGGAGGCTGCACTGAGTAGGGAGCTGCACTGAGTTGAGGGCTGCACTGAGTTGAGGGCTGCACTGAGTTGGGGGCTGCACTGAGTTGGGGGCTGCACTGAGTTGGGGCTGCACTGAGTTGGAGCTGCGCTGAGTTGGGGGCTGCACTGAGTTGAGGGCTGCACTGAGTTGGAGCTGCACTGAGTTGAGGGCTGCGCTGAGTTGGAGCTGCACTGAGTTGGAGGCTGCACTGAGTTGAGGGCTGCACTGAGTTGGGGGCTGCACTGAGTTGGGGGCTGCGCTGAGTTGGGGGCTGCGCTGAGTTGAGGGCTGCGCTGAGTTGGAGGCTGCACTGAGTAGGGGGCTGCACTGAGTTGAGGGCTGCACTGAGTTGAGGGCTGCACTGAGCTGGGGCTGCACTGAGCTGGGGGTGCACTGAGTTAGGGCTGCACTGAGCTGGGGCTGCACTGAGGTGGGGCTGCACTGAGTTGGAGGCTGCACTGAGTTGAGGGCTGCACTGAGTTGGAGGCTGCACTGAGTTGGGGCTGCACTGAGTTGAAGCTGCACTGAGTTGAGGGCTGCACTGAGTTGGAGCTGCACTGAGTAGGGGGCTGCACTGAGTTGAGGGCGCTGAGTTGGGGCTGCACTCTGTTGAGGTGTGCACTGAGTTTGGGCTGCACTGAGTTGGAGGCTGCACTGAGTTGGGGGCTGCACTGAGTTGAGGGCTGCGCTGAGTTGGGGCTGCACTGAGTTGGGGCTGCACTGAGATGGGGGCTGCACTGAGTTGAGGGCTGCGCTGAGTTGGGGCTGCACTGAGCTGGGGCTGCACTGAGCTGGGGCTGCACTGAGTTGGGGCTGCACTGAGTTGGAGGCTGCACTGAGCTGGGGCTGCACTGAGTTGGAGGCTGCACTGAGTTGAGGGCTGCACTGAGTTGGAGGCTGCACTGAGTTGGGGCTGCGCTGAGTTGGAGGCTGAGTTGGGGGCTGCACTGAGTTGGGGGCTGCACTGAGTTGAGGGCTGCGCTGAGTTGGGGGCTGAGTTGGGGGCTGCACTGAGTTGGGGGCTGCACTGAGTTGGGGGCTGAGTTGGGGGCTGCACTGAGTTGGGGGCTGCACTGAGTTGGGGCTGCACTGAGTTGGGGGCTGCACTGAGTTGGGGGGTGCACTGAGTTGGGGGCTGCACTGAGTTGGGGGCTGCACTGAGTAGGGGCTGCGCTGAGTTGGGGCTGCGCTGAGTTGGGGGCTGCACTGAGTTGGAGCTGCACTGAGTTGAGGGCTGCACTGAGTTGGAGCTGCACTGAGTAGGGGGCTGCACTGAGTTGAGGGCGCTGAGTTGGGGCTGCACTCTGTTGAGGTGTGCACTGAGTTGGGGCTGCACTGAGTTGGAGGCTGCACTGAGTTGGGGGCTGCACTGAGTTGAGGGCTGCGCTGAGTTGGGGCTGCGCTGAGTTGGGGCTGCACTGAGATGGGGGCTGCACTGAGTTGAGGGCTGCGCTGAGTTGGGGCTGCACTGAGCTGGGGCTGCACTGAGCTGGGGCTGCACTGAGTTGGGGCTGCACTGAGTTGGAGGCTGCACTGAGCTGGGGCTGCACTGAGTTGGAGGCTGCACTGAGTTGAGGGCTGCACTGAGTTGAGGGCTGCACTGAGTTGGGGCTGCACTGAGTTGAGGGCTGCACTGAGTTGAGGGCTGCACTGAGTTGGAGGCTACACTGAGTTGAGGGTTGCACTGAGTTGAGGGCTGCCCTATGTTGAGGTGTGCACTGAGTTGGGGCTGCACTGAGCTGGGGCTGCACTGAGTTGAGGGCTGCACTGAGTTGACGGCTGCACTGAGCTGGGGCTGCACTGAGTTGAGGGCTGCACTGAGCTGGGGCTGCACTGAGTTGAGGGCTGCACTGAGATGGGGGCTGCACTGAGTAGGGGGCTGCACTGAGATGGGGGCTGCGCTGAGTAGGGGGCTGCGCTGAGTTGGGGGCTGCACTGAGTTGAGGGCTGCGCTGAGTTGGAGGCTGCACTGAGTTGGAGGCTGCACTGAGTTGAGGGCTGCACTGATTTGAGGGCTACACTGAGTTGAGGGCTGCCCTATGTTGAGGTGTGCACTGAGTTGAGGGCTGCGCTGAGTTGAGGGCTGCACTGAGTTGAGGGCTGCACTGAGCTGGTGCTGCACTGAGTTGAGGGCTGCACTGAGTTGAGGGCTACACTGAGTTGAGGGCTGCCCTATGTTGAGGTGTGCACTGAGTTGGGGCTGCACTGAGATGGGGGCTGCACTGAGTTGGGGGCTGCACTGAGTTGAGGGCTGCACTGAGTTGGGGCTGCACTGAGATGGGCGCTGCACTCAGTTGGGGGCTGCACTGAGTTGAGGGCTGCACTGAGTTGGGGCTGCACTGAGTTGAGGGCTGCACTGAGTTGAGGGCTGCACTGAGTTGGAGGCTACACTGAGTTGAGGGCTGCACTGAGTTGAGGGCTGCCCTATGTTGAGGTGTGCACTGAGTTGGGGCTGCACTGAGATGGGGACTGCAATGAGTTGGGGCTGCACTGAGTTAGGGGCTGCGCTGAGTTGGGGGCTGCACTGAGTTGAGGGCTGCACTGAGTTGGGGCTGCACTTAGTTGAGGGCTGCACTGAGCTGGGGGCTGCACTGAGTTGGGGTGCACTGAGTAGGGGGCTGCGCTGAGTAGGGGGCTGCACTGAGGGGGTTGCACTGATCCGATATAGGAGTTCATTGAATTGAAAACTGGACTCTGCTCCAATCTTAGGCTGTTTACTGGAGGTGGGCGAGCATCCTTTCCTTGTGGGCCTGGGACCACTGATTATAGTCAGCAGGAGCCAGATGTACAAACATTATGAATACCGATTTCCAAATTGTAATTATCTTCGAATTGCAATTAGGACACCGGCATTCCTAATTTCTGATTTTTTAAATTCAAAAATAGCAAACCACAGTAGGTCACAAATCGACCTACCTCATGAATATTAATGAGGTAGCTTACTATTTGCGACTCATTAGGAATCGCCGCCATCACAGGGATGGTGGCCTGCTGGGGTCAGTAGACCCCACTATTTCTGTTGTTTGCTTTTTAATAAAGCAATTTTTTTTTTTTTTTTTTTTTTAAATGTGGGCAGTTTTCCTGACAAGAAAAACAGGATGTGTTTAAAAGTGAAAAAATAAACTTTGTAGTATTATTTTTTAAGAGTAGACAGTGGTCCATGGGACCACTGCCTGCTCTTAAAATATTATTATTTATATTCTGGAAGGGATCGCTTTGGGAACACCCCTTTGCAAATGGGCTACCATCAGTTTTAAACTGGTGGTAAATTAGTACCATTTTGTGACTGGAATTCAGTCGCAAAACTGTAATACATACCATACCGATTCTGTCTTTGGAAGGAGCACCCTAAACACACCCTTTCCAGACACCAAGTCGCAAACGCAAAATGTGATTCGGTAACAAGTTACCGAATTCCATTTTCTATTTTGAACATTAGAAAAAGCATTTCTCCAGTTGCAAACAGTCCGATTCTGCAAATCTCGCCATCTCAACATGTCCGAGCGGTCAGCCCAAAGGAAGAACTTTACAAGGCAGAGAAGCAACAACCCCCTTTCATAAGATACTGACAAAGGCTGAGCTCACCTTGGTCACCAGGATGTACCACAACTCATTGAACATTTCTAGCAGATTCCATGATGAGCAAGAACACAAATGAGAGGGGTGAGGTTTTATCACTTGGGGGATGACCGCTGGTTGTGTTTTGACTTCAAAGAAGAAAGCTCTAAACAGCTCATTCTACATATTTACGGGCATTCAGTAACCACCACATACTCGAAGCATTGTGGGTTAAAACTGAAAAAGGGCCTTGTTTAAAACTCGCTGGACAGGTTAGTCCATCACAACAGTGACTGATATGCCGTCGACCGAAACCTAAATTTCATAAGATAGAATAGGATTTGGATTTAGGCGTACAGGATATCTGTCACTGTTGTAGCAGAGTGACCCGTCCGCAGAGTTCTAAATCAGCCCAAATTTAAGATTGTTAGACGCTAGGAGGTGGTTCTATCCGACCGGTCCCTTGATGCATTTAGCCTCGGTGGGATCTTCCGATGCTATCCTTTATCGACGACCTCTTAGCCTGGAGTAAATAATGACTACATCAATAGAGGGGTGGTTTGTACCCGCAGCAGGAGATGAACAGAATGACCTTCAGAGCCCTGGACCCAGGGATGGCCAAGTAGTGTGTATACAGTGACCCACGGGGCCCATAGACATGATGACGTCCGACGGCCCTGAGCTCTGTGACCCATGGTTTAGCTACAGACGGTCCAAGAGTGGACAGTGGGAAACACCACCCAGTGGGTCTCAAAGTTCAACGGTCCACACAGACTGCCCAGACCCTGTAATGATCCTATAATGTGTCTGAATAAAAGACCTGCCCAGACCCTGCAACGATCCTATAATGTTTCTGAATAAAAAGACCTGCCCAGACCCTGCAATGATCCTATAATGTGTCTGAAAAAAAGACCTGCCCAGACCCTGCAATTATCCTATAATGTGTCTGAATAAAAGACCTGCCCAGACCCTGGAATGATCCTATAATGGCCCTGAATATAAAGAGCTGCCCAGACCCTGCAATGATCCTATAATATCCCTGAATATAAAGAGCTGCCCAGACCCTTCAATGATCCTATAGTGTTTCTGAATATAAGACCTGCCCTGACCCTGCAATGATCCTATAATGTCCCTGAATATAAAGAGCTGCCCAGACCCTGCAATGATCCCATCATGTCCTGATTATAAAGACCTGCCCAGACCCTGGAACAGTCATATAATGGTTCTGAATATAAAGAGCTGCCCAGACCCTTATCGAGATGATCCCTGATACCCCTGCCATCCCTGATCCTACACCATCCCTGAACGTAATGACCTGACCACACCTCATGATGGTCCCAGAGATAGTTGGACAGGACAATCTACACCCTCCCTGCGTACCTGACCCACTGGGTTTCTGTGAACCATCACCTGTGGTATGTTTAAAATAAGGACCCATGGTTACCAAACCATGCACTCCTCACCACCACACTGACACTGAATGTGTGTTCATCACTGTAACGCATAGTACTCATGAGAAGTAACCCACAGTGGTCAGGTGACCCCCAAAAATATGACTGTAAATACTGAATGTTCTGAAAATACACTTTCTGAAACTACAGCTGTAGTGAGGTAGCTCCAAGTTTGGCAGCTCAGCCGTTGTATACAAAGTATCAACCCTGTCATGTCAGCCACACTGTAAACATTATCTACCCTGACACTGCAGCTACACAGCAAAACATCTACCCTGGCACTGCAGCCACACTGCAAAACATCTTCCCTGACACTGTAGCGACACTGCACAACATCTATTCTGACATTGCATCCACACTGCAAAACATCTACTGTGACACTGCATCCACACTGTAAAACATCTACCCTGACACTGCAGCCACACTGTAAAACATCTACCCTGACACTGCAGCGACACTGCATGACATCTATCCTGACATTGCAGCCACACTGCAAAACATCCACCCTCACACTACAGCCACACTGCAAGACATCTATCCTGACACTGCAGATTCATTGTAAAATATCTACCCTGACACTGCAGCCAGGCTGCAAAACATCTACCCTGACACTGCAGCCACACTGTAAAACATCTACCCTGACACTGCACTCACACTGTGAAACATCTACCCTGACACTGACTGCATCCACACAATAAAACATCCACCCTGTAACTGCAGCCACACTGTAAAACATCTACCCTGACACTGCATCCACACTGCAAAACATCTACCCTGACACTGCAGCCACACATTGAAACATCCATCCTGACACTGCATCCACACTGTAAAACATCCACCCTGACACTGTAGCCACACTGTAAAACATCTACCCTGGCACTGCAGCCATGCTGCAAAACATCTACCTTGACACTGCAGCCACACTGCAAACCATCTAGCCTGACCTTGCAGCCACACTGTAAAACATATACGCTGACACTGCAGCGACACTGCAAGACATCTACCCTGACACTGCAGCGACACTGCAAGGCATCTATCCTGACACTGCAGCCACACTGCAAGACACATACCCTGACACTGCGATCACACTGTAAAACATCTACCCTGACACTGCAGCCACACTGTAAAACATCTTCCCTAACACTGCAGCCACACTGTAGCCACACTGTAAAACATTTACCCTGACACTGGAGCCACACTGCAAAAAATCTACCCAACACTGCAGTCACAATGTAAAACATCTGCCGTGACATTGCAGCGACACTGCAAGACATCTATCCTGACATTGCAGCCACACTGCAAGACATCTATCCTGACACTGCAGACTCATTGTAAAACATATACCCTGACACTGCAGCCACACTGTAAAACATCTACACTGCAAGACATCTATCCTGACACTGCAGATTAATTGTAAAATATCTACCCTGACACTGCAGCCAGGCTGCAAAACATCTACCCTGACACTGCAGCCACACTGTAAAACATCTACACTGACACTGCACTCACATTGTAAAACATCTACCCTGACACTGACTGCATCCACACAATAAAACATCCACCCTGTAACTGCAGCCACACTGTAAAACATCTACCCTGACACTGCATCCACACTGCAAAACATCTACCCTGACACTGCAGCCACACATTGAAACATCCATCCTGACACTGCATCCACACTGTAAAACATCCACCCTGACACTGTAGCCACACTGTAAAACATCTACCCTGACACTGCAGCCATGCTGCAAAACATCTACCTTGACACTGCAGCCACACTGCAAACCATCTAACCTGACCTTGCAGCCACACTGTAAAACATATACGCTGACACTGCAGCGACACTGCAAGACATCTACCCTGACACTGCAGCGACACTGCAAGGCATCTATCCTGACACTGCAGCCACACTGCAAGACACATACCCTGACACTGCGATCACACTGTAAAACATCTACCCTGACACTGCAGCCACACTGCAAAACATCTACCCTGACACTGTAGCGACACTGCACGACATCTATTCTGACATTGCATCCACACTGCAAAACATCTACAGTGACACTACATCCACACTGTAAAACAACTACCCTGACACTGCAGCCACACTGTAAAACATCTACCCTGACACTGCAGCGACACTGCATGACATCTATCCTGACATTGCAGCCACACTGCAAAACATCCCCCCTCACACTACAGCCACACTGCAAGACATCTATCCTGACACTGCAGATTCATTGTAAAATATCTACCCTGACACTGCAGCCACACTGTAAAACATCTACCCTGACACTGCACTCACACCGTAAAACATCTACCCTGACACTGACTGCATCCACACAATAAAACATCCACCCTGTAACTGCAGCCACACTGTAAAACATCTACCCTGACACTGCATCCACACTGCAAAACATCTACCCTGACACTGCAGCCACACATTGAAACATCCATCCTGACACTGCATCCACACTGTAAAACATCCACCCTGACACTGTAGCCACACTGTAAAACTTCTACCCTGACACTGCAGTCATGCTGCAAAACATCTACCTTGACACTGCAGCCACACTGCAAACCATCTAGCCTGACCTTGCAGCCACACTGTAAAACATATACGCTGACACTGCAGCGACACTGCAAGACATCTACCCTGACACTGCAGCGACACTGCAAGGCATCTATCCTGACACTGCAGCCACACTGCAAGACACATACCCTGACACTGCGATCACACTGTAAAACATCTACCCTGACACTGCAGCCACACTGTAAAACATCTTCCCTAACACTGCAGCCACACTGTAGCCACACTGTAAACGACCTCTTAGCCTTGAGTAAATAATGACTACATCAATAGAGGGGTGGTTTCTACCCGCAGCAGGAGATGAACAGAATGACCTTCAGAGCCCTGGACCCAGGGATGGTGGTTTGTAAAACATTTACCCTGACACTGGAGCCACACTGCAAAAAATCTACCCAACACCGCAGTCACACTGCAAAACATCTGCCGTGACATTGCAGCGACACTGCAAGACATCTATCCTGACATTGCAGCCACACTACAAGACATCTATCCTGACACTGCAGACTCATTGTAAAACATATACCCTGACACTGCAGCCACACTGTAAAACATCTACACTGACACTGCAGTCACACTGTAAAACATCTACCCTGACACTGCAGCGACACTGGATGACATCTATCCTGACATTGCAGCCACACTGCAAAACATCCACCCTCACACTACAGCCACACTGCAAGACATCTATCCTGACACTGCAGATTCATTGTAAAATATCTACCTTACACTGCAGCCAGGCTGCAAAACATCTACCCTGACACTGCAGCCACACTGTAAAACATCTACCCTGACACTGCACTCACACTGTAAAACATCTATCCTGACACTGACTGCATCCACACAATAAAACATCCACCCTGTAACTGCAGCCACACTGTAAAACATCTACCCTGACACTGCATCCACACTGCAAAACATCTACCCTGACACTGCAGCCACACATTGAAACATCCATCCTGACACTGCATCCACACTGTAAAACATCCACCCTGACACTGTAGCCACACTGTAAAACATCTACCCTGACACTGCAGCCCTACTTCAAAATATCTACCCTGACACTGGAGCCACACTGCAAAACATCTACCCTGGCACTGCAGTCACACTGTAAAACATCTACCCTGACACTGCAGCCACACTGCAAAACATCTACCCTGACACTGCAGTCACACTGTAAAACATCTGTCCTGACACTGCAGCAACACTGCAAGACATCTATCCTGACACTGCAGCAACACTGCAAGACATCTATCCAGACACTGCAGACTAATTGTAAAATATTTACCCTAACACTGCTGCCACACTGCAAAACATCTACTGTGACACTGCAGTCACACTGTAAAACATCTACCCTGACACTGCAGCCACACTGTAAAACATCTACACTGACACTGCAGTCACACTGTAAAACATCTACCCTGACACTGCAGCGACACTGCATGACATCTATCCTGACATTGCAGCCACACTGCAAAACATCCACCCTCACACTACAGCCACACTGCAAGACATCTATCCTGACACTGCAGATTCATTGTAAAATATCTACCTTACACTGCAGCCAGGCTGCAAAACATCTACCCTGACACTGCAGCCACACTGTAAAACATCTACCCTGACACTGCACTCACACTGTAAAACATCTGCCCTGACACTGCAGCCACACTGCAAAACATCTACCCTGGCACTGCAGTCACACTGTAAAACATCTACCCTGACATTGCAGCCACACTGTAAACCATCTACCCTGACACTGCAGTCACACTGTAAAACATCTACCGACACTGCACCCACACTGCAAAACATCTACCCTGACACTGCAGTCACACTGTAAAACATCTGCCCTGACACTGCAACGACACTGCAAGACATCTATCCTGACATTGCAGCCACACTGCAAAACATCTACCCTGACATTGCAGCCACACTGTAAACCATCTACCCTGACACTGCAGTCACACTGTAAAACATCTACCGACACTGCAGTCACACTGTAAAACATCTACACTGACACTGCAGCCAAACTACAAAACATCTACCCTGACACTGCAGTCACACTGTAAAACATCTGCCCTGACACTGCAGCCACACTGCAAAACATCTACCCTGACACTGCAGTCACACTGTAAAACATCTACCCTGACATTGCAACGACACTGCAAGACATCTATCCTGACATTGCAGCCACACTGCAAAACATCTACCCTGACATTGCAGCCACACTGTAAACCATCTACCCTGACACTGCAGTCACACTGTAAAACATCTACCAACACTGCAGTCACACTGTAAAACATCTACCCTGACACTGCAGCCACACTACAAAACATCTACCCTGACACTGCAGTCACACTGTAAAACATCTAACGACACTGCACCCACACTGCAAAACATCTACCCTGACACTGCAGTCACACTGTAAAACATCTGCCCTGACACTGCAACGACACTGCAAGACATCTATCCTGACATTGCAGCCACACTGCAAAACATCTACCCTGACATTGCAGCCACACTGTAAACCATCTACCCTGACACTGCAGTCACACTGCAAAACATCTACCCTGACACTGCAGTCACACTGTAAAACATCTACCCTGACACTGCAGCCACACTACAAAACATCTACCCTGACACTGCAGTCACACTGTAAAACATCTGCCCTGACACTGCAGCCACACTGCAAAACATCTACCCTGACACTGCAGTCACACTGTAAAACATCTACCCTGACATTGCAGCCACACTGTAAACCATCTACCCTGACACTGCAGTCACACTGTAAAACATCTACCGACACTGCACCCACACTGCAAAACATCTACCCTGACACTGCAGTCACACTGTAAAACATCTGCCCTGACACTGCAACGACACTGCAAGACATCTATCCTGACATTGCAGCCACACTGCAAAACATCTACCCTGCCAAGAGCACCACACTATAAAACATCCACCCTTCCAGACCAGTCATGCTGTAAAGGCAGCCACCCTCGCATTTAGTGCTAGTGCAGCCACCTGCTCACCGTGCAGTCGCAGTGGGCTGTGTTGGGGGTCTCTGGAGTGGCGCTCCCTGCAGAGTGGTAGCTGTTTCTCCTTCTTCAACCCCTGTGAGCTCGGTTTAGAGTACAGACTCTGCTGCTGCAACTCAGAGCCGACCACTGTCCACACTTGCACTTCCTGTAACACGCTGTTTACCACAGGAAGTAGGGGGCTGGCGGTGAGTGCACGGCTCCTGTTCACTACGCGCCCTCATCCCACCACAGCCAAAGTGTCTTCATGCCTAGGCTCTAGAGCACCAGAAGCGTGTATCATCTCTGTAACATAGAACCACCACTGTAAAATTGTAAATTAATTAGATACTGTAGGAAAGTACCATCTTGCCTGGCATGTTACCCTATTTTTACTTATATATCAGTTTGTTTTTGCCTGTCTCACTGGGATCCTACTAGCCAGGACCCCAGTGCTCATAGTTTGTGGCCTGAATGTGTATACCTGTGTAGTGACTAACTGGGTCACTGAGGCTCTGCTAAACAGAACATCAGTGCTTATGCTCTCTCTGCCTTTAAAATTGTCACTATAGACTAGTGACCATTTTTCACCAATTCTAATTGGAACACTGGAACACTCTTATAATTCCTTAGTATATGGTACCTGGTTACCAAGGGTATTGGGGTTCCAGGAGATCCCTATGGGCTGCAGCATTTCTTTTGCCACCCATAGGGAGCTCAGACAATTCTTACACAGGACTGCCACTGCAGCCGGAGTGAAATAACGTCCACGTTATTTCACAGCCATTTTACAGTGCACTTAAGTAACTTATAAATCACCTATATGTCTAACCTTCACTTATTGATGGTTAGGTGCAAAGTTACCAAGTGTGAGGGCACCCTGGCACTAGCCAAGGTGCCCCCACATAGTTCAGAGCAATTTCCCCAGAATTTGTGAGTGCGGGGACACCATTACACGCGTGCACTACATATAGGTCAATACCTATATGTAGCTTCACAATGGTAACTCTGAATATTACCATGTAACATGTCTAAGATCATGGAATTGTCCCCCCATGCCAAATCTGGTTTTGGGGTGCCAATCCCATGCATCCCTGGGGCTCCACCATGGAACCCGGGTACTGCCAAACCAGCTCTCTAGGGTTTTCTCTGCAGCTACTGCGCTGCCAACCCACATTACAGGGTTCTGCCATCCTGGTGTCTGGGCAGCCCAGTCCCAGGAAGGCAGAACAAAGGATTTTCATCTGAGAAAGGGTGTTACACCCTCTCCCTTTGGAAATAGGTGTTAAGGGCTGGGGAGGAGTAGTCTCTCCCAGCCTCTGGAAATGCTTTGAAGGGCACAGATGGTGCCCTCCTTGCATAAACCAGTCTACACCGGTGTAGGGAACCCCCAGTCCTTGATCTGGCGCAAAACTGGACAAAGGAAAGGGGAGTGACCACTCCCCTGTCCATCACCACCCCAGGAGTGGTGCCCAGAGCTCCTCCAGTGTGTCCCAGACCTCTGCCATCTTGTATCCAGAGGTGTGAGGGCACAATGGAGGCCTCTGAATGGCCAGTGCCAGCAGGTGATGTCAGAGACCCCTCCTGATAGTTGCTTACCTCACTAGGTGGCCAATCCTCCTCAGATAACGATTTGCAAGAATTCACCAGAATTCCTCTGCATCTCCCTCTTCGACTTCTGCCAAGGATCGACTGCTGACTGCAAAGTGGCAACAAAGTAGCAAGAAGACTACCAGCGACATTGTAGCGCCTAATCCTGCCGGCTTTCTCGACTGTTTCCTGGTGGTGCATGCTCTGGGGGCTGTCTGCCTTCACCCTGCACTGGAAGCCATGAAGAAATCTCCTGTGGGTCGACGGAATCTTCCCCCTGCTCACCGGTACTCTGGGACCCCTCTCATCCTGACGAGCGTGGCCCCTGGAACACAGGTGGTGGAGCCAAGTGAACCGGATTGTCCAGTGGCCCAACTGTCCAAATTTGGAGGAGGTAAGTCCTTGCCTTCCCTCTCCAGACAGTAATTCTGTGTACTGCGTGAACTGCAGCTGCTAGGGCTTCTGTGCACTTTTGCAAGGAATCCTTTGTGCACAGCATAGCCCAGGTCCCCAGCACTCCGTCCTGCATTGCTCAACTCGCTGAGTTGACCGCTGGCTTTGTGGGACCCTCTTTTGTAGTGTTGAGATGGCCGCCGTGCTCAGTTTTCTTTAACCCATGTTCAAGTACTTCTGTGGGTGCTGCCTTCTTGTGCATGGGCTCTGTGTATTGCTGAGTGCCTCCTCTGTCTCCTCTTCCAAGTGGCGACCTTCTGGTCCTTCCTGGGCCCAGGCAGCACCCTTTTTCTTTAAATGCAAACTTTGCAGCTAGCAAGGCTTGTTTGTGGTCTTTCTCCCAAAACACAATGCTGCTTACTCCAGCATTCCGTGGGACATCTTCTGTGCAAAGGAGAAGTTCCTAGCACTTTTCGTTATTGCAGAATCTTCAGTTTCTTCCATCTGAAAGCAGGCATTTTGCACCTTCATCTGGGGTTTAGTGGGCTCCTGCCCCCCTGGACACTTTCGTGACTCTTGGACTTGGTGCCCTTACTTTACAGGTCCTCAGGTCCAGGAATCCGTCTTCAGTGCTTTGCAGGCAGTTGTGGTCTTTGCAGAATCTCCGACCACGACTTTAGTGTGTTTCTGGGGAAGTAGTATCACTTTACTCCTACTTCTCAGGGTCTTGGGGTGGGGTACCTTAAATACCCTTAGTGTTTTCTTACACTCCCAGTGACCCTCTACACACTACACTAGGCCAGGGGTCCCTAAGTGGTTCGCATTACACTTTCTTAGTATACGGTTTGTGTTGCCCCTAGGCCTATTGCATCCTATTGTATTCTACAGTGTTTGCACTACTTTTCTAACTGTTTACTTACCTGATTTTGGTTTGTGTGTATATTTTGTGTATTTTACTTACCTCCTAAGGGAGTATATCCTCTGAGATATTTTTGGCACATTGTCACTAAAATAAAGTACCTTAGCATTGTGATTCTTAGTATAAGTGGTATAGTAGGAGCTTTGCATGTCTCCTAGTTCAGCCTAAGCTGCTCTGCTATAGCTACCTCTATCAGCCTAAGCTGCTAGAACACTACTAATCTACTAATAAGGGATAACTGGACCTGGCACAAGGTGTAAGTACCATCAGGTACCCACTATAAACCAGGCCAGCCTCCTACAGATACTTACATAGACTGACCAGGGCACAATCCTTTACATTACCAACTTTGTGGGATTTTAGACAACAGTGTTTTTTCAGTCTGAATATAAAATCTATTCGACAAGTCAGGGTCTGATTTGGATTTTGGCCAATGGGTTTACTCTGTCACAAACATGACAGATATCCCGTCCGCCGTCTTCCGATTCCATTATATACTATGTAAATTGTAATAGGGCAGATGGACTATCTGTCATGTTTGTGACCAAGTAACCCCATCTGCAACAACTCTAAATCAGGCCCTTAGTGTGTTAAATGAATACAATACACACATACACACGCACACACACACACACATATATATATATATATATATATATATATATATATATATATATATATATAGTTATATATATTGTTATATATATTACACCATCCAAAGGTCCACCTTGTGGCGCGCAGATTTTACGGGTGCAAACGTGAGGAAAGGACCATTCCTCTGCAATCTCCAAAACCAACAATTGTCAGACAATTGATTTGTTGCACTCCAGGAGAGTTTTATTGCTTCTATCCAAGAAAGTATAAAAATACTTTTTATAGTTTCTTGGATAGAAGCAATAAAACTCTCCTGGAGTGCAACGAATCAATTGTCTGACAATTGTTGGTTTTGGATATATATATAACAGTTTCAAATAATGTGATAGCTTCTTTTTAGTGGGATTAAACATCGTCCGGAGGCCAATCGGCTGATCTAAAAAACATATTATTTACCAATAACGTCATAGGAGTTTGAGACTTAGCACTGTACAGTGGAAATAAGGATATTACAATCCCTCACTGCAGATCTCAAAACATTAACCACTCCAACAATTTGTGAGCACAGAAAGATGTGCTACTAAGTACATAAATTCAATTTCCCTCGTTATCTTTGACCCTAGCTGCCAATATCACACACGAGAACAGTGGATTGAATCATATATTGAATCTAAAAGACTGACCTCAAAAAATTGTCTGCTAACTTATCCCTAAAATGAAAATTATCTTCATTCCCAAATAATGAAAGATTTAATGAAACAGAGCATTGTTCCTACTATGATCAAATTCCCTCTTAGTGGAGACCTGTTGAGCAGCTCTCGTAAGTCTAGCTTCAAGAAAATCATGTCCCAAGACATCTCTTCACGATGGATCTCTTTCCTTTCATTTATCCATTTCACTAACAGCTGAGCCACTGTCTCCCACTTCTTTAGGCCTATGTCTAACAAAGTGCAGACATTTTCTAATTTTCTCTGCAGGACAGTTATTGGTAAAATCTTTGGCCCGGATCTCAGCAGAATCAAACTAAGAGGTCAATTTCATCTGATACCTGATTGCCCCAACCATTGAACTTAGTGTAAGAGTTGAGAGACATTTTAATGTCCGGCTCCATACTTGATACCTGGAGTGTTAATAATTCTGCTCCACAACAAGCAAGAGGATGCATGTTGCGCACAAGAGTCACCGGATATCTGCAATGATCCAAAAACATAACCACCAGGTCCTCTGCACGTAAGAGGCAGGTCGCATTGCTCCTGCTCCCATTGCAGCAAAAACTTTGTGAGCTCCTAAGAGGTGGAAGAAAATCAGCCGAGTATAAACAATAATGTAGAAGCTCAAACACGTCCCTGTGACAGGACATTATTAATGTGTGCATTTCGTGATCGGGATCATGCCATGCCCTCAAAATGTATAGCAAACCTTGTGGAATGTTCCCCGCAGCTAGTTTCCGCCACTGTCCATTCGACGACAGAAGAACAGAGATTCACATTTTGTTCCGTTTACTTCTGAGCGAATGTCCACAGAGCCCCACAGTGGTCCGCAGTGGGAAGCTTTCTCCTGGGCTCCACCTTGCTCAACTGACACTAGGAGCCTGATTTAGAGCTTGGCGGACGGGTTACTCCGTCACAAATGTGAGGGATATCCCATTCACTGAATTACGGTTCCCATAGGATATAATAGAATCATAATACGGTGGACGGGATATCCATCACGTTTGTGACTGAGTAACCTCATCTGCCAAAATCTAAATCAGGCCCTAGGTCACTAGTTGAGAGCCAGGCTACCAAATCTTATATCGCTAGTACGATATCTGAATACAGTTTAGCAATAGCATCATTTAAACTGATTGCTCTATGGTTTGATGGAAGGCTGCCATCATCTTTTTTAAAGATCAGTTTTAAATTTCTGCCCTTCCAGGAGTCAGGAAGAGACACACTTTGGTTACCCAACAAAAAGTTGCATTAATTCCCAGGCCCACTGTAGGAAAATGCCACTGATGGCATGGTCACCCCCCACTTTTTGCCTAGTGTTGATGCCAGCTTTGATTAGAAGTTTGCTGGGACCCTGCTAACCAGGCCCCAGCACCAGTGTTCTTTCCCTAAAACTGTACCTTTGTTTCCACAATTGGCACAGCCCTGGTGCACAGTTAAGTCCCTTGTAAATGGTACCCCGGGTAACAAGGGCCCTGTGGCCAGGGCAGGTCCCTGTCCCTAAGGGCTGCAGCATGTATTATGCCACCCTCAGGGACCCCTCTCTCAGTACATGCACACTACTTTGCTGCTTGGGTGTGCTGGTGGGGAGAAAAGACAAAGTCAACATGGCACTCCCCTCAGAGTGCCAAGCCCACAAACCACTGCCTGTGGCATAGGTAAGTCACCCCTCTAGCAGGCCATACAGCCCTAAGGCAGGGTGCACTAGCCCAACTGCAAGTGCAAGGCTGACCGGTCTGTGCCAGCCTGCTACTTCCAGACGAGTTTCTGACCACATGGGGTGAGTACCTTTTGCACTCCGTGGTCAGAAACAAAGCCTGTCCTGGGTGGAGGTGCCTCACACCTCCCCCTGCAGGAACTGTAACACCTGGCGGTGAGCCTCAAAGGCTCAAGCCTGGTGTTACAATGCCCCAGGGCACTCCAGCTAGTGGAGATGCCCACCCCCCCCCAGACAAGCCCCCACTTTTTGGCGGCAAGTCCCGAGGGATAATGAGAAAAACAAGGAGGAGTCACCCCTCAGCCAGGTCCACCCCTAAGGTGACCAGAGCTGAAGTGACCCCCTCCTTGAGAAATCCTCCATCTTGCTTTGGAGGATTAGGACCAATAGGGATAGGGATGTGCTCTCCTCCCCAGAGGGAGTGGGGACAAGAAGGGTGTAGCCACCCTCAGGGACAGTAGCCATTGGCTACTGCCCTCTAACCCTAGCACACCCCTAAATTTAGTATTTAGGGGCGACCCTGAACCCAGCTCTTCAGATTCCTGAAGACCTCACAAGAAGAAGGAGGACTGCTGAGCTGAAAACCCCACAGCCACAACTGACTTGGCCCCAGCTCTACCGGCCTGCTCCTGCTTCAAAGACCCTGCAACCGAGAAGCAACGCGTTCTGCAGGACCAGCGACCACTGAAAAGCCTCCAGGGGACTGCCTGTATCACTGAGAACCAAGAACTCCCATGGGCAGCGGCTCTGCCCAACAAGAAGAAAAGACATCCATCTTTAAAGGGACTCCCATCTCACTCCAGAAGCGTGAGTCCCCACCACTCTGCACCCGATGCCCCCGGCCCGTGTCCAGAGAAACCAACTATCCAGAGAGAACCCCCCAGGTGACTGCGATGACATGTCCACCCTGGACTGACCTCCCTGCACCCCCACGACGACGCCTGCAGAGGGAATCCCAAGGACTCCACTGACCGCGACTGCCTGGGACGAAGATATCCGATGCCTGGAAGAAGCACTGCACCTGCAGACCCCAGGCCTGTGAGAAACTGACCACCGGTGCAGCAATGACTAGTAGGCGGCCCTCACCCTTGCCAATTTGGTGGCTTGCACGAGAGGCCCCCCTGTGTCCTGCCTGCAGCGCCTAAGTGACACCCGTGTCCCTCCATAGAGTTCTATTGAGAACCCGATGCCCTGTTTGCACACTGCACCCGGCCACCCAGGTGCTGCTGAGGGTGTGGTTTGTGTTCCTACTTGGGGCCCTCCAGCGCTCCTCCAAACCCCCCCCTGCTCTGCCCTCCGACAATACGGGTACTTCCCTGCCAGCAGATTGGATCAGGAGTACCCCCTATCTCCATAGGCACCCACATTATTTTGGCTCCTGTTTGACCTCTGCACCTGACTGACCCCGTGTTTCTGGTAATGGGTGTTTGGGGTTGCCTTGAACCCCCAATGGTGGACTACCTATACCCTGGAGATTGAACCCTTAAGTGTGGTACTGACTTCTGAAACTGTACTGTACTTACCTCCTCAGGAACTGTTGAAAATTGCAGTGTCCACTTTTAAAATAGCTTTTTGCCATTTTAATGAAAACTGTGTACAATATTGAATCTATTCAAAGTCTCAACTATTACTATGCAAAGTACCTTTCATTTAATGTACTTACCTGCTAAATGAATCTTGTGGGTCTAAAAATAAATTAACAAAAGAATATTTTTCTATGTAAAAACCTATTGGCCTGGAGTTAAGTCATTGAGTGTATTTTTTCACTTATTGCTTGTGTGTGTACAACAAATGCTTAACACTACCCTCTGATAAGCCTACTGCTTGACCACACTACCGCAAAATAGAGCATTAGTATTATCTATTATTGCCTTTGTCAAGCCTCTTGGGGAACCCCTGGACTCTGTGCACGCTATGGCCCTCATTACAACATTGGCGGTAAGTGCCACTTACCGCTATGCTGACTGCCACCAACATACCGCGACCGCGGCGGTGTACCGCTGCCCGTATTATGACCCACACTTAGAAATCCGCCACTATACAGACATACACACAAGTCCGCCAGCCCAAAGGTCAGTGATAAACTGGCGGTTCCAAAACCCACACCGTTATGCCAACAGAAATACGCCCACAGCATCATGAACCACTAATCACCGCAGCAGTCATTCAACCGAGGTAAACCATTGGCGGTACACACCCCGCGCTCAAAATACACACACACATACAAAACTACACCACATTGGACAATTCAAACTACACACACCTGACACACATACACACCCCACACACCCACACCAATATAAAACACACACCCACACTACCCACAACCCTTTATGACCCAAAGATTTTTGCAAGTGAGAGAGAGACAAGCCAGGAGCACCCACTGAATCTGAGCCACAAAATACTATCACCCATCCACCATCCACGCACCTCACAGCACACACCCCAACACAACAACCCACACACCCTCACACATACCACTCACACTACACCCATGGCACCACAAAGACACCCCAGGTTCTCAGAGGAGGAGCTAAGGGTCATGGTGGAGGAAATCATCAGGGTAGAGCCACAGCTATTCGGATCACTGGTGCAGCAGACATCTATTGCAAGGAAGATGGAACTATGGCGGAGAGTCGTGGACAGGGTCAATGCCGTGGGACAACACCCATGAACAAGGGATGACATCAGGAAGAGGTGGAACGACGGTAGGAGGCTGGCCTGGCTTGTAGTGGGTACCAAGGGGTACTTACACCTTGCACCAGGCCCAGGTATCCCTTATTAGTGTAGAGGGGTGTCTAGCAGCTTAGGCTGGTAGAAAAGGTAGCTTAGCAGAGCAGCTTAGGCTGAACTAGGAGACGAGTGAAGCTCCTACAGTACCACTAATGTCATATGCACAATATCATAAGAAAACACAATACACAGATATACTAAAAATAAAGGTACTTTATTTTTATGACAATATGCCAAAAGTATCTCAGTGAGTACCCTCAGTATGAGGATAGCAAATATACACAAGATATATGTACACAATACCAAAATATGCAGTAATAGCAATAGAAAACAGTGCAAACAATGTATAGTCACAATAGAATGCAATGGGGGCACATAGGGATAGGGGCAACACAAACCATATACTCTAGAAGTGGAATGCGAACCACGAATGGACCCCAAACCCATGTGACCTTGTAGAGGGTCGCTGGGACTGTAATAAAACAGTGAGGGTTAGAAAAATAGCCCACCCCAAGACCCTGAAAAGTGGGTGCAAAGTGCACCTAAGTTCCCCAAAGAGCACAGAAGTCGTGATAGGGGAATTCTGCAAGGAAGACCAACACCAGCAATGCAACAACGATGGATTTCCTGACGAGAGTACCTGTGGAACAAGGGGACCAAGTCCAAGAGTCACGATCAAGTCAGGAGTGGGCAGATGCCCAGGAAATGACAGCTGTGGGTGCAAAGAAGCTGCCACCAGATGGTAGAAGCTGTGGATTCTGCAAGAACGACAAGGGCTAGAAACTTCCTCTTTGGAGGATGGATGTCCCACGTCGTGAAGAGTCGTTTCCGTGCAGAAAGACTGCAAACAAGCCTTGCTAGCTGCAAGGGTCACGATTAGGGGTTTTGGATGCTGCTGTGGCCCAGGAGGGACCAGGATGTCGCCAATTGCGTGAGGAGACAGAGGGGGCATCCAGCAAGACAAAGAGCCCACTCAGAAGCAAGCAGCACCCGCAGAAGTGCTGGAACAGGCACTACAAAGTGGAGTGAACCGGAGCTCACCCGAAGTCACAAAGGAAGGTCCCACGACGCCGGAGGACAACTCAGGAGGTCGTGCACTGCAGGTTAGAGGGCCGGGGACCCAGGCTTGGCTGTGCACAAAGGAAATCCTGGAAGAGTGCACAGGAGCCGGAGTAGCTGCAAAACACGCGGTTCCCAGCAATGCAGTCTAACGTGGGGAGGCAAGGACTTACCTCCACCAAACTTGGACTGAAGAGTCACTAGCCTGTGGGAGTCACTTGGACAGAGTTGCTGAGTTCAAGGGACCTCGCTCGTCGTCCTGAGAGGAGACCCAGAGGACCGGTGATGCAGTTCTTTGGTGCCTGCGGTTGCAGGGTGAAGATTCCGTCGACCCACGGGAGATTTCTTTGGAGCTTCTAGTGCAGAGAGGAGGCAGACTACCCCCACAGCATGCACCACCAGGAAAACAGTCGAGAAGGTGGCTGGATCAGCGTTACAGTGTCGCAGTAGTGCAGGCTTCCAGTGCGGTCAGCAGTCGATTCCTTGGCTGAAGGTGAAGAGAGAGATGCAGAGGAACTCTGATGAGCTCTTGCATTCGTTATCTAAAGAATTCCCCAAAGCAGAGACCCTAAATAGCCAGAAAAGGAGGTTTGGCTACTTAGGAGAGAGGACAGGCTAGCAACACCTGAAGGAGCCTATCAGAAGGAGTCTCTGACGTCACCTGCTGGCCCAGGCCACTCAGAGAGGTTCAGTGTGCCAGCAGCACCTCTGTTTCCAAGATGGCAGAGGTCTGGAGCACACTGGAGGAGCTCTGGGCACCTCCCAGGGGAGGTGCAGGTCAGGGGAGTGGTCACTCCCCTTTCCTTTGTCCAGTTTCGTGCCAGAGCAGGGCTGGGGGATCCCTGAACCGGTGTAGACTGGCTTATGCAGAGATAGGCACCATCTGTGCCCATCAAAGCATTTCCAGAGGCTGGGGGAGGCTACTCCTCCCCAGCCCTGACACCTTATTCCAAAGGGAGAGGGTGGAACACCCTCTCTCTGAGGAAGTCCTTTGTTCTGCCCTCCTGGGCCAAGCCTGGCTGGACCCCAGGAGGGCAGAAACCTGTCTGAGGGGTTGGCAGCAGCAGCAGCTGCAATGAAACCCCGGGAAAGGCAGTTTGGCAGTACCCGGGTCTGTGCTAGAGACCCGGGGAATCATGGGATTGTCTCCCCAATACCAGGATGGCATTGGTGGGGCAATTCCATGATCTTAGACATGTTACATGGCCATATTCGGAGTTACCATTGTGAAGCTTCACATAGGTAGTGACCTATGTGTAGTGCACGCGTGTAATGGTGTCCCTGCACTCACAAAGTCCGGGGAATTGGCCCTGAACAATGTGGGGGCACCTTGGCTAGTGCCAGGGTGCCCACACACTAAGTAACTTAGCACCCAACCTTTACCAAGTAAAGGTTAGACATATAGGTGACTTATAAGTTACTTAAGTGCAGTGTAAAATGGCTGTGAAATAACGTGGACGTTATTTTACTCAGGCTGCAGTGGCAGGCCTGTGTAAGAATTGTCAGAGCTCCCTATGGGTGGCAAAAGAAATGCTGCAGCCCATAGGGATCTCCTGGAACCCCAATACCCTGGGTACCTCAGTACCATATACTAGGAAATTATAAGGGTGTTCCAGTATGCCAATGTAAATTGGTAAAATTGGTCACTAGCCTGTTAGTGACAATTTGGAAAGAAATGAGAGAGCATAACCACTGAGGTTCTGATTAGCAGAGCCTCAGTGAGACAGTTAGTCATAACACAGGTAACACATACAGGGCACACTTATGAGCACTGGGGCCCTGGCTGGCAGGGTCCCAGTGACACATACAACTAAAACAACATATATACAGTGAAATATGGGGGTAACATGCCTGGCAAGATGGTACTTTCCTACACAACCCCCCCAAACGAAGGACAATAAGACTAGCCATGACCTGATGAGTCTTCATTGTCTAAGTGGAAATATCTGGAGAAGCCATCTGCATTGGAGTGGGTACTCCCAGGTCTATGTTCCACTGTATAATCCATTCCCTGTAGGGATATGGACCACCTCAATAATTTAGGGTTTTCACCTTTCATTTGTTTTAGCCAAAGTAGAGGTTTGTGTCTGTCTGAACAATGAAGTGAGTGCCAAATAGGTATGGCCTCAACTTCTTCAGTGCCCAGACAACAGCAAAGGCCTCCCTCTCTATGGCAGACCAACGCTTTTCTCTAGGGGTCAACCTCCTGCTGATAAAAGCAACAGGTTGATCCTGGCCCTCAGAATTAAGTTGTGATAACACTGCCCCTACCCCTAATTCAGATGCATCAGTTTGGACAATTAATTTTTTGGAGTAACAGGGGCTTTTCAGGACAGGTGCAGAGCACATGGCCTGTTTCAGCTCCTCAAAAGCTTTCTGACAGCTAGCTGTCCATAATACCTTTTTAGGCATTTCTTTAGATGTGAGGTCATTAAGAGGGGCTGCAATGGAGCCATAGTTCTTTGTGAACCTCCTGTAATACCCAGTGAGGCCTAAGAAGGCTCTCACCTGGGTCTGAGTTGTGGGGGGAACCCAATCTATAATAGTTTGGATTTTCCCCTGAAGTGGTGCAATCTGTTCTCCACCTACCAGGTGTCCCAGATAAACCACTTTCCCCTGCCCTATCTGGCACTTTGAAGCCTTGATAGTAAGGCCTGCCTTTTGCAGGGCCTCCAAAACTTTCCATAGGTGGACCAGGTGATCAACCCAGCTGGAGCTAAAGACAGCTATATGATCTAGATATCCTGCACTAAAAGCTTCCAGCCCTTGCAGGACTGTATTCACCAACCTCTGAAAAGTGGCAGGTGCAATTTTCAACCCAAAAGGCATTACTGTGAATTGGTAATGGCCTCCAATGGTTGAAAATGCAGTTTTTGCTTTTGCATCTTCTGATAACTTGATCTGCCAATACCCTGCAGTCAAATCAAAAGTGCTTAGATACTTGGCAGATGCCAGTGTATCTATTAGCTCATCTGCCCTGGGTATAGGGTGAGCATCAGTTTTGGTTACCTGGTTGAGACCTCTATAGTCTACACAAAACCGCATTTCCTTCTTTCCATCCTTGGAATGAGGTTTTGGTACAAGTACCACAGGAGAGGCCCATGGACTTTCAGAGTGCTCAACCACTCCCAGTTCAAGCATTTTCTGTACTTCTTGGTTTATGCAGTCTCTGACATGGTCAGGCTGCCTATAGATTTTACTTTTGACAGGCAAGCTGTCTCCAGTATCTATAGTGTGCTCACACCAAGAAGTGGTGCCTGGCACAGTAGAGAAGAGTTCAGAAAACTGACCCAGGAGATTTATGCAGTGGTCTTTCTGCTCAGCAGTAAGACAATCTGCCAAAACTACACCTTCCACTAGAGCATCTTGTTCTGTGGAAGAGAAGAGATCAGGGAGAGGGTCACTCTCTTCTTCCTGTCCCTCATCTGTTGCCATGAGCAGGGTGAGATCAGCCCTGTCATAGTAGGGTTTCAGGCGATTGATATGGAGCACCCTAAGGGGACTCCTGGCAGTGCCTAAGTCAACTAAGTAGGTGACTTCTCCCTTTTTTTCAACAATTATGTGGGGTCCACTCCATTTGTCTTGGAGTGCTCTTGGGGCCACATGCTCCAAGACCCACACTTTCTGCCCTGGTTGGTACTGAACCACAACAGCCTTCTGGTCATTGTAAGGAAATGGCTCCCTGTTGCAATTACCCCCCACTTTTTGCCTGATACTGATGCTGACTTGACTGAGAAGTGTGCTGGGACCCTGCTAACCAGGCCCCAGCACCAGTGTTCTTTCACCTAAAATGTACTTTTGATTCCACAATTGGCACACCCTGGCATCCAGGTAAGTCCTTTGTAACTGGTACCCCTGGTACCAAGGGCCCTGATGCCAGGGAAGGTCTCTAAGGGCTGCAGCATATCTTATGCCACCCTGGGGACCCCTCACTCAGCACAGACACACTGCTTGCCAGCTTGTGTGTGCTGATGAGAACAAAACGAGTAAGTCGACATGGCACTCCCCTCAGGGTGCCATGCCAACCTCACACTGCCTATGCAGTATAGATAAGTCACCCATCTAGTAGGCCTTACAGCCCTAAGGCAGGGTGCACTATACCATAGGTGAGGGCACCAGTGCATGAGCACTATGCCCCTACAGTGTCTAAGCAAAACCTTAGACATTGTAAGTGCAGGGTAGCCATAAGAGTATATGGTCTGGGAGTCTGTCAAAAACGAACTCCACAGCTCCATAATGGCTACACTAAATACTGGGAAGTTTGGTATCAAACTTCTCAGAATAATAAACCCACACTGATGCCAGTGTTGGATTTATTAAAAAATGCACACAGAGGGCATCTTAGAGATACCCCCTGTATTTTACCCAATTGTTCAGTGCAGGACTGACTGGTCTGTGCCAGCCTGCTGCTGAGAGACGAGTATCTGACCTCATGCGGTGAGAGCCTTTGTGCTCTCTGAGGATAGAAACAAAGCCTGCTCTGGGTGGAGGTGCTTCACACCTCCCCCCTGCAGGAACTGTAACACCTAGCAGTGAGCTTCAAAGGCTCAAGCTTCATGTTACAATGCCCCAGGGCACTCCAGCTAGTGGAGATGCCCGCCCCCTGGACACAGCCCCCACTTTTGGTGGCAAGTCCAGGAGAAATAATGAGAATAACAAGGAGGAGTCACTGGCCAGTCAGGACAGCCCCTAAGGTGTCCTGAGCTGAGGTGACTCTGACTTTTAGAAATCCTCCATCTTGTAGAAGGAGGATTCCCCCAATAGGGATAGGAATGTGACCCCATCCCCTTGGGAGGAGGCACAAAGAGGGTGTACCCACCCTCAGGGCTAGTAGCCATTGGCTACTAACCCCCCAGACCTAAACACGCCCTTAAATTTAGTATTTAAGGGCTTCCCTGAACCTAAGAATTTAGATTCCTGAAACTACAAGAAGAAGAAGACTGCTGAGCTGAAAAACCCCTGCAGAGGAAGAACAGAAGACACCAACTGCTTTGGCCCCAGTCCTACCGGCCTGTCTCCTGCCTTCCTAAGAAACCTGCTCCAGCGACGCTTTCCAAAGGACCAGCAACCTCTGAATCCTCAGAGGACTGCCCTGCTTCAAGAAAGACTAGAAACTCCCGAGGACAGCGGCACTGCTCCAAAAGAACTGCAACTTTGTTACAGAGGAGCAGATTTAAAGACCCCTGCAATCCCCGCAAGAAGCGTGAGACTTGCAACACTGCACCCGGCGACCCCGACTCGACTGGTGGAGAACCAACACCTCAGGGAGGACCCTCCAGCGACTCCGAGACTGTGAGTAACCAAAGTTGTCCCCCCTGAGCCCCCACAGCGACGCCTGCAGAGGGAATCCCGAGGCTCCCCCTGACTGCGACTGCCTGAACCTAAAGTCCTGACGGCTGGAAAAGACCCTGCACCCGCAGCCCCCGGCACCTGAAGGAACGGAACTTCTGTGCAGGAGTGACCCCCACGAGGCCCTCTCCCTTGCCCAGGTGGTGGCTACCCCGAGGAGCCCCCCCCTTGCCTGCCTGCACCGCTGAACAGATCCCTTGGTCTCTCATTGAAAACCATTGAAAACCCAACGCGTGTTTGCACACTGCACCCGGCCGCCCCCGCGCTGCTGAGGGTGTACTTTTTGTGCTGACTTGTGTCCCCCCCGGTGCCCTACAAAACCCCCCTGGTCTGCCCTCCGAAGACGCGGGTACTTACCTGCTGGCAGACCGGAACCGGGGCACCCCCTTCTCTCCATTGAAGCCTATGTGTTTTGGGCACCTCTTTGACCTCTGCACCTGACCGGCCCTGAGCTGCTGGTGTGGTAACTTTGGGGTTGCTCTGAACCCCCAACGGTGGGCTACCTTGGACCCAAACCTGAGACTTGTAAGTGATTTACTTACCTGATAAAACTAACAATACTTTACCTCCCCCAGGAACTGTGAAAATTGCAGTGTCCACTTTTAAAACAGCTTATTGTGTTTTATGTAAAAAGTATATATGCTATTGTGATTATTCAAAGTTCCTAAAGTACTTACCTGCAATACCTTTCAAATGAGATATTACATGTAGAATTTGAACCTGTGGTTCTTAAAATAAACTAAGAAAATATATTTTTCTATAACAAAAACCTATTGGCTGGATTTGTCTCTGAGTGTGTGTTCCTCATTTATTGCCTGTGTGTATGTACAACAAATGCTTAACACTACTCCTTTGATAAGCCTACTGCTCGACCACACTACCACAAAATAGAGCATTAGTATTATCTCTTTTTGCCACTATCTTACCTGTAAGGGGAACCCTTGGACTCTGTGCATACTATTCCTTACTTTGAAATAGTGCATACAGAGCCAACTTCCTACAGTCATGCCATTGCTTTTGGAGCTCTTGGCTGGCCTGAAGGTTTTTACTGGCCTTTTTCATGTACTCAGCCATCCTAGATCTTAGGCCAAGTACATAGTCCACTATGTCTTGCTTTGGAGCTTTTAAAGGTTGTTCCCAACCCTCCTTAACAAGTGTTAGAGGACCTCTCACAGGGTGTCCAAATAGGAATTTAAAGGGGCTGAAGCCCACTCCTTTTTGGGGCACCTCCCTGTAAGCAAAAAGGAGGCAAGGTAACAGGATATCCCATCTCCTGCGGAGTTTTTCAGGGCGTCCCATAATCATGCCTTTGAGAGTTTTGTTAAATCTCTCCACCAGTCCATTTGTTTGTGGATGATAGGGTGTGGTGAACTTGTATGTAACACCACACTCCTTCCACATGGCCTTTAAGTAAGCAGACATGAAATTGCTTCCCCTGTCTGATACCACCTCTTTTGGGAAGCCCACCCTGGAAAAGATTCCCAGGAGGGCCTTTGCCACTGCAGGAGCTGTAGTGGTCCTTAGAGGAATTGCTTCAGGATATCTGGTACCACCAAGATAAACCTATTGCCTGAAGCAGTAGGAGGGTCAAGGGGGCCAACTATGTCAACCCCTACCCTTTCAAAGGGAACCCCAACCACAGGCAGTGGGATAAGGGGTGCCTTTGGAGTGCCACCTGTCTTGCCACTGGCTTGACAGGTTTCACAGGACTTACAAAATTCCTTTGTGTTCTCTGACATTCTAGGCCAATGAAACAAGGGGACAAGCCTGTCCCAAGTTTTCATTTGCCCCAAATGTCCAGCTAAGGGAATGTCGTGGGCTAGAGTTAGGAGGAACTTTCTGTACTCCTGAGGAATCACCAATCTCCTGGCAGCTCCAGGTTTTGGATCCCTTGCTTCAGTGTACAAGAGGTTGTCCTCCCAGTAAACTCTGTGAGAGTCGCTGACATCCCCATTTGCTTGTTTGACAGCTTGCTGCCTTAGACCCTCTAGTGTGGGACAGGTATGCTGTGCCACACTCAGCTCCTCCCTGGCAGGCCCCCCTTCACCCAAAAGCTCAGCAGTGTCTGCTTCCAGCTCCTCTGGTGTAGGTTCTGCACAGGGTGGAAATTCTTCTTCCTCAGAAGTTGAATCCACTGTAGAGGGAGGGATAGTAGGTAGTGTTTTACTCTTACTAACCCTAGCTTTAGGGAGCACTTGGTCCATTCTTCCAGGATCCAAGTCACCCTGTCCTTTTTGCTTTTTGGCCTGAGCCCTGGTTAAAGCAAAAATATGCCCTGGAATGCCCAGCATTGCTGCATGAGCCTCCAACTCCACATCTGACCAAGCTGATTTCTCTAAATCATTTCCTAGTAGACAGTCTACAGGTAAATCTGAGGCAACCACAACTTTCTTTGGACCAGTAACCCCCCCCAGTTGAGATTTACAACAGCCATGGGGTGGCTAAGTGTGTTGTTATGAGCATCGGTTACTTGGTACTGGTGACCAAGTAGGTGTTGTTCAGGGTGGACCAGTTTCTCTATTACCATGGTAACACTGGCACCTGTGTCCCTGTAGGCCTGAACCTCAACACCATTTATTAGGGGTAGTTGCTTGTACTTATCCATATTAAAGGGACAAGCAACCAGGGTGGCTAAATCAATAGCCCCCTCAGAGACTAACACAGCCTCTGTGGTCACCCTAACAAGACCAACCCCAACTAAGTTACCAAAAGTGAGCCCAGCTACTCCCTTGGATTGGCTATTAGTAGGTTTGCTCCCACCACCACTGCTATTACTAGGGGCACTAGGTGTAGCAGCAGGGGTTGTAGTGGTAGGAGGCTTGGTGCTTTTCTTTGGACAACTGGGATATGTTGTCCAATGGCCTTTTATTTTACATAAATAGCACCATGGTTTCTTTTCTTTGTTTTGATTTGAAGAGCATTTGGGCCCACCACCCCCACCAGAGTGTTTTTGTGGGCCTGATGAAGACTCATTTTTAGATTTGTCCCCACCCTTGTCAGACGACTTACAATCCTTCTTCTTGCCATCTTTGTCACCCCCTGTATGAACTTTTCTGTTCACCCTTGTTCTGACCCATTTGTCTGCCTTCTTTCCCAATTCTTGGGGAGAGGTCAGATCAGAGTCCACCAGGTACTGGTGTAACAAATCAGACACACAATTATTAAGAATATGCTCTCTCAGGATTAAGTTATACAGGCTTTCATAGTCAGCAACTTTACTGCCATGTAACCACCCCTCCAAGGCCTTCACTGAATGGTCAACAAAGTCTACCCAGTCTTGTGAAGACTCCTTTTTGGTTTCTCTGAACTTCATCTTGTACTGTTCAGTGGTTAAGCCATAACCATCTAGGAGTGCATTCTTAAGAACTTTGAAATCATTGGCCTCACTTTCTTTTACAGTAAGGAGCCTATCCCTACCCTTTCCACTGAAAGATAGCCATAGGATAGCAGCCCACTGCCTTTGAGGGACATCCTGTACAACACAGGCCCTCTCAAGTGCAGCAAACCACTTGTTAATGTCATCCCCCTCCTTGTAAGGTGGAACTATCTTGTGCAGATTCCTAGAATCATGCTCTTTTGCAGGATGACTATTTGGAATACTGCTGCTGCCACCATGGGTTTCTAAACCCAATTTCTGTCTTTCTCTTTCTATTTCCAAGGACTGCCTATCTAAATCCAGCTGTTGCTTCTTGAGCTTAAGCCTGGATTGTTCCACTCTCAATCTATTGAGCTCCCTTTCTAACACTCTGTCATCAGGGTGGGTGGGTAGGGCATGTCTTGAAACAGAAGAATGGTGAGAATGAACAGAAGGAGACCTGGCCCTAACAGATGTCACACTAACATTCTGGCCTACAGAAGTGATACTTCTACTGTGATGAGAAACAACACTATTACTGTGATGTGAGACAACACTCTTACTGTGATGTGAATTCACATCAGTACCAGCTATGCTAGGTGGCTTGCTAAGGGGCAGGTTGGAAAGATTCCCTCCCAACTCTTTTGATAGGGGTGCCCCAGAATCAGAGTGTGAACCATCAGCTAATTTCTCACCAGAAGTACCAACAAAAGTCTTGTCTTGTTCAACTAGCATGTTAACTAATAGTTCTCTAGAGGGATTCTTCCCTACCCCTAAACCTCTTTCTACACAGAGACTCCTTGCTGCCTTCCAGCTAAGGTGACCATAAGCAGTCTTGGACAGATCAACAGTTTGGCCTGTGCCAGACATTATAGAAAGTGTTTAAGGGATAGAAAAATAAAGAAAAGATTTTTAGAACTTTTTAAAGAACAGAAAAAAAAACTTTAAAAACTTTTTAAGAACTTTTTGAAAGTTTTAGAGGTACTTTTCAGCACTTTAGAAAAGAAGTGAGAGCAGAAAAGCTAAACTTTTTTGGTTAGGTGTACATACACTGAACTTGTTTTGTATATTTTTCTCTTATGAAAAGTACAATGACAAAAGTGGTAAGTAGTTGCAAAGTACTTATCCCACCGCTGCCACCAATGTAGGAGGCTGGACTGGCTTGTAGTGAGTACCAAGGGGTACTTACACCTTGCACCAGGCCCAGGTATCCCTTATTAGTGTAGAGGGGTGTCTAGCAGCTTAGGCTGATAGAAAAGGTAGCTTAGCAGAGCAGTTTAGGCTGAACTAGGAGACGAGTGAAGCTCCTACAGTACCACTAGTGTCATATGCACAATATCATGAGAAAACACAATACACAGATATACTAAAAATAAAGGTACTTTATTTTTATGACAATATGCCAAAGTATCTCAGTGAGTACCCTCAGTATGAGGATAGCAAATATACACAAGATATATGTACACAATACCAAAATATGCAGTAATAGCAATAGAAAACAGTGCAAACAATGTATAGTCACAATAGAATGCAATGGGGGCACATAGGGATAGGGGCAACACAAACCATATACTCTAGAAGTGGAATGCGAACCACGAATGGACCCCAAAACCTATGTGACCTTGTAGAGGGTCGCTGGGACTGTAAGAAAACAGTGAGGGTTAGAAAAATAGCCCACCCCAAGACGCTGAAAAGTGGGTGCAAAGTGCACCTAAGGTCCCCAAAGAGCACAGAAGTCGTGATAGTGGAATTCTGCAGGAAAGACCAACACCAGCAATGCAACAACGATGGATTTCCAGACGAGGGTACCTGTGGAACAAGGGGACCAAGTCCAAAAGTCACGATCAAGTCGGGAGTGGGCAGATGCCCAGGAAATGCCAACTGTGGATGCAAAGAAGATGCCACCGGATGATAGAAGCTGAGGATTCTGCATGAACGACAAGGGCTAGAAACTTCCCCTCTGGAGGATGGATGTCCCACGTCATGAAGAGTCGTGCAGAAGTGTTTTCCCCGCAGAAAGACCGCAAACAAGCCTTGCTAGCTGCAAGGGTAGCGGTTAGGGTTTTTGGATGCTGCTGTGGCCCAGGAGGGACCAGGATGTCGCCAACTGCGTGAGGAGACAGAGGGGGCACCCAGCAAGAGAAGGAGCCCACTCAGAAGCAAACAGCACCCGCAGAAGTGCCGGAACAGGCACTACAAAATGGAGTGAATCGGTGCTCGCCCGAAGTTGCACAAGAGAGTCCCACGCCGCCGGAGGACAACTCAGGAGGTCGTGCAATGCAGGTTAGAGTGCCGGGGACCCAGGCTTGGTTGTGCACGACGGAAATCCTCGGTGAGTGCACAGGAGCCGGAGTAGCTGCAAAACACGTGGTTCTCAGCAATGCAGTCTGGCGTGGGGAGGCAAGGACTTACCTCCACCAAACTTGGACTGAAGAGTCACTGGACTGTGGGAGTCACTTGGACAGAGATGCTGAGTTCAAGGGACCTCGCTCGTCGTGCTGAGAGGAGACCCAGAGGACTGGTGATGCAGTTCTTTGGTGCCTGCGGTTGCAGGGGGAAGATTCCGTCGACCCACAGGAGATTTCTTCGGAGCTTCTAGTGCAGAGAGGAGACAGACTTCCCCCACAGCATGCACCACCAGGAAAACAGTCGAGAAGGCGGCTGGATCAGCGTTACAGTGTCACAGTAGTCGTTGTTGCTACTTTGTTGCAGTTTTGCAGGCTTCCAGTGCGGTCAGCAGTCGATTCCTTGGCAGAAGGTGAAGAGAGAGATGCAGAGGAACTCTGATGAGCTCTTGCATTCGTTATCTAAAGAATTCCCCAAAACAGAGATCCTAAATAGCCAGAAAAGGAGGTTTGGCTACTTAGAAGAGAGGATTGGCTAGCAACACCTGAAGGAGCCTATCAGAAGGAGTCTCTGACATCACCTGCTGGCCCTGGCCACTCAGAGCAGTCAAGTGTGCCAGCAGCACCTCTGTTTCCAAGATGGCAGAGGTCTGGAGCACACTGGAGGAGCTCTGGGCACCTCCCAGGGGAGGTGCAGGTCAGGGGAGTGGTCACTCCCCTTTCCTTTGTCCAGTTTCGCGCCAGAGCAGGGCTGGGGGATCCCTGAACCGGTGTAGACTGGCTTATGCAGAGATGGGCACCATCTGTGCCCATCAAAGCATTTCCAGAGGCTGGGGGAGGCTACTCCTCCCCAGCCCTGACACCTTATTCCAAAGGGAGAGGGTGGAACACCCTCTCTCTGAGGAAGTCCTTTGTTCTGCCTTCCTGGGCCAAGCCTGGCTGGACCCCAGGAGGGCAGAAACCTGTCTTAGGGGTTGGCAGCAGCAGCAGCTGCAGTGAAACCCCGGGAAAGGCAGTTTGGCAGTACCCGGGTCTGTGCTAGAGACCCGGGGAATCATGGGATTGTCTCCCCAATACCAGGATGGCATTGGTGGGGCAATTCCATGATCTTAGACATGTTACATGGCCATATTAGGAGTTACCATTGTGAAGCTACACATAGGTAGTGACCTATATGTAGTGCACGCATGTAATGGTGTCCCCGCACTCACAAAATCCGGGGAATTGGCCCTGAACAATGTGGGGGCACCTTGGCTAGTGCCAGGGTGCCCACACACTAAGTAACTTAGCACCCAACCTTCACCAGGTGAAATTCTCTGAACTCTTCTCTACTGTGCCAGGCACCACTTCTTGGTGTGAGCACACTATAGATACTGGAGACAGCTTGCCTGTCAAAAGTAAAATCTATAGGCAGCCTGACCATGTCAGAGACTGCATAAACCAAGACGTACAGAAAATGCTTGAACTGGGAGTGGTTGAGCACTCTGAAAGTCCATGGGCCTCTCCTGTGGTACTTGTACCAAAACCTCATTCCAAGGATGGAAAGAAGGAAATGCGGTTTTGTGTAGACTATAGAGGTCTCAACCAGGTAACCAAAACTGATGCTTACCCTATACCCAGGGCAGATGAGCTAAGAGATACACTGGCATCTGCCAAGTATCTAAGCACTTTTGATTTGACTGCAGGGTATTGGCAGATCAAGTTATCAGAAGATGCAAAAGCAAAAACTGCATTTTCAACCATTGGAGGCCATTACCAATTTACAGTGATGCCCTTTGATTTGAAAATTGCACCTGCCACTTTTCAGAGGTTGGTGAACACAGTCCTGCAAGGGTTGGATGCTTTTAGTGCAGCATATCTAGATGATATAGCTGTCTTTAGCTCCACCCGGGATGAGCACCTGGTCCACCTTTGGAAAGTTTTGGAGGCCCTGCAAAAGGCAGGCCTCACTATCAAGGCCTCAAACTGCCAGATAGGGCAGGGAAAGGTGGTTTATCTGGGACACCTGGTAGGTGGAGAACAGAATGCATCACTTCAGGGGAAAATCCAAACAATCATGGATTGGGTTCCCCCTACAACACAGACCCAGGTGAGAGCCTTCCTAGGCCTCACTGGGTATTACAGGAGATTCATTAAAAACTATGGCTCCATTGCAGCCCCACTTAATGATCTCACTAGCAAGAAGATGCCTAAAAAGGTATTGTGGACAGCTAGCTGTCAGAAAGCTTTTGAGGAGCTCAAGCAGGCCATGTGCACTGCACCTGTCCTAAAAAGCCCATGTTACACCAAGAAATTCATTGTTCAAACTGATGCATCTGAATTAGGGGTAGGGGCAGTCTTATCACAACTGAATTCTGAGGGCCAGGATCAACCATTTGCTTTTATCAGTAGAAGGTGACCCATAGAGAAAAGCGTTGGTCTGCCATTGAGAGGGAGGCCTTTGCTGTGGTCTGGGCACTGAAAAGGTTGAGGCCATACCTGTTTGGCACTCACTTTATTGTTCAGACAGACCACAAACCTCTACTTTGGCTAAAACAAATGAAAGGTGAAAACCCTAAATTGTTGAGGTGGTCCATATCTCTACAGGGAATGGACTATACAGTGGAACATAGACCACGGAGTACCCACTCCAATGCAGATGGACTCTCCAGATATTTCCACTTAGACAATGAAGACTCGTCAGGTCATGGCTAGTATTATTGTCCTTCGTTTGAGGGGGGGGGGTTGTGTAGGAAAGTACCATCTTGCCTGGCATGTTACCTCCATATTTCACTGTATATATGTTGTTTTAGTCTATGTGTCACTGGGACCCTGCCAGGCAGGGCCCCAGTGCTCATAAGTATGTGCCCTGTATGTGTTCCCTGTGTGATCCCTAACTGTCTCACTGAGGCTCTGCTAACCAGAACCTCAGTGGTAATGCTCTCTCTGCTTTCTAACTTTGTCACTAAGAGGCTAGTGACTAAATTTACCAATTCACACTGGCATACTGGTACACCCATATAATTCCCTAGTATATGGTACTGAGGTACCCAGGGTATTGGGGTTCCAGGAGATCCCTATGGGCTGCAGCATTTCTTCTGCCACCCATAGGGAGATCTGACAATTCTTACACAGGCCTGCCAGTGCAGCCTGAGTGAAATAATGTCCACGTTATTTCACAGCCATTTACCACTGCACTTAAGTAACTTATAAGTCACCTATATGTCTAACTTTCACCTGGTGAAGGTTGGGTGCAACGTTACTTAGTGTGTGGGCACCCTGGCACTAGCCAAGGTGCCCCCACATCGTTCAGGGCAAATTCCTCGGATTTTGTGAGTGCGGGGACACCATTACACATGTGCACTATACATAGGTCACTACCTATGTATAGCGTCACAATGGTAATTCCGAACATGGCCATGTAACATGTCTAAGATCATGGAATTGTCACCCCAATGCCATTCTGGCATTGGGGGGACAATCCCATGATCCCCCGGGTCTCTAGCACAGACCCCAGGTACTGCCAAACTGCCTTTCCGGGGTCTCCACTGCAGTTGCTGCTGCTGCCAACCCCTCAGACAGGTTTCTGCCCTCCTGGGGTCCAGGCAGCCCTGGCCCAGGAAGGCAGAACAAAGGATTTCCTCTGAGAGAGGGTGTAACACCCTCTCCCTTTGGAAATAGGTGTGAAGGCTGGGGAGGAGTAGCCTCCCCCAGCCTCTGGAAATGCTTTGATGTGCACAGATGGTGCCCATCTCTGCATAAGCCAGTCTACACTGGTTTAGGGATCCCCCAGTCCTGCTCTGGCACGAAACTGGACAAAGGAAAGGGGAGTGACCACTCCCCTGACCTGCACCTCCCAGGGGAGGTGCCCAGAGCTCCTCCAGTGTGTCCCAGACCTCTGCCATCTTGGAAACAGAGGTGTCTGTGGCACACTGGACTGCTCTGAGTGGCCAGTGCCAGCAGGTGACGTCAGAGGCTCCTTCTGATAGGCTCTTACCTCTCTTGGTAGCCAATCCTCCTTCCTAGGTAGCCAAACCTCCTTTTCTGGTTATTTAGGGTCTCTGCTTTGGGGAATTCTTCAGATGACAAATGCAAGAGCTCACCACAGTTCCTCTGCATCTCCCTCTCAACTTCTGCCAAAGGATCGACCGCTGACTGCTCAGGACGCCTGCAAATCCGCAACAAAGTAGCAAGACGACTACTAGCAACCTTGTATCGCTTCATCCTGACGGCTTTCTCGACTGTTTCCAGGTGGTGCATGCTCTGGGGGTAGCCTGCCTCCTTCTTGCACCAGGAGCTCTGAAGAAATCTCCCGTGGGTCGACGGAATCTTCCCCCTGCAACCTCAGGCAACAAAAGACTGCATCACCGGTCCTTTGGGTCCCCTCTCAGCATGACGAGCGTGGTCCCTGGAACTCAGCAACTCTGTCCAAGTGACTCCCACAGTCCAGTGACTCTTCAGTCCAAGTTTGGTGGAGGTAAGTCCTTGCTTCCCACGCTAGACTGCATTGCTGGGTACCGTGTGATTTGCAGCTGCTCCGGCTCCTGTGCACTCTTCCAGGATTTCCTTTGTGCAAAGCCAAGGCTGGGTACCCGACACTCTAACCTGCAGTGCACAACCTTCTGAGTTGTCCTCCGGTGTCGTGGGACTCCCTTTTGTGACTTCGGGTGGACTCCGGTTAACTTTTCTTCTAAGTGCCTGTTCAGGTACTTCTGCGGGTGCTGCCTGCTTCTTTTAGGGCTCCCCGACTTGCTGGGCGCCCCCCTCTGTCTCCTCATCCAAGTGGAGACATCCTGGTCCCTCATGGGCCACAGCAGCATCCAAAACCCTAACCACGACCCTTGCAGCTCGCAAAGCTTGTTTGCGGTCTTTCTGCGTGGGAACCCCTCTGCAAGCTTCTTCACGACGTGCGATATCCATCCTCCAAAGGGGAAGTTCCTAGTCCTCTTCGTTCTTGCAAAACACCAAGCTTCTTCCATCCGGTGGCAGCTTCCTTGCACCCTCAGCTGGCATTTCCTGGGCTCCTGCCCACTCTCGACACTGTTGCGACTCTTGGACTTGGTCCCCTTGTCTTACAGGTACTCAGGTCTGGAAATCCACTTTTGTTGCATTGCTGGTGTTAGTTTTCTTTGCAGAATCCCCCTATCACAACTTCTGTGCTCTCTGGGGGTTGTAGGTACACTTTACACCTACCTTTCAGGGTCTTGAGGTGGGCTATTTTTCTAACCCTCACTGTTTTCTTACAGTCCCAGCGACCCTCTACAAGCTCACATAGGTTTGGGGTCCATTAGTGGTTCGCATTCCACTTTTGGAGTATATGGTTTGTGTTGCCCCTATACCTATGTGCTCCTATTGCAATCTATTGTAACTTTACACAGCTTGCATTACTTTTCTTGCTATAACCTGCATAATTTTGGTTTATGTACATATATCTTGTGTATATTTCTCATCCTCATACTGAGGGTACTCACTGAGATACTTTTGGCATATTGTCATAAAAATAAAGTACCTTTATTTTTAATATATCTGGGTATTGTGTTTTCTTATGATATTGTGCATATGACACCAGTGGTATAGTAGGAGCTTTACATGTCTCCTAGTTCAGCCTAAGCTGCTTTGCCATAGCTACCTTCTATCAGTCTAAGCTGCTAGAAACACCTCTTCTACACTAATAAGGGATAACTGGACCTGGCACAAGGTGTAAGTACCACTAAAAGCCAGGCCAGCCTCCTACAGCGTGTTTCCCATGCCCGCTCACCCAGGAGGGTGGGCATCTCCTTCGCCCCAGGCACCTCAGGCCCTGCCCCAGTCAGCCCTGCTGCCCTCAGTGAGATCCCTCTATGTTGGGCAATCAACCATACTGAATGCCATCCAGGGTGTAGTAGGGCATTTGCAACAAACAAGTGCATACCTGGAGGGCATTCACTCTGGCATGGCGGCCCAACAGAGAGCATTCCAGGCTCTGGCCAACTCACTGATGGCAGCCATTGTCCCTGTCTCCAGCCTCCCCCCTCCAACTTCCTCTCCCCAGTCCCAATCCCGTTAACCCCAGCCTATCCCAAGCACACCTTCAGACCAGCAATCACCCAAATCAATACACAGAAGTGGCTCAGGCAAACACAAGCACCACACTTCATCTCACAGGCACTCATACAAGCACCATCCACATGCAGACACACCAACATCCACTGCCTCCACTGTGTCCCCCTCCTCTTCGTCGTCCACCTCCCTCCCAGTAGCATCTCCACTCACACCTGCATGCACTACATCCTCATCCACTACCACCATCACCAGCACGCCCATCACTACACACCCCTCACTGGCAGTCACCACCCCCACATCCATGCACACGTCCCCTGTGTCCTCTCCCACTGTGTATGTGACCCCTCCTCCCAAAGTACACAAACGCAAGCACTCAGACACCCAACAGCCATCCACTTCACAACAGCATCCAACCCATGCACCTGCAACCAAACACAGCAGACTGACACCTCCTACAACCACTCCCTCTTCCTCCACACCCAAACCTTCACCCTCTTCCCGCCCCAGTGTCCCTAAGTAGCTTATCCTCGCCAACACTGACCTATTCCCTACCCCTCCACCCCCCGTCCTTCACCTCCGTCCAGGGTTGTCAGAACCCAGCCCAGCACCTCAGCCACCCAGTCCACAGCCCCTGTGGTTTCTGCAGCAACTGCAGGTGTGAGAGGCTCCAAGGAGTCACCCGTCAGCCAAGCCAGTGTGCCAGTGCCACCTGCCAAAGCCAAGAAGGGTCAGCCAGCCAGCAAGGGGAAGGAGGCACCACCAGCCAGTAAGGGCAAGAAAAGGACACCAGCTGGCAGAAGCAAGGAGGCACCACCATCTGTCAAGGGCAGGAAGGGGCACACAACACCAGCCATGGCACTTCAGCCGTCTGAGGCTGCAGGGGAAGGCCTGGAGGCTACCACCACCACTGCCAGCACCGCCACCTGCACCGCAGCCAGCACCGCCACCTGCACCGCAGCCAGCACTGCCACCTGCACCGCGGCCAGCACCACCACTGCCAGCAGCAGCAGCCCCAGTGGGCAGCAGTCCGAGGCTTCAGGTGAAGGCCTGGAGGATACCACCACCACTGACAGCACCGCCACCTGCAATGCGGCCAGCACCGCCACATGCACCACCGCCAGCAGCACCACTGCCAGCAGCAGCAGCCCCAGTGGACAGCTGTCCGAGGCTGCAGGTGAAGGCTAACAGAACCACTGACAGCACCACCACCTGCACCGCGGCCAGCACCGCCACATGCACCGCCGCCAGCAGCATGACTGCCAGCAGCAGCAGCCCCAGTGGGCAGCCGTCTGAGGCTGCGGGTGAAAGCCTGGAGGCTACCACCACCACTGACAGCACCGCCACGTGCAGCGCAACTGGCATCCACTGAGCAGCCGTCACCGCCGGCGAGCAGTGTGTAGTGTTGACTACATGGGCTGCAGTGTGTCCTGCCCCTGCAACACCTGTCGGTGTGACACACAGGTGAGAGACAGGTGACCTTTCCCCATCCAGGATGAAGCACACTGGGCACAAGGCCCCCTCCAGAACCAGTGGAAGAAGCCATCCACTCAGCCCATCCTAGCCAGGATGAAGCGCACTGGGCACAAGGCCCCCTCCAGAACCAGTGGAAGAAGGCATCCACTCAGCCCCTCCTTGTCAGGATGAAGCACACTGGGTACAAGGCCCACTCCAGAACCAGTGGAAGAAGGCATTCATTTGAGAGACTGTGTCTTTGCACTTACCAGGACCAAGCAGTGGGCAAACCACCCACTAGAGAGACTGTGGCTTTGCACTCCCCAGGACCAAGCAGTGGGCAAACCACTCACTAGAGAGACTGTGGCGTTGCACTCCCCAGGACCAAGCAGTGGGCAAACCACCCACTAGAGAGACTGTGCTTTGCACTCCCCAGGACCAAGCAGTGGGCATGGAGCCCCCTCCAGGTCAGTGGTGTTGTACTATCTTCCGGCTGAGGTGCCCCCCCATTCCTCGTCCCCCTGAGGTGCCTGTGTTTTTTCGACCTGATGCCCCTGCAGTGTTCTCTCCGTATTGAGGCAGGAGTCAAGTGTGGCCTTGGCCTATGTGTTATGGCCCCGTGGGCCACAGACATTTTGGAGTGGGCATTGTCCCTCCTTTTGTATATATTGTATATAATGTACATACTGTTTGTTGTTTAAGGATGTATATATATAAAAGTGTACAATTACACTCCTTTTCATCCATTCCTTTTGTCCTTCCGTTATTCCTGAGGGTTACGCGGTATATATGTAATGTTGTTGCATTTGTTTGTGTATATGGTGTTGGGGGTGGGGCTAGGGGTGGGGGTGTTGCGTGTGTGTCACTCTCTTTTTCCTCCCCCCCCCTCCCTTGTGTGCTAGGTGCAGTACTCACCGCGGCTGTCTTCTCCGGCATTCGTGTTCGTGGTGTATGAGAAGATACAGCAGCATTGGAAAAAAGTGCAGCTCAGGCTCCATGGCTTCGTGGTTCTTCCTTGAGTGTCGAGAGGTGAGTCGTTTCCCTTCAGTGTTCTGTTTCTGCCGTGCTTTTGATGGTGTTGGTACCGCCCCGGAAAAGCTGGCGGATAGGCATGTTGTAATGCTGTGGCCGGTACATTGTCTTCCGCCTGGCTGTTGGCGGTTACTGCCGCTGTGTTTGTTGCTACCGCCGTGGCGGTCGGAGTGTTAAAGTGGCAGTCTGTGTTGGCGGTTTCCGCCGTGGTCATGATTCCATTTTTTTTTTACCGCCGGCCTGTTGACGTTGTTACCGCCGCTTTATCACCAACCGCCAGGGTTGTAATGAGGGCCTATATCTCATTTTGATATAGTATATACAGAGCCAGCTTCCTACATCCACCAATCTACATTTGTTTTTATCACTGTAGCTGGAAGGTTGTCAGTATAGTAGTTTTTATCTTTAAAACGGTCATTAAAATAGGATAGTGGTGACTGTTACTTGAATAGCTGGCCATAAAGCTTCATGTGTAACCCTGGACTTGTTAAGGCCAACGATGAAGATATTGTGCTGCACAATAATGGCTGAGGAGGTACCAGAACTTACTAGGATCCTAGGAGCACATTATTTATTTAAATTAAAATTAAATTTAAACTACGATGCAAACTCAGTGAGTTATTTAGGAAAATCAGGCTGAGGGTGTTTTTCGAGGGCTAGGAGACGGAGGGAGGGAACAAAGGAGATATGGGCCTCCGTTCAACATTCACTTTTACACCAACTTTATCACAATTACTTCCGGAAGTAGAGACCTTCGCGCAGACAGTCATATATAATTTGGAAGGGGGGGTCATGGAAAGAAGCAAACCCTATATGAACTTGGCGAGGGGAGAAAGACAGACTATCAGGGAACTCAGTAAGGACTCTAGTATAGTGATAAAACCAGCAGATGAAGGTGGATCCAGGGAACTTATGAAAGCGGAAGCCTACGAAACAGAATGTCTCTGCCTTTTGAATGATGGGAGGAATTACCAGATTTTGGCAGAAGATCCTACACCTAGATTGCAGCAGGACATAAGCCTAATGGTGGAAGAGGCAGTGGCTCTTGAGTGGATGGGGTTCATGGTGGTGGCGGTTTTGACTGGGGTGACGACGGGCCATGCGGTTAGCATTGACTCTTTGAATAAGATCAGGAGGTGTTTGGCGAGGTCTGTCCAGGCTGGTTGCGGGTTGAAGTTGCTGTAAATGGCTGTGATTTTGTTGCCGGACAATTGACAGAAATTTATGCAGAGGTCTTGCGAGGGGTGATGGAGTTGGAGGTGAGGTGATGATTTCTTTGCTTCTGTTGTTGCTGGTGTCAATGTGGTCCACCACGGAGCCACATTTGGTGGTCCAGATCATTTGGTGGTAACATCTGAGGGTGGATTTGAATGTGCTCTTGTCTGCATTGTGCCAGCTAATTCCCTATTGGCACTTTAATTGGGTGCAGTGCCGTTTCATTAGTTGGAGCTCCTCAGGGCACCAACTGGCCTGGGGTCAGAGGTCAAGCTCTTGTTGTATTGCTGTGTTTGAGGGGGCCAGGGATTTGGCACAAAAGGTGATCCAGTTGTTGAAATTCTTGCTGCCGTTCAGGCTTTTTCTATGTTTGGTTAGTGGGTGTTGAGAGTGGTGTTAAGTCCTTGTCAGTTAAGCTGTATTGTTTCTGAGGGCTGGTCTGGCGGTGGTGCATGTGTGTTGGACCTGGAGGACAGGGATGCCAAACTTACTCGACAAGAGTGTGGTTTGTCCAGGCAACAGGTATGAGCTTTCAACCTGGATAACATTGAAGGTAATGAAAACAGGATTCAGGAAGTGCCCGCCACCATGAGTATGTCTCTTTACTCATTGGGTGGGGTCCAGACTTCAAAGGTTTTTGATGAGTGATTTTTAGGTGGGGGTCGGCGTGGTCTTCCAGGTGAAGATTCAAGTCTCCAAGTAGGATGTAATTGCTAGTGTTGAAGGCGAATGGTGGAACGAAGTCTATGATGGTGTCGGTGAAGTTGGTGCATGCTCCAGGTAGTCTGTAGGTAAGAGGGACGCTCAGGGTGAAGTTGGCTGTGGAGTGGAGCTTGAATGTCAGGTGTTCTATGTTGGAGGATGATGTGTCCATGGACGTGAAGCAGCTGATGGCATTCTTGTGGGTGATGGTGATTCCTCCTCTGCGAAGGGAAGTCAGTCTTGCCTGGCAACCTTGCTGCTGGGGCAGGGGGTACAGGAATGGGTTAATGGTTGTGGCAATGTCAGGTGACAATAAGAAATTCAGCCACGTTTCCTTGAGGAAAATTAGGTCCGGAGTGTTGTTGTGCAGCAGGTCTTGGATCTCTGAGGCATGCTTGGTAAGTGAGCAGGTGTTGAGGAGCCTGCATGTGAGTGCGGACTGTTGTGTGGGTGGTTGCAGGACTGTGTGAGTGTGAGAGAGTGGGGTGTTGGATGCTGTCATTGGGACAAGCATTGAGCCTGGTTAAGTGCTTAGAAACTTGCAGGAAGAGCAGGAGACTGCTCCTTTGGTGTTGTGTGGTGCGCCAAATCAACAGCTTGGGGGGTAGCGGCTGGGGTTGAAGGCAAGGAGGGTAGTAGCAAGGGGAGGGACAACGTTCCTGACGCTTGGCAAGGTCCAGGCATAGACATCTGCAGATGAGCTTGCCTTTGACACACCGTCAGAGCATCAATGGAGCATCTGTGCTGCATGTTCTATTAAGTAGAACCAGGGTGGTGGGGGGAGTGATGTCACTTCCTGCGCAGATGGATGATGGGAAATCCAGTGACGTCACTTCCTTTACAGATGGATGAGGGCAAATACAGTGTTGTCACTTCCTGTACAGATGAATGATGGAAAATAAAAATAATGATCACAGATACTGACAAAGAAGTTATGCACTTTCATAGTTGACATGTTTATTCAGAGCTAAAGAAGTTGATAATGCGGATGATGCAACATCAAAGCAGTTCTTAATTCGTGTCTGTGGTTGCCGTTGGGCATCACCTGGTCTCCTTTTTGGGGTCCAGCACTCTTGAAGGTTGGTACCCTGGAAGTTCTGGTCCTGAGTGAAGAAATGTTCTGGCCTGGCACGGCCTGTCACTGTCCTGTCGATGGCCCTTACAGTCCTAGACATTAGAGAGACTGGACATGGCCCTTCTTAGGGGATTTTCCTAAAACTTTTTTGCTTTTTCCTCCTGGCTTTTTTGCTGACTCTCTTTGCATGGCTTTAGGAATCTGGGCACTTTCCCCCTCTACTGTAGTGGGAAAGTGTGGGCACCCTTCCAAAACATGCCAAGAAGAGGCTCTTACATGATTGGTTTAGGTGCTGTTCCCATGAGTGTCTTGTAAAAAGGTAAACCACATACCCGGGATGGGTACGGCCCTGGCTAGTGGTGGGACATGGCACTGAGTATGCCCACCACCAGAATAGTCTGTCAAACATGTATTAAGCTCTCCACTGCAGGCCTGTGGAGGTGCATTTGTGCTTGTACTTAGGTTGGCATGACTCACTCCTTAGCCAACACTGAGTGGGCCTTCCACTACCCCTAGAGCACCCCCTGAAGGGCAGAGCAGGTGGTACGTGAAAGGCTGGGCAGGTACACATTGGTGTTCCATATGTTTGGCTGGTTCTCTTTTAGTGGTCCTAGGGCTCTGGTCACTTTCCCACTGTAAAGTGCGTGCACCCTTCCTACATGTTAGAAAGTGGCACTTACCGCTGTGTGCGCACTTGTGCCAAGGGTGTTTTCAAATGTCTGCTAAGCCTGCCATGGCAGGCCTGAGTGTGTGCGTTTGCACCGTGGTGTTGTAAACATGTGTCCAGCCTGCCACTACAGGCCTGTGTGTGCGCCATTGCATGTATGCTCTGGTATGCTCAGGATGGCATTTCTAAATCCCCAGCCAACACTGGTGAGACCTTTCACTACCCTACCAATAGGGTACCCCTAAGGTAAGTCCTGAAGGGGTGAAGCGAGTGGTAGGTGAAAGGCAGGGCAGGTACACAGAGGTGTTCTCTGCCCAGATAGTGAAGCACACCCAGGTGTGTTTTCCCCACCTCTGAAGGCTGCTGTTCCCATAAGGCTAACATGGGGACCGATTGAAATCACTCTGAACTACAAAAGTAAATTGCAGTGGCACAGCCGCATAATGTTTCCTATTATTCTATTCTCAATGACAAACCTTTTCCTATGGTAAAGGGGGGTTTGCCATTATTAGCTTAGAAATGCCACTTCTGGAAAGTGGGCATTTCTCTGTTTTACATTTTGATGTGTGCCGTTCTTATTGGCTCTAATCCCCACTGGAGGCTGGGAGAGCAGATCTGTGCATTCCCTAGTGACAGCTATAAACATTAGGCATGCAACTCGAATGACAGACCCTTCCATCTGAGGGCCTGGTTGGATAAATTGAAGGGAGAGGTTTTGACACTTGGCCCCTGGGAGTCAGATCATTAACCCACTAAAGATTAGGATCTGCATTCCACGGCCTCATGGCAGACAGGTCTGAAATTTAGGGGAGACATCTGTGGTTCAAAGGGAGAACCTCTAAACCACCCCCAACTTCAATGGCACACTACAGAATAACTACTGGTGCCATCAGTGCTTAATTTGTGCTTGTTGTTTCCGGTGCTGAGCACCTGCACTTTTTTTTGTGAGGGCCGGGCCTTATTCTTCTGCCTCAAGCATTTGCTGCGAGCAAAAGACATATTGGACAGACGGAGGAAGGGTAAAATGAAAAAGCGTGTCAAAGGGAGAAAGTAGAAAGCTGCTAGAGTGAGCTGAAGGGGCAGGGAGTGGCTGTAAATGGATTAAAGAGGCCTGAGATTGCTTCAGGATTACGCCGCCTCAGTATTCCATGCTTGTACATTTAATTGCTGCAGCTGCGTGTTTAAGAGGAGGGCTTTGGATACGGCACCTTTTTATTTTCAAATTAAGCACTGGGTGCCATACTTCATCAGGGCAGAGTTACAGTTGTGGGGACGTGGGACTGGCGAACCTGGTCCACATGGTACACACTGCCAGAGGAATCTGCTGTGCACAAGGGGGATAACTGCCATTGGAAGGAATGGCACACCCTTCCTGAATAGTGGCTGGCCTGGATGACTACCTGCTGTGTATGGTACCCTGAAGTGTGCTCTCCAAGGATTTGTTGGATTTCCCCCTGTTCTCTCGTGGAGGTCTCAGGGACATCAAAGACCTCCCAAGAAGGGATCCATACAGACTACTTGTGACGCTTGGAGAGCTGTGCTGTCCTAAGTGCCCGCATCATCTGCTGAGTCCCAACTGGTAGCTTGGTGTGAGCATGAAACTAAGACCTGTGCCTGAAGACTGGGTTGTGTGGTGTGGAGTCCCAAGAGCATTGGCCTCATGCAAGGAGTGTGGTCATACATCATGAGGCCTCAACACACATAAGGATCTTGTTGGTGGTGAGCAGAGTCACCAGTTGCAGGACACTGCGTGTCCCACTTTGTCGAACTTGCTGCAACTCTCTTGTGCGACACGCCAACTGCAGTCTCTTTGTGTGCAGTGTTCGAGTCACAGGGAGCAACTCTCGGAGGTGAGGATGCACCCATAGAAGTGTCTCATTCTACCTCACATGGCGCTGCTGAACTTGCCCCTGTGCACATGACCGAAACTGTCTGGTGTGACCTGTATCAACCCACACCAGGCGTTGTGCCTCATTTACAGGGAGGCTCAGAATTAGCATCTCTTTGTTGTGTGTTATCAGAACTGCCTGTTGTGACCCAGATCAACGCGCACCAGGCATTGTGTCTTATTTCCAGGGAGGCTCGGAAGTTATAACTCTTAGTTGTGTGTGACCAGAACTGAGTGGTGTGACCCGGATCAATGGGCAGCAGGCGTTATGCCTGAATTGTCTGGGTGCATCTCTGATTGAAGTGTACGTGATGGGGTGCCTCTCTTTTCCAAGAGGCTCCCCTGCTACATTCCCCTTCATTGTTAGTTCCTTTTGGGCCCTTTTTGCAGTGAATTACCTGGCTTCTTCTCACCCAGCCCCCAACGACATTGTATTGCCAGGTAGTATTTCTAGGACCTGGCCTTGGTGGTGAGACTAATTTACTGGGCTGAAGCAGCGCCTCCGAGAGCGAATGGAAGCGGGTCAAGAGACTGCGCGACCTCCTCCCTCGGTACTTCGTAGAACTAGGCTGGTGCCAGAAGTCTCATTGCGGAACCCTTGGATTGAACAAACTAGTGCCCTCTGTTGCTTCTCCTCCAGATCCGGGGGATGAACTTCCTGAGTGGTGGCCATCCCCTCATTTGCCAACTGCCTCCTAATCAGTCCTGCTACCTACCCCCATCTTCTCTCTGGGATCCTGACTAAGTGTGCCTCTGGTTGCGATCAGCCTAGTATCGGATGGAGGATGATTTCTCTCCAACCCCTGGGTGTGGGGTGGTCAGGGTGGGCTGGAGGGTGGAAGAGGGCTTGATTTCAGAATACTACTTTGACATTGGTTTTACCCGTGCAGGCTTGACCCACGGTGTTGCTTAACAGTGTTGTCATTATCTGTGACTACCCATTTCTGATAATGTTGTGATCTGAGGTACAACCTTAACTGTGTGGTACTGCATTATAATAATTGCCAGGGTAGGCCACACCACTTATGGGTGCTAGGGGGGTAAAGCAGGATCTCTCCCCAGTGTGCATACTACTGATGTCATTTTAACCTGGTTTGGGCTTAGTATTGCTAGTAACATTTCTGAGTGAGTTTTATGCCCAGAAGTTTACGATGTTCGTAATATGTTAATTAATGTATGTCCCGAATACAGTCTTTATTTACATACCACGTGTGAAGTCTTTTTTAGTGACACTCAGTGTATTTATTGTGGGAGTGCTGTGCCATTGCTTTACACACTGCCTCCGTGATAAGCCTGACTGCTCTGTGCTAAGCTACCCAAGTGTGAGCGCAGGTTATACAGCGAGTGTAATCACCCTGATGGGAGTGGAAGGTTCTGCCTGGCTGGGGGCCTGCCACAACTATCCAGAATCGGCTGCTTGCAACAGAGTCTTTGTGGTCATCCTGCCACGAGGAATGCCTGCAATGAAGCCACGTGGATCACGAAGTAGACATGGATAGAGGGCCGAGGGTAGAAGGCTGAGTGATCTGCACATCATTTATTTTTGGTTGACGTGTGGATGGGGTGCTGGGTGGGATATTACTGTATACAGGTTTGAAATGAGAAGACTGTGTGTATGTTATACAATGGGCTATACTGCACAGTGTTGTGTGCAGTGTTTACACTGTACATAATGCACAGACAGTACAGGGGCCCTCTACAGTACAGGCAGCGTACACTGTGCAGGAACTGTTACAGAACAGGGACGGTTACACTGCAGGGTACATATAGTAGAGATACTTTCTACAATGCAGGCGTCTATATTACAGGACACAAATGCAGACGAAAGATACAGTGGCTTAGACTCTACAGGAAACTCACACAATTCAGGCATTCAACCTGCACTTGGGCTAGTTCACACCTTCACAGCTCCTGGCACTCCTCAACAACCACCCTGCACCAGCCCCCCGTCCATCTGTACCTTCCACTTCCTCTCCGCTCTCCCTGTAGGCCTCCTAAGTTGGAGTGAGGTTTGCACCAGGAGATAAACTGTATATGATGGCAGCCATCAAACATCTCAGAAGGAATAAAGCTGCAGCAGAAATGTGCTGACTACACCCCACATGTCAGAGTGCCACAGGGAAACACTGATACAATCAGAGGGGAAACACGGGAAGGGGCGAGAGATTGTTGTTCTTGTTGTTCATACTGTTCCTGTTATTGGTCTTGTTATTGTTCTTGTTGTTCATGTTATTGTTATTCATGTGGTTCCTGTTATTGTTCTTGTTATTCATGTTGTTGTTCTTGTTATCGTTCTTGTTGTTCTTGTGATTGTTATTCATGTGGTTCCTGTTATTGTTCTTGTTGTTCATGTTTTTGTTCTTGTTATTGTTATTCATGTGGTTCCTGTTATTGTTCTTGTTGTTCTTGTTCTTGTTAGAAGGGTTAGGAGTTAGGAGGGTTAGAAGGGTTAGAAGGCAGCGAAGGGTTAATGTGGTTCCTGTTATTGTTCTTGTTGTTCATGTTAATGTTCTTGTTGTTCATGTTATTGTTGTTCTTATTGTTCATGTTGTTTTTATTGATCTTGTTCTTCTTATTATTCATTTTTTTATTGTTCATGTTGTTTATGATGTTCAGGTTGTTGATGTTGTTCATGTTGTTGTAGTTGTTCTTGTTAAGGTTTTTGTGTTTGTTCATGTTGTTGTAGTTGTTCTTGTTATTGTTTTTATTGTTCGTGTTGTTCTTGTAATTGTTGTGTTGTTGATGTTGTTCTTGTTATTGTTCTTTGTATTGTTCTTGTTATTCATGCTGTTCATGTTGATGATGTTAATGATGTTCTTGTTCATTTTGTTGATGTTGTTCTTGATATTGTTCATGTTCATGTTGTTCTTGTTATTGTTCATGTTGTTCTTGTTCATGTTGTTGCTCTTGTTGTTTTTGTTGCTGTTCATGTTGTTCTTGCTTTGTTGCTCTTGTTGTTCATGTTCTTCTTGTTTGTGTTGTTCTTCATGTTCTTCTTCTTCTTGTTCATGTTCTTGTACTTGTCACAGCAAAACCTGACACTAGAGGAGCGTAAATACTTTGCAGGAAGGTTGGAACAGGAACACAGGAGAAGGAAGAAGATGAGAGAGTGAAAGGTGAGAAAAGCAGGGCAGAAGGACAAGAGAAGATGCTAGGCTTGTTCAAAAGAGATGAAAGGAGGAAGGACATAAGAACAGCGGAGAAGAGAGCGAGCAGGAGAAGCAGACATGGGTAAATGGAAGGAGGATGAGATAGGGCCTGACGAGAAAGGGGAAGAGGGAAAAGACATAGACGAAGGGGGCAGAAAGGCGGAAAGAGGGGGTCAGAAGGGAGTAGAGAATGACAACCTGGTAGAGTTAGAAATGGAAAGAGAATGAACATGAAAAGGACAGGGGTTAAAAATACATAAAATAAAGTGGTGTCCAGGGAGAACAGAGAGGGAGGCAAGTGGGAAGCTAGAAGAGAGGGTAAGATATGAGATCAAGGGGAAATTCATGAGAAAAAAAGGTAGTCAGAGGTGAAAAGAAAGTGAGAAAGAGATTATCAGAGGGGAAAGGCGAGGGAGAAAGATTATCAGAGGGGCTGAGAGAGGGAGAAACATTAGAGAGGATGAGAGAGGGAGAAGAATTATCAGAGGGGAAGAGAGAGGGAGAAAGATTATCAGAGGGGAAAAGGGGGGAAGAGATTAACAGAGGGGAAAAGAATGGGAGAAAGATGTTATCAGAGGGGAAAGGGACAAAGATTATCAGTGGGGGAAAGAGAGGGAGAAAGATGATCAGAGGGAAAATAATGAGAGAAAGATTGTCAGAGGGGAAGAGAGAGAAAGAGATTATCAGAGGGAAAAGAAAGAGAAAGATTATCGGGGGAAAGATTATCAGAGGGGAAAAGAAAGAGATAAAGAAATTATCAGAGGGGAAAAGAGAGGGAGAAAGATCATCAGAGGGGAAAAGAGGGAGGAAGATCATCAGAGGGGAAGAGAGAGGGAGGAAGATTATCAGAGGGGAAGAGAGAGGGAGAAAGATCATCAGAGGGGAAGAGAGAGGGGCAAAGATTATCAGAGGGGAAGAGAGAGGGGGAAAGATTATCAGAGGGGAAGAGAGGGAGGAAGAGATCATCAGAGGGGAAGAGGGAGGGAGGAAGATTATCAGAGGGGACGAGAGAGGGGGAAAGAGATTATCAGAGGGGAAGAGAGGGGGGAAAGAGATTATCAGAGGGGAAGAGAGGGAGGAAGATTATCAGAGGGGATGAGAGGGTGGAAAGAGATTATCAAAGGGGAAGAGAGAGGGGGAAGAGATTATCAGAGGGGAAGAGAGAGGGGGAAGAGATTATCAGAGGGGAAGAGCGGGGGAGAAGGGTTATCAGAGGGGAAGAGAGAGGGGGAAAGAGATTATCAGAGGAGAAGAGAGCGGGAGAAGGATTTTCAGAGGGGAAGAGAGGGGGAAAGAGATTATCAGAGGGAAGAGAGGGAGGAAGATTATCAGAGGGGAAGAGAGAGGGGGAAAGAGATCATCAGAGGGGAAGAGAGAGGGAGAGACAAAATGCAGAGCTGAAAGGTGGAGGGCACAGGTACAGGACGTCGGTCAGCCTGGCATGCAGATGGGCACCTTGAAAGGGCGGGGGGAGGGGCGGTATTTATTTGGCCCTATCACCACCCGCAGGACTTTAAGAACCCCAAAGCCCCCACATTGGGGCTGTCAAGCTGCCCCTGGGTTTGCCAGACTGCCTGGAGATCCTGTTCAACACTGGGGAGAGGGGAGAGTAAGGGACTCAGACAGAGAAAATGAGAGAGAAAGGGTGCAAGGAAAGAGATGTGGGGAGAGGGGGGAACGAGGGAGAGATGGGGAGAGGCGAGAGAGGAGAAAAGGAAAGCGGTAGCTGCAAACAGGGAAGATAGAGAGGGATAGAGAAGAGAGGACAGATGAAAAGACGGAGAATTGTGGAACCGGCTGCAAGAGAAGAGAGACCCACGGATGGACGAGGAACATTAGAGGGAGGAGAGAGACAGCCCCAGGAGGGACATCCGAAGGAGTTTTGGGGCGGGGACCGAACCTATGTTTGGGGCTCCTGTTCAGAACATAATTGAATTTATGATCCAGTTTCAGCTCCTTTAAGCCCTCTTGGCCAGGTCACTGGTGCAAATTATTAATGTGTTTACGTCTAATATTCAGGGACAGTGACGTGTGTTTTCAGTATCATCACAGCAGCAGCTCACCAACATTACTGCACATAATCTCTCGAACAGCGCCATTTCTCATGTGTGAGGTCCTGTTTTGACCTAAAAGAAACCTTTTTTATGGATGTGGCATGAAGCATAAACACATTTCTCTGCTAAATGTCTGTAATAGAGTCTCACACATCACCCACATGAAAAATAAATTAATGTGCAACAGTGTTTAAAACAATTTGTTTAAGAAGTATCCATGGTCATGAGGGCAAGAGTCCCTGCAGAACAGAGCTGGCTCTCAGGGGGCCCTGAAAGGCTGGGGCCCTGGGCCAGAGCTGGCTCTCAGGGGCCCCTGAAAGGCTGGGGCCCGTGGCCAGAGCTGGCTCTCACGGGGCCCCAAAAGGCTGGGGCCCAGGGCCAGAGTTGGCTCTCTGGGGGCCCTGAAAGGCTGGGGCCAGTGGCCAGAGCTGGCTCTAAGTGGCCCCTGAAAGGCTGGGGCCCAGGGCCACAGCCCACTTCGCCATGGGGCAGTAGTGAAACCAGTGGGGGGGAGTCAGGAACCCCCTCACTGCCATTCCCAGCGGGCGACAAACTCCTAAGAATATATGTATTTATTTGACAACGTATTCACTGCATTAGAGCTAATTGTCGGGGTACATTTAAAATGATGACCCCGTGTTTGACGCGTGTGATCGGAGTGGCAACTGCGCTTCCAGACAAACCTGAAAGAACATGCTGCCCCCCCCCCCTTTTACTTCCTGTAACTCACATGTATGAGCTCCACATATCAGTGCACCATCTGAGCTTCGGGTGGGTGAAAGAGACAACATTGGTAAACAAAGCTGTGGACTGTGTAACTATTTTACATGAGTTTTACAGAATAAAGTGAGGCGGGTGTGTGGTTTACGAAGGGTGACCAGACGTCCCGGATTTCCCCGGACAGTCCCGGTTTCAGAGGACAGTCCCGGTGTCCTGACGCTTTTGTTCATTTTACATAAATGTCCCGGTTTTTTAGGCAAATCTCAGGTCAATCTACGAATCAAAAGTGAAAGGTTTGCCCTCCTTTCACAGGCACCTCTAGAGTCTCAAATACTTCGGCTGGCTGCTCTCATGTGTGTCACACACACACACTTTTACAGGACAGGACAGATAGACAAGCCAGACTAAAGGACTTACTCCTACTTTTATGTCTAACCTGTCCTGGTTTTTTCTTTTCAAAATCTGCTCACCCTAGGTTTAAGTCAGTGGTTCCCAAACCTTTTGACTTCTGTGGGCCCCCACTTTATCAATAGTGGAACCTGCCCCCCCCCTCTAATCATTATTGGAATCGGGGACCCCCCACTGAGCCATTACTGAAAGCTGGGGACCTAATCTGTTAATGTTATTTCATTTTCCCAGCAGTCAGGGACCCCCTGACGAGGCTTCGCGGACCCCCAGGGGCCCCGGACCACTGGTTGATGAAGTCTTTGCTGCTTCTTTCGTCCATCAGCACCTCTGTGAGCCAGGGAAGGGAGAGCTGAGACCTGAGAACAGGCGCTCGTGCATTGCAAGGCGAACCCTGGTTAACCACCCGGGCCACACCGTTCTCATTTCACATCTCAGATGAAGAGGCGAGGTCAGGGCAGGAAGTGCTACAAACATGGCTGAGACAAGCACCTACCTCGGGTGACCACCAAGAGCTGGGCTTCCCAGAACCTGCAGCCGGCCCCTGGTTTCAAACCTGAACACCCCAGACACCGCCTGCAGTCACTACCCTTCCGCCTTGTGGTTTGTAAATGTCACCGGAACTCCTCGTTTGCAGTGTAGGCCCTTAACTAGGGCACAAGTCGCAGGTACAGGGGGCGCGGCCGCGCACCATTTCCACCCTGCCAGGAAGAGACCCCATCTGCTGAACTTGTCCTGGTGCGAGTTCCACACACGGGCAGACATGAAAAACCACCTGCACGTCGGATGCTCACGAAATTCCAACCGAGTCCAAAACAAAGGCTGAAGTTAGGGGCCATCGGCCCTCCTGCTGTTGGAGTATCCTGGCTCTGAGCTATCAGGAGCCTCACACCTAGAGGCAATGTAGGGAAACAGAGGCTCACAGCTTCTGATCACTTCCCAGGTACTTAAGAGAGGCTGCTTTTGACTTTGTTTAGTCCATGTTTATGACACAGGCCTGCACTGTAAGAATGTCAGATGTGTGGATCTGTCCCAGTATTTAAACAAATAACTTAAATTCCAGCATTTTGTTTTTTGATCCTTTTATAGCGCTAGAGTGCTACTCATCGCAATGAAGGGTGTCGCTGCGCTTTCCATCACACGTACATATTATGCAGTGATAATAAATCATGTGTGTGTACATCAGTCTGCAGGAGGTGATGCATCATACAGTGAGGGTTACACTGTGTAGGAGTCACATGTCCTTCATAGCTCACTCTGCTACATTAGAAAGATTACAGTTGATGAACTGCATTACAGAAGGATATACATTAGCCCACTTACCTATCTACATAAAGTAAGAATCGTCATCGGTGTGTTACATCTGCCCAAAGCGCTTTCCCTGTCAGAGGCAGTACGGGCGGAGAGTGTGCATGGTTTACAACTATTACTCCTGGCGGATGATGTGTTCGGCTCACTCACAGGGAGACAAACCCATGATGGAGACTCGGGGTCACCACAGACTATGTAAGAAAGTTCATTTATCGTATGTGGCTATCCTGAACCTCTGGCATGGATCCGGTCTTCCGGGACACACTGGGCAGCCCAGCTCTATGGTGCTGGATTCTACCCGTCTGCCAAGCTCTAGACATACGAGGTCTATCCTGCTGTGGCTGCAGACTACCAACATTCTCTCACAGGGTAGGAGCCATTCATCCTTAAGTATAATCTAAAAATAGGACCTCTTCAGTCGCACTCCCCACTAATCCCACTTGATCTCCTATGAAAACTGCACATGGACATCCAGAATGTCTTTGAAGTCGAGCTAGCTTGGCAACATACGCCAAATTACCATGGCAGACAGAGTAGTGCCCATCTCAAGTCAATCCATTCCGGTAAACATGGGAGTCAAACCAAGTCAAGCTTGAGCTGTCCTGGCAATAACCTCATTCAAAATGTTTCTTTTTTTGTTTTAACACACTCTGGTATTGTCACAAAAGCAACTTCCTTCCTTTTCATTGACTCAGAAGAATAAGTGAAGAAACTGTCAACTCTCATCAATTACTCCATCAAGTCACCTTGAGAAGTGAAGGCATCCTGACACCACCTTCACCAAATCCCAGATGTTGTTCTCACTTTATCATTTGCGACAGGTGGAGTCCTAGGTGGAGTCCCAGATACCTGGAAGCATGCAATTATCTGCCCACTACAGAAAAAACCCCTTAGTGAACCCTGATAAGGCAGGAACTATAGATCCATCTCACTGCTCCCACGGGTAAATAAGATACTAGAAAAACTGGTAAACGGTTATCTGACCGACTTTTTGGAAACTAACAATCTTCTACACCAGACACAAACCGATTTCAGACCTGGTTGCCTCACGAAGACGTCCCTCCTACGGGCTACGGAAGACCTTAAGAAAACACTGGACTAGGGTGGATCTGCTGCGCTCATTCTTCTTGAAGAGAGCGCAGCCTTTGAGACGGTGTCCCATTCAATCGTCCAGCACAGGTTGGACAAAGTCGGTATCACAGGAAGGGTGTTGATACGGCTGGCCTCATCCCTCGACAATAGATGTTTCCAAGTGCGGGATAGGCCTGGTCTGTCGTAGGCCCATCAGATAAGATGTGGCGTGCCGCAGGGCTCATCTTTGAGCCCCGTTCTCTTTCATGTGCACATCCACCAATCAGCAGACATCATTGGTTTGTCACGCTTTACAAGGTTGTCCTACACGTAAGACACTCAGATCGTCGTTTCTATATCACCCAATATCATCTCAACATCTGAGAAACTTTCCAGTTCTCTGTAGTAGATGAACAAGTGGATGGCAGCTAACTGTCGTAAACATATTGGCGATAAAATGGAGGTCATGGTAATCAGAAACTATCCATTGCTCTGGGAGCATCCCACCTGGCTCACCTGCCTACGTGATCACCCTTCCCCTTTGGATAAAGGGCTGACCATGGCCTCCCAGCAAAGAAAGTGCCAGGTGCGTCCTTCGGCCTCTTGGGAGCTCTCAGAAGGCTGCTCAAATGGCTCCCTGAACCGTGATACAAGGCCTTGTACCCCCACACCTTGACCATGGCAACTCTCCGTACTGATGCATCCCTGCCTATGTCATCAGGAAGCTGCAAGTGATTCAAAATGCTGCAGCTCGAGTTCCGCTGGGTCTACCAAAAATGCAATCTGCACGATCGATTCCGGTAAGGCTTCAGTGGCTGGCGGGTAACAAAGGAATTGAATTAAAAGTCGTATGCTTTGCACATAAGGTGAAAGACGCTCAAGGCGCACACATCCTCAGCCACCTGATCACCATGTGCAACAAGGTGAGGGATCCAAGATCAAACAATCTCTCCTTCCTGGATATTCCCAAAATCAAGAGAGCGAGAAGCGGAGGTCGTTCGCTTCCTGTCTAGTGTCAAGCTCTGGAGCTCTCTCCCTGCTCCTCTCAGAGCCAGCGGAGTTTGCTAAGCTTCAGGAAGCATCTGAAGACCCACGCGTTTGCCTAATCAGCTCAGCTACACATTTTTATGATTGACCAGCTTACCTACATATTAAGGCCCTCATTATCAACATGGCGGTCTGGACTGCCATGCCAAAGGTGGCGGTACTTGCCGCCAACTGCACGGCAGTCCAGACCGCCATATAACGAACGTGGCTGAACCGCCACGTTTGAAACATCGCCACCGCCAGGCTGCAGTCTGGCGGTGGCGGCGTTTCAGATCCGACAGGGCAGCGCTGCCCACCAGACAATGAGTCGGATTCCACCAGCCTTTCCCTGGCGGTTTACACCGCCAAGGAAAGGCTGGCAGAATGAGTGACTCGGGCCCCCCCTGGAGGCCCCTGCACTGCCCATGCATGTGGCATGGGCAGTGCAGGGGCCCCCATGCACAGCCCTGTCATGCATTTCTCTGCCCGATTTACCGGCAGTGAAATGCGCAAAGGGTGCTGCTGCACCCGCCGCACTGCCACATTGCCACCGGCTCCATTTGGAGCCGGCGTCAATGTTCAGGCCCTGTTTCCAGCTGGGTCAGAGGGCGTAAACACAGTTTCCTCCCGCTGGCCCAGCTGGATGTATATTATGTGGCCGGTGGGGGGTTCTGTGCGATGGAGGTCTTCTGTTGACCGTCAGCTCCGATCTCTGTGGGTTTTCCCCCCGAGATTGTAATGACCCCCTTAGTCTCCTGTTAGCGCTGGGAAGCTCGTCCTGGGTAGCTTTGTGCTCTAAAGGAAAATGTAAATAAACAAACAGGTATCCTGTCGTCTTGCTCAGAAGAGAATGTCCTGCGGTTTAGGAAATGAACTGCTTTAGTCTTGCGATAGGTAGGCAGAGGTTCCTCCCAACATAGTCACCTTACAATGAATTTGTCGCAGTGAAAATTGAGAGATCTTTCCTTCAAGCTAAAGAGAAACAGTGCAAAGCAGGTTCTCTGGCTGTTCTTGCACTAAAGAATATTGGTTAAATCGCAGAACATCGAAGCCAAAGATGTTGATGCCTAAACATCTAGGACCAAAATATCATAAGATAAGCACATAAAGGGAAGAATAGATTTATCATTCTTGACTCCACACCTATGCACCTTGAAGATTATATGCTGTAAGGGTACATAAAGGTGAAATTAGGCAAACATACAAATGAGCAACACAAAAAGAAACTAAAGCAGTTTATTGAATTACACAAGTTTCGAGCCCGTGACAGGGACAAGAGAGTGTAGGTCTAAGGCTTCCGCAGAGCACCCTAACTACAGCTTACTAGATTCAACACTGTGCAGCGCACACCCCAATGAGGGCGAACTCTCGTGTAGAGGGTCAGGTGGTCATCTGCTCTGACCTTAACGGCAAGTCCAGCAGACCACCACCGTCTCTACGGCATATGATGACCCTTTCAATAGTAATTTGGAGCAAGGACGTAGTGTACGAGAAGCATAAACTAGAGCATGGCCCTACCACCAGCATCCCTTTAGGGATCTCAACACTGAACATTCTTAGAAGCTGTAGAAGTAGCAGGGTCTTTACAAGCTGAGGTCAGATGTCTTTGTACAGGATACAATGCAGCATGAGGGATGGATGCTCCATGCATTAGTCCTTCTTCCACCTTGGCCGCCTTTCCCTGGTCCACGCCAACGCTTGCAGGCAGTGTGATGGGTGCTTTCTACAACTTCGAGAACTGAATTAAGTTTCGATTAATTTCACAGACATTTCTGCATCCTGAAAACAGAAAACATCAGTTAGTTTTCCAAAAAGACATCTTTTTAATGACTTTTCCAATGTCATGAGCCTCTGAGTTGGTAAATCCACAACAGAGAATTGACAGGGCATGTAAGTGAACTCATCCCTTGGAACACTACACTAATGTTCAACACATCCATCAGAAGAAGACCAGAGAATACGTGCCCAAAACTTCAAGCTCAATACTGCACAGTATGTCCAATGCAGTGCACGGGGCACTGCATACAGTGAGACAAACACCTCATAGAACACTGCACAGCATGTCCAATATACTGCATGGTACACTGCAGAGTGTACAGAATGCCTCATATAATACTGCACAGCATATCCAAACTACTGCATGGGGCACTGCATACAGTGAGACAAACACCTCATAGAACACTGCACAGCATGTCCAATCTACTGCATAGAACACTGCAGAGTGTACAGAATGCCTCATATAATACTGCACAGCATGTCCAAACTACTGCATGGGGCACTGCATACAGTGAGACGAACACCTCATAGAATACTTCACAGCATGTCCAATATACTGCATGGTACACTGCAGAGTGTACAGAATGCCTCATATAATACTGCACAGCATGTCCAAACTACTGCATGGGGCACTGCATACAGTGAGACGAACACCTCATAGAATACTTCACAGCATGTCCAATATACTGCATGGTACACTGCAGAGTGTACAGAATGCCTCATATAATACTGCACAGCATATCCAAACTACTGTATGGGCACTGCAAACAGCGAGACACGCACCTTCTGTAATACTGAACAGTATATCCAATCCACTTCATTGGACACTTCATAGAACATTCCAAATAGCTCATGCAATATTGCACAGAATATCAAATCCACTGTATAGGACACTGCAGGCAGCATGCCAAACGTCTCAGAGTACTGCAAAGCGTGTCCAATCCAGTGAACGAAACACTGCATCAAGCGTGCCCTGCACCTCAAATAATACTGCATAGAATGTCCAATCAACTGCATGGGAAACTGCATACAGCTTGCCAAACACCATATACCGTACTGCAGATCATGTCAAATAGACTGCATGGGACACTGCATAGGGTGTGCCAAAGACCTCCCATAGTACTACATAGAATGACCAATCCACTGCATGGAACACTACCTGGAAGAAAACACAAAAACGCAATGTTTGGGGTGCTCATCTCTGCCACTGGTAATTATTAGTGGCCACATCCCAGTCCATTGTTTATAGGCCACCATGCCACTGCAGATAGGAACCAGCCATATGCAAGTTAGCCTAGGTCCTGCTCTATTAGGAACAGTCCAGCCCGAACTGCCAGGCCAGGTTTCCTCTGAACAGGAAGGCAAGCAGCCCAAGACTGGTCTCGACTTATGGCATGGGAAGCACAGGACCCATGCCTGGGCAAACCTGCCACAGCTAGGACATAGCACTGAGGAAAACAAGCAGGTGATGAGTGGAATGCTTGCATTCATTTCATCCACTGGTTGGTCACATTCCAGTATATCATTCTTTAGGCCACCATGCCACCTCAGGCAGGAACAAGCAATTTGCAAATCAGCCTTGGCTCTGCTCCAATAGGAACAGATCAGCCAGGCCCCCTCTGAGCGGGAACACACAAAGCAGCCACAAATCTATTTCAGCATATTCAGGCCATCTCAGTAGAGTGTAGGTCTATGGCACAGTGAGTCTGGGACCCACGTCTGGACTTACACTGCACACAGCATGCCAAACATCTCACATAGGACTGCACAGCATGTCCAATCCTCTTCATGGAGCAATGCATACAGCGGACCAAACATGTTACTTAGGCCCTCATTACAACTTTGGCGGGCGGCGGAGGCCGCCCGCCAAAGTTGCGCGTCGTGAATACCGCACCGCGGTCGGAAGACCGCAGCGGGTATTCAGAGTTTTCCCCTGGGCTGGCGGGCGGCCGCCGAAAGGCCGCCCGCCAGCCCAGGGGAAAACAACCTTCCCACCATGAAGCCGGCTCGTAATCGAGCCGGCGGAGTGGGAAGGTGCGACGGGTGCTACTGCACCGGTCGCGTATTTCACTGTCTGCTATGCAGACAGTGAAATACATTTTGGGGCCCTCTTACGGGGGCCCCTGCAGTGCCCATGCCGTTGGCATGGGCACTGCAGGGGCCCCCAGGGGCCCCGCGACTCCCCCTCCCGCCATCCGGTTCCCAGCGGGAGAACCGCCAGGAACTGGATGGCGGGAGGGGGAGTCGGAATCCCCAAGCCGGCGCAGCAAGCTGCGCCGGCTTGGAGGATTCCTTGGGGGCAGCGGGAAACCGTCGGGAAACCGGCGGGAGACCGCCGGTTTCCCTTCTCTGACCGCGGCTAAGCCGCCGCGGTCAGAATGCCCTGCGGGGCACCGCCGGCCTGTCGGCGGTGCTCCCGCGTGCCGCGGCCCGGGCGGTTCTATACCGCCAGGGTCGTAATGAGGGCCTTAGTCTGCACAGTGTGTCGAATCCACTGCATACAGGGCATGAAATCCAAGCAGGGCATGTTGCACAGTGTGCTAAAAATTCCAAAATGACACGTTATGTCAAATCCAGTGCAAGGAACACTACACACGCCTTCGTTAATACTTCCGGATATGTAAAATTCCCTCATACAAAGTAGAAAAGTGAGCATGATGCACTTGGAGGTGACTACTCCAGAAACAATACTACACTATAATTCACACAAAATACTGCACATTTTAGTTCACACACGATACTACATATTACACTTCTCACAGAGTACCACACATTATACTTCACACACAATACTGCATACTATAATTCACACAGAATACTACACATTATACTTCACACACAATACTGCATACTATACTTCACACACAATGCTACACACTCTACTTCACACACAATAATACACATTAAACTTCACACACAATAATACACATTATGCTTCACACACAATAATACACATTATACTTCACACACAGTACTGCATACTATACTTCACACAGGATACTACACTTTATGCTTCACACACAATAATACACATTATACTGCACACGCAATATTGCATACTATACTTCACATACAATACTACACATTATACTTCACACACAATAATACACATTAAACTTCACACACGCTACTGCACATTATATTTCACACACAATACTACACATTAATCTTCACACAGAATACTGCACATTATGCTTCACACACAATAATACACATACGTAACACACTACTGCACATTGTACTTCACACACAATAGTTCACATACTTCATACACTACAGTTCGCATCCTTCACACACTATAGTTCGCATTATATTTCACACACAATACTGCACAATATACTTCACACCCAATACTACACATTGTACATCACACACAATACTGCACATTACACTCCACACACAATACTATACATTATACCTCACACACAATACTACACATTATGCTTCACACACAGTACTACACAATATACTTCACACACAATACTGCACATTATATTTCACACACAATACTGCACATATTACTTCACACACAATACTACACAGTGTTCTACACACACAATACTGCATATTATACTTCACACACAATACTACACATTGTACATCACACACAATATTGCACATTACACTTCACACACAATACTATACATTATACCTCAAACAGAATACTACACATTATGCTTCACACACAATACTGCACATTATATTTCACACACAATACTGCACATATTACTTCACACACAATACAACACATTATTCTTCACACACAATACTGCATATTATACGTCACACACAATACTGCACACTATACTTCACACACAGTACTACACATACTTCATACACAATACTGCTCATTATACTTCACATACGACACTCCACATAATAATTCACACACAATACTACACGTACTTCACACACTTTACTGTTCATTATATTTCACACACAATAGTTCACATATTTCACACACAATACTGCAGAATATACTTCACACACAATATTGCTTATTATACTTCACACAATACTAAACACAGTACTTCACACCCAATACTATACACACAATAGTTCACATTATACTTCATACACAAAATCGCACATTACACTTCACAGAATACTACACATTATACTAAACACAATACTGCACATTATACTTCATACACAATACTGCACATTATACTTCACATACAATACTATGCAACACTTCACACACAATACTGCACATTATACTTCACACACAATATTGCATATTATGCTTCACACCCAATCCTACACATTACACTTCACACACAGTACTGCACATTACATTACACTTCACACACAGTACTACACATTATACGTCACACACAATACTGCGCATTATAATTCAAACAAAATACTGCACATTATATGTCACATAGAACACTACACATCATACTACACACAGAATACTACACTTTATACTTCACATACTTTACTATACATTATACTCCACACACAATAGTTCAAATACTTCACATGCAATACTGCACATTATACTTCACACACAGTACTACACATTATGCTTCACACACAATACTGCACATATTTCACGCACAAGACTGCACATATTTCACACACAAGAATGCACATTATACTTCACATACAAAACGACACATTATACTCCACACACAATACTACACAGTATACTTCACACACTTTACTGCACATTATACTTCACACACAATAGTTCACATACTTCCAATGAAATACTGCACACATACTTCACACATAATACTGCACACATTATACTTTGCACAAAACACTACACATTATACTTCACACAAATACTACATATTATGCTTCACACAATACTACAAACTGCACATATTATACTTCACACACAATACTGCACATATTATACTTCACACACAATACTGCATGCATTATACTTAACACACAATCCTGCACATTATACTCCACACACAATACTACACATTATACTTCAAAACACAATACTGCACATTATATTTCACACACAATAGTGCACATTATACTCCACACACAATATTTCAGGTTATACTTTACACACAATACCACACATTATACTTCACACACAATACTGCACATTATACTTCACACACAATACTGCACATTGTACATCACACACAATATTGCACATTACACTTCACACACAATACTATACATTATACCTCACACAGAATACCACACATTATGCTTCACACACAATACTGCACATTATACTTCACACACAATACTGCGCATTAAACTTCACACACAATACTGCACATTATACTTCACACACAATACTGCACATTAAACTTCGCATAATACTAGGCATTATACTTCACACACAATACATGATACTTCATACACAGAACTACACAGTGCACATTTTACTTCACACAAAATATTGCATATTATACTTTACACACAATACTACATATTATACTGCATGCATAATACTGCACAGTATACTTCATACTCAATACTACGCATTATGCTTCACACACAATACTACATATTATACTGCATGCATAATACTGCACAGTATACTTCATACTCAATACTACGCATTATACTTCACACACAATACTACGCATTATGCTTCACACACAATACTACATAATATACTTCTTTCACAATACTGCGCATTATATCAGATCCATACAAGGAACACTGTGTACAGCGTGCCAAGAGTTCATGCTCAATACTGCACTGGATGAAACACTGCATAGAGTGTGCGATTTACATCCCTTGTAATACTGTACAAGATAAAAAATAAACACATTGAAAGGCTGTCAAATACTCAACATAGAAGAGTCTACAGAATGCCAAATACATGCACGGAAGACTGCTTGTTCGGTGTCAAATATGTCATGTGCAATACTGTGTGGCATGTAACACCTACTACAAAGATCAGTGCATATAGTGTCCCAAATATGTCATGTGCAATACAGCATGGCCTGTTGCATCTATTGTGAGGAACAGTACATAATGTGTGCAGAACACGTCACGTGCAACACTGCACAGTGAGCCAATCTATTGTAAAAACAGTGCATATACAGTGTACCAAATATTTCAAAGGCTGCACAATATGCCAAATGTAATACATGGAACACTTTATATAGTACACTAAAAATGTACATGCAAGGTATACCAACTGTGGTGCATGTAACACTTCAGTAGAAAACTCAAATCTAGTACCCATGGAACATCGCATACAATGTGCCATATAAAAGCAGGACATGCTGCACAGCGAGCCAAAATACTTCAAACACAGTACTGCAGTGAAAGTCCAGTTCAAGCAGGACACATCATACAGTGTGCACGATTAATACCATGTAGTACTGTACATTATGTGCCAGATGCAGGCAGGACACACTGAAGAGTATGCCAAGCTCACTGCAAGAAAACAACATATAGTGTGCCAACCCCAAGAAAGAGAAGCCACGAGGTTATGCCCAATGCATTGAATCTCCATGGCAATAAAGTGGGAACCTTCATAAGGTCTTTCTGTAGTATGTGCGGTAGTGAAAGAGAAACCATGAGAGTGGAGTGAGAGAGAATGTAACACTTTTGTAGTTGTAAGACTTCCACCTCTAAATGCCACCAAACCTTCCATCTAGACTTTTATTGGCAAATATTTTGGAACCAATGTTCGAAAGACTACAGACCTCAATTTCTGCAGCATAATCTGGAGGCAGGGCTATCCAGAAGCATGGCATACAGTGTCACAGGAATGAGCATAATGCACATCCAGGACTCAGTCCAATATCAATGTTGTTGTTTTTTAGAGCCCTACCCACACCATCGCTACCATACTTGAGCACTGAACAGGATTTAATGGTATGTTTAAGAGTGCTTTAACCAAAGCACCGTTACAAACTACTAAGGTACAACAATTCAAACTGATGATTACGGAAAAACATATTGAAGTATAAGCAATGCAACAACTACCCAGGAGGACCATCTCCCAAGGAAAGCCAGGTTCAATAGATGATCCTTCACTAAGGCCTAAAATGAAATGGAGCACAAGGACAATGGGCCATATCAGGAGTCCCCGGTTGACTGAACATACATACCTGGCAGGCTACGATTACAGTAAATCAAATATATGAGGTGGAGACCCACAAAGCACTGGGACAGACTAAAACTTGGATTGAGTATTTCACCTATCGGTAAGTGAAAGTGTGGATCTGTGAAGATGAATGGTGTGTGTAAACTGACATTAAGTAATGAATGCAATAGGTTCTGGAAGCTTGCATCCAGAAAGGAAGGTTGGCACATGGGAGCGCCTCAACCCAACAGGGGGGCATCTGTAAAGATGGTCACTTGTGGCCGAGTGTTGAGAAACTATTTACCCAGTAATATGCACCTTGGAGTTGAGAAATACAGACTGTGCTGAAACTCAGTAGCAACACTGGATCTTCCCTATCACCAGTCTCTTGTGAACGTTGTTTGGGCAGTCTTGTGTAATCAGGCATGTGACACTAAAGCAACGCATAAGCTTCTGTGTCCAAGTGCTAGTGGTATTTAGGTGACTTCTTAGATTCATAACTCTAGACTCTCACCTCAAGGAGTTCTCAGCATCCAGAGTTGTTTTCGATGGAGAATGGTCTTGACATTAGTGTGTGGTGTTGACTGCCAAGACTTTTCCGAGGGTGGTCCCTAATCTAGGGCATGTTGCCCTTGGTGCCATCCCCTTTATGGCTGCACATGCTTGGCTGGAGATTGAAACCCTGAGAAAGCATCTTCTGTACCCTGTGTCGTAGGTTGCTTGGACTGCGGGCAACCTTCAATGTTGATGCTCGAAACCCTAGGCAAGGTCTTAGTGATAGGTGTTTGTTTTCTAGAGGGTCTTGAAGATTTGTCTCAGAGTCGGAGTCATGTGAGTGGACCTCAGTTGGATTCTGCTCTTCCACGGCTTCATGGCGACTGAACCAGCCTCCTCTCTCATCAAAGTGTGGTCTTTGGACATCCACTGTGAATGGCGACTCAGTAGAGTTTGAGGGTTGCATCGTTGGGTGATACACCCATCTACTATCATGTCATTGAGGATTTGTCTTCTTTGACCAAAAGACCTTACAGGTTTGACAGGCACTTTCGTTACAGGTCCCGTAGCAAATACAAATCAAAGTGCTGATACTGGTTTGAAGACAGTAATTTGTGCGTCCATGAAGGCAAAACTTAAAAGGTGTATTATCCTTACCTTTCCACCAAATGAGCCATTCTTATATGACCTAGCACCAGGCCATTCCTCTGGTTTGGCCTCAAAGTATTCAGGGCCTGATTCACAAAAGTAATCTTATTCTTTTGTGTAAGTTTCTGATTGTTTGCTATTCACAAAGGGATTTACGAGTAGTATCTTTTCTAGTATGGAGCCTCCGCACATAAAAATCCCTATCTTTACGTGCAGAGACTTAACACTCGTAGGGATACTTCCGTGAATCAGGCGCTCTGTGTCTTTGAATTAGCTTCTGTTTTCCTGTTCTCCTTGTGCTCTCTGGAACAGTGATCTCACAACACGTCAGAATCCGAGGTAGAAAAAAACAAATTTAGGAGGTGTTTGTGTCCTGGTGCATTGCGGATTTCAGGGCAAGGTGCCACGACTCACCTCAAAACTGAAAGACAGTCTTTAAGGAAAATCAAGTTCTAATGCTCCAATCCCAACAGGGCACAGCAAATGTGTCCAAAGTATGTGAGGTACAGCTATACAAGTAAGAAACATTATGAAATAAAACATATAAACCAAGAGAGGGAGTCTAAAGGAAATGCAACACGAGCAGACACTCTAACGCCAATATGGCCAGGCGGGTAAAGAATCGGCTACAATGGAGTCAAAAGATACAGTGGAAGACATAAATCAAGAAAAAATAAATCTAAATGTGACAGGACAAGAATGTGATTGACCAGAGTCAATTACAACTTGTTCGTGAGAACAATGAGGTTTGTTCCTGAAATAATATCTGAAAACAGCCCCATTCGTACAAGTGGTTGGTTGTCAACAGCTACACACGACCACCTCAGCCACTACAAGGCCCTAGTGACATTCTTCTAGAGACTGAAGAGTTGTGGTGTCTGTCTAGATGACTGCTCTGTCATTCATATTTGTGAAAGGACTGATTAACAATACTTATGAGAAACTGGACCACAGATGAGGGCGAATCATCGGTGGGTCAGGCATGGTTCCAATCCATAATGGCTCAACTTCCTCCACCCACAAACCCAAAGTGCTCTGAAGCAGAGAGATGAGCTATTTAGTGCTACATAAAACAGCCTACAAATGAATGAATAAATAAATCGCAGATTTATTTGGAGGGCGGTGAACATGGGAGTATTTGAAGTGACCACTGGTTGCCCCACAGACTTTTGGTCTGTCATCTTTCCCACAATGCCTTGTGAATGTCTGAAGAGACACCTTACCAGAAAGAGCCATGGAGAGGCGGAACTCATCCATCAGAATCTGCAGTATCCCACGTACGCCTTCTTCACCCTGTGAGAAAGCAGGAAATAGCTAAGTATGCACCTCAGGTGATCTTTATAGATGCCCCCCCTGTCATCACACACGCATCGCCCTCCGATACTGAAGCTTCTATTGTACATTTACTCAAGATGTCACCCCATTCCTGCTGTGCCCATCACACATGCATCACCCTCCGATACTGCAGCAGATTGTACATATACTCAAGATGTCACCTCACACTTGCTGTGCCCATCACACATGCATCACCCTCCAATACTGCAGCATTGATTGTACGTGTGCACAAGATGTCACCTCACGCCTGCTGTGCCCATCACACATGCATCACCCTCCGCTAATGCAGCATTGATTGTACATGTGCACAAGATGGCACCTCACGTCTGCTGTGTCTATCACACATGCATCACCCGCCAATACTGCAGCATTGATTGTACATATACTCAAGATGTCACCCCACTCCTGCTGTGCCCATCACACATGCAACAGCCTCCAATACTGCAGCATCGATTGTACATATACTCAAGATGTCACCTCACGCCTGCTGTGCCCATCACACATGCATCACCCTCCAATACTGCAGCATTGATTGTACATGTGCACAAGATGTCACCTCACGCCTGCTGTGCCCATCACACATGCATCACCCTCCGATACTGCAGCATTGATTGTACATGTGCACAAGATGTCACCTCACGCCTGCTGTGCCCATCACACATGCATCGCCCTCCGATACTGTAGCATTGATTGTAGATATACTCAAGACGTCACCCTACTCCTGCTGTGCCCGTCACACATGCATCACCCTCCAATACTGCAGCATCGATTGGACATGTGCAGAAGATGTCACCTCACGCCTGCTGTGCCCGTCACACATGCATCACCCTCCAATATTGCAGCATCAATTGGACATGTGCACAAGATGGCACCTCACGCCTGCTGTGCCTATCACACATGCATCACCCTCCAATACTGCAGCATTGATTGTACATATACTCAAGATGCCACCCCATTCCTGCTGTGCCCATCACACATGCATCGCCCTCCGATACTGTAGCATTGATTGTACATATACTCAAGACGTCACCCCATTCCTGCTGTGCCCATCACACATGCATCACCCTCCAATACTGCAGCATTGATTGTACATATACTCAAGATGTCACCTCACGCCTGCTGTGCCCATCACACATGCATCACCCTCCAATACTGCAGCGTCGATTGTACATGTGCACAAGATGTCACCCCACTCCTGCTGTGCCCATCAGTCATGTTGACCTAGGTACTCCTCTTACCTTGTATTGCTCATCACACATGCACACTTGAATCTTCCTTCACCCTTCAGTACTTGGCAAACGTGTATACAGGACGCTCCTCTAACCAACAGTAGAATTGATGGTATCCACCCAGAAACGTCTAGCCTGGACTGGTAAGCAGTGTGGGTGCACTATATGTGAATGGGAGCCCTGGACTGGTAAGGAGTGTGGGTGCACTATGTTTGAATGGGTGCCCTGGACTGGTAAGGAGTGTGGGTGCACTATGTGTGAATGGGTGCCCTGGACTGGTAAGGAGTGTGGGTGCACTATGTGTGAATGGGTGCCCTGGACTGGTAAGCAGTGTGGGTGCACTATATGTGAATGGGCACCCTGGACTGGTAAGAAGTGTGGGTGCACTATATGTGAATGGGAGCCCTGGACTGGTAAGGCGTGTGGGTGCACTATGTGTGAATGGGTGCCCTGGACTCGGAAGGAGTGTGGGTGCTCCATGTCTGAATGGGAGCCCTGGACTGGTAAGGAGTGAGGGTGCACTATGTGTGAGTGGGAGCCCTGGACTGGGAAGGAGTGTGGGTGCACTATGTGTGAGTGGGAGCCCTGGACTGGTAAGGAGTGTGGGTGCACTATGTGTGAATGGGAGCCCTGGACTGGTAAGGAGTGTGGGTGCACTATGTTTGAATGGGTGCCCTGGACTGGTATGGAGTGTGGGTGTACTATGTGTGAGTGGAGCCCTAGACTGGTAAGGAGTGAGGGTGCACTATGTGTGAATGGGAGCCCTGGACTGGGAAGGAGTGTGGGTGCACTATGTGTGAGTGGGAGCTCTGGACTGGTAAGGAGTGTGGGTGCACTATGTGTGAATGGGAGCCCTGGACTGGCAAGGCGTGTGGGTGCACTATGTGTGAATGGGTTCCCTGGACTGGTAAGGAGTGTGGGTGCACTATGTGTGAATGGGAGCCCTGGACTGGCAAGGAGTTTGGGTGCACTATGTGTGAGTGGGAGCCCTGGACTGGTAAGGAGTGTGTGTGCACAATGTATGAATGGGTGCCCTGGACTGGTAAGCAGTGTGGGTGCTCTTTGTGTGAATGGGAGCCCTGGACTGGTAAGGAGTGTGGGTGCACTATGTGTGAATGGGAGCCCTGGACTGGCAAGGAGTGTGGGTGCTCTTTGTGTGAATGGGAGCCCTGGACTGGTAAGGAGTGTGGGTGCACTATGTGTGAATGGGCACCCTGGACTGGTAAGGAGTGTGGGTGTACTATGTGTGTATGGGCACCCTGGGCTGGTAAGGAGTGTGGGTGCACTATGTGTGAATGGGCACCCTGGACTGGTAAGGAGTGTGGGTGCACTATGTGTGAATGGGAGCCCTGGACTGGTAAGAAGTGTGGGTGCACTATGTGTCAATAGGAGCTCTGGACTGTTAAGGAGTGTGGGTGCCCTATGTGTGAATGGGCACCCTGGACTGGTAAGGAGTGTGGGTGTACTGTATGTGAATGGGAGCCCTGGACTGGTAAGGAGTGTGGGTGCACTATGTGTGAATGGGAGCCCTGGACTGGCAAGGAGTGTGGGTGCTCTTTGTGTGAATGGGAGCCCTGGACTGGTAAGGAGTGTGGGTGCACTATGTGTGAATGGGTGCCCTGGACTGGTAAGGAGTGTGGGTGCTCCATGTCTGAATGGGATCCCTGGACTGGTAAGGGGTGTGGGTGCTCCATGTCTGAATTGGAGCCCTGGACTGGTAAGGAGTGTGGGTGCACTATGTGTGAATGGGAGCCCTGGACTGGCAAGGAGTGTGGGTGCTCTTTGTGTGAATGGGAGCCCTGGACTGGTAAGGAGTGTGGGTGCACTATGTGTGAATGGGCACCCTGGACTGGTAAGGAGTGTGGGTGCACTATGTGTGAATGAGAGCCCTGGACTGGTAATGAGTGTGGGTGCACTATGTGTCAATAGGAGCTCTGGACTGGTAAGGAGTGTGGGTGCACTATGCGTGAATGGGTGCCCTGGACTGGTAAGGAGTGTGGGTGCTCTTTGTGTGAATGGGAGCCCTGGACTGGTAAGGAGTGTGGGTGCACTATGCGTGAATGGGAGCCCTGGACTGGTAAGGAGTGTGGGTGCACTATGTTTGAATGGGTGCCCTGGACTGGTAAGGAGTGTGGGTGCACTATGTCTGAATGGGAGCCCTGGACTGGCAAGGAGTGTGGGTGCACTATATGTGAATGGGAGCCCTGGATTGGTAAGGAGTGTGGGTGCACTATGTGTGAATGGTAGACCTGGACTGGCAAGGAGTGTGGGTGCTCTTTGTGTGAATGGGAGCCCTGGACTGGTAAGGAGTGTGAGTGCACTATGCGTGAATGGGCACCCTGGACTGGTAAGGAGTGTGGGTGCACTATATGTGAATGGGAGCCCTGGACTGGTAAGGAGTGTGGGTGCACTATGTGTGAATGGGAGCCCTGGACTGGCAAGGAGTGTGGGTGCACTATATGTGAATGGGAGCCCTGGACTGGTAAGGAGTGTGGGTGCACTATGTGTGAATGGGAGCCCTGGACTGGCAAGGAGTGTGGGTGCACTATATGTGAATGGGAGCTCTGGATTGGTAAGGAGTGTGGGTGCACTATGTGTGAATGGGAGCACTGGACTGGTAAGGAGTGTGGGTGCACTATGTGTGAATGGGTGCCCTGGAGTGGTAAGGAGTGTGGGTGCACTATGTGTGACTAGGATCATAGGAAAGTCTTGTACAGAGGCTTTGCTTACAGAGATGGTGCATGCATAGTTACAATAAGTGACAAAGGACACCCTCCCTTAGCTACAGCCGAGCTCTTTCAACATTCATCGCAACCAAAGCACAACATGCGATTTCAGATGTCAATCAATCCACCAGGATGAAATGCTCATCTTCTTTGAAAACATTTACCCGTGATGCAGCAAAACACGCTGACGTACTTGGACCACCACCTTCCATGCAGGGCAGTCCCTCCGCGAAACCCCAACCTCCCCCACCTGTGTGTGAATTGACAGAGTATACAAGAGCTCTACAGACCCTCCTGGAATGCAGCAGAAGCACTGATGCTCTCCTTTACACTACCTTGTAGGCAAGACCCCAAACGATTGGCCGTCCGATGAAGACACACTTTGCCCCCAGAGCAAGAGCCTTCAGGACATCGCTTCCTGTTCGGATCCCTCCATCTATGTATACTTCAATCCTTCCTTGTACTGCATCCACTATCTCCGACAGGGCATCTATCTGAAAACAAATAAAGCAGTTGTGATAGCAGGATCTCCTGGCTGGCTATGGGACACCCCTGGAGGGTGCGATTGTTTGGCAAACCCATGTGAAGCAACAGTGGGCGATGGGTAGAGTATGTGCTGAATCCTGCCCATTCATCTCAGGACAATCTCTTGTGAGATGGCAATCCTGAGCTCATCATTGATCCCCTAAACTTTAACTAAATGTTGCTCATCATTGCAAAATCGCGTTTACCAGAAATTAAAATTCTTATTTTTTCTATGGTCAGATAACATATTCCACTATCTCCTAAACATTTCCACAGGCAGCTCAAGATGTTTCAAAACATGTTTCAACTGTAAAGCCAGTGAGAGACCCTGAATCTGCAGCCTCCTTCAGATGACCAAGACATTGGGAAATGATGGTTTCAGAGGCAGCCCTAAAATTGATTATGTGGGACTGAAACGTGTGAAGTACAGGAGTGAAAGCAAAAAAAAAAAAAAAAGAAAGCTTGTATCTGAACCTCCTCCTCAGTTTTCACTTTGTGTGACCTAGAGATGGTGAGAGGATATTAGTAATCTGAAAGACACAAAAGATTAACTAATTTACAGGAGTTCCCACCCATGGTGCTGGATAGGGGGTCTCTCACACCTTCTTCTACGCCTTTCAGAAGCACACCCATCAAGAGGTCATCCTTGGTGTGGGCCAACTTCAGCCCTGATTTTGATTTTGGCAGGGAGGGCTTTAGGGCCAGATGTACAAAGCCGTTTAGCATTTCTTAACGGTCCGAATCGCTATTTTGGGATATTAAGAAATATTAAATGGGCTCTCCAGATCTACAAAGCCCTTTAGGGAATCGCAAATTGCGATTTCTATCCAGTATAAATCTCAATTTGCGATCCTCCAAATAGGAAATCATAAATAGGGACTACCTATTTGTGATTTCCTTAGCACATGTACAAAGCATTTCCTAAATGCGAATTGGGAATTTAGGAAATGCAATTACCATCGACTCCAAGTCGATGCTAACCATGTGCAATTTTATAAAAGCATGCAAAGATGCTTTTTTTTTTTTAAGTACAATAGAGCACACTCGTGGCCCTAGGGCATGTGTGTGCTCTACATGTGCACCACTATTTTTGGGGTACATCACAGGGGGCCTTTAGCCCATAGCCATCAGTGGTTTAGCATTTTCAAAAAAGCAATTTCCTAGTAGGAAATCGGTATTTTGGAAATGCAAAGCAAGCTCATTGTAACAAATAGCACAGGATTTCTTAATACCCTTTTCCTAAAAGCGACTCCTGTAGGAATCGCTATTCGGAAATCGATATTTTGATACATATCGTTTTGCATTTCCTAAATAGTGATTTCTAAGCCGTCGCTATTAAGGAAATGCAAGATAGCATCTAGGTACATCTGGCCGTTGGTCGTCAGGGAGACAGAGTACAGTACTCCGCCACCCTGATGGAGTTCTCGTCTGCAAATTTTGAGATGTCCGCCGGCCCAGTGGAAGTCTCTAGCATTCTAGCAATGGCAGACACCACCGTCACTGCAGTTCCTGTCAATGCATTGTCTGTTTGCTGGGCGTCTCTCAGCTCTGCCGAGCATCACGCAACTGGGGTTAAGTAATGCAAATTAGTCAACACCTAGTTGGCACGCAACTTTGTGGTCCTTCACTTGTGAAGTGGGACGTGCCGGCAAATGAAACGAGCAGAAGCAACCAGAATTTGGCTGCTGGTAGCGTGCTCTGCTTCCAGGGTGCAGAAGTGGTTGTCATGGTAACTGTGAAGGTGTCGGAGCACATGGTGGTATTATGCAGCAGCTTGCCCCAACCTCTCTCTTGCTGCATGACTGGCCTGTTCAGCTGCTGTCATTTCTGAGGCTGTAACACGTTTTGAGGCTGAGATGGCACCCAAAAGAACTCTTTGCACGCTGACTAGTGCCGCTGCACTGGTGCATATAAATCCTTGCCTGAAAATGGACTGTGACAGACAGCAAGTGAACTTCCATAGCTGCCAAGTTTCCCAGGTCCATGCGTGATGCGCTGCACCACTCCAGGTTTTTTTTTGGCATTCTGGGAGTTGTAGTCCTGTTCTATAATGGAAAAAACAAGAGTAGAAGTCCCAGAATTCAAATTAAAAAAACTAAAATGGAGCAGCACATCACGCATGGACCGGGGAAACTTGGCAGGTCTGAACTTCCATGCTGAGTTGCACTCCTGAGATGGTGCAGCTCCCTGCTGCCTTCAGCCTGGGCACCCTGGGGGTCAGTGGTACCTCACTCACGCTCACAAAGCACTGCACAACACAGACCAGAATACCTCAACAGATGCCTCTCCTTCTACACCCAACGCAGCATCTCTGCTCCGCCGACCTCGCCCTCGCAACCGTCCCATGCGCCGGCAGAACTACAACCAGCGGCAGATCATTCACGCACCTCGCCGCCAAGACGTGGAACACTCGTCCCACTCACCTGCGTCAGACCAAAGACTTCATTACCTTCAGGAAACTTCTCAAGACCTGGCTGTTCGAGCAGTAGCAGCACCTCCCTCCCCTCTACCTCAGCGCCTTGAGACCCTCACGGGTGCGTAGTGCACTTTACAAATTCCTGATTGATTGATTGAGTGGTACAGCATCACAGCGAAGGTATGAAATAAGGCTGGATGGATAAGAGCATCAGTGCAGAGCGGAGGCTGGGGTGCTGGGGGGGTGTAGAAGGGGTGCATGAGTTGTGCATCCGATCAGGTGAAACTGGGCCTAGTGCTCTGGGTTAATTTGCCGGACCAGGGTGGGCTGAACTTGCACACGTTCTTCACGGGCACTGCAGCTGTTTTAAGACTATCTCTGGGCAATTATATGGCGTGAAGAAGAGTCATTTGTAAAATCCATCTCATTACATGGATATAACCACCAGCCCCGTCAGGTTTCCCAGGTCCGTGCTGCTCCAGTCCAGCTCTTTTCTTTGATTTCTGGAACTTGTAGTGTTGTTTACTCTGTTGCAAAAACAGGACTACAAGTCCCAGAAATGAAAGAAAAAAAAGCTGGACCAGAACATCACACATGGACTTGGAAAACCTGGCAGCTATGAGCTGTGTGTATCTAGTCAAGGTAAGGTGCCCTGCAAAGGGTCACACAAAACATGGAAATGTCACACAAAGATGCTGAAAACATGGAAATGTCACACAAACAAAATCAAAACTTGGCAGCTATGGTCTTCGTCAACATTATGGCGCTGCACTGGCAAACCTTCTATTTGTTTCACTTTCCAATACAAAAACCCAAAGGGATTTTGTTTTGAAAATAAAACGCACACAATGCCCCCTGACCGTGGGACTTTTCTCCCATGAAGAGGGGCATTGTGTAGTGGTCACTGAAGGACAGTGAAACTGCTCACGTCTTTGCTCACTCGAAAGCAGGTGGGTGGGCACCTGGGCAAACCCCTGACCGCCTTTACCCTCTGTTGTGCCAACCGAGGTGTATGTGGGCGGCAGGGGCGGGTCATGATGAAGGGGCGCCCAGCTCTAAAGCAGGCAGGCTGAGCTTCAGCTGGAAGGAGAGGGGACCCCGCCGCCATTGCGACTGAGCTCTCTCTGCGAACCCTCAATCGGGCCTTGGTCTTGCATTGGTTACTGGATGCACGGGAAGTGCCACGGGGAGAAGTCATTTGTAATCAGTACTTCACCCCTATAATCTGTGGGTTCATCTGCCTCTCATACTAGGGTTCGAGTAAACCAGACCCATGCTTCCTCTGACAGGAACTCTCTCCGGTCACCTGCCGCTTCCCTGTGAGCCTCAGTGTCACAGTCAACTGATCATGTGTTTTTTCCAAATAATAGATAATTCTAGATTTTCTGGCCTTTAGAGGGTATTGTCCTTCTACGATAACGTCTGTGTCCTAGTATCCTGTGCGTCATCCTTACGGACAATGTCACAGCTCTGGTTCTTGGTCTCAGTTTGTAAGCGGCAGAGACCGGTCCAGTAGGGGAGCACCAGAGTCCGTACGGGACTGAGCTGTTGGGGCGCCTGTGGGAGGTGCAAAGTGATGGGTTTGTGCGCTGACATGTGCAGCTGCTGTCCACGGGGCTTTATCAGACGTCTGGAGCAGTGCAGAGCAAGGAATCCATTCTTGACAACACCGAGGCGTTCAGCAGTTGAATGCATTATGTTAAACAAGCATTGGCAAAGCCAACAGATCGGGCCTTGGCAAACTGGTTCAATGCTAATTTTTTGCTTTTTGTATTGCATGCATATGTTACAAAAAACAAAAAGAAAACATGCCATCTTCTAAATGTGGTGACTATATGTAGGAGGCTGGACTGGCTTGTAGTGAGTACCTAGGGGTACTTGCACCTTGCACCAGGCCCAGTTATCCCTTATTAGTGTACAGGGTGTCTAGCAGCTTAGGCTGATAGATAATGGTAGCTTAGCAGAGCAGCTTAGGCTGAACTAGGAGACGAGTGAAGCTCCTACAGTACCACTAGTGTCATATGCACAATATCATAAGAAAACACAATACACAGATATACTAAAAATAAAGGTACTTTATTTTTATGACAATATGCCAAAAGTATCTCAGTGAGTACCCTCAGTATGAGGATAGCAAATATACACAAGATATATGTACACAATTTCAAAAATATGCAGTATAGTATTAGAAAACAGTGCAAACAATGTATAGTTACAATAGGATGCAATGGGGACACATAGGGATAGGGGCAACACAAACCATATACTCCAAAAGTGGAATGCGAACCACGAATGGACCCCAAACCTATGTGACCTTGTAGAGGGTCGCTGGGACTGTAAGAAAACAGTTAGGGTTAGAAAAATAGCCCACCCCAAGACCCTGAAAAGTGAGTGCAAAGTGCACTAAAGTTCCCCAAAGGACATAGAAGTCGTGATAGGGGAATTCTGCAGGAAAGACACAAACCAGCAATGCAACAACGATGGATTTCCAGTCGAGGGTACCTGTTGAACAAGGGGACCAAGTCCAAAAGTCACAAGCAAGTCGGAGACGGGCAGATGCCCAGGAAATGCCAGCTGTGGGTGCAAAGAAGCTGCTACTGGACAGTAGAAGCTGAAGATTCTGCAGGAACGACAAGGGCTAGGAACTTCCCCTTTGGAGGACGGATCCCTCACGCCGTGGAGAGTCGTGCAGAAGTGTTTTCCTGAAGAAAGACCGCCAACAAGCCTTGCTAGCTGCAAATCGTGTGGTTAGGGTTTTTGGATGCTGCTGTGGCCCAGGAGGGACCAGGAAGTCGCCAATTGCGTCTGGGGACAGAGGGGGCGTCGAGCAAGACAAGGAGCCCTCTCAGAAGCAGGCAGCACCCGCAGAAGTGCCGGAACAGGTACTACGAAGTGGAGTGAAATGGTGCTCACCCGAAGTCACACAAAGGAGTCCCACGTCGCCGGAGGACAACTTAGAAAGTCGTGCAATGCAGGTTAGATTGCCGTGGACCCAGGCTTGGCTGTGCACAAAGGATTTCCGCAAGAAGTGCACAGAGGCCGGAGTAGCTGCAAAAGTCCGGTTCCCAGCAATGCAGTCTGGCATGGGGAGGCAAGGACTTACCTCCACCAAACTTGGACTGAAGAGTCACTGGACTGTGGGAGTCACTTGGACAGAGTTGCTGGATTCAAGGGACCTCGCTGATCGTGCTGAGAGGAGACCCAGGGTACCGGTGATGCAGTTCTTTGGTGCCTGCGGTTGCAGGGGGACGATTCCGTCGACCCACGGGAGATTTCTTCGGAGCTTCTAGTGCAGAGAGGAGGCAGACTACCCCCACAGCATGCACCACCAGGAAAGCAGTCGAGAAGGCGGCAGGATCAGCGTTACAGAGTTGCAGTAGTCGTCTTCGCTACTTTGTTGCAGTTTTGCAGGCTTCCAGCGCGGTCAGCAGTCGATTCCTTGGCAGAAGGTAAAGAGAGAGATGCAGAGGAACTCGGATGAGCTCTTGCATTCGTTATCTAAGGAAATCCCCAAAGCAGAGACCCTAAATAGCCAGAAAAGAGGGTTTGGCTACCTAGGAGAGAAGATAGGCTAGCAACACCTGAAGGAGCCTATCAGAAGGAGTCTCTGACGTCACCTGCTGGCCCTGGCCACTCAGAGCAGTCCAGTGTGCCAGCAGCACCTCTGTTTCCAAGATGGCAGAGGTCTGGAGCACACTGGAGGAGCTCTGGACACCTCCCAGGGGAGGTGCAGGTCAGGGGAGTGGTCACTCCCCTTCCCTTTGTCCAGTTTCGCGCCAGAGCAGGGCTGAGGGGTCCCTGAACCGGTGTAGACTGGCTTATGCAGAAATGGGCACCATGTGTGCCCATGAAAGCATTTCCAGAGGCTGGGGGAGGCTACTCCTCCTCTGCCTTCACACCATTTTCCAAAGGGAGAGGGTGTAACACCCTCTCTCAGAGGAAGTTCTTTGTTCTGCCTTCCTGGGCCAAGCCTGGCTGGACCCCAGGAGGGCAGAAACCTGTCTGAGGGGTTGGCAGCAGCAGCAGCTGCAGTGAAACCCCGGGAAAGGCAGTTTGGCAGTGCCAGGGTCTGAGCTAGAGACCCGTGGGATCATGGGATTGCACCAACAATGGCAGGATGGCATAGAGGGGGCAATTCCATGATCTTAGACATGTTACATGGCCATATTCGGAGTTACCATTGTGAAGATACATATAGGTAGTGACCCATATGTAGTGCACGCGTGTAATGGTGTCCCCGCATTCACAAAGTTCAGGGAATTGGCTCTGAACAATGTGGGGGCACCTTGGCTAGTGCCAGGGTGCCCTCACACTAAGTAACTTTGCACCTAACCTTTACCAGGTAAAGGTTAGACATATAGGTGACTTATAAGTTACTTAAGTGCAGTGTAAAATGGCTGTGAAATAACGTGGACGTTATTTCACTCAGGCTGCAGTGTCAGGCCTGTGTAAGAATTGTCAGAGCTCCCTATGGGTGGCAAAAGAAATGCTGCAGCCCATAGGGATCTCCTGGAACCCCAATACCCTGGGTACCTCAGTACCATATACTAGGGAATTATAAGGGTGTTCCAGTAAGCCAATGTGAATTGGTAAAATTGGTCACTAGCCTGTTAGTGACAATTTGGAAAGAAATGAGAGAGCATAACCACTGAGGTTCTGGTTAGCAGAGCCTCAGTGAGACAGTTAGGCACCACACAGGGAACACATACATATAGGCCACAAACTTATGAGCACTGGGGTCCTGACTAGCAGGGTCCCAGTGACACATAACAAACATACTGAAAACATAGGGTTTTCACTATGAGCACTGGGCCCTGGCTAGCAGGATCCCAGTGAGACAGTGAAAACACCCTGACATACACTCACAAACAGGCCAAAAGTGGGGGTAACAAGGCTAGAAAGAGGCTACTTTCTCACACTATATGCTTAATTAACTACATTTAATTAAATTACCTATTAAAGTAAATTAACTATTGCATACAGTTTTAATAAAACAGCACAGGTGTTTCCGAGGATGCAGGTGAATTTAGAAGAAGTGAGGAAACCCTTTTGAGTTTTAATGCACATCATAGGAACATTTGATTCTTAAGAAACACCGCTCTAGAAGAGGCTGAGACTTTACAAAAACCTTCCCAAAGGAGGAATATATAGCAAAACAAATGGTAAAAAGAAAGGGTAAACAGAAACAACTGCAATTCAAAAAATATTATCCCAGTATTTCCATCCTATTCACCTGCTTCTGGGATAATTCTCATTCGCTGGACTGTTGTCACCTCAGAGGAAATCAGAGGAAATCAAAAGTCTCTCGTCTCTCGCTCTCCCATTGCTCACAGACCTCAGGATCCTTACGCAACGGTTCTGAATTTAAGTTGGGTTGGGTTCGAGGTGGCATTGAGGCCTCACCAGTCCACCCGACATGTACTTACTGTGGCGGGTTCCCCGTCCAGCTGCCGTCCACCATGGTTGGATACGACGATTCCTTGGACGCCGTGCTCCACAGCCAGCTCCGCGTCCTCCTTGGTCAGAATCCCCTTGATGACGATGGGCAGACTGGTCAGGCTCTTCAGCCAACAGATGTCCTTCCAGCTGATGGACGGGTCGAGGGTATTGACAGGGACCCCATAGTTATCCGGGCCGCTGTCCTCCTATAGGAAAAGGAACAAATGCTGACAATGATCACAACCGAAGCATGCGGGTTCCTGAACCACTGGGGATGGTAGACTCTTACCAAACCGCCATAGATGCCGACTGACACCTGGCACGTTTAGGTGGCGATTCTGGAATCATCAGTTACAATTATTCACAAATGAACATATATTTATATTAAGCAGGTTCTCATTGGGAGGTCTCAGCAAAACTGACTGTGAACAATGCAGGAGGAGACTGGATCATCAGTTTAAAAATGAAAACCTTCTCTGCGCCAGTAACAGGAGGTGGAATAGCAGGAGTACATTTATTTAGAAAGGCCCAACGCTGGATCAAATGCAGGGTCAAGGCGCACACAACAACAAACAACTTGTGAAACCTAACTCTACAAACAACAAAATAACATGAACAGAAAGTCTAAGAAATAAAACAAGAAAAACAGAGCATGCTCATCGGGTGCCACAAATGAAGAGGTGCCATTCCAATTTCTATTTAAAGCAGCAAAACCATGAGACATGGCTCAGGTATCGCAGAGTTTTACCCAGTCACGGTCACCATCCTTCCACCTACCCTGGAGCACCTCCACCTCGAGCATCTCAGATTTGGGGCTGCAGATCTTAGAGCCCTATCAGACCTTTCAAACTCAAAGCATTCCTTCAACTGGTTTGGTATCAACTCCCAAAGTGCTTGCTGAAGAATGAAGACAAGTAAATCCTTTACAAACAGCGAACCTACGAATCATGCTTCGTGATCACATTGCTTTTCATGAGTTCTCGGCTGCCGGCAGGGTCCCTTCGTTGTACTGTGGGATATTCCAACAAGTCACTCATCCGTTCAATGGCCTTGAAAATACTGATGCTTGAATCAGTAGAAGGTGACTTGCAGCTCTCAGTAATGGAGATGGTTTGAAAAGTAGGTACCATCCATGGTGACCTAGCACAATGACTGGAGAAACATGGGAGTCAAAATGTAAGATGAATAAACAGTGACAGCCAGGGTTTTAATCTGTGTTGCTGAAGAGCTTATACATACTCCTCTGGCCACAAACACCCTGGCAAAGATTCCTCAACAGCAGAAACCAAGAACTCAGTCTTACATGATTGAAGACTTCAGCGATTCCTCACCATACACAAACTGGCTTTGTTTTTAGATAAACTAGCAACTTTTTAGTCCTGGACATTATCATTTAGACCTACAATCAGATGCTCATGATCCACGTACATCTAAAACCACAGACGATGGCCTTTGGTGAACGATGCCTGAGGGACCATGTAACTATTGAATACCAAGAGCAAAGAGTGCTGAACCTGGCCACTTCACAAGGGTCATTTTTGGAATCAGATCTGCATAGACCTAATTTACACCTTGGATTCTATTGATTAGGGACTGGATACATTATAAAATGCTACCTCGTAATCCACATTCTTGAGCTAACCTCTTCCAAACAAGTCAGTGGTCCATGGTATCAAATGCATGGAAGCCATGGCTCGCTGTGTCAATAGGTGTAATAGGATTTCAAGTGGCCCCTATGGTACAGCTCCACCATATATGTTTAGATGTTTTACATGGCCATGTGTGTCTCCCTTAGAGGTGAATCCCAGATTGGAAATCAGAAAAGATAGAATTATTTTCCAGATAGTTCCCTGAGGTGTATCAAGTGACCCTTGCCAAAAAAAGGAGAGTGCAAACTGTCCAACAGTTGTTTAGAAGTGCAGGGTCTAATCATGCTTTCTTTATTCATAGGGTAAGAACTGCATTTTGAACAGCATCATGGAGTGGGCCTCACTGCAAAAATGTGGTTTAGTTATTTTCTTAATAACCATACTTAACAACTGGCCTACAACGCTTATTTCCCAGATATTTCTTTCGTTAACGTTGGTGCCCAAGGGTAGCTCACTGCCTCTCCTTAACTTTTTACCATGCCTGCCCCATCACCATCCTCTATAACTTGCTTGCATGGCCTCCAGATATTTACAGAGACGACACCCCGATCTTGTTTCGTGCAGACAACCAGGACAAGAACGATGCATCCCCGGGCCTCTACCCACAGGAGGTAGAGAAGGGATAGAGACCCCGGTGGAAACTCAATCCAGAGAAAACTGAAGTGTGAGCTGCGGGTGGAAATCAACCCCCGTGGCACTGCATTCTGTGGTCGAAGGATTGGTGGCTACGGCCAACCCTTTCAGCAGTGGTGAAAATGTACAACCGAAGTGTCACCGGCAGGAACGACGTCCACCTTCTAACTTAAATTATCCATCCTCTGACAGTGCATGGCTGCCGTCAAGACGTCTAAGCTTTGATAGGCTTAGATTACTGTAATGCTGCGCACTGGTGAATAAAGTCTTCTTTCTAGCTCTGTCTTCTCACAGTAGCCTCACGCTTCTGCTCAAACCTTTCTTCCAACCCAACAAAGAGAAATGTTCTGGGTGCCCGGATTGTAACTTAGCTAGAGGGTATTTAGTGTCACTAGGAGAGCGTAGTTTAAACCTTCTTAATTCTGTGCTGAAAGATAAGGCTCTCCTCTCAGGTTCAGATGTCCCTAACTCATTTGTCAGAATCAATTTACACATTTACACCAATGATTTTTGTTTGAGGGAAATTGATGAGAAACTTACAAAAAAAATCTGAAGAACCACATCTGTGTTTGCCTCTCCTACTAATAAACTGGTTAACACAGGGTAGATTTTAAATAGCTCTTGGGTGGTCCTCCTTCCTATGCCGATACGGCTTGAATTGTGTCTGCGTATGGCTGCTAGAATGGGCTGTTTATAAGCTCGATACAGCCTTCTACACACTGATCTATCCACTGAGTTTGATCTATCAATCGAGTCTGATGTATCATTTGAGTTTGATCTATCAACCGAGTTTGATCTATGAATCAAGTCTGATCTACCAATCGAGTTCGATCTATGAATCAAGTCTGATCTACCAATCGAGTTTGATCTATGAATCGAGTCTGATCTACCAATCGAGTTTGATTTATGAATCGAGTCTGATCTACCAATCGAGTTTGATCTATGAATCGAGTCTGATGTACCAATCGAGTTTGATCTATGAATGGAGTCTGATCTATGAATCAAGTTTGATCTATGAATTGAGTCTGATCTACCAATCAAGTTTGATCTATGAATCAAGTCTGATCTACCAATCGAGTTTGATTTCTGCCACTTTCTTTCCAATTGGTGACCAGTTTGTTTCAAATGACACAAGGTCCGAAGAAAACCACAGATCACCTTTTTTTTTTGGCCCAAATTTTTTTCATTCTCATGGGAGGCAACATATTTATTATAACTGCCCATTTTTCATTAAATTGAGCTAACATTAGATTTTATCTTTTTTTGGATAATTGTGAGAAAAAATGAACCTTCTTTTGCAGTAGGTTGGTAAGACTTTCAGATGCTTTGTGAATGGACCTTAAGACACACTCCTGTGTAGCGCGGCCACTGAATCGAAGGAGGCGAGTCAACCCAAGAGCTTAGCATCTCAAAGGATAAGAACGGTCCGTGCTACTGCCGGAGCAGCACCAGAAGGCTGTGAGCCTTAGGGTCAGACACCAACGCCCTGATGGTCCCAAGAGGATCGTTTAGAACATTGTCCTTAAGAGACATCAGCAGCCAAGACTGCAAGAAGAACAAGAAGCAAGAACCACAGTTGGCCGCAGCACGGATGGATGTTTGGGTTTGTTGATAGAATATAGAGAGTGCCCATATGTACCCATCAGTATCTTGGCGCTGGTAGAACAGCAACTTGAGGTGACAACAAATACATCAAGGAAGAAGGGATGAAACAACATATTAGCATAGAGTTCAACAGAACTGTAGTGTCATGGCGCTTTAATGAGAGAAACAGTATTCTGAAGGGGGTGGATGCCAAAGGAAAGATCCTTACAAAGTTCAATTTCCAGGTAACCTATAGAGTAACATCCCATCCAGGGAACGTTTTATGTATAGAACTCGAGAGAGCTCGAGAGAGCTTAACCAAAGATTCCGACAATCCACAGAAAGAAACAACAATTCCTTGAGACAGGAGCCTCTGAATTAATTGAAAAGGTTTTGGATTAGGTTCATCCCAGGCGTAAGGACTATGAAGAGGAAGACCAGACCTGTCCGTAGAATACTTAGCGCTACTGAGGGATGCTAAGTATTGTTCTTATATAATTTGTTTCCAGAGGAAAGTACAAGGGAAGATGTCTCACAAACTAACCTGCTGCATTAAGGTAACGCTCACATAAATTCAGTGGCCCACATTACTATGGAACAGGTATGAACCATGTTGAAGTAGTGATTTGTTTACAGCCCACGTATAAAGAGTATAAGTCAATACATCTAGGTAGAATTCCTATAGTAGAAACTTATGGGTAGAAGTCTGTGTCCTATAATTGTACTTTATGGATTTTCGAAATTCTCCCCAACATATAAAGGAGGAGACATCAAATAATGGTAAACCACATATTCTATATCTAGATATGCCTTTAGGCAGTCTAACACCTTTCGTCATCAGGGGACAATACTACACTTAATAGGATTGTATGCACACCATGGCAAGGCAAGTTTGAAGTACTTAGCAAGGAGGAAGGCTGATGGAAACCTTAGTAGAATATCTTTCTTCGGCTCCACGTAATGACCTAGAGAAATACACAATGGGTTTAAGCTCTGTTTCCTTTCTTTTCATCACCACTGCACCAAGTCATTTGGCACTAGTTTCTATTATTATAACACACTCCTTGGTGGGGTCGAAACACGGCAAGCTATTGACTTCAGCTAATTCCTTCTTAATATCAGAGATTTCTTCCTCACGCTCTTCATTCCACACAAACTCTGTCCCCTCATTAACAATTTCCTCTTTTCTAAAGTTTTTGAGGCCAAATTTAGTAAAAAATCTGCATGAAATTCTACCATTCCTAACAATGGCAACAAATCCTCTTATTTGCTTGGTGAAGATCAATTCATTACACCGGTCACAAGACCTTTTTCCGGAAAGAGACCATCAACTGATATCCTGTGCCCAAAGTACTCAATTTCAGTTTTCCCAAAAGAGCATTTGCTTAACTTGAGAGTCAAACCATTCTTTCTCAAGACACCCAAAACATTTTTAACTCGCTCATCATGTTCCTGCTTAGTGTTTTCATAGATCAAGATATCATCTTGGAAACACCTGACTACCAAGATGTTCCCCAAAAGTCAAAACATGATGCGCTGGAAAACTGTGGCTGCTGATACGAAACCGAAGGGCGTTAGCATGAAATGATAAGTACCAAAAGGAGTTATGAATGTGGTATAGTCTTTGGAATCAGGATCAAGTCTGGTTTGATGATAAGCTGCAGTCAGATCGGGGTAGTGAAGTATTTAGATTAGGAAGAGAGAAGTGATCGCTCATGATGCACTTGTTGAAAGCTCTCAAATCTATGCACAACCTGATCTCTCCGGAATGTTTCCACACAATCAAAATTGGCGCAACCCATTCCGAGCTCTCAACCAGTTCAACCACTCCTTTCACTGCATAGCTTCCTAATCTCATTCTCTACTGCATCTCTCATGGAAATTGGAATAGAACGCACCTTAGCAACAACTGGTGTCGCTCCTGATTTTAAGTTAATCTGATATACGTAACCTTTCAAACAACCCATTGTCTCACTGAATACCTCTGGGAACTCCTCTTGGAGTTTGATATCATCCCATTACTGAATGGCGACCTCTTGTTTGTTGCTCAATTGCAATTCCTTAATGTAATCTTCTCTGATCCTCACAGGAGTGGAAGAACTAGGATCTATTATGTTTCCTAGGTCTGTTTGATGAGGACAACTCAAAACACTATCCCCTTTTTGCGGTCATATATCTTTCCATAAATGGACCTGGTTTTGAACTTATTCTCCGACTCAAAGTACCCCTTTAGCTCAATAGTTTTCCCACCATAAGCTCCCGGAACAACATTAGGATCTTTCAAGCATATTTTATCACTAAGATATTTCTCGTACAAGTCATTAGAAATTAATGTGAGCCATGCTCCAGAATCAAATAATGTTTCAATTTTTAGACCCTGAATCACTACAATATCTTTTGGATGTCTTTTAGGCTCATTAACTGTAAGCACCGATAAAACACAGTCATTGACAAGTTTAACTGCTTGTTTAGCATTACCCGTGCTTAATTTGCAGCGTTTAGCAAAATGCCCCTTTTTGTTGCAAAGCTTGCGTAGAGCATTAAATGCTGGGCATTTCTTTATAAGATGCAAAGTGTCCTGTGTTGCCACATCTATAACATACACCATTCTTAAATCTAGGACACTGATTTTGAATAACTTTAGCTGTTTTCATCTTTTGACTTAATTTCATTCCCTTTCAAATTTACGTTACTGATTATAACCTTTTTAGCTGTTACTAATTCTTCTACACAAGTCAAGGTAGGTTTAATGTGTTTAGCTATAGAAATCAATTCATGTAAAGAAGGATGAACTTTGACCCACAATTCATGTCTAATTTTGTCACTACGACATTTCAACATGAACTGGTCTCTGATGTGTTAATCTAAGCTGAGACCAAACTTACAAGTGGATGCTAATTTCCTTACATACTCTTCCCCACTCTCATCAGTTTTCTGCTCTTGCATACCAAAATAATACGTTTCAAATATAGTAGTGACTTTGGGAAGATAATGTAAACCTAACATTTTTTAAACACATTACAAATTCATTAAAATCTGTGTATTCCTCATTTAAATCCGGAAGATTTTCAAACACTTCTTGTCCTTCACTCCCCAAACAGTGAAGTAAAATGGAAATGTTCCACTCACCGCAGAGACTGGTACCACAAACTCTTGCATAATGTGGAAAGGAGTTTTTTTCCCATTTGGGCCATATTATGGGTGGTTCGCCTCGTGTAGTGAGGAAAATGGTGGTGGGGTGACATTTTGCATTGTGAATTCCAATATGATAAACAGTACAACGAAGAACACCACAAGAGAGTGGATTATACCTCCCCAGTTGTTCAACTGTTCAAACCTTGCAGATGTGTGTGGCTGTTGCTGACAAGAAAAAGTAGACAAGCACAGGTGTGCCTGTCACCACTGATGCAGAACTACAAATAAGGACAGGCGAAAATGGTGTAACAGTGGTGTGTGTGTGTCCTGGAAAGCAGCGAAGACAATTAGTGTGCATGATGCTGAAGCAGAAATGCAAACAAGCACAGTAATCCTGGTGTGCGTGTCGCCTTGAAAGCAGCGAAGACAATTAGCGTGCGTACCGCTGATGGAGAAATACAAGGACAGGTGAAAATGATCTAACACTGGTGTGCCTGTCGCCGCGGAGTAATAAAATGGATGAGCACAGGCATGCGTGTCGCCGACGAGGGTGTTATGAAGTAAAGTAATGCTCCATTAATACACCTTCAAAGATGGCTGCCATACGTAGGTATGTTTTTTTTTTTTTTTTTTTTACAGGCTCTGGACCTTGTCAAAGTTACATGCATGTAACGTTGCTGTCTAAAGGGAGTAGGACACACACATTCTTCAGTACGTCCGTAGGATGGTGGAACAATGGAGACACAAGGACAATGTAGGTAGGGTACTACGCTTTACTTCTGAAGTTGAAAGATGCAGATCCTGGTAACTGCACTACACCGTTGGGTAAAATCGAGCGCAACACTGAAATGAACTTGTCGAATAGTATTTGTACTGAGGTTGTGGTAAAGTAACCAATTTAAAACAATATGAGGTGAGATGAAGACAGCATGAGATTAGAGGAATATGTCAGTCCTTATCAGTAATTATTCCTCATAACCTGTAGGGGAATAAGCGGGAAGAGCTCACCAACTCCCCCGATAAAGTACACGTCTTCCTAGCAGAGTGCCAATGAATTGTCTTCAGGAGACCCCCTGTCAGTGCAAAGCAAACAATGACAGTACTCCAAGAGATGCTGGAAACATACATATAAAGTGTCACAATTGAGGAGATGCTCGCCTTTTCTCTACTCATCGCCAATGTGGAAAAGTAAAACTCCAAAAAGATCCAGGTTAAGTAGGTCCTTTGTTGAAGAGCATCCTATTCAAGTTAAAACACAACCAGCATCTCCATCAACTGACTAGGGACCTCCCAATAGCTCATCAAATATGCAACGTCCCAACATTCTATATTCTAAATTTCCTTAGTTATAAAACAATGCTGTTCCCCCAATGTAAAACAAGTGCTGAACAATACAACTCATTTTATAAAGAATATTCTCACTTTACCACAGCTACAGTATGACATTTCAGGCCTTCTCATCTGTAAAAACAACCAAGTAAGTACGACAAAAGTGGTATGAAAGTAAACAACTAACCATTTAGTTGTTGGAGCCTTCGGGTTAATTGGTACTTTGCTCCAAATTGATCTAGCCACCCTTAGAAACCACACATTTCTTCAAATCCCATCCAAGGTAGAGTATTGTTTATCACTCCTTCTTTGACCTACATCTGCCACTCAAGCCCCATCTCCAACCCCAAATTTGCATACAAACCTCAAAGACACCTTCAAAGTTCTTGACTTTTAGGTGCGCTGGGAGTCGGAAATTGTTGCGGATGTCGCTCCTCCTCTTCCCCGTGTAGGGCACATCTACAGTGAGGACCAAAGCCTGGAACCCCAAGGCCTCTACCCTGTGCACCAGCTGCTCAGAGAGCTTCCTGTTCCGGTACACGTAGAGCTGGAACCAGCGGAAGCCATTGGGAGCTGCGGCCACGATTTCCTCCACTGAGCAGGTGGAGTAGGTGCTGGCGATATAGCACAAGTTCATGGCTTCAGCCGCTTAGTATGAAAGAGAAAAGTGGAGATTACTGATGACATAGGAGGCTGAACATGGTGTGTACGCTGTATGACCTACAAGCAATTACTAAATCTTGGGATCATGAACATAGAAGCACAGCATGGTAGTATACAGTAGGGGTGGATGGAACTGGCTGAGTTACAACTCGGTGAGATTTCGAGGAGTTCTGTGAGTGGACAGGAATCGGGACATTGCACTGTTTTTTAGCACCAGAAGCTTGTTCTGTGCTGCAAAATAATTGTGAATGGCACCAGGTGGTGTCCAGAGGGTGTTGCTTCTTTGCTGTGGCTCAAGCAGATTTTCTACTTTAGTGGCAGCTTTCTCACTGTGAAGGGCCGTGACCGCCTGTAACCGCCTGCATTGAGACATTCTCGACAGGTGCCATTCTAGTGCCTGAAAATCCTGCAAGGGGACACCAGCTCTCGCTCGGGTTCACCAACTTAATGTTGGAGAGCCACGCGTGAGACAAAATGACTGCCACGCGGTGGTTGATGGAGTTTTGCCAGGACTTTGCATAACACTGATTGGGCAAAAGTCCACGAACTCAGCTGGCGATGCAGAATTTATAGCCCACCCCTTGTATAAAGGGATAGCTTCCATCAAACTACAAAAGAGGGTGTGCTTTGTATAAGGGGCACTGCCCAGCAAGGGACAATACTTCTAGGCACTGTGACTCAAAAATGATTTCATCCATTAGCCCTGACCCATGCGTAATAATCACATCTCTTGTGGTCCACAAACCAAGCAGTGATGTGAAACACAGAGCCCACCAGATAGTAATATTATTTTAGATACTTTAGTGTGTACACACATATGTGAACATGTAAAAAATTAAAATGTTACAGTGTGTATACACGCGTGTGTGACCTTCCACATTATATGATTGTTGGAAGTGGATACGTTTCTTGACTCCCACCCAGTGAAAGAATTTGAGGCTGATGCTTAGTGGCTGGAAGGTTTACCTCTTGCTGTGCTCATCTCTCCATCGGGCCAGGCTAGGCAGTGGAAGGCAGTTGGGGCAATTCCTATGGGGCAAGTGATCTCTGTGCCCAGGACCGTGGTTGTTGTGTCTGTGACAGACACGTCTCGCAGCATGCGTGGCCGCAAACGGATCCTTTAAGGAGAGATACATCAAGAGGTAAGCAAACAACAGGAACCCTTGACTTCCTACTTGTCATTACTAAACAGGAAATCTCAAAACACATCAATGATTAAAACAACACTCTGGACTGCTACTAACAGGAGGTGCAGAACACCTTCTGTTCCATAGCAACATTTCAAGATACTAGCAGTATAAGGGCAGATGGTCACTGGAAGGATATACAGCTGCCCCACGTCTCATAGGAAACTAACTGTAAACATTTCAAACTTTCTCACTGAAATGTTACTGAATCTTCTGAAGAATCATTTACAGACATTGAGTATCTCCAGCATATGCATAGTCTTAACACATGTTTAAATAATATCTCTTTCAAGGGTATGCAACAAATTTGTACCTGAAATTGACTCTGGGAAGTAGCCAGTGCTGCATTACCTTTACAGCACAATTTACCAAACTCCATCTTTAAAATGAAAACAGAGAATACACTTTATGAAAGCCAGAAGTAAAGCACTTGGACACTTGGCGGTATCTCGAGAATGCAGTATTTTTTCAAGTTTTCCAGATAAGAAAAAAGGATCTTAGCTGGTACTCAGAATCTAGTTCACTAGTTGCTAGGGAGGCAATGATGTTTTTTCATTCACTAACATAAGACAACTGTAGGAAAATACCACCGTTGGCATGGTTACCCCCTAACTTTGTGCCTTTTGTGGATGCTAGCTTTGATTGAAAGTGTGCTGGGACCCTGCTCACCAAATCAAATCATTAACATTTATAAAGCGCGCTACTCACCCGTGCGGGTCTCAAGGCGCTAGGGGAAAGGGGGGGGGTTACTGCTGCTCGAAAAGCCAGGTTTTTAGGAGTCTCCGGAATGCGGAGTGGTCCTGGGTGGTCCTGATGCTGGTGGGGAGGGAGTTCCAGGTCTTGGCTGCCAGGAAGGAGAAGGACCTCCCACCCGCTGTGGAGCGGTGGATGCGAGGGACGGCAGCGAGCATGAGGCCACAGGAACGGAGGAGGCGGGTGGGGGCGTAGAAGCTGAGGCGACGGTTGAGGTATTCCGGTCCCTTGTTGTGGAGGGCTTTGTGTGCGTGGGTGAGAAGTCGGAAGGGGATCCTTTTGCTGACTGGGAGCCAATGCAGGTGTCTCAGGTGTGCGGAGATGTGGCTGTTGCGGGGTACGTCGAGGATGAGGCGGGCCGAGGCGTTTTGAATACGTTGCAGGTGTTTTTGGAGTTTGGCGGTTGTCCCAGCGTAGAGGGTGTTGCCGTAGTCCAGGCGGCTCGTGACGAGGGCGTGGGTCACGGTATTTCTAGTGTCGGCGGGGATCCAGCGGAAGATCTTGCGGAGCATGCGGAGGGTGAGGAAGCAGGCGGAGGACACGGCGTTGACTTGCTTGGTCATGGTGAGAAGAGGGTCCAAGATGAAGCCGAGGTTGCAGGCGTGGTCTGCGGGGGTCGGTGCGGTGCCGAGGGCCGTGGGCCACCAGGAGTCGTCCCAAGCGGATGGGGTGTTGCCAAGGATGAGGACTTCCGTTTTGTCAGAATTCAGCTTTAGGCGGCTGAGCCTCATCCAATCTGCGAAGTCCTTCATGCCCTCTTGTACGTTGGTCTTGGCGCTGGCGGGGTCCTTGGTGAGGGAGAGTATAAGTTGGGTGTCGTCGGCGTAGGAGGTGATGATGATGTCGTGCTTGCATACGATGTCGGCGAGGGGGCTCATGTAGACATTGAAGAGTATCGGGCTGAGCGATGTGCCTTGAGGTACGCCGCAGATGATCTCGGTGGGGTCTGAGCGAAACAGTGGGAGGTAAACTCTTTGGGAACGGTTTGAGAGGAAGGAGGCGATCCAGTCCAGGGCCTGGCCTTGGATCCCGGTGGAGCGGAGGCGGGTGATTAGGGTGCGGTGACAGACGGTGTCGAAGGCAGCCGAGAGGTCGAGGAGGATGAGGGCGACTGTTTCACCGTTGTCCATCAGGGTTCTGATGTCGTCTGTGACTGAGATGAGGGCGGTTTCAGTGCTGTGGTTGGTTCGGAATCCGGTTTGTGAAGGGTATAGCAGGTTGTTGTTTTCCAGGAAGGTGGTCAGCTGTTTGTTGACGGTCTTCTCTATTACCTTGGCGGGGACGGGCAGGAGCGAGATGGGGCGGAAGTTTTTCAGGTCGCTCGGGTCAGCCGTAGGTTTCTTTAGTAGGGCGTTGACTTCGACGTGTTTCCAGCATTCGGGGAAGGTAGCAGAAGAAAATTAAGAGTTGATGACGGCCTGGAGGTGCGGGGCGATGATGTCGTCGGCTTTATTGAAGATGAAGTGAGGGCAGGGGTCCGATGGGGCGCCGGAGTGGATAGAGTTCATGATGGTTTTGGTTTCTTCAGTGTTGATGTGGGTCCAGTCGTTGAGGGTGATGGCCGGGGGTGCGGGTTTGGTGATGCTTGGTTGGGTCTGGTGTCCGAAGCTGTCGTGGAGGTCGCTGATCTTGCGATGGAAGAATGTGGCGAGGGAGTTGCACAAATCTTGTGAGGGCGTGACGGCGTTGGCGTTGGGGTTGGAGAACTCCTTGACAATGCTAAAAAGCTCTCTGCTGTTGTGGCTGTTTTTGTCCAGTCTGTCGGTGTCAGGCCCCAGCGTTATTTCCCTAAACTGTACCTTTGTTCCCAAAATTGGCACAGCCCTGGCACTCAGCTAAGTCCCTTGTAACTGGTACCCCTGCTACCAAGGGCCCTGATGCCAGGGAAGGTCTCTAAGGGTTGCAGCATGTCTTATGCCACCCTGGGGACCGCTCACTCAGCACATGCACACTGCCTCACAGCTCGTGTGTGCTGGTGGGGAGAAAAAGACTAAGTCAACATGGCACTTCCCTCAGAGTGCCATGCCCACAGCCCCCCCCTCTAGAAGGTCTTACAGCCTTAAGGCAGGGTGCACTATACCACAGGTGAGGGCATAGTTGCATGAGCACTATGCCCCTACAGTGTCTAAATCAATTCTTAGACATTGTAAGTACAGAGTAGCCATAAAGAGTATATGGTCAAAACAAACTCCACAGCACCATAATGGCTACACTGAACACTGGGAAGTTTGGTATCAAACTTCTCAGCACAATAAACCCACACTGATACCAGTGTGGGATGTATTGAAAAATGCACACAGATGGCATCTAAGAGATGCCCCCTGTATGCCAACCCTTCTGCTAGTGTGTGACTGACTGCCCTGTGCCAGCATGCGACTTCCAGACAAGTTTCTGACCACATGGGGTGAGTGCCTTTGTACATTCTGTGGCCAGGAACAAAGCCTGCACTAGATGGAGGTGCTTCTCGCCTCCCCCTGCAGGAACTGTAACACCTTTCGGTGAGCCTCAAAGGCTCAATCCGGTGTTACAGTGCCCCAGGGCACTCCAGCTAGTGGAGATGCCCGCCCCCCAGACAAGCCCCCATTTTTGGCTGCAAGTCCAGGGGGAGATAATCAGAAAAACAAGGGTGAGTCAACCTCCAGCCAGGACCACCCCTAAGGTGTCCAGAGCTGAGGTGACCCCCTCCTTAGGAAATCCTCCATCTTGGGTTAGAGGATTTAGCCCAATAGGATTAGGGGTGTGCCCCACTCCCCAAAGGGAGGAGGCACAGGGAGGGTGTTGCCACCTCAGGGACAGTAACCATTGGCTACTGCCCTCCAGCCCTAACACACACCTAAAATCAATATTAAGGGGCGACCCTGAACCCAGGAAATCAGAGTCCAGATGACCTGAACAAGAAGAAGGGCTGCTGACCTGAAAACCCCGCAGAGAAGGAGGAGACAACAACTGCTTTGGCCCAAGCCATACCAGACTGTCTCCAGATTCAAAGAACCTGCAACAGCGACGCATCCAGCGGCACCAGTGACCTCTGAGGACTCAGAGGACTGCCCTGCACCTAAAGGACCAAGAAACTCCTATAGATAGGGGCTCTGTTCAACACAACAAAGAAGAAAGCAGCTTTAAAGTGACTCTCACCTCACTCCTGAAGCATCAGTCCCCAACACTCTGCACCCGATGCCCCGGCCCGTGTCTGGAGAAACCAACACTGCAGCGAGGACCCCCAGGCGACTCCCACAACGTGGACACCCTGAGACGACCCCCACAGCGACACCTGCAGAGAGAATCCAGAGGCTCCCCCTGACCGTGACTGCCTGGTAACAAAGAACCCGACGTCTGGACCAAGCACTGCACCCGCAGCCCCCAGGCCTGAGAGAAACCAACTAGCAGTGCATGAGTGACCAGCAGGTGGCCCTCATCTTTGCCCAGCCGGTGGCTGGCCCAAGAAGCGCCCTGTGCCCTGCCTGCATCGCCAGTGTGCCCCCAGGGTCCCTCCATTGCTTTCTATTCAAAACCTGACGCCTGCTTTGCACACTGCACCCGGCCGATCCTGTGCAGCTGAGGGTGTACTTTGTATGCTTGTTTGTGACCCCCCGCTGCCCAGTGCTCCACAAAACCCCCCTAGCTCCCCGAGGACGTAGGTACTTACCTGCTAGCACACTGGAACCAGAACACCCCTAGTCTCCATAGGCGCCCATGTTATTTGGCCCCCCTTTGACCTCTGCACCTGACCGGCCCTGAGCTGCTGGTGCTGGGTGTTTGGGGTTGACTTGAACCTCCAACGGTGGCTGCCTATGCCACGGAGACTGAACTTGTAAGTGCTTTACTTACCTGCTAAACTAACTTGTACTTACCTCCCCCAGGAACTGTTGATTTTTGCAGTGTCCACTTTTAAAATAGCTTATTGCCATTTTTGACCAAACTGTGTACATTACTGTGTTAATTCAAAGTTCCACATTTACCAATGCCAAGTACCTTACAAGTTATGTATTTACGTGAATTCTGAATCTTGTGGTTCTAAAATAAATTAAGAAAAAAATATTTTTCTATATAAAAACTATTGGCCTGGAGTTAAGACTTTGAGTGTGTGTTCTCATTTATTGCTTGTGTGTGTACAACAAATGCTTAACACTACCCTCTGATAAGCCTACTGCTCGATGACACTACCACAAAATAGAGCATTAGAATTATCTAATTTTGCCACTATCTTACCTCTAAGGGGAACCCTTGGACTCTGTGCACACTACCTCTCACTTTGAGATAGTATATACAGAGCCAGCTTTCTACAACAACCATGAAGGAAAATTTGAAGAGAAGAATGGAGAAATGGTCTATAAGGTAGGAGAGACAGAGAGAGGAGATCTGTACAGGAAGATGAACAGTACAAGACGGAGAAACAGAGGCGGTCTGCTCTACACAATGGAGAAATAGCCAGGAAGTGCAAGGGGACACGGCACGTGGCAGTGTGTTGGATGATGAAGTGTTAGAAACAGAGGCGTAGTTTGGTGGATATCAGTCTCCCGTTAGCTTTGAACAGCTCTGCAGGTCCCTTTATGGTATTTCTTATGACATCGTCTGCTTAGCTGGTCACTGAACTTGGATTGCTCAGTCTAAGGTTTTGTGTGCAGTTATGGTCCTGAGCTGGCGTAGAACTGGAGAGATCGGTGGGGATGGAAATTTTTATTATCATACCATATGAGTGTCTCTGTGCGATGTAAAGAAGCGCTCAGATGGTAGAGATATTTGGGGCCTGCGCTGAGTGTACTATATTAAAGCCCACCAAAGCTGTCCAGCAATGTGTGACAGATCTCTTGAGTTACTCCAAGCCTGACAATTTGGTGATGTTTGTTTGTGACTGCACAGTGCTGGTGATGGATGTAGGAAAGTACATCTTGCCTGGCATGTTACCCCCATATTTCACTGTATATATGCTGTTTTAGTCTATGTGTCACTGGGGCCCTGCCAGGCAGGGCCCCAGTGCTCATAAATATGTGCCCTGTATGTGTTCCCTGTGTGATGACTAACTGTCTCACTGAGGCTCTGCTAACCAGAACCTCAGTGGTTATGCTCTCTCTGCTTTCCAAATTTGTCCCTAACAGGCTAGTGACTAAATTTACCAATTCACATTGGCATACTGGAACACCCTTATAATTCCCTAGTATATGGTACTGAGGAACCCAGGATATTGGGGTTCCAGGAGATCCCTATGGGCTGCAGCATTTCTTTTGCCACCCATAGGGAGCTCTGACAATTCTTACACAGGCCTGCCACTGCAGCCTGAGTGAAAGAACGTCCACGTTATTTCACAGTAATTTACAACTGCACTAAAGTAACTTATAAGTCACCTATATGTCTAACCTTCACCTGGTGAAGGTTGGGTGCAAAGGTACTTAGTGTATGGGCACCCTGGCACTAGCCAAGGTGCCCCCACATTGTTCAGGGCAAATTCCCCGGACTTTGCGAGTGCGGGGACACCATTACACATGTGCACTATACATAGGTCACTACCTATGTATAGCGTCACAATGGTAACTCCGAACATGGCCATGTAACATGTCTAAGATCATGGAATTGTCACCCCAATGCTATTCTGGCATTGGGGGGGACAATTCCATGATCCCCCGTGTCTCTAGCACAGTACCCGGGTACTGCCAAACTGCCTTTCCGGGGTCTCCACTGCAGCTGCTGCTGCCAACCCCTCAGACAGGTTTCTGCCCTCCTGGGGTCCAGGCAGCCCTGGCCCAGTAAGGCAGAACAAAGGATTTCCTCTGAGAGAGGGTGTTACACCCTCTCCCTTTGGAAATAGGTGTGAAGGCTGGGGAGGAGTAGCCTCCCCCAGCCTCTGGAAATGCTTTGATGGGCACAGATGGTGCCCATCTCTGCATAAGCCAGTCTACACGGGTTCAGGGATCCGCCAGCCCTGCTCTGGCACAAAACTGGACAAAGGAAAGGGGAGTGACCACTCCCCTGACCAGTACCTCCCAGGGGAGGTGCCCAGAGCTCCTCCAGTGTGTCCCAGACATCTGCCATCTTGGAAACAGAGGTGTTGGGGGCACACTGGACTGCTCTGAGTGGCCAGTGCCAGCAGGTGACGTCAGAATCTCCCTATTACGACTTCTGTGCTCTCTGGGGGTAGTAGGTGTACTTTACTCCTACTTTTCAGGGTCTTGGGGTGGGGTATTTTTCTAACCCTCACTGTTTTCTTACAGTCCCAGCGACCCTCTACAAGCTCACATAGGTTTGGGGTCCATTTGTGGTTCGCATTCCACTTCTGGAGTATATGGTTTGTGTTGCCCCTATACCTATGTGCTCCTATTGCAACCTATTGTAATTCTACACTGTTTGCATTACTTTTCTTGCTCTTACTTACCTAATTTTGGTTTGTGTACATATAACTTGTGTATATATCTTATCTTCTTACTGAGAATACTCACTGAGATACTTTTGGAATATTGTCATAAAAATAAAGTACCTTTATTTTTAGTAACTCTGTGTATTGTGTTTTCTTATGATATTGTGCATATGACACCAGTGGTATAGTAGGAGCTTTGCATGTCTCCTAGTTCAGCCTAAGCTGCTCTGCCATAGCTACCTTCTATCAGCCTAAGCTGCTAGAAACACCTCTTCTACACTAATAAGGGATAACTGGACCAGGCACAAGGTGTAAGTACCTCTGGTACCCACTACAAGCCAGGCCAGCCTCCTACAATGTACAACCCTCATACAAGATGTCTTACGTGAATTTAATAGGTATAGTTACAGTTTGTTGCTGACCACTGCGTATTATGGTTCTAGTATTACTATGGGCCATTACTGTTATATATGGTAGTACATACCTATATAACGCCACAGCGTGCTGCAGGTTAGCCCTTGTTTGCTTACCTGCACAATGAAAGCAGTTTGCTGGTGAGTTGTTTGCAATTAGTGGGTTGTAAGCTGAGCATTGCGCTTGAGGGTGCTTCTGGGCCCTGTTGCTGGGCTGCAGGTGCGGTCATTATCTAACGAATAGCCATGTTTTTAACTGTCTTCAGAAGTGCACATGCTTTTGGATGCTTCTAGTGTTAGCTGGTAGTGAGTTCCAGAGCTTGTTCTTACAGATTTATTATGGTAAGGTGGTATGATGATAAGTGTTGCAACCTAGAGCAGTGTTCCCTTTGGTTTCTATTGTTTGAATTTAACCTGTATGAATAGCAGTTTAGGTTGGTATGCAAGGTATGGGAAGATGCAACGTAGAGTTTTTATTGTGTAAAAGGCTCTTTTTAACCTTTTTAGCATGAGGTGTCGAGATAGGTCTGAATCCATATGCACTCCTCGGTTTCTGACTTCCCTTGATGTTGTCAGAGAGGCTTTACGTTCCTTACGCCATGGGGCGGTCGGCTGGTAGTTTTGCCGTTGTCCTCAGGTCAAAATCTCTATATTTGCGGTATCGAGCATCAGATGGTATTCATCATCGATTTGTTTATGGCAGGGAGGCAGTCATAAAGTTTTGAATTGCAGAGGTCTACGGGGCCATCCATTTAAAAAAAATTCAGGTGAGGTTCTATGTCGGAATGCACCTAGTTCTAGGGACTTGTCGAGAAGGCATCTGGGTACCTCCCCTGCACTGGTTGAGTGAGGGATATCCTTAAAGATTCTTGGCAGTGCTGGGTGATCCTGATGTGATAATATTAAGGATATATTTTTGTGATAGGTTCCTGAAGGTATGCATTGATGGACGGTTATTGGTGTTTCTTTCCGAGGTGTTTAGGTCATGCATTGTTGTGCTGTTGTACGTGTTCTCCTTCAGGTAATTTTCAATCACTGTGAATTTTTAGCTCAATTCATTGGAGATCTTGTCACAGAAGTCCTGTGATCGTGAGATTTGTCTTTTAGAACTCTGGATTGCGGAATTCTGTTAGCATTTTATGGAGTTCTTTGGAAGGGCAGTCTACTTTAGTTAAGCGTGTGGAATGGCGGTGTCTTTTTCTGGTTCTGATGGCTCTTTTTCAGGTTCTGTGATAGTGGGGTAGGGTGCTTATGTCTGTTTCATCTCTTGCCTTTTCCACTTATGTGTAGTATGTAGAGTTGTGTTTTCTTTCTTTTGATGTTGTCATTAATCCACTTGGTGTTCTTTTCATGTTCAACCGGGATGTGTTTTTGTTGGTATGTGTTTTTCCAGTACAGTGGAGATCCTGTTGTAGAAGGTGTGTATGTCTTTCACCCGTGTTTATTGGGCTTCTTTCAAGACGAGCATTGAGTTGGTGGATCTCTAGTTTTTACACTGTCTGTACGAGTGTTTGTTATTGTTGGTTTGTGTTGTCTTCTAAATGTTGTTATTGATAGGTGTGTAGATCCTAAAGGTGTTGATGTTATGTTCGCTCTCGCTTACGTTCGAGTTGTCTGCGACTGTAGCTTGTCCTAAGGGTGTAAATATGACATCTACAGTGTGTCGTGTGCAGTGATTTGGACCAGAAATGATTTGTAAGATGTTGAAGGCTTCAAGGTTGGTTGTGATAACTAGAATGTAACCACAAACACAGCGGTCTAACCATATTTTAAGGTCTCCTAAAATGTATAGTTCGGGTGGCAACCTTATCAAGTAGGACATTTTTAAAGTTGGCATTGCTGCTAGGTCGTCTGTATATTAAACGTAAGAAATAAGTAATGGTTAGAGTAACATGACATCTTATTAACAAGCATTCACAGCTGTCCATGGTGAGATTTTCAAGGGTTGATATTTGTTGTGTTTTTTGTGGCCTCCTTCAAGTTTGCCAATATGATTTTTGTTTATGATGAGAAAATCAGGTGGGGTGGCTTTGTGGCATTTGGGTGCAGCAACTTCATGAGCCATATTTCTGAAACAAAGTTAAGGTCCGGTGTTGTTCTGAGAGTAGGTGAAAGATGTTAAACTGACTTTTGATTGTGGATTTTGCTTTGACTAGTATTCATTTTAGTTGTTGTGTTGTCTTCTTCATCACGTCTTGCAGTTTGGGGGAACCTGGAGAGGGATAGGGTGCTTTGCTGTGGCTGGTTTGAGAGTGAATTGTGCTTGTGGCTGTTGTTGGAGGTGGAAGGGAGGTTGTTTTGTTAGAGAAATGTGGACTGTGAGATGTGTGTGTTGGATTTTTGTGGTGGGCCACGGTGTAACTTCTGTGTTGTCTGGTGATTTGTGTAGAGTATGGGGGTTGTGGCGGGAAGGTACAGCCAGGAAACCTTGTGATTTTTTGGTTTTCTTCTGGCAAGTGACATTGTGTTTGTACATTACCTGGGTAGTTGTCAATGAACTGTTGTACGTTTTGTGATAGGCTATGTGGTATTGTGGTTGTTTCAGTTTTGGAAAAGTCAGATGGCTGATGGAGAGAGTTGCTAGTAGATAAACGTACTCAGTGTTTGTATGAGGGGCGCGTCATAGAGTAGGTGGAGTTTTAGGGATTATTAGGTGATAGAGAGGTTGTGAGTATAGGTAGCAGAAATGAACAGGATTAGGCAGGAACATTGCAAGTGTCTGGTGTGAATTAATATAGTGTTGTCAAAGAGAAGGTGGGAAGAGGGCAATGAGGGACAGGTTGTAGGGGAGAAAGTCCTCAATCACCAGCAGTGCTGCCATTTCCCATTTTATGAGGCCACTGATCCTGAGAGATATGCGAGTGACCTCTGTGCATATGAGTGACTGCTTCAAAGGACACTTTCTCACAATTTAATCCAAGCAATTAAGTCAATGTAAAGCGATAAATATCAGAAATTACCCCCCTTTGAGCCAAGACAAGCTCTAATAATGCCTTGAAACTGTTGCAAAACCCATGAAATGGATCTCCCCAGCCTTCTTCCCTTTCTAAGATGACGGGTCTGCAGGAAACAATTGTAGCACCATGATACAGAGATAAACACGGTTACCGCCGGGCCAATATTTTACCTGCATGGCCTACATCTAATGACCATTCCAGCAAATGAACTGGAAAAAACGTGAAATCCAATGTTCTAGTTTTAAAATTTAAACATAAAACAGCAAGCATATGAATAAATCACTTAAAAAGTATTTCATAGCTGTTTTAATAATATCTAATTTAAGGATTAAGGCAAAGAGAAGGATAATTGCTATGTTGAGAATGACTGCTTTGACTTTTACACAGTTTCTTCTTCACCTGCAGCTCTTGGACATTCTGAAGTGGCACAGAGTTAAGCAAATGGGCAGTATTTTTTCAGACATACGTGGGTGGCAATGAGACCCCAAAGATGACCCCCATGGTGCACCTTAACCCTCATGCAACCTCTGTATGATATTGAAATGTAGGGTCCTGCACTCGGATGTATTTGCTCCTTCCTGAGAAGAATAACCCAGCCCGTCAGCCTGGCTCCCTACTGCTCCGATGCCAGAAGCATCATCTGCAGCGTTCCACATGGATCATCTCTCAGCCAACCCCCTTCAACACAAGATCCCGCTCACAAGCTTTTTCCGTATCCCTGAGATCAATGTCCTATTCTATGCCAACAACACTTAGTTGATCATCTTCCTCTCTGACAAAACTCCCAACACCTGGACTAAGCATACCGTCTGCATGACCTATGTCGCTGATGTAGGAAGCTGGCCTGGTGTGTGGTGAGTACCCAATTTACTTACACCTTATACCACGTCCAGGTATCCCCTATTAGTGAATAAAGACACTGTCTAGAAGCCAGGCTCTCTAGAGGTAGCTGTGGATGAGCAGACAAGGCTTATCTAGGAGACCTGCAAAGCTCATTCAAACACCACTGTAGTCACACAGTACTTACACACATGAAAGAATCACACAGTGTTACAAAATTAGAGGTACTTTATTATAGTAACACAATTACTAGAATACTGAATAGGCAGTCCCTCAACTGGAGGTAAGTAAACACTACTATATACACATTAGCAATCAGTAAAGAGCATAGAAAGCAAAAGGCATTGCTAAAAGCAATAGCAAATAGTGAGGGCCCTAGGGGAGGGCCAAACCATATATTAAGAAAGTGGAATGTGAAAGGTAGACCTCACCCAAGGAAGTGGAGGCAACGGTTTACCATTTCCCAGGTTGGATAGCTCGTAGAGAGGACCAAGAGGACCACTCCAGACAACCACCTGTGATGCTTGATCCATGCAGTTTCAGAAGAGAGAAGATCCACACAGCCAGTCGTTGTTGCAGTTGGTGCCTGCAGATGAGCGGAGTCGTCACTGGAGTTGCAGATTGTTGGTTCCTGGAGGGTCCAGTTGCAGTCCCGGTGGCCAGAAGATTAAGTAAATGATGCAGAAGAGTCCTGCTGATTTCTTGTATATCGAAAATGAGGACCCACCCAAGAGGGAGACCCTAAATAGCCCAGGAAGGGGGATTGGTCACCTATCGGGAGGGGGCTGTGATGTCAGCTGCCTGACCTGGTGTGAGAAAGTAGCCTCTTTCTAGCCTTGTTACCCCCCACTTTTGGCGTTTGTGAGTATATGTCAGGGTGTTTTCACTGTCTCACTGGGATCTTGCTAGCCAGGGCCCAGTGCTCATATGTTTGTGGCCTATATGTGTTCCCTGTGTGATACCTAACTGTCTCACTGAAGCTCTTCTAACCAGAACCTCAGTGGTTATGCTCTCTCTGATTTCCAAATTTGTCACTAACAGGCTAGTGACTAAATTTACCAATTCACATTGGCATACTGGTACACCCATATAATTCCCTAGTATATGGTAATGAGGTACCCAGGGTATTGGGGTTCCAGGAGATCCCTATGGGCTGCAGCATTTCTTTTGCCACCCATAGGGAGCTCTGACAATTCTTACACAGGCCTGCCAGTGCAGCCTGAGTGAAATAACGTCCATGTTATTTCACAGCCATTTACCACTGCACTTAAGTAACTTATAAGTCACCTATATGTCTAACCTTCACCTGGTGAAGGTTGGGTGCTAAGTTACTTAGTGTGTGGGCACCCTGGCACTAGCCAAGGTGCCCCACATCGTTCAGGGCAAATTCCCCGGACTTTGTGAGTGCGGGGACACCATTACACGTGTGCACTGGACATAGGTCACTACCTATGTACAGCGTCACAATGGTAACTCCGAACATGGCCATGTAACATGTCTAAGATCATGGAATTGTCTCCCCAATGCCATTCTGGCATTGGGGAGACAATTCCATGATCCCCTGAGTCTCTAGCACAGACCCGGGTACTGCCAAACTGCCTTTCCCGGGGTTTCACTACAGCTGCTGCCAACCCCTCAGAAAGGTTTCTGCCCTCCTGGGGTCCAGCCAGGCTTGGCCCAGGAAGGCAGAACAAAGGACTTCCAGAGAGAGGGTGTTACACCCTCTCCCTTTGGAAAAAGGTGTCAGGGCTGGGGAGGAGTAGCCTCCCCCAGCCTCTGGAAATGCTTTGATGGGCACAGATGGTGCCCATCTCTGCATAAGCCAGTCTACACCAGTTCAGGGATCCCCCAGCCCTGCTCTGGCGCGAAACTGGACAAAGGAAAGGGGAGTGACCACTCCCCTGACCTGCACCTCCCAGGGGAGGTGCCCAGAGCTCCTCCAGTGTGCTCCAGACCTCTGCCATCTTGGAAACAGAGGTGCTGCTGGCACACTGGACTGCTTTGAGTGGCCAGTGCCAGCAGGTGACGTCAGAGACTCCTTCTGATAGGCTCTTACCTGTGTTACTAGCCTATCCTCCTTCCTAGGTAGCCAAACCTCCTTTTCTGGCTATTTAGGGTCTCTGCTTTGGGGAATTCTTGAGATAACAAATGCAAGTGCTCATCAGAGTTCCTCTGCATCTCTCTCTTCACCTTCTGCCAAAGGATCGACCGCTGACTGCTCAGGATGCCTGCAAAACCGCAACAAAGTAGCAAAGATGACTACTGCAACCTTGTATCGCTAATCCTGCCGCCTTCTCGACTGTTTTCCTGGTGGTGCATGCTCTGGGGGTTGCCTGCCTCCTTCTTGCACTAGGAGCTCTGAAGAAATCTCCCGTGGGTCGACGGAATCTTCCCCCTGCTAACGCAGGCAACAAAAGACTGCATCACCGGTCCTCTGGGTCCCTTCTCAACACGACGAGCGTGGTCCCTGGAACTCAGCAACTCTGTCCAAGTGACTCCCACAGTCCAGTGACTCTTCAGTCCAAAATTGGTGGAGGTAAGTCCTTGCCTCCTCACGCTAGACTGCATTGCTGGGTACCGCGTGATTTGCAGCTGCTCCGGCTCCTGTGCACTCTTCCAGGATTTCCTTTGTGCACTGCCAAGCCTGGGTCCGCGACACTCTAACCTGCAATGCACAACCTTCTGAGTTGTCCTCCGGCGTCGTGGGACTCCCTTTTGTGACTTCGGGTGGACTCTGGTTCACTTCTTTTGTAAGTGCCTGTTCAGGTACTTCTGCGGGTGCTGCCTGCTTCTGTGAGGACTCCCTGACTTGTTGGGCGCCCCCTCTGCCTCCTCATCCAAGTGGCGACATCCAGGTCCCTCCTGGGCCACAGCAGCATCCAAAAACCCCAAACGCGACCCTTGCAGCTAGCAAGGCTTGTTTGTGGTCTTTCTGCGTGGGAACACCTCTGCAAGCTTCTACACGACGTGGGACATCCATCCTCCCAAGGGGAAGTTTCTTGCCCTCTTCGTTCTTTCAGAATCCACAGCTTCTACCATCCGATGGCAGCTTCTTTGCACCCTCAGCTGGCATTTCCTGGGCATCTGCCCACTCTCGACTTTGTCGTGACTCCTGGACTTGGTCCCCTTGTTCCACAGGTACTCTTGTCCGGAAATCCACTTTGGTTGCTTTGCTGGTGTTGGTCTTCCTTGCAGAATTCCCCTATCACGACTTCTGTGCTCTTTGGGGAATATAGGTGCACTTTACACCTACTTTTCAGGGTCTTGGGGTGGGCTATTTTTCTAACCCTCACTGTTTTCTTACAGTCCCAGCGACCCTCTACAAGCTCACATAGGTTTGGGGTCCATTCGTGGTTCGCATTCCACTTTTGGAGTATATGGTTTGTGTTGCCCCTATACCTATGTGCTCCTATTGCAATCTACTGTAATTCTACATTGCTTGCATTACTTCCTTTTGCTATTACTGCATATTTTTGGTATTGTGTACATATATCTTGTGTATATTTGGCATCCTCATACTGAGGGTACTCACTGAGATACTTTTGGCATATTGTCATAAAAATAAAGTACCTTTATTTTTAGTATATCTGTGTATTGTGTTTTCTTATGATACTGTGCATATGACACCAGTGGTATAGTAGGAGCTTTGCATGTCTCCTAGTTCAGCCTACGCTGCTCTGCTATAGCTACCTTCTATCAGCCTAAGCTGCTAGAAACACCTCTTCTACACTAATAAGGGATAACTGGACCTGGTACAGAGTGTAAGCACCCCTTGGTACCCACTACAAGCCAGGCCAGCCTCCTACACCTAGCCACTCAGATGCTCCCAGGGGCCTCTGCCCTCCTTGAATTCAAGATGGCAGAATCAAGTGGACACCTGTAGGAGCTCTGGACAACACCCGTAGGGTGGTGATGGACACAGGAGTGGTCACTTCCCTTTCCTTTGTCCAGTTTCACACCAGAGTAGGGACGGGGGTCCCTGGACTGGTGTAGACTGGTTTATGCAGGGAGGGAACCAAATGCACCCTTCAAAGCATACCAGTGGCTTGGGGAGGCTACCTCTCCCAAGCCATGTAACACCTATTTCCAAGGGAGAGGGTGTTACCTCCCTCTTCCACGGGAAATCCTTTGTTCTGCCTTTCTCTGCCTGAGCTGGTCAGGCAGCAGGAGGGCAGAAACCTGTCTGAAGGTTTGGCAGCAGCTTGGGCTGCCCGGAAACCCCCAGAAGACTGGTGGTAGCAATGCTGGGGGTCCTCTAAGGATCCCCCAGAGTGAATGGAATCATTCTTCCAATACTGGCAACAGTATTGGGGTATGATTCCAACATGTTGATACCAAACATGCCCAGGTTTGAAGTTACCATTATGTAGCTGGACATAGGTAGTGACCTGTGTCCAGTACATGTGTGAAATGGCACCCCCACACTTACAAAGTCCAGTGTAATGGAGCTGGAGTTCGCAGGGGCACTTCTGCTCATGCAGGGGTGCACTCACACACAGGTACCTGCACCCTGCCCTCTGGGCTAGGAGGGCCTCCCATAGGGGTGACTTGCAGTGATGTGGTGCAGTGACCTGTGGTGAAAGGGTGCATGCACCTTTTCACGCCGGCTGCAATGGCAGGCCTGCAGATGTATTTTGCATGGGCTCCCATGGGTGGCACAGTGCATGCTGCAGGCCACGGGGAACCCCTGGTGCCCCAATGCCCTGGGTACCTAAGTACCATATACTAGGGACTTATATGGGGGCACCAGTATGCCAATTCTGGGGAGTGCAAAGTCTTAAGCAACTAAATTTAGAGGGAGAGAGCACAATCACTGGGGTCCTGGTTAGCAGGATCCCAGTGAAAACAGTCAAAGCACACTGGCAGCAGGCAAAAAGTGGGGGTAACCATGCCAAAAAGAGGGTACTTTCCTACAACTGACTGGATGAAAACCAACTGCCTCAAATTGAACACCGACAAGATGGAAACCATGATTTTCTTGAAGTCATTGGTGTGAGACTCCAGCTGGTGGAAGGATAAACTTGGATCCACCCTATGCCCCACCACCCATGTCATGAACCATGGGATTGTCTTCAACGGCCAACGTAGCATGACAGCCCAAGTCAACACCATCACAGCATCACACGTCCACACCTTGAAGATGCGGAGGAAAATCTTCAAATGGCAACCCACTGGCACCTGCAAAATTGTCACTAATGCCCTTGTCACAAGCAAACTGGACTATGGGAACACTGGTTAGGTCAGTATAGATAACAGCTCACCAGATTACTCCAATTCATTCAGAGTTCAGCAGCCAGGGTCACATTCAACATCCACACAGCATGCACATCATACCACACGTCATGGTTCACCACTGACTCTAATACACCAACGAGCCCAGTTCAAACCCCTTAGACACCTTCAAAGTCCTACACAACACAGGCTGAGCTTGCCTCATCATTTGAATCTCCTTCCAAAAACCCACCAGGCACTTCTGCTCTGCTGGACTCATAGTTGCATACATTTCACACATACGCAGAACCAGAGCTGGAGGTCAGGCCCTCACCCACATCCCTCCTAAAGCCACTGCAGATCAAAGCCACCTTTTCAATTCTGGACTTTCCGCAAGAAACTAAAGCCATGGATCTTTGCATAGACTTCCACTCAATAGCCCTCGGCCAGGATTGCCCTTGCTTCTAGCACTGGGATACCCCCCCACTTTATAAATACACATTACATAAAATAACTTTACTAGTTGGAGTAAGGGTCATGGTGGCCGCAAGGGTCTCGCCTACCCGGATTTCAATGCAGGGGTGGGCCCATTTCAGGAGGAGGGATGGAGGCGACCCCCTAACCCTTTGTCTTACAGCTAGGAAGAAATCTGTAACAAATTATGCTATTGGCTTTGCTTACTCCAAATGGATGATCGTTGCACTGCAACAGCAAGCGGCAAACATCTGCGTGGAGAGGCTGCACTATGAGTGTTGCTATCATCTCGGGACTTTGCATCAACATCGTCTGGTGGCAGGAAGTCTAATGTACCCAAACCTTTCAGTCCAAGCAGGCCAATCACAACACTGCCTGGATGCCAGGTGCCTGCGAGAAGACAACCCCTGTATTACTGTCTAACACATTAAGGGCCTGCTCTAGATCTTGGAGGATGAGTTACTCCATCACAACAGTGACAGATTGTAGGAAGTTGGCTCTGTATATACTATTTCAAAGTAAGAGATAGTGTGCACAGAGTCCAAAGTTTCCCCTTAGAGGTAAGATAGTGGCAAAAGTAGATAATTCTAATGGTCTATTTTGTGATAGTGTGGTCGAGCAGTAGGCTTATCAGAGGGGAGTGTTAAGCATTTGTTGTACAGACACAGGCAATAAATGAGGAACACACACTCAAAGACTTACTCCAGGCCAATAGGTTTTTATATTGAAAAAATATCTTTTCTTAGTTTATGTTAAGAACCACAGGTTCAAAATTTACAGTCGATACTTCAAATGTAAGGTACTTCACTTTCATACTTTAGGAACTTTGAATGAAAGCAGTATCATATACAGTCTTTGTACAAATGGCAATAAGCTATTTTCAAAGTGGACACTACAAAAATCAACAGTTCCTGGGGGAGGTAAGTAAAGGTTAGATTAGGAGGTAAGTAAAACACTTACAAATCTCAGTCTTGGGGCATAGTCAGCCCACGGTTGGGGGTTCAAGGCAACCCCAAAGTTACCACACCAGCAGCCCAGGGCCGGTCAGGTGCAGAGGTCAAAGAGGTGCCCAAAACACAGAGGGGCCTATGGAAAACAGGGGTGCCCTGGTTCCAGTCTGCCAGCAGGTAAGTACCTGCATCCTCGGGGGGCAGACCAGGGGGGTTTTGTAGAGCACTGGGGGGGACACAAGTAGGCACACAAAACACACCCTCAGTGGCACAGGGGCGGCCAGGTGCAGCGTGCAAAGCAGGCGTCGGGTTTTAGGTAGAAAACAATGGAGGGACCCGGGGGTCACTCTAGTGGTGCAGGAACAGGGTGGTCTTCCTGAGACAGCCACCACCTGGGCTAGGCATAGGGTCGCCATGGGTCACTCCTGCACAGAGGTTCAGTTCCTTCAGGTCCTGCTGGCTGCGGTTCCAGTGCTGGTTCCAGGCATCAGATCCCTTGTTACAGGCAGTCGCGGTCAGGGGAAGCCTCTGGTTTCTCTCTGCATGCGTCGCTGTGGGGGCTCAGGGTGGTCGTCTCTGGTTACTCGCGGGCTCGCAGTCGCTGGGGAGTCCTCCCTGAGGTGTTGGTTCTCTGAATCTCGAGCTGGGGGCGTCAGTTGCAGTGTGTGGAGTCTCACGCTTCCGACGGCAAATATGCAGTCTTTGAAAGCTGCTTCTTTGTTGCAAAGAAGTAGCTGGTTTTGAACAGAGCCGCTGCTCACTGGAGTTTCTTGCTCCTTTAGACCAGGGCAGTCCTCTGAGGCTTCAGAGGTCGCTGGTCCCTGTCGGATGCGTCGCTGGTTGCAGGTTTTCGAAGTTGGAGACAGGCCGGTAGGGTTGGGGCCACAGCAGTTGTCATCTTCCTCCTTCTCTGTAGGCTTGTAGGTCAGCAGTCCTTCTTGTTTCTTCAGGTGGCAGGAATCTGATTTCCTGGGATCTGGGGTGCCCCTAAATACTGAATTTAGGGGTGTGTTTAGGTCTGGGAGGGCAGTAGCCGATGGCTACTGTCCTTGAGGGTGGCTACACCCTCTTTGTGCCTCCTACCGGGTGGGGGGTTGGCACATCCCTAATCCTATTGGGGGAATCCTCCAAACTCAAGATGGAGGATTTCTAAAGGCAGGGGTCACCTCAGCTCAGGACACCTTAGGGGCTGTCCTGACTGATGGGTGACACCTCCTTGTTTTTCTCATTATCTCCCCCAGCCTTGCTGCCAAAAGTGTGGGCAGTGGCCGGAGGGGCGGGCATCCCCACTAGCTGGGATGCCCTAGGGCACTGTAACAAAAAGGGTGAACCTTTGAGGCTCACCGCCAGGTGTTACAGTTCCTGCAGGGGGAGGTGAGAAACACCTCCACCCAGTACAGGCTTTGTTCCTGGCCACAGAGTGACAAAGGCACTCTCCCCATGTGGCCAGCAACATGTTTGGTGTGTGGCAGGCTGGCAGAAACTGGTCAGCCTACACTAGAAGTCGGATTGGTATTCAGGGGGCATCTCTAATATGCCCTCTGGTTGTATGTTACAATAAATTGCACACTGGCATCAGTGTGCATTTATTGTGCTGAGAAGTTTGGTACCAAACTTCCCAGTTTTCAGTGTAGCCATTATGGAACTGTGGAGTTCCTGTTTGACAAATTCCCAGACCATATACTATTATGGCTACCCTGCACTTACAATGTCTAAGGTTTTGCTTAGACACTGTAGGGGCATAGTGCTCATGCACATATGCCCTCACCTGTGGTATAGTGCACCCTGCCTTAGGGATGTAAGGCCTGCTATAGGGGTGTGAGAAAGTAGCCTCTTTCTAGCCTTGTTACCCCCACTTTTGGCCTGTTTGAGAGTGTATGTCAGGGTATTTTCAGTGTCTCACTGGGATCCTGCTAGCCAGGGCCCAGTGCTCATAGTGAAAACCATATGTTTTCAGTATGTTTGTTATGTGTCACTGGGACCCTGCTAGTCAGGACCCCAGTGCTCATCAGTTTGTGACCTATATGTATGTGTTCCCTGTGTGATGCCTAACTGTCTCACTGAGGCTCTGCTAACCAGAACCTCAGTGGTTATGCTCTCTCTTTACAAATTGTCACTAACAGGCTAGTGACCAATTTCACCAATTCACATTGGCATACTGGAACACCCTTATAATTCCCTAGTATATGGTACTGAGGTACCCAGGGTATTGGGGTTCCAGGAGATCCCTATGGGCTGCAGCATTTCTTTTGCCACCCATAGGGAGCTCTGACAATTCTTACACAGGCCTGCCACTGCAGCCTGAGTGAAATAATGCACACATTATTTCACAGCCATTTTCACTGCACTTAAGTAACTTATAAGTCACCTATATATCTAACCTTTACTTAGTAAAGGTTGGGTGCTAAGTTACTTAGTGTGTGGGCACCCTGGCACTAGCCAAGGTGCCCCCACATTGTTCAGGGCAAATTCCCCGGACTTTGTGAGTGCGGGGACACCATTACACGCGTGCACTACACATAGGTCACTACCTATGTGTAGCTTCACAATGGTAACTCCGAATATGGCCATGTAACATGTCTATGATCATGGAATTGCCCCCTCTATGCCATCCTGGCATAGTTGGCACAATCCCATGATCCCAGTGGTCTGTAGCACAGACCCTGGTACTGCCAAACTGCCTTTTCAGGGGTTTCACTGCAGCTGCTGCCAACCCCTCAGACAGGTTTCTGCCCTCCTGGGGTCCAGCCAGGCCTGGCCCAGGATGGCAGAACAAAGGACTTCCTCAGAGAGAGGGTGTTACACCCTCTCCCTTTGGAAAATGGTGTGAAGGCAGGGGAGGAGTAGCCTCCCCCAGCCTCTGGAAATGCTTTCATGGGCACAGATGGTGCCCATTTCTGCATAAGCCAGTCTACACCGGTTCAGGGACCCCTCAGCCCTGCTCTGGCGCGAAACTGGACAAAGGAAAGGGGAGTGATCACTCCCCTGACCTGCACCTCCCCTGGGAGGTGCCCAGAGCTCCTCCAGTGTGCTCCAGACCTCTGCCATCTTGGAAACAGAGGTGCTGCTGGCACACTGGACTGCTCTGAGTGGCCAGGGCCAGCAGGGACATCAGAGACTCCTTCTGATAGGCTCCTTCAGGTGTTGCTAGCCTATCCTCTCTCCTAAGTAGCCAAACCCTCTTTTCTGGCTATTTAGGGTCTCTGCTTTGGGGAATTCCTTAGATAACGAATACAAGAGCTCATCAGAGTTCCTCTGCATCTCTCTCTTCACCTTCTGCCAAGGAATCGACTGCTGACCGCGCTGGAAGCCTGCAAACCTGCAACAAAGTAGCGAAGACGACTACTGCAACTCTGTAACGCTGATCCTGCCGCCTTCTCGACTGTTTTCCTGGTGGTGCATGCTGTGGGGGTAGTCTGCCTCCTCTCTGCACTAGAAGCTCCGAAGAAATCTCCCGTGGGCAGACGGAATCGTCCCCCTGCAACCGCAGGCACCAAAGAACTGCATTACCGGTACACTGGGTCTCCTCTCAGCACGACGAGCGAGGTCCCTTGATTCCAGCAACTCTGTCCAAGTGACTCCCACAGTCCAGTGACTCTTCAGTCCAAGTTTGGTGGAGGTAAGTCCTTGCCTCCCCACGCCAGACTGCATTGCTGGGAACCGCAACTTTTGCAGCTACTCCGGCCTCTGTGCACTTCCGGCGGAAATCCTTTGTGCACAGCCAAGCCTGGGTCCACGGCACTCTAACCTACATTGCACGTCTTTCTAAGTGGCCCTCCGGCGACGTAGGACTCCTTTGTGCAACTTCGGGTGAGCACCATTTCACTCCTCTTCGTACTGCCTGTTCTGGCACTTCTGCGGGTGCTGCCTGCTTCTGAGAGGGCTCCTTGTCTTGCTCGACGCCCACTCTGTCCCCAGACGCAATTAGCGACATTCTGGTCCCTCCAGGGCCACAGCAGCATCCAAAAACCCTAACCGCACGATTTGCAGCTAGCAAGGCTTGTTGGCGGTCTTTCGGCGGGAAAACACTTCTGCACGACTCTCCACGGCGTGGGGGATCCGTCCTCAAAAGGGGAAGCCTCTAGCCCTTGTTGTTCCTGCAGAATCCTCAGCTTCTACTGTCCAGTAGCAGCTTCTTTGCACCCACAGCTGGCATTTCCTGGGCATCTGCCCATCTCTGACTTGCTTGTGACTTTTGGACTTGGTCCCCTTGTTCCACAGGTACCCTCGACTGGAAATCCATCGTTGTTGCATTGCTGGTTTGTGTCTTTCCTGCAGAATTCCCCTATCACGACTTCTGTGCTCTTTGGGGAACTTTAATGCACTTTGCACTCACTTTTCAGGGTCTTGGGGTGGGCTATTTTTCTAACCCTAACTATTTTCTAATAGTCCCAGCGACCCTCTACAAGGTCACATAGGTTTGGGGTCCATTCGTGGTTCGCATTCCACTTTTGGAGTATATGGTTTGTGTTGCCCCTATCCCTATGTGTCCCCATTGCATCCTATTGTAACTATACATGGTTTGCACTGTTTTCTAAGACTACACTGCATATGTTTGGTATTGTGTACATATATCTTGTGTATATTTGTTATCCTCATACTGAGGGTACACTCTGAGATACTTTGGCATATTGTCATAAAAATAAAGTACCTTTATTTTTAGTATATCTGTGTATTGTGTTTTCTTATGATATTGTGCAAGTGACACTAGTGGTACTGTAGGAGCTTCACTCGTCTCCTAGTTCAGCCTAAGCTGCTCTGCTAAGCTACCATTATCTATCAGCCTATGCTGCTAGACACTCTATACACTAATAAGGGATAACTGGGCCTGGTGCAAGGTGTAAGTACCCCTAGGTACTCACTACAAGCCAGTCCAGCCTCCTACATTGGTTGTGCAGCGGTGGGATAAGTGCTTTGAGACTACTTACCACTCTTGTCATTGTACTTTTCATAAGAGAAAAATATACAATACAAGTTTAGTGTGTGTACACATAGCTAAAAAGTTTTGCATTTCCTCTTTTCACTCTTTTCTAAGTGCTGAAAAGTACTTCCAAACTTTCTAAAAGTTCTTAAAAAGTTTAAAACGTTTTTTTTCTGTCTTTCTAAAAGTTCTGAAAAACTTTTTCTCTCTTTTTCTGTCACTTAAACTCTTCTAAAATGTCTGGCACAGGCCAAACTGTTGATCTGTCCAAACTTGCATATGATCACCTTAGCTGGAAAGGAGCAAGGAGTCTCTACATATAAAGAGGTTTGAGTGTAGGGAAGAATCCTTCTTTGGAATTATTGCTTAACATGCTTAAAGAACAAGATAAGGCCAGAAGGGCCCCATCTGTTGAAAAAGTAGCTAATGGTTCCCAATCTGATCCAGGGACTCCCCTAGGAAAAGATTCAGGAAAGAAACTTCCTAGCCTGCCCATTACTAGACAGTCTAGCATAGTTGGTAATGATGTAGAGTCACACCATACAGATAGTGTTGTCTCACATCATAGCAAGAGTATTCCTTCTCACCACAGTAGAAGTGATGTTTCTGTTAACCAAGCTGTTAGGGTGCCTTCTGTAAGGGATAGGTCTCCTTCTGTCCATTCTCACCATACTTCTGTTTCAAGGCATGTCCCTCCCACCCACCCTGATGACAGATTGTTAGAAAGGGAGCTCAATAGATTGAGAGCGGAACAAACCAGACTGAAGCTCAAGAAGCAACAGCTGGATTTGGATAGACAGTCTTTTGAATTAGAGAAGGAAAGACAGAAGTTGGGTTTAGATACCCATGGTGGCAGCAGCAGTATTCCCTATAGTGATCCTGCAAAAGAGCATGATTCCAGGAATCTGCACAAGATAGTTCCCCCTTATAAGGAGGGGGATGACTTTAACAAGTGGTTTGCTGCACTTGAGAGGGCCTGTGCTGTACAGGATGTCCCTCAAAGGCAGTGGGCTGCTATCCTATGGCTATCATTTAGTGGAAAAGGTAGGGATAGGCTCCTTACTGTGAAAGAAAGTGAAGCCAATGATTACAAAGTTCTTAAGAATGCACTCCTGGATGGTTATGGCTTAACCACTGAACAGTACAGGATAAAGTTCAGAGAGACCAAAAAGGAGTCTTCACAAGACTGGGTTGATTTCATTGACCATTCAGTGAAGGCCTTGGAGGGGTAGTTACATGGCAGTAAAGTTACTGATTATGACAGCCTGTATAACTTGATCCTGAGGGAGCATATTCTTAATAATTGTGTGTCTGATTTGTTGCACCAGTACCTGGTGGACTCTGATCTGACCTCTCCCCAAGAATTGGGAAAGAAGGCAGACAAATGGGTCAGAACAAGGGTGAACAGAAAAGTTCATACAGGGGGTGACAAAGAGAACAATAAGTAGAAAGATGGTGAAAAATCTCAAGATAAGCATGGGGATAAGGGTAAAACCAAAGATCCCACTTAAAATCTTAAACACTCTTCAGGGGGTGGGGATAAAACAAATTCTTCCTCTTCTTCTCAACCTACACAATTTAAAAAGCCCTGGTGCTTTGTGTGTAAAAATAAAGGCCATTGGCAAGGGGATAAGTCCTGTCCAGGTAAACCCCCTGAGCCTACCACCACTAATACATCAAGCTCTAGTGCCCCTAGCAGTAGTGGTACTAGTGGTGGGACTGCTGGCAACAGTCAAGTTAAGGGTGTGGTTGGGTTCACTTATGGGTCCATAGTAGAAACTAGGGTAGTCAGTCCCAAGACAGTTTCTGTCACACCTAGTGGCATTGGCCTTGCCACACTGGCTGCTTGTCCCCTTACAATGGATAAGTACAGGCAGACAGTTTCAATAAATGGTGTTGAGGCCTTGGCCTACAGGGACACAGGTGCCAGTATCACTTTGGCGACTGAAAACCTAGTGCATCCTGAACAACACATCATTGGACAACAGTATAAGATTATTGATGTCCATAACTCCACTAAGTTTCTTCCCTTAGCTATAATTCAGTTTAGTTGGGGTGGAGTTACTGGCCCTAAGCAGGTGGTAGTATCACCTAGCTTACCTGTAGACTGTCTCTTAGGTAATGACCTAGAGGCCTCAGGTTGGGCTGATGTAGAGTTTTATGCCCATGCAGCCATGCTGGGCATCCCAGAGGAATTGTTCCCTCTCATTTCTACTGAAATGAAAAAGCAAAGGAGAGAAGGCCTGAAAACTCAGGATCCCTCCCCATCAACAGGTAAAAAGGGTATCACAGTATCCCCTAACCACCCTACCATTCAGGATACCATTCCTGTGGTGGGAGAAACCTCTCCTGGGGTGGCACCTGTTCCAAGGGAATCATCAGCTGGCAAAGCTGGACTCCCTGAGGTAGAAGTACCTCTCTGTGGGATAACTAACATTGGTGAGAAAAAGAGCACCATTTTAGTTAACATGGAGCATCCCTCCAACCCTCCCAGAGAAACTTTAGTGCAGAAACCCTGCACTGCCTCACAGCACTTAGGACAGCATCCCTGCCCTAGTGTGGAGCTCATAGGACAGCATCCCTGCTCTGCTCCAACTCAAGAGAAACAGCATCCCTGTTTTCTCTTCCAGCCATATGGACAACGTTTTTGCCCAGCTATGGCTTTTCTGAGACAGCATCCCTGTCTGGCATTTCCATCACTACAAATAGGTTCAGTGGACAATTCCCACTGCTCTAAACTAAAACTTACTGATAGAAACTCTGAAAATACATCTTCACATTGTTGCTTAGCTAAAAAACTTCAAACAGGGTGGTTTACATCCCCACAGGGAAGTAACCATATAGTGGATGATAAAGGGAGTAACCAGTCTATTGCAGAGCTACTCTCTACTTATCACCACTTAGACAATAAAGTCTCATCTGGCCAAGGTTAGCCTTATTGTCCTTCGTTTGGGGGGGGGGGGGGTTGTGTGAGAAAGTAGCCTCTTTCTAGCCTTGTTACCCCCACTTTTGGCCTGTTTGTGAGTGTATGTCAGGGTATTTTCACTGTCTCACTGGGATCCTGCTAGCCAGGGCCCAGTGCTCATAGTGAAAACCATATGTTTTCAGTATGTTTGTTATGTGTCACTGGGACCCTGCTAGTCAGGACCCCAGTGCTCATAAGTTTGTGACCTATATGTATGTGTTCCCTGTGTGATGCCTAACTGTCTCACTGAGGCTCTGCTAACCAGAACCTCAGTGGTTATGCTCTCTCTTTACAAATTGTCACTAACAGGCTAGTGACCAATTTCACCAATTCACATTGGCATACTGGAACACCCTTATAATTCCCTAGTATATGGTACTGAGGTACCCAGGGTATTGGGGTTCCAGGAGATCCCTATGGGCTGCAGCATTTCTTTTGCCACCCATAGGGAGCTCTGACAATTCTTACACAGGCCTGCCACTGCAGCCTGAGTGAAATAATGCACACATTATTTCACAGCCATTTTCACTGCACTTAAGTAACTTATAAGTCACCTATGTGTCTAACCTTTACTTAGTAAAGGTTGGGTGCTAAGTTACTTAGTGTGTGGGCACCCTGGCACTAGCCAAGGTGCCCCCACATTGTTCAGGGCAAATTCCCCGGACTTTGTGAGTGCGGGGACACCATTACACGCGTGCACTACACATAGGTCACTACCTATGTGTAGCTTCACAATGGTAACTCCGAATATGGCCATGTAACATGTCTATGATCATGGAATTGCCCCCTCTATGCCATCCTGGCATAGTTGGCACAATCCCATGATCCCAGTGGTCTGTAGCACAGACCCTGGTACTGCCAAACTGCCTTTTCAGGGGTTTCACTGCAGCTGCTGCTGCTGCCAACCCCTCAGACAGGTTTCTGCCCTCCTGGGGTCCAGCCAGGCCTGGCCCAGGATGGCAGAACAAAGGACTTCCTCAGAGAGAGGGTGTTACACCCTCTCCCTTTGGAAAATGGTGTGAAGGCAGGGGAGGAGTAGCCTCCCCCAGCCTCTGGAAATGCTTTCATGGGCACAGATGGTGCCCATTTCTGCATAAGCCAGTCTACACCGGTTCAGGGACCCCTCAGCCCTGCTCTGGCGCGAAACTGGACAAAGGAAAGGGGAGTGACCACTCCCCTGACCTGCACCTCCCCTGGGAGGTGCCCAGAGCTCCTCCAGTGTGCTCCAGACCTCTGCCATCTTGGAAACAGAGGTGCTGCTGGCACACTGGACTGCTCCGAGTGGCCAGGGCCAGCAGGGACGTCAGAGACTCCTTCTGATAGGCTCCTTCATGTGTTGCTAGCCTATCCTCTCTCCTAAGTAGCCAAACCCTCTTTTCTGGCTATTTAGGGTCTCTGCTTTCGGGAATTCCTTAGATAACGAATGCAAGAGCTCATCAGAGTTCCTCTGCATCTCTCTCTTCACCTTCTGCCAAGGAATCGACTGCTGACCGCGCTGGAAGCCTGCAAACCTGCAACAAAGTAGCGAAGACGACTACTGCAACTCTGTAACGCTGATCCTGCCGCCTTCTCGACTGTTTTCCTGGTGGTGCATGCTGTGGGGGTAGTCTGCCTCCTCCCTGCACTAGAAGCTCCGAAGAAATCTCCCGTGGGCCGACGGAATCGTCCCCCTGCAACCGCAGGCACCAAAGAACTGCATTACCGGTACCCTGGGTCTCCTCTCAGCACGACGAGCGAGGTCCCTTGATTCCAGCAACTCTGTCCAAGTGACTCCCACAGTCCAGTGACTCTTCAGTCCAAGTTTGGTGGAGATAAGTCCTTGCCTCCCCACGCCAGACTGCATTGCTGGGAACTGCGACTTTTGCAGATACTCCGGCCTCTGTGCACTTCCGGCGGAAATCCTTTGTGCACAGCCAAGCCTGGGTCCACGGCACTCTAACCTGCATTGCACGACTTTCTAAGTGGCCCTCCGGCGACGTGGGACTCCTTTGTGCAACTTCGGGTGAGCACCATTTCACTCCTCTTTGTAGTGCCTGTTCTGGCACTTCTGCGGGTGCTGCCTGCTTCTGAGAGGGCTCCTTGTCTTGCTCGACGCCCCCTCTGTCCCCAGACGCAATTGGCGACATCCTGGTCCCTCCTGGGCCACAGCAGCATCCAAAAACCCTAACCGCACGATTTGCAGCTAGCAAGGCTTGTTGGCGGTCTTTCGGCGGGAAAACACTTCTGCACGACTTTCCACTGCGTGTGGGATCTATCCTCAAAAGGGGAAGTCTCTAGCCCTTGTCGTTCTTGCAGAATCCTCAGCTTCTACTGTCCAGTAGCAGCTTCTTTGCACCCACAGCTGGCATTTCCTGGGCATCTGCCCATCTCCGACTTGCTTGTGACTTTTGGACTTGGTCCCCTTGTTCCACAGGTACCCTCGACTGGAAATCCATCGTTGTTGCATTGCTGGTTTGTGTCTTTCCTGCAGAATTCCCCTATCACGACGTCTGTGCTCTTTGGGGAACTTTAGTGCACTTTGCACTCACTTTTCAGGGTCTTGGGGTGGGCTATTTTTCTAACCCTAACTATTTTCTAATAGTCCCAGCGACCCTCTACAAGGTCACATAGGTTTGGGGTCCATTCGTGGTTCGCATTCCACTTTTGGAGTATATGGTTTGTGTTGCCCCTATCCCTATGTGTCCCCATTGCATCCTATTGTAACTATACATGGTTTGCACTGTTTTCTAAGACTACACTGCATATTTTTGGTATTGTGTACATATATCTTGTGTATATTTGTTATCCTCATACTGAGGGTACACTCTGAGATACTTTGGCATATTGTCATAAAAATAAAGTACCTTTATTTTTAGTATATCTGTGTATTGTGTTTTCTTATGATATTGTGCAAGTGACACTAGTGGTACTGTAGGAGCTTCACTCGTCTCCTAGTTCAGCCTAAGCTGCTCTGCTAAGCTACCATTATCTATAAGCCAAAGCTGCTAGACACCCTATACACTAATAAGGGATAACTGGGCATGGTGCAAGGTGCAAGTACCCCTTGGTACTCACTACAAGCCAGTCCAGCCTCCTACAAGGGGTGACTTACCTATGTCACAGGCAGTGTGAGGTTGGCATGGCACTCTGAGGGGAGTGCCATGTCGACTTAGTCATTTTCTCCCCACCAGCACACACAAGCTGGCAAGCAGTGTGTCTGTGCTGAGTGAGGGGTCCCCAGGGTGGCATAAGACATGCTGCAGCCCTTAGAGACCTTCCCTGGCATCAGGGCCCTTGGTACCAGGTGTACCAGTTACAAGGGACTTACCTGAGTGCCAGGGTTGTGCCAATTGTGGAGACAAAGGTACAGTTTTAGGGAAAGAACACTGGTGCTGGTGCCTGGTTAGCAGGTCCCAGTACACTTTCAAATCATAACTTAGCATCAGCAAAGGCAAAAAGTTAGGGAGTAACTCCGGACCCAGGCTGAGCGGGTCACATCTACAGCAGCCAATCACCTCTCCTCAACCAGGGTCTAGCTCACACCTGACTCACTGCCTGGGCCAGCACAGCAACAAGTACCCACACCGAGCTGGTCCAGCGCCTCGTCACAGACTCAAAGCGCATCAATTAATATGCATCAGACTGCATTTTAGTGCGGTGATGCAAACAACAGGAGTACAATGCCTTAGACTAACCCACGATGTGTGGCACTTGCAGGGCTGCCTTATCAGCCTAAGGAGCCACATGAGCTGGGCAACAGGGGCACTGGGAGATGGCGGGGAACTCAGGGCCCACTCACTCCCAGGTGAAGGGTCTGCACAGAAAGTGAGGATTTGCATCACCCTTCCTCCAGGCAGGGCACGGGGTAGGAGGGATAAAACTGAAAATCAAAGCTCCTTGTGTAACTCTTGGGTGTGAGAGGGAGGGGTTGGCACCCTGAATGACAGAGAGGCTGGGAGGGCGCTGGCAGTCCAACCCCCAGTGAAGGCCCTTTTCAGCACAGGGCATGCTGAGGAGATATGGACCCAGGTTGAGGCCTTTTACCTCTGTGTGTGTGGGGTTAGAGCTTGCAGTAGGTGTCTGTGCTGAACATGGCCTGTGTGCAGGTGATCAAAGCTTGTAATGCTATAGTTTGTAGCAGTGGTTCTTAGCTGTGGTCCGGGGATCCCTGGGGGTCAGTGAAGCCTACTCAAGGGGTCCGCGACTGCTTAGAAAATTAAATTATGTTAATAATGGGTATATAAATACAGAAGCAAAATGCACAACTGGAATTTTTAAAACAACTGAAATGTGAAGGAAGTTGAAACTGGAATGTAAATAGTAAATTAGCATCCTCGGATTGTTTGAGCAGGAGCAGCGCGGGAGCAGCGCAGGAGCAGCGTGGGTGCATCAAACAGAATACAGTATAGGATGGTGAGTGGCCTCAACTCAATTTAGAAAACCTCCAACTTTTCATTTTATATTAGCTTGTGAATTAAATAAAATATTTCATCATTTTTATATTTCTTTGATGTATCCTTGTTTCTGTATTTTTCATGTATTGTTTTGTGGTTCAAATTCTCAAAAATGCTTAGGCCAGGGCAGTAATTATTCAGTGGGGGTCCCCAGATTCCAATAATGACTCAAAGGGGTCCAGTAATGATTAGATGGGGGTCCACAGAAGTCAAAAGGTTAACAACCACTGGTTTATAGCATGCCACAGATGAGTGTGTGCGTGGGTACCACTCTGCTGTTACCTTTACAGTAGCAGCCTGTGTTTGTACAAATTACACTGCTGTGTGTGTGTGTAGGCGAAGGTTGCACCACTGCTAATTCTGCATTACCAACACTGTGCAGAAGGGAAGCTTGCCTGTGCGACCTCCAATCGAAAGCGAGGGATGCTTGCACCCCTGCTATCTGTGCAGCACCGTTCACTGCGTGAGGGAACGGTGCATTGCTACTTACCTGTTGTGCCTAATCCGCGAGTAAGATATGTTTGGTTTGCTGTTGCCTGTGTCACCTTGTCCAACACACTCCCTTCAGACACACCGGGCCTGTCAGAGTCTGAGGCACACGTCCTTCCAGTGGTTCCCTGCCCTTCCGCCAGAGGCACCTATACACAGGGCAGCCTGTGGAGGGTCCGCACAGCTTTATCTTGGCTTGGATGTCACACACGGACACTGAGCAGTCATGCGTGACTGCGGAAATGCTTGTACAGAGCTCACTCGTAACCACAGGTCTCCTGGGATTAATACCACATCCTCAAAGAGATCTCAAACAGTCATGGTGCAGTGTGGTAGAAAGTGCCAGGTGTGGGTCACAGACACCAGATGCTTCAAGCAAGCAGAGACTACACCTCACACACATCAATGAATGAGACAGGACTCCGACAGATGCAGGGGATTGTTCAAGGTACCATCAGGTATTCACTGTAGTGATGTCTGTGCTGGTAATCCTCAACTCCCTCCTCCTCCACACTCACATTACAAAGCGCAGTCTAGTGCCCAGACCCACTTCCCGCGCACACTGCATCTCTATGTGGGTACCACTGCACTCGGCATGCCACATCATAAAGCGCTTTAGACAATACATCCAATCACACCCTCAAGCTGCACTCTGCTATAAAAATGTACAGAACAACCATGAAAAAATGCGATGAGGGTTCTTCCTCCCCATTTATGGGCATAATGCATGCCCACCCTAACCATGGCAGAAAGTCAGACCCAAATTTGTAAGAAGCCACACTGCCTGTGGGCAGTTCTTCTGACCTCTTTCAAGCAGCAACAACAGAGAACCTAGACACAGCTTTCAAGAAATACAAGAAGACCACTAACCATGAAAGCACAGCTTTGCAAAATCTCAGGAAAAAAATAACATAATTATTAGGGTGGCATAGAATTTGTGTTACGCAGGCAAAATTATTGTAATTTTCAGACATTTCACAATACTCTTGGTACGCACAATTCCGGACTTACGATATCACACCACATCATGGAATTATGTGTCGTTCAAGGTTAAACATTTATCACAAATGCAATATTTGCTGTAAAAACTTACTGCAAACAAATGGCAACAACACAAACCACAGAGTGCGAGCATCTATTTTTTGTGGTGCTTTTTTCCTATATTTGTTAACACAAAATGAATCCTCGCATCTATAGTGAACACAAGGATGCATTTTGCATTAAAATACAGCGCAAAATGTCAATTTAACTTTTTGCATGACTAAGCATAATTTTTCCAAAATTTCAAATCATTATGCAAAGGCAAATTACTCAAATTTTGCACACCCCTAATAAGGAGGTGGGTAAAGGAGGGAACAAAATAATTATTCAAATAGAAGATAATATGAAGAAGCCACTATGCCAGCTACAGGACGAGACATGCTATAAAAAATGGATTCTCATCCAGTGCATAGGACCCAATTGCTTGTTAAACAACATCTGGAAATTTGGTGCCTATAAGGTCAGCTGACCTCAGAAGAAAAAGTAACTACCTATTCAATGGACACCCCACAATGGCAACATTTGAATAGATTCCTGAAAATTCACATGGGAGGTATTGTGCCACCAGATTGCCAGATCATCTCAGAAATAGGCTCGCTCTGATCAAGACTAGGGGAAGATTGAATTTGACAGGAACAACCCTTCATGGAGGATCTTCCGTCTCATACTCAGGTTACGAAGGATGTTTGAAACAAACTCCAAGCTAATGACTGGCAGCTAAAGTCCAATTTGGTTACAATAACTGTTCTCAGCCTGCACACTTCAATAAAAAACAAAGATGGGATTCAGGCAACTAAAAACACTTTATCCACTAGCACGCTCTACAGGCAACAACATGATGATTCCTGACATGCCAAACCTGAGCTTAAACAATAATGTCTTCAGAATTTATATGATGATATCTGTGTACAAGAACAAGGTACTGCAATGGGCACAACATAAGCTCCGCCATATGCTTGATTCTACATAGGACAAGGAGAGAGACAGTGGCCCAGGAGTGAGGAGCTCTCTGAATACACCCCCCTTACCTGCCCAACTCTCCTTCCCACAGCCTGCTCCGTACCTCTTAAATGCCAGGAGATTGTCATCTCGGGTGCAGCACTCATCTGCTCCTGCCGCATAGTATTCCCAAGTGGCCTTGGGAAGGTGGTCCTTAGCGTAGGCCTCAAAGTCAGACAGGCATATCAGAGACATTGTAGAACACGGACCGTGGGAACCTGTGGACGAGATGACAAAAGTGAGACTCACACAGCACGCCGCATCACAGGGAGACTCACGCAAGAACTGTCTCATTGTTTAGATAAACTGCAGTTATCTAAATCAAGAGTGGTAGCCTAAAGAATTATTGGAAAATCAAACACTCAATAACAGTTTGAAAACCTAACTGGGAGGTGTAACCCCTCACTTAACTAGTTGCAGCCCTCTCCGATGCAACAAAAAATGTATACAAAAATCTGCAATGTGCCAAAGCGTGCAATGGGCTAATTCTCAGTAAGAATGCTCTTCTGAGTAAAGGCTCAGCTCGTGGAAGTCCAGGGGTGGACTGTTCCGATAGATGCAGGGCCAAAACTGGTTTACAAGTGTCCGGTCTCAGTTTATAGCGGCAGAGCAGGTGATAAACAATGGAATAGAACGTGGCCTTGGTGATTGCCAGCACCTAAGATTATCCTCTTAAAGTGTGCAGTTTGCACGCTATGTTCTTACTGCCTTCACACTGTATTTTGGTCACACTACCTTTCCTAGCAAACCCTGGCAGTAAGAACAGACTAGCAACACGTTTTTATTCCCTCTCACACTATAAAAATGCCACATTCAAGCTGTAAGCCAGAGAGACTCCTCTATGCTGAAAGCCACTCTTAAGGACAGAGGAGTCATACGTCTCGGGACATGGATTCCCAATGACACAAGGACTTTCAGGAGGTCCTGAACCCTTCAGGGAGTCCCATTCAGCATAAGGTAAATAAATATCAGTGAAATATGGAAGACTAAGGGGTCCCTTTTCACATTATCCAGGGGGACCCATCATCTTCGCTACACCACATTTCCGAAGACAGCAGTAAATGCAAAACATGATTCTCAAAGCCCTTTCATAAAATAATAGATGTATTAGGTTGTACATTAATTGCTAATGTGCCAATTATCACTAGAACACCATTTCACTTCTTATTCTGTAGGTAATTGGATACTCGTGAGATGTGAGTACATCATTGCCTTCTTAGGACTAAGGCCCTCATTACAACATTGGCAGTATTGACCGTCTACCGCCACGGTGACGACCGCCAACATACCGCTGCCGTGGCTACCAGCCGTCTACGCGTACCATGACCACCAACGGTATTCTGTCAGAATGCTGGTGGAACACCGCCGACGGTCATGGCAGTGGACGGCGGTAAGGCAGCACTCAGCACAGCTCCGCCAGCAAAACACCGCCAACCGTATCATGACCAATGATACAGCCTGGGGGTGTTTTGCTGGCAGACGGTGCTGCTGACAGCAGCGCCGCGGACCATCTCCAGCCCACAGGTAAGTCGGGTTCTCCGACCGGAGAGGGGGGTGGGGGATGTTGTGTGTATGTGGAGGGTTGTGCATGTTTTGGTATGCGTGCACTTGGTGTGAGTCTCATAGGATGCATGCGTGAATGAGTGATTGTGAGTGTTGTGTGTTGTGAATGCATGTGTGTGACAAGGTATGTTGGTGTGTGTTGCGGTGTGTGGATATTTATGTGTGCATGCGTGGGTGGTGGTGGGTATGTGTGTGTGCATATGGGTGTGGGTGTGTACATGTGCGGGGCAGGAGAGGGAGGGGGAAGGTGGGGGAGGACTCTGGGGAGGGGGGGCGGGGGAGACCCCTAACAGTGCCAGGGAGGGGATTCCCTGGCACTGATAGTGCCTACCATCATGGTTTTCGTGGTAGTAAGATTGTCAGGAAAACCATGGCGGTAGGCCGGGTCGTAATCCCGAGGGTGGGATTGTGATAGCCGCGGGCTGGAGACTGAAGGGCCTCATTACGACCCTGGCGGCTGGCGGTAAGCTGGCGGTAACACTGCCAACAGTCTGGCGGTGTTCTGCCAGCTATTATGACCGTGGCGCAATAGTCACGGCCATACCGCCAGCCACTCCACTATACCACCAGGCTTCCGTCTGGCAGTCATAATCCCCAGGGCAGCAGTGCATATGAGTCCCCAACCGCCAGCCTGTCCACGGCGGTAAACACCGCCATGAAAAGGCTGACAGTAAGGGGGACTTTAGGTGCCCCTGGGTACCCCTGCATTGCCCATGCACTTGGGATGGGCAGTGCAGGGGCCCCCAGGCACAGCCCCATCGTGCATTTTGGGTAGTGAAATGCACGACGGGTGCTACTGCACCCACTGCACATCAACATTGCCGCTGGCTCTACTACGAGCTGGCTGCAATGTTGATGTGACTTTTCCACAGGGCCAGTGGACGGAAACACTGTTACCGTCCGCTGGCCCAGCAGAAAAGTCATAATAGGGACCCAGATATACCGCCAGGTATACTGGCACCCGCAGCTTTGGCGGTCTTTGAGAAAGACCGCTGAAGTTGTAATGAAGGCCTGAGGTCTCCAACCTAGCGGCCGATACCACCCTGGCGGTCGGTGTGTTAAAGTGGCTGTCTTGGATGGTGGTAACCTCCATGGTCAAAATCCCATTTTTTTCACTGCTGGCCTGTTGGCGGTATTACCGCCGCTTTAACACCGACCGCCAGGGTTGTAATGAGGGCCTAAGTGACTTTGGAGGACGCTGGTTTCTCAGGGCTAAGTGAGCTCCTCCCCCAACTACATGGGTCTCCCTGTTAGGGTCTTTGGCAGGTCTGGAGCTATCGCTACTAACCTGTCTCTCTTTGCTTCAGCCTACAAGAGGGCGAGTGATACTCTGGCTGTTTCCGTGCTCCTCAGGCCCGCAGGCTTTCTATACGAGTCCAAAGGCTAACGGTAACTTACTCAGCGGTGGTAAAACATAAGAAAGGTATCAAGTCTAGGGTAGTGTCAGTGCCATGGCAGCGTCTTCTGTGGTACAGATGGGACAGGCTGATCCTATGTTTTGCTGGAGTCCTTTGCCACTTTAGAGCTGATCAGATGACGTTGTTTTAGAAAAGCAGTCAGGGGTAGAATCAGGCCAGACACTCTGTCAGTATCACTAATATTATACAGTGCCTGTGATACCGTCTTCATCCCCTTTCCACATGTCACTTACCTCCGCTTTTCAAACTCCATCCTTCCATCCCCAGCACGCATGCCAACAACCTCGGGATCATCATGAACAGCAAACTTCACATGACTGCCCAAGTCAATGCTGTCATTGCCTCATACTTTGAAACCCTGTAGATGCTGACAAAGGTTTTCAAATGACTCCCGATCAGCACCCGGAAAACGTTCATTGTTGGAGTTTTTCCCTTTTGCAGGGTCATCTCCAATCTTTTTGTCTCCTTCCTCCTATTTTTTCTGACCTGTTTTTGTTGGCTTTTGGACTCTGGGCACTTTACTACAGCTAACCAGTGCTAAAGTGCATGTGCTCTCCGTGTAAATTGTATTGTTGATTGGTTTATCCATGATTGGCATGTTTGATTTACTAGTAAGTCCCTAGTACAGTGTACTAGAGGTGCCCAGGGCCTGTAAATCAAATGCCACTAGTGGGCCTGCAGCACTGGTTGTGCCACCCACATTAGTAGTCCTGTAAACATTGCTCATACCTGCCACTGCAGTGTCTGTGTGTGCAGTTTTAAACTGCAAATTCGACTTGGCAAGTGTGCCCACTTGCCAGGCCTAAACATTCCCTTTTCTTACATGTAAGACACCCCTAAGGTAGGCCCTAGATAGCCCTATGGGCAGGGTGCAGTGCATGTTTAAGGTAGGACATATACTAATGTGTTTTATATGTCTTGGCAGTGAAATACTGCCAAATTCGGTTTACACTGTTGCAAGGCCTATCTCTCTCATAGGTTAATAGGGGGGCTGCCTTTAAATATGATTAAAGTGTAGATTCCCTTTGGGAACAGATAGACATGTGGAGTTTGGGGTCTCTGAACTCACAAGTTAAAAATACATCTTTTTAGATTGTGTGTTTGCAAATGGCACTTTTAGAAAGTAGGCATTTTCTTGCTTCAACCATTCAGTGACTCTGCCTGTTTGTGGATTCCCTGTCTGGGTCGGTTTGACTGTTGCGCTGTTTGCACCTCTCTCTAGACAGTGACACAATGGGAGCTGAGGTGTAGCCTGCATTTCCCGATGAGCCATCTGTGCTGGGAGCAGGGGAGGAGTGGTCACTTACACCTGGAAGGGCTGTGCCTGCCCTCACACAATGCATTCTCCAACCCCCTGGTGTGTGTCTGGGGCTTGGCCTGGTCAAGGCAGGATTTCACAAACAAGAAAGACTTCTCTTTGGAGTAGGCCTACTTCAAAGGCAGAAATGGTTATAAGAAGAGCACCCAAACCCCTGTAAATTAGGTCACTTCTGGAATCAAGAGGAACCTCTGCCTGGAGAAGAGCTGAGGAGGAGTGCTGCCCTGTCTGTGACTGTGCTTTGTGGAGCTATCCTGCAGTTGCTGCTTCTGCCGGTAAAAGGGGACAAAGACTGGACTTTGTTGTGCATTCCTGCTTGTAAATAATCTCCATGGGCTTGACCTGAGCTTGCCTTCTGTTGTTGAAGTTTCAGGGCCATCAAAGACTTCTCCTGCCAGCCCCTGGACTCTCTGCTGAGACTCCTGTCCTGCCAAGTGGTGCCCTATCCAGTTCCTGGGCCCTTGAAAGGTGAAGCTGGCAGACCAGGACTGAAAACCCATGCACAGACGCAGTGCTGGGAAATTTTCGACGCACCTTCCGTGACACGGCTGATAAAAGACACGCCGCCAGCTTTGCAGCTGAAATCAACGCTCCACCTGCATCGCAGCTGGAATATCGACGCAACGCAGCTGGCGAAATGATGCGGAACACCCGCTAGCGGAGGCTGATAACGACGCAAACCCCACGCAGCACGGTTTTATGTTACTGTGCGACCAGATTTTCAACACAACATCGCTGGGTGCGGAAAAACAACGCAAAGCCTGCCCGGATCTGAGGTGCCTGTCTGGATCAACGAATCGCTTTATTGCGGGAGAGGAAAAACAACGAACACCGACCCGACCGAAGGAGGAACAGAGTACGGTCTCGCTTGCGAGCGGGAAATCGACACATCACTGGCCTTTTCGGAAGCACACTCGCCCGTGCAGTATTATTTTGATGCTACCCAGGTACTTTTGTACACTAACAACGTTCTCACTGCTTTCTAAAGGATTTAAGACTTTTTTGCCTTTTAAATTCATAACTTGACTTGTGTATGTTGGATTTTTGTCGTTTTGGTCTTGTTTTGTTTAGATAAGTATTATCTATTTTTCTAAACCTGTATTGTGTCATTTTGTAGTGCTTTTACTGAGTTACTGTGTGTGTTGGTACAAATACATTACACCTTGCTTCTGAAGTTAAGTCTTCCTGCTCGTGCCAAGCTACCAAGGGGGTGAGCAGGGGTTAACTGAGGGTGATTCTCCTTTACCCTGACTAGAGTGACGGTCCTTGTTTGGACAGGGGGTAAGGTGACTGTCAACCAAAGACCCCATTAACATCATGCACACCCTGGTGATGAGCAAGGTGGACTACAAGGGCTGCTCTATGTCCGGATCAACGAACAACTCACCAGAAGGCTGCAGACCATTCAGAACAATGTTCACATGGACACAGGTCACTGAAGAGTTGTGGCAAAAGGCCCGATTTAGATCTTGGCAGATGGAATACTCCATCACAAACAAGACAGATATGCGGTCTGCCGTTTTACAATCCCTATAGGATAGAATTGTATCATAATACGGTGGACGGGATAGCCATCATGTTTGTTACAGAGTATTCCCTTCTGCCAGGAACTAAATCAGGCCCGAAGTCCTTGATGATGGCTTTTTGGTGAGTGAGTAGGGTGACCATTCATTGGCATCATGAAGTTTTACCAACATATGAGCGGATAAATTCAATGAGTCAGAGTTATGAAGATCAGAGTCACTTAACGAGATACAGAAGGGGCAAGTGAGAGGCACCAGAAAACAAAATCCAGTAATCTGACGGGTGATGGCAAAGATTAAACAGAAACTAAAGTAGGGTTTCTGAGGATGACCTAACTGACAAGATTTCAGTTGAGGCCAAAGAGGTTTGAGGCATGATTAGACTTAAACCATACCTTGTGTTGTTGGGCGATAAGCGTGGTAAATTAGAAGACCTTTGAGTAGTAAATCATGAACATTTTAGGTACTTGAAAGAGAAGCTAGGATTCCACGGGGAACCATAACCAAGATTATCTACACTGCCTAAGTCACAGGTGTTGGACAGAGGGGAAGAGACACTGTGCAACTGACAGCAGAGGCCTCTTGAGAAAGGGGGCAACTTGGGATATTTAGGGTTAAGATGAAAGAAATGGTACCTGACTGAGGTAACCAAGCTGGCTCCTGCACTGATACTCAAAGTACTTTCTGCTTGGAGAATACTGGGCCAAATGTAATAGCCAGAGGGAAAAGTGACTTGGAAACAGATGAATGTTCTTTCTGTCCCTTAGTGACCTGAAGAGAGTCCACCGGGCAGGCTGAGGGTACAGGTAGAGTGGACAGGATGCATTGCCTTTATTGCCCATTACTGTCTAATCTTTGATTTGTAGGTCACAGAATGACAGCCTAAGCAAAAGAATATCACAGGACAGAAGATACACAGCAATGGTTTGGGATTGACCAAAGGGGTGCCAAAGAGGAAAATACATGACAGAAAGAAGAATAAATTATGGCAATGACAAAGAGAAAGTAATGGAGTGAGATAACAAGAAAGAGAAAAGGGAAAAAAAAAACTGCAGAGAAGGAAAACTGGCTAGGAAAAAAAAGAAGCGCGGCTGAAAGAAGGCACAGACAAAGAATGAAAGGACAGTGGAAAAGAGGACAGCGAAAAAAAAGGGAGAAAGATACAAAACTAATAAAAACTAAAGGGAAAGAAAGTAAGAAAAACAAAGAAGGGTGGGCAGAAGGAAAGGAAGTATCAACAACAATTATAAAAGGAAACTAGAAGGAAAGAAAGAAAGAAGGAAAGCAGGAAAACAAAATGAAATATTGTGAAAGAATATCAGAAAGGAGGAATGAGAGGCGAAGGAAAATGGAAGGGAGGGGAATGAAAGAAGAAAAAGAAATAATTAAACAAGGAAAGGAAGGGGGGAAGGATGGAAGAAGGTAAGTGAAGAATAAAAAAACAACGAGCAAGGAGATGAAGGAACCAAAGAGAAAATGAAATAAAGAATGAAAGAAAATAGAATAAAGAAGGAAAGAAAATGAAATAAAGGAAAGAAAACAGAATAAAGTAGGAAAGAAAATCAAATAAAGAAGGAAAGAAAACAGAGTAAAGAAGGAAAGAAAATGAAACAAAGGAAAGAAAACTAAATAAAGAAAGAAAGAAAATGAAATAAAGAAGGAAAGAAAGAAAATGAAAAAGAAGGAAAGTAAACAGCATAAAGAAGGAAAGAAAATGAAATAAAGAAGGAAAGAAAACAGAATAAAGAAGGAAAGAAAATGAAATAAAGAAGGAAAGAAAATGAAATAAAGAAGGAAAGAAAACAGAATAAAGGAGGAAACAAAATGAAATAAGAAACAAACGAAATAAAGAAGGGCATAAAGGTAGCAAGAAGGTGCGATGGGAGGAAAGACTAATGGATACAAAGAACTCAAGACAGAAAGAAGAGATTAAAAAAGTGGACAGAAGGAAAGTAAGACTGCTATAAAGTAGAAAAGAAAGAATGACAAAGAAGGAATGAAACGTAGAAAGAGAGAATGTATGATTGAATGGCAGAGAGAAATAAAGCAAAAATGAATGAAGAATAAAAGGAAGGAAAGACCATTGAAGAAGGGATCGGCATGAACATAAGAAGGCAGAGAAGAAAGAAGGTAATTCTGGTAAAGATGCAGCTGTTTGGCCAAAGTATTTTAAAGCTGAGCTGCAAAAGAACATTTTGTGCTATTTATTTCCATTTCGGAGGGGGAACGATTCTCACAGGTCGGTACAGAAACGCTCGGGATCTACTCTGCTCTCATGTTTAGTGCCATGTGGTGCAAAGTGGAGCGCATTGTTATTTTTCTGGGTACTCTGTTGCTCCACAGCAAGCAGTACACCAGAGCTTAATTTGTAAACACATAGGCGCCAGGGCCCTCGCCAGGAGGCCACTGCAGCTTGCACAACTCCTTGCCAGCGCTGCCAATGACAGAACCAGCACAACTACCAACCATCACACCCCACAAGTGTGACAATCCAGGGCCCCAAAGCTATAAGAGTAGCTTGGGGGTAGGTACTAGTTATTTTTAACATATATTGAATTGATAAACAACTGTTGTGGTGTTCACCTCTAAATAAGATAAACGGCGCCACCATGTGGCAGGCCGACATAATTGCCGGTGTTGACAATTAAGGCCCTCATTACAAACATGGTGGTTCAGACCGCCATGCCGGCGGTGGCGGAAAATACCGGCATGGCGGTCTGAACCGCCATATTCTGAAGAAGGGAGGGCCACCACAGGCGGCCCTCCGCCACCGCCAGGCTACCGCCGCTAGGCAGCCTGACGATGGTGGATTACTTTATCCAACAGGGCAGCGCTGCAAACAGCGCCGTCCTCGGGATAAAGAACCCTTGTACCTCCAGCCTTTCCTTGGCAAAAGGCTGGCAGAAGGGTTGCTCTGGGTGCTCCTGCACTTGGCATGGGTAGTGAAGGGGACCCCGTGCAGTGCCGTGTTGCGCAGGTCACTGCCCGATTTACAGGCAGTGATCTGCGCAACGGGTGCTCCTGCACCCGCCGCACAGCGGCATTGATTATGCCTCCAAGTGGAGCCGTCAGCAATGTCCCGGCCCTGCATTCTGCTGGGCCGGCAGGCAGAAACACTGTTTCCGGGGTCTCAAGGAGGCTGTGATAAGACCGCCAGCATGAATACAGCGTAGTTTTCCGCCGTGTTCATAATGATCCCCTAAGTTCTGGTGCAGAGCACTGGAAACCACCAGCTCATATTAAGCAGTGCAGGGAGCGCAGGGAGGAGATACAGGAGTCCATGCACCAGTGGAATGAAAGGGGGACATGATGTTGATGCTACCGTGCTGCAGCTGTAGGGCAACAGAAGGACCAGATATACAAATCCTGCCAAGAGACCACCAGGCCCCTTCCTTGTTTTTAGGTCGAGCGCGCAAGCGCTTTGACCAGTTGTAAGTATTGTGGGCTTTTAACCACGCCCATCTCATGCCCACTTTCATTCGTTCCTGGGTTTGCCTCTCAAAAATCACTAAATGGCATTGGTAAATGTCATTCACATTCATCCCTCCTTGAGGCTGTTTTTTGTCACGCCTTGCAGACTACCCCGGTTACATGAATTATTGAACGATTGGCAATATAATTCAGCGTGGGCAAACTATTTTTTTCCGTGCCCGATAATGCTTTGCAAGGCATTACTTTTACAAAACATTTTTGCTCATAACTCAGCCTGCGGTGGTCCTAGGATAATGGGACCACCCTCAAAACATTCATGACAACGCGCCACACTAGGCTGGCAGGGACCACAGAATAACAACCCTTCCCACCATTCAGTGTCTTTTTAAGCGCTCTCATGGTTGGGAAATTTGCTTTACAGCTGGGAATAGCTTGTGTTTTAAGGGCCTAGCTTGTAATATCATTGCTATAGGCCTGCTTCCCCTGAAAATGTGTAATGCACTATGCTCTCTAAGGACTAAATATATGGTTACACTGCATTATTTATTGTTCTATTCTTTTTCTGTCGTTATGTTCTCTAGGGGCTAATTATATAGCTTCATGACCATGTTTCTTACAAATGCTATTTTCATTGTGGTGTCCTCTAGGGCAGTGATTCCCAGCCTTTTGACTTCTGTGGACCCCACTTTATCATTACTGGAGCCCGGGGACCCCCACTGAATCTTACTTGAAATCCAGGGAGCCCCCACTGAATCATTACTGAGTCATTATTTAATTTTCGATGCAGTCGCTGACCCCCTGAGGAAGCTTTGTGGAACCCTGGGGGTCCCCGGACCACAGGTTGGGAACCACTCCTCTAAAGGCTGTTCTAAGCATTACAGTCATATCAACTGTAGGCAAGTACCATCTTGCCTGGCATGTTACCCCCATATTTCACTGTATATATGTTGTTTTAGTGTATGTGTCACTGGGACCCTGCCAGACAGGGCCCCAGTGCTCATAAGTGTGACCTGTATGTGTTCCCTGTGTGATGACTAACTGTCTCACTGAGGCTCTGCTAATCAGAACCTCAGTGGTTATGCTCTCTCTGCTTTCTAAATTGTCACTAACAGGCTAGTGACCAATTTCACCAATTCACATTGGCATACTGGAACACCTTTATAATTCCCTAGTATATAGTACTGAGGTACCCAGGGTATTGGGGTTCCAGGAGATCCCTATGGGCTGCAGCATTTCTTTTGCCACCCATAGGGAGCTCTGACAATTCTTACACAGGGTGAAACCCCGAAACCGGTCCCAGGATGCTTGTTTCCGGTCCAGGGAGAACCTGGCCTGGCAGTTCGGGCTGGACTGTTCCCATGAGGAACAGGGTCAAGACTGATTTGCATATGGCTGGGTTCAAACTGGGGTGGCATGGTGAGCAAAATAATGGATGGATTAAACCCAGATCTGTGACTGGGGGTGAATGTTTTGATTGGTTCCGCATTCCGTCCATCCAGTTACGCTATCCCACAGCGTTTGTGTTTTGCTTTGCTTTTGCCGCCCTAAGTGCGCCGGGTATGCCCAGACGTGGGTCCCGGGCTCACTGTGCCACTGGATTCAAGCTAGCCTGGCTGATGAGGGGTGAAACCCCGAAACCGGTCCCAGGATGCTTGTTTCCGGTCCAGGGAGAACCTGGCCTGGCAGTTCGGGCTGGACTGTTCCCATGAGGAACAGGGTCAAGACTGATTTGCATATGGCTGGGTTCAAACTGGGGTGGCATGGTGAGCAAAATAATGGATGGATTAAACCCAGATCTGTGACTGGGGGTGAATGTTTGATTGGTTCCGCATTCCGTCCATCCAGTTACGCTATCCCACAGCTTTTGCTTTGCTTTTGCCGCCCTAAGTGCGCCGGGTATGCCCAGACGTGGGTCCCGGGCTCACTGTGCCACTGGATTCAAGCTAGCCTGGCTGATGAGGGGTGAAACCCCGAAACCGGTCCCAGGATGCTTGTTTCCGGTCCAGGGAGAACCTGGCCTGGCAGTTCGGGCTGGACTGTTCCCATGAGGAACAGGGTCAAGACTGATTTGCATATGGCTGGGTTCAAACTGGGGTGGCATGGTGAGCAAAATAATGGATGGATTAAACCCAGATCTGTGACTGGGGGTGAATGTTTGATTGTTTCCGCATTCCGTCCATCCAGTTACGCTATCCCACAGCGTTTGTGTTTTGCTTTGCTTTTGCCGCCCTAAGTGCGCCGGGTATGCCCAGACGTGGGTCCCGGGCTCACTGTGCCACTGGATTCAAGCTAGCCTGGCTGATGAGGGGTGACACCCCGAAACCGGTCCCAGGATGCTTGTTTCCGGTCCAGGGAGAACCTGGCCTGGCAGTTCGGGCTGGACTGTTACCATGAGGAACAGGGTCAAGACTGATTTGCATATGGCTGGGTTCAAACTGGGGTGGCATGGTGAGCAAAATAATGGATGGATTAAACCCAGATCTGTGACTGGGGGTGAATGTTTGATTGGTTCCGCATTCCGTCCATCCAGTTACTCTATCCCACAGCGTTTGTGTTTTGCTTTGCTTTTGCCGCCCTAAGTGCGCCGGGTATGCCCAGACGTGGGTCCCGGGCTCAATGTGCCACTGGATTCAAGCTAGCCTGGCTGATGAGGGGTGAAACCCCGAAACCGGTCCCAGGATGCTTGTTTCCGGTCCAGGGAGAACCTGGCCTGGCAGTTCGGGCTGGACTGTTCCCATGAGGAACAGGGTCAAGACTGATTTGCATATGGCTGGGTTCAAACTGGGGTGGCATGGTGAGCAAAATAATGGATGGATTAAACCCAGATCTGTGACTGGGGGTGAATGTTTGATTGGTTCCGCATTCCGTCCATCCAGTTACGCTATCCCACAGCTTTTGCTTTGCTTTTGCCGCCCTAAGTGCGCCGGGTATGCCCAGACGTGGGTCCCGGGCTCACTGTGCCACTGGATTCAAGCTAGCCTGGCTGATGAGGGGTGAAACCCCGAAACCGGTCCCAGGATGCTTGTTTCCGGTCCAGGGAGAACCTGGCCTGGCAGTTCGGGCTGGACTGTTCCCATGAGGAACAGGGTCAAGACTGATTTGCATATGGCTGGGTTCAAACTGGGGTGGCATGGTGAGCAAAATAATGGATGGATTAAACCCAGATCTGTGACTGGGGGTGAATGTTTGATTGTTTCCGCATTCCGTCCATCCAGTTACGCTATCCCACAGCGTTTGTGTTTTGCTTTGCTTTTGCCGCCCTAAGTGCGCCGGGTATGCCCAGACGTGGGTCCCGGGCTCACTGTGCCACTGGATTCAAGCTAGCCTGGCTGATGAGGGGTGACACCCCGAAACCGGTCCCAGGATGCTTGTTTCCGGTCCAGGGAGAACCTGGCCTGGCAGTTCGGGCTGGACTGTTCCCATGAGGAACAGGGTCAAGACTGATTTGCATATGGCTGGGTTCAAACTGGGGTGGCATGGTGAGCAAAATAATGGATGGATTAAACCCAGATCTGTGACTGGGGGTGAATGTTTGATTGGTTCCGCATTCCGTCCATCCAGTTACTCTATCCCACAGCGTTTGTGTTTTGCTTTGCTTTTGCCGCCCTAAGTGCGCCGGGTATGCCCAGACGTGGGTCCCGGGCTCAATGTGCCACTGGATTCAAGCTAGCCTGGCTGATGAGGGGTGAAACCCCGAAACCGGTCCCAGGATGCTTGTTTCCGGTCCAGGGAGAACCTGGCCTGGCAGTTCGGGCTGGACTGTTCCCATGAGGAACAGGGTCAAGACTGATTTGCATATGGCTGGGTTCAAACTGGGGTGGCATGGTGAGCAAAATAATGGATGGATTAAACCCAGATCTGTGACTGGGGGTGAATGTTTGATTGGTTCCGCATTCCGTCCATCCAGTTACTCTATCCCACAGCGTTTGTGTTTTGCTTTGCTTTTGCCGCCCTAAGTGCGCCGGGTATGCCCAGACGTGGGTCCCGGGCTCAATGTGCCACTGGATTCAAGCTAGCCTGGCTGATGAGGGGTGAAACCCCGAAACCGGTCCCAGGATGCTTGTTTCCGGTCCAGGGAGAACCTGGCCTGGCAGTTCGGGCTGGACTGTTCCCATGAGGAACAGGGTCAAGACTGATTTGCATATGGCTGGGTTCAAACTGGGGTGGCATGGTGAGCAAAATAATGGATGGATTAAACCCAGATCTGTGACTGGGGTTGAATGTTTGATTAGTTCCGCATTCCGTCCATCCAGTTACGCTATCCCACAGCGTTTGTGTTTTGCCCTGGGGAGGAGTAGCCTCCCCCAGCTTCTGGAAATGCTTTGATGGGCACAGATGGTGCCCATCTCTGCATAAGCCAGTCTACACTGGTTCAGGGATCCCCCAGCCCTGCTCTGGCGCGAAACTGGACAAAAGAAAGGGGAGTGACCACTCCCCTGACCTGCACCTCCCAGGGGAGGTGCCCAGAGCTCCTCCAGTGTGCTCCAGACCTCTGCCATCTTGGAAACAGAGGTGCTGCTGGCACACTGGACTGCTCTGAGTGGCCAGTGCCAGCAGGTGACGTCAGAGACTCCTTCTGATAGGCTCTTACCTGTGTTGCTAGCCTATCCTCCTTCCTAGGTAGCCAACCTCCTTTTCTGGCTATTTAGGGTCTCTGCTTTGGGGAATTCTTTAGATAACGAATGCAAGAGCTCATCAGAGTTCCTCTGCATCTCTCTCTTCACCTTCTGCCAAAGGATCGACCGCTGACTGATCAGGACGCCTGTAAAACCGCAACAAAGTAGCAAAGATGACTACTGCAACCTTGTATCGCTGATCCTGCCACTTTCTCACCTGTTTCCTGGTGGTGCATACTCTGGGGGTAGCCTGCCTCCTTTCTGCACCAGGAGCTCTGAAGAAATCTCCTGTGGGACGACGGAATCTTCCCCCTGCAACCGCAGGCAACAAAAGACTGCATCACCGGTCCTCTGCGTCCCCTCTCAGCATGACGAGCGTGGTCCCTGGAACTCAGCAACTCTGTCCAAGTGACTCCCACAGTCCAGTGACTATTCAGTCCAAGTTTGGTAGAGGTAAGTCCTTGCCTCCCCACGCCAGACTGCATTGCTGGGTACCGTGTGATTTGCAGCTGCTCCGGCTCCTGTGCACTCTTCCAGGATTTCCTTCGTGCACAGCCAAGCCTGGGTCCCCGATACTCTAACCTGCAGTGCACAATCTCCTGAGTTATCCTTCGGCGTCATGGGACTCCCTTTTGTGTCTTCGGGTGAGCTCCGGTTCACTCCTCTTCCAAGTGCCTGTTCCGGTACTTCTGCGGGTGCTGCCTGCTTCTGTGAGGGCTCCCTGACTTACTGGGCGCCCCCTCTGTCTCCTCATCCAAGTGGCGACATCCTGGTCCCTCCTGGGCCACAGCAGCATCCAAAAACCCTAACCGCGACCCTTGCAGCTAGCAAGGCTTGTTTGCGGTCTTTCTGCGTGGGAACACCTCTGCAAGCTTCTTCACGACGTGTGACATCCATCCTCCAAAAGGGGAAGTTTCTAGCCCTCTTCGTTCTTGCAGAATCCACAGCTTCTACCATCCGGTGGCAGCTTCTTTGCACCCTCAGCTGGCATTTCCTGGGCATCTGCCCACTCTCGACTTTGTCGCGACTCTTGGACTTGGTCCCCTTGTTCCACAGGTACTCTCATCCAGAAATCCACTTTGTTTGCATTGCTGGTGTTGGTCTTCCCTGCAGAATTCCCCTATCACGACTTCCGTGCTCTTGGGGGGAATATAGGTGCACTTTACACCTACTTTTTAGGGTCTTGGGGTGGGCTATTTTTCTAACCACCACTGTTTTCTTACAGCCCCAGCGACCCTCTACAAGCTCACATAGGTTTGGGGTCCATTCGTGGTTCACATTCCACTTTTGGAGTATATGGTTTGTGTTGCCCCTATACCTATGTGCTCCTATTGCAATTCACTGTATCTATACATTGCTTGCATTATTTCCTTTTGCTATTACTGCATATTTTTGGTATTGTGTACATATATCTTGTGTATATTTGGCATCCTCATACTGAGGGTACTCACTGAGATACTTTTAGCATATTGTCATAAAAATAAAGTACCTTTATTTTTAGTATATCTGTGTATTGTGTTTTCTTATGATATTGTGCATATGACACCAGTGGTATAGTAGGAGCTTTGCATGTCTCCTAGTTCAGCCTAAGCTGCTCTGCTATAGCTACCTTCTATCAGCCTAAGCTGCTAGAAACACCTCTTCTACACTAATAAGGGATAACTGGACCTGGTACAGAGTGTAAGTACCCCTTGGTACCCACTACAAGCCAGGCCAGCCTCCTACATCAACATACTAAAGTATTCGTGGCACAGAAACTTGCCCCATAATACTTTGCAGGGCATTACTTTTAAAAAAACATTTTTGCTCATAACTTAGCCTGTGGTGATCCTAAGACAATGGGAGACAGTGGGACGACCACCAAAACATTTATCACAACATGTTCTGTCTGTCTACATCATCTCTAGGTCCCCACAGTATGTTAGTGGGGACTCCAAAATAATAACCCCTCCACCATTCATTATCTTTTTAAGTTCTCTTATGGCTGCCACTTTTCTTTTACAGCTGGGAGAATTTACGTTTCCTGGGCCTTGTTGTAATATCATTGTAATAGGCCTGCTAGTTTTGAAAGTATGTAGTGCACAACACCCTCTAGGGGCTTAATATATAGTTATACTGAATTATTTTTTCTCATTTCTTTTTCATGTGGTTATGCTCTCTAGGGGCTGACAGTATGGGTACAGGACATGTTTCTTCCAAATGCTATTTTTATTGTAGTGTTCTCTGAGGCTGTTTTGAACATTGCAGTCAACATACTATAGTATTTGTGGCACAAAACTCGCCCCATAATGCTTTGCAGGGCATTACTTTCAAAAAACATTTTTGCTCAAAACTCAACCTGTGGTGGTCCTATGACAATGGGACCGCCTTCAAAAGGCTCTGTCTATATTGTCTCTGAGTCCCCACACTAGGTTAGTGGGGCCCTCAAAATAATAACCCATCCCACCATTCAGTGTCTTTTAAGCTTTTCATGACTAGAACATTTGTTTTACAGCTGGGAGAGGTTGTGTTTTAAAGGCCTTATTTGTAATATCATTGCATTAGGCCTGTTACTGTAAAAACACCCTCTAGGGGCTAGGTAGGTGGTTACACTGCATCACCTTCTCCTGATTTTTCTTGGGGTTATGCCCTCTAGGGGCCAACAGTATGGTTACATGACCATGTTTCTTACAAGTGACATTTTTTTAATGGTTCTCTCTTGAGGGCTGTTTGGAGCATTACAGTCTAATGCCAAAAGTTTATTTCTGATAAAGGTTTATATGAATAATTGTATATGTTTTAATAATCTCTCCTTATTACCATTATGACCATGATTCAGGCCAACTTAACATCCTTATTACACTATGACTGAACACTCTTGATATGTTTGGGTGGCCCTTCTAGTTAATTTCTCCTCTGTGGCTCTCTAGTGTCTTTTTGGGGAATTGCGTTGGCCAGTCAGGAACTCTGACAGTGGGGTTCCGAAAGGGGTATTCTATTGGAATTAGCATGGCAGATTTAAACTAGGATGCTAAACTGCAACATTTTCATTTTTGGCTGCAGATAGACAGAAGAAGGTACTTGGAAGTGCTTTAGTTGTATGCAGGGCCACTGCAATTATACGGCAGGAAAAGACAAAATTATGAGGCAGGGTTGACCCATTTAGGTGGCAAGAAAAGTCCAGTTATGAATTTACAACGCCAATAGCTCTAACTCAAGCAAATGTGAGACCCATTGCCTTGCAAATGCTTGTTCTTACTGTTATTTATTTTGGGGATTCCTTATAAAACACAAACCTGGCTCCAGGGGCAGCATTGGCTCTCACATGGACAAGTGCTTAGAAGCCGGAGATTGACGGACACTGGTGCACAGACAGATATTTACAGAATCTGGTGTCAAAGGTCGGGGGTAGAAACAGTGGGCTAGGGCATCGATTCATCAAAACGCCAGCGGTATCAGGATTGACAACATTTGTTTTTCGAATAAATGGCTTTTCAGTTATTTGGGTTCTTAGAAAGTGTTTCCATGATTTTGTTTTTCAGTGAAGACTCAGAGGAGGTCAGAGCAGCACATCCCAACTCTTGGAAAAGGCAACGGACCCTGACCTTGGCTCCTGAAGTCTCCCTTTCCTTGTATTCTGTGTTCTATGAAAACAACGTATTCAACCCGCAACAAGAATGATCAAGTCTCCGGAAGACAAGACATCCTCAGTGGCTCTTTCCAGGGCCCTCACAGGGCCCTTCCATGGCCATCTCAGGTCCACCTAGGCTCCCTCAATGGTCTCCCTCAGTGGCTCATTCCAGGGACCTCACAGGTCCCTTCAGGCTCCCTCAATGGTCTCCCTCAGTGGCTCATTCCAGGGACCTCACAGGTCCCTTCAGGCTCCCTCAATGGTCTCCATCAGTGGCTCCTTCCAGGGCCCTCACAGGTCCTTCCAGGCTTCCTCAGTGGCTCCTTCCAGGGCCATCACAGGCTCCCTCAATGGTCTCTCTGAGTGGCTCTTTCCAGGGCCATCACAGGTCCTTCCAGGCTCCCTCAATGGGATCCTTCAGTGGCTCATTCCAGGGACCTCACAGGTCCCTTCAGGCTCCCTCAATGGTCTCCCTCACAGGCTCCTTCCAGGGCCATCGCAGACCGTGCTGCCTCTTTCAATGATCTCCCACAGTGGCTCCTTCCAGGGCCATCGCCGGTCCTTCAGGCTCCCTCAATGGTCTCCTTCCGGGGTTCCTTCCAGGGCCATCACAGGTCCTTCCTGGCTCCCTCAATGGTCTCTCTCCCGCTGTCACATCAGTGTCAGGACCGGAGCCCGCCCCTCATCCTGTGCTGGATTGGAGCCCAGTAGAGACCACCCAATGGAGAACTAAGATATTTCAACCAGACGTCAGTGCCACACTGCTGAACCCTTCAGTCTAGGACCAGTGCAGAGCATTCAGAACGTCCCATGGTCATCTCACTCTGAAAGATGGTTCATCTTGTGGGATGATGTGGCCTGGGGTGGGTCTCATCTGGATGAGAGCTGTGACACCGGACATTATCTTCAGCAGTCTAACCCCCCTCAGATGTATCTCTCTTGATCACTTCCTGTCTCTGATGGCCATAAACACAAAGCACTGCCCCGGTCCTGCCCCCATCTGGAGCCTGGTCCTGTGGCTGACGCGCCTGGCCAGTGACAGACCTGCATCGCTCTTTGGTCTCTGGCGCTGTGGGATCAGTGAAGTGCCGCGAATCCCCGAACGGGTATCCAGGCGCTTGCAGGCACTGAAGGCTCATGCGAACAGTGAGGTCTTAAGGGCCCTTCTGATGGTCCAGAGTTGCGGAGGGGGGCTGTGCCAAAAATGGGGACAAACCAAAGTGAAAGCAGGGAAAATGAGGGAAAAGCAAGAAAAAAGGCACACAAAAAAAAACAGGAAAAAAAATTCAAGAAGGTAGGAGCCAGCGCAGTGAAGCAGCACGGGGAGAGCTGGGCCCGGGGCAGTGTATGCAGCAGGGGGAGAGCTGGGCCCGGGGCAGTGTATGCAGCAGGGAGAGAGCTGGGCCCGGGGCAGTGTATGCAGCAGGGGAGAGCAGGGCCCGGGGAAGAGTGTGCAGCGCGGGGAGAGCTGGGCAGTGTATGCAGCGAGGGGAGAGCTGGGCCCAGGGCAGTGTGTGCAGCGCGGGCAGAGCTGGGCAGTGTATGCAGCGCGGGGAGAGCTGGGCCCAGGGCAGTGTGTGCAGCGCGGGGAGAGCTGGGCAGTGTATGCAGCGCGGGGAGAGCTGGGCCCAGGGCAGTGTATGCAGCAGGGAGAGAGCTGGGCCCGGGGCAGTATATGCAGCAGGGGAAGAGCTGGGTCTGGGGCAGTGGATGCAGGAGGGGGAGCGCTGGACCCAGGGCAGTGTATGCAGCGCGGGGAGAGCTGGGTCCGGGGCAGTGTATGCAGCAGGGGGGGGAGCTGGGCCCGGGCAGTGTATGCAGCAGGGGGAGAGCTGGGCCCGGGGCAGTGTATGCAGCAGGGGGAGAGCAGGGCCCGGGCAGTGTATGCAGGAGGGGGAGAGCTGGGCCCGGGGCAGTGTATGCAGCAGGGGGAGAGCTGGGCCAGGGGCAGTGTATGCAGCAGGGGGAGAGCTGGGCCCGGGGCAGTGTATGCAGCAGGGGGAGAGCAGGGCCCGGGCAGTGTATGCAGGAGGGGGAGAGCTGGGCCCGGGGCAGTGTATGCAGCAGGGAGAGAGCTGGGCCCGGGGAAGTGTATGCAGCAGGGGGAGAGCTGGGCCCGGGGCAGTGTATGCAGCAGGGGGGGAGCTGGGCCCTGGGCAGTGTATGCAGCAGGGGGAGAGCTGGGCCCGGGGCAGTGTATGCAGCAGTGGGGGAGCTGGGCCCGGGGCAGTGTATGCAGCAGGGGGAGAGCTGGGCCCGGGGCAGTGAAGCAGCGCGGGGGAGAGCTGGGCCCGGGGCAGTGAAGCAGCGCGGGGGGAGCTGGGCCCGGGGCAGTGTATGCAGCAGGGGGAGAGCTGGGCCCGGGCAGCGTAAGTAGCAGGGGGAGAGATGGGACCGGGGGCAGTGTATGCAGCGCGTTGAGAGCTGGGCCCGGTGAAGCGTATGCCACAGGGAGAGAGCTGGGCCCCGGGCAGTGTATGCAGCAGTGGGAGAGCTGGGCCTGGGGCAGTGTATGGAGCGCGGAGAGCTGGGCCCGTGGCAGTGTGTGCAGCGCGGGGAGAGCTGGGCAGTGTATGCAGCGCGGGGAGAGCTGGGCCCAGGGCAGTGTATGCAGCAGGGAGAGAGCTGGGCCCGGGGCAGTGTATGCAGCAGGGGGAGAGCTGGGCCCGGGGCAGTGTATGCAGCAGGGGGAGAGCTGGGCCCGGGGCAGTGTATGCAGCAGGGGGAGAGCAGGGCCCAGGGCAGTGTATGCAGCAGGGGGAGAGCAGGGCCCGGGGCAGTGAAGCAGCGCGGGGGAGCTGGGCCCGGGGCAGTGTATGCAGCAGGGGGAGAGCTGGGCCCGTGGCAGTGTGTGCAGCGCGGGGAGAGCTGGGCAGTGTATGCAGCGCGGGGAGAGCTGGGCCCGGGCAGTGTATGCAGCAGGGAGAGAGCTGGGCCCGGGGCAGTGTATGCAGCAGGGGGAGAGCTGGGCCCGGGGCAGTGTATGCAGCAGGGGGAGAGCTGGGCCCGGGGCAGTGTATGCAGCAGGGGGAGAGCAGGGCCCGGGGAAGTGTATGCAGCAGGGAGAGAGCTGAGCCCGGGGCAGTGTATGCAGCAGGGGGAGAGCTGGGCCCGGGGCAGTGTATGCAGCACGGGGAGAGGTGGGCCCGGGGCAGTGTATGCAGCAGGGGGAGAGCTGGGCCCGGGGCAGTGTATGCAGCAGGGGGAGAGCTGGGCCCGGGGCAGGGTATGCAGCAGGGGGAGAGCTGGGCCCGGGGCAGTGTATGCAGCAGGGGGAGAGCTGGGCCCGGGGCAGTGTATGCAGCAGGGGGAGAGCTGGGCCCGGGGCAGTGTATGCAGCAGGGGGGGAGCTGGGCCCGAGGCAGTGTATGCAGCAGGGGAAGAGCTGGGCCCGGGGCAGTGTATGCAGCAGGGGAAGAGCTGGGCCCGGGGCAGTGAAGCAGCGTGGGGGGAGCTGGGCCCGGGGCAGTGAAGCAGCGGGGGGAGAGCTGGGCCCGGGGCAGTGTATGCAGCGGGGGAGAGCTGGGCCCGGGGCAGTGTATGCAGCGGGGGAGAGCTGGGCCCGGGGCAGTGTATGCAGCGGGGAGAGCTGGGCCCGGGGCAGTGTATGCAGCAGGGGGAGAGCTGGGCCCGGGGCAGTGTATGCAGCAGGGGGAGAGCTGGGCCCGGGGCAGTGTATGCAGCAGGGGGGGAGCTGGGCCCTGGGCAGTGTATGCAGCAGGGGGAAAGCTGGGCCTGGGGCAGTGGATGCAGGAGGGGGAGCGCTGGACCCAGGGCAGTGTATGCAGCGCGGGGAGAGCTGGGTCTGGGGCAGTGGATGCAGGAGGGGGAGCGCTGGACCCAGGGCAGTGTATGCAGCGCGGGGAGAGCTGGGTCCGGGGCAGTGTATGCAGCCGGGGGGGGAGCTGGGCCCGGGCAGTGTATGCAGCAGGGGGAGAGCTGGGCCCGGGGCAGTGTATGCAGCAGGGGGAGAGCAGGGCCCGGGCAGTGTATGCAGGAGGGGGAGAGCTGGGCCCGGGCCAGTGTATGCAGCAGGGAGAGAGCTGGGCCCGGGGTAGTGTATGCAGCAGGGGGAGAGCTGGGACCGGGGCAGTGTATGCAGCAGGGGGAGAGCTGGGCCCGGGGCAGTGTATGCAGCAGGGGGGGAGCTGGGCCCTGGGCAGTGTATGCAGCAGGGGGAGAGCTGGGCCCGGGGCAGTGTATGCAGCAGGGGGGGAGCTGGGCCCGGGGCAGTGTATGCAGCAGGGGGAGAGCTGGGCCCGGGGCAGTGTATGCAGCAGGGGGAGAGCTGGGCCCGGGGCAGTGAAGCAGCGCGGGGGGAGCTGGGCCCGGGGCAGTGTATGCAGCAGGGGGAGAGCTGGGCCCGGGCAGCGTAAGTAGCAGGGGGAGAGATGGGACCGGGGGCAGTGTATGCAGCGCGTTGAGAGCTGGGCCCGGTGAAGCGTATGCAGCAGGGAGAGAGCTGGGCCCCGGGCAGTGTATGCAGCAGGGGGAGAGCTGGGCCTGGGGCAGTGTATGGAGCGCGGAGAGCTGGGGCCGGGGCAGTGTGTGCAGCGCGGGGAGAGCTGGGCAGTGTATGCAGCGCGGGGAGAGCTGGGCCCAGGGCAGTGTATGCAGCAGGGAGAGAGCTGGGCCCGGGGCAGTGTATGCAGCAGGGGGAGAGCTGGGCCCGGGGCAGTGTATGCAGCAGGGGGAGAGCTGGGCCCGGGGCAGTGTATGCAGCAGGGGGAGAGCAAGGCCCAGGGCAGTGTATGCAGCAGGGGGAGAGCAGGGCCCGGGGCAGTGAAGCAGCGCGGGGGAGCTGGGCCCGGGGCAGTGTATGCAGCAGGGGGAGAGCTGGGCCCGGGGCAGTGTATGCAGCAGGGGGAGAGCTGGGCCCGGGGCAGTGTATGCAGCAGGGGGAGAGCAGGGCCCGGGGAAGTGTATGCAGCAGGGAGAGAGCTGAGCCCGGGGCAGTGTATGCAGCAGGGGGAGAGCTGGGCCCGGGGCAGTGTATGCAGCACGGGGAGAGGTGGGCCCGGGGCAGTGTATGCAGCAGGGGGTGAGCTGGGCCCTGGGCAGTGTATGCAGCAGGGGGAGAGCTGGGCCCGGGGCAGTGTATGCAGCAGGGGGAGAGCTGGGCCCGGGGCAGTGTATGCAGCAGGGGGAGAGCAGGGCCCAGGGCAGTGTATGCAGCAGGGGGAGAGCAGGGCCCGGGGCAGTGTATGCAGCAGGGAGAGAGCTGGGCCCGGGGCAGTGTATGCAGCAGGGGGAGAGCTGGGCCCGGGGCAGTGTATGCAGCAGGGGGAGAGCTGGGCCCGGGGCAGTGTATGCAGCAGGGGGAGAGCTGGGCCCGGGGCAGTGTATGCAGCAGGGGGAGAGCTGGGCCCGGGGCAGTGTATGCAGCAGGGGGGGAGCTGGGCCCGGGGCAGTGTATGCAGCAGGGGGAGAGCTGGGCCCGGGGCAGTGTATGCAGCAGGGGAAGAGCTGGGCCCGGGGCAGTGTATGCAGCAGGGGGGGAGCTGGGCCCTGGGCAGTGTATGCAACAGGGGGAGAGCTGGGCCCTGGGCAGTGTATGCAGCAGGGGAAGAGCTGGGCCCGGGGCAGTGTATGCAGCAGGGGAAGAGCTGGGCCCGGGGCAGTGTATGCAGCAGGGGGGGAGCTGGGCCCTGGGCAGTGTATGCAACAGGGGGAGAGCTGGGCCCTGGGCAGTGTATGCAACAGGGGGAGAGCTGGGCCCGGGGCAGTGTATGCAGCAGGGAGAGAGCTGGGCCCGGGCAGTGTATGCAGCAGGGAGAGAGCTGGGCCCGGGGCAGTGTATGCAGCAGGGAGAGAGCTGGGCCAGGGGGCAGTGTATGCAGCAGGGGGAGAGCTGGGCCCGGGGCAGTGAAGCAGCGCGGGGGAGCTGGGCCCGGGGCAGTGTATGCAGCACGGGGAGAGCTGGGCCCGGGGCAGTGTATGCAGCAGGGGGAGAGCTGGGCCCGGGGCAGTGAAGCAGCGTGGGGGAGCTGGGCCCGGGGCAGTGTATGCAGCAGGGGGAGAGCTGGGCCCGGGCAGCGTAAGTAGCAGGGGGAGAGCTCGGACCGGGGGCAGTGTATGCAGCGCGTTGAGAGCTGGGCCCGGGGCAGCGTATGCAGCAGGGAGAGCGCTGGGCCCGGGGCAGCGTATGCAGCAGGGAGAGAGCTGGGCCCCGGGCAGCGTATGCAGCAGGGGGAGAGCTGGGCCCCGGGCAGCGTATGCAGCAGGGGGAGAGCTGGGCCCGGGGCAGTGTGTGCAGCGCGGGGAGAGCTGGGTCCCGGGCAGTGTATGCAGCGCGGGGAGAGCTGGGCCCAGGGCAGTGTATGCAGCAGGGGGAGAGCTGGGCCCGGGGCAGTGTATGCAGCAGGGGGAGAGCTGGGCCCGGGGCAGTGTATGCAGCAGGGGGAGAGCTGGGCCCGGGGCAGTGTATGCAGCAGGGGGAGAGCAGGGCCCAGGGCAGTGTATGCAGCAGGGGGAGAGCAGGGCCCAGGGCAGTGTATGCAGCAGGGGGAGAGCAGGGCCCGGGGCAGTGTATGCAGCAGGGGGAGAGCAGGGCCCGGGGCAGTGTATGCAGCAGGGGGAGAGCAGGGCCCGGGGCAGTGTATGCAGCAGGGAGAGAGCTGGGCCCGGGGCAGTGTATGCAGCAGGGAGAGAGCTGGGCCCGGGGCAGTGTATGCAGCAGGGGGAGAGCTGGGCCCGGGGCAGTGTATGCAGCAGGGGGAGAGAGCTGGGCCCCGGGCAGTGTATGCAGCAGGGAGAGCTGGGCCCGGGGCAGTGTATGCAGCAGGGAGAGCAGGGCCCGGGGCAGTGTATGCAGCAGGGGGAGAGCAGGGCCCGGGGCAGTGTATGCAGCAGGGAGAGAGCTGGGCCCAGGGCAGTGTATGCAGCGCGGGGAGAGCTGGGCTCGGGGCAGTATATGCAGCAGGGGAAGAGCTGGGACCGGGGCAGTGTATGCAGCAGGGGGAGAGCAGGGCCCGGGGCAGTGTATGCAGCAGGGGGAGAGCAGTGTATGCAGGAGGGGGAGAGCTGGGCCCGGGGCAGTGTATGCAGCAGGGAGAGAGCTGGGCCCGGGGTAGTGTATGCAGCAGGGGGAGAGCTGGGCACCGGGCAGTGTATGCAGCAGGGGCAGAGCGGGGCCCGGGGCAGTGTATGCAGCGCGGGGAGAGCTGGGCCCGGGGCAGTGTATGCAGCAGGGGGAGAGCTGGGCCCGGGGCAGTGTATGCAGCAGGGAGAGAGCTGGGCACGGGGCAGTGTATGCAGCGCGGGGAGAGCTGGGCCCGGGGCAGTGTATGCAGCAGGGGGAGAGCTGGGCCCGGGGCAGTGTATGCAGCAGGGAGAGAGATGGGCCCGGGGCTGTGTATGCAGCAGGGGGAGAGATGGGCCCGGGGCAGTGTATGCAGCAGGAGGGGAGCTGGGCCCGGGGCAGTGTATGCAGCAGGGGGAGAGCAGGGCCCGGGGCAGTGTATGCAGCAGGGGGAAAGCTGGGCCCGGGGCAGTGTATGCAGCGCGGGGAGAGCTGGGCCCGGGGGAGTGTATGCAGCGCGGGGAGAGCTGGGCCCGGGGGAGTGTATGCAGGAGTGGGAGAGCAGGGCCCGGGGCAGTGTATGCAGGAGGGGGAGAGCTGGGCCCAGGGCAGTGTATGCAGGAGGGGGAGAGCTGGGCCCAGGGCAGTGTATGCAGCAGGGGAGGAGCTGGGCCCTGGGCAGTGTATGCAGCAGGGGGAGAGCAGTGCCAGGGGCAGTGTATGCAGCAGGGAGAGAGCTGGGCCCGGGGCAGTGTATGCAGCGCGGGGAGAGCTGGGTCCGGGGCAGTGTATGCAGCAGGGGGGGGGGAGCTGGGACCGGGCAGTGTATGCAGCAGGGGGAGAGCTGGGCCCGGGGCATTGTATGCAGGAGGGGGAGAGCTGGGCCCAGGGCAGTGTATGCAGCAGGGGAGGAGCTGGGCCCTGGGCAGTGTATGCAGCAGGGGGAGAGCTGGGCCCGGGGCAGTGTATGCAGCAGGGGGGGAGCTGGGCCCTGGGCAGTGTATGCAGCAGGGGGAGAGCAGGGCCCGGGGCAGTGTATGCAGCAGGGGGAGAGCTGGGCCCGGGGCAGTGTATGCAGCAGGGGGAGAGCTGGGCCCGGGGCAGTGTATGCAGCAGGGGGAGAGCTGGGCCCGGGCAGTGTATGCAGCAGGGGAGGAGCTGGGCCCGGGGCAGTGTATGCAGCAGGGGGAGAGCTGGGCCCGGGGCAGTGTATGCAGCAGGGGGAGAGCTGGGCCCTGGGCAGTGTATGCAGCAGGGGGAAAGCTGGGCCTGGGGCAGTGGATGCAGGAGGGGGAGCGCTGGACCCAGGGCAGTGTATGCAGCGCGGGGAGAGCTGGGTCTGGGCAGTGGATGCAGGAGGGGGAGCGCTGGACCCAGGGCAGTGTATGCAGTGCGGGGAGAGCTGGGTCCGGGGCAGTGTATGCAGCCGGGGGGGGGGGAGCTGGGCCCGGGCAGTGTATGCAGCAGGGGGAGAGCTGGGCCCGGGGCAGTGTATGCAGCAGGGGGAGAGCTGGGCCCGGGCAGTGTATGCAGCAGGGGAGGAGCTGGGCCCGGGGCAGTGTATGCAGCAGGGGGAGAGCTGGGCCCGGGGCAGTGTATGCAGCAGGGGGAGAGCTGGGCCCTGGGCAGTGTATGCAGCAGGGGGAAAGCTGGGCCTGGGGCAGTGGATGCAGGAGGGGGAGCGCTGGACCCAGGGCAGTGTATGCAGCGCGGGGAGAGCTGGGTCTGGGGCAGTGGATGCAGGAGGGGGAGCGCTGGACCCAGGGCAGTGTATGCAGCGCGGGGAGAGCTGGGTCCGGGGCAGTGTATGCAGCCGGGGGGGGGGGGAGCTGGGCCCGGGCAGTGTATGCAGCAGGGGGAGAGCTGGGCCCGGGGCAGTGTATGCAGCAGGGGGAGAGCAGGGCCCGGGCAGTGTATGCAGGAGGGGGAGAGCTGGGCCCGGGGCAGTGTATGCAGCAGGGAGAGAGCTGTGCCCGGGGTAGTTTATGCAGCAGGGGGAGAGCTGGGACCGGGGCAGTGTATGCAGCAGGGGGAGAGCTGGGCCCTGGGCAGTGTATGCAGCAGGGGCGGAGCTGGGCCCTGGGCAGTGTATGCAGCACGGGGAGAGCTGGGCCCGGGGCAGTGTATGCAGCAGGGGGAGAGCTGGGCCCGGGGCAGTGAAGCAGCGTGGGGGAGCTGGGCCCGGGGCAGTGTATGCAGCAGGGGGAGAGCTGGGCCCGGGCAGCGTAAGTAGCAGGGGGAGAGCTCGGACCGGGGGCAGTGTATGCAGCGCGTTGAGAGCTGGGCCCGGGGCAGCGTATGCAGCAGGGAGAGCGCTGGGCCCGGGGCAGCGTATGCAGCAGGGAGAGAGCTGGGCCCCGGGCAGCGTATGCAGCAGGGGGAGAGCTGGGCCCCGGGCAGTGTATGCAGCAGGGGGAGAGCTGGGCCCGGGGCAGTGTGTGCAGCGCGGGGAGAGCTGGGTCCCGGGCAGTGTATGCAGCGCGGGGAGAGCTGGGCCCAGGGCAGTGTATGCAGCAGGGGGAGAGCTGGGCCCGGGGCAGTGTATGCAGCAGGGGGAGAGCTGGGCCCGGGGCAGTGTATGCAGCAGGGGGAGAGCTGGGCCCGGGGCAGTGTATGCAGCAGGGGGAGAGCAGGGCCCAGGGCAGTGTATGCAGCAGGGGGAGAGCAGGGCCCAGGGCAGTGTATGCAGCAGGGGGAGAGCAGGGCCCGGGGCAGTGTATGCAGCAGGGGGAGAGCTGGGCCCGGGGCAGTGTATGCAGCAGGGGGAGAGCAGGGCCCGGGGCAGTGTATGCAGCAGGGAGAGAGCTGGGCCCGGGGCAGTGTATGCAGCAGGGAGAGAGCTGGGCCCGGGGCAGTGTATGCAGCAGGGAGAGAGCTGGGCCCGGGGCAGTGTATGCAGCAGGGGGAGAGCTGGGCCCGGGGCAGTGTATGCAGCAGGGGGAGAGAGCTGGGCCCCGGGCAGTGTATGCAGCAGGGAGAGCTGGGCCCGGGGCAGTGTATGCAGCAGGGAGAGCAGGGCCCGGGGCAGTGTATGCAGCAGGGGGAGAGCAGGGCCCGGGGCAGTGTATGCAGCAGGGAGAGAGCTGGGCCCGGGGCAGTGTATGCAGCGCGGGGAGAGCTGGGCTCGGGGCAGTATATGCAGCAGGGGAAGAGCTGGGACCGGGGCAGTGTATGCAGCAGGGGGAGAGCAGGGCCCGGGGCAGTGTATGCAGCAGGGGGAGAGCAGTGTATGCAGGAGGGGGAGAGCTGGGCCCGGGGCAGTGTATGCAGCAGGGAGAGAGCTGGGCCCGGGGTAGTGTATGCAGCAGGGGGAGAGCTGGGACCGGGGCAGTGTATGCAGGAGGGGGAGAGCTGGGCACCGGGCAGTGTATGCAGCAGGGGCAGAGCGGGGCCCGGGGCAGTGTATGCAGCGCGGGGAGAGCTGGGCCCGGGGCAGTGTATGCAGCAGGGGGAGAGCTGGGCCCGGGGCAGTGTATGCAGCAGGGAGAGAGCTGGGCCCGGGGCAGTGTATGCAGCGCGGGGAGAGCTGGGCCCGGGGCAGTGTATGCAGCAGGGGGAGAGCTGGGCCCGGGGCAGTGTATGCAGCAGGGAGAGAGCTGGGCCCGGGGCTGTGTATGCAGCAGGGGGAGAGCTGGGCCCGGGGCAGTGTATGCAGCAGGAGGGGAGCTGGGCCCGGGGCAGTGTATGCAGCAGGGGGAGAGCAGGGCCCGGGGCAGTGTATGCAGCAGGGGGAGAGCTGGGCCCGGGGCAGTGTATGCAGCAGGGGGAAAGCTGGGCCCGGGGCAGTGTATGCAGCGCGGGGAGAGCTGGGCCCGGGGGAGTGTATGCAGGAGTGGGAGAGCTGGGCCCGGGGGAGTGTATGCAGCAGGGGGAGAGCAGGGCCCGGGGCAGTGTATGCAGCGCGGGGAGAGCTGGGCCCGGGGCAGTGTATGCAGGAGGGGGAGAGCTGGACCCGGGGCAGTGTATGCAGCAGGGGGAGAGCAGGGCCCGGGGCAGTGTATGCAGCAGGGAGAGAGCTGGGCCCGGGGCAGTGTATGCAGCGCGGGGAGAGCTGGGTCCGGGGCAGTGTATGCAGCAGGGGGGGGGGAGCTGGGCCCGGGCAGTGTATGCAGCAGGGGGAGAGCTGGGCCCGGGGCATTGTATGCAGGAGGGGGAGAGCTGGGCCCAGGGCAGTGTATGCAGCAGGGGAGGAGCTGGGCCCTGGGCAGTGTATGCAGCAGGGGGAGAGCTGGGCCCGGGGCAGTGTATGCAGCAGGGGGGGAGCTGGGCCCTGGGCAGTGTATGCAGCAGGGGGAGAGCTGGGCCCGGGGCAGTGTATGCAGCAGGGGGAGAGCTGGGCCCGGGCAGTGTATGCAGCAGGGGAGGAGCTGGGCCCGGGGCAGTGTATGCAGCAGGGGGAGAGCTGGGCCCGGGGCAGTGTATGCAGCAGGGGGAGAGCTGGGCCCTGGGCAGTGTATGCAGCAGGGGGAAAGCTGGGCCTGGGGCAGTGGATGCAGGAGGGGGAGCGCTGGACCCAGGGCAGTGTATGCAGCGCGGGGAGAGCTGGGTCTGGGGCAGTGGATGCAGGAGGGGGAGCGCTGGACCCAGGGCAGTGTATGCAGCGCGGGGAGAGCTGGGTCCGGGGCAGTGTATGCAGCCGGGGGGGGGAGCTGGGCCCGGGCAGTGTATGCAGCAGGGGGAGAGCTGGGCCCGGGCAGTGTATGCAGGAGGGGGAGAGCTGGGCCCGGGGCAGTGTATGCAGCAGGGGGAGAGCTGGGCCCGGGGCAGTGTATGCAGCAGGGGGAGAGATGGGCCCGGGGCAGTGTATGCAGCAGGGGGAGAGCAGGGCCCGGGGCAGTGTATGCAGCACGGGGAGAGCTGGGCCCCGGGCAGTGTATGCAGCGCGGGGAGAGCTGGGCCCCGGGCAGTGTATTCAGCAGGGAGAGAGCTGGGCCCGGGGCAGTGTATGCAGCAGGGGGAGAGCTGGGCCCGGGGCAGTGTATGCAGCAGGGGGAGAGCTGGGCCCGGGGCAGTGTATGCAGCAGGGGGAGAGCTGGACCCGGGGCAGTGTATGCAGCAGGGGGAGAGCTGGACCCGGGGCAGTGAAGCAGCGCGGGGGGAGCTGGGCCCGGGGCAGTGAAGCAGCGCGGGGGGAGCTGGGCCCGGGGCAGTGTATGCAGCAGGGGGAGAGCAGGGCCCGGGGCAGTGTATGCAGCAGGGGGAGAGCAGGGCCCGGGGCAGTGTATGCAGCAGGCGGAGAGCAGGGCCCGGGGCAGTGTGTGCAGCAGGGAGAGAGCTGGGCCCGGGGCAGTGTATGCAGCAGGGGGAGAGCTGGGCCCGGGGCAGTGTATGCAGCAGGGGGAGAGCTGGGCCCGGGGCAGTGTATGCAGCAGGGGGAGAGCTGGGCCCTGGGCAGTGTATGCAGCAGGGGGAGAGCTGGGCCCGGGGCAGTGTATGCAGCGCGGGGAGAGCTGGGCCCGGGCAGTGTATGCAGCGCGGGGAGAGCTGGGCTCGGGCAGTGTATGCAGCAGGGAGAGAGCTGGGCCCGGGGCAGTGTATGCAGCAGGGGGAGAGCTGGGCCCGGGGCAGTGTATGCAGCAGGGGGAGAGCTGGGCCCGGGGCAGTGTATGCAGCAGGGGGAGAGCAGGGCCCGGGCAGTGTATGCAGGAGGGGGAGAGCTGGGCCCGGGGCAGTGTATGCAGCAGGGGAGAGCTGGGTCCGGGGCAGTGTATGCAGCCGGGGGGGGAGCTGGGCCCGGGCAGTGTATGCAGCAGGGGGAGAGCTGGGCCCGGGGCAGTGTATGCAGCAGGGGGAGAGCATGGCCCTGGCAGTGTATGCAGGAGGGGGAGAGCTGGGCCCGGGGCAGTGTATGCAGCGCAGGGAGAGCTGGGTCTGGGGCAGTGGATGCAGGAGGGGGAGAGCTGGGCCCGGGGCAGTGTATGCAGCAGGGGGAGAGCTGGGCCCGGGGCAGTGTATGCAGCAGGGAGAGAGCTGGGCCCTGGGCAGTGTATGCAGCAGGGAGAGAGCTGGGCCCTGGGCAGTGTATGCAGCAGGGAGAGAGCTGGGCCCGGGGCAGTGTATGCAGCAGGGGGAGAGCTGGGCCCGGGGCAGTGTATGCAGCACGGGGAGAGGTGGGCCCGGGGCAGTGTATGCAGCAGGGGGTGAGCTGGGCCCGGGGCAGTGTATGCAGCAGGGAGAGAGCTGGGCCCGGGGCAGTGTATGCAGCAGGGAGAGAGCTGGGCCCGGGGCAGTCTATGCAGCAGGGGGAGAGCTGGGACCGGGGCAGTGTATGCAGCAGGGAGAGAGCTGGGCCCTGGGCAGTGTATGCAGCAGGGAGAGAGCTGGGCCCGGGGCAGTGTATGCAGCAGGGAGAGAGCTGGGCCCTGGGCAGTGTATGCAGCAGGGGGAGAGCTGGGCCCTGGGCAGTGTATGCAGCAGGGAGAGAGCTGGGCCCGGGGCAGTGTATGCAGAATGGTGCTCTCACGCTGGACAAGCAGAGATGAGCCATCAGGCAGTATTTTGAAATTGTATATGTTGATTTTCCATTTCCTGATGATGCTTTAAGTATTTTGACTGTGTGATCGGAGATTTATTGATGGCTCAGATCTGTGGTGTCCATTTATTGTTGTGCAACAAAGAGCTCTACGTGCCTTGTGTACACGGCACATGTGTACATGAGTGTGCCATCTCGTGGCTGTCGTGGCTATTGCGAAACTGTTTAAGGTTTAACAAAGAAGACGTCAGCTGAAACTGACATCCTAAGATGAGGTCACCCCGTTCACTGACCTGCGTCCCGCCTCCCGGGGCAGGACTCTGAGGGAGGCGACGCACCACTGCCAGCTGACATCATCCATCACATGTACTGGAGACCCTCAGTCTGGCATCAGAGCTCATCACTGACCCCTCAGAGGGGCTCTGGAGCTCACTCTTGGAAGGAAGGAGCAGGCCACCCTAGAATGAGTCCTGCTCCGCTCCTCTGCTGCTTCTGACATGGTCGTCCATGGTACTCACCTGAACTCAGTCAAGCTGAGTTGTGACGAATGGAGTTACTCGGGATGGACTCAGGTGTTTTTCTCGAGGGTCAGGGAGTGTCTACGGATTCGAGGATCCGCCTCCATGAATGAGGTCTTTGAACTCAACCATCCTCAGGTCTCTGGGCCCAAAATAGCTTCGGAGCCGGACCAAGAGATCCAGGCCTGACCTGGAGGTGCCACCAAGTACAGCCAGTACCCAGAGATTGTACCTTGCACCCCAAGAAGGGGTCTGCTGGTGGAAGCTGAAGGACTCCCACCGTTCTATGTCCACCCTGCGGGGCAACACCCGAAGCCAGCTGCGAAGAGGAGCGCCTGAACCTCTGGAAGAGATGAAGTGACCACCAACCCCAACAAGTCCTTCACTTGTGGGCCCGGCCGCCTCTGAGAGCGGAGTCTTCACTACCAGCTTCTCCTGCCTGGTAGAAGACCACAGTGTTTATCAATGAATGAATGAATGGATTCTCTTGCACTGCACACGCTATAAACTGAATGGCCACAGATCCGGGAACGGACTCTTAGGGACGTAAAATGATTGCCTAGGATCAAGCAGTTGTGGTAATGAGGGAAGCCAGGATTCGAGCTCAAGCCTCCTGGGTCTGATGAGGGAACCAGACACGGCATAAAGAAAAATGGAGCAAAAACCTAAAAAAAAAGAAACACAACATTTCTACTCTACGACTGAGACCTTTATTTGATGCCATCCAATGTCTTCAACCAGCCAATATCACCTTTGTTGTTCATGTTCTGCGAGCGATGAAAGTATGTACAACTCTGCAATGCTGCATCTGCTGGATCTGTTCTGAAGGAACTAAAGATGTCACTTATCACCCTCTGTGAGAGGGGGAAGCTTGCGTTGCCTCTGCCATGCTGTCCCTATTCTGTGAGGCATTGAAGCTTGCACTGCTGCCATGCTGTCCCTGTTCTGTGACGCACGGAAGCTTGCAGTGCCGCTGCCATGCTGTCCCTGTTCTGTGACGCACTGAAGCTTGCACTGCAGCTGCCATGCTGTCCCTGTGTGAGGCACTGAAGCTTGTACTGCTGCTGCCATGCTGTCCCTGTTCTGTGAGGCACTGAAGCTTGCACTACCGCTGCCACGCTGCCCGTGTGTGAGGCACTGAAGCTTGCGCTGCTTCTACCATGCTGTCCCTGTTCTGTGAGGCACTGAAGCTTGCGTTGCCTCTGCCATGCTGTCCCTATTCTGTGAGGCATTGAAGCTTACACTGCTGCCATGCTGTCCCTGTGTGAGGTACTGAAGCTTGCACTGCTGCTGCCATGCTGTGCCTGTGTGAGGCACTGAAGCTTGCACTGCTGCTGCCATGCTGTCCCTATTCTGTGAGGCATTGAAGCTTGCACTGCTGCCATGCTGTCCCTGTTCTGTGACGCACGGAAGCTTGCACTGCTGCTGCCATGCTGTCCCTGTTCTGTGACGCACGGAAGCTGCCATGCTGTCCCTGTTCTGTGACGCACGGAAGCTTGCACTGCTGCTGCCATGCTGTCCCTGTTCTGTGAGGCACTGAAGCTTGCACTGCTGCTGCCATGCTGTCCCTGTTCTGTGACGCACGGAAGCTTGCAGTGCCGCTGCCATGCTGTCCCTGTGTGAGGCACTGAAGCTTGTACTGCTGCTGCCATGCTGTCCCTGTGTGAGGCACTGAAGCTTGCGCTGCTGCTGCCATGCTGTCCCTGTTCTGTGAGGCATTGAAGCTTGCACTGCTGCTGCCATGCTGTGCCATGCTGCCCCTGTTCTGTGAGGCACTGAAGCTTGCGTTGCTGCTGTCATGCTGCCCCTGTGTGAGGCACTGAAGCTTGCGCTGCTGCTACCATGCTGTGCTATCCTGGTACTGCGAGGCACTGAAGCTTCCACTGCGGCTGCCATGCAGTCCCTGTTCTGTGAAGCACTGAAGCTTGCACTGCTGCTGCCATGCTGTCCCTGTTCTGTGAGGCACTGAAGCTTGCACTGCTGCGGCCATGCTGTCCCTGTTCTGTGAGGCACTGAAGCTTGCGCTGCTGCTGCCATGCTCTTCCTGTGTGAGGCATTGAAGCTTGCACTGCTGCTGCCATGCTGTCCCTGTTCTGTGAGGCAGTGAAGTTTGCACTGTTGCTGCCATGCTGTCCCTGTTCTATGAGGCACTGAAGCTTGCATTGCTGCTGCCACGCTGTCCCTGTTCTGTGAAGCACTGAAGCTTACACTGCTGCTGCCATGCTGTCCCTGTGTGAGGCACCGAAGCTTGTGTTGCTGCTGCCATGCTGTCCCTGTGTGAGGCACTGAAGCTTGCACAGCTGCTGCCATGCTGTCCCTGTGTGAGGCACTGAAGCTTGCACTGCTGCTGCCATGCTGTCCCTGTTCTGTGAGGCATTGAAGCTTGCACTGCTGCTGCCATGCTGTCCCTGTTCTGTGAGGCACTGAAGCTTGCACTGCTGCTGCCATGCTGTCCCTGTGTGAGGCACTGAAGCTTGCCCTGCTGCTGCCATGCTGTCTCTGTTCTGTGAGGCACTGAAGCTTGCACTGCTTCTGCCATGCTGTCCCTGTTCTGTGATGCACTGAAGCTGCCATGCTGTGCCATGCTGTCCCTGTTCTGTGAGGCACTGAAGCTTGCACTGCTGCTGCCATGCTGTCCCTGTGTGAGGCACTGAAGCTTGCACTGCTGCTGCCATGCTGTCCCTGTTCTGTGAGGCACTGAAGCTTGCACTGCTGCTGCCATGCTGTGCTGTCCCTGTGTGAGGCACTGAAGCTTGCACTACTGCTGCCATGCTGTCCCTGTTCTGTGAGGCACTGAAGCTTGCACTGCTGCTGCCATGCTGTGCCATGCTGTCCCTGTGTGAGGCACTGAAGCTTGCACTGCTGCTGCCATGCTGTCCCTGTGTGAGGCACTGAAGCTTGCACTGCTGCTGCTCTGCTGCCCCTGTTCTGTGAGGCACTGAAGCTTGCGCTGCTGCTGCCATGCTGTCCCTGTTCTGTGAGGCAGTGAAGCTTGCAGTGCTGCTGCCATGCTCTGCATGTATGAGGCAGTGAAGCTTGCACTGCTGCTGCCATGCTGTCCCTGTTCTGTGAGGCACTGAAGCTTGCACTGCTGCTGCCATGCTGTCCCTGTTCTGTGATGCACTGAAGCTGCCATGCTGTGCCATGCTGTCCCTGTTCTGTGAGGCACTGAAGCCTGCGTTGCTGCTGCCATGCTGTCCCTGTTCTGTGAGGCACTGAAGCTTGTACTGCTGCTGCCATGCTGTCCCTGTTCTGTGAGGCACTGAAGCTTGCACTGCTGCTGCCATGCTGTCCCTGTTCTTTGAGGCACTGAAGCTTGCACTCCTGCTGCCATGCTGTGCCTGTATGAGGCAGTGAAGCTTGCACTGCTGCTGCCATGCTGTCCCTGTTCTGTGAGGCACTGAAGCTTGCACTGATGCTGCCATGCTGTCCCTGTTCTGTGATGCACTGAAGCTTGCACTGCTGCTGCCATGCTGTCCCTGTTCCGTGAGGCACTGAAGCTTGCACTGCTGCTGCCATGCTGTCCCTGTGTGAGGCACTGAAGCTTGCACTGCTGCTGCCATGCTGTCCCTGTTCTGTGAGGCACTGAAGCTTGCACTGCTGCTGCCATGCTGTCCCTGTGTGAGGCACTGAAGCTTGCACTGCTGGTGCCATGCTGTCCCTGTTCCGTGAGGCACTGAAGCTTCCACTGCTGCTGCCATGCTGTCCCCGTGTGAGGCACTGAAGCTTGCACTGCTGCTGCCATGCTGTCCCTGTTCTGCGAGGCACTGAAGTTTGCACTGCTGCTGCCATGCGGTCTCTGCTCTGTGAGGCACTGAAGCTTGCATGGCTGCTGCCAAGCTGTGCAATGCTGTCCCTGTTCTGTGAGGCACTGAAGCTTGCACTGCTGCTGCCATGCTGTCCCTGTGGGAGGCACTGAAGCTTATACTGCTGCTGCCATGCTGTGCCATGCTGTCCCTGTTCTGTGAGGCACTGAAGCTTGCACGGCTGGTGCCATGCTGTCCCTGTGTGAGGCACTGAAGCTTGCACTGCTGCTGCCATGCTGTCCCTGTTCTGTGAGGCACTGAAGCTTGCGCTGCTGCTGCCATGCTGTCCCTGTTCTGTGAGGCACTGAAGCTTGCACTGCTGCTACCATGCTGTCCCTGTTCTGTGAGGCATTGAAGCTTGCGCTGCTGCTGCCATGCTGTGCCATGCTGTCCCTGTTCTGTGAGGCACTGAAGCTTGCACTGCTACTGCCATGCTGTCCCTGTGTGAGGCACTGAAGCTTGCGCTGCTGCTGCCATGCTGTCCCTGTTCTGTGAGGCACTGAAGCTTGCGCTGCTGCTGCCATGCTGTCCCTGTTCTGTGAGGCACTGAAGCTTGCACTGCTGCTGCCATGCTGTCCCTGTGTGAGGCACTGAAGCTTGCGCTGCTGCTGCCATGCTGTCCCTGTTCTGTGAGGCACTGAAGCTTGCGCTGCTGCTGCCATGCTGTCTCTATTCTTTGAGGCACTGAAGCTTGCACTGCTGCTGCCATGCTGTCCCTGTGTGAGGCACTGAAGCTTGCACTGCTGCTGCCATGCTGTCCCTGTGTGAGGCACTGAAGCTGGCACTGCTGCTGCCATGCTGTCCCTGTGTGAGGCACTGAAGTTTGCACTGCTGCTGCCATGCTGTCCCTGTTCTGTGAGGCACTGAAGCTTGCACTGCTGCTGCCATGCTGTCCCTGGGTGAGGCACTGAAGCTTGCACTGCTGCTGCCATGCTGTCCCTGTGTGAAGCACTGAAGCTTGCACTGCTGCTGCCATGCTGTGCCATGCTGTCCCTGTTCTGTGAGGCACTGAAGCTTGCACTGCTGCTGCCATTCTGTCCCTGTTCTGTGAGGCACTGAAGCTTGCGCTGCTGCTGCCATGCTGTCCCTGTTCTGTGAGGCACTGAAGCTTGCACTGCTGCTTCCATGCTGTCCCTGTGTGAGGCACTGAAGCTTGCACTGCTGCTGCCATGCTGTCCCTGTTCTGTGAGGCATTGAAGCTTGCACTGCTGCTGCCATGCTGTCCCTGTTCTGTGAGGCACTGAAGCTTGCACTGCTGCTGCCATGCTGTCCCTGTTCTGTGAGGTACTGAAGCTTGCACTGCTGCTGCCATGCTGTCCCTGTTCTGTGAGGCACTGAAGCTTGCATTGCTCCTGCCATGCTGTCCCTGCTCTGTGAGGCACAGAAGCTTGCGCTGCTGCTGCCATGCTGTCCCTGTGTGAGGCACTGAAGCTTGCACTGCTGCTGCCATGCTGTCCCTGTGTGAGGCACTGAAGCTTGCATTGCTGCTGCCATGCTGTCCCTGTTCTGTGAGGCACTGAAGCTTGCACTGCTGCTGCCATGCTGTCCCTGTTCTGTGAAGCACTGAAGCTTGCGCTGATGCTGCCTCCTTACCTGCTTGTACTGATGCTATCCGAGCTGCACCCGACCTCTGGAGGAGGGAAGCTTGCACTGTTTCTGCCCAAGATGTAGCTGTCCTATGAAGAGGGGGCGTTCCCACTGATGTTTCCCCATCTTATGAAAACCAGAAAGGATCATTTGAATGTCCTTGCATAACATGCCCAGGCCAGTCGAAAGAAGTTATTGGACTGGGGACAAAACTAAATGCGGGCACTGATCCAGAGACCCTGTCCAAAATGAGTGATCCAAGGCACAGTGATTGTCATATATGAGAGCAACTTGAAATATCCATCCAAGATATGAATTGAACAATGTCTAATTTATTTTCAATACCAGCTCCCAGCTTGAGCAAACAGTGTGAATCTAGCCAATTACTTTTCAGCACTGTGCCTCCTTCTCTGTGATCACTACATGTGAGAGCACCTTGAACTAGTCCAGGATGCACAGTGTACAACACCCACCGCTCTTGTGTGTGGTTTAAGAGGCCACAATGTTCTTCCATCTCTAAATAGGCGCATACAGGAGGAAACAAGACAACTGATGCCTTTTGTGTTATTAATAAAATTGTCACAGCACAAAGTGTGTGGTCCAGTAATTTTAATAGGTTCTCAGAGCAGTGATATCATCTAAGGTGCCACTGGGTGCGGCGATATAATCTAAAGTTATAATCTAAGGTGCCACTCGGTGCAGCGAAATAATCTAAGGTGATAATCTAAGGTGCCACTCGGAGCAGTGATGTAAGCTAAGGTGCCACTGGGTGCAGTGATAACATCTAAGGTGCCACTGGGTTCAGTGATATAATCTAAGGTGCCACTGGGTGCAGTGATATAATCTAGGGTGCCACTGGGTTCAGTGATATAATCTAAGGTGGCACTGGGTGCAGCGATATAATCTAAGGTGCCACTGGGTGCAGTGATATAATCTAGGGTGCCACTGTGCCACTGGGTGCAGTGATATAATCTAAGGTGGCACTGGGTGCAGCGATATAGGTACAGCGATAAAATCTAAGGTGCCACTGTGCCACTGAGTGCAGCGACATAATCTAAGGTGCCACTGTGCCACTGAGTGCAGCGGCATAATCTAAGGTGCCACTGTGCCACTGAGTGCAGCAGTATCATCTAAGGTGCCACTGGTTGCAGCGATGTCATCTCAGGTGCCACTCGTTGCAGTGTTATAATCTAAAGTGCCACTGGGTGCAGTGATGTAATCTAAGGTGCCACTGGGTGCAGTGACATAATCTAAAGTGCCACTGGGTGCAGTGACATAATCTAAGGTGCCACTGGGTGCAGCGATATAATCTAAATTGCCACTGGGTGCAGCGATAATCTAAGGAGCCAATGGGTGCAGTGATATAATCTAAGGTGCCACTGGGTGCAGTGATATAATCTAAGGTGCCACTAGGTGAGCAACATAATCTAAGGTGCCACTTGGTGCAGCGATATAATCCCAGGTGCCACTCTGTGCAGCAATATAATCTAAAGTGATAATCTAAGGTGCCACTGGGCTCAGTGATATAATCTAAGGTGCCACTGTGCCACTGGATACAGTGATATAATCTAGGGTGCCACTCGGTGCAGCGATATAATCTAAGGTGCCACTCGGAGCAGTGATGTAATCTAAGGTGCCACTTGTTGCAGTGTTATAATCTAAGTGCCTCTGGGTGCAGTGATGCGAGTGTGGCTTGGCAGCTGGGCATGGTGTGTTTTATGGTGCAGACTCGTCCTGGGAGACATGCCGCGTCCAGACACCCTTGCCAATAACCTGTTGTGAGACCTCCTCCACAACCCCTCCCTCCTGAGGCTGGTGAACATACCCTAGAAGGCAAGGGCTGCTACACAATATTTGATGTGAGATGCCTATATTCTTGGGAAGGACACCTGACCCCACAGGGGCAATATTCAAGCACCGAAACAAATTGATGGAAAAGAGGAGTATCTGTTGCTCAGTATCCTGCAGTTAATCTTGCGGTAGGAATACACCAGTAAAAAATATTTTGCTTTCACTCATTTAGAATTTTAAAATAGGTCTAACAGTTTAACAAAGGGAGAAAATAAATGTAGACATAGGTGACCTAAATCACATAAACTAGGAACCCAGTAACTAGGAGATTGTACAACCACTGAACAGTAGTAACCTTGAATGCGTCGAAATGCAATATATGGAGCCCCCTGATTTAGCACACTACTCAAGGTAGGGGAGGGCTCAACTTATATCAGTACATCAATCAATCGATCAATAAGGATTTATATAGTGCAGCAAATCACCCATGAGGGCCTCAAGGCGCTAGAGATGCTAGCTGCTTCGCGGTGCTCTGTTCACTCAAACAGCCACGTCTTGAGTCCTTTCCTGAATTCTAGGAGCGATGCGGCGATCCTGAGGTGCAGGGGAAGGTCGTTCCAGGCTTTGGCCGCCAGGTGAGAGAAGCAGCGTCCTCCGTTGTTGCCTCAGCGGATCCGCGGGGCGTCTGTGAGAAAGAGGCAGGCGGATCACAGGTGTCTGGTCGGTTGGTGGAAGGCCATTCATTTGTTGATGTATGCTGGTCCTTCGTTGTGCGGGGCCTTGCAAGAGGGGGTCAGTACCTTCAACTGGCATCTCTTCTGCATCAGGAGCCAGTCTGCGTCTTGAGGTGTGGGGTGATGTGAGTCCGTCTTGGGAGGTCAAGGATGAGCCTTGCCGCTGAATGTGTGGTAAACCTCAGAGGGGTTTGGCTCTTTCCTGTAGGAGTTGTGTACTTCCTGTTGTCCATTTATGGAAACTATACAACAGTCCTTTAACGCCTCACACACTCTCTAGTGTGTTTGCTACCTGTGTCCTATCTGTGCTACTGTACCTGATGTACCTTTATTGTGTTGTGAAGCCTGGAATCTTGGTATCATCTTGGACAGCAAACTCACCTTGAGGTCCCAAGTCAAAGCAGTGTCACCCTCCTGCTTCTTCATCCTGCGCACGTTAGGTAAGATTTTCAAGTGACTTCCCCAAAAACATGAGACACACCATCACCCAAGCCCTCGTCACCAGTTAACTGGACTACGGAAACATCCTCTATGCGGGAATCGAGGCCCACCTAGTTCAAAGACTACAGACCATCCGGAAAGCCATAGCAAGAATCATCCTGGATCTTCCTTGTCACACCCACCTCACCCCCACCTCAAAAACACTCCCCTGGCTTCCAGGTGAGGAGAGAGGCCAATTTATGCTCCTCAGGGCCCTTCACGACTTTGGAGTCACCTACATCAACCACCAACCTGCGATTCCACACTCCAGACACCACCGCTCCGCCCCCTCGTGCTGGCCCATACACCCCGTACAGAGCAGAGCAGAAGGAAGCTCCTTCTCCCACCTCGGCCTCTCCCTGCGGACCTCCCTTTCTCTGCAGGAGCTCCACGGACACTGAACACCTGCCTCTCAGACTGAGACCCTGGACTATGCCAGTGCCTCGGTACCCTCACGGGTGACAGGTTGCGCTTTACAAGTCATGTGATTGGTTGACTGAAGCTTGGTATAAAAAAAACCTTCCACTACACATAAGAAAACCAAGATCCCCATTGCCAGTGCTTCTTGTAGTGCCTGATGAGAGTAGAAGATTGCACGGAGGTGGCAACTTAACATTTTAAACGACAGCCCAACAAGTGGCTAAACTACCTTCAGCCGGTTTTGGCATTTTAGCCTTCAGCAGTTTGCATACTGGGGTTTTCATCCCATAATGAAACTATTAGAACAAAACTACAAGTCCCACAATGCAACATGCTGTTGCCTGAAAAAAATAGATATATCCTATTTTGTAGTGGCATAGCGCAGAGTTATGAAATACAAAATAAAATGCAGTTCCTGACTTTCTGTACTTTGCTTGTAGGCAATCACACGTTAAACAGCCCGGTGGGTGAGGGCAGAGACAGCCTAAGCGTTAATGGGCCAACATTAACACTCCTTGGGACAGCAGCTTGCTAAAAATAACTATGAACACAGCATCACCAAGTTAGATGTGCCCATAGTTCACCCCCTTCCTCAGCTCATCCTTCAGGTCAAGGGAGAACCCAGAAAATTAAAACACACCCCACTTTCAGCCAAAGCTCTAATGGCTCCCAGCAAGCAAAGCAAAGCAAGTCATCATGACCCCCCCCCAGAAGAGCTTGTTTATCTCTTCCATCCAAACAGCTATCCATTCATATATTCGTTCTGCCATCGAACCGCAGATATCCAACATTTCACCTTTACATTCAGTCAGCCATTCAATCTTTCATCCCTCATTCAATCTGTCACCATTACATCTATCCGTCCATCCATCCAAATCCAAACCTATCCATCTTTCTTTAAATCTACCCATACATTCAGTCAACCATTCTTTAATTTATCCATCCCCTTTTCGTCCATTCATCCATCCTTTCATTCATCATTCATCCTTTCATTCATCAATCATCCTTTCACCACATCTATCCACCCTTCCATTCATCCATCTTTTCATTCAGCCATCCATCGTTTCATTCATCTATCCATCCTTCGACCCATCCATCCACTCATCCATTGTTTCATTTATCCATCCATCTTCTCACTCATCCATCATTTACTAATTCGCCCATGCATTCACTTTCACTCATCCATCCATCCTTTCACCCAGCCATCCACCCATCCTCCCTTTCGCTCATCTATCCATTCTTTCTCACAGTCAATCTTACATCCATCTTTCACTCACTCATCCATCAGCAATTCACTCTTCCATCCACCCTTTCAGTCAGTTCATCCATCCACTTATCGATCCATTAATTTACCCTTTCACTCATCAATACGTCTTTTCGCTCACTCATACATGTAGGAGGCTGGCCTGGCTTGTAGTGGGTACCAGAGGTACTTACACCTTGTGCCAGGTCCAGTTATCCCTTATTAGTGTGGAAGAGGTGTTTCTAGCAGCTTAGGCTGATAGAAGGTAGCTATGGCAAAGCAGCTTTGGCTGAACTAGGAGACATGTAAAGCTCCCACTATACCACTGGTGTCATATGCACAATATCATAAGAAAACACAATACACAGAAGTACTAAAAATAAAGGTACTTTATTTTTATGACAATATGCCAAAAGTATCTTAGTGAGTACCCTCAGTATGAGGATAAGTTATATACACAAGATATATGTACACAAACCAAAATTATGGAGGTAATAGCAAGAAAAGTAATGCAAGCAGTGTAAACTTACAGTAGATTGCAATAGGACCACATAGGTATAGGGGCAACACAAACCATATACTCCAAAAGTGGAATGCGAACCACGAATGGACCCCAAACCTATGTGAGCTTGTAGAGGGTCCCTGGGACTGTAAGAAAACAGTGAGGGTTAGAAAAATAGCCCACCCCAAGATCCTGAAAGGTAGGTGTAAACTGCACCTACTACTCCCAGAAAGCACAGAAGTCGTGATAGGGGGATTCTGCAGGAAGAACAAACACCAGCAATGCAACAACAGTGGATTTCCGGACCTGAGTACCTGTAAGACAAGGGGACCAAGTCCAATAGTCGCGACAGTGTCGAGAGTGGGCAGGAGCCCAGGAAATGCCAGCTGAGGGTGCAAGGAAGCTGCCACCGGATGGAAGAAGCTTGGAGTTCTGCAAGAAAGAAGAGTACTAGGAACTTCCCCTTTGGAGGATGGATGTCCCACGTCGCGAAGAAGCTTGCAGAGGTGTTCCCACGCAGAAATACCGCAAACAAGCCTTGCTAGCTGCAAGGGTCGCAGTAGAGGTTTTTGGGTGCTGCTGTGGCCCAGGAGGGACCAGGATGTTGCACTTGGCGGAGGAGACAGAGGGGGCACCCAGCAACGCAGGGAGCCCTCACAGAAGCAGGCAGAACCCACAGAAGTACCTGAACAGGCACTTGGAAGAAGAGTGAACCGGACTCCACGCGAAGTCACAAAAGGGAGTCCCACGACGCCGGAGGACAACTCAGGAGGTTGTGTACTGCAGGTTAGAGTGTCGGGGACCCAGGCTTGGCTGTGCATGAAGGAAATCCTGGAAGAGTGCACAGGAGCCGGAGCAGCTGCAAATCACGCGGTACCCAGCAATGCAGTCTAGCGTGGGGAGGCAAGGACTTACCACCACCAAACTTAGACTGAAGAGTCACTGGACTGTGGGAGTCACTTGGACAGAGTTGCTGAGTTCCAGGGACCACGCTCGTCGTGCTGAGAGGGGACCCAGAGGACCAGTGATGCAGTCTTTTGGTGCCTGCGGTTGCAGGGGGAAGATTCCTCGACCCACGGGAGATTTCTTCAGAGCTCCTGGTGCAGAGAGGAGGCAGGCTACCCCCAGAGCATGCACCACCTGGAAACAGTCGAGAAAGCCAGCAGGATGAAGCGATACAAGGTTGCTAGTAGTCGTCTTGCTACTTTGTTGCGGTTGTGCAGGCGTCCTGAGCAGTCAGCAGTCGATTCTTTGGCAGAAGGTGAAGAGGGAGATGCAGAGGAACTCTGATGAGCTCTTGCATTCGTTATCTGGTGAGATCCCCAAAGCAGAGACCCTAAATAGCCAGAAAAGGAAGTTTGGCTACCTAGGAAGGAGGATTGGCTACCAAGAGAGGTAAGAGCCTATCAGAAGGAGCCTCTGATGCCACCTGCTGGCACTGGCCACTCAGAGCAGTCCAGTGTGCCACAGACAACTCTGTTTCCAAGATGACAGAGGTCTGGGACACCCTGGAGGAGCTCTGGGCACCTCCCCTGGGAGGTGCAGGTCAGGGGAGTGGTCACTCCCCTTTCCTTTGTCCAGTTTCGCACCAGAGCAGGGCTGGGGGATCCCTGAACCGGTGTAGACTGGCTTATGCAGAGATAGGCACCATCTGTGCCCATCAAAGCATTTCCAGAGGCTGGGGGAGGCTACTCCTCCCCAACCTTCACACCTATTTCCAAAGGGAGAGGGTGTAACACCCTCTCTCAGAGGAAGTCCTTTGTTCTGCCTTCCTGGGCCAGGGCTGCCTGGACCCCAGAAGGGCAGAAACCTGTCTGAGGGGTTGGCAGCAGCAGCAGCTGCAGTGGAGACCCCAGAAAGGCAGTTTGGCAGTACCCGGGTACTATGCTAGAGACCCGGGGGATCATGGAATTGTCCCCCCAATGCCAGAATGGCATTGGGGTGACAATTCCATGATCTTAGACATGTTACATGGCCATGTTCGGAGTTACCATTGTGACGCTATACATAGGTAGTGACCTATGTACAGGGCATGCGTGTAATGGTGTCCCTGCACTCACAAAGTCTGGGGAATTTGCCCTGAACGATGTGGGGGCATCTTGGCTAGTGCCAGGGTGCCCACACACTAAGTAACTTTGCACCCAACCTTCACCAGGTGAAGGTTAGACATATAGGTGACGTATAAGTTACTTAAGTGCAGTGGTAAATGGCTGTGAAATAACGTGGACGTTATTTCACTCAGGCTGCAGTGGCAGGCCTGTGTAAGAATTGTCAGAGCTCCCTACAGGTGGCAAAAGAAATGCTGCAGCCCATAGGGATCTCCTGGAACCCCAATACCCTGGGTACCTCAGTACCATATACTAGGGAATTATATGGGTGTACCAGTATGCCAATGTGAATTGGTAAATTTAGTCACTAGTCTGTTAGTGACACTGTAGGAAAGTACCATCTTGCCTGGCATGTTACCCCCATTTTTCACTGTATATATGTTGTTTTAGTTGTATGTGTCACTGGGACCCTGGTAACCCAGGGCCCCAGTGCTCATAAGTGTGCCTGAATGTGTTACCTGTGTAGTGACTAACTGTCTCACTGAGGCTCTGCTAATCAGAACCTCAGTGGTTATGCTCTCTCATTTCATTCCAAATTGTCACTAACAGGCTAGTGACCATTTTTACCAATTTACATTGGCTTACTGGAACACCCTTATAATTCCCTAGTATATGGTACTGAGGTACCCAGGGTATTGGGGTTCCAGGAGATCCCTATGGGCTGCAGCATTTCTTTTGCCACCCATAGGGAGCTCTGACAATTCTTACACAGGCCTGCCACTGCAGCCTGAGTGAAATAACGTCCACGTTATTTCACAGCCATTTTACACTGCACTTAAGTAACTTATAAGTCACCTATATGTCTAACCTTTACCTGGTAAAGGTTAGGTGCAAAGTTACTTAGTGTGAGGGCACCCTGGCACTAGCCAAGGTGCCCCCACATTGTTCAGAGCCAATTCCCTGAACTTTGTGAGTGCGGGGACACCATTACACGCGTGCACTACATATAGGTCACTACCTATATGTAGCTTCACCATGGTAACTTCGAATATGGCCATGTAACATGTCTATGATCATGGAATTGCCCCCTCTATGCCATCCTGGCATTGTTGGTACAATTCCATGATCCCAGTGGTCTGTAGCACAGACCCTGGTACTGCCAGACTGCCCTTCCTGGGGTTTCACTGCAGCTGCTGCTGCTGCCAACCCCTCAGACAGGCAGCTGCCCTCCTGGGGTCCAGCCAGGCCTGGCCCAGGATGGCAGAACAAAGAACTTCCTCTGAGAGAGGGTGTGACACCCTCTCCCTTTGGAAAATGGTGTGAAGGCAGGGGAGGAGTAGCCTCCCCCAGCCTCTGGAAATGCTTTGTTGGGCACAGATGTGCCCAATTCTGCATAAGCCAGTCTACACCGGTTCAGGGACCCCTTAGCCCCTGCTCTGGCGCGAAACTGGACAAAGGAAAGGGGAGTGACCACTCCCCTGACCTGCACCTCCCCTGGGAGGTGTCCAGAGCTCCTCCAGTGTGCTCCAGACCTCTGCCATCTTGGAAACAGAGGTGCTGCTGGCACACTGGACTGCTCTGAGTGGCCAGTGCCACCAGGTGACGTCAGAGACTCCTGCTGATAGGCTCCTTCAGGTGTTAGTAGCCTTTCCTCTCTCCTAGGTAGCCAAACCCTCTTTTCTGGCTATTTAGGGTCTCTGTCTCTGGGGAAACTTTAGATAACGAATGCATGAGCTCAGCCGAGTTCCTCTGCATCTCCCTCTTCACCTTCTGATAAGGAATCGACCGCTAACCGCGCTGGAAGCCTGCAAACCTGCAACATAGTAGCAAAGACGACTACTGCAACTCTGTAACGCTGATCCTGCCGCCTTCTCGACTGTTTTCCTGCTTGTGCATGCTGTGGGGGTAGTCTGCCTCCTCTCTGCACCAGAAGCTCCGAAGAACTCTCCCGTGGGTCGACGGAATCTTCCCCCTGCAACCGCAGGCACCAAAAAGCTGCATTACCGGTCCCTTGGGTCTCCTCTCAGCACGACGAGCGAGGTCCCTCGAATCCAGCGACACCGTCCAAGTGACCCCCACAGTCCAGTGACTCTTCAGCCCAAGTTTGGTGGAGGTAAGTCCTTGCCTCACCTCGCTGGGCTGCATTGCTGGGAACCGCGACTTTGCAAGCTACTCCGGCCCCTGTGCACTTCTGGCGGAAATCCTTCGTGCACAGCCAAGCCTGGGTCCACGGCACTCTAACCTGCATTGCACGACTTTCTAAGTTGGTCTCCGGCGACGTGGGACTCCTTTGTGCAACTTCGGCGAGCACCATTTCACGCATCCTCATAGTGCCTGTTTCTGGCACTTCTCCGGGTGCTACCTGCTTCAGTGAGGGCTCTTTGTCTTGCTCGACGTCCCCTCTCTCTGCAGGTCCAATTTGCGACCTCCTGGTCCCTCCTGGGCCCCAGCAGCGTCCAAAAACGCCAAACGCACGATTTGCATGTAGCAAGGCTTGTTGGCGTCCATCCGGCGGGAAAACACTTCTGCACGACTCTCCAAGGCGTGGGGGATCCATCCTCCAAAGGGGAAGTCTCTAGCCCTTGTCGTTCCTGCAGTATTCACAGTTCTTCAGCCTAGTAAGAGCTTCTTTGCACCAACCGCTGGCATTTCTTGGGCATCTGCCCATCTCCGAGTTGCTTGTGACTTTTGGACTTGGTCCCCTTGTTCCACAGGTACCCTCAGTCAGGAATCCATCGTTGTTGCATTGCTGATTTGTGTTTTCCTTGCATTTTCCCTCCAACACGACTATTTTGTCCTTAGGGGAACTTTAGTGCACTTTGCACTCACTTTTCAGGGTCTTGGGGAGGGTTATCTTTCTAACTCTCACTATTTTCTAATAGTCCCAGCGACCCTCTACAAGGTCACATAGGTTTGGGGTCCATCCGTGGTTCGCATTCCACTTTTGGAGTATATGGTTTGTGTTGCCCCTATCCCTATGTTTCCCCATTGCATCCTATTGTAACTATACATTGTTTGCACTGTTTTCTAAGACTATACTGCATATTTTTGCTATTGTGTATATATATCTTGTGTATATTTCCTATCCTCTCACTGAGGGTACACTCTAAGATACTTTGGCATATTGTCATAAAAATAAAGTACCTTTATTTTTAGTATAACTGTGTATTGTGTTTTCTTATGATATTGTGCATATGACACTAAGTGGTACTGTAGTAGCTTCACACGTCTCCTAGTTCAGCCTAAGCTGCTCTGCTAAGCTACCATTATCCATCAGCCTAAGCTGCTAGACACCCTATACACTAATAAGGGATAACTGGGCCTGGTGCAAGGTGCAAGTACCCCTTGGTACTCACTACAAGCCAGTCCAGCCTCCTACATTGGTTGTGCAGCGGTGGGATAAGTGCTTGAGACTACTTACCACTCTTGTCATTGTACTTTTCATAAGAGAAAAATATACAAAACAAGGTCAATGTATATACACATAGCCAAAAAGTTTTGCATTTCCTCTTTTCACTCTTTTCTAAGTGCTGAAAAGTACTTCTAAACTTTCAAAAAGTTCTTAAAAGTTTAAAAAGTTTTTTCTGTCTTTCCAAAAAGTTCTGAAAACTTTTTTCTCTTTTTCTATCACTTTAACTCTCTCAAAAAAATGTCTGGCACAGGAAAAAATGTTGAACTGTCCAAACTTGCATATGATCACCTTAGCTGGAAAGGAGCAAGGAGTCTCTGCATAGAGAGAGGTTTGAGTGTAGGGAAGAATCCTTCCTTAGAACTGTTAATTAATATGCTTAGAGTACAGGATAAGGCCATAAGTGCCCAATCTGTAGAAAAAGTAGCTAATGGTTCTCAATCTGATCCAGGGACTCCCCCAGGAAAAGGTTCAGGAAAGAAACTTCTCAGCCTGCCCATTACTAGACAGTCTAGCATAGTTGGTACAGAGGTTGAATCACACCATACTGAGGATGTGATCTCACATTATGCTGGTAGCCAAGCTGTTAGGGTGCCCTCTGTAAGGGACAGGTCTCCTTCTGTTCATTCCCATCATACCTCTGTATCTAGAAATGTCCCTCCCACCCACCCTGATGACAGATTGTTAGAAAGGGAGCTCAATAGATTGAGAGTGGAACAAACCAGACTGAAGCTCAAGAAGCAACAGCTGGATTTGGATAGACAGTCTTTAGAAATAGAGAGGGAAAGACAGAAGTTGGGTTTAGATACCCATGGTGGCAGCAGCAGTATTCCCCATAGTCATCCTGCAAAAGAGCATGATTCCAGGAATCTGCACAAGATAGTTCCCCCTTATAAGGAGGGGGATGACATTAACAAGTGGTTTGCTGCACTTGAGAGGGCCTGTGCTGTACAGGATGTCCCTCAAAAGCAGTGGGCTGCTATCCTATGGCTATCATTTAGTGGAAAAGGTAGGGATAGGCTCCTTACAGTGAAAGAAAATGATGCCAATAATTTCCAAGTTCTTAAGAATGCACTCCTGGATGGTTATGGCTTAACCACTGAACAGTACAGGATAAAGTTCAGAGAGACCAAAAAGGAGTCTTCACAAGACTGGGTTGATTTTATTGACCAGGCAGTGAAGGCCTTGGAGGGGTGGTTACATGGCAGTAAAGTTACTGATTATGACAGCCTGTATAACCTAATCCTGAGAGAGCATATTCTTAATAATTGTGTGTCTGATTTGTTGCACCAGTACTTGGTGGACTCTGATCTGACCTCTCCCCAAGAATTGGGAAAGAAGGCAGACAAATGGGTCAGAACAAGAGTGAACAGAAAAGTTCATACAGGGGGTGACAAAGATGGCAACAAAAAGAAGGATGGTAAGTCTTCAGACAAGGGTGGGGACAAATCTAAAAATGAGTCTTCATCAGGCCCACAAAAACACTCTGGTGGGGGTGGTGGGCCCAAATCCTCCTTTAATCAGAACAAGGAAAAGAAACCATGGTGCTATTTATGTAAAATAAAAGGCCATTGGACAACAGATCCCAGTTGTCCAAAGAAAGGCACCACAGCTCCTACCACTACAACCCCTACTGCTACACCTAGTGTCCCTACTAATAGCAGTGGTGGTGGGAGCAAACCTACTAATAGCCAATCCAAGGGAGTAGCTGGGCTCACTTTTGGTAATTTAGTTGGGGTTGGTCTGATTAGGGAGACCACAGAGGCTACTTTAGTCTCTGAAGGGGCTATTGATTTAGCCACTTTGGTTGCTTGCCCCCATAACTTGGAGAAGTACAAGCAACTAACCCTAATAAATGGTGTTGAGGTCCAGGCCTACAGGGACACAGGTGCCAGTGTCACAATGGTGATTGAGAAACTGGTGCACCCTGAACAACACATACTTGGACACCAGTACCAAGTAACCGATGCTCACAACATAACACAAAGCCACCCCATGGCTGTTGTAAATCTCAACTGGGGGGGGGTAACTGGTCCAAAGAAAGTTGTGGTAGCTTCAGATTTACCTGTAGACTGTCTATTAGGGAATGATTTGGAGACATCAGCTTGGTCAGATGTGGAGTTGGAGGCCCATGTAGCAATGCTGGGCATCCCAGGGCATATTTTTGCTTTGACAAGGGCTCAGGCCAAAAAGCAAAAAGGACAGGGAAGCTTGGATCCTGGAACAATGGACCAAGTGCTCTCTAAAGCTATGGCTAGTAGAAGCAAACCACTTCCTATTATCCCTCCCTCTACAGTGGATTCTACTTCTGAGGAAGAAGAATTCCCTCCCTATGCAGAACCTACACCAGAGGAGCTGGAAGCAGATACTGCTGAGCTTTTGGGTGAAGGGGGGTCTGCCAGGGAGGAGCTGAGTGTGGCACAGCAAACCTGTCCCACATTAGAGGGTCTCAGACAGCAAGCTGTCAAACAGGCTAATGGGGATGTCAGTGACTCTCACAGAGTTTACTGGGAGGACAACCTCTTGTACACTGAGCATAGGGATCCTAAACCTGGAGCTGCCAGGAGATTAGTGATTCCTCAGGAGTACAGAAAGTTCCTCCTAACACTGGCACATGACATTCCCTTAGCTGGGCACCTGGGTCAAATGAAAACTTGGGACAGATTGGTACCATTGTTTCATTGGCCTAGGATGTCTGAGGACACAAAATAATTTTGTAAGTCCTGTGAAACCTGTCAAGCCAGTGGCAAGACAGGTGGCACTCCAAAGGCACCCCTTATCCCACTGCCTGTGGTTGGGGTTCCCTTTGAAAGGGTAGGGGTTGACATAGTTGGCCCCCTTGACCCTCCTACTGCTTCAGGCAATAGGTTTATCTTGGTGGTAGTGGACCATGCCACAAGATATCCTGAAGCTATTCCTTTAAGGACCACTACAGCTCCTGCAGTGGCAAAGGCCCTCCTGGGAATATTTTCCAGGGTGGGCTTCCCAAAGGAAGTAGTATCAGACAGAGGAAGCAATTTCATGTCTGCATACTTAAAGGCCATGTGGAAGGAGTGTGGTGTAACTTACAAGTTCACAACACCCTATCATCCACAAACAAATGGACTGGTGGAGAGATTTAATAAAACTCTCAAAGGCATGATTATGGGACTACCTGAAAAACTCCGCAGGAGATGGGATATCCTTCTACCATGCCTCCTTTTTGCCTACAGGGAGGTACCCCAGAAAGGAGTGGGCTTCAGCCCCTTTGAACTTCTTTTTGGACACCCTGTTAGGGGTCCACTCACACTTGTAAAGGAGGGTTGGGAACAACCTTTAAAAGCTCCTAAGCAGGATATTGTGGATTATGTACTTGGCCTCAGATCAAGGATGGCTGAGTACATGAAAAAGGCCAGTAAAAACCTTCAGGCCAGCCAAGAGCTCCAGAAGCAATGGCATGATCAGAAGGCTGTTTTGGTTCAGTACCAACCAGGGCAGAAAGTGTGGGTCTTGGAGCCTGTGGCCCCAAGAGCACTCCAAGATAAATGGAGTGGACCCCACACAATTGTTGAAAAGAAGGGTGAAGTCACCTACTTGGTTGACTTAGGCACTGCCAGGAGTCCCCTTAGGGTGCTCCATGTCAACCGCCTGAAACCCTACTATGACAGGGCTGATCTCACCCTGCTCATGGCAACAGATGAGGGACAGGAAGAAGACAGTGATCCTCTACCTGATCTCTTCTCTTCCACAGAACAAGATGCTCTTGTGGAAGGTGTAGTTTTGGCTGATTGTCTTACTGCTGAGCAGAAAGATAATTGCATAAATCTCCTAGGACAATTTTCAGAACTCTTCTCCATTGTGCCAGGCACCACTTCTTGGTGTGAGCACACTATAGATACTGGAGACAGTTTACCTGTCAAAAGTAAGATCTATAGGCAGCCTGACCATGTCAGGGACTGCATAAAGCAAGAAGTTCAGAAAATGTTGGAACTAGGAGTGGTTGAGCACTCTGACAGTCCATGGGCTTCTCCTGTGGTACTGGTACCAAAACCCAATTCTAAAGATGGAAAGAAAGAAATGCGGTTTTGTGTAGACTATAGAGGTCTCAACTTGGTAACCAAAACTGATGCTCACCCTATACCCAGGGCAGATGAGCTCATAGATACACTGGCATCTGCCAAGTATCTAAGCACTTTTGATTTGACTGCAGGGTATTGGCAGATCAAATTGTCAGAAGATGCTAAACCTAAGACTGCATTTTCTACCATTGGAGGACATTACCAGTTTACTGTAATGCCTTTTGGTTTGAAAAATGCACCTGCCACTTTTCAGAGGTTGGTGAACACAGTCCTGCAAGGGCTGGAAGCTTTCAGTGCAGCATATTTGGATGATATAGCTGTCTTTAGCTCCAGCTGGGATGATCACCTGGTCCACCTTTGGAATGTTTTGGAGGCTCTGCAAAAGGCAGGCCTCACTATCAAGGCTTCAAAGTGCCAGATAGGGCAGGGTAAGGTGGTTTATCTGGGACACCTTGTTGGTGGGGAACAGATTGCACCACTTCAGGGGAAAATCCAAACAATTATTGATTGGGTTCCCCATACCACTCAGACTCAGGTGAGAGCCTTCCTAGGCCTCACTGGGTATTACAGGAGGTTCATTAAGAACTATGGCTCCATTGCAGCCCCTCTTAATGACCTCACATCCAAGAAAATGCCTAAAAAGGTATTATGGACAGCAAACTGTCAGAAAGCTTTTGAGGAGCTGAAGCAGGCCATGTGCTCTGCACCTGTCCTGAAAAGCCCTTGTTACTCTAAAAAATTCTATGTCCAGACTGATGCATCTGAATTAGGAGTAGGGGCAGTCCTATCACAACTTAATTCTGAGGGCCAGGATCAACCTGTTGCTTTTATTAGTAGAAGGTTGACCCCTAGAGAAAAGCGTTGGTCTGCCATTGAGAGGGAGGCCTTTGCTGTGGTCTGGGCTCTGAAGAAGTTGAGGCCATACCTGTTTGGCACTCACTTCATTGTTCAGACAGACCACAAACCTCTACTTTGGCTAAAACAAATGAAAGGTGAAAATCCTAAATTGTTGAGGTGGTCCATATCCCTACAGGGAATGGACTATACAGTGGAACATAGACCTGGGAGTAGCCACTCCAATGCAGATGGACTCTCCAGATATTTCCACTTAGACAATGAAGACTCATCAGGTAATGGCTAGTCTTATTGTCCTTCGTTTGGGGGGGGGGGGGGTTGTGTAGGAAAGTACCATCTTGCCTGGCATGTTACCCCCATTTTTCACTGTATATATGTTGTTTTAGTTGTATGTGTCACTGGGACCCTGGTAACCCAGGGCCCCAGTGCTCATAAGTGTGCCTGAATGTGTTACCTGTGTAGTGACTAACTGTCTCACTGAGGCTCTGCTAATCAGAACCTCAGTGGTTATGCTCTCTCATTTCATTCCAAATTGTCACTAACAGGCTAGTGACCATTTTTACCAATTTACATTGGCTTACTGGAACACCCTTATAATTCCCTAGTATATGGTACTGAGGTACCCAGGGTATTGGGGTTCCAGGAGATCCCTATGGGCTGCAGCATTTCTTTTGCCACCCATAGGGAGCTCTGACAATTCTTACACAGGCCTGCCACTGCAGCCTGAGTGAAATAACGTCCACGTTATTTCACAGCCATTTTACACTGCACTTAAGTAACTTATAAGTCACCTATATGTCTAACCTTTACCTGGTAAAGGTTAGGTGCAAAGTTACTTAGTGTGAGGGCACCCTGGCACTAGCCAAGGTGCCCCCACATTGTTCAGAGCCAATTCCCTGAACTTTGTGAGTGCGGGGACACCATTACACGCGTGCACTACATATAGGTCACTACCTATATGTAGCTTCACCATGGTAACTCCGAATATGGCCATGTAACATGTCTATGATCATGGAATTGCCCCCTCTATGCCATCCTGGCATTGTTGGTACAATTCCATGATCCCAGTGGTCTGTAGCAGAGACCCTGGTACTGCCAGACTGCCCTTCCTGGGGTTTCACTGCAGCTGCTGCTGCTGCCAACCCCTCAGACAGGCAGCTGCCCTCCTGGGGTCCAGCCAGGCCTGGCCCAGGATGGCAGAACAAAGAACTTCCTCTGAGAGAGGGTGTGACACCCTCTCCCTTTGGAAAATGGTGTGAAGGCAGGGGAGGAGTAGCCTCCCCCAGCCTCTGGAAATGCTTTGTTGGGCACAGATGTGCCCAATTCTGCATAAGCCAGTCTACACCGGTTCAGGGACCCCTTAGCCCCTGCTCTGGCGCGAAACTGGACAAAGGAAAGGGGAGTGACCACTCCCCTGACCTGCACCTCCCCTGGGAGGTGTCCAGAGCTCCTCCAGTGTGCTCCAGACCTCTGCCATCTTGGAAACAGAGGTGCTGCTGGCACACTGGACTGCTCTGAGTGGCCAGTGCCACCAGATGACGTCAGAGACTCCTGCTGATAGGCTCCTTCAGGTGTTAGTAGCCTTTCCTCTCTCCTAGGTAGCCAAACCCTCTTTTCTGGCTATTTAGGGTCTCTGTCTCTGGGGAAACTTTAGATAACGAATGCATGAGCTCAGCCGAGTTCCTCTGCATCTCCCTCTTCACCTTCTGATAAGGAATCGACCGCTGACCGCGCTGGAAGCCTGCAAACCTGCAACATAGTAGCAAAGACGACTACTGCAACTCTGTAACGCTGATCCTGCCGCCTTCTCGACTGTTTTCCTGCTTGTGCATGCTGTGGGGGTAGTCTGCCTCCTCTCTGCACCAGAAGCTCCGAAGAAATCTCCCGTGGGTCGACGGAATCTTCCCCCTGCAACCGCAGGCACCAAAAAGCTGCATTACCGGTCCCTTGGGTCTCCTCTCAGCACGACGAGCGAGGTCCCTCGAATCCAGCGACACCGTCCAAGTGACCCCCACAGTCCAGTGACTCTTCAGCCCAAGTTTGGTGGAGCTAAGTCCTTGCCTCACCTCGCTGGGCTGCATTGCTGGGAACCGCGACTTTGCAAGCTACTCCGGCCCCTGTGCACTTCCGGCGGAAATCCTTCGTGCACAGCCAAGCCTGGGTCCACGGCACTCTAACCTGCATTGCACGACTTTCTAAGTTGGTCTCCGGCGACGTGGGACTCCTTTGTGCAACTTCGGCGAGCACCGTTTCACGCATCCTCGTAGTGCCTGTTTCTGGCACTTCTCCGGGTGCTACCTGCTTCAGTGAGGGCTCTTTGTCTTGCTCGACGTCCCCTCTCTCTGCAGGTCCAATTTGCGACCTCCTGGTCCCTCCTGGGCCCCAGCAGCGTCCAAAAACGCCAAACGCACGATTTGCGTGTAGCAAGGCTTGTTGGCGTCCATCCGGTGGGAAAACACTTCTGCACGACTCTCCAAGGCGTGGGGGATCCATCCTCCAAAGGGGAAGTCTCTAGCCCTTGTCGTTCCTGCAGTATTCACAGTTCTTCAGCCTAGTAAGAGCTTCTTTGCACCAACCGCTGGCATTTCTTGGGCATCTGCCCATCTCCGAGTTGCTTGTGACTTTTGGACTTGGTCCCCTTGTTCCACAGGTACCCTCAGTCAGGAATCCATCGTTGTTGCATTGCTGATTTGTGTTTTCCTTGCATTTTCCCTCTAACACGACTATTTTGTCCTTAGGGGAACTTTAGTGCACTTTGCACTCACTTTTCAGGGTCTTGGGGAGGGTTATCTTTCTAACTCTCACTATTTTCTAATAGTCCCAGCGACCCTCTACAAGGTCACATAGGTTTGGGGTCCATCCGTGGTTCGCATTCCACTTTTGGAGTATATGGTTTGTGTTGCCCCTATCCCTATGTTTCCCCATTGCATCCTATTGTAACTATACATTGTTTGCACTGTTTTCTAAGACTATACTGCATATTTTTGCTATTGTGTATATATATCTTGTGTATATTTCCTATCCTCTCACTGAGGGTACACTCTAAGATACTTTGGCATATTGTCATAAAAATAAAGTACCTTTATTTTTAGTATAACTGTGTATTGTGTTTTCTTATGATATTGTGCATATGACACTAAGTGGTACTGTAGTAGCTTCACACGTCTCCTAGTTCAGCCTAAGCTGCTCTGCTAAGCTACCATTATCTATCAGCCTAAGCTGCTAGACACCCTATACACTAATAAGGGATAACTGGGCCTGGTGCAAGGTGCAAGTACCCCTTGGTACTCACTACAAGCCAGTCCAGCCTCCTACAGACACATTTGAAAGTAAAGGGAGAGCATAACCACTGAGGTTCTGGTTAGCAGAGCCTCAGTGAGACAGTTAGGCATCACACAGGGAACACATATAGGCCACAAACTTATCAGCATTGGGATCCTGGCTAGCAGGGTCCCAGTGACACATAACAAACATACTGAAAACATAGGGTTTTCACTATGAACACTGGGCCCTGGCTAGCAGGGTCCCAGTGAGACAGTGAAAACACCCTGACATATAATCACAAACAGGCCAAAAGTGGGGGTAACAAGGCTAGAAAGAGGCTACTTTCTCACAATACACTCATCCTTTCTTTCATCATCCATAACCCTTTCACTCATCCATCATCCAATCACCTTTTCACTCATCCACCCTTTCACTGATTTATCCATGCATCTATCCATCCACCTCTTCACTCACCTATTCACTCACAGATTCATCCACCATTTCACTCACTAATTCATCCATCCATCCTCATTATCCATCCATTCATCCATCCGTTGACCCATCCTTCTGCCCTTTCACTCATCCATCCTTACAGCTATCATTTCACTCATTCATCCAGGCATCTATCCATCCACCCTTTCATCCATCAATCCTCACTTTCACTAATTCATCCATCCTTTCACTCATCCATCCTTACAGCTATCTTTTCACTATTTCATTCGGGCATCTATCCATCCACCCCTTCACCTAACCACCCATCCACCATTTCAGTCACACATGCATCTATCCATCCACCTCCCCCCTTTCACTCACCTTATAGCCTTTGTCTGCCCAGCTGCAGCCAGAAGAGGCCCATCAAGAGCCCCACCCCCGGGGTTCAGGGCCCCCTGCTTGATGTTCTGTCAGATTATTATTTGGGGCACTCAACACAGCAGGGTGGTTGGCGCCCCGGCCTCTAACAAGGGCAGCACCGGCTGCAGGCTCTGAACCGCGAGGCCTGGCAGTGCAGCGCTTCACCAGGGGGCAGCACGTGCTACATAAAATGCAGTTACCTCTAAAGTAATGAAGATTACTGGTAAGTAACTGAGTCATTACCTCAACGCCACTTATCATCAGAACATGAAGTCATGAGCGGGACGAGGACAAGTAGAACTGGAGTAATGAAGATTACCGGTAAGTAACTGTTTCATTACCTCTACGTCCCTTGTCATCTCACAACCTGGAGTCATGGCTAGGGTGAGGATGAGTAGGATTAGGAGTAATGTAGATTACCTATAAGTAATGAAGATTACTGGTAAGTAACTGAGTCATTACCTCTACTCCCCTCGTCATCTCACAACATGGAGTTATAAATGGGACAAGGATGAGTAGGACTGGAGTAATGAAGATTACCGGTAAGTCATGAAGATTAGGGTAAGTAATGGAGTCATTACCTTTACGTCCCTCGTCATCACAACATGAAGTCATGACTAGGATGAGGGCGAGTAGTGCTAAGAGTAAAGAAGATTACTGGGAAGTAACTGAGTTATTATCTCTCTGTCCCTCCTCATCACAACATGAAGTCATGACTGAAATTAGGTCGACTAGGAGTAATGAAGATTACCGGTAAGTAACTGAGTCAGTACCTTAACGTCGCTCGCCATCTCACAACATGAAGTCATGTTTGGGACAAGGATGAGCAGTGCTAAGAGTAATGAAGATTACCGGTAAGTAAGTCACTATCTCTACGTACTTCGTCATCACAACATGAAGTTATGACTGAGATGAGGATGAATAGCGCTAAGAGTAATAAAGATTACTGGTAAGTAACTGAGTCATTTCCTCACCGTCCCTTGTCATCTCACAACATGGAGTCATGGCTGGGATGAGGATGAGTAGGATTAGGAGTAATGTAGATTACCGGTAAGTAATCAAGATTACTGGTAAGTAACTAAGTCATTACCTCAACGTCCCTCGTCATCTCACAACATGAAGTCATGTTTGGGACAAGGATGAGCAGTGCTAAGAGTACTGAAGATTACCGGTAAGTAACTCAGTCATTACCTCCAAGCCCCTCGCTGTGACCGGGACGAGTAGGGGTAAGAGTAATGAAGATTACCAGTAAGTAACTGAGTCATTACCTCTATGCCCCTTGCCGTGACTGGGATGAGGACGAGTAGGGCTAAGAGTAATGAAGATTACCGGTAAGTAACTGACTCATTACCTGAACGTCCCTTGTCATCACAACATGAATTCATGACGGACGAGGACGAGTAGGACTTGGAGTAATGAAGATCAGTGGTAAGTAACTAAGTCATTACCTCTCGTCCCTCGTCGCAGTCATGACTTCATGTTGTGATGACGAGGACGAGTAGAACTAAGAGTAATGAAGATTAACAGTAAGTAATGAAGATTACCAGTAACTAAGTCATTACCTCTCGTCCCTCGTCGCAGTCATGACTTCATGTTGTGATGACGAGGACGAGTAGAACTAAGAGTAATGAAGATTAACAGTAAGTAATGAAGATTACCAGTAAATGAGTCATTACCTCAACATCCCTCGTCATCTCACAACATGAAGTCATAAGTGGGACAAGGATGAGTAGTGCTAAGAGTAATGAAGATTACCAGTAAGTAACTGAGTCATTACCTCCAAGCCCCTCGCCGGGACTAGGCCGAGTAGGGCTAAGAGTAATGAAGATTACCGGTAAGTAACTGAGTCATTACCTCTGCATCCCTCGTCATCACAACATGAAGTTGTGACTGGGACAAGGATGAGTAGGACTAAGAGTAATGCAGATTACCGCTAAGTAATAAAGATTACCAGCAAGTAATGAAGACTACCGGTAAGTAACTAAGTCATTTCCTCAGCGTCCCGCGTCATCTCAACATGGAGTCATGGTAGATACTTGCATGTAACTGGAGTTGTTTACATACTCACCGCATGTAACACACACCATGGCTTCCGTGGCACACAGCGCAAGAACAGACCCCACAGAAAGAGGCGCCCTGTGCTTTGGTTTCACCGACAAGGTACAGACCGTAAACGACAATTTAGACTAAATGTTTGCTTTGATTTATAATCTGAAAATTCGTGAGGTTACATACAAGTGTTTACAGTAAAATCAAATATAACCAACAATGCCTTCCGGTACCTTTGAAAGGTCGGAGTTTTAAGGAGGCTACAGCTTTTCAGACACGTTTCTATACTTTGGGACTTAAAGCACGCACAGCTTCAGCGCAGCTGGATAAGAGGGTGAGCAAAGCAGACATTTGCAGAAGTCACATTAAAGTTGTGAGAGTTTGTAAAGTTGGACTCGGCGGTACCTGCTCGTCGCCCGCTCGGCCCTTGGACTGGAGGTCCCACTGCAGTCAGGAGGGGGGGGGGGCACGCTGACCTTTCACCTCGGCGGGGAGTTAATGGTTACTTTATAGTTAGAGTTTAATCGCGTCACGCAGGCAGTCTGCAGTGCGAGGACCCTGACGTCCTAGAGGGGGCAGGAGGGGGCCAGGGGCAGGCACCTGCCCTGGGGGAAGAGGTGGGGGGGGGCTTCTGTCAGAAGGGACGGGGGGCACTGAACATAACTGGGGGGGCTCCTTCTGGCAGCGCTGCAGTGGGGGCGCACTTCTCTCAGCGGTATAACACTGCACACTGACTGCGCAGCGCTAGCCTGGACCAACACTGACACCCGCAGGCCAGGAGTGGGACTGGGGGCCCAGGTCAGCTCAAGTCCCGGCAACGAGCAGGTTCTGCAGCTAAAGTGCCTGCAGTGCGCACGCATGCAGTGGAGGACCCTGACTTCCTAGAGGGGGCAGGTGGGGGCTTCGGCCCAGGAGAACAAATGCCCGTTGGGGGGTGATGTGAAGAAGAGACAGGTGGACACTGAACATAACTGGGGGCTCCTTCTGGCAGCGCTGCAGTGGGGGCGCACTTCTCTCAGCGGTATAACACTGCACACTGACTGCGCAGCGCCAGCCTGGACCAACACTGACACCCGCAGGCCAGGAGTGGGACTGGGGGCCCAGGTCAGCTCAAGTCCCGGCAACGAGCAGGTTCTGCAGCTAAAGTGCCTGCAGTGCGCACGCATGCAGTGGAGGACCCTGACTTCCTAGAGGGGGCAGGTGGGGGCTTCGGCCCAGGAGAACAAATGCCCGTTGGGGGGTGATGTGAAGAAGAGACAGGTGGACACTGAACATAACTGGGGGCTCCTTCTGGCAGCGCTGCAGTGGGGGCGCACTTCTCTCAGCGGTATAACACTGCACACTGACTGCGCAGCGCTAGCCTGGACCAACACTGACACCTGCAGTCCGGGACTGGGATTGGTGGGGGTTCTGCAGTTAAAGTGCCTGCAGTGCACCCATGCAGTGCACAGGCTGACATGGGAAGTGAACTCCACTCTGCCTCCACGGCGAGTTTTCCAGGGAGTTGCCAGCTAGCGTCACGACTTCCTGGACCTTCAGCCAGAGGCGCTTTGGCGCTAGCGCACAGAGCCCCGTTTTAAGTGCCTTCCAAGCCAGCCCGCCCAGTACACCAAGAGCTGTCAGCTACAAGCCAGAACCAGCTTTAAGTGTCCCACCTGCCGGGGGGCCCCTGGCTGCGGTCAGTTGTGGCTGAAATAGAACCTCGGGACTCTGTGCCTTTATAACAAGCATTGGCTATGCCAATAGCTGTGGCTTCTTAATTGAAGTTCCTTTGATTGGTTTAAGCACTGAATAAGTCATCATACATGCACTCCGCCATTCTTCTTTACTCTCAGGAACCCATTCATCCATTCACTGATTCATTCCTGCATCTCTGACCCCGTCCCCACACACTCACAACATTAACAACCTCAGCAACTTATGCAAGATAAACTCAAGGAATACAAGTAGAAAAAAAGAAAAAAATGCTGCTGCCTAAACACAGCAGGAACATGCTTGCAATAATGAAACTAAACATAGAAGTAGGCGTCCATCTTGCAGAGGTAATGTAAATAGTTTATTACTGTTTCAAAATTGTAGCGTGGCCCCCCACATTTAGAATCAATGTGTTGGCCATCTTGGAATGGTAAAACGATGGTACACCATGGACAACAGCACTCCATTATGGTTGCCTGATTTAAAGGGAGTAGCCACGCGTATGCAGCGCACTGCAGCTGGAATGAGCCACAAGCAGGCGTTTCACCACCTGGGTAGCTGCTCTATCCTCTTAAGAAAAAAATGAAAATAAAAAGAGAAGTAAATAATTGAAAGAAGAACTAGAAAAGGAGAACATTGGAAACTGAAGCAGTGACCGCCAGCCCCAATACTGATGTGCACTAGTTTTCAGGGGGATGTACACATAAGATCAGAAAATGACGTCATTCACAAGAGAGCCAATGACCAATGTGGACTGAGCTATTACCCCATGGAGTACGCTACCATGGATGTAAACAGAGTGAAACTGACCCTCAGACGACCCATAGACGCTCTATGTATCTATAGGGGAAGTATTAATATAAATGGATCTATTGATTATTTAATTAATTTTTTTCTTGTCACAAGATCCTAGCAGACAGCTGAGCCTTTTGATGGGACTTTAGCGAGAATTATTCCAGTGCACATCTACCCCTAGGGTTTGTCAGAGACAGTAATCAACACCAAATTCCTTGCCTAGAAAGAAAATCTGACATTTCCTGTAACAAAATACCTGCTGGACACAGCAGAGAGCTCTAACTTGGGTAGGCTGTTGTCTAGTGGGAGGGGCCGAAGGTACGCTTCCCGTTTATTGCGCCAGGGACAGGTCAATGTCCTGGACTTGGCCTGGTTTAGATACTGGTGGACGAGTCACTCCGTCACAACGGTGACAGATATCCCATCCGCTGAAATCTGAACCCATAGAATATAATGGGATTTAGATTTAGGAGGACAGGAAATCTGCCATAGTTGTGACGGAGTAACCCGTCCGCCAATATCTAAATCAAACTGTTTGTGATGGTGACAGAACACGCTAGGTCTTCTTGTTCCCGTGTTACCTTAGGGAGTATTTGCATCCCTTAGGTTAAGAGTATTGAAAGTTACCCTAGTACACCTCGCATTGCCAGTCCAGCTTCCACTCTACTCAAGCGTTTAACCCTGCACCTACCCAGCCTTAACACTGCAACGGAGCAGCACACGGAAGTGTGTGACCGACCGGCTGAGAAGAACATGTACATCGAGGTTACATGCCAAGGTTCCATGGCCCTGAGACTTCATCCTATGGAGAACCCAAGCTGAGGGGAGTTTAGTGAGACAATATTTTAGGGTGCTCCTCAAGGTACACGATTAGAAGTCAAGGGCTGAGGTACAAGTAGTGTGCACGGCCTCCGATACAAGTGATGCAATAATCGGGGGAGAGGATGTGGTGTACCGGGCAGAGCTGCTGACTTTGTATCTGGGGGAACTCGATTCAAGTCTCAGCATCGGCTCAACGTCCTGTGATTCTGGGCAAATCACTTAAGCTCCCCGTGCTACCAAAAATGAATGTGTCCTTGTGTAATGTAACTGGTGCACATGTAAAGCGCTCCAATAACTTTGGGTCGAGTTTGCTCTATATAAAACTGCAAAAAAGAAAAATACTTGGAAATCATCTTTAGGGCCAGGAACTTTGAGCAAAGCTTACACATGGACAGATAGGGGTTCATTTATTGTACCGACAAGAGAACCCAGTGCAGTTGTGCACTTGATGTACAAGGAAGAAAGCCTTCAGCAAAATGTGCTGTGGCAAGGGATGTCAGTGTAACCTTACCTGGCAAACGTGGCTCGATCGAATTTCCAAAACTTTCAGACATGTCCGATTGCAAGGTTCTGGATACTGTGGAGTTTGCCCAAGCAGCATCCGGGGAGGCCCTTGTAGACACACTAGTGTTATACAGTCATGAAAATATACAGGCATCGTAGGTCAGACAGAAGCAGTGGCAAGGTTATCACCAGGAGACACAGCTGATGGAAGCAGGAGGAGGCAACTGCATGGGTGGGACCAGTCACTGATGGAACTTTGGGCCATATGTACGAACACATTTCCCATAGACACAGAATGGGCAAAACTGCTTGCTACATCTGGCCCATAATCCTGACGAAGGCCTAAGTTTGTTCACTTGGGTACAAGGAAGACTGAAACACTATATTACAAATGAGCAATGACCATCAAGTTTTTAATTGGTCAGGTTCATAATCTCACTTTTTGGCCATTTTGGCACAACTTTCATTGAAAGAGAGAAAGACATTCAGAAGCGCATGGGATGGTGCGGCTCACGGTTTTGTCAAGCTGGACAGGGATTTGCTCATCGTTTGTCGATGGAAATAATATAAACTTTATGTTCAGGTAAGGACTGTTAGAAGCTGGACATTCGTACTGAATAGTTTGGGGTACAGTGCAAAGCCCAGGAAAGAGGACAGCAGGGAATCCAGAAAATGGATGGGGGGGGGTAAGCTGTGACCAATGGCGCAGGAAAGAACTAGTCCAGTTCGAAAATGGCCCTGGCATACCTATTGCTCCAGCCTCCGAGTCAGAATGGATTGACTGACCATGTCCGATGCAGAGGACAGGTGAAAAGGAGCAGAGCTCTCCATCACCAGAGTCCAGACTCCAGCACAGGCCTCTGGGACAACACCAGCACCAACTTCATACAAGCACCAGGCCTGCCGCAAGCCCAGTGTGGTCACGCAGCCAGAGACGTTTTAAGGGATGGGTAACGTGGGCCCTGGCCCCGGGCCCCAGCCTCCCCTGGGGCCCTGCTAGAGCCAGCTCTGTTCTGCAGAGAGTCTTGTCCTGGTGACCTTGAATAATTCTTAAACAGATTGTTTTAAATACCATTTTTCTTTCATTCATTTTTAATGTGAGTGATGTGTGAGTATATTGACATTTAGCAGAGAAAAGTTTCTTTTGAAAATATAAAAAAAAATGTGGGAGTGTCACCCAGGTTATTTGCAGTAACATTAGTCAACTGCTGCTGTTAGAGTGTTGGAAGCAGATATCACTCCCCTGAATATTACATGTAAATACATTTGGAATTTGGACCAGTCTCTGTGTCACTGACAGTGACCTGGACAAAAAGGGCCCGAAGGAGCTGAAACAGCATCATGAATTGTGGGCTTGGCCCGGGGCCCCCGATGTCCGCGCAGAGCAGGTTGACTTGGAGTGGTTTCACCTTTTTTAGCCAGTTTCAGACAGAGGTCGCCCTCGAGTCCAGAGGGTCTCCAAGAACCAGAGAGGGCGTCTTTCATCGGTCTGTTCCAGTCTATCTGTATCACTCTTTCCAATCCCGAGGGGCCCCTTCTGGGGATTCAGAGATTATCAGAGCACCTGTGAAGAGATGGACGCCAGTGGGGTCTGCCTCAAAGTCAGAAACGGGGCAGAGGTGCCCGGACAGTGTCAGAAGCGAGCGCACGACCACCTCCGAACCGGTGACAAGAGAGGTGCTTGCTCTCATGGGGGGTGCGGGGGGGTGCACCGGGGTCTCAGCTAGGAGGAAGGCGGCGAATAAACCAGAACCTTCCATAGGTTTCACCGATCCCTCCGGTGACAGCCCACGCAGTCTTGTCAAGGAGCAATGGTAAAGGCTTCAGCTTTAAGACTTGGACTTACTTCATTCATGACTGAGAACGGCTCCTTCACATTTAAAAAGAGACCTGGACTTACTCATAGACAGGGCGGTGTTCTCCTGGCCTAGGGTACTCACTAAGCAAGAATCTGTACAACTGCTGGGATTCCTCCTTGTAGGAGTCCCTTCATCAAACGTCAGACTCAGCGCTTGCGAAGGGGATTGCATTGGATAAAGGGCTTGGAGCCCGCCCACTGCTTACCATTTGTGGGGTTTAATGTCACTCTCGCTTGCTGCCTTCTAATTGGGCAGCTCACGCCACCTGCACTGCCTCTTCTTTTGGCTGGAGCAGGGACCAAGTACTGATGGCTTCATCTTGATTAGGGTCCTTCCACAGCCGGTGCTGTGACTGAGGTGCTACCTTTTATCTGTTTTCTTCTTCTTCCTTGCTTCCATCACAGCACCAGCGATGGAGGGCTCGTCAGCACCGCTGTCCCTTAGAAACCGACCTCGAGCATCTGTAAACGGGCCTGTATTCTTTGACTGACGGTTAAAATGAGCCCATTCAAGATGGAGCGATGCTCACAGAATGTGGCAATAGTGTTCGAGGGAGGATGTTCGGACTTCTCAGCTTGGAGTCGTCGGCTCATTGCATCTCAGTGAGCTGGACGCATTGGACTGCGCGTTGCTCGGCCTGTGTCTGGGTGTGAATGCTGAACGCACTCTTTACTGTTGCTCAAGCTCTTACCTGCAGGACTGAACCAGCGTCAGTGCTTCCGTTGTAGTAGCTCAGGGACTGTATTACAGAAAGTGCCCGCTTTGTGCGCCCCGGGACACTGTGGTGTTATAGACCATGGTGCGGCCCCTTCTGTAATACAGATAGTGCTGGTGCACATCTAGCTCCAGTGCTATCACCAGAAGCTGGGCCGTCATTTGCATGGGGGCGTGGCCCAATGCAAATGAGACAATCTCTTTACCTCTGCGACGTGCCATTTCATGGACCTGGGGCAAAGGCACAGAAGCTCTCAGAGGCGCACTGAACGTGTGCCACAAAAAAGTGGTGCACTGTCAGTGCGCCCCTGATGGCAGCCCTCGGGAGGGGAGACCCCAGACATCCCCTTGCAGTGACTGACTGCTCACGCCTGCAAGGGGATGTCTCCTCTCTTAAAGGTGCAGGCGGGTTGCTGCCGGCACAGTGAAACATGGAGCGGCATTGAAGCCTTCGCTCGGTATTTCACCTGAATGCGCTGTCCCCGGGCAGCACCTGTTTGCGGCTGCTGTACCACAGTGCGCACACACCTGTTTAATGACATTGCCCACACCTTAAAACATCTGTACTGTAATCTGAGGGGTGAATATGGTGATGAAGAAGGCAAGGGTTTAAGAAGTCATAGTATTCTGTGACCATCACTAGGTCTGGTACCCTGGCCTATCCCAATGCAGTAAATGAGGGAGGGACACCTCTGCCCTCCTTCCAGTGGATGACAGTCCACAGAATTTAGAGCTCCTTCCTATGTCAATAGCGAGCTCTTTGACAAAAGTGCGTCCACTGGTGCACTTGATGCACTTTTGGCAAGGGTGAATGATGAGTGGCCCACCATGTGACAGCCCACTTCAAATATTCCTTTGTTTGTCAGAGACAAACCCCCAAATCAGGAGGTTGTTTCTGAGAAACAAAAATCTTAATGACCTCCACACAAAGGGAGTTTTATACCCTGTAAGTGGCAACCATTGTTGATTTTCCCTGCCTGGCATGGTGGACTCTGACAGGGGTCTGCAACAGGAAACGCACCTAAAATAGGGCAGACCTCTCTCATATACTGACAGCAGGGAGTCGGTAGTGGATATACCACCACCTGTGGTAGGCTGCTGGCAGACTAGGGCCTAACTTCTAGTAGCCATTAGCTCCGCCACCCAGATTTACTGGTAACACTCGTATTGGTAACTCTGGAATGAGGAATTACAGGAATTACCTGGTGCTACATCCGGGCACTCCGAATGGAAACGAGAAGAGCTAGACTCGTAGAATAGCAGCTCAACCAATTTATGGTAGATCAACTTGCTCTGGTGGACTCTAATTAACCCCTTAGTCTTCACTTTTTGCTGGCTAGATTTAATTTTCATCTGCACATCCCTTACAAACCTACCGCCTTTATTTTTGGGTCAAAGAGGGGAATATAGACTCAGCTCCTAAATTTCAATTACATTTTGCTAATGAAAATAATAATAATATTATAATGAAAAATGTGAGCACAGCTCAGTTTTCAGTGCACATGAGCGTAACGCTTCCTAATCTCACAAGGATATCTGCTGATGTCATGTGGATGCTTCTACAGGGTGCCTAGCGACTGCGAGGGTATGGGTATTATGGAAGGCCCTTACCATTCCTTACAGGGGATCCCCCTGAGGTTTTGTTCCTATAGCCCCCTCGGGAACCACCGTGCCTGAGGGGGATATAGGAAAATCTTATTTTGACAGCAAAGGGATAGTCTACAAGGAACGGATGGGACCAGTTGGTGATGAGAAGAGCTACCTTTGGAGTGATGGAGGAGAACGTGTACCAGAGAGAATGAAAGCATACCTTGAGAATGGAGACACGATTACTTGTGGATGTGGAAGAGAGAGATCACTTGAGGAGGAGTAGAGTGAAAGATACCCAAAGAGCATGGCAGCTAGGCAAGAGTTAAAGGGGGTCATTCTGACCTCGGCGGTAAAAGGCCCTTACCGCCGGTCAGAAGACCGCCATAACACCGCTGCGGCCACGGTTAACCGCCACGGTCATTCTGACCCACAACGGCCAAACCTCCAAAAATCCGTCCTCCACTGCAGCCCGCCACATCAGCGGGCAGCGAGAAACTGGAGATGACCAAACCTCCACCGTCACGCCAACAGAAATACGCCCATGCCATTACGACCCACGAATCCACACGGCGGTCATTCAAACGCGGTATTCCATTGGCGCTACACACCGCCGCGGTCAGAATACACACACAGCACCAAAACACAGCCACATTGGACAATTTGAAATACACACACCTGATACACATACACACACCACTCCCACACAATCAACCAACTATAAAACACACACCCACATCACCCACAAACCCCTGCGACCATAATTACTGAGAGAAGGAGAGAGAGACACAGCAGACAATCCATAGCAAGACACACTGAGGCACACTACACCATCACACACACCACATAGTAGCACAAAGCACCACTCACCAACATACTTATCACATACACCACCCCACACCTCACCCACACCACCCCATGGCACCCCAAAGGCACCCACGATTTTCGGACCAAGAACTCCGGGTCATGGTGGAGGAAATCCTAAGAGTGGAACCCCAGCTCTTCGGCTCGCAGGTGCAGCACACCAGTATAGCTAGGAAGGCGGAGCTATGGCAGCGGATCGTGGACAGGGTCAACGCGGTGGGACAGCATCCCAGGAATAGGGAGGACATCCGCAAAAGATGGAACGACCTACGGGGGAAGGTCCGATCGATGGTCTCCAGGCACAACATCGCGGTCCAGAAGACTGGCAGCGGACCCCCACCCACCCCTCCCGAATTCACATCGTGGGAGCAAGAGGTCTTGAACATCCTGCATCCTCAGGGCCTCGCAGGAGTAGCCGGAGGAATGGACTCTGGTAAGTCCAATCTCAACTACTATATCCCCCCACCCCACCAGCATGCCAACCCACACCCCCACCCTCACCCCCAACCCCCCAGCACACATCCTCCCTGACAATGTCTCACCAGCACAACCCACCCATCCCAACACCAACTCCTGCATGCCAACACAAATCATGGGCACCCATCACCTAAGCATGACCACTGCACTAACCCCCCCCCCCCCACTAACTACCCTCACAACACCTCCCTCAAGGGAATGCCTGCACTGGGGGACAAGGGCACCCATAACACGCACGCTATTGCACACACAGAAACAATAACCAAACTCTCTTACCCCATGCAGGACCCGAACGACAACACACCAGCCAGGAGGGTCCAGAAGTGTCCATCCCACCACTGGAACAGGCCCACACTGAGGATAGCAGCTCTGTCGACAGTGAACCTGATGACCAGCCCGGACCATCGGGGACCTCTGGGCAGTCGGTTCCCCTCAGGCAGCCACAGGCCACACCAGACCCGACCCCCTCTGCCAACACCAGCACAGCTCCCACCCAGCGGGCCCATGCCTCTGTCTCTAGGACAGCTCAATCAGCGGTGTGTCTACCACTACAGGGCCCCCAGGGTAACCCACCAACCCAACAACCACAGGGACCTGGGGGCAGTGGGAGTGGGCACACCGTCCAGGGGACAGAGGCCCAGGGAAACAGGGCAACTCGGAGGGCTGCTGTGCGACAGGGGGGGGAGGAGAGGCCCAGGGAACCCACTCTCCAAGAGGCCCTCACCACCCTCATGGGGGCCTACCACCACTCCCAAGAAACGATGGCGACGGTACTGGCCAGGTTCACTGAGATCCAGGCACAGCAGGAGGAACGCTACATGGGGTTCAGGGAGGAGCTGAGAATCATCGGGACCGCAATGGGGACCATCGTCCTGGCCCTCCACAGGATAGAGGACGCGTTGCGGGACCATGGTGCACCACACAGGGCCCCTGTCACTAGCCCGGACCAAGAACAGCCTACCACCACCGCCGGCGCTAGTGGACAGGAGGTCCCAACACCTCGACAGCCCCCCAGAACCCCACCTCCTGCTGAAGAACAACCACCCCGTAAGAGGAGCCTGAGACCAAAGAAAAAGACAGAGTAGGATGTCAAGACCCCCGCCAGCAGGACATACCCCCTGAACTCTTCCCACTGTCCCACATTGCCACCCTGTCCAACCATGAACTGCCTATGCTCCATCCTTCCCCAGGCAAAATAACAATGCACCTGTGAGACTGAGAACTGGACTCTGCCATGGATATTCCTCCACCCCCGCCCATCACCCTTAGAATCACATGTACCGATATCTAGCACTGTAAATAAATCACATTTTGCACACAAATCTGTTTTGAGTCATGCTGTATTATTAACAAATGTATTACATATTACTGTTCAATTTCTGTTCTGTCAATTAGTCATGACAACATACCAATGTCAATACGCTGTATTTCATGGGCGAACCAAGCAGAAGTCAGGTACTGAGTCAGACAGCACTGAGAAGGAAAGGGAAAGGCAAAAATTAATGAAAAACATCTGTGGGGAACTACAGAAAGTACAGATGCAGGAGGCTATAAGCAATTGTGAAATGGCGTGGGTGATTCTTACCTGTGTGTTACTGGAAATACTGTTGTATCACTCTGTCCCTATTGTCTGTGTCGTCCTCAGAGTCTTCCTCCTCTTCACTCTCCACAGGCTCCACGGCTTCTACAACACCACCATCTGGACCATCCTCCTGCAGGAAAGGCACCTGGCGTCGCAAAGCCAGGTTGTGGAGCATACAGCACGCCACGATGATATGGCACACCTTCTTTGGTGAGTACATTAGGGATCCACCTGTCATATGCAGGCACCTAAACCTGGCCTTCAGGAGCCCAAAGGTTCGCTCAATCACCCTCCTAGTACGCCCATGGGCCTCATTGTACCGTTCCTCTGCCCTGGTCCTGGGATTCCTCACTGGGGTCAATAGCTACGGCAGGTTGGGGTAACCAGAGTCACCTATTAGCCACACACTCTGTCTCTGTAGCTGTTCCATCACATAGGGAATGCTGCTATTTCGCATAACATACGCGTCATGCACTGACCCTGGGAACTTGGCATTTACATGGGAGATGTACTGGTCAGCCAAACAGACCACCTGGATATTCATTGAATGGTAATTCTTCCTGTTCCTGTACACCTGTTCATCGTCATTTGGGGGGACTAAAGCCACATGGGTCCCATCAATTGCACCAATGATGTTGGGGATGTGTCCAAGGGCATAGAAATCAGCTTTCACTGTAGGCAAATCACCCTCCTCTGGGAAAATGATGTAGCTCCGCATGAGTTTCATCAGGGCAGACAACACTCTGGATAAGATCTTGGAAAACATAGGCTGAGACATCCCAGATGACATGGCCACTGTTGTCTGGAATGAGCCAGTTGCAAAGAAATGGAGGACAGACAGAACCTTCACTAGAGGGGGAATTCCTGTGGGTTGGCGGATGGGGGACATCAGGGCTAGCTCCAGCTGGGCACACAGTTCATGGATGGAGGCTCGGTCAAGTCGGTATCGTAGTATTATGTTGCGTTCTTCCATTGTGGACAGGTCCACCAGCGGCCGGTACACGCGAGGATTCCTCCTTCTCATCGCTAGTCCCAGCGGACGGTGCCTAGGAAGGAGAATATGGAGTACAGAGTCAATCCACTCCCAGGTACGTACAACACAGCTTGCACAGTACAGGTAAATGTATGGTTTGATATGTTTGTATGTGTGCCATTGCAAGGCCTAGGCCTGTGTGACGCATTAGAAATTAAGCCATGTGGGCCCTTGAAATGGCCGATGCCTGACCTGTGAAGTGGGACAATGGGATGTGAGGTCACTGCGCTGGCGGGGCACACCGTGGCGGTAGGCGGTCGAAGACCGCTGTGCGAAGACGCATTGGTTAACATTGAAGCCTATGGGTTTCAGGAGCCAATGACGATGTGCGCCGGCGGTCGCGGGACGCACCGCCGCGGTACGCACCGCCGCGGGCATGACCGCCGCGGGCGTGACCGCCATTTTCTATCTGCTCAATCATTCGAGACCTGATCATCCACAGGAGAGGACCTATACTGCAAGTGCTGCTGTGAACTCGGTCTGGAAGTGACAATGGCTGCTGCTACTGGTGAAAGGGCCCCCGCCTTCAGTTCAGAAGAGTTGGAGAAGCTCGTGGACGGGGTCCTCCCCCAGTATGCGCTACTCTACGGTCCTCCAGACCAACAGGTGAGTACACTCAGTGCACATTGAATGGGTTATGCCTGTGTGGAGGGGGGGGGATGTAAGTTGGTGGGGTGTGGAGGGAATGAGGAGTGCAACGCACAACAGATGAGAGAATGGGAACCATGACAAGGTTGGGGAGGGGGGGGCATGTACTCCAAACATGCAGATAATGTGACGGTTTCTCTTTCCCACCCTGTACATGTCAAACAGGTGAGCGCCCACCAGAAAATCGATATTTGGCGTGCCATCGCCAAGGAAGTCCGGAACTTGGGGGTCTACAACAGACGGGGCACCCACTGCCGCAAGAGGTGGGAGGACATCCGCCGCGGAACGAGGAAGACCGCAGAAACACTGCTGGGGATGGCCTCACGACCTAGGAGGGGTGCCAGTCGCACCATGACCCCCCTGATGTCCCGGATCCTGGCGGTGGCCTACCCTAATTTGGATGGGCGCTTGAGGACAGCACAGCAGACACAAGGGGGTGAGTATCCGCACATTCTCCTATCTGTATGCGCATTGGAGGCGTCTGGGTGGGGGAGGAGGGCTGTGGGTGACATTAGGCCAGGGCGCTCTCTGTAGTGTAGTCCGCTCCCTTAGGCATGGCCCTGTGCCCCCGCCCCCCACCTCTGTAGGGTGCCAAGTGCAGCTACCCATGCTCCAGCATCACACATGTGCGCGTGTGTTGTCCCTAGACCTGTTTGCCTAGTCAGAAGTACTGAGTAGTGTACCCCAAGTTCGCGACTTAGTGCACGAGGCACCTGTGTCTGTCCTCTCCGCAAAGGGTATTGCTAAGGCATGCACTCAACTTTGTTTCATTTCTCCCCCCACCCTAAATCTTTGTCTTCTTGTGTTTTAGCATCATCAGGCGGAGGAGATTTGGCGTCGGAGCAGGAGGGAGCTGCAGGTCACCAGGCCCCGGTGGGCACTGACACAGACACCGAGGAGACCAGTGATCCGGAGGGCGAGGGGAGCACCACAACGGGGGCCGGTGGAGACACCAGCGACACGGACACGTCCTCGTTTGGGAGCTCCCTAGCGGTGGCGGCACCATCTGTGCCCCCCGCAACAACAGGTACAGCCGCCACCCAGCGCACCAGCACCGCCCTCCCAGCAGCCCCTCAGTCTTCGCTCCGTGGCCGCTCGGCCAGGAAGGCGCGCGTCTCCTTCGCCCCAGGCACCTCAGCCCCTGCCTCTGTTACCCCTGCTGCCCTCAGTGCGGAGCTCATTGACCTGGTGAGGACGGTCATTGTTGGGCAGACTACCCTTCTGAATGCCATCCAGGGGGTGGAAAGGGAGGTGCATCGGAGCAATGACTACCTGGAGGGCATTCATTCGGGTCAGGCTGCCCATCAACGAGCGTTCACTGCTCTGGCCTCAGCACTGACGGCAGCCATTGTCCCTGTCTCCAGTCTCCCTCTTCTATCTGCCTCCACCCTTTCTCTGTCTCCTGTACCTCAACCTATCCCATCCACACCATCAGACCAGCCTGCACACACCTCAACACCCAAGGCCAGCTCATCCAAACATAAGCACCACAGAAAACACAAGCATTCACCCAAGCAACACACAGATGCAGACATATCAACAGTCACTACCACCTCTGTGTCCCCGTCCTCCTCGTCTCCCTCCTCCCTCCCTGTGACGTCTACACTCACACCTGCATGCACCCCAACATCAGCCAGTTCTTCCACCACCAGCAAACCCTCCACTACAGTCCGCACACCTGCAGTCACCACCCCCACTGGCATTTACACGTCCCCTGTGTCCTCTCCCACTGTGTCTGTCACCCCCTCTTCCAAGACACATAAACGCAGGCAGACACCCAAACAACAGCCAACCACCTCACCACAGCCTACGTCCCAGTCACCTGCACCCAAGGACAGCACACCTGGCTCTCATACAACCACATCCTCTTCCTCCACTTCTCTCACCACTACTCCTACCCCTTACCTTGGTCCCAAGAAAAATTACCTCTCCAGTTTTGACCTCTTTCCCTCCCCCGACCCACCCCCTCCAACTGGGAAAAGTCCCAAGGGCACCTCAGCCACCACCAGCCCAACTTCTACAGTGCAAGTGGTGCATGGCATGTGGAGTCCACCCTTTGGCGGCAGTAACACTTCGGTGAGCAGCAAGGGGACAGCCAGCCCCCCCCCAGGCAAGAGGACCCGGAAATTGAAGGGCCGCCGTGAGCGGACAGAGACGGATGCCCCCAAGGAGGTGACTCCGGCCACTTCACCGGCCACAGCAGCCAGGGGAGGCAAGGGCCCGAGAGCCCCATCTAAGGAGCGGAAGGACAGCAGGGCGGAGAGGACAACCACCAGGAGCGCGGAGCAGGAGGGCCCCACAAGCCCCATCCCGGCTGCAAGGGACGACACCAAAGGGCCCAGGACTCACTCCCCGAAGGGGCCTGACACAGCACGGTCGGAGGGCGAGTGAGCAGGGTGTCCAGGCCAGGTATGACTCCCTTGACATACTGCAAGAGCACCGCTGAACAGGGCCCCGCCGTGAAGACAGGTACCGCTGAACAGGGCCCCGCCGTGAAGACAGGTCCCGCTGAACAGGGCCCCTCCGTGCAGAAGAGCACCGCTGAACAGGGCCCCGCCGTGAAGACAGGTACCGCTGAACAGGGCCCCGCCGTGAAGACAGGTACCGCTGAACAGGGCCCCGCCGTGAAGACAGGTACCGCTGAACAGGGCCCCGCCGTGAAGACAGGTACCGCTGAACAGGGCCCCGCCGTGAAGACAGGTACCGCTGAACAGGGCCCCGCCGTGAAGACAGGTACCGCTGAACAGGGCCCCGCCGTGAAGACAGGTACCGCTGAACAGGGCCCCGCCGTGCAGAAGAGCACCGCTGAACAGGGCCCCGCCGTGAAGACAGGTACCGCTGAACAGGGCCCCGCCGTCTCAAGCACCGCTCCGCTGGGCCCTTCCTGTCAAGCACCGCTCCGCTGGGCCCTTCCTCTCAAGCACCGCTCCGCTTGACATCGCCATGTCATGCACCGCTGCGCTGGGTCCCGCCGTCTCAGGCACTGTTTATGGTTCACTGTGCCCACCATGCCTCCTCCTTGACCAGTGGACTCTGTAATCCACCTGAGAGACTGTGGCTTTGCACTCCCCAGGATGGCACAGTGGGCAATCCACCCACTGTAGAGACTTGAGAGACTGTGGCTTTGCACTCCCCAGGATGGTCCAGTGGGCAATCCACCCACTGTAGAGACATTGAGAGACTGTGGCTTTGCACTCCCCAGGATGGTACAGTGGGCAACCCACCCACTGTAGAGACATTGAGAGACTGTGGCTTTGCACTCCCCAGGATGGTACAGTGGGCAACCTACCCACTGTAGAGACATTGAGAGACTGTGGCTTTGCACTCCCCAGGATGGTCCAGTGGGCAACCCACACACTGCAGAGACTTGAGAGACTGTGGCTTTGCACTCCCAAGGATGGTACAGTGGGCATTGTGGCTCCTCGTGGATCTGGCGTCGTGGACTCATGTGGCTGTGGTGGCCCCCCCTTCCCTTCCCCCTGAGGTGCCTGTAGTTTTGACATCAGATGCCCCTGCAGTGTTCTCTCCAAAGGACTCAGGTCTCGTGTGTGGGCTTTGCCCTTGTTTCGCAGAACCTTGGCCCACGGACATGTTAGATTCGTAGGATGTGCAGGACTTGTTACTTCAGTGATACACTGATGTGTATATCTTTTTGGTTTTTGTAAATATTTTTCACGGTTGCTCAATTATTTCCAGGTGCTTTTTTGTACATGAAAATTTATTCCAAATTTGGTTGTGTCATTGTATTTTTAAAGGGTCTTTGTGTGGTGTCACTGTGACTTCCTGCTCTGCATTGGTGTGTACATATTGGGGGGGTCGCATATGTGTATGCCCGTAACCTTTCTTCCTCCCCCCTCCCGTGTGTCGTAGGTGCAGTACTCACCGTTGACGTCTGCGCCGGAGTTCGTACTCGTGGTAGATGAGCAGGTAGACGAGAGCAGGTATGATGTTCAATTCGGGTTCCATGCTGTCCGGATTCCGCGTGGAGTGTCTCGAGGTGAGCGTTTTCCATTGGAAATGTCTGTTTCCGCCGTGTTTTTATCGGCGGGGCTCCCGCCCCGGAAATGGTGGCGGATTGGTGGGTCGTGATAGGGTGGGCGGTACATTGTCTGCCGCCTGGCTGTTGGCGGTGACCGCCGCGCTGTTTGTTTGTTCCGCCGTGGCGGTCGGAGTGTTAATGTGGCGGGCTGTTTTGGCGGTTTCCGCCAGGGTCAGAATTGCATTTTTTTGTCCGCCGGCCTGTTGGCGGGTTGGCCGCCGCTTTATCACCGACCGCCAGGGTCAGAATGACCCCCAAAGTATTTGAGAATGATGGAGGAGACAGCGTATCTGAATGTGATGAAGGAAAGACTTCATGAAACCCTTGAGAGACAGAATATTGGATCTGAAATCAAATATCACCATTGGGAGAGCTCTTAGCATGTAAGTAGTTAACAATAAAACATAGGGTACATTTCTTCACTCAGCTTGTGATAAAGTGTCACGTAAAACATGCATATGACATACATAGGCACACTGCAAACATACTAATGTCCCACATAAGCAAACTGAAAGCCTGGCAGCTTGGAAGCTTCTACTAAAGCTAAACTAAGGTTTTCATGGATATTTTGTCAGAGAAGGGTATCAGGAGTTTCTGGCTACAAATAATGGTGTACTTCAGGTGAAATGAAAAACTTGTTGAAAGGGCGCGGCATACCTCATAAGAACAGCATTGTATGCCGCACAGGCAAATGGACAAGTGGAGCGATTTAACAGCTTATCAAGGACAATCTTAACTGGGCATTCATGAATAGTCTGGATTGGAGGTTTTTCATCAGGATACAAATTGTGGATGTATTGAATCACTCGTCACAGTCCCATCATGTTATTAAAGAGAAGCGAGCCATTTTAAGGAGATTACAAACAAAACAAGTGCAAGGAAAGCTATGGTGAGAAAACAAGTGTTGGTGGAGGATTACGTGAGAATATGTAAACTGACCTTGTTAGCAAGTGTGTACTAAAGCTTAGAAGGTCAATAAAGGCAGGGAAAGTTAAACATATGACAGAGGGTGGATGAGTGTGGAATTTGAAATGGGTGGCCAAACGTAGGCATGACAAATCGGTATTGATGAACTGGAGAATGACAATGCTGCGGTGGTACCAGGAGTATGAGTTATAGCCAGGATGGTATTGACATGTTTGCCCCAGGCAGGATGTGCATATGGAGTATCATGAGTGCTGGGCTTTGCCTAATGATGGAGTAAATCAAACTCTGGGTGATCATAGTGTGGCCTCCAAGGTGAAGCAAAATGCTAGGTTAAGAAGACCTTCTGTTAGACTCAAGGTTTTGTTTTAATCCCTCCTCCTCCATTTCCTTACTGTATTTTTATTATTGAAAGGGGTGGATGTGTTACATTTATTTAAGTGCATTTTAATAAATGACATTATTAGCCAGGCTCATATATATGTGGATCCGACTATATTCCCAATGATAGTTTTAGAATCTTTGACTTTACAGCATTTACATGTATGAGCGATGCTCAGGGCAGTAGGGTTGTCTTGGAATTTGAACGGTGAGGTTTGTTTTTTCACTATATTTGAAGCAGAGAATAAACAACATTGCCTTGCAATTTCTACACTTGTCCATCTCCCACTGCAGCCAGAAAGGTTCCTCCTTCCAATGTCGGCATTGCCCCATGAGTCTCTGCAATAGCCCTGGACATCACTACACAGATTATTCAAAATTGGGACTAATCCGAGGTACCACCCTGATTTTAGTGCGGAGGCACATTCTCGAATCTCCTCCTTGGCACCTTCCATCTTGCATCATTCATCATCAGACACCGCACTTGTTACCCTGATGCACAAGAACTGTGACTTCAGAATGTCCTTTTGAATAAATGTGATCAGAAGAGGTGTTTTCTCCAACAGTCAACTACTTGAGCCTCCTCCCATCATCAGAACCTGTCCAACACTGAGCACATCTAAACCAGGGGTCTCCAAACTTCTGTGTAATAAGAGCAACTTATGTTCAATGAAAATTATCCTCAGCTACTAACATTATTAGAGTGGTACTTAAGACCACATCAGACAAGATTACACTAGTGATCATACTAGTTCACTAGCAGTGATCACCTCAGTGCATATGGCAGGGGTACTAGCAGTAATCTAAAAAAGAAAAAATCTTTGTCAACTTAGAACGCCTCTATATGTGTGTACAAAACAGTGACGGCTGCAATGTCCCTGGCACAAAAATAGGAATATTAGAAATAAGTCTCCCCGCATTATTTATCACCCAAAAATCAGATTTAAATATATTTTGGAAAGTCAGCCATTTTTTTCCAAACATCAGCTTATGAGGTCTGAAACCAGACAAACTTTTGTCTTGAATACACAGTTTTGTCATACATACATTCATTTATCCAAGAAATCAGTTTTAATTCAGTAGGCTGAGAGGCACTTGCTGCTAGCTGGAGGACTACCAGTAGCTCACAAGCTACTTGTTGGAGAAGCATGGTCCACACCAAGGATCTCTGCTTGGACCTCCTTGACAACCACCCAGGCCGCCGCCAACAGGTCCAAAGAACAGAACAAAGGACTGGCTGAGAGAATCATGCACAGGGACCAGTGACTATGTACTCCATCAATTCAGCTGGTATGCAAGTTCGACATGTCCTACTTCACTATCCAAATTATTTCCTATTCTACTCCTTGCTGCCTCTGAAGCGAATCTCCACCTGTCAGCCTCTTTCTTACACCACCACATAGACTGGGTGGAGAAACCTAAACTTCGAATGACCTCCCACTGACACAAGATGACACCACCCTTTAAGGGAAGTGCTGAACCCACCTCCCCAGCCAGGCTGCCCTCTAGCCCTGGCTGCTGCTAGATCTGGCAAACCTTATGTAAGATATGTATCTAGAATAGATATGGTGTGTATTCCGCATGCCACAAGTCAGTCTAAACAAAAAGCTATCACATATTCCTTTGGGTTAGGCAGAACAGCCTGTAAACAAGCAGGGTTTAAAGACGTAATGCAAAAATACATTAAATAGATATTTATTCAGGGAGACAGCTCTCTACTCCCGCAGCTGCATGAAGCAGTACTTTTAGAATCAGAGGTTTTGTAACATGTAAGACCTCATTACACACAATACAGTCCAGGAGACTTGTTGAGGACACACAAGCCATACCTCTGGGTGGCACAACTGCTGTGTAGTAGCAAAATATCAACACATTTACTTAAGAGTAACACAAGATTCCTACAGGTACAACACGCATGTGACCATGTAACTTCTGCATACACTCAGGTCCTTGTGTACCACAAAATTTGCTCTCTTTGTAGATGTATTCACCAAATCGTTGCCTTTGAAGAGCTCTGGCACAAACAAAATTCGGATTTAGCAAAAAAAACTACCAGCAACACAAAACACCAGCAGCAGGACATCCTTTGGGGGGAGCAGCAATGACAAACACATGAGGGCGCTTACAGTGGTCCAGGGAATGTATATCATGGGGTGGGTCCCTGTCCATGACGTTCCATCATGGAAACCAACAGACAAGGCATTGATGAAGCTGCACACATCAGACAGGTTTATCACATCCTGGCACATTCCAATTGTCTTGTATCAAAAATACCCTAGCATGACCTACACCCTCCATTGATACCCCAGGATGCGGGGAGGCTGATGCCGACCAGTCACATAGGGCATGATTGAGATCTCGGCAGATGAAATCCTCTGTCACAAACATGACGGATATCCCGTCCACCGTATTCCGATCTCCAAAGGAAATGATGGGATAGTAATAGGCAAACGGGATATCTGTTACATTTGCGACAGAGTATTGCCCTCTGTCAAGATCTAAATCATGCCCATATTCTGATTATCGCCACTAAGACTTCAGATGCCAAAAAGAGCTTACCAAAATTGAATGGATGGAAAGAGGTTTCTACCCTCCCATTGGTGCTGGCAAAACGTGTCCTGGATGTTCTACCCATAACCTACCCCTAATTCTAAAAACCCATTTCAGTGTCTGAGATATTTGCAGCACTGCCCAGATGGACAATAGACACCACCCACACGGTCTATGGACTCCTCTTTAAATATTTGACAGATCACTCTTACCTGGTCATGCCGCCGCCATCCAACCCTAGTCAAGAGAGTGTCCTGAGACACTGGGCTAGCGCTGGACTTTGCAATCTCCATTTGCACTGGGACCGACTGTGAACATTCCCATCTCCTCGTGCACCAGTAAAGAACAGTTCAGAGCTTGGGGTCAAGGGATTTCAGTGGAAGATCCATTCCCTCAAGACCTATCGTAGTGGCACCGAGCTGGCTTCTGTGCACATATTCCGTGGTCTTGTCAGTTGGTGTGAGAAAGTAGCCTCTTTCTAGCCTTGTTACCCCCACTTTTGGCCTGTTTGTGAGTGTATGTCAGGGTGTTTTCACTGTCTCACTGGGATCCTGCTAGCCAGGGCCCAGTGCTCATAGTGAAAACCCTATGTTTTCAGTGTGTTTGTTATGTGTCACTGGGACCCTGCTAGTCAGGACCCCAGTGCTCATAGGTTTGTGGCCTATATGTGTTCCCTGTGTGATGCCTAACTGTCTCACTGAGGCTCTGCTAACCAGAACCTCGATGGTTATGCTCTCTCTTTACAAATTGTCACTAACAGGCTAGTGACCAATTTTACCAATTCACATTGGCATACTGGAACACCCTTATAATTCCCTAGTATGTGGTACTGAGGTACCCAGGGTATTGGGGTTCCAGGAGATCCCTATGGGCTGCAGCATTTCTTTTGCCACCCATAGGGAGCTCTGACAATTCTTACACAGGCCTGCCACTGCAGCCTGAGTAAAATAATGTCCACGTTATTTCACAGCCATTTACCACTGCACTTAAGTAACTTATAAGTCACCTATATGTCTAACCTTTACCTGGTAAAGGTTGGGTGCTAAGTTACTTAGTGTGTAGGCGCCCTGGCACTAGCCAAGATGCCCCCACATCGTTCAGAGCAATTTCCCCGGACTTTGTGAGTGCGGGGACACCATTACACGCGTCCACTGTACATAGGTCACTACCTATGTACAGCATCATAATGGTAACTCCGAACATGGCCATGTAACATGTCTAAGATCATGGAATTGTCACCCCAATGCCATTCTGGCATTGGGGAGACAATTCCATGATCCCGCGAATCTCTAGCACAGACCCGGGTACTGCCAAACTACCTTTCCCGGGGTTTCACTGCAGCTGCTGCTGCTGCCAACCCCTCAGACAGGTTTCTGCCCTCCTGGGGTACAGCCAGGCTTGGCCCAGGAAGGCAGAACAAAAGACTTCCTCAGAGAGAGGGTGTTACACCCTCTCCCTTTGGAAAAAGGTGTCAGGGCTGGGGAGGAGTAGCCTCCCCCAGCCTCTGGAAATGCTTTGATGGGCACAGATGGTGCCCATCTCTGCATAAGCCAGTCTACACTGGTTCAGGGATCCCCCAGCCCTGCTCTGGCACGAAACTGGACAAAGGAAAGGGGAGTGACCACTCCCCTGACCTGCACCTCCCAGGGGAGGTGCCCAGAGCTCCTCCAGTGTGCTCCAGACCTCTGCCATCTTGGAAACAGAGGTGCTGCTGGCACACTGGACTGCTCTGAGTGGCCAGTGCCAGCAGGTGACGTCAGAGACTCCTTCTGATAGGCTCTTACCTGTGTTGCTAGCCTATCCTCCTTCCTAGGTAGCCAAACCTCCTTTTCTGTCTATTTAGGGTCTCTGCTTTGGGGAATTCTTTAGATAACGAATGCAAGAGCTCATCAGAGTTCCTCTGCATCTCTCTCTTCACCTTCTGCCAAAGGATCGACCGCTGACTGCTCAGGACACCTGCAAAACCGCAACAAAGTAGCAAAGATGACTACTGCAACCTTGTATCGTTGATCCTGCCGCTTTCTCGCCTGTTTCCTAGTGGTGCATGCTCTGGGGGTAGCCTGCCTCCTTCTTGCACCAGGAGCTCTGAAGAAATCTCCCGTGGGTAGACGGAATCTTCCCCCTGCAACCGCAGGCAACAAAAGACTGCATCACTGGCCCTCTGGGTCCACTCTCAGCACGACGAGCGTGGTCCCTGGAACTCAGCAACTCTGTCCAAGTGACTCCCACAGTCCAGTGACTCTTCAGTCCAAGTTTGGTGGAGGTAAGTCCTTGCCTCCCCACGCTAGACTGCATTACTGGGTACCACGTGATTTGCAGCTGCTCCGGCTCCTGTGCACTCTTCCAGGATTTCCTTTGTGCACAGCCAAGCCTGTGTCCCCAGCACTCTAACCTGCAGTGCACAACCTCCTGAGTTGTCCTCCGGCGTCGTGGGACTCCCTTTTGTGTCTTCAGGTGAGCTCCGGTTCACTCCTCTTTGTAGTGCCTGTTCTGGCACTTCTGAGGGTGCTGCCTGCTTCTGTGAGGGCTCCCTGACTTGCTGGGCACCTCCTCTGTCTCCTCATCCAAGTGGCGACATCCTGGTCCCTCCTGGGCCACAGCAGCATCCAAAAACCCTAACCGCAACCCTTGCAGCTAACAAGGCTTGTTTGCGGTCTTTCTGCGTGGGAACACCTCTGCAAGCTTCTTCACGACGTGGGACATCCATCCTCCAAAGGGGAAGTTTCTAGCCCTCTTCGTTCTTGCAGAATCCACAGCTTCTACCATCCGGTGGCAGCTTCTTTGCACCCTCAGCTGGCATTTCCTGGGCATCTGCCCAATCTCGACTTGGTCGCGACTCTTGGACTTGGTCCCCTTGTTCCACAGGTACTCTCGTCTGGAAATCCACTTTGGTTGCTTTGCTGGTGTTGGTCTTCCTTGCAGAATTCCCCTATCACGACTTCTGTGCTCTCTGGGGAATATAGGTGCACTTTACACCTACTTTTCAGGGTCTTGGGGTGGGCTATTTTTCTAACCCTCACTGTTTTCTTACAGTCCCAGCGACCCCCTACAAGCTCACATAGGTTTGGGGTCCATTCGTGGTTCGCATTCCACTTTTGGAGTATATGGTTTGTGTTGCCCCTATACCTATGTGCTCCTATTGCAATCTACTGTAACTTTACATTGCTTGCATTACTTCCTTTTGCTATTACTGCATATTTTTGGTATTGTGTACATATATCTTGTGTATATTTGGCATCCTCATACTGAGGGTACTCACTGAGATACTTTTGGCATATTGTCATAAAAATAAAGTACCTTTATTTTTAGTATATCTGTGTATTGTATTTTCTTATGATATTGTGCATATGACACCAGTGGTATAGTAGGAGCTTTGCATGTCTCCTAGTTCAGCCTAAGCTGCTCTGCTATAGCTACCTTCTATCAGCCTAAGCTGCTAGAAACACCTCTTCTACACTAATAAGGGATAACTGGACCTGGTACAGAGTGTAAGTACCCCTTGGTACCCACTACAAGCCAGGCCAGCCTCCTACAGTTGGCAAAGAGCTTCGCCTGACATGGCTTATCTATATATTTATTACTTTACTCCTACGATACAAGAGAAAAAAATACTCTCTCTAAGACACTCCTCTGTGATCTTCTCTGTTCTGATCTTCCGCTCCTCTTCTTCTTTACCTTCTTCTGTGATCTTCTCTCTTCTGCTCTTCTCTCTTCTGCTCCTCTTCTTCTTTCACCTTCTTCTTGGATCTTCCCGCGTCTGCCCTCCTGCTCCTGACTCGTCTCTCTGACCTCCTTCACTCGCCACCCCCTCTGTAACGCCCCTATCTACCTATCTTTCTCCCTCACTCGCCACCTCCTCTGTAACCCCCCTATCTTCCTATCCTTCTACCCTTCTAGCTCTCATCCTCACTCACCTCCACCTCTGTAACCCCCTATCTTCTATCTCTCACCCTCACTCACCTCCACCTCTGTAACCCCCCTCCCCTATCTTCCTAACTTTCCTCCTAAACTTTCTTCCTAAACTCCCCGCCACCCTTAACCCCCCTCCCCCATCTTTTCTCCCCTCTACCTGTCCCCCATCCCTCCGCTTTCCCGCCGCCACCTCCTGCACGCCCCCGCCCCCCCCAGCTCCCATTCGTCACCCCACTCCCGTCCCCCGCCCCCAGCTGACCCCTCCCCCCCTTATGGCGGCCGCTGCGCGACCGCGCCGCTGGCGTGCCAAAGGCAAGCCCGTCTGCACCCGTCCGCACCCAGCGCCACGACCCCTGGCCCTCAGCACTCCCAAACCCCGCTGCACCGCTACGACCCCATCACCCTCCACGCCCTCAACCCAGGGCGTTCCAGCACCTGCTTCCAAGCCAACCCGAAACGTACCCACGGACCCTTCGCATGTCACACCTGCAAACTTACCTTCCACCACGAAACCACCACGACCACCAGCCCACGCGCCATCAACCACCTCAAATGCATCCTGATCAACGCACGATCCGTCCACAAGCACGCCATTGAACTCTGGGACCTCCTGAGACCTGGATGAACGCCTCCTCAGCCCCTGACATCGCCATAGCCATCGCCGAAGGCTACAAGATTTCCAGGAAAGACCGCACCAACCAAGTAGGAGGAGGAATCGCCATCGTCTTCAAAGACTCCATCAACGTCACCACCTCGACCGAAGACACCCCCCTCGCCGCCGAACACCTGCACTTCCAGATCCGCACAGACCCCAGGACCACCCTCAGAGGATCCCTCATCTACCGTCCCCCCGGACCGCGCGCCCTCTTCAGCGACTCCATCACCGACTTCATCTCCCCGCACGCCCTCGCCTCGCCGGACTACATCCTCCTCGGCGACCTCAACTTCCATCTGGAACAGAACAACGACCCCAACACCACCGCCCTGCTCGACAACCTCGCCAACCTAGGCCTCAAGCAACTGGTGAACACCCCCACCCACATCGCCGGACACACGCTTGACCCCATCTTCTCCACCAGCAAACACGTATCCTTCAGCCACGCCTCCGCTCTACACTGGACCGACCACAGATGTGTCCACTTCACCTTCCGACGCAAGACTAGCCACCTCCGCACACAACCCATCCTACGTCGACAGTGGAACAAAATCCACGAAGAACAGCTTCTCTCCACTCTCATCGACAACCAACCCATCTTCTCCGCCAACCCCAACGACGCAGCCCTCAGCCTCACGAACTGGATCACCAACTGCGCAGACAACCTCGCTCCCCTCAGGCGCCCTCCAAGACAATCCAACACCAAAAAAACCTCTCTGGTTCTCTGACACCCTTAAGGAATCAAAGAAAACTTGTCGCACCCTCGAGAAAGCCTGGCGTAAGGACCACACCACAGACAACATGACTGCCCTCAAGAACGCTACCCGCGAACACCATCACCTGATCCGCGCAGCCAAAAGGAATTTCTTCACAGACAGACTGGACAAAAACAGCCACAACAGCAGAGAACTCTTCAACATCGTAAAAGATCTCTCCAACCCCAACGCCAACGCCATCACGCCCTCACAAGACCTTTGCAACTCCCTCGCCACCTTCTTCCATCGTAAGATTACCGACCTACACGACAGCTTCGGACACCAGACCCAGCCGACCACCACAGAACCCACACCCCCAGCCATCACCCTCAACGCCTGGTCCCACATCAACACAGAAGAGACCAAAGCCACCATGAACTCCATCCACTCCGGTGCCCCCTCGGACCCCTGCCCACACTACATCTTCAATGAAGCCGACAACATCATCGCCCCGCACCTCCAGACCATCATCAATACCTCGTTTTCATCTGCTACCTACCCGAGAGCTGGAAACACGCTGAAGTCAACGCCCTACTGAAGAAACCTACGGCTGACCCAAGCGACCTGAAGAACTTCTGCCCCATCTCGCTCCTCCCCTTCCCTGCCAAAGTCATAGAGAAGACCGTCAACAAGCAGCTTACCAACTTCCTTGAAGACAACAACCTTCTCGACCCCTCTCAGTCCGGATTCCGAGCCAACCACAGCACAGAAACCGCCCTCATCTCAGTCACAGACGACATCAGAACCCTGATGGACAACGGAGAAACAGTCGCCCTCATCCTCCTCGACCTCTCGGCTGCCTTCGACACCGTCTGTCACCGCACCCTAAACACCCGCCTCCGCTCCACAGGGATCCAAGGCCAGGCCCTGGACTGGATCGCCTCCTTCCTCTCCAACCGCTCCCAAAGAGTCTACCTTCCACCTTTTCGCTCAGACCCCACCGAGATCATTTGCGTCGTCCCACAAGGCTCCTCGCTCAGCCCGACACTCTTCAATGTCTACATGAGCTCCCTCGCCGACATCGTACGCAAACACAGCATCATCATCACCTCCTACGCCGACGACACTCAACTGATACTTTCCCTCACCAAGGACCCCACCAGCGCCAAGACCAACCTGCAAGATGGAATGAAGGACGTTGCAGATTGGATGAAACTCAGCCGTCTGAAACTGAACTCAGACAAAACGGAAGTCCTCATCCTCGGTAACACCCCGACCGCCTGGGATGACTCCTGGTGGCCCACGGCCCTGGGCACCGCACCAACCCCCTCAGACCACGCACGCAACCTCGGCTTCATCTTGGACCCTCTTTTCACCATGACCAAACAAGTCAACGCCGTATCATCCTCCTGCTTCCTCACCCTCCGCATGCTCTGAAAGATCTTCCGCTGGATCCCCACTGACACCAGAAAGACCGTAACCCACGCCCTCGTCACGAGCCGCCTGGACTACGGAAACACCCTTTACGCTGGAACCACTGCTAAACACTAGAAACGTCTGCAACGAATTCAAAACGCCCCCGCCCGCCTCATCCTCAACATACCCTGCAACAACCACATCTCCGCACACCTGAGACACCTGCACTGGCTTCCCGTCAGCAAAAGGATCACCTTCCGTCTCCTCACCCACGCACACAAAGCCCTCCACAACAAGGGACCAGAATACCTCAACCGTCGCCTCAGCTTCTACGCTCCCACCAGTCTTCTCCGCTCCACCAGCCTCGCTCTCGCCGCTGTCCCTCGCATCTGCCGCTCCACAGCGGGTGGGAGGTCCTTCTCCTACCTGGCAGCCAAGACTTGGAACACCCTCCCCACCATCCTCAGGACCACCCAGGACCACTCCGCATTCCGGAGACTTCTGGCTCTTCGAGCAGCAGTAACCCCTTCCCCCTAGCGCCTTGAGACCCGCACGGGTGAGTAGCGCGTTTTATAAATGTTAATGATTTGACTCCTCTGTCTCACCCTAAACCTCCCTCAATCTATAGCCTCCATCCCCACTCTTCTTATTCAGGTCTCATAGTTTCTATGCAGATCTTGTAGTTTCTATGCTGGTCTCGTAGTGCCTATGCAGGTCTCGTAGTTTTAATGAGAGTGTCGGAGTGCCTATGCAGGTCTCGTACTGCTTATTCAGGTCTCATAATTCCTATGCAGGACCCACTCACTAAGGACCCCGCCACCGCCAAGACCATTCTCCCCAACGGACTTCATGCCATCGCCAAGTGGATGGAGATAAGCCGCCTCAAGCTGAACTCGGATAAGACGGAGATCCTCGTCCTCGGCTCCAACCGATCAGCTTGGGAAGATTCCTAGTGGCCTGCCACACTAGGAGCCGCCCCAACTCCCACCACCCACGCTCGTAACCTTGGCTTCATATTGGACTCATCGCTCAACATGACCCAGCAAGTCAACGCCATCTCATCCTCATGTTTCAACACTCTCCGCATGCTTCGCAAGACCTTCAAATGGATCCCCATCAAAACCAGAAGAACGGTCACCCACGCCCTCGTCAGCAGCAGACTGGACTACAGCAATGCATTCTATGCGGGAACAATGGCCAAGCTCCAGAGGAAACTTCAGCGCATTCAGAACGCCTCCGCACGCCTCATCCTCAACCTTCCATGCCACAAACACATCTCAGCCCACCTCAGAGACCTTCACTGGCTCCCCGTCAACAAGAGGATCATCTTCAAACTCCTGATCCAAGCTCGCAAGGCTCTCCACGACGCAGACCAGGCCTACCTCAAAGAGCGTCTCAACTTCCACGTTCCCGCCCGCCAGCTCCGCTCCGCCAATCTCGCCCTTGCCACCGTCCCCGCATCCACCATACCACAACCGGCGGCAGATCCTTCTCCCACCTCGCCGCCAAAACCTGGAACTCCGTCCCCGTCAACCTACGTCTGACCCAGGACCTCCTGACCTTCAAGAAACGTCTCAAGACCTGGCTATTCGAACAGTAGCAATCCCCCCCCCAGCCCCATGAAACCCTAACGGGTGAGTAGCGCGCTTAACAAGTGATTGATTGATTGAATCTGAACCTGGCAGAGTCACACACCTTGCGTCTCTTGTGATGCTCTGATGCTAAATCTGAACCTGGCAGAGTCACACACCTTGCGTCTCTTGTGATGCTCTGATGCTAAATCTGAACCTGGCAGATTCACACACCTTGCATCTCTTGTGATGCTCTGATGCTAGATCTGAACCTGGCAGAGTCACACACCTTGCATCTCTTGTGATGCTCGGATGCTAAATCTGAACCTGGCAGAGTCACACACCTTGCATCTCTTGTGATGCTCTGATGCTAGATCTGAACCTGGCAGAGTCACACACCTTGCATCTCTTGTGATGCTCGGATGCTAAATCTGAACCTGGCAGAGTCACACACCTTGCATCTCTTGTGATGCTCTGATGCCGAATCTGAACCTGGCAGAGACACACACCTTGCATCTCTTGTGATGCTCTGATGCCGAATCTGAACCTGGCAGAGTCACACACCTTGCATCTCTTGTGATGCTCGGATGCTAAATCTGAACCTGGCAGAGTCACACACCTTGCATCTCTTGTGATGCTCGGATGCTAAATCTGAACCTGGCAGAGACACACACCTTGCATCTCTTGTGATGCTCTGATGCCGAATCTGAACCTGTCAGAGTCACACACCTTGCGTTTCTTGTGATGCTCTGATGTCAAACCTCAACCTGTCAGAGTCACACACCTTGCGTTTCTTGTGATGCTCTGATGCCGAATCTGAACCTGGCAGAGTCGCACACCTTGCATCTCTTGTGGTGCTCTGATGCCGAATCTGAACCTGGCAGAGTCACACACCTTGCATCTCTTGTGATGCTCTGATGCCGAATCTGAACCTGGCAGTCACACACCTTGCGTCTCTTGTGCTGCTCTGATGCAGACTCTGAACCTGGCAGAGTCACACACCTTGCATCTCTTGTGATGCTCTGATGCCGAATCTGAACCTGGCAGTCACACACCTTGCGTCTCTTTTGATGCTCTGATGCCGAATCTGAACCTGGCAGTCACACACCTTGCGTCTCTTGTGATGCTCTGATACCGAATCTGAACCTGGCAGTCACACACCTTGCGTCTCTTGTGATGCTCTGATGCCGAATCTGAATCTGGTGATCACACACCTTGCGTCTCTTGTGATGCTCTGATGCTAAATCTGAACCTGGCAGAGACACACACCTTGCATCTCTTGTGATGCTCTGATGCCGAATCTGAACCTGGCAGAGTCACACACCTTGCATCTCTTGTGATGCTCTGATGCTAATTCTGAACCTGGCAGAGTCACACACCTTGCGTCTCTTGTGATGGCAAATCTGAACCTGGCAGAGTCACCCACCTTACCTCTCTTGTGATGCTCTGATGCTAAATCTGAACATGGCGGAGTCACACACCTTGCGTCTCTTGTGATGCTCTGATGCTGAATCTGAGCCTGGCAGTCTCACACCTTACCTCTCTTGTGATGCTCTGGTGCTAAATCTGAACATGGCAGAGACACACCTTGCGTCTCTTGTGATGCCGAATCTGAACCTGGCAGTCACACACCTTGCGTCTCTTGTGATACTCTGATGCTAATTCTGAACCTGGCAGAGTCACACACCTTGCGCCTCTTGTGATGTCGAATCTGAACCTGTCAGAGTCACACACCTTACATCTCTTGTGATGCTCTGATGTCAAACCTCAACCTGTCAGAGTCACACACCTTGCGTTTCTTGTGATGCTCTGATGCCGAATCTGAACCTGGCAGAGTCGCACACCTTGCATCTCTTGTGGTGCTCTGATGCCGAATCTGAACCTGGCAGAGTCACACACCTTGCATCTCTTCTGATGCTCTGATGCCGAATCTGAACCTGGCAGTCACACACCTTGCGTCTCTTGTGCTGCTCTGATGCAGACTCTGAACCTGGCAGAGTCACACACCTTGCATCTCTTGTGATGCTCTGATGCTGAATCTAAACCTGGCAGTCACACACCTTGCGTCTCTTTTGATGCTCTGATGCCGAATCTGAACCTGGCAGTCACACACCTTGTGTCTCTTGTGATGCTCTGATACCGAATCTGAACCTGGCAGTCACACACCTTGCGTCTCTTGTGATGCTCTGATGCCGAATCTGAACCTGGGAGAGTCACACACATTGCGTCTCTTGTGATGGTCTGGTGTTGAATCTGAACCTGGCAGAGTCACACACCTTGTGTCTCTTGTGATGGTCTGGTGTTGAATCTGAACCTGGCAGAGTCACACACCTTGCGTCTCTTGTGATGCTCTGATGCCGAACCTGGCAGCTAGTGAGACACATTGCATTAAAAGTATGGAAAGTACAGTGCACTGATCTGCAATGCTGGCTCTTGCAGGAATAAAAACATTTACATGAAGGGCGCCTTCTGAGCACAAGATAAGCCGGACCCTGGCTGCACCAGACAGGTTTTACACCACAGCTGGGACCAGCAGCATAAAGAGAGACCTTTACACAGGAACTGGGCAGAATTCCCTCCTTTCTCTCAGGGTCCTCTTATCCAAGGGGAGCCAAGAGACCCTTCATGTTCTGTGCAGCTTTTTAAATAACATGAAGACCGAAAGTATAAACGGAGAGGTTTTGTGTTCTGCTGAATGCAACCTCCTATGTTTTAGAGACATGGGCGGTCATTCCAACCGCGGCGGGCGGCGGTAGCCGCCGAATGACCGCACCGCGGTCAAAAGACCCCGGCGGTCATTCTGGCTTTCCCGCTGGGCCGGCGGGCGACCGCCAAAAGGCCACCCGCCGGCCCAGCGGGAAAGACCCAGCAACGATGAAGCCGGCTCCGAATGGAGCCGGCGGAGTTGCTGGGGTGCGACGGGTGCAGTGGCACCCGTCGCGATTTTCAGTGTCTGCAAAGCATTATGGGGCCCTGTTAGGGGGCCCCTGCACTGCCCATGCCAGGGGCCCCACGACACCCGTTCCCGCCATCCTTTACCGCCTGGAACGGGATGGCGGGAAGGGGGTCGGAATCCCCATGGCGGAGGATTCCCTGGGCCAGGGGAAAACCGGCGGGAAACCGCCGGTTCCCCTTTTCTGACCGCGGCTTTACCGCCGCGGTCAGAATGGCCCAGGAAGCACCGCCAGCCTGTTGGCAGTGCTTCCGCGGTCCCCGGCCCTGGCGGTCATGGACCGCCAGGGTCGGAATGACCCCCATAATCTGCAGAAAGCAGCAAGCAGTATTATTCAAAGGACAGAACTCGGTTTCTAAGTGAGACAAAGTCATTCATTGTGGACAAAAAACATTTGAACAGTGTCTTGGTGTCTTCTAACAAGGTACCCATAGGTTATTTAAGAATCTTCCTTATTTCCTAAAACCTGGAACATGCCATACATGACTCCAGTGTGCTAAGTTGCAGGACACCAAGGGCCATATGTACGAACACTTTTTCCCATAGACACAGAATGGGTAAAATCCTTTGCTACATCTGGCCCTTAGTGTCCTGCTGAACTCGGCCCTTCCCCTGCGCCAACAGACCACACCCACAACCTTGGCATCATCTTGGCCAGCAAGTTATCTATGGAGAAAAAGGTAAACGCAGTCTTGTCCACCAGCTTCCACACCCCACGCATGCTCCTCAAGATCTTCAGCTGGCTCCCAGTCGACAACAGAAGGACCATCACTCAATCCTGTGTCACCACCAGGCTGCACCACGGTAACACTCCTTATGTAGGAATCACTGCACACCTCCTGAAGAGACTACAGACAATACAAAACTCAGCAGCACAACTCATCCTTGACCTCCCCAGACGGACTCACATCACCCCCCACCTTGAGAAGCTCCACTGGATCCCGATGCAGAAGAGATGCCAGTAGAAGATGCTGACCCCCTACTGCAAGGCCCGCACAACGAAGGACCAGCATACATCAACAAACAAATGACTCTCCACCAACCGACCAGACACCTGCAATCTGACTCCCTCTTCCTCTCACCACCCCCCTGATCTGCCGATCCAACAGCGGAGGACGCTCCTTCTCTCACCTGGTGGCCAAAGTCTGGAATGACCTTTCCCTGCAATTCAGGAACACTGAATACTCCCAGGATTTCAGAAAAGGACTCAAGAGATGACTGTCCAATTGAACAGAGCACTGCGAAGCAGCTAGCAACTCCAGCGCCTTGAGACCCTCACGGGTGAATTGCCACACTTTATAAATCCTGACTGATTTGTCTAAAGGGCTAAACAATGCCACTGAACGCACAGATTATCACTTGGAGTACCACAAACTCTCTCTCCTTGCAGCCTGCCTCATAATGTGGTCCTCCGCAGCTGCATATATGTCATGTGCCTGCCTACAAGTGCACTACTGCTGTGCTGCACGCCCAGCAGAAGGTAAGAACTGGTTCATGAGATGAGGGAAGGGCAGACACAATCCAAGTGTGAGGCCCACCCCACTGTTCTATCTACACTCACCATCTGTACTACCCAAATATTAGCAGATCTACTCCTGTTGCATGTTGCAAACTTGTAACTAGAAGACAGACTACCCTATAGGTTTACGGTAAACTCATATTAACAAGTCTCTAAAGAGGATGAACCAGGCGGTTGCAAGTCATCTATAACAATGCCTCTTAGCTGCTCACCTCTTCCATGTGCTGTGCAAGAGGCACACCCATCCTCTGCAGTCTCCATTGGCTTCAAGGTCAGGCAGGGGTCAAGGTGCTAGGCACAGTCTTCCAAGACATTCTGGGTGTGGGCTCTATCTTCCTGCAAGAGAAAATCTCTGTTCACAACTGACCAGACACCTCCAGCCACAAAAACACAATCTGAAAGTGTCCACTCTGCCCAAGCCAGCTGGTGTCTGCTGAATGGAGCCCCCCCCCGCTGTGTACACCTCTTCCCTGTGTCCAGGCTGCACCAATGACTGCTCTGTGCTATATCATTCCTCTCCCAGGTGGCTGCAAGGCCTCACCTCTGTCCAGAGGCAGTCTGTGGTTACTTCCACAATCCCCGGTGGGTCCTGTCTTTGATAAGGAAGGGCAAAGGTTCTCTATTTGCCGTGTGGCACCTGTGCCAGGCGGACAATCAGTTAGTGGACAGGTGAATGGTGGTATGAACCCTCCTGTGACCAGGGGTGGGCAGAATTCCGTGGAGTTACATGAAAACTCTGTGCGTCCAGAGGTTATTTACCACAAAGACTTCAAGCTAAAACCACCAGCCAGGGGATCATGGATGGGAACCGCATTCCCTGAGCAAGCATACCACTAGGCCACCGGGGATTTTTTGGGAGGGGCAAATACACCCATCCTCTTGAAGGGGGCTGACACCTCAGAGGCGTTGACCTACCTTAACCATTGGCCTGTGACTGCGGCCTTCACATTTTGCATTTACCCACCACAGTATACAGCACTGGAGAACATTCAGCTCTCTTAAGCCACTGGTCTCTTATCGTGTCATTCACATTTCCATCGCAACTGGTTCAGCCCACTTCAGACACTGGGTGTTAGCTCAGTCTTTCACATTTTGTTTCCTCCCACCAGAGCATGCAGCGTGGGGCAGTGGGCCGGATCACTTAAGCCATTGGCCACCTCCAGTGTGAGTGACAGCATTCTGCCCTTTCACAAGAGCACATCCACACACAAAGCAGTTCCTTTTAGTGGCAGAGACTACTATGGCAATAAAAATGTGTATTTTAATTTTCCTCGCTGTTGTGTTTATAATTGAATGTGTCCACCGTTGCTATGCACGGTATGGAACACTGAGTGAGAACAACGGTGGAAAGCGGCTGGAGGAGACGCGTTTCCAACAGGCTCCAGACATTAAAGTTATTAACTACAAATTGTTGCTGGATTTAATTACAACAATTTGGAGATGAGCGTCTGGAGTCAAGAATCTACACGTGCTGTGTATTTCAGACACGGTGGCAGACATTCACAGCCTGTTTCGTTCAACTGCTGTGGGAATCATTGGAGCAGCAGGAAGGCTGAGCGCAGTTAATGTGAATTCACCAGGGAAGAAACCGTCAAAGGAAATCAAGAAGGAAAAAAGAAGAGAAAGTGGCTTTACTGTTGCGGGATCCTCGTGTCGAATTCGTTACTCTGGTAACGCATGCGGACAACGCTATATGGGCGTGTAGAGAACTCTAATACGTGCGAGCATTGTCAGCGGCTCATCGCGCGCTGTACTTGGATACTTCTACTTCCTGCAGAAACAAACGTTTCTGGTTTACCTCACATTGATGTGACAAGCACGGGACAAATTCCCAGTGAAATAAACGGGACGTGTGTTTGGCAGCCATCTTTGTTTGTTGGGATAATCCTTATTGAATACAATGGAAACCATGGATAACTAGTTGCACTCGGTTACGTGGGTACTTATACATTAACATTTGAATAACTGTTGTTTTCTCTATGGGGCACTGGCACTACTGTTCTTCAATTTAAGTTTAGAGGGATTCTCTAGTAATGGCAACACAGAATTTCAGCATATGTCCACCACATGCATTTTGGCCAACAGGTACTGAACCAACTATTAAATGCATGGAATGGAAGGAGTATTTTATTAATTACATTGCTGTGGTGGACGATTCGGGCAACATGTCACCAGAACAGAAAAAAAAATGTTTACTACATTCTTTAGGTCCTTATGGGTTACGGGTGTATAAGCAAATGTTAAAGACTTCAGTAGTAGGAGATATGAATGTCTTTGAGGAGGCATTGAAAGATCTCGCCCCTTATTTTACACCAAACGTTTGTATGGGCATTACTAGGTATAAATGTTTTCAACATAAGCAAAATGAGAATGAATCGGTGGATAGTTATGTAGCTGAAGTTAAAAAAATAGCTATTGATTGCAAGTTTGGAGCATTACAAAATGAATTAATTAGGGACCAATTAGTTATACATGTTTGTAATCAGTATTCAAGGTTAATGGGTGAATGGAGATTCATCACTTGAGGATGTTATGAATATTGTGCGTAAAGCAGAGATGTCAGGTAGATGTGCAAAGGAGTTATTGTCAAAAGGATAAAGAAACTGAGGTAGTTTGTAATATGAATTCCAAACCTACAAGTAAGTCTTTCAATGCCCAATCAAAATCCTTTCCTAAAGAAAAAAATAGATGTTACAGGTGTGGTAGTAAGGATCATCCAGTATATAGCAAGACTTATCCAGCTGTCCAAAGGAAATGTGGTAATTGTGGTTTAATTGGTCATTTTGCAAAAATTTGCAGGAAAAAACAAAGTAATGTGAAATGTATATTGGAAAACTCTGAACGAGAGGCTGTAGAGGATGGCGAGTGTGATGTGAATGGAATTGTGTAGGAAAGTACCATCTTGCCTGGCATGTTACCCCAATATTTCACTATATATATGTTGTTTTTAGTCTATGTGTCACTGGGACCCTGCCAGTGCAGCCTGAGTGAAATAACGTCCACGTTATTTCACAGCCATTTACCACTGCACTTAAGTAACTTATAAGTCACCTATATGTCTAACCTTCACCTGGTGAAGGTTGGGTGCAAAGTTACTTAGTGTGAGGGCACCCTGGCACTAGCCAAGGTGCCCCCACATCGTTCAGGGCAAATTCCCCAGACTTTGTGAGTGCGGGGACACCATTACACGCGTGCACTGTACATAGATCACTACCTATGTACAACGTCACAATGGTAACTCCGAATATGGCCATGTAACATCTCTAAGATCATGAAATTGTCACCCCAATGCCATTTTGGCATTGGGGGGACAATTCCATGATCCCCCGGGTCTCTAGCACAGAACCCGGGTACTGCTAAACTGCCTTTCCGGGGTCTCCACTGCAGCTGCTGCCAACCCCTTAGACAGGTTTCTGCCCTCCTGGGGTCCAGGCAGCCCTGGCCCAGGAAGGTAGAACAGAGGACTTCCACTGAGAGAGGGTGTAACACCCTCTCCCTTTGCAAATAGGTGTAAAGGCTGGGGAGGAGTAGCCTCCCCCAGCCTCTGGAAATGCTTTGATGGGCACAGATGGTGCCCATCTCTGCATAAGCCAGTCTACACCGGTTCAGGGATACGCCAGCCCTGCTCTGGCGCGAAACTGGACAAAGGAAAGGGGAGTGACCACTCCCCTGACCTGCACCTCCCCTGGGAGGTGTCCAGAGCTCCTCCAGTGTGTCCCAGACCTCTGCCATCTTGGAAACAGAGGTGCTGCTGGCACACTGGACTGCTCTGAGTGGCCGGTGCCAGCAGGTGACGTCAGAGACTCCTTCTGATAGGCTTTTACCTCTCTTGGTAGCCAATCCTCCTTCCTAGGTAGCCAAACTTCCTTTTCTGGCTATTTAGGGTCTCTGCTTTGGAGAATTCTATAGATAACGAATGCAAGAGCTCAGAGTTCCTCTGCATGTCCCTCTTCACCTTCTGCCAAAGGATCGACTGCTGACTGCTCAGGACGCCTGTAAAACCGCAACAAAGTAGCAAGACGACTACCAGCAAAATTGTAGCGCCTCATCCTGCCGGCTTTCTTGACTGTTTCCAGGTGGTGCATGCTCTGGGGGTAGCCTGCCTTCACCCTGCACCAGAAGCTCAGAAGAAATCTCCTATGGGTCGACGGAATCTTCCCCCTGCTAACGCAGGCACCAAAAGACTGCAACACAGGTCCTCTGGGTCCCCTCTCATCCTGACGAGCGTGGTCCCTGGAACTCAGCAACTCTGTCCAAGTGACTCCCACAGTCCAGTGACTCTTCAGTCCAAGTTTGGTGGAGGTAAGTCCTTGCCTCCCCACGCTAGACTGCATTGCTGGGTACTGCTCCAGCTCCTGTGCACTTTTCCAGGATTTCCTTTGTGTACAGCCCAGCCTAGGTCCCCGACACTCCTTTCTACAGTGCACAACCTTCTGAGTTGTCCTCCGGCATCATGGGACTCCCTTTTGTGACTTCGCGTGGACTCTGGTTCACTTTCCTTCCCAGTGCCTGTTCAGGTACTTTTGCGTGTGCTGCCTGCTTCTGAGAGGGCTCCCTAAGTTGCTGGGCGTCCCCTCTGTCTCCTCCTACAAGTGGCGACATCCTGGTTCCTCCTGGGCCACAGCAGTACCCAAAAACCTCTACTGCGACCCTTGCAGCTAACAAGGCTTGTTTGCGGTCTTTCTGCCTGGGAACACCTCTGCAAGCTTCATCGCGAAGTGGGACATCCGTCTTCCAAAGGAGAAGTCCCTAGCTCTCGTCTTTCTTGCAGAACTCCAAGCTTCTTCCATTCGGTGGCAGCTTCCTTGCACCCTCAGCTGGCATTTCCTGGGCTCCAGCCCATCTCGACACTGTTGCGACTATTGGACTTGGTCCCCTTGTCTTACGGGTACTCAGGTCTGGAAATCCACTGTTGTTGCATTGCTGGTGTTTGTTCTTCCTGCAGAATCCCCCTAGCACGACTTCTGTGCTCTCTGGGGGGAGTAGGTGCACTTTACACCTACCTTTCAGGGTCTTGGGGTGGGCTATTTTTCTAACCCTCACTGTTTTCTTACAGTCCCAGCGACCCTCTACAAGGTCACATAGGTTTGGGGTCCATTCGTGGTTCGCATTCCACTTTTGGAGTATATGGTTTGTGTTGCCCCTATACCTATGTGCTCCTATTGCAATCTATTGTAATTCTACACTGCTTGCATTACATTTCTTGCTATTACTTACCTAATTTTGGTTTGTGTATATAAATATTGTGTATATAACTTATCCTCATACTGAGGGTACTCACTGAGATACTTTTGGCATATTGTCATAAAAATAAAGTACCTTTATTTTTAGTAACTCTGTGTATTGTGTTTTCTCATGATATTGTGCCTATGACCCCAGTGGTATAGTAGGAGCTTTACATGTCTCCTAGTTCAGCCTAAGCTGCTTTGCCATAGCTACATTCTATCAGTCTAAGCTGCTAGAAACACCTCTTCTACACTAATAAGGGATAACTGGACCTGGCACAAGGTGTAAGTACCTCTGGTACCCACTACAAGCCAGGCCAGCATCCTACATTGGTTGTGCAGCGGTGGGATAAGTACTTGTAACTACTTACCATTTTGTCATTATGTACTTTTCATTAGAGAATAATATACAAAACAGTTCAGTGTATGTACACCTAACCAATAAGTTTTGCTTTTCTCCTCTTAAACTTTTTACAAAGTTCTGAAAATTTTCTCTAAACTTCTAAAAGTTTTCTAAAAGTTAGAAAAAGTTTTTTTCTCTGTTCTTTAAACAGTTATTCCTTCTCACTATCTCTAAACCTTTTGCTATCATGTCTGTAGAAGATTCAACTCTTAAAATGGTCAATACCACGTATGATAATTTGAATACAAGAGCCTAAGGAGTCTCTGCTTAGATAGAGGTTTAGTGATAGGAAAGAACCCTACAAAAGAGTTTCTATTTAACATGCTTATTGTAAATGATGAGTCCCAAGCAGGCACATCAAATGAGAGGTTAATAGAAGGTTCCCATTCTGACTCAGGGGATCTCCTTGAGGGAGGTGGGGAGGGTTCTGAACAGGATCTGCCCCCTAGCAGGACACCCAGTAATGTTGGTAGTAATGGAGGTTCCCATCACAGTAGGGAAGTCTTTATTCCTAGAGGCCAAGTTGCTAGGGTCCAGTCAGTTAGGGACAGACCCCCCCTCTGTTGTTTAAAACTTGTCTTCTGTGTCCAAGCATTCCCAACCCACCCACCCTGAGGATAACTTGTTAGAAAGGGAACTCAAAAGGTTGAGGGTTGAAGAGACCAGACTGAAGCTTAAACAGCAACAGCTGGCCTTAGATAGGGAATCCCTAGACATTGAGAAGGAAAGACAGAGGCTGGGGTTAGGACCCCATGGTGGCAGCAGCAGTATTCCTGATAGTAATCCTGTTAGAGAGCATGATTCCAGGAATCTGCACAAGACAGTCCCCCCTTACAAGGAGGGGGATGACATCAACAAGTGGTTTGCTGCACTTGAGAGGGCCTGTATGGTACAGGGGGTCCCTCAAAGGCAGTGGGCTGCTATTTTGTCACTATCTTTCACTGGAAAGGGTAGGGATAGGTTCCTTACTGTTAGAGAAAGTGATGCTAACAATTTTGCAGTTTTGAAGGATGCACTCATGGATGGATTTGGCTTAACCATTGAACAATACAGGATTAAGTTCAGAGACACCAGAAAGGGTCCTCACAATACTGGACAGACTTTGTAGACTGTTCAGTGAAGGCCTTGGAAGGGTGGTTACATGGCAGTAAAGTATCTGACTATGAAAGTCTGTATAATCTTATTCTGAGAGAGCATATTCTGAATAACTGTGTGTCCGACTTGTTACACCAATATCTAGTGGACTCAGATCTGACCTCTCCCCAAGAATTGGGAAAGAAGGCAGACAAATGGGTCAGAACAAGAGTGAACAGAAAAGTTCATACAGGGGGTAACAAGGATGGAAAGAAGAAGGATGGTAAGTCTTCTGACAAGGGTGGGGACAAAAGTAAAACTGAGTCTTCATCAGGCCCACAAAAATCCTCTGGTGGGGGTGGTGGGTCCAAATCCTCTTCCAATAATCAAGTTACAAAGCCTTGGTGTTATTTGTGTAAAGTCAAAGGCCATAGGACAACTGATGCCAGTTGTCCAAAGAAAAACACCAAACCTCCCACTACCACAACCCATGCTGCAAATTCTAGTGCCCCTAGTAATAGCAGTGGTGGTGGGAGCAAACCTACAAATAGCCAACCCAAGGGTGTAGCTGGGCTCACTATTGGCAATGTGTAGGAAAGTACCATCTTGCCTGGCATGTTACCCCCATTTTTCACTGTATATATGTTGTTTTAGTTGTATGTGTCACTGGGACCCTGGTAACCCAGGGCCCCAGTGCTCATAAGTGTGCCTGAATGTGTTACCTGTGTAGTGACTAACTGTCTCACTGAGGCTCTGCTAATCAGAACCTCAGTGGTTATGCTCTCTCATTTCTTTCCAAATTGTCACTGACAGGCTAGTGACCATTTTTACCAATTTACATTGGCTTACTGGAACACCCTTATAATTCCCTAGTATATGGTACTGAGGTACCCAGGGTATTGGGGTTCCAGGAGATCCCTATGGGCTGCAGCATTTCTTTTGCCACCCATAGGGAGCTCTGACAATTCTTACACAGGCCTGCCACTGCAGCCTGAGTGAAATAACGTCCACGTTATTTCACAGCCATTTTACACTGCACTTAAGTAACTTATAAGTCACCTATATGTCTAACCTTTACCTGGTAAAGGTTAGGTGCAAAGTTACTTAGTGTGAGGGCACCCTGGCACTAGCCAAGGTGCCCCCACATTGTTCAGAGCCAATTCACTGAACTTTGTGAGTGCGGGGACACCATTACACGCGTGCACTACATATAGGTCACTACCTATATGTAGCTTCACCATGGTAACTCCGAATATGGCCATGTAACATGTCTATGATCATGGAATTGCCCCCTCTATGCCATCCTGGCATTGTTGGTACAATTCCATGATCCCAGTGGTCTGTAGCACAGACCCTGGTACTGCCAGACTGCCCTTCCTTGGGTTTCTCTGCAGCTGCTGCTGCTGCCAACCCCTCAGACAGGCAGCTGCCCTCCTGGGGTCCAGCCAGGCCTGGCCCAGGATGGCAGAACAAAGAACTTCCTCTGAGAGAGGGTGTGACACCCTCTCCCTTTGGAAAATGGTGTGAAGGCAGGGGAGGAGTAGCCTCCCCCAGCCTCTGGAAATGCTTTGTTGGGCACAGATGTGCCCAATTCTGCATAAGCCAGTCTACACCGGTTCAGGGACCCCTTAGCCCCTGCTCTGGCGCGAAACTGGACAAAGGAAAGGGGAGTGACCACTCCCTTGACCTGCACCTCCCCTGGGAGGTGTCCAGAGCTCCTCCAGTGTGCTCCAGACCTCTGCCATCTTGGAAACAGAGGTGCTGCTGGCACACTGGACTGCTCTGAGTGGCCAGTGCCACCAGGTGACGTCAGAGACTCCTGCTGATAGGCTCCTTCAGGTGTTAGTAGCCTTTCCTCTCTCCTAGGTAGCCAAACCCTCTTTTCTGGCTATTTAGGGTCTCTGTCTCTGGGGAAACTTTAGATAACGAATGCATGAGCTCAGCCGAGTTCCTCTGCATCTCCCTCTTCACCTTCTGATAAGGAATCGACCGCTGACCGCGCTGGAAGCCTGCAAACCTGCAACATAGTAGCAAAGACGACTACTGCAACTCTGTAACGCTGATCCTGCCGCCTTCTCGACTGTTTTCCTGCTTGTGCATGCTGTGGGGGTAGTCTGCCTCCTCTCTGCACCAGAAGCTCCGAAGAAATCTCCCGTGGGTCGACGGAATCTTCCCCCTGCAACCCCAGGCACCAAAAAGCTGCATTACCGGTCCCTTGGGTCTCCTCTCAGCACGACGAGCGAGGTCCCTCGAATCCAGCGATACCGTCCAAGTGACCCCCACAGTCCAGTGACTCTTCAGCCCCAGTTTGGTGGAGGTAAGTCCTTGCCTCACCTCGCTGGGCTGCATTGCTGGGAACCGCGACTTTGCAAGCTACTCCGGCCCCTGTGCACTTCCGGCGGAAATCCTTTGTGCACAGCCAAGCCTGGGTCCACGGCACTCTAACCTGCATTGCACGACTTTCTAAGTTGGTCTCCGGCGACGTGGGACTCCTTTGTGCAACTTCGGCGAGCACCGTTTCACGCATCCTCGTAGTGCCTGTTTCTGGCACTTCTCCGGGTGCTACCTGCTTCAGTGAGGGCTCCTTGTCTTGCTCGACGTCCCCTCTCTCTGCAGGTCCAATTTGCGACCTCCTGGTCCCTCCTGGGCCCCAGCAGCGTCCAAAAACGCCAAACGCATGATTTGCGTGTAGCAAGGCTTGTTGGCGTCCATCCGGCGGGAAAACACTTCTGCACGACTCTCCAAGGCGTGGGGGATCCATCCTCCAAAGGGGAAGTCTCTAGCCCTTGTCGTTCCTGCAGTATTCACAGTTCTTCAGCCTAGTAAGAGCTTCTTTGCACCAACCGCTGGCATTTCTTGGGCATCTGCCCATCTCCGAGTTGCTTGTGACTTTTGGACTTGGTCCCCTTGTTCCACAGGTACCCTCAGTCAGGAATCCATCGTTGTTGCATTGCTGATTTGTGTTTTCCTTGCATTTTCCCTCTAACACGACTATTTTGTCCTTAGGGGAACTTTGGTGCACTTTGCACTCACTTTTCAGGGTCTTGGGGAGGGTTATTTTCCTAACTCTCACTATTTTCTAATAGTCCCAGCGACCCTCTACAAGGTCACATAGGTTTGGGGTCCATTCGTGGTTCGCATTCCACTTCTGGAGTATATGGTTTGTGTTGCCCCTATCCCTATGTTTCCCCATTGCATCCTATTGTAACTATACATTGTTTGCACTGTTTTCTAAGACTATACTGCATATTTTTGCTATTGTGTATATATATCTTGTGTATATTTCCTATCCTCTCACTGAGGGTACACTCTAAGATACTTTGGCATATTGTCATAAAAATAAAGTACCTTTATTTTTAGTATAACTGTGTATTGTGTTTTCTTATGATATTGTGCATATGACACTAAGTGGTACTGTAGTAGCTTCACACGTCTCCTAGTTCAGCCTGAGCTGCTCTGCTAAGCTACCATTATCTATCAGCCTAAGCTGCTAGACACCCTATACACTAATAAGGGATAACTGGGCCTGGTGCAAGGTGCAAGTACCCCTTGGTACTCACTACAAGCCAGTCCAGCCTCCTACATTGGTTGTGCAGCGGTGGGATAAGTGCTTGAGACTACTTACCACTCTTGTCATTGTACTTTTCATAAGAGAAAAATATACAAAACAAGGTCAGTGTATATACACATAGCCAAAAAGTTTTGCATTTCCTCTTTTCACTCTTTTCTAAGTGCTGAAAAGTACTTCTAACTTTCTAAAAAGTTCTAAAAAGTTTAAAAAGGTTTTTTTCTGTCTTTCTAAAAGTTCTGAAAACTTTTTTCTCTTTTTCTATCACTTTAACTCTCTCTAAAAAATGTCTGGTACAGGAAAAAATGTTGAACTGTCCAAACTTGCATATGATCACCTTAGCTGGAAAGGAGCAAGGAGTCTCTGCATAGAGAGAGGTTTGAGTGTAGGGAAGAATCCTTCCTTAGAACTGTTAATTAATATGCTTAGAGTACAGGATAAGGCCATAAGTGCCCAATCTGTAGAAAAAGTAGCTAATGGTTCTCAATCTGATCCAGGGACTCCCCCAGGAAAAGGTTCAGGAAAGAAACTTCTCAGCCTGCCCATTACTAGACAGTCTAGCATAGTTGGTACAGAGGTTGAATCACATCATACTGATGATGTGCTCTCACATTATGCTGGTAGCCAAGCTGTTAGGGTGCCCTCTGTAAGGGACAGGTCTCCTTCTGTTCATTCCCATCATACCTCTGTATCTAGAAATGTCCCTCCCACCCACCCTGATGACAGATTGTTAGAAAGGGAGCTCAATAGATTGAGAGTGGAACAAACCAGACTGAAGCTCAAGAAGCAACAGCTGGATTTGGATAGACAGTCTTTAGAAATAGAGAGGGAAAGACAGAAGTTGTGTTTAGATACCCATGGTGGCAGCAGCAGTATTCCCCATAGTCATCCTGCAAAAGAGCATGATTCCAGGAATCTGCACAAGATAGTTCCCCCTTATAAGGAGGGGGATGACATTAACAAGTGGTTTGCTGCACTTGAGAGGGCCTGTGCTGTACAGGATGTCCCTCAAAAGCAGTGGGCTGCTATCCTATGGCTATCATTTACTGGAAAAGGTAGGGATAGGCTCCTTACTGTAAAAGAAAATGATGCTAACAATTTCCAAGTTCTTAAGAATGCACTCCTGGATGGTTATGGCTTAACCACTGAACAGTACAGGATAAAGTTCAGAGATACCAAAAAGGAGTCTTCACAAGACTGGGTTGATTTCATTGACCAGGCAGTGAAGGCCTTGGAGGGGTGGTTACATGGCAGTAAAGTTACTGATTATGACAGCCTGTATAACTTGATCCTGAGAGAGCATATTCTTAATAATTGTGTGTCTGATTTGTTGCACCAGTACTTGGTGGACTCTGATCTGACCTCTCCCCAAGAATTGGGAAAGAAGGCAGACAAATGGGTCAGAACAAGAGTGAACAGAAAAGTTCATACAGGGGGTGACAAAGATGGCAACAAAAAGAAGGATGGTAAGTCTTCTGACAAGGGTGGGGACAAATCTAAAAATGAGTCTTCATCAGGCCCACAAAAACACTCTTGTGGGGGTGGCGGGCCCAAATCCTCCTTTAATCAGAACAAGGAAAAGAAACCATGGTGCTATTTATGTAAAATAAAAGGCCATTGGACAACAGATCCCAGTTGTCCAAAGAAAGGCACCACAGCTCCTACCACTACAACCCCTACTGCTACACCTAGTGTCCCTACTAATAGCAGTGGTGGTGGGAGCAAACCTACTAATAGCCAATCCAAGGGAGTAGCTGGGCTCACTTTTGGTAATTTAGTTGGGGTTGGTCTGATTAGGGAGACCACAGAGGCTACTTTAGTCTCTGAAGGGGCTATTGATTTAGCCACTTTGGTTGCTTGCCCCCATAACTTGGAGAAGTACAAGCAACTAACCCTAATAAATGGTGTTGAGGTCCAGGCCTACAGGGACACAGGTGCCAGTGTCACAATGGTGATTGAGAAACTGGTGCACCCTGAACAACACATACTTGGACACCAGTACCAAGTAACCGATGCTCACAACATAACACAAAGCCACCCCATGGCTGTTGTAAATCTCAACTGGGGGGGGGGTATCTGGTCCAAAGAAAGTTGTGGTAGCTTCAGATTTACCTGTAGACTGTCTATTAGGGAATGATTTGGAGACATCAGCTTGGTCAGATGTGGAGTTGGAGGCCCATGCAGCAATGCTGGGCATCCCAGGGCATATTTTTGCTTTGACAAGGGCTCAGGCCAAAAAGCAAAAAGGACAGGGAAGCTTGGATCCTGGAACAATGGACCAAGTGCTCCCTAAAGCTAGGGCTAGTAGAAGCAAACCACTTCCTACTATCCCTCCCTCTACAGTGGATTCTACTTCTGAGGAAGAAGAATTCCCTCCCTGTGCAGAACCTACACCAGAGGAGCTGGAAGCAGACACTGCTGAGCTTTTGGGTGAAGGGGGGCCTGCCAGAGAGGAGCTGAGTGTGGCACAGCAAACCTGTCCCACATTAGAGGGTCTCAGACAGCAAGCTGTCAAACAGGCTAATGGGGATGTCAGTGACTCACGCAGAGTTTACTGGGAGGACAACCTCTTGTACACTGAGCATAGGGATCCTAAACCTGGAGCTGCCAGGAGATTAGTGATTCCTCAGGAGTACAGAAAGTTCCTCCTAACACTGGCACATGACATTCCCTTAGCTGGGCACCTGGGTCAAATGAAAACTTGGGACAGATTGGTACCATTGTTTCATTGGCCTAGGATGTCTGAGGACACAAAGGAATTTTGCAAGTCCTGTGAAACCTGTCAAGCCAGTGGCAAGACAGGTGGCACTCCAAAGGCACCCCTTATCCCACTGCCTGTGGTTGGGGTTCCCTTTGAAAGGGTAGGGGTTGACATAGTTGGCCCCCTTGACCCTCCTACTGCTTCAGGCAATAGGTTTATCTTGGTGGTAGTGGACCATGCCACAAGATATCCTGAAGCTATTCCTTTAAGGACCACTACAGCTCCTGCAGTGGCAAAGGCCCTCCTGGGAATATTTTCCAGGGTGGGCTTCCCAAAGGAAGTAGTATCAGACAGAGGAAGCAATTTCATGTCTGCATACTTAAAGGCCATGTGGAAGGAGTGTGGTGTAACTTACAAGTTCACAACACCCTATCATCCACAAACAAATGGACTGGTGGAGAGATTTAATAAAACTCTCAAAGGCATGATTATGGGACTCCCTGAAAAACTCCGCAGGAGATGGGATATCCTTCTACCATGCCTCCTTTTTGCCTACAGGGAGGTACCCCAGAAAGGAGTGGGCTTCAGCCCCTTTGAACTTCTTTTTGGACACCCTGTTAGGGGTCCACTCACACTTGTAAAGGAGGGTTGGGAACAACCTTTAAAAGCTCCTAAGCAGGATATTGTGGATTATGTACTTGGCCTCAGATCAAGGATGGCTGAGTACATGAAAAAGGCCAGTAAAAACCTTCAGGCCAGCCAAGAGCTCCAGAAGCAATGGCATGATCAGAAGGCTGTTTTGGTTCAGTACCAACCAGGGCAGAAAGTGTGGGTCTTGGAGCCTGTGGCCCCAAGAGCACTCCAAGATAAATGGAGTGGACCCCACACAATTGTTGAAAAGAAGGGTGAAGTCACCTACTTGGTAGACTTAGGCACTGCCAGGAGTCCCCTTAGGGTGCTCCATGTCAACCGCCTGAAACCCTACTATGACAGGGCTGATCTCACCCTGCTCATGGCAACAGATGAGGGACAGGAAGAAGACAGTGATCCTCTACCTGATCTCTTCTCTTCCACAGAACAAGATGCTCTTGTGGAAGGTGTAGTTTTGGCTGATTGTCTTACTGCTGAGCAGAAAGATAATTGCATAAATCTCCTAGGACAATTTTCAGAACTCTTCTCCATTGTGCCAGGCACCACTTCTTGGTGTGAGCACACTATAGATACTGGAGACAGTTTACCTGTCAAAAGTAAGATCTATAGGCAGCCTGACCATGTCAGGGACTGCATAAAGCTAGAAGTTCAGAAAATGTTGGAACTAGGAGTGGTTGAGCACTCTGACAGTCCATGGGCTTCTCCTGTGGTACTGGTACCAAAACCCAATTCTAAAGATGGAAAGAAGGAAATGAGGTTTTGTGTAGACTATAGAGGTCTCAACTTGGTAACCAAAACTGATGCTCACCCTATACCCAGGGCAGATGAGCTCATAGATACACTGGCATCTGCCAAGTATCTAAGCACTTTTGATTTGACTGCAGGGTATTGGCAGATCAAATTGTCAGAAGATGCTAAACCTAAGACTGCATTTTCTACCATTGGAGGACATTACCAGTTTACTGTAATGCCTTTTGGTTTAAAAAATGCACCTGCCACTTTTCAGAGGTTGGTGAACACAGTCCTGCAAGGGCTGGAAGCTTTCAGTGCAGCATATTTGGATGATATAGCTGTATTTAGCTCCAGCTGGGATGATCACCTGGTCCACCTTTGGAAAGTTTTGGAGGCCCTGCAAAAGGCAGGCCTCACTATCAAGGCTTCAAAGTGCCAGATAGGGCAGGGAAAGGTGGTTTATCTGGGACACCTTGTTGGTGGGGAACAGATTGCACCACTTCAGGGGAAAATCCAAACTATTATTGATTGGGTTCCCCCTACCACTCAGACTCAGGTGAGAGCCTTCCTAGGCCTCACTGGGTATTACAGGAGGTTCATTAAGAACTATGGCTCCATTGCAGCCCCTCTTAATGACCTCACATCCAATAAAATGCCTAAAAAGGTATTATGGACAGCAAACTGTCAGAAAGCTTTTGAGGAGCTGAAGCAGGCCATGTGCTCTGCACCTGTCCTGAAAAGCCCTTGTTACTCTAAAAAATTCTATGTCCAGACTGATGCATCTGAATTAGGAGTAGGGGCAGTCCTATCACAACTTAATTCTGAGGGCCAGGATCAACCTGTTGCTTTTATTAGTAGAAGGTTGACCCCTAGAGAAAAGCGTTGGTCTGCCATTGAGAGGGAGGCCTTTGCTGTGGTCTGGGCTCTGAAGAAGTTGAGGCCATACCTGTTTGGCACTCACTTCATTGTTCAGACAGACCACAAACCTCTACTTTGGCTAAAACAAATGAAAGGTGAAAATCCTAAATTGTTGAGGTGGTCCATATCCCTACAGGGAATGGACTATACAGTGGAACATAGACCTGGGAGTAGCCACTCCAATGCAGATGGACTCTCCAGATATTTCCACTTAGACAATGAAGCCTCATCAGGTAATGGCTAGTCTTATTGTCCTTCGTTTGGGGGGGGGTTGTGTAGGAAAGTACCATCTTGCCTGGCATGTTACCCCCATTTTTCACTGTATATATGTTGTTTTAGTTGTATGTGTCACTGGGACCCTGGTAACCCAGGGCCCCAGTGCTCATAAGTGTGCCTGAATGTGTTACCTGTGTAGTGACTAACTGTCTCACTGAGGCTCTGCTAATCAGAACCTCAGTGGTTATGCTCTCTCATTTCTTTCCAAATTGTCACTGACAGGCTAGTGACCATTTTTACCAATTTACAATGGCTTACTGGAACACCCTTATAATTCCCTAGTATATGGTACTGAGGTACCCAGGGTATTGGGGTTCCAGGAGATCCCTATGGGCTGCAGCATTTCTTTTGCCACCCATAGGGAGCTCTGACAATTCTTACACAGGCCTGCCACTGCAGCCTGAGTGAAATAACGTCCACGTTATTTCACAGCCATTTTACACTGCACTTAAGTAACTTATAAGTCACCTATATGTCTAACCTTTACCTGGTAAAGGTTAGGTGCAAAGTTACTTAGTGTGAGGGCACCCTGGCACTAGCCAAGGTGCCCCCACATTGTTCAGAGCCAATTCACTGAACTTTGTGAGTGCGGGGACACCATTACACGCGTGCACTACATATAGGTCACTACCTATATGTAGCTTCACCATGGTAACTCCGAATATGGCCATGTAACATGTCTATGATCATGGAATTGCCCCCTCTATGCCATCCTGGCATTGTTGGTACAATTCCATGATCCCAGTGGTCTGTAGCACAGACCCTGGTACTGCCAGACTGCTCTTCCTGGGGTTTCTCTGCAGCTGCTGCTGCTGCCAACCCCTCAGACAGGCAGCTGCCCTCCTGGGGTCCAGCCAGGCCTGGCCCAGGATGGCAGAACAAAGAACTTCCTCTGAGAGAGGGTGTGACACCCTCTCCCTTTGGAAAATGGTGTGAAGGCAGGGGAGGAGTAGCCTCCCCCAGCCTCTGGAAATGCTTTGTTGGGCACAGATGTGCCCAATTCTGCATAAGCCAGTCTACACCGGTTCAGGGACCCCTTAGCCCCTGCTCTGGCGCGAAACTGGACAAAGGAAAGGGGAGTGACCACTCCCCTGACCTGCACCTCCCCTGGGAGGTGTCCAGAGCTCCTCCAGTGTGCTCCAGACCTCTGCCATCTTGGAAACAGAGGTGCTGCTGGCACACTGGACTGCTCTGAGTGGCCAGTGCCACCAGGTGACGTCAGAGACTCCTGCTGATAGGCTCCTTCAGGTGTTAGTAGCCTTTCCTCTCTCCTAGGTAGCCAAACCCTCTTTTCTGGCTATTTAGGGTCTCTGTCTCTGGGGAAACTTTAGATAACGAATGCATGAGCTCAGCCGAGTTCCTCTGCATCTCCCTCTTCACCTTCTGATAAGGAATCGACCGCTGACCGCGCTGGAAGCCTGCAAACCTGCAACATAGTAGCAAAGACGACTACTGCAACTCTGTAACGCTGATCCTGCCGCCTTCTCGACTGTTTTCCTGCTTGTGCATGCTGTGGGGGTAGTCTGCCTCCTCTCTGCACCAGAAGCTCCGAAGAAATCTCCCGTGGGTCGACGGAATCTTCCCCCTGCAACCGCAGGCACCAAAAAGCTGCATTACCGGTCCCTTGGGTCTCCTCTCAGCACGACGAGCGAGGTCCCTCGAATCCAGCGACACCGTCCAAGTGACCCCCACAGTCCAGTGACTCTTCAGCCCCAGTTTGGTGGAGGTAAGTCCTTGCCTCACCTCGCTGGGCTGCATTGCTGGGAACCGCGACTTTGCAAGCTACTCCGGCCCCTGTGCACTTCCGGCGGAAATCCTTTGTGCACAGCCAAGCCTGGGTCCACGGCACTCTAACCTGCATTGCACGACTTTCTAAGTTGGTCTCCGGCGACGTGGGACTCCTTTGTGCAACTTCGGCGAGCACCGTTTCACGCATCCTTGTAGTGCCTGTTTCTGGCACTTCTCCGGGTGCTACCTGCTTCAGTGAGGGCTCCTTGTCTTGCTCGACGTCCCCTCTCTCTGCAGGTCCAATTTGCGACCTCCTGGTCCCTCCTGGGCCCCAGCAGCGTCCAAAAACGCCAAACGCACGATTTGCGTGTAGCAAGGCTTGTTGGCGTCCATCCGGCGGGAAAACACTTCTGCACGACTCTCCAAGGCGTGTGGGATCCATCCTCCAAAGGGGAAGTCTCTAGCCCTTGTCGTTCCTGCAGTATTCACAGTTCTTCAGCCTAGTAAGAGCTTCTTTGCACCAACCGCTGGCATTTCTTGGGCATCTGCCCATCTCCGAGTTGCTTGTGACTTTTGGACTTGGTCCCCTTGTTCCACAGGTACCCTCAGTCAGGAATCCATCGTTGTTGCATTGCTGATTTGTGTTTTCCTTGCATTTTCCCTCTAACACGACTATTTTGTCCTTAGGGGAACTTTGGTGCACTTTGCACTCACTTTTCAGGGTCTTGGGGAGGGTTATTTTCCTAACTCTCACTATTTTCTAATAGTCCCAGCGACCCTCTACAAGGTCACATAGGTTTGGGGTCCATTCGTGGTTCGCATTCCACTTCTGGAGTATATGGTTTGTGTTGCCCCTATCCCTATGTTTCCCCATTGCATCCTATTGTAACTATACATTGTTTGCACTGTTTTCTAAGACTATACTGCATATTTTTGCTATTGTGTATATATATCTTGTGTATATTTCCTATCCTCTCACTGAGGGTACACTCTAAGATACTTTGGCATATTGTCATAAAAATAAAGTACCTTTATTTTTAGTATAACTGTGTATTGTGTTTTCTTATGATATTGTGCATATGACACTAAGTGGTACTGTAGTAGCTTCACACGTCTCCTAGTTCAGCCTGAGCTGCTCTGCTAAGCTACCATTATCTATCAGCCTAAGCTGCTAGACACCCTATACACTAATAAGGGATAACTGGGCCTGGTGCAAGGTGCAAGTACCCCTTGGTACTCACTACAAGCCAGTCCAGCCTCCTACACAATGTAGTTGGGGTTGGTCGTGTTAGGGAGACCACAGAGGCTGTGTTAGTCTCTGAAGGTGCCATTGATTTGGCCATCTTGGTTGCTTGTCCCCTTAATATGGATAAGTACAAGCAACCTCTCCTAATAAATGGTGTTGAGGTTCAGGCCTGCAGGGACACAGGTGTCAGTGTTACCATGGTGATAGAGAAACTGGTGCATCCTGAACAACACCTACCTGGTCAGCAGTACCAAGTGACAGACGCTCATAACAACACTCTTAGCCACCCCATGGCTGTTGTGAATCTCAACTGGGGGAGGGTTACTGGTCCAAAGAAAGTTGTGGTTGCTTCAGATTTACCTGTAGACTGTCTACTAGGAAATGATTTAGAGACATCAGCTTGGGCAGAAGTGGAGTTGGAGGCTCATGCAGCAATGCTGGGCATTCCTGGGCATATTTTTGCTTTGACAAGGGCTCAGGCCAAAAAGCAAAAAGGACAGGGTAACTTGGATCTTGGAACAATGGACCAAGTGCTCCCTAAAGCTAGGGGTAGCAAGGGTAAATCCCTACCCTCTATCCCTCCCTCTACAGATGATTCCCCTTCTGTGGAAAAATAATTTCCTCCCTGTGCAGAACCTTCACCAGATGAGCTGGCAGCAGACTCTGCTGAGCTTTTGGGTGGAGGGGGGCCTGCCAGGGAAGAGCTGAGTGTGGCACAGCACACCTGTCCCACATTAGAGGATCTCAGATAGCAAGCTGTCAAACAGCAAAATGGGGATGTCAGTGACTCACATAGAGTTTACTGGGAGGACAACCTCTTGCACACCGAGGCAAGGGACCCAAAACCTGGAGCAGCTAGGAGATTGGTAATTCCCCTGCAGTACAGAGAGTTCCTCCTAACTTTTGCACATGACATTCCTTTGGCTGGGCATTTGGGCCAGATCAAAACATGGGAAAGGCTTGTCCCCCTATTTCACTGGCCTAGGATGTCAGAGGACACTAAAGATTTTTGCAAGTCTTGTGTGACCTGCCAAGCCAGGGCAAGACTGGTGGCACTCCAAAGGCTCCCCTTATTCCACTGCCTGTGGTTGGGGTGCCCTTTGAAAGGGTAGGGGTTGACATAGTTGGCCCCCTTGACCCTCCTACTGCTTCAGGCAATAGGTTTATCTTGGTGGTTGTGGACCATGCCACAAGATATCCCGAAGCAATTCCTCTAAGGACCACTACAGCTCCTGCAGTGGCAAAGGCCCTCCTGGGAATCTTTTCCAGGGTGGGTTTCCCTAAAGAGGTTGTATCAGACAGGGGTAGCAACTTCATGTCTGCATACTTGAAAGCAATGTGGAAGGAGTGTGGTGTTACCTACAAGTTCACCACTCCTTATCATCCACAAACTAATAGACTGGTAGAGAGGTTTAATAAAACTCTCAAAGGTATGATAATGGGACTCCCTGAAAAACTCAGGAGGAGTTGGGATGTCCTGTTATCTTGCCTCCTTTTTCTTTTTGCTTACAATGAGGTACCCCAGAAAGGAGTGGGCTTCAGCCTCTTTGAACTCCTCTTTGGATACCCTGTAAGAGGTCAACTAACACTTGTGAAGGAGGGTTGGGAACAACCTTTAAAAGCTCCGAAACAGGACATAGTGGACTATGTACTTGGCCTAAGATCCAGAATGGCCGAGTACATGAAAAAGGCCAGAAAAACCTTCAGGCCAGAGAAGAGCTCCAGAAGCAATGGCATGACCAGAAGGCTGTTCTGATTCAGTACCAACCAGGACAGAAGGTGTGGGTATTGGAGCCTGTGGCCCCAAGAGCACTCCAGGACAAATGGAGTGGACCCCATCTCATTGTTGAAAAGAAGGGTGAGGTTACCTATCTGGTAGACCTGGGCACTGCCAGGAGTCCCCTTAGGGTGATTCATGTCAACCGCCTAAAACCCTACTATGACAGGGCTGATCTCACCCTGCTCATGGCAACAGATGAGGGACAGGAAGAAGAGAGTGACCCTCTCCATGATCTCTTTTCCACCACTGAAAATGATGCTTTAGTGGAGGGAGTAGTTTTGGCAGGTTGTCTGACTGCAGAACAGAAAGACAACTGCATAAATCTCCTTGGACAATTTTCTGAACTCTTTTCAATTGTGCCAGGTACCACATCCTGGTGTGAACACACAATTGATACTGGAGACAGCTTGCCTGTCAAAAGTCAAATCTATAGGCAGCCTGACCATGTCAGTGACTGCATTAAACAAGAGGTGCAGAAAATGCTTGATCTGGGAGTGGTTGAACCTTCTGAAAGCCCATGGGCGAGTCCTGTGGTGCTTGTACCAAAGCCTCACTCAAAAGATGGAAAAAGGGAGATGAGGTTTTGTGTAGACTACAGAGGTCTCAATCAGGTAACAAAAACTGATGCCCACCCTATACCCAGGGCAGATTAGCTCATTGATACACTGGCATCTGCCAAGTATCTTAGCACCTTTGATTTGACTGCAGGGTATTGGCACATCAAATTGGCTGAGGATGTTAAACCCAAAACTGCATTTTCAACTATAGGAGGGCACTACCAATTTACAGTGATGCCCTTTGGGTTGAAAAATGCACCTGCCACTTTTCAGAGGTTGGTGAACACAATCCTGCAAGGTTTGGAGGCTTTTAGTGCAGCATATCTAGATGATAGTGCTGTCTTTAGCTCCACCTGGGATGAGCACCTGGTCCACCTTTGGAACGTTTTGGAGGCCCTGCTAAAGGCAGGCCTCACTATCAAGGCATCCAAGTGCCAGATAGGGCAGGGAAAGGTGGTTTATCTGGTATACCTGGTAGGTGGAGAACAGGTTGCACCACTTCAGGAGAAAATCCAGACAATCATGGATTGGGTTCTCCCTACAACTCAGACCCAGGTGAGAGCCTTCTTAGGCCTCACATGGTATTACAGGAGATTCATTAAAAACTATGGCTCCATAGCAGCCCCTTGTGGGAAAACAGAGCTGATTGCAGAGGCCCCCTAACTTTTTGCCCCCATTTTCCAATTTTTGCTGGTGTTTTCCTGACTCTGATGGTACCCTGGGTACTGCTAACCAGTCCCAGGGCCTGTGCTCTGTGTAAAATGGATATGCAAATTAGGCTAATTATAATTGGCTAAGTTAACCTACCTATAACTCCCTAGTATATGGTAGGGCATGTAGGTTTAGGGACCACAGCATAGGTGGTGCACCCATAGGTGCTCTGCTGAGGTGCCCAGTGTCATTTTAAAGGCAGGCCTGCCTTTAAATTAAAGGTATATGCAAATTCGACTTTGGAATTAAAAGTAGTTCCAAAGTCTTAAACTACCTTATTTTTACATACAAGTCACCCCTAAGGTGTGCCCTATGTGCCCCTCGGGCTGGGTGCCATGTAACTATAAGCAGGGACTTTATAAAAATAGTTTTATAAGCCCTGGTGAGGTAAAAACAGCCAAATTTGTTTTTCCCTCATGGTAGTAAATGGCCTTCATAGGCTAGAATGGGGAGACTTTATTTTAATTTTTTAAGTCTCCTTAAATGATGCATACCAAGAGTTTGGTATCAAATTAATTGTTGTAATAAATCCCACAACTTCCAGTTGTTGGATTTAATATAACTTGTTCAGGTAAAGAGTTTTTAACTTTACCTGAAAAGTTGCCAATTTCAGCCCTGCATTGTTTTGCTGCTGTGCTCTGATTGGTCAGCCTCTAGCAGCCTAGCCAGGCTGCCTTGATGAGGTGTGAAGTGGCCTGGCTTCACACAAAGGAATGTGCCTGTGGGAAGGAATCTCCCCTCAGCAGATGGTGAGGCAGGAAGGGGGAGGGCTGCCAAACTGGTCTTCAAAGGCAGAGAAGGACATTTGGAGCAACCAGCAACACCCCCACATCCTGCAACCCCAGACAACTAGGTGCCCCCTTGATTAGATTAGGAGAGGGCAGGAGAGGGGTGTGTTTATGATTTTTAGCCACACCAGTGGGTGGGCTCAGCCAGATGTAACCTCCAAAAATCAGATTAAGCCATGATGGATTTTTTGAGAATGTTGCCTCCTGGGATTGATTTTTGCCACACTTCCCAGGAAGTGGTCATCACAGGGGGAAGGACCCTGCACCTGATTGGAGAACCAGGACCCCCCTGCTTTTCACCCAGGAGCAAGGATACAACTGGCAGACCTGCACCCACACCTAAGTTCCCTACCACATCCAACAAGGAAGAACTACAGAAGAAGAAGGACTGCCCTGCTGGACCCCTGGCCTGCACCTGGAACCTGCACTCAGAAGGACTGCACCAGCTGCACACTTGGGCTTCACCACAAGAAGGACTTTGCCTGGCTTCAACTGGTTCAAGGAGGGACTCCCTGTTTGCTACAGGTGAAGAATTGCTAACCATAGTCCCCTGCACCAACTACTGAAGAAAGCGACCAGCTGACCACTGTCCAGTGGCCAAAAAGGAGTTTGACCAGGTGCATTCTGGGAGTTGTAGTCTGCACCCCCCCCACCCCCAAGGACCATCTCAGAACTTCTGGACCCTTGGGGTGAGCTGGGGACCTCAAAAGAACCTTAAAAGGACATCTGGGAGAAGCCCCAGAAGTTTGGAGAACTTTTGAAAAAAAAGCTCCATAGAGGGACCGACCCGCCGCAGCAACTCTAGCCGGCTTGCCTCAACCGCGACCCGGTCTGATTTGCTGGTTCGTCCCGGTAAAGAAGATCTCAGAAAAAGAGACTAAGGCGGTCATTCTGACCCTGGCGGTCAAAGACCGCCAGGGCGGAGGACCGCGGGAGCACCGCCGACAGGCCGGCGGTGCTCCAATGGGGATTCCGACCGTGGCGGTAAAGCCGCGGTCGGACCGGCACCACTGGCGGGCTCCCGCCAGTGTACCGCCGCCCCATTGAATCCTCCACGGCGGCGCAGCTTGCTGCACCGCCGCGGGGATTCCGACCCCCCCCTACCGCCATCCAGACCGCCGGGATCCGGATGGCGGTAGGGGGGGGGTCGCGGGGCCCCTGGGGGCCCCTGCAGTGCCCATGCCACTGGCATGGGCATTGCAGGGGCCCCCGTAAGAGGGCCCCTACATGTATTTCACTGTCTGCTGCGCAGACAGTGAAATACGCGACGGGTGCAACTGCACCCGTCGCACAGCTTCCACTCCGCCGGCTCGATTCCGAGCCGGCTTCATCGTGGAAGCCTCTTTCCCGCTGGGCTGGCGGGCGGTCTGAAGGCGACCGCCCGCCAGCCCAGCGGGGAAAGTCAGAATTACCGCCGCGGTCTTTCGACCGCGGAACGGTAACCTGACGGCGGGACTTTGGCGGGCGGCGGAATGAGGGCCTAAGTCCGAAGGTAAAACGTTGACCAGGACCTCCCAGCCAGCGTATCCGAGGAGGGCTCCATGGACGTCGGATCAAGATCCAGGTTTACCCCGGTCGAAGGATTTTCACCTCGAAAAAACGACTAAGTCCTAAGGTAAAAATCTCCACTGAGGATTCCCACATCGCGTATCCGGAGAAGGGCTCCAGGAGGTCGGATTGGACTGGCAGGTTCGTCCCGCTGAAGAAAATCTTCGAAAAGGAGACTAAGTGTGAAGGTAAACTTTTAACCGAGGCCTCCCGCGGCCTGTAGCCGAGCAGGGCTCCATCGCGGTCGGCCTGAAACTTTGACTTTGCCCCGGTCAAGGTGCAACCAGATGACCCGATTGGCGCTTTTTGTTTTTAGGCGCTAAAAAAAAAAAAATTCTTTAAAAATTCATATCTCTGGTTCCCCTTATCCGATTCTATTCGTTTTGGTGTAATTTTAAAGATAAAAATATAATCTATTTTTATAAATTGATTTTGGATTTTTAAACTGTTTCCTGTGTTTTATTTAATTACTGTTTTGTGATATTTGAATGCTTTACACTCTGTCTCCTAAGTTAAGCCTTGACGCTCGTTGCCAAGCTACCAAGGGTTGAGCTGGGGCTAATTTACTGAGACCTAACTGGACCTTAGTGGAGGTTAGTGGCCTGTTGCTAAGTGTAGGTACCTACCTGCCCTTACCAATAACCCATTTTCCAACACCCCTCTTAATGATCTCACTAGTAAGAAGATGCCTAAAAAGGTATTGTGGACAGCTAGCTGCCAGAAAGCTTTTGAGGAGCTCAAACAGGCCATGTGCTCTGCACCTGTCCTAAAAAGCCCATCTTACTCCAAGAAATTCATTGTTCAAACTGATGCATCCGAATTAGGGGTAGGGGTAGGGGCAGTCTTATCACAACTGAATTCTGAGGGCCAGGATCAACCAGTTGCTTTTATCAGCAGAAGGTTGACCCCTAGATAAAAGCGTTGGTCTGCCATAGAGAGGGAGGCCTTTTCTGTGGTCTGGGCACTGAAAAGTTGAGGCCATACCTGTTTGGCACTCACTTTATTGTTCAGACTGTGAGAAGGTAGCCTCTTTCTAGCCTTGTTACCCCCACTTTTGGCCTGTTTGTGAGTGTATGTCAGGGTGTTTGTCACTGTTTTCACTGTCTCACTGGGATCCTGATAGCCAGGCCTCAGTGCTCATAGTGAAAACACCATGTTTTCAGTATGGTTGTTATGTGTCACTGGGATCCTGCTAGTCAGGACCCCAGTGCTCATAGGTTTGTGGCCTATATGTATGTGTCACTGGGACCCTGTCACACAGGGCCCCAGTGCTCATAGGTGTGCATGTATATGTTCCCTGTGTGGTGCCTAACTGTCTCACTGAGGCTCTGCTAACCAGAACCTCAGTGGTTATGCTCTCTCATTACTTTCAAATTGTCACTAACAGGCTAGTGACCATTTTTTACCAATTTACATTGGCTTACTGGAACACCCTTATAATTCCCTAGTATATGGTAAGGAGGTACCCAGGGTATTGGGGTTCCAGGAGATCCCTATGGGCTGCAGCATTTCTTTTGCCACCCATAGGGAGCTCTGACAATTCTTACACAGGCCTGCCACTGCAGCCTGAGTGAAATAACGTCCACGTTATTTCACAGCCATTTTACACTGCACTTAAGTAACTTATAAGTCACCTATATGTCTAACCTTTACCTGGTAAAGGTTAGGTGCAAAGTTACTTAGTGTGAGGGCACCCTGGCACTAGCCAAGGTGCCCCCACATTGTTCAGAGCCAATTCCCTGAACTTTGTGAGTGCGGGGACACCATTACACGCGTGCACTACATATAGGTCACTACCTATATGTAGCTTCACCATGGTAACTCCGAATATGGCCATGTAACATGTCTATGATCATGGAATTGCCCCCTCTATGCCATCCTGGCATTGTTGGTACAATTCCATGATCCCAGTGGTCTGTAGCACAGACCCTGGTACTGCCAAACTGCCCTTCCTGGGGTTTCACTGCAGCTGCTGCTGCTGCCAACCCCTCAGACAGGCATCTGCCCTCCTGGGGTCCAGCCAGGCCTGGCCCAGGATGGCAGAACAAAGAACTTCCTCTGAGAGAGGGTGTGACACCCTCTCCCTTTGGAAAATGGTGTGAAGGCAGGGGAGGAGTAGCCTCCCCCAGCCTCTGGAAATGCTTTGTTGGGCACAGAGGTGCCCAATTCTGCATAAGCCAGTCTACACCGGTTCAGGGACCCCTTAGCCCCTGCTCTGGCGCGAAACTGGACAAAGGAAAGGGGAGTGACCACTCCCCTGACCTGCACCTCCCCTGGGAGGTGTCCAGAGCTCCTCCAGTGTGCTCCAGACCTCTGCCATCTTGGAAACAGAGGTGCTGCTAGCACACTGGACTGCTCTGAGTGGCCAGTGCCACCAGGTGACGTCAGAGACTCCTTGTGATAGGCTCCTTCAGGTGTTAGTAGCCTTTCCTCTCTCCTAGGTAGCCAAACCCTCTTTTCTGGCTATTTAGGGTCTCTGTCTCTGGGGAAACTTTAGATAACGAATGCATGAGCTCAGCCGAGTTCCTCTGCATCTCCCTCTTCACCTTCTGATAAGGAATCGACCGCTGACCGCGCTGGAAGCCTGCAAACCTGCAACATAGTAGCAAAGACGACTACTGCAACTCTGTAACGCTGATCCTGCCGCCTTCTCGACTGTTTTCCTGCTTGTGCATGCTGTGGGGGTAGTCTGCCTCCTCTCTGCACCAGAAGCTCCGAAGAAATCTCCCGTGGGTCGACGGAATCTTCCCCCTGCAACCGCAGGCACCAAAAAGCTGCATCTCCGGTCCCTTGGGTCTCCTCTCAGCACGACGAGCGAGGTCCCTCGAATCCAGCGACACCGTCCAAGCGACCCCCACAGTCCAGTGACTCTTCAGCCCAAGTTTGGTGGAGGTAAGTCCTTGCCTCACCTCGCTGGGCTGCATTGCTGGGAACCGCGACTTTGCAAGCTTCTCCGGCCCCTGTGCACTTCCGGCGGAAATCCTGTGTGCACAGCCAAGCCTGGGTCCACGGCACTCTAACCTGCATTGCACGACTTTCTAAGTTGGTCTCCGGCGACGTGGGACTCCTTTGTGCAACTTCGGCGAGCACCGTTTCCCGCATCCTCGTAGTGCCTGTTTCTGGCACTTCTCCGGGTGCTACCTGCTTCAGTGAGGGCTCTTTGTCTTGATCGACGTCCCCTCTCTCTGCAGGTCCAATTTGCGACCTCCTGGTCCCTCCTGGGCCCCAGCAGCGTCCAAAAACGCCAAACGCACGATTTGCGTGTAGCAAGGCTTGTTGGCGTCCATCCGGCGGGAAAACACTTCTGCACGACTCTCCAAGGCGTGGGGGATCCATCCTCCAAAGGGGAAGTCTCTAGCCCTTGTCGTTCCTGCAGTATTCACAGTTCTTCAGCCTAGTAAGAGCTTCTTTGCACCAACCGCTGGCATTTCTTGGGCATCTGCCCATCTCCGAGCTGCTTGTGACTTTTGGACTTGGTCCCCTTGTTCCACAGGTACCTTCAGACAGGAATCCATCGTTGTTACATTGCTGATTTGTGTTTTCCTTGCATTTTCCCTCTAACACGACTATTTTGTCCTTAGGGGAACTTTGGTGCACTTTGCACTCACTTTTCAGGGTCTTGGGGAGGGTTATTTTGCTAACTCTCACTATTTTCTAATAGTCCCAGCGACCCTCTACAAGGTCACATAGGTTTGGGGTCCATTCGTGGTTCGCATTCCACTTCTGGAGTATATGGTTTGTGTTGCCCCTATCCCTATGTTTCCCCAGTGCATCCTATTGTAACTATACATTGTTTGCACTGTTTTCTAAGACTATACTGCATATTTTTGCTATTGTGTATATATATCTTGTGTATATTTCCTATCCTCTCACTGAGGGTACACTCTAAGATACTTTGGCATATTGTCATAAAAATAAAGTACCTTTATTTTTAGTATAACTGTGTATTGTGTTTTCTTATGATATTGTGCATATGACACTAAGTGGTACTGTAGTAGCTTCACACGTCTCCTAGTTCAGCCTGAGCTGCTTTGCTAAGCTACCATTATCTATCAGCCTAAGCTGCTAGACACCCTATACACTAATAAGGGATAACTGGGCCTGGTGCAAGGTGCAAGTACCCCTTGGTACTCACTACAAGCCAGTCCAGCCTCCTACATTGGTTGTGCAGCGGTGGGATAAGTGCTTTGAGACTACTTACCACTCTTGTCATTGTACTTTTCATAAGAGAAAAATATACAAAACAAGGTCAGTGTATATACACATAGCCAAAAAGTTTTGCATTTCCTCTTTTCACTCTTTTCTAAGTGCTGAAAAGTACTTCTAAACTTTCAAAAAGTTCTTAAAAGTTTAAAAAGTTTTTTTCTGTCTTTCCAAAAAGTTCTGAAAACTTTTTTCTCTTTTGCTATCACTTTAACTCTCTCTAAAAAATGTCTGGCACAGGCCAAAAAGTTGAACTGTCCAAACTTGCATATGATCACCTTAGCTGGAAAGGAGCAAGGAGTCTCTGCATAGAGAGAGGTTTGAGTGTAGGGAAGAATCCTTCCTTAGAACTGTTAATTAATATGCTTAGAGTACAGGATAAGGCCAAAAGTGCCCAATCTGTGGAAAAAGTAGCTAATGGTTCTCAATCTGATCCAGGGACTCCCCCAGGAAAAGGTTCAGGAAAGAAACTTCTTAGCCTGCCCATTACTAGACAGTCTAGCATAGTTGGTACAGAGGTTGAATCACATCATACTGATGATGTGCTCTCACATTATACTGGTAGCCAAGCTGTTAGGGTGCCCTCTGTAAGGGACAGGTCTCCTTCTGTTCATTCCCATCATACCTCTGTATCTAGAAATGTCCCTCCCACCCACCCTGATGACAGATTGTTAGAAAGGGAGCTCAATAGATTGAGAGTGGAACAAACCAGACTGAAGCTCAAGAAGCAACAGCTGGATTTGGATAGACAGTCTTTAGAAATAGAGAGGGAAAGACAGAAGTTGGGTTTAGATACCCATGGTGGCAGCAGCAGTATTCCCCATAGTCATCCTGCAAAAGAGCATGATTCCAGGAATCTGCACAAGATAGTTCCCCCTTATAAGGAGGGGGATGACATTAACAAGTGGTTTGCTGCACTTGAGAGGGCCTGTGCTGTACAGGATGTCCCTCAAAAGCAGTGGGCTGCTATCCTATGGCTATCATTTAGTGGAAAAGGTAGGGATAGGCTCCTTACAGTGAAAGAAAATGATGCCAATAATTTTACAGTTCTTAAGAATGCACTCCTGGATGGTTATGGCTTAACCACTGAACAGTACAGGATAAAGTTCAGAGAGACCAAAAAGGAGTCTTCACAAGACTGGGTTGATTTCATTGACCATTCAGTGAAGGCCTTGGAGGGGTGGTTACATGGCAGTAAAGTTACTGATTATGAAAGCCTGTATAACACAATCCTGAGAGAGCATATACTTAATAATTGTGTGTCTGATTTGTTGCACCAGTACCTGGTAGACTCTGATCTGACCTCTCCCCAAGAATTGGGAAAGAAGGCAGACAAATGGGTCAGAACAAGGGTGAACAGAAAAGTTCATACAGGGGGTGACAAAGATGGCAATAAGAAGAAAGATGGTGAAAAATCTCAAGATAAGCATGGGGATAAGGGTAAAACCAAAGATCCCACTTCAAATCTTAAACACTCTTCAGAGGGTGGGGATAAAACAAATTCTTCCTCTTCTTCCCAACCTGCACACATTAAAAAGCCCTGGTGCTTTGTGTGTAAAAACAGAGGCCATAGGCCAGGGGATAAGTCCTGTCCAGGTAAACCCCCTGAGCCTACCACCACTAATACATCAAGCTCTAGTGCCCCTAGCAGTAGTGGTACTAGTGGTGGGACTGCTGGCAACAGTCAAGCAAAGGGTGTAGTTGGGTTCACTTATGGGTCCATAGTGGAAACTGATGTAATCAGTCCCAAGACAGTTTCTGTCACACCTAGTGGCATTGGCCTTGCCACACTGGCTGCTTGTCCCCTTACAATGGATAAGTACAGGCAGACAGTTTCAATAAATGGTGTTGAGGCCTTGGCCTACAGGGACACAGGTGCCAGTTTCACTTTGGTGACTGAAAACCTAGTGCCTCCTGAACAACACATCATCGGACAACAGTATAAGATTATTGATGTCCATAACTCCACTAAGTTTCTTCCCTTAGCTATAATTCAGTTTAGTTGGGGTGGAGTTACTGGCCCTAAGCAGGTGGTGGTATCACCTAGCTTACCTGTAGACTGTCTCTTAGGTAATGACCTAGAGGCCTCAGGTTGGGCTGATGTAGAGTTTTATGCCCATGCAGCCATGCTGGGCATCCCTGAGGAATTGTTCCCTCTCATTTCAAGTGAAATGAAAAAGCAAAGGAGAGAAGGCCTGAAAACTCAGGATCCCTCTCCATCAACAGGTAAAAAGGGTATCACAGTATCCCCTAACCACCCTACCATTCAGGATACTATTCCTGTGGTGGGAGAAACCTCTCCTGGGGTGGCACCTGTTCCAAGGGAATCATCAGCTGGCAAAGCTGGACTCCCTGAGGTGGAAGTACCTCTCTGTGGGATAACTAACATTGGTGAGAAAAACAGCACCATTTTAGTTAACATGGAGCATCCCTCCAACCCTCCCAGAGAAACTTTAGTGCAGAAACCCTGCACTACCTCACAACACTTAGGACAGCATCCCTGCCCTAGTGTGGAGCTGATAGGACAGCATCCCTGCCCTGCTCCAACCCAAGAGAAACAGCATCCCTGTTCTCTCTTCCAGCCATATGGACAAAGTTTTTGCCCAGCTATGGCTTTTCTGAGACAGCATCCCTGTCTGGCATTTCCATCACTACAAATAGGTTCAGTGGACAATTCCCACTGCTCGAAACTAAAACTTACTGATAGAAACTCTGAAAATACATCTTCACATTGTTGCTTAGCTAAAAAACTTCAAACAGGGTGGTTTACATCCCCACAGGGAAGTAACCATTTAGTGGATGATAAAGGGAGTAACCAGTCTATTGCAGAGCTACTCTCTACTTATCACCACTTAGACAATAAAGTCTCAACTGGCCAAGGTTAGCCTTATTGTCCTTCGTTTGGGGGGGGGGTTGTGTGAGAAGGTAGCCTCTTTCTAGCCTTGTTACCCCCACTTTTGGCCTGTTTGTGAGTGTATGTCAGGGTGTTTGTCACTGTTTTCACTGTCTCACTGGGATCCTGATAGCCAGGCCTCAGTGCTCATAGTGAAAACACCATGTTTTCAGTATGGTTGTTATGTGTCACTGGGATCCTGCTAGTCAGGACCCCAGTGCTCATAGGTTTGTGGCCTATATGTATGTGTCACTGGGACCCTGTCACACAGGGCCCCAGTGCTCATAGGTGTGCATGTATATGTTCCCTGTGTGGTGCCTAACTGTCTCATTGAGGCTCTGCTAACCAGAACCTCAGTGGTTATGCTCTCTCATTACTTTCAAATTGTCACTAACAGGCTAGTGACCATTTTTTACCAATTTACATTGGCTTACTGGAACACCCTTATAATTCCCTAGTATATGGTACTGAGGTACCCAGGGTATTGGGGTTCCAGGATATCCCTATGGGCTGCAGCATTTCTTTTGCCACCCATAGGGAGCTCTGACAATTCTTACACAGGCCTGCCACTGCAGCCTGAGTGAAATAACGTCCACGTTATTTCACAGCCATTTTACACTGCACTTAAGTAACTTATAAGTCACCTATATGTCTAACCTTTACCTGGTAAAGGTTAGGTGCAAAGTTACTTAGTGTGAGGGCACCCTGGCACTAGCCAAGGTGCCCCCACATTGTTCAGAGCCAATTCCCTGAACTTTGTGAGTGCGGGGACACCATTACACGCGTGCACTACATATAGGTCACTACCTATATGTAGCTTCACCATGGTAACTCCGAATATGGCCATGTAACATGTCTATGATCATGGAATTGCCCCCTCTATGCCATCCTGGCATTGTTGGTACAATTCCATGATCCCAGTGGTCTGTAGCACAGACCCTGGTACTGCCAAACTGCCCTTCCTGGGGTTTCACTGCAGCTGCTGCTGCTGCCAACCCCTCAGACAGGCATCTGCCCTCCTGGGGTCCAGCCAGGCCTGGCCCAGGATGGCAGAACAAAGAACTTCCTCTGAGAGAGGGTGTGACACCCTCTCCCTTTGGAAAATGGTGTGAAGGCAGGGGAGGAGTAGCCTCCCCCAGCCTCTGGAAATGCTTTGTTGGGCACAGAGGTGCCCAATTCTGCATAAGCCAGTCTACACCGGTTCAGGGACCCCTTAGCCCCTGCTCTGGCGCGAAACTGGACAAAGGAAAGGGGAGTGACCACTCCCCTGACCTGCACCTCCCCTGGGAGGTGTCCAGAGCTCCTCCAGTGTGCTCGAGACCTCTGCCATCTTGGAAACAGAGGTGCTGCTAGCACACTGGACTGCTCTGAGTGGCCAGTGCCACCAGGTGACGTCAGAGACTCCTTGTGATAGGCTCCTTCAGGTGTTAGTAGCCTTTCCTCTCTCCTAGGTAGCCAAACCCTCTTTTCTGGCTATTTAGGGTCTCTGTCTCTGGGGAAACTTTAGATAACGAATGCATGAGCTCAGCCGAGTTCCTCTGCATCTCCCTCTTCACCTTCTGATAAGGAATCGACCGCTGACCGCGCTGGAAGCCTGCAAACCTGCAACATAGTAGCAAAGACGACTACTGCAACTCTGTAACGCTGATCCTGCCGCCTTCTCGACTGTTTTCCTGCTTGTGCATGCTGTGGGGGTAGTCTGCCTCCTCTCTGCACCAGAAGCTCCGAAGAAATCTCCCGTGGGTCGACGGAATCTTCCCCCTGCAACCGCAGGCACCAAAAAGCTGCATCTCCGGTCCCTTGGGTCTCCTCTCAGCACGACGAGCGAGGTCCCTCGAATCCAGCGACACCGTCCAAGCGACCCCCACAGTCCAGTGACTCTTCAGCCCAAGTTTGGTGGAGGTAAGTCCTTGCCTCACCTCGCTGGGCTGCATTGCTGGGAACCGCGACTTTGCAAGCTTCTCCGGCCCCTGTGCACTTCCGGCGGAAATCCTGTGTGCACAGCCAAGCCTGGGTCCACGGCACTCTAACCTGCATTGCACGACTTTCTAAGTTGGTCTCCGGCGACGTGGGACTCCTTTGTGCAACTTCGGCGAGCACCGTTTCCCGCATCCTCGTAGTGCCTGTTTCTGGCACTTCTCCGGGTGCTACCTGCTTCAGTGAGGGCTCTTTGTCTTGCTCGACGTCCCCTCTCTCTGCAGGTCCAATTTGCGACCTCCTGGTCCCTCCTGGGCCCCAGCAGCGTCCAAAAACGCCAAACGCACGATTTGCGTGTAGCAAGGCTTGTTGGCGTCCATCCGGCGGGAAAACACTTCTGCACGACTCTCCAAGGCGTGGGGGATCCATCCTCCAAAGGGGAAGTCTCTAGCCCTTGTCGTTCCTGCAGTATTCACAGTTCTTCAGCCTAGTAAGAGCTTCTTTGCACCAACCGCTGGCATTTCTTGGGCATCTGCCCATCTCCGAGCTGCTTGTGACTTTTGGACTTGGTCCCCTTGTTCCACAGGTACCTTCAGACAGGAATCCATCGTTGTTACATTGCTGATTTGTGTTTTCCTTGCATTTTCCCTCTAACACGACTATTTTGTCCTTAGGGGAACTTTGGTGCACTTTGCACTCACTTTTCAGGGTCTTGGGGAGGGTTATTTTGCTAACTCTCACTATTTTCTAATAGTCCCAGCGACCCTCTACAAGGTCACATAGGTTTGGGGTCCATTCGTGGTTCGCATTCCACTTCTGGAGTATATGGTTTGTGTTGCCCCTATCCCTATGTTTCCCCAGTGCATCCTATTGTAACTATACATTGTTTGCACTGTTTTCTAAGACTATACTGCATATTTTTGCTATTGTGTATATATATCTTGTGTATATTTCCTATCCTCTCACTGAGGGTACACTCTAAGATACTTTGGCATATTGTCATAAAAATAAAGTACCTTTATTTTTAGTATAACTGTGTATTGTGTTTTCTTATGATATTGTGCATATGACACTAAGTGGTACTGTAGTAGCTTCACACGTCTCCTAGTTCAGCCTGAGCTGCTTTGCTAAGCTACCATTATCTATCAGCCTAAGCTGCTAGACACCCTATACACTAATAAGGGATAACTGGGCCTGGTGCAAGGTGCAAGTACCCCTTGGTACTCACTACAAGCCAGTCCAGCCTCCTACATTGGTTGTGCAGCGGTGGGATAAGTGCTTTGAGACTACTTACCACTCTTGTCATTGTACTTTTCATAAGAGAAAAATATACAAAACAAGGTCAGTGTATATACACATAGCCAAAAAGTTTTGCATTTCCTCTTTTCACTCTTTTCTAAGTGCTGAAAAGTACTTCTAAACTTTCAAAAAGTTCTTAAAAGTTTAAAAAGTTTTTTTCTGTCTTTCCAAAAAGTTCTGAAAACTTTTTTCTCTTTTGCTATCACTTTAACTCTCTCTAAAAAATGTCTGGCACAGGCCAAAAAGTTGAACTGTCCAAACTTGCATATGATCACCTTAGCTGGAAAGGAGCAAGGAGTCTCTGCATAGAGAGAGGTTTGAGTGTAGGGAAGAATCCTTCCTTAGAACTGTTAATTAATATGCTTAGAGTACAGGATAAGGCCAAAAGTGCCCAATCTGTGGAAAAAGTAGCTAATGGTTCTCAATCTGATCCAGGGACTCCCCCAGGAAAAGGTTCAGGAAAGAAACTTCTTAGCCTGCCCATTACTAGACAGTCTAGCATAGTTGGTACAGAGGTTGAATCACATCATACTGATGATGTGCTCTCACATTATACTGGTAGCCAAGCTGTTAGGGTGCCCTCTGTAAGGGACAGGTCTCCTTCTGTTCATTCCCATCATACCTCTGTATCTAGAAATGTCCCTCCCACCCACCCTGATGACAGATTGTTAGAAAGGGAGCTCAATAGATTGAGAGTGGAACAAACCAGACTGAAGCTCAAGAAGCAACAGCTGGATTTGGATAGACAGTCTTTAGAAATAGAGAGGGAAAGACAGAAGTTGGGTTTAGATACCCATGGTGGCAGCAGCAGTATTCCCCATAGTCATCCTGCAAAAGAGCATGATTCCAGGAATCTGCACAAGATAGTTCCCCCTTATAAGGAGGGGGATGACATTAACAAGTGGTTTGCTGCACTTGAGAGGGCCTGTGCTGTACAGGATGTCCCTCAAAAGCAGTGGGCTGCTATCCTATGGCTATCATTTAGTGGAAAAGGTAGGGATAGGCTCCTTACAGTGAAAGAAAATGATGCCAATAATTTTACAGTTCTTAAGAATGCACTCCTGGATGGTTATGGCTTAACCACTGAACAGTACAGGATAAAGTTCAGAGAGACCAAAAAGGAGTCTTCACAAGACTGGGTTGATTTCATTGACCATTCAGTGAAGGCCTTGGAGGGGTGGTTACATGGCAGTAAAGTTACTGATTATGAAAGCCTGTATAACACAATCCTGAGAGAGCATATACTTAATAATTGTGTGTCTGATTTGTTGCACCAGTACCTGGTAGACTCTGATCTGACCTCTCCCCAAGAATTGGGAAAGAAGGCAGACAAATGGGTCAGAACAAGGGTGAACAGAAAAGTTCATACAGGGGGTGACAAAGATGGCAATAAGAAGAAAGATGGTGAAAAATCTCAAGATAAGCATGGGGATAAGGGTAAAACCAAAGATCCCACTTCAAATCTTAAACACTCTTCAGAGGGTGGGGATAAAACAAATTCTTCCTCTTCTTCCCAACCTGCACACATTAAAAAGCCCTGGTGCTTTGTGTGTAAAAACAGAGGCCATAGGCCAGGGGATAAGTCCTGTCCAGGTAAACCCCCTGAGCCTACCACCACTAATACATCAAGCTCTAGTGCCCCTAGCAGTAGTGGTACTAGTGGTGGGACTGCTGGCAACAGTCAAGCAAAGGGTGTAGTTGGGTTCACTTATGGGTCCATAGTGGAAACTGATGTAATCAGTCCCAAGACAGTTTCTGTCACACCTAGTGGCATTGGCCTTGCCACACTGGCTGCTTGTCCCCTTACAATGGATAAGTACAGGCAGACAGTTTCAATAAATGGTGTTGAGGCCTTGGCCTACAGGGACACAGGTGCCAGTTTCACTTTGGTGACTGAAAACCTAGTGCCTCCTGAACAACACATCATCGGACAACAGTATAAGATTATTGATGTCCATAACTCCACTAAGTTTCTTCCCTTAGCTATAATTCAGTTTAGTTGGGGTGGAGTTACTGGCCCTAAGCAGGTGGTGGTATCACCTAGCTTACCTGTAGACTGTCTCTTAGGTAATGACCTAGAGGCCTCAGGTTGGGCTGATGTAGAGTTTTATGCCCATGCAGCCATGCTGGGCATCCCTGAGGAATTGTTCCCTCTCATTTCAAGTGAAATGAAAAAGCAAAGGAGAGAAGGCCTGAAAACTCAGGATCCCTCTCCATCAACAGGTAAAAAGGGTATCACAGTATCCCCTAACCACCCTACCATTCAGGATACTATTCCTGTGGTGGGAGAAACCTCTCCTGGGGTGGCACCTGTTCCAAGGGAATCATCAGCTGGCAAAGCTGGACTCCCTGAGGTGGAAGTACCTCTCTGTGGGATAACTAACATTGGTGAGAAAAACAGCACCATTTTAGTTAACATGGAGCATCCCTCCAACCCTCCCAGAGAAACTTTAGTGCAGAAACCCTGCACTACCTCACAACACTTAGGACAGCATCCCTGCCCTAGTGTGGAGCTGATAGGACAGCATCCCTGCCCTGCTCCAACCCAAGAGAAACAGCATCCCTGTTCTCTCTTCCAGCCATATGGACAAAGTTTTTGCCCAGCTATGGCTTTTCTGAGACAGCATCCCTGTCTGGCATTTCCATCACTACAAATAGGTTCAGTGGACAATTCCCACTGCTCGAAACTAAAACTTACTGATAGAAACTCTGAAAATACATCTTCACATTGTTGCTTAGCTAAAAAACTTCAAACAGGGTGGTTTACATCCCCACAGGGAAGTAACCATTTAGTGGATGATAAAGGGAGTAACCAGTCTATTGCAGAGCTACTCTCTACTTATCACCACTTAGACAATAAAGTCTCAACTGGCCAAGGTTAGCCTTATTGTCCTTCGTTTGGGGGGGGGGTTGTGTGAGAAGGTAGCCTCTTTCTAGCCTTGTTACCCCCACTTTTGGCCTGTTTGTGAGTGTATGTCAGGGTGTTTGTCACTGTTTTCACTGTCTCACTGGGATCCTGATAGCCAGGCCTCAGTGCTCATAGTGAAAACACCATGTTTTCAGTATGGTTGTTATGTGTCACTGGGATCCTGCTAGTCAGGACCCCAGTGCTCATAGGTTTGTGGCCTATATGTATGTGTCACTGGGACCCTGTCACACAGGGCCCCAGTGCTCATAGGTGTGCATGTATATGTTCCCTGTGTGGTGCCTAACTGTCTCATTGAGGCTCTGCTAACCAGAACCTCAGTGGTTATGCTCTCTCATTACTTTCAAATTGTCACTAACAGGCTAGTGACCATTTTTTACCAATTTACATTGGCTTACTGGAACACCCTTATAATTCCCTAGTATATGGTACTGAGGTACCCAGGGTATTGGGGTTCCAGGATATCCCTATGGGCTGCAGCATTTCTTTTGCCACCCATAGGGAGCTCTGACAATTCTTACACAGGCCTGCCACTGCAGCCTGAGTGAAATAACGTCCACGTTATTTCACAGCCATTTTACACTGCACTTAAGTAACTTATAAGTCACCTATATGTCTAACCTTTACCTGGTAAAGGTTAGGTGCAAAGTTACTTAGTGTGAGGGCACCCTGGCACTAGCCAAGGTGCCCCCACATTGTTCAGAGCCAATTCCCTGAACTTTGTGAGTGCGGGGACACCATTACACGCGTGCACTACATATAGGTCACTACCTATATGTAGCTTCACCATGGTAACTCCGAATATGGCCATGTAACATGTCTATGATCATGGAATTGCCCCCTCTATGCCATCCTGGCATTGTTGGTACAATTCCATGATCCCAGTGGTCTGTAGCACAGACCCTGGTACTGCCAAACTGCCCTTCCTGGGGTTTCACTGCAGCTGCTGCTGCTGCCAACCCCTCAGACAGGCATCTGCCCTCCTGGGGTCCAGCCAGGCCTGGCCCAGGATGGCAGAACAAAGAACTTCCTCTGAGAGAGGGTGTGACACCCTCTCCCTTTGGAAAATGGTGTGAAGGCAGGGGAGGAGTAGCCTCCCCCAGCCTCTGGAAATGCTTTGTTGGGCACAGAGGTGCCCAATTCTGCATAAGCCAGTCTACACCGGTTCAGGGACCCCTTAGCCCCTGCTCTGGCGCGAAACTGGACAAAGGAAAGGGGAGTGACCACTCCCCTGACCTGCACCTCCCCTGGGAGGTGTCCAGAGCTCCTCCAGTGTGCTCGAGACCTCTGCCATCTTGGAAACAGAGGTGCTGCTAGCACACTGGACTGCTCTGAGTGGCCAGTGCCACCAGGTGACGTCAGAGACTCCTTGTGATAGGCTCCTTCAGGTGTTAGTAGCCTTTCCTCTCTCCTAGGTAGCCAAACCCTCTTTTCTGGCTATTTAGGGTCTCTGTCTCTGGGGAAACTTTAGATAACGAATGCATGAGCTCAGCCGAGTTCCTCTGCATCTCCCTCTTCACCTTCTGATAAGGAATCGACCGCTGACCGCGCTGGAAGCCTGCAAACCTGCAACATAGTAGCAAAGACGACTACTGCAACTCTGTAACGCTGATCCTGCCGCCTTCTCGACTGTTTTCCTGCTTGTGCATGCTGTGGGGGTAGTCTGCCTCCTCTCTGCACCAGAAGCTCCGAAGAAATCTCCCGTGGGTCGACGGAATCTTCCCCCTGCAACCGCAGGCACCAAAAAGCTGCATCTCCGGTCCCTTGGGTCTCCTCTCAGCACGACGAGCGAGGTCCCTCGAATCCAGCGACACCGTCCAAGCGACCCCCACAGTCCAGTGACTCTTCAGCCCAAGTTTGGTGGAGGTAAGTCCTTGCCTCACCTCGCTGGGCTGCATTGCTGGGAACCGCGACTTTGCAAGCTTCTCCGGCCCCTGTGCACTTCCGGCGGAAATCCTGTGTGCACAGCCAAGCCTGGGTCCACGGCACTCTAACCTGCATTGCACGACTTTCTAAGTTGGTCTCCGGCGACGTGGGACTCCTTTGTGCAACTTCGGCGAGCACCGTTTCCCGCATCCTCGTAGTGCCTGTTTCTGGCACTTCTCCGGGTGCTACCTGCTTCAGTGAGGGCTCTTTGTCTTGCTCGACGTCCCCTCTCTCTGCAGGTCCAATTTGCGACCTCCTGGTCCCTCCTGGGCCCCAGCAGCGTCCAAAAACGCCAAACGCACGATTTGCGTGTAGCAAGGCTTGTTGGCGTCCATCCGGCGGGAAAACACTTCTGCACGACTCTCCAAGGCGTGGGGGATCCATCCTCCAAAGGGGAAGTCTCTAGCCCTTGTCGTTCCTGCAGTATTCACAGTTCTTCAGCCTAGTAAGAGCTTCTTTGCACCAACCGCTGGCATTTCTTGGGCATCTGCCCATCTCCGAGCTGCTTGTGACTTTTGGACTTGGTCCCCTTGTTCCACAGGTACCTTCAGACAGGAATCCATCGTTGTTACATTGCTGATTTGTGTTTTCCTTGCATTTTCCCTCTAACACGACTATTTTGTCCTTAGGGGAACTTTGGTGCACTTTGCACTCACTTTTCAGGGTCTTGGGGAGGGTTATTTTGCTAACTCTCACTATTTTCTAATAGTCCCAGCGACCCTCTACAAGGTCACATAGGTTTGGGGTCCATTCGTGGTTCGCATTCCACTTCTGGAGTATATGGTTTGTGTTGCCCCTATCCCTATGTTTCCCCAGTGCATCCTATTGTAACTATACATTGTTTGCACTGTTTTCTAAGACTATACTGCATATTTTTGCTATTGTGTATATATATCTTGTGTATATTTCCTATCCTCTCACTGAGGGTACACTCTAAGATACTTTGGCATATTGTCATAAAAATAAAGTACCTTTATTTTTAGTATAACTGTGTATTGTGTTTTCTTATGATATTGTGCATATGACACTAAGTGGTACTGTAGTAGCTTCACACGTCTCCTAGTTCAGCCTGAGCTGCTTTGCTAAGCTACCATTATCTATCAGCCTAAGCTGCTAGACACCCTATACACTAATAAGGGATAACTGGGCCTGGTGCAAGGTGCAAGTACCCCTTGGTACTCACTACAAGCCAGTCCAGCCTCCTACACAGACAGACCACAAACCTCTACTTTGGCTAAAACAAATGAAAGGTGAAAACCCTAAATTGTTGAGGTGGTCCATATCTCTACAGGGAATGGACTATACATTGGAACATAGACCTGGGAGTACCCACTCCAATGCAGATGGACTCTCCAGATATTTCCACTTAGACAATGAAGACTCATCAGGTCATGGCTAGTCTCATTGTCCTTCGTTTGGGGGGGAGGGGGGTGTAGGAAAGTACCATCTTGCCTGGCATGTTACCCTCATATTTCACCATATTTATGTTGTTTTAGTCTATGTGTCACTATGTGTCACAGGGCCCCAGTGCTCATAAGTGTGCCCTGTATGTGTTCCCTGTGTGATGCCTAACTGTCTCACTGAGGCTCTACTAACCAGAACCTCAGTGGTTATGCACTCTCTGCTTTCCAAATTTGTCACTAACAGGCTAGTGACTAAATTTACCAATTCACATTGCCATACTGGTACACCCATACAGTATAATTCCCTAGTATATGGTACTGAGGTACCCAGGTTATTGGGGTTCCAGGAGATCCCTATGGGGTGCAGCATTTCTTTTGCCACCCACAATTCTTACACAGGCCTGCCATTGCAGTCTGCGTGAAATAACGTCCACATTATTTCACAGCCATTTACCACTGCACTTAAGTAACTTATAAGTCACCTATATGTCTAACCTTCACCTGGTGAAGGTTGGGTGCAAAGTTACTTAGTGTGTGGACACCCTGGCACTAGCCAAGGTGCTCCCACATCGTTCAGGGCAAATTCCCCGGACTTTGTGAGTGCGGGGACACCATTACACGCGAGTACTATACATAGGTCACTACCTATGTATAGCGTCATAATGGTAACTCCGAACATGGCCATGTAGCATGTCTAAGATCATGGAATTGTCACCCCAATACCATCCTGGTATTGGGGGGACAATTCCATGATCCCCGGGGTCTCTAGCACAGTACCCGGGTACTGCCAAACTGCCTTTCCGGGGTCTCCACTGCAGCTGCTGCTGCCAACCCCTCAGACAGGTTTCTGCCCTCCTGGGGTCCAGGCAGCCCTGGCCCAGGAAGGTAGTCCAAAGGACGTCCTCTGAGAGAGGGTGTAACACCCTCTCCCTTTGGAAATAGGTGTGAGGGCTGGGGAGGAGTAGCCTCCCCCAGCCTCTGGAAATGCTTTGATGGGCACAGATGGTGCCCATCTCTGCATAAGCCAGTCTACACTGGTTCAGGGATCCCCCATCCCTGCTCTGGCGCGAAACTGGACAAAGGAAAGGGGAGTGACCACTCCCCTGACCTGCACCTCCCAGGGGAGGTGCCCAGAGCTCCTCCAGTGTGTCCCAGACTTCTGTCATCTTGGAAACAGAGGTGTTGGGGCACACTGGACTGCTCTGAGTGGCGAGTGCCTGCAGGTGACGTCAGAGGCTCCTTCTGATAGGCTCTTACCTCTCTTGGTAGCCAATCATCCTTCCTAGGAAGCCAAACCTCCTTTTCTGACTATTTAGGGTCTCTGCTTTGGGGAATTCTGTAGATAACAAATGCAAGAGCTCATCAGAGTTCCTCTGCACCTTCTACCAAAGGATCGACCGCTGACCGCTCAGTACGCCTGCAAAACCGCAACAAAGTAGCAAGACGACTACCAGCAACATTGTAGCGCCTCATCCTGCCGGCTTTCTCGACTGTTTCCAGGTGTTGCATGCTCTGGGGGTAGCCTGCCTTCGCCCTGCACCAGAAACTCCAAAGAAGTCTCCCGTGGGTCGACGGAATCTTCCCCCTGCTAACGCAGGCACCAAAAGACTGCAACACTGGTCCTCTGGGTCCCCTCTCATCCTGACAAGTGTGATCCCTGGAACTCAGCAACTCTGTCCAAGTGACTCCCACAGTCCTGTGACTCTTCAGTCCAAGTTTGGTGGAGGTAAGTCCTTGCCTCCCCACGCTAGACTGCATTGCTTGGTACCACGTGATTTGCATCTGCTCCGGCTCCTGTCACTCTTCCAGGATTTCCTTTCTGCACAGCCCAGCCTGGGTCCCCGACACTCCTTCCTGCAGTGCACAACCTTCTAAGTTGTCCTCCGGCGTCGTGGGACTCCCTTTTGTGACTTCGCGTGGACTCTGGTTCACTTTCCTTCCAAGTGCCTGTTCAGGTACTTTTGTGTGTGCTGCCTGCTTCTGAGAGGGCTCCTTGAGTTGCTGGGCGCCCCCTCTGTCTCCTCCTCCAAGTGGCGACATCCTGATCCCTCCTGGGCTACAGCAGCACCCAAAAACCTCTGCCGCAGCCCTTGCAGCTAGCAAGGCTTGTTTGCAGTCTTTCTGCGAGGGAACACCTCTGGAAGCTTCATCACGATGTAGGACATCCATCTTCCAAAGGAGAAGTCTCTAGCTCTCTACTTTCTTGCAGAACTCCAATCTTCTTCCATCCGGTGGCAGCTTCCTTGCACCCTCAGCTGGCATTTCCTGGGCTCCTGCCCACTCTCAACACTGTCGCGACTATTGGACTTGGTCCCCTTGTCTTACAGGTACTCCGGTCTGGAAATCCACTGTTGTTGCATTGCTCGTGTTTGTTCTTCCTTCAGAATCCCCCTATCACGACTTCTGTGCTCTCTGGGGGTAGTAGGTGCACTTTACACCTGCCTTTCAGGGTCTTGGGATGGGCTAATTTTCTAACCCTCACTGTTTTCTTACAGTCCCAGTGACCCTATAGAAGCTCACATAGGTTTGGGGTCCATTCGTGGTTCTCATTTCACTTTTGGAGTATATGGTTTGTGTTGCCCCTATACCTATGTGCTCCTATTGCAATCTATTGTAACTTTACACTGCTTGCATTACTTTTCTTGCTATTACCTGCATAATTTTGGTATTGTGTACATATAACTTGTGTATATTTGTCATCCTCATACTGAGGGTACTCACTGAGATACTTTTGGCATATTGTCATAAAAATAAAGTACCTTTATTGTTAGTACTTCTGTGTATTGTGTTTTCTTAAGATATTGTGCATATGACACCAGTGGTATAGTAGGAGCTTTACATGTCTCCTAGTTCAGCCTAAGCTGCTTTGCCATAGCTACCTTCTATCAGCCTAAGCTGCTATAAACACCTCTTCTACACTAATAAGGGATAACTGGACCTTTCACAAGGTGTAAGTACCTCTGGTACCCACTACAAGCCAGGCCAGCCTCCTACAGATTGATAATGTCATGGGCTCCTCAACAAAATCGATTCTGAATATTAATGGGGAGCATCAAAAAAATAAGAGTGTCGACTAAGCATTGGTAGGGTCAAAATGAACATTTTTGCTGATTCTGGTTCGCCATGTGCCATTATAAATGAAGAGGTATGGAGAGATAAATTTGTAGGGAAAATTGGTGAGGAGTTATGTGAACCTGATATACAACCACAAGGGTACAGTGGAGAGAAGAGTGACATGTTAGGTTATAGATGCTTAACCTTTAGATTTAAAATTCGATCTACTCGAGCTAAGTTGTACATAAGTACGAAAGGACCACCAGTACTTGGGTGGATTGAGCAAGGTAAATTGCACATTGTTCTTGATCCTAACAGTGATGAACAAGTGAAGGTTGTGGATGAGGAGTTGGATTTTGCTAAGGAAATGTTGTGTATATTTCCTTCTGTTTTTCACACGACCTTGGGTAATTTAAAGGGTTTTGAAAACCATATAATTTTGAAAGCTAATGCGGTTCCGAATGTACACAAGGTTAGGAACGTTCCTATTATGATTAGAGATGAAGTATCAAAGGAGCTGGATAAATTGGTAGCATTAGGAGTAATACAACCAACTGAAGCTTCGGAATGGATTTCCCCTTTGGTGGTTGCCAGACGCAGTAATGGTACGATTCGACTATGTGTGGACTTGCGCCATTTGAACAATAATATTGTTATTGATTGTATTTCCCTACCACGGATTAATGAAATGGTTCTCTCTCTAAAGAATGCAAAAATATTCTCCACAATAGATTTATTTGCTGCGTATCATCAGATTTCTTTGACTCCTGACTCCAAAAAGTACACAACGTTTATTACACCTTCCAGGAGTTTCCAATTTAACAGGATGCCTTTTGGGTTAGCATCTGCTGCAGCAGTTTACCAAAGACTTATGTTTCAGTTATTTGGAAATAAAACTGGTGTAACATTTTTTCCAGGATGACATTCTAATCTATGGAGGGAACAAAATAGAACATGATTCAAGATTGAAGGATGTGATGAACAGATTGGAGAAAAGTGGATTAACAGTGGAACTTTCAAAATGCAAATTTGCAAAGGACAGTGTCACTTATTTGGGTCATGACACTGGAGCTCAAGGTGTCAGACCAAAAGCGTCTCTTGTGAATGCTATCAAAGAAGCTCCATTTCCAATTTCTAAAGATGATGTCAGATCCTTTTTAGGATTAGTTGAATACTGTACTAAATCTATCCCACGATTTTCTGACAAACGTTTTCATTTAAGATAGCTGTAGGAAAATGGCTCCCAATTGCAGTTACCCCCCCACTTTTTGCCCGATACCGATGCTGACTTGACTGAGAAGTGTGCTGGCACCCTGCTAACCAGGCCCCAGCACCGGTGTTCTTTCACTTAAAATGTACCATTTTTTCCACAATTGGCACACCCCTGGCACATAGATAAGTCCCTTGTAAAAGATACCAGTGGTACCAAGGGCCCTGTGACCGGGGAAAGTCCCTAAGGGCTGCAGCATAGGTTGTGCCACCCTAAGGGACACCTCACCTAACACATGCACACTGCCATTGCAGATTGTGTGTGTTGGTGGGGAGAAAAAGACAAAGTCGACATGGCATCCCCCTCAGGAGGCCATGCCCACACAATACTGCCTGTGACATAGGTAAGTCACCCCTCCAGCAGGCCTTACAGCCCTGAGGCAGGGTGCACTATACCACAGGTGAGGGTATAGCTGCATGAGCAATATGCCCCTACAGTGTCTAAGTTATTCTTAGACATAGTAAGTTCAGTGCGGCCATATTAGGTATATGATCTGGGAGTTGGTCAGAACGAACTCCACAGCTCCATAATGGCTACACTGAATACTGGGAAGTTTGGTATCAAACTTCTCAGAATAATAAACTCACACTGATGCTAGTGTTGGATTTATTAAAAAAATGCACACAGAGGGCATCTTAGAGATGCCCCCTGTATTTTACCCAATCTTTCAGTGCAGGATTGACTGGTCTGTGCCAGCCTGCTGCTGAGAGACAAGTTTCTGGCCCCCTGGGGTGAGGGCCTTTGTGCCCTCTGAGGCCAGAAACAAAGCCTGCTCTGGGTGGAGGTGCTTCACACCTCCCCCTTGCAGGAACTGTAGCACCTAGCAGTGAGCCTCAAAGGCTTAGACTTCGTGTTACAAAGCCCCAGGGCACTCCAGCTAGTGGAGATGCCTGCCCCCTGGACACAGCCACCACGTTTGGCAGCAAGTCCAGGGGAGATAATGAGAAAAACAAGGATGAGTCACCGACCAGTTAGGACAGCCCCTAAGGTGCCCTGAGCTGAGGTGACCCCTGCCTTTAGAAATCCTCCATCTTGAGTTTGGAGGATTCCCGCAGTAGGATTAGGGATGTGCCCCCCTCCCCTCAGGGAGGAGGCACAAAGAGGGTGTAGCCACCCTCCAGGACAGTAGCCATTGGCTTCTGCCCTCCTGACCTAAACACACCCCTAAATCTAGTAGTTAGGGGCACCCCAGAACGCAGGAAATAAGAATCCTGCAACCTCACAACGGATGCCAGCAGTAAAGGGTTGGGTGAGGTACTGAGCCAGAAGAATAAGGATGGAAATTAATTTATAATATCTTTTGCTTCTAGAGCTTTATCGCCAACTGAGCAAAAGTATCCCACAATTGAGAGGGAAGCGTTGGCATGTGCTAGGGCTTTGGATCATTTCAGAGCTTTTTTTGTGGGGAAAACCAGTGACAATTTTTTGTGATCACAAGCCATTAGTGAAATTGTTGACAACGGAGGGTACAGTGAATGCTTCAGCGAGGATTGCCAGATTGTCAATAAGAGTGCAGGATCACATATATAAACTGATATATTTACCTGACAAAGACAATCAAATAGCGGACTTCCTATCTAGAATGCCTACTAAATTGGAAGAGTGTTTGGATGAAAGTTGGAATAATCATCAAGTAGGTTTTGTACATGCAGATGGTAGTCTTGCTGTGCAGGGAAGAGTGGATGTCTGAATGCGATAAGGATACAGTACTGAGTGAAGTTGGACATTTCTTGCATGAAAGCAAATAGCAGGAAGAGGTGAACCCTTTTTGGGAAGTGAGATCGCAGCTGCCTGTGGAGAATGGTACAATTATGAGGGGTGGGCGGATTGCTCCTCCTAAAAGCTGAAGGAGAGTAATCGTGGATCCATGCCATGAAGGACATTTTGGTATTGTAAAAACAAAAGATGTGGCAGGAGTTTATTTTGGAGGCCAAATGTGGATGTTGAAGTCAAAAGGTTTGTGAGAAATTGTTCCAAGTCTTCTAATGCTGACAAAACGTTACAAACGTTCAGACCACCAATGAGTGAACATTTTGTTGCTGAAACAACCGTGGGAATATGTAGCGATTGACTTTGTGGGACCGATTGGTGAAGAACAAAAATACGTAATAGGTGTGATGGATTTGTTTTCAAAATTGCCTGTTTTAAAAATTGTGGAGAAAGTAGACACGAAATGTGTTTTGGAATTTGTAGATAAGGTTTTTGTGACGGAAGGTTTACGTAAGGTGGTGCTAAGTGACAGTGAGGTTCAATTCTTGTCCAAAGCATCGAAAGAATACTTCAAAAGGATTGGTGTGCAACATAAACCTACTTCCCTTTACAATCCCAGCAGCAATGGTATGGTGGAAAGATTCAACAGAGTGATTAAGGGAGTCATTCAGTCAGCCTGTGCTAGTGGTATGGATTGGGAAGTACAGTTACACAAGGGGGTTTGGCCATAAAGAGTGATGAAGAATGAGGTAACAGAATTGTCACCTTTTGTAATAATGAGAGGGTGGGAACCTAGGACCCAGTACAGTCTAAATTGGTTGCATCAACCTAATATTGTGCAGTGGTCGTTGGAATCAGTTCAGAATAGGATGAAAGAAAAACATGCTGATATGAAAAATCGTTATGATGAGCAGCATGGGACTAAACCAGTTGACATTGTAGTGGGAGATTGGATTTGTGTTAAGAAACCGGGTAAGGTGACAAAAGGACATAGTCAATTTTATGAACCGGAGAAAGTAATAGAAGCGTTGAATAATGCAGCCAGGTTGAGTAATGGAAAAGTATGGAATCTCAAGCGTGTGGCCAAAGTGTGTCAGGAAGCTAGGAGGCGTAACCCTTCTACGCAAGGTTTTAGGTGGTTGGAAGGGGAGGAAAGTGATACTATAAATAATGAAGCGGTATTTAAGAAGAATGAGAATAGTGTTAAAGTGAACGAGGATGTGGAATGTCGTGAAGTGAACGAGGATGTGGAATGTTGTGAGGTGAAAGAGGATGTGGAATGTCGTGAGGTGAAAGAGGATGTGGAATGTCGTGAGGTGAACGAGGATGTGGAATGTCATGAAGTGAACGAGGATGTGGAATGTCGTGAGGTGAAAGAGGACGTGGAATGTCATGAAGTGAACGAGGATGTGGAATGTCGTGAGGTGAAAGAGGATGTGGAATGTCGTGAGGTGAACGAGGATGTGGAATGTCGTGAGGTGAACGAGGATGTTGATGGTGGTGAAGTGTTGGAAGGAGTGAAAGTAAGGAAACCACCCATTTGGCTTAAAGATTTTGTGTGTGGAGAGAAGGTTTTCTCGAGTTAATTATAAGTAAGATATTCTTTTTGGTCGTTGTACATTAGTTGATATGTGATAATTAGAGTTTTATGCATATTTAGAAAATAGCATAAGTATATTTGTATTAGTAATAGAATACATTTTCAATGTTTAGGTTTATATTTTATTTCAATGTATTTATTTATTGTTTCTATTTGTTGTATTTAAAAAAAGGAAGGGGATGTGTTGTGTTTATAATTGAATGTGTTCCACCGTTGCTATGCATGGTATGGAATACTGTGGGAGAACAACAGTGGAAAGCGGCTGGAGGAGACGCGTTTCCCACAGGCTCCAGACAATAAAGCTATTAACTACAAATTGTTGTTGGATTTAATTACAACACTTGCTGTGTGTGTGTTGCAAGTTGATTTTTTTTCTTTTTCCCTCATTTAGCTTAAGAGAAGTTAGTTTGCTTAACAGAGTGTTGAAAATGAACCAGTCCCTAAATAGTGTAGGCGCAGTCCTAGAGGCGATGCTCACATCATGTATCCAAGGGCCTGCGGTGGTGGGGGTGGTGGGGAGAGGGGGGTAATATTTCTTCGGATAGGTCTTCGGGCTCGGCCTGAGGGGGCATCAGTATCCAATAAAAGTCCAGCTATTCCCTACAAACCACTACGTTTCAACCAGTCTCTGCAGCTGGGCCAGCCCCGGCCCCTGTGTAACACCCGTCTATGTTAAGCGAGCAGTAATGCTAGGGTGGCATATTTCCAGTACAGCAGTGAGCGGAGAAGTCGGGCCAGTGACTTCACTCAGCTGTCGAGGATGCCATAACCTAGTAATACTGTCCTCTTAGGCATTATGTGGTGTCCTGGTGGCCTAGTCTATGCAGGGATTCCTACCTATCAAAGTCTATGGACGAAAGTGCAGTGGATAAGTCTCACTTTGTAGGTGGGCGAAAGGACACCAGACAGGGAGCAACAGAATGTCCACAGGTCATCAGCGAGTGGCACCTCCAGTCAAACTGTTTCTTCCAGAAGGCAACTTCAGAACGGCTCTTCAAGCTCAGGGCTTTCGTGTGTAGATGGTGGTAATGCCGCACTTCATAGTCTCCCAGACTCCACACTGGCACCCCTAAGGGACACCCTACAGGCTGCATTACCAGGGCCTGAAGAAATATGATCACATGTTCCCACTCTAACACAACTCCATCAGCTCCCCTTGCCAGCCTGCACCTTCTTCAAAAATAGATGCATTGTTTACAAAGCCATCACGACCTGCACCCCGCTTATCTAGCAGACAAGCTCCCCATCTCTGGGGGATCTCAGCACACTCACAGACACCATCAGACTGCAGACCAAGAAATGTAAAGACATCAGGCCTTTTTCATTTGTGCACCCAGGATTTGGAACAACATTCTACATCCATCACGACCTCCCCAACTCAGGAAAGAGTGGAAGACGCATGATTTAAAGAACACTACAGCACAGGGCATTTACTGTCCACAGCTCAGCCTCCTCTCCTATTACTCGCCAACTTTAAGCTTACCTTTGAAAATGTACAGCTCTCCGCTGCCTTTTGGTTAGGTCCATGCTAGAGAAATAAGATATACATGCATAGAACCACCGTAAATTGGGAAAATTGACTACCACTTAAAAAAATGCAAAACCTGTGGTAAAAATGTTTGTTTTTAAAAAACTCTGCTTGTTCCTAAAAGCGGGAAGATCGTGAGCCTAGCTCAGCAAACTTTGTACTGAAACCATTTTACGAAAACAAAACACACATCCTTTCTAGAACAGCACTTTTTCTTATTTTTTACGCTATTTTTAGGGTCGAGCCTACGTCGCATGCGCTCGCGCATGCGTATCGCTAGCAAGACGCTTTAGGTAATAGAAAAGGGCTCGGAGCCCTGTCGGCGTCACGTCAGTGTCTTTCATTGGGAAGTTGGCTTGCCTGTTAGAATCCACTCCTTTTGATTAGTGGAAAGCCTGCAAATGTCATGCCTTTTCCGTGGTTAGCCCTCCTCGAGCGCAGCGACCAAGTACAGAAAACATGCGAGGCTCGCTGGGTTTGTGGACTACTTTTTCTCTGTTTTCGCTCGATCTTGCTGGGCAGAAGTGCAGCGCTTCACATACTATCGACCTTGTTACTCAGTTAATTGCACTTTTGCCGATAGTTATTATTAATGTGAACTGTAGCAGCCCGATCGCGCTGTTTTTTTTTTTTATGCAAGAAAAATCCGGTTGGGAGTTTACAACTGTGAACAGCTGTAACTCCGACAAATGCGAGACCCTAGTGCATTGCAAATGCTGGTTTGCTATGTACTTGGTTTCCTCTAGGTGAACATTCAAAGGCCCTCATTACGAGGTGGCAGTCTTACCACTGCAGACCCAGCGGTAAAGACCGCCACATCACAAGTTGTGGGGTTTGGCAGACGCCAAACCTCCATAACACTGCCTGGACGCCGGTGCGGTAGCACTGCCGTGGCTGGTGGTGAGCACCCCCAACCCGGCGGCAGGCCTCAGCCTGCCGGCCGGCTTACAGGGCTACAGACTGCCAGGCATTCCGTGACGGTCACCCCGCCACGAAAACCCTGGCGGAAATGTACTCGGCGACAGGAATCCACATTCCTGTCACCGGCACACGCACCCCCCACACACATGCAGACACCTCCCACTCCTTCATGCATGCATTCCCATACACCCCCTTCGGAATACGCATACATCCACACAGACACCCCCACTCACTTGCATACATGCAGACACCCCCCATTCACTCGCATACATGCAGACACATTGTAGGAGGCTGGACTGGCTTGTAGTGAGTACCAAGGGGTACTTGCACCTTGCACCAGGCCCAGTTATCCCTTATTAGTGTATAGGGTGTCTAGCAGCTTAGGCTGATAGATAATGGTAGCTTAGCAGAGCAGCTTAGGCTGAACTAGGAGACGTGTGAAGCTACTACAGTACCACTTAGTGTCATATGCACAATATCATAAGAAAACACAATACACAGTTATACTAAAAATAAAGGTACTTTATTTTTATGACAATATGCCAAAGTATCTTAGAGTGTACCCTCAGTGAGAGGATAGGAAATATACACAAGATATATATACACAATAGCAAAAATATGCAGTATAGTCTTAGAAAACAGTGCAAACAATGTATAGTTACAATAGGATGCAATGGGTAACATAGGGATAGGGGCAACACAAACCATATACTCCAAAAGTGGAATGCGAACCACGAATGGACCCCAAACCTATGTGACCTTGTAGAGGGTCGCTGGGACTATTAGAAAATAGTGAGAGTTAGAAAAATAACCCTCCCCAAGACCCTGAAAAGTGAGTGCAAAGTGCACCAAAGTTCCCCTAAGGACAAAATAGTCGTGTTAGAGGGAAAATGCAAGGAAAACACAAATCAGCAATGCAACAACGATGGATTCCTGACTGAGGGTACCTGTGGAACAAGGGGACCAAGTCCAAAAGTCACAAGCAACTCGGAGATGGGCAGATGCCCAAGAAATGCCAGCGGTTGGTGCAAAGAAGCTCTTACTAGGCTGAAGAACTGTGAATACTGCAGGAACGACAAGGGCTAGAGACTTCCCCTTTGGAGGATGGATCCCCCACGCCTTGGAGAGTCGTGCAGAAGTGTTTTCCCGCCGGATGGACGCCAACAAGCCTTGCTACACGCAAATCGTGCGTTTGGCGTTTTTGGATGCTGCTGGGGCCCAGGAAGGACCAGGAGGTCGCAAATTGGACCTGCAGAGAGAGGGGACGTCGATCAAGACAAAGAGCCCTCACTGAAGCAGGTAGCACCCGGAAAAGTGCCAGAAACGGGCACTACGAGGATGCGTGAAACGGTGCTCGCTGAAGTTGCACAAAGGAGTCCCACGTCGCCGGAGACCAACTTAGAAAGTCGTGCAATGCAGGTTAGAGTGCCGTGGACCCAGGCTTGGCTGTGCACGAAGGATTTCCGCCGGAAGTGCACAGGGGCCGGAGTAGCTTGCAAAGTCGCGGTTCCCAGCAATGCAGCCCAGCGAGGTGAGGCAAGGACTTACCTCCACCAAACTTGGGCTGAAGAGTCACTGGACTGTGGGGGTCACTTGGACGGTGTCGCTGGATTCGAGGGACCTCGCTCGTCGTGCTGAGAGGAGACCCAAGGGACCGGTAATGCAGCTTTTTGGTGCCTGCGGTTGCAGGGGGAAGATTCCGTCGACCCACGGGAGATTTCTTCGGAGCTTCTGGTGCAGAGAGGAGGCAGACTACCCCCACAGCATGCACAAGCAGGAAAACAGTCGAGAAGGCGGCAGGATCAGCGTTACAGAGTTGCAGTAGTCGTCTTTGCTACTATGTTGCAGGTTTGCAGGCTTCCAGCGCGGTCAGCGGTCGATTCCTTATCAGAAGGTGAAGAGGGAGATGCAGAGGAACTCGGCTGAGCTCATGCATTCGTTATCTAAAGTTTCCCCAGAGACAGAGACCCTAAATAGCCAGAAAAGAGGGTTTGGCTACCTAGGAGAGAGGAGAGGCTACTAACACCTGAAGGAGCCTATCACAAGGAGTCTCTGATGTCACCTGGTGGCACTGGCCACTCAGAGCAGTCCAGTGTGCCAGCAGCACCTCTGTTTCCAAGATGGCAGAGGTCTGGAGCACACTGGAGGAGCTCTGGACACCTCCCAGGGGAGGTGCAGGTCAGGGGAGTGGTCACTCCCCTTTCCTTTGTCCAGTTTCGCGCCAGAGCAGGGGCTAAGGGGTCCCTGAACCGGTGTAGACTGGCTTATGCAGAATTGGGCACATCTGTGCCCAACAAAGCATTTCCAGAGGCTGGGGGAGGCTACTCCTCCCCTGCCTTCACACCATTTTCCAAAGGGAGAGGGTGTCACACCCTCTCTCAGAGGAAGTTCTTTGTTCTGCCATCCTGGGCCAGGCCTGGCTGGACCCCAGGAGGGCAGCTGCCTGTCTGAGGGGTTGGCAGCAGCAGCAGCTGCAGTGAAACCCCAGGAAGGCAGTCTGGCAGTACCAGGGTCTGTGCTACAGACCACTGGGATCATGGAATTGTACCAACAATGCCAGGATGGCATAGAGGGGGCAATTCCATGACCATAGACATGTTACATGGCCATATTCGGAGTTACCATGGTGAAGCTACATATAGGTAGTGACCTATATGTAGTGCACGCGTGTAATGGTGTCCCCGCACTCACAAAGTTCAGGGAATTGGCTCTGAACAATGTGGGGGCACCTTGGCTAGTGCCAGGGTGCCCTCACACTAAGTAACTTTGCACCTAACCTTTACCAGGTAAAGGTTAGACATATAGGTGACTTATAAGTTACTTAAGTGCAGTGTAAAAATGGCTGTGAAATAACGTGGACGTTATTTCACTCAGGCTGCAGTGGCAGGCCTGTGTAAGAATTGTCAGAGCTCCCTATGGGTGGCAAAAGAAATGCTGCAGCCCATAGGGATCTCCTGGAACCCCAATACCCTGGGTACCTCAGTACCATATACTAGGGAATTATAAGGGTGTTCCAGTAAGCCAATGTAAATTGGTAAAATTGGTCACTAGCCTGTTAGTGACAATTTGAAAGTAATGAGAGAGCATAACCACTGAGGTTCTGGTTAGCAGAGCCTCAGTGAGACAGTTAGGCACCACACAGGGAACATATACATGCACACCTCTGAGCACTGGGGCCCTGTGTGACAGGGTCCCAGTGACACATACATATAGGCCACAAACCTATGAGCACTGGGGTCCTGACCAGCAGGATCCCAGTGACACATAACAACCATACTGAAAACATAGTGTTTTCACTATGAGCACTGAGGCCTGGTTATCAGGATCCCAGTGAGACAGTGAAAACAGTGACAAACACCCTGACATACACTCACAAACAGGCCAAAAGTGGGGGTAACAAGGCTAGAAAGAGGCTACCTTCTCACACACATACCTCCATTCACGCGCACAAAAAACATTCAGTCACATACACGTACTCACCACCCCTCCACATACTCGCACTCACACACGTAAACACGGATAATCCCCCTGCACCACATACACACATCCACAAACACCCCCCAACCGTACACACGTCCATTTACACACCCTCACTCACACATACACACCCCCCTCATCTGCACACTTACACAGACACCCCAACCCACTCGCTCACACACACGCACTCATCATACACCCCCATTCGCACATATACAAGCACACACCACACACATGCACTCAACAGTCCCTCCCTTTCAAACGAGCACTTACCTTCTCCGAAGAGGAGGTCGTCCAGGAGGGGATGGGTCTTACCGGTCTTGCATCGCCAGCACCACCATGTCAGCAAGACTCCGCCAAGCCGTATTACGGCTCATAATACGGTGGGTGGAATCTTGCTGGGGTGGCGGTGCTGGCGATGCAACCGCCTCTTCGGAGTCAGACTTCCGCCCATAAGTGGGCAGAAGTCCTCCAATGACTCCTAATATGGCAGTCAGCAGACCGTCAGCACTGGCGGTCTGTTGGCTGCAGCAGCTTTGGCGGTCTTTCAAAAAGACCGCCGAAGTCACAATGAGGGCCAAAGTTTGGACAATCTTTAGAATCCCACGATGTGTGGAAAACAGGACACAAATTTGGCTGGGTAACCTTTTGTTAGAACAGTTATGAAGGTTTAACAAACAAAGTTTCAGCACGTGGTGGGAGCCTCGGCAGCTATAGGTTTACACTTAGACACCATATACACACATACATATATACCACACCCACACTAAATATACATTACGCCAGCATAATGTGTGTTATTTTGGGAATTTTATATTACCACATTGTTTCATATTATTATGTTCTGTGAAATTCACAAAATTACGCCATTACTCCATATCGTGTAATTACACGCGACTTGCAGTAAGATTTTACGAAAATACGTCCTCACATAAAAAATGTAAGGAAGAACGCATTTCATGGTCAAATTTTGTGATAAATGTCAGATTTGCATTTTGAGTCATTTTGATGCACTTTCACGTAATTACGCTAAAGCAAACTACGCGAATTTCGGACATCCCTAATATATAGCCAATGATAAGTATATATAACGGAGGGAAACTCAAACACCGAGGACGTCCGGTCCTTGACCTTTGACCCTGGTCTCCTGCGGAAGGTGGAGCCTGCACTCAGTGCCAACAACTGTGCCTTGTGGTGAAAGTTTGTGTGACCATGTGAGGGGAACAAGAGGAGTCAGTGACACGTCACCTTCGGGTATGTGTAAATAACTCTACGGTGTCCACGTCATACGTACGCCACACGACGACGGATTGATGGAGGTGACGTGTAGTTTAACCAGCTCAGAGGATGTCCGGACACATTCTCTTAAACACTAAAACATGCAGAAAACATCGGAAACACATTGTGGGGTAACCCAGGGGCCTCCGCGTCACACCATCTCCTGCAGGTGGAGAGCAGTCAGACAGGTAGAGACAGAACTCACAGACAAAGGCCTGGGCAGAGTGGCCCCGGGCCCCAGCCTCTCAGGGGCCCCTGATGGAACCAGCTCTGGCCCCGGGCCCCAGCCTCTCAGGGGCCCCTGATGGAGCCAGCTCTGGCCCCGGACCCGGCCTTCCAGGGGCCCCTGATGGAACCAGCTCTGGCCCCGGGCCCCAGCCTCTCAGGGGCCCCTGATGGAGCCAGCTCTGGCCCCGGACCCGGCCTTACAGGGGCCCCTGATGGAACCAGCTCTGGCCCCGGGCCCCATCCTCTCAGGGGCCCCTGTGGAGCCAGCTCTGGCCCCGGACCCGGCCTTCCAGGGGCCCCTGATGGAGCCAGCTCTGGCCCCAGGCTTCCAGGGGCCCCTGATGCAGCCAGCTCTGGCCCCGGGCCCCAGCCTCTCAGGGGCCCCTGATGGAGCCAGCTCTGGCCCCGGACCCGGCCTTCCAGGGGCCCCTGTGGAGCCAGCTCTGGCCCCGGACCCGGCCTCTCAGGGGCCCCTGTGGAGCCAGCTCTGGCCCCGGACCCGGCCTTCCAGGGGCCCCTGTGGAGCCAGCTCTGGCCCCGGACCCCAGCCTTTCAGGGGCCCCTGATGGAGCCAGCTCTGGCCCCGGGCCCCAGCCTTCCAGGGGCCCCTGATGGAACCAGCTCTGGCCCCGGGCCCGGCCTTCCAGGGGCCCCTGATGGAACCAGCTCTGGCCCCGGGCCCCATCCTCTCAGGGGCCCCTGTGGAGCCAGCTCTGGCCCCGGACCCGGCCTCTCAGGGGCCCCTGATGGAGCCAGCTCTGGCCCTGGACCTGGCCTTCCAGGGGCCCCTGTGGAGCCAGCTCTGGCCCCGGACCCCAGCCTTTCAGGGGCCCCTGATGGAACCAGCTCTGGCCCCGGGCCCCAGCCTTTCAGGGACCCCTGATGGAACCAGCTCTGGCCCCGGGCCCCAGCCTTCCAGGGGCTACTGATGTAGCCAGCTCTCTTCTGCAGCGTCTTGTCCCAAGGACCTTGAATAATTCTCAAACAGATTGTTTTAAATACCGTTTACCTTTCATTTGTTTTTCATGTGGGTGATGTGTGAGAGTCTCCTACAGACATTCTGCAGAGAAACGTTGTATTTATGTTTCATGCAGCATTCATAAAATGTTTCTTTTAGATCAAAACAACTCTCACATATGAGAAATGGGGGGTGTCACAGAGATTATTTGCAGTACTATTAAGCAGCGGCTACTGCTGTTACAATGTTGAACAAACGTCACTATCCCTGAATATTAGACGTAAACACACTTATAATTTGGCACAGTGTGTCTGCACGGTCAGTGACCTGGCCAAAGGGGGCATGAAATACATGAAATTGGATCAAAAAATTCAAAGCTGCTCTGAAAAGGGCCCCCAAAAATATGTTTGGCCCGGGCCCCCAAAATCCTTAAGATGTCCCTGACAGATGTGTGTGTCGGCAGACCTTGGCACACCTAGACAATGCTGTTGTGTCTACCGTCAATCACCTCTGTGTCCCACGGTCCCTCTCTGTATTTGTCCCGGTGCATGGATTTGTGGTTCCGGATTACAATGGCTTAGGTGCATCTCTGGAGTGAGTTGAGGGCTGGGACGCAGGAACCAGATGCTCTTCTGGGTGACTGACAGCAAAGCAGGATTAGATCTCACTTGGTTCACTTTCACACCACAACAAATACTATACGTCTGAGGCAGGCGGCCCAGGTTGTCCAAAAGACAGGTGAGATGATGGCGTGACAGGTGTAGGCAGCACGGAGGGGCAAACAAGACCTCTGGGTGTCAAGCCTCGTCATCCGATCGCCCCTAATGTTGACACAACTAGGAGACACTTGATGTGCAGCGAGGACAGTGTGTGTCTTACAGACTATGAGATCTCACCTTTTGGTGCTCATCCCCACAGGTACCGCGCCACAGGGATGGACTGGTTGACTTGGGCTCCTAGCTCTGGATCCAGTGCGCAAGAGGCCACCATCTGGGAGATGTATGAATCGTCGTCACATTTAATTCAGATGTTCAAGGTCAGAAGACCCAAGGTTGGCTGCAAGTCACCTCCATGCTGCCGCCGCAGTCCATCGTTGCTTTGACGCCACCGGGTGGGAGGGCTTCAGCAGGATGGAATGAGATTGTGACGTCACAAGGAGGATGACTTGGAATTCCATTGGCCCTTCCAGGATGTTCCGCACAGGAGACTCCTGAACAAGGTGACACCTACTGTGATGGAGCTGCTGCAGTAAGCGGGTTAGAAACTGGCTGAGTGATCGGAAGCTCAAGACTGAATTACAAAACCCTTCACCATAAAGGGAGCTAGAAATGTACTTTCTACTTTGTGCGCCTTGTAGGAGGCTGGCCTGGTTTGTAGTGGGCACCTTGGGTACTTACACCTTATACCTGGTCCAGTTATCCCCACGCAGCAGAACACAAAGGGATCCCACGCTGCCGGAGATTGACTCAGGAAGAAGATCTTCTTGGAAGGTGCAAACAAGCCTTGGTAACTGCAAATCACACAGAGCACTGGGGTACTGTGTTGCGTGGGGAGGCAAGCTCTTACCTCCACCAAAGTTGGACAGCTGAACCTTGAGAATGTCAGAGTCAGTTTAGTCCACCACCTGTGTTGCTAGATCCACGCTCGTCATCTGGAGAGGGGACCCACTCCACCAGTCGTCGCTGCAGAGGGTGCCTGCTGGAACAGAGAATTGACTTTGTCACTCCACGTGAGATTCCTTCAGTTCTTCTGGTGCAGGGTGAAGGCAAGCAGCCCTCAGAGGATGTGTAGGAAGCTGGCCTGGTTTGTAGTTGTTACCTTGGGTACTTACACCTCATACCAGGTCCAGTTATCCCTTATTAGTAGATTAGTAGTGTTCTAGCAGCTTAGGCTGATAGAGGTAACTATAGCAGAGCAGCTTAGGCTGAACTAGGAGACATGCAAAGCTCATGCAATACCACTTATAGTTACACAGTATTTATACACAAGTAAAGACAATACTCAGTGTTACCAAAAATAAAGGTATTTGAGTGACACAGTACCATTTGAGTGACACAGTACCAAAAATATCTTAGAGACAATACTCCTTCTAGAGGTAAGTATTATACACAATATATACACTAGACACCAAAATTAGACAACTAAATAGTAATAGAACAATGCAAGCATTAGGAAATGCTATAGATTGCAATGAGAGAAAATAGGTCTAGGGGCAACACAAACCATATGCTAAGAAAGTGGAATGCAAATCACAAATTCCCCTCTAGAAAAGTGTAGTGTGTGCAGAACTGCTGGGAGAGTAAGAATACAGTAAAGGTAAGTAAATTACCCCACCCCAGAGCCCAGAAAAGCAGGAGTAAAGTACTGCAAGTTTCCTTAGGACACACTACACCTCGTGATACGGATTATTGCAGTAATGAACCAAGTCTGCAAAGAACAACTGCTGGATTTTTGGACCTGAAGACCTGCAGAGGAAGGGGACCAAGTCCAAAAGTCGAAAGAAGTCCCAGGAAGGACACGACTCCCTGCCAACCCGGAAGAGGGTGCAAAGGAAGAGTCCACGGTTAGTCGAAGACTGCAGAAATGCACCCTAGGAAGATAGCAGCGGGTTCTTGCATGATGCAAAAGATGTCCCATGGCGTGAAGATCGTTGCAGACATGATTTTGTGTTGGGAGTCGCCAACAAGCTTTGGTTATGACAAAAGTACGTTTTGTGTCAAAATGGCGCTGGATGGACCCAGGAGGGACCTGGGGGCCTCAACTCTGTGTGAGGAGGAAGAGGGGACTCTCAGCGCTTTAGAGAGCCCTCAGGATGCCAGCCAGCACCTCTGGAGGTCCAAGGACACGGGGACAAAGGAGTTGCAAAACGCGGTTGATGCAGCACAACAAAGGAAGGTCCCACGCCGCCAGAGAACAACTCAGCGAAGGAATTTTTCAAAGAGTGCACAGAGGCCTCAGGAGTTAAAGAAGACGCGGTACACAGGGGTATCATCGCTCTCAGGGAAGGCAAGGTCTTACCTCCTCCAAATTGCATCAGCAGGATCTCAGGACAGTCCATGTCAATTATGTCCACCCTCTGTGTCATTAGGAGCACACTCGTCGCTGTGAGGGGAGTACCAGGGTACCGTTCGTCATCTTAGAAGGTGCCTGCTTGGAGCAGGGGAGTGACTCTGTCCCTCCACGGGAGATTTCTACAGTCCTTCTGGTGCAGGATGAAGACAGGGAGTCCCCAGAGCGTGCACACCATGGAAACTGTTGCCGTTGCTGACTTGGAGCTGAGGTTGCTGAAGAAAAGTGTCTCTTGTAGATACTTTGTTGCAGTTACAGCGTTTCTTGGAGCAGGCTGTGGTTGATCCGAGGTCAGAAGAATCTGAAGTTGTTGCAGAGGATTCCTGAAGTAAAATTGCAAGCAGAATCTGAAGAGAACCCACAGGAGACCCTAAATAGCCCTGAAAGGGGGATTGGCTACCTTATCAGTTATGGACCCATCTTGAGGGGTCTCTGACGTCACCCGCTGGCACTGGCCACTCCGAGCCCTCCAGATTTCCCCCACACCTTGCAAAGCAAGATGGCTGAAGTCTAGAACACACTGGAGGAGCTCTGGGCACCACCCCTGGGGTGGTGATGGACAGGGGAGTGGTCACTCCCTTTTCTTTTGTCCAGTTTTGCGCCAGAGCAAGGGCTGGGGGATCCCTGAACCGGTGTAGACTGGCTTATGTAAGGAGGGCATCATCTGTGCCTATCAAAGCATTTCCAGAGGCTGGGGGAGGCTAACCCTCCCCAGCCTGTAACACCTATTTCCAAAGGGAGAGGGTGTAACACCCTCTCTCAGAGGAAATGCTTTGTTCTGCCTTCCTGGGACTGAGCTGCTCAGACCCCAGGAGGGCAGAACCCTGTCTGTGAGGCGGCAGCAGCTGTAGCTGCAGTGCAAGCCTCAGAGAGATGGTTTGGCAGTACTGGGGGTCCATGGTGGAGCCCCCCATGATGCATGGAATTGGCTCCCCATTACCAGATTTGGAATGGGGGGGACAAATCCATGATTTTAGACATGTTACATGGCCATATTTGGAGTTACCATTGTGAATCTACATATAGGTATTTCCATAACGCTTACATTACCATCTTCCTCAATATACTTCTTCACTTTACCTACTAACACATCATTGGCCCCTGCTGTGAGGAAGTCGCCTCTTTCTAGCCTTGTTACCCCCACTTTTGGCCTGTTTGTGAGTGTATGTCAGGGTGTTTTCACTGTCTCACTGGGATCCTGCCAGCCAGGGCCCAGTGCTCATAGTGAAAACCCTATGTTTTCAGTGTGTTTGTTATGTGTCACTGGGACCCTGCTAGTCAGGGCCCCAGTGCTCATAAGGTTGTGACCTATATGTATGTGTCACTGGGACCCTGGTAACCCAGGGCCCCAGTGCTCATAGGTGTGCATGTATGTGTTACCTGTGTAGTGACTAACTGTCTCACTGAGGCTCTGCTAACCAGAACCTCAGTGGTTATGCTCTCTCTTTACAAATTATCACTAACAGGCTAGTGACCAATTTCACCAATTCACATTGGCATACTGGAACACCTTTATAATCCCCTAGTATATGGTACTGAGGTACCCAGGCTATTGGGGTTCCAGGAGATCCCTATGGGCTGCAGCATTTCTTGTGCCACCCATAGGGAGATCTGACAATTCTTACACAGGCCTGCCACTACAGCCTGAGTGAAATAACGTCCACGTTATTTCACAGCCATTTACCACTGCACTTAAGTAACTTATAAGTCACCTATATGTCTAACCTTTACCTGGTAAAGGTTGGGTGCTAAGTTACTTAGTGTGTGGGCACCCTGGCACTAGCCAAGGTGCCCCCACATTGTTCAGGGCAAATTCCCCGGACTTTGTGAGTGCGGGGACACCATTACACGCGTGCACTACACATAGGTCACTACCTATGTGTAGCTTCACAATGGTAACTCCGAACATGGCCATGTAACATGTCTAAGATCATGGAATTGCCCCCCCAATGCCATCCTGGTATTGGGGAGACAATCCCATGATTCCCCGGGTCTCTAGCACAGACCCGGGTACTGCCAAACTGCCTTTTCAGGGGTTTCACTGCAGCTGCTGCTGCTGCCAACCCCTCAGACAGGTTTCTGCCCTCCTGGGGTCCAGCCAGGCTTGGCCCAGGAAGGCAGAACAAAGGACTTCCTCAGAGAGAGGGTGTTATACCCTTTCCCTTTGGAAAAAGGTGTTAAGGAACGGGAGGAGTAGCCTCCCCCAGCCTCTGAAAATGCTTTCATGGGCACAGATGGTGCCCATTTCTGCATAGGCCAGTCTACACCGGTTCAGGGATCCCCCAGCCCTGCTCTGGCGTGAAACTGGACAAAGGAAAGGGGAGTGACCACTCCCCTGACCTGCACCTCCCCTGGGAGGTGCCCAGAGCTCCTCCAGACCTCTGCCATCTTGGAAACAGAGGTGCTGCTGGCACACTGGACTGCTCTGAGTGGCCAGGGCCAGCAGGTGATGTCAAAGACTCCTTCTGATAGACTCTTACCTGTGTTGCTAGCCTATCCTCTCACCTAGGTAGCCAAACCTCCTTTTCTGGCTATTTAGGGTCTCTGCTTTGGGGAATTCTTTAGATAACGAATGCAAGAGCTCATCAGAGTTCCTCTGCATCTCTCTCTTCACCTTCTGCCAAGGAATCGACTGCTGACCGCGCTGGAAGCCTGCAACACTGCAACAAAGTAGCAAAGACGACTACTGCGACCTTGTAATGCTGATCCAGCCGCCTTCTCGACTGTTTTCCTGGTGGTGCATGCTGTGGGGGTAGTCTGCCTCCTCTCTGCACTAGAAGCTCCGAAGAAATCTCCTGTGGGTCGACGGAATCTTCCCCCTGCAACCGCAGGCACCAAAGAACTGCATCACCGGTCCTCTGGGTCTCCTCTCAGGACGACGAGCGAGGTCCCTTGAACTCAGCAACTCTGTCCAAGTGACTCCCACAGTCCAGTGACTCTTCAGTCCAAGTTTGGTGGAGGTAAGTCCTTGCCTCCCCACGCTAGACTGCATTGCTGGGAACTGCGTGTTTTGCAGCTACTCCAGCTCCTGTGCACTTTTCGAGGATTTCCTTTGTGCACAGCCAAGCCTGGGTCCCGGGCACTCTAACCTGCATTGCACGACCTCCTGAGTTGTCCTCCGGCTTCGTGGGACCCTCTTGTGCAACTTCGGGTGAGCTCCGGTTCACTCCACTTCGTAGTGCCTGTTGTGGCACTTCTGCGGGTGCTGCTTGCTTCTGAGTGGGCTCTTTGTCTTGCTGGATGCCCCCTCTGTCTCCTCACGCAATTGGCGACATCCTGGTCCTTCCTGGGCCACAGCAGCATCCAAAAACCCTAACCATGACCTTTGCAGCTAGCAAGGCTTGTTGGCAGTCTTTCTGCATGGAAACACTTCTGCACGACTCTTCACGATGTGGGACATCCATCCTCCAAAGGGGAAGTTTCTAGCCCTTGTCGTTCTTGCAGAATCCACAGCTTCTACCATCCAGTGGCAGCTTCTTTGCACCCACAGCTGGCATTTCCTGGGCATCTGCCCACTCCCGACTTGATCGTGACTCTTGGACTTGGTCCCCTTGTTCCACAGGTACTCTCGTCAGGAAATCCATCGTTGTTGCATTGCTGGTGTTGTTGTTTCTGGCAGAATTTCCCTAACACGACTTCTGTGCTCTTTGGGGAATTTAGGTGCACTTTGCACCCACTTTTCAGGGTCTTGGGGTGGGCTATTTTTCTAACCCTCACTGTTTTCTTACAGTCCCAGCGACCCTCTACAAGGTCACATAGGTTTGGGGTCCATTCGTGGTTCGCATTCCACTTCTAGAGTATATTGTTTGTGTTGCCCCTATCCCTATGTGCCCCCATTGCATTCTATTGTGACTATACATTGTTTGCACTGTTTTCTATTGCTATTACTGCATATTTTGGTATTGTGTACATATATCTTGTGTATATTTGCTATCCTCATACTGAGGGTACTCACTGAGATACTTTTGGCATATTGTCATAAAAATAAAGTACCTTTATTTTTAGTATATCTGTGTATTGTGTTTTCTTATGATATTGTGCATGTGACACTAGTGGTACTGTAGGAGCTTCACTCGTCTCCTAGTTCAGCCTAAGCTGCTCTGCTAAGCTACCTTTTCTATCAGCCTAAGCTGCTAGACACCCTATACACTAATAAGGGATACCTGGGCCTGGTGCAAGGTGTAAGTACCCCTTGGTACTCACTACAAGCCAGTCCAGCCTCCTACACCTGCCTTGTTCTTCTCATCACTAAACTGCTGTCCCTTCTTCATCCTTAACTAGCACGTCATAACAAGCATAACATGAACTTCCTGAAGATATGTGGATTATGCCAGTGTAATTTCAATTTTGGCACAGGTGCAGTGGCGTTCGAAACTGCATTTTCTCAAATCAAACAAGACATAAGTTCCAACCACTGAAACTGTTGATACCAGTCATGTAATGATGACTGATGCCAGGAACCAGTGTAGAGGGCAATTTTTCTTCTAAAGAGAAGAAAATGCAATGAAGAAATAGTTCTACTCACTTCTATATCTATGTGTACAGCTGAAACAATGTCCAGAACAGTAGAAAAAGAGGCTCTGGCATTATGGAGGGGTGTTCAATACTTTAACAATTTTGTGTAGAGTTCTAGAAGATCTTTGCAGACAGGCCATAAGCCCCTCAATGACTTAACCCCCAAAGACAAGGAATCTCTACTCCACCTATAGCCAGGTGGCATTATCATCCCCAACAGTTTAAATCCAGGCCAGAATATGTTTCAGGCACTGGAAATGTTGATGCGAATTTCCTGTCCAGGCAGCCACTGAGTGGAGAGTTGGCTGACGGTGAAAATGGTGAAGACGTGGAAATGGTGTGTGGGGTGAGCCAGGTGGTTAGGGAGAGGACTAGAGCATTATGTGAGGATGAATAGCGGAAACGTCTGGAAGATGATGCTGTCTTAAGGAGTGTTGCAGAGTATATTGTGAAAAGGCAGCCCCAGAAGAAGTTGTTGAGTAATGAGATGGAATGAGGTGGTCCTCTTTGGAGATGTGCTAGAGGAATTAACCTACAATGGTAGACTTATGAAACACGGTGGTCGGCAGATAGTACTGGAGAAACGGCGAAGCAGGGTGATAACCTTGCTCATCAGGGACCTACTGTCGTCCCATTGCAGCTGAGTGACATGTAGGAGATCATGGATCATGCATGTCTTGACAATACCATTGCCTATCATGTCCATTATTGCACCAGTGGTACCATGGGCCAAGGTTGCTCTGGATATTTCAGTTTCATTTGGTGTGTTGTGGGTGAGGGGGGTGCACAAAAGATTGCTTAAATTGTGATTGACTAAATGTTCAAGTGGTCGAAAGAACCTTTGTGGAAAATGTGTGTTCTTGTACTGTTATTGCCAGGAACACAGGGAAAACTCTTTCTTACGTATGATCTGAATTTATGATCCTGTCCTGGAAACATCGCAACTCTGGCACCATACAAACGAGAGATCTGATGTGCACAGTCTGCATCCGTTACTATACGCATCCAAGGCTGAAAGTCATCTGGAGCTATCAGATAAGTAGGCACAGTGGCTCTCAACACTTTATGAAGACGATATAAGATAAAATGCCAACAGTGTCACACTGCTATAAATGAGCATCTGTGGAGGGCATGTCCATTAGGGAAGATGTCAGCAAACGTTACGAGGCCATATCACCAGAGTGTGCATTTACCAGGTTTTCACATTTGATAGGGAGCCATGTGTTGTTTGCGTGAGTCAATGCATGTGAATAAATGAGAGATCCACCCAGGAGCCTTTGAAGCTTCCTCCATGCCCAACAAATGGTAGATAGGGTTTGAATGTCCTCAGGATCTAGGGGGATCCCCCAGGACAGTAATGAAGCCAGTGGGGTCAGTGCCACGAGATCCATCTTGGGTTTGGAGTATATCAGTCGAGCATCCATGTGATACCAAGAATGCGTATATTGGCACTGGGCGGCCAGGTAGTATAGTTGAAAGTGTGGTACTCCAAATCCAGCTCTCTCGTAGGGCAGCACTAATGTTTTTCATTTGATTTGCAGTCTCCGGCCGGCCCAGACGAGTTTAGTAAGTAGACTATGAAATGTAAGGAAGAAAGTGTTAGAAAGGGGGATTTGAATATTAATGAAACAAATTAAGAAACCGGGGGAGAACCACCATCTTAATAGTGGCGATCCTGCGAGCCATAGAGAGAGGTAGTTTATTCCATCTCTCAGTTTGCATCGACAACGTGTCCATTACAGGACCACAATTTAATTGCAGTACTTTATCTTTATGTATGATGATACCCAAATATTTCAGGGACTAATCGTACCATGTCAGGGGATAATCACTCTGGACATTCCGAGTATTGGGGTGACGGGGAATAGTTCCAACTTGGACCAATTAATCCTAAAACCGGACAAGGTTCCAAACCTCATCACCTCTTGTAGAAGAAGGGTAAGATTTTCTTCAGGCTTACGAATAGAAAGTAGGATATCATCTGCATAGAGGGTAACAAGTAAGGGTCCCGGTTGAAACTGAAGACCGCGATAAGAGTGGTCAAGAATAAGGTGTTGGACTAGGGAATCTAGGACTATGACAAAAGCAGTGGTGAGAGATGCAACCCTGCCGGGTACTTCTCAATATAGAAAAGGGATCAGCGATAGAGCCGTTTACTTTGATACGTGCCGTGGGGTGGGCATAAAGGAAGTTTATCAGGGAGGAAAACCTATGCGGTATGCCTAATTTATGAATCACAACACATAAGAAAAGCCATTCTAAAGAATCAAATGCCTTTTCGGCAGCTAGGATGGCCATGGCAGCGCAGTTGAATGATGAAGGATAAAACCAGATTGTGCAGGGTATATGATTTGATCCATTAATAATGAGAGCCGCATTTCGCTAAGATTTTGTTATAAACATTTAACAGTGATAGCGGTCGGTAGGAGCCACAAAGCAAGGGGTCTTTCCAGGTTTAGGAAGGAGTGTTATTTACTGCTTCACACATGGTCAGGGGAAGTACTCCCAGTTTTAGGGATTCCTCAAATACTGCTAGTAGTCTGGGGGCTACGAGGTGTTTAAATCACTTATAGAATTCTCTGGTAAAACCATCAAGACCAGGGGCTTTAGAGCCATTCAAAGAGTCTATTGTTTGAGTGATCGTCGAGGAAAGTGGTTAATTAAGAAATTGTTGTAGCGGAGTGGTGAGCCAAACCATTGGCACATTGTCTAAGCAGTTTGACAGGGTAATGGCATCATCCACTACTTGGGGAGTGGGTAATTGGGTATATGTTAGAAATGGGGTCTCTAGTTGGCAGTCGGTTTGCACCCTGTCCAAGTAGGGACCCTCACCTTAGTCAGGATAAGGGAGATACCTGCTCAGATGACCACTGCTAACCCCCTTGGTAACTTGGCACGAGCAGTCAGGCTTATCTCAGAAGCAATTTGTAAAGCATTTGCACATAACACACAGTAATAAGTGAAAACATTGCAAAAGGACACCACACCAGTTTTTAAAAAATAGTCAAAATTTATCTATATAAAACAAGACCAAATACAATAAAAATCCAACATACAGTAATAAAAATATGAATTCTGCAAGATTTACTTAAAAATGCAGTTCATTGAAGTCAATAACTCCACTTGGGACTATCACGGCATCAACATCAGCAAAACCAATAGTTCAGGCCGGCTGCGGCGTTGCGGGTCAGCTACGGTGTCGGGAAGACCCACAAACAGTACCTTGGATTTGCAGGGCGCCGTGATCCTCGCGGTGAGTTCCGGAGAGCGGCGTCGGTTCCGGAGTCGGTGCAGGAGTTGTCGGGCCCTTGAGGTCACGCGCATTGCAGAACAAACTCCAGGCTGATGAAGTCAGGTGCACCGGCGTTGATAGCGTTGGGGCTGCAGTGTGAAGCGGGATGATGCCACGTGCGGTGCCCACAGGTCAAGGTGCAGGCAGCGGCTCGGTGACGGCATCCAGCGGTGGCGGTGAGACCAGGGCTGCTGTGTGAAGCGGGGCGGTGCGACGTACGGTGTCCACAGGTCACGGTGCAGGCAGCAGCATGTCGTTGCTGAAGCGCTGTCATTGGGAGGCCCAAGCCAGCGGTGCGAGATGGGACGGTGCTTCGTGACCCTCAAGTGCGGTGTCCTCAGGCCACGGTGCAGTCAGGATGCCTGGGGACGACACAGGAGTCGATGGTGTTGGCGTCAGTAGACCCGGGCTCTGGTGCGGGACAGGACGGTGCTTCGTGTACCTCACGAGCAGTGTCCACAGGCCACGGTGTAGGCAGCGGCACCGGTGTCAGCAGCAGCGGCATCGCCGGGGATGCCCAGGCTGTGGTGTGAGCAGGTGATGCCGGAGTGCGAGACCCACAGGTCGCAGTGCAAGCAGCAGCTCGGTGAAGTCGTCCGATGACGGCGTCGGGGAGACCAGGGTCACGGTGCGAAGCGGGACAATGCGACTCCGTGTGGCATCGGCAGGTCATGGTGCAGGCCAGCAGCGTCGTTGGCAGCGTCACAGTGGTTTCTCCTCTTGAGCAGCACAAAACACACAGTTCCCAGTGCTTCAGGTCAAGGAAACTGAAGTCTTTGGTGTCCCTGAGACTTCCAACCGGAGGCAAGCTGTACTCCAAGCCCTTGGAGAACTTTCTCAAGCAGGACACTCAAGTTCACTCTTTGCACTCTTTTCAGGCAGAAGGAGCAACTGCAGGCCAGTCCAGCAAAGCAACACAGCAAAGGAACAGTACTCCTCCTCCAGCAGTTCAGCTCTTCTCCTGGGCAGAGGTTCCTCTTGATTACAGAAAGATTCTAAAAGTCTGGGGTTTGGGTCTTCTTCTTATACCCAGTTCTGCCTTTGAAGTTGACAAACTTCAAAGCAAAGTCTCAAGTGTTTTCAAGATCCTTCCTTGTTCAGGCCAGGCCCCAGACGCACACCAGGGGGTCAGAGACTGCATTGTGTGAGGGCAGGCACAGTCTTTTCAGGTGTGAACAACCACTCCTCCCTCCTCTCTAGCTCAGATGGCTCATCGGGATATGCAGGCTACACCCCAGCTCCCTTTGTGTCACTGTCTAGAGGAGAGGTGTGAACAGCCCAACTGTCAAACTGACCCAGACAGGGAACCCAAAACAGGCAGAGTCACAGAATGGTTTAAGCAAGAAAATGCTCACTTTCTAAAAGTGGTATTTTCAAACAGACAATTTAAAAACCAACTTCACTAAAACATTTATTTTTAAATTGTGAGTTCAGAGAAATAGGCCTACTTCAAAGGCAGAAAGAGGTATAAGAAGAGGATCTAAAACCCCTGAAAATCAGATTACTTCTGGAGCCAAGAGGAACCTCTGCCAAGAAGAGCTTTGAAGCTGGAGGAGGAGTACTGCCCCTTTGCCTGTGACTGCTTTGCGGGGTTGGCCTGCAGTAGCTGCTTCTACCTGACACAGGACAAAGACTGACTTTTGTGTAACTTCCCACTGGTGAAGAATCTCCAAAGGCTTGAAACTGAGCTTGTCTCCTGTTGTTGAAGTCTCAGGGACTGCAAAGACCTCTCACTGCAGCACCTGGACTTTCTGCTGAGAGTCCTGCCTGCCAAGTGGTGCCCTAACCTGTCTCTGGGCCCTTGTAAGGTGAAGCTGGTGGAAAAGGACAGAAATCCACGCAAAGACCACAGTGCGGGGAAACTTTAGACACACCACCTGCCCTGCGGCTGATAAACGAAGTGCTGCCGGCCTCGTGGGTAAAATCAACACTCCATCTGCATCACAGCTGGGAGATCGACTCAACGCGGCTGGAAGAACGAGGCGCAACACCCGCAGCAGGTGCTGTTAACAACACAAGCCCCCTCGCTGTGCGGTTTCTTGACACTGTGCAACCAGATTTCAATGCGACATCACTGGGTGCGGAAAATCAACGCAAAGCTTGCCCCGACCCGAGATGCTCGTCCGGGATTGACACATTGCTCTCTTGCGGGAGAGAAGAAACGATGCACGCTGACCCGACCGGAGGAGGAAGAATGCACAGTCTCACTTGCAAGTGAGAAGTCGATGCATTGCTGGCCTTTTTCGACGCACACACACCTGGGCAGCTTTATTTGGACGCTACCCAGGTACTTTTGTAGAATAAGAGCATTCCCTCAGTTCTTTTAAGGATCTTATTATTTTTAAAATATATATCTTGACTTGTGTATATTGGTTTTTTGTTGATTTGGTCTTGTTTTGTTTAGATAAATATTACCTATTTTTCTAAACCTGTGTTGTGTCATTTTGTAGTGTTTTCTCTGAGTTACTGTGTGTGTTGGTACTTTACACATTGCTTGGTATACCAGTCATCATGCAGGAGATAGGTATTGCAGATGTTTAAGGATAGTTAGCGATTGTGGCTTAGTTGATGGGCAGAGGGGGCGTAGAGGTGTGGTGTCAATTGCGGGGTCCATGAGTAGATTATAATCCCCAGCTATGATAATGTGGTCAACGTCCAGGCATCCAATCTGGGTGGAAAAGGTTTGAAAGGAGTCTGGGGACTCAACGCTGGGTGCATAGATATTGGCTAGAGGCCCTGAATGTCGTGCCGGAGGACCCGTCACCGATAGGTATCTCCCTCTGTGACAGTGCCGGCGCGTCTAAACGGGGGAGGTTGAGGCCAAGGTATGCGTCCCACCAGGGGGCACGGGGTCTCCTGGAGGGGGACAATCTGCGCTCCGTGTCTGCTGACAGAGTGGGGAACCTGTTCACCTTTACGGCGGTCACTATGACCTCCTATATTCCAGGATATAAACCTAAGGGGAGATCTTGTGTTTCAGTAACAAGGGGACCTGGTAATATGAGAAATCAAATTGAGACATTAGCGGCTCTTTGAGGAACAGTGAGAGCGACACGTCTAACAGTCAGTAATGCAAACGGTGATTGTAACAAACACCCCCCCCCAAAAAAAAAAAAAAAAAAAACTGGTGTTAAGGGACCCCGTATATCCCCTTTTGATGATCCCTATCAAACAAAAAAAAAAAACATTTTTTATATGCATGTGTATACCGCTCGGGGTGGTAGCGCCTCGACGGGCCCCTCTGCGTCAAGGAGCACATGAAGAGTGCTGTCTGGATAGAGACTCCGCTAGAGGGGGTGGGCACCAACAACCCGCAGAGGACTGTACATGGAAGTCGGAAACAGCGCCCGTAGACAGTGTAGTGACCTGCTGGACACGTTCTAATGTTTGGCCAGCCTCTCTGCTGAGGGCTGGCCTCCCACATACACCCCACACCCACCCAACACAGGCGTCACCGGTCAGGTGACCCTGGCAATAAAAAGGGCCGGGTGCACGTGCCCAGGGCCAGTTCCACCCACCAAGAAACTGTGTCTGTGTCCTATCCTTTTAGTAGCATGGGGGCCTAGGGCCCCAACACTACAGGCAGCATGGGCATTTTCAATGCCAGAGATGCCAACTTCATGCAGCTGAGAAGAGATCCTCACTGGCGCTGGCATGGACGCCCGGCGGGGTCTTGTGAGGCGTTGGCACTGTGATCTCTGATGAGGTTTACAGAATCCCCGTGCTTTCAGCGGTGTGCCAAGCGTGAGATGTACCACTAACACCAACTTGAAGGCGGCAGGGTGTGGCACCCCGTAACGGAAGCAAAGCAAAACACAAACGCTGTGGGATAGCGTAACTGGATGGACGGAATGCGGAACCAATCAAACATTCACCCCCAGTCACAGATCTGGGTTTAATCCATCCATTATTTTGCTCACCATGCCACCCCAGTTTGAACCCAGCCATATGCAAATAAGTCTTGACCCTGTTCCACATGGGAACAGTCCAGCCCGAACTGCCAGGCCAGGTTCTCCCTGGACCGGAAACAAGCATCCTGGGACCGGTTTCGGGGTTACACCCCTCATCAGCCAGGCTAGCTTGAATCCAGTGGCACAGTGAGCCCGGGACCCACGTCTGGGCATACCCGGCGCACTTAGGGCGGCAAAAGCAAAGCAAAACACAAACGCTGTGGGATAGCGTAACTGGATGGACGGAATGCGGAACCAATCAAACATTCACCCCCAGTCACAGATCTGGGCCAGTTTCCAGAGTCTGTTTTTGACGTCTGTGAATTTGCGGCGCCTCTTGGACCAGGAGAGTGAAGTCTGGACACAGGGGCTGGGAGACCCCTGCCAGGTCGCTGGCCCGTTTTTCCTGGCCCTTCGCGGGGTCGAGTCTCTTTCCCTCAAACTTAAAATGTGAGCTATGGTGGGTCACGGAGGGCAACCAGGGTGTGGCCTTGGGCCAAGCGAGCGGTGTGCACATTCAATCACGAAGGTACGGTGAAAATTGTTGCGCACCAAACACATCTGTCAGAAGTTGTTCAACAAAAAGCTGAAGCCGGCCAGTGTTGGTGGATTCCAGGCTTCATACTATGCAGAGATTATTGCGCAGGCCCCCGGCCCCCCAATCCCCGTTCTTCATTGCTATTGTTTTTGACAGCTTCTCCATGGGGTCCAGTGTGGCAGTGACTGGGCAGCGCCATCCCCTGAGCCAGACATCCTTCCTTCGGCAGCGCTTACTCGAGTGTTGTGCGCTTTATTTGAACCATCATAGTTTCAAGTCTTTGGGGAAGGCGTCGAAGTGACCATCCTTGGCCCCAAATCCTGCTCTGAGTGCCACGACCAGGACTGGATCGCTGCCGCCTAGATCCCCCCCCTCCCCTCTGCCATCGAGGTAGACTGCGCAGGGCCCTCAGGTTTTTGCTTCTTAAATTTAAGGCGCCCATTATTTGGGGTCTCCGTGGACCATAGGCTCCAGGAACCTATGCGGTAATGGTCAATGATTTGTAGGGGAAGTGGGAGCACCGCTTCACCAGTGGGGATGTTTAGTGCCCAGCACACAGATCAGCAAGTCGAAGAATCCCCCTGTAGGAAAGTACCATCTTGCCTGGCATGTTACCCCCATTTTTCACTGTATATATGTTGTTTTAGTTGTATGTGTCACTGGGACCCTGCCAGCCAGGGCCCCAGTGCTCATAAGTGTGCCTGACTGTGTTACCTGTGTTATGACTAACTGTCTCACTGAGGCTCTGCTATCCAGAACCTCAGTGGTTATGCTCTCTCATTTCTTTCAAATTGTCACTAACAGGCTAGTGACCAATTTTACCAATTTACATTGGCTTACTGGAACACCCTTATAATTCCCTAGTATATGGTACTGAGGTACCCAGGGTATTGGGGTTCCAGGAGATCCCTATGGGCTGCAGCATTTCTTTTGCCACCCATAGGGAGCTCTGACAATTCTTACACAGGCCTGCCACTGCAGCCTGAGTGAAATAACGTCCACGTTATTTCACAGCCATTTTACACTGCACTTAAGTAACTTATAAGTCACCTATATGTCTAACCTTTACCTGGTAAAGGTTAGGTGCAAAGTTACTTAGTGTGAGGGCACCCTGGCACTAGCCAAGGTGCCCCCACATTGTTCAGAGCCAATTCCCTGAACTTTGTGAGTGCGGGGACACCATTACACGCGTGCACTACATATAGGTCACTACCTATATGTAGCTTCACAATGGTAACTCCGAATATGGCCATGTAACATGTCTATGATCATGGAATTGCCCCCTCTATGCCATCCTGGCATAGTTTGCACAATCCCATGATCCCAGTGGTCTGTAGCACAGACCCTGGTACTGCCAAACTGCCCTTCCTGGGGTTTCACTGCAGCTGCTGCTGCTGCCAACCCCTCAGACAGGCATCTGCCCTCCTGGGGTCCAGCCAGGCCTGGCCCAGGATGGCAGAACAAAGGACTTCCTCTGAGAGAGGGTGTTACACCCTCTCCCTTTGGAAAATGGTGTGAAGGCAGGGGAGGACTAGCCTCCCCCAGCCTCTGGAAATGCTTTGTTGGGCACAGATGTGCCCAATTCTGCATAAGCCAGTCTACACCGGTTCAGGGGACCCCTTAGCCCTGCTCTGGCGCGAAACTGGACAAAGGAAAGGGGAGTGACCACTCCCCTGACCTGCACCTCCCCTGGGAGGTGTCCAGAGCTCCTCCAGTGTGCTCCAGACCTCTGCCATCTTGGAAACAGAGGTGCTGCTGGCACACTGGACTGCTCTGAGTGGCCAGTGCCACCAGGTGACGTCAGAGACTCCTTCTGATAGGCTCCTTCAGGTGTTAGTAGCCTATCCTCTCTCCTAGGTAGCCAAACCCTCTTTTCTGGCTATTTAGGGTCTCTGTCTCTGGGGAAACTTTAGATAACGAATGCAAGAGCTCATCCGAGTTCCTCTGCATCTCTCTCTTCACCTTCTGCCAAGGAATCGACTGCTGACCGCGCTGGAAGCCTGCAAACCTGCAACATAGTAGCAAAGACGACTACTGCAACTCTGTAACGCTGATCCTGCCGCCTTCTCGACTGTTTTCCTGCTTGTGCATGCTGTGGGGGTAGTCTGCCTCCTCTCTGCACCAGAAGCTCCAAAGAAATCCCCCGTGGGTCGACGGAATCTTCCCCCTGCAACCGCAGGCACCAAAAAGCTGCATTACCGGTCCCTTGGGTCTCCTCTCAGCACGACGAGCGAGGTCCCTCGAATCCAGCGACTCTGTCCAAGTGACCCCCACAGTCCAGTGACTCTTCAGTCCAAGTTTGGTGGAGGTAAGTCCTTGCCTCACCTCGCTGGGCTGCATTGCTGGGAACCGTGACTTTTGCAGCTACTCCGGCCCCTGTGCACTTCCGGCAGAAATCCTTTGTGCACAGCCAAGCCTGGGTCCACGGCACTCTAACCTGCATTGCACGACTTTCTAAGTTGGTCTCCGGCAACGTGGGACTCCTTTGTGCGACTTCGGGTGAGCACCGTTTCACGCATCCTCGTAGTGCCTGTTTCTGGCAGTTCTCCGGGTGCTACTGGCTGCTGAGAGGGCTCCTTGTCTTGCTCGACGTCCCCTCTCTCTCCTGGTCCAATTTGCGACCTCCTGGTCCCTCCAGGGCCACAGCAGCGTCCAAAAACGCTAACCGCACGATTTGCAGCTAGCAAGGCTTGTTGGCGTTCTTTCGGCGGGAAAACACTTCTGCACGACTCTCCACGGCGAGAGGGATCCGTCCACCAAAGGGGAAGTCTCTAGCCTTTTTCGTTCTTGCAGAAACCTCAGCTTCTTCTGTCCAGTAGAAGCTTCTTTGCACCCGCAGCTGGCATTTCCTGGGCATTTGCCCATCTCCGACTTGCTTGTGACTTTTGGACTTGGTCCCCTTGTTCCACAGGTACCCTAGATTGGAAATCCACAGTTGTTGCATTGTTGGTTTGTGTCTTTCCTGCATTATTCCTCTAACACGACTTCTTTGTCCTTAGGGGAACTTTAGTGCACTTTGCACTCACTTTTCAGGGTCTTGGGGAGGGTTATTTTTCTAACTCTCACTATTTTCTAATAGTCCCAGCGACCCTCTACAAGGTCACATAGGTTTGGGGTCCATTCGTGGTTCGCATTCCACTTTTGGAGTATATGGTTTGTGTTGCCCCTATCCCTATGTTTCCCCATTGCATCCTATTGTAACTATACATTGTTTGCACTGTTTTCTAAGACTATACTGCATATTTTTGCTATTGTGTATATATATCTTCTGTATATTTCCTATCCTCTCACTGAGGGTACACTCTAAGATACTTTGGCATATTGTCATAAAAATAAAGTACCTTTATTTTTAGTATAACTGTGTATTGTGTTTTCTTATGATTTTGTGCATATGACACTAAGTGGTACTGTAGTAGCTTCACACGTCTCCTAGTTCAGCCTAAGCTGCTCTGCTAAGCTACCATTATCTATCAGCCTAAGCTGCTAGACACCCTATACACTAATAAGGGATAACTGGGCCTGGTGCAAGGTGCAAGTACCCCTTGGTACTCACTACAAGCCAGTCCAGCCTCCTACACCCCCCAAAAAACGCCTTCTGATTGGCCCAGGGGGCTTTTTTTTACCCTTGGGCCATCTTCCTCCCGTTGCAGCAAGGCTCTAATCGGCTCCCTGCATTGTGAGGAAAATGCTGCAGGTCGCCGTTACAGGACCCGGGGACTTAGTTCCTGATTTAGACTTTGGCAGATGGAGTAACTCCGTCACAAACGGGATGGATATCCCATCTGCCATTTACGATCCCAATATATTCTATGGGAATCGAAAAATCCGGTGGACAAGATATCAGTCATGTTTGATATGGGGTAACCCATCCGCTAAACTCTAAATGAGGCCCCCAATCCCCTGCCTTGAAGTTAAGGTAGAAAAATAATACAAGGGGGCTGAGTAGGAATACCCTGCCCCCCAGGCCCTGTGGGGTGGAGAGGGGGGTCCCAGAGGGATTCCCCCACCTCACCCAACGAGGCCAAAATATATATATATTTTAAAAGTCACAATCACATGGGACTCCCTGGATCACAAAAAAAAAAAAGGCCCTCAGCATTTTGAAAGTTTAAATATATATACATTTATATCTTATCCTATAGGGTCGCCACTGTGTAGTTATAGTTAGGTAGGGTTTCCATAGAAAATGCGTTTTTGTTTTGCTAATAACTTTGGCACTGCTTGGCAAATCTCCATAAAACCTTCCAAAAGTACCCTTTTCTGTCTAGTTTGTGCATGAAAAGTTTCCGGGTGCTCTGTCAAGCGGGATCCAAGAAAAAGAGGGGGTTTTGAAACGCAAAATCCCCATGCATTTTCCAAAGACTTCAAGACATGTTACTGAAAAAACTGCTGAACAGAATTACACCAAATTTGGTAGAAAACTAGACCTTGGTACACATATTGTGATTTGGTGTGAATCCGTTAGGTAGTTCTTGAGAAACTAAGGTAAAAAAAATATTTGTACATCTGGACAGTTCGGTATGTGGGACCCAATTTTTCAGAATAGAGCACAGCTATTTTTCTCTTGGGCCATTTCACTCCCGCAGAAGTCAGACTCCCACTGGAGCGCATGCTCTTATTGGATGCCAGCAATATCTGAAAATTATATTTAAATACATATATATATCCAGTGAAAAAACTTGAAATTAACTCTCAGTTCTTGGTGGTGGTGGTTGGATTAATGTATAGTAATTAAAATTACTATGCGTTAAAAAACAAAGAAAAACATAGAAATTCACTGAAAAAAACTAAGGTTACAGGGATTTTACAGTTAGGTTCTGAATTTACTCGTACAAAACCATAGAAATTCAGCAGTTATATACTATACGTTAATCCAACTACCTCTGCACACAGAGATTTATTTCAAGTAACTATAAATTGTGCCTTAAAGTAACTACAACTTGTGTCCCCTCCATGCACAGTTTTTTCTTCAATAATTTGACTGCTAATGTTTCATTTATATTTTTAATGGAGTTATAGAAGTTGTCATGAGTGCTGTAGAATCTGGGGTAATTAGCAGCGCATGGCGAGGGCGCGAGTTATAGCTACTTGAAATAACTATAACAGGCGAGTTTCTATGGTTTTGCACGTTTAAAATGTGAACCTAACTATAACATCCCTGCAAGCTTTGTTTTTTTCAGTGAATACACTATATATATATATATATATATATATATATATATATATACACATATACATATACACATATAAAACAATACACACACACACATAGAGAGAAAAGGAGAGAGAGAGAGAGAGAGAGAGGGCGGCTTTTGGCCTCCTCCCCAAGCCATGGCTAGGCCCCATCCCCCCAAGGCTAAATGATAACTAAAGGGGAGGGGGGCAAGCAGCCCCCATCCGCGAGCCTTAAGAGGCCCCAGGGACATCATCTCCAAGGACCAAAATGTATTAAGAGGGGTGCCCCCGGGGCGTGGCCAAGATGGCGACCGGAGCAGCAGCATAAACTGCAGCTCCGATCCCTGGCCCGGAAAAACATCCTGTTGGAGGCGCCCGGGCCCCCCTTGGAGTGGGTCCGACCGCCGTTAGGAGTGCTGCCCGGGGGCTGCATCGGTGACCGCAGCCGGAGCCGCACTGCCGTCGCATAGCTGGCAATCAGCCAAATCGAGGCCGTGATTGAGCTACGGACAATTCGCTTGCGGCGGGCGCGGCATAGCGCCATTCGGGTCCCGTACCTGGAACACGGGCTCGTGCATCGTCGATGTGGCGCAACAACATTGTTGCTACCTGGAGGTGAGGAGCGGTGGGGCGCCGCCCAGTCGAGAGCACGCTGGAGGGGTGGTGCCGCCCGGGCCACCTCCAGCACATCGTCATTTCTGTCGGAACAAGCCTTACCGTGGCGGGCTTTCTCGGCTTCTCGCCCAATGGGGGAGGCTCTCCGTGCCGTTAATTTGCGGCAATACACCGCTCCGCGGCCGACCTGGAGGTCGTGCCGCAAGTAACGCGCCTTCTACCGGCGTGGCCCGTGAACCGTGTCGCACGGATGGAGAACACCAGCGTGAGCCCAACCCAGCACTGAGCGGGGAAACGACACGCCGGCCCGTAAGAGACATCCTGCAAGGACGGCGCCGGCTGAGCTCCCTTCACTGAAATGTGGCCCCTCGCGGGTCGTGATTTGCCGTGGTGAGCCCTCTTCGTACTATAATCATCGAGGTATGCGGCCGATGTGGGTGGCTATGACCTGACCCCTCCCGATTGCCTAAAGCTGCATTGCGCCCCGCGCTCCGGTTAGTGGTTGGACCACGTAAACCGCATATGTATAAGCCCAACAAGTGACGGCCATTGATCTCTACTGCTGCATCCTTAGCAGACAACAGCGCCGAACTCTGCCATAAAAATCCCATCAGAGCGCTGGAGGCGAACACAGCAGTGAAATACATTAGAGCGCACACCCTGAAAACTCACTCTGGAGCGTTGTTGAGTCGCGGCACAGTCCTGTGGTATTCCTGCTCCCTGCATGGAGTGGCTTGCGGGAACGGTCTTACAAATCAACCAGCTCCAACATTGCAGGCCGCGCTGGATTATTAATCATGGCCAATTAAACGCACTGGATTAATGTGAAATGTTGTACCAGCATAAGAGGCCACAGCCACAGCCCCTGCTGCACGGTTCCTTGCCCTGTATTGGCCGGTGCTCCATCTTTAAGAGTTCGAGGTGACAAGTAGTCAGCTATCTGAGTGTGGGGAAAACGTAAAATGGTCCTGGTCGTTTATAAATGGAGTGCTTATTGGTGACAGTTACCGAACTGTAGGGGGCATACGCATGAGTCATCTCTTTTGAGACACAAGATACCATGTGCGGCTGCAACATCCATTATACTAAACAGCGGGCTGCTCCCTATCCAACTAGGCTTACAAGCTCACACCAGTACTGTAATTATTAAGATCCGTATATGATAGCAAAAGCGCCAGGCTATCATCTATTAGCAGTTTCGCTTGATCCCCGCCTTGCTCCTCCTCGGCGTCCAGGTTGAACTGACAGGACACTTTACTTGGTCGTATACACTGCCTCGCGTTTTCTCAACACGCTAACGTCTAAGAGTTTCCGCACTTGCCAAATGGTCAAACCAAAAACCTCACGTGCACCGTTGGGCACGATGGAACATGCCACCTCATCCTCCTCAGAACCCTACGCCACCACGTAAGTGGCACTTCAGAAGCTAGAACTGGCCCTACAATCACACACATCACAATTCGAAAAGATACTAAAAGCCATCCTAGACACTAAAACTACTCTAGAAGCTAAGATAGGTTCGGTAACAGAAGATCTTAACATACTTCGCACTGACCAACACGCACTAGCTGATAGGGTATCAGAACTTGAAAAAGACACTGAGGTCCTCCCCCGCTCTGTGAAAGATCTTCAATCGCAGTTAGCTCACTTAACAACAGAGGTGGATTCCTTAAAACGCAGGGCTGAGGATGCAGAAGGCAGATCCCGCCGCAACAATATCCGTATGGTAGGTTTTCCCGAGCGAGCCGAGGGCCTCAGTGCTGAACTATTTATAGAGAAATGGCTTACCGATACCATTCTGAAGGACAACATCCCGAAGTTTTTTTCTGTCGAAAGGGCACACAGGATTCCCGCCAGGCCTCCCCCTCCTGGCTCACAACCACGTCCGCTTATAGTAAGACTCCTCAACTACCGTGACAGAGACCTTATCCTACAGTTATTCCGTAAATCTGGTCCGGTAAACTTCGAAGATGGTGTGATTACAGCCTATCCAGATTTTACAGCAGAAGTACAGAAGAAACGCAACTCTTTCTACCATGCTAAGGCGTGTTTCCGTAAACACAACATTAAGTACGCGCTGTTGTTCCCTGCCAGACTTCGAGTACAAGATGACACCCGCACACTCTTCTTTACTTCTCCGGAGGACGCCTGGACCTGGCTACATGCCAAGGGTTTAGCTGACCCGTTAGATACAAATGCTCTGGGAGTCAATAGACCCTCCTCCACGTTGGGTCGTAGACAGCGCAAAAAACAAGGCGCGAAGCCCTCGCCTGAACAAGCGCAAACTGAACGCTCCTGACTCCTGCGGGCCACATCCAGATTTGTTAACGCTTCACCAACTTCCTCCTCTACACAAGCAGACGCTGAGCAGGAGCAAGATCCAAACTCTGACTCAGCGGAATCCACACGTGGCCCTACCCTCACACCATGCACAGCAGACGATATTTGCTAAGCAGTTGGGTTCTACTGGTTCTTACAGAGTGAAGATAGCATCACAATTCTACCACACCTCCTTCTGGGCGCCGTCGTCATCTCCCTGCTGTGCCGCGTGAATCGGATGTGCCCCTGGGCGGCACACACTACATCACAAGCGAACAGGGCAGGGTAAACCCTAGACTTTGCAACAATGCTCCCCGACACCCCCCTACTCCATATGGACCATTCTCTCGTGCCAGCAATTGCTGGAATTGATCTTTATCTTTTGATTCAGTTGTTATTGTGTGTGGTTTTAGAGTGCACCTTTTTATTTAATCGTTGGTTCTGTCACATGCTAGTTAATCGCAAATGCAGCAGCAAACGTATATGTCATAGTTATCATAGTAACAGGATTGAAGCTCGTAATATTGTAGGTACAAGTTACCCAATCTTAGCGCGTGCATATCACAATGTTTTTGCGCCGTGGTCAGCGGACACCCATTCCCTGGAATATACGAAAATCACAAAAATATTATGGCCACTCAAACTAATCAGAGCATAGTAAAATACAAGGCGCTCACATGGAATATTAGAGGCATGGCAACTCCACGGAAGCGTCAAAGGGTTTATGCCTTTCTCAAGAGACATCAGATACACATAGCTCTATTGCAAGAGACACATCTCTCTAAAATTACGCTAGAAAACACACGTTCGAAATGGAAGGGGCAATTGCATGGCACAACTTCTTCATCATTTGCCCGTGGGGTAGCGATTTGGATCGCCCCCGGGGTCCCATTCTCGGTATCTCGCACACAATGTGACTCAAATGGTCGACACGTGATAGTTGAGGGCATACTGGATGGGTCCCCTTTAGCCCTAGTTGCACTGTACTCCCCAAATGCAGACCAACGCGATTTCCTATCCACACTTTCTACCGGCAACCTTAACGACCCTACGTCGGAATGCGTTTGGGGGGGGAGACTTCAACAGTGTCTTAGACACTCAAATAGATCGATCGTTCCCCCCGCTTACCTCAGCTCCTCCCAACCGCGCCTCTCAAGCACTAGCAAGTTGGGCTTTAAATAACGGCCTGAGTGAGGTATGGAGGACGGCCCATCCCACCCAATGGGAATACTCTTATTATTCCCCTGTACACAAGTTATATACCAGAATAGATATGGTCTTTGTATCCACAGCAGTAATTCAGAAAGTGTGCGGATCTGAATACTTAGCTCGCACTATATCAGATCATAATCCTTTATGTGTAACAATAGCCTGGGGTCATATGCACACTCGCATACCAACGTGGCGTTTACAGCCGGAAGCTCTTTTAGACCCCCCCTTTCAAACAGACATAGCTAAAAAATTAACTGATTATTTCCTGCTAAATAAAAACTCGTCATCATCCCGCTCTATAGAGTGGGATGCCCATAAAGTGGTGATACGAGGACACTGCCTAGCAGCTACGGTGGGGGTGAGAAAAGCACTTACTAAAGAGCTACAAACACTAGAGGTAAAAATCCGCAACGCAGAGAATGTGGTTGTCAGAGACGAGTCCACACTAACAACACTGAACTCACTCAGGGCTGCCCATAACGAAGCAGATACTAGGCTGGGCAAACATGACTACAGACATTATATGACAAAACAGCATGCTGAAGGAGATAGATCCGGTAGACTATTAGCCTGGCTGACTCGACAGCCCTCACAACCAACGCCTATCGGCGCGATACGCCTAAACCCCGACGATATCGTTAACACTCAGTCAGGCATTAATGAAGCTTTTTTCATATATTACCGCACACTTTACACATCTCCTCCTCCTCCGCCGGAATCACACCTCACTGATATATTACAACTTGTCTCTCAAAACCAACTTATCCTCGATAATTCCCCTATTCTGGATGGCCCCATTACCATTGAAGAACTGCGCTCAGCACTAGCACAAATGGCGCGCAGTAAAACCCCCGGGTCGGATGGACTACCGGTAGAATACTTTAACTCTTATCCGAGTCATCTCCTGCCCCCGCTCGTAGAAGTGTTTAATGAGGCGTACCATAATTTACAACTGCCAGACTCTATGCGTGAAGCCTTAATAGTGGTCCTTCCAAAAGCTGGCCGAGACCCCTTGGATGTTAAATCATACAGACCGCTATCCCTCCTAAATACAGATTGCTAATTATTAGGGAAAATATTAGCGAACAGGCTCCTCCCTCACCTACCGAGTCTGATACATCAAGACCAGTCCGGCTTTATTCCTGGTAGGAGCACCTTCCTAAATATTAGGAGGCTCCTCCATATAATGCACAACAGCACAAACACCGAAGCGGTCGCCCTCTCCTTAGATATTGAAAAAGCGTTTGACACTCTAAGCTGGAATTATCTTCTTTGCACACTTAGGGCGTTCGGTTTTGGACCCGGTTTCATAAACTGGATCAAAATACTGTATTCTAAGCCCACAGCACGTGTAAAAAATGGTCGTATTATCTCTGAAGCATTTTCCATAAGCAGAGGCACCAGGCAAGGCTGCCCATTGTCCCCCTTGCTGTTTGCCATTGCCATGGAGCCACTGGCAATCAAATTACGTAGCTGCGGGCATAAGTGGGGCATCCCGGAATCTAACACCTATCATGTCATATCTTTATATGCAGATGATGCCCTGATTTATCTGCGTAATCATTCTACCTCCATGTCAGAGGTGTTGGCATTGCTGGACTCCTTTGCCCTCGCCTCTGGACTACACGTCAACTGGTCTAAGTCCAGTATTTTCCCTCTTGTCCCCATTCTGGCTGACACACATACGACACTACCGCAGTACAAACTGCCGTGGTCGCATACGACCATTAAATACCTCGGGGTGCAGATTTACCACTCTGTTATAGATCTAAAAGAGGGCAACATCGACAGAGTGGTGAGATCCACCCGCAGCTCGATACCATTCTGGAGCTCACTCCCCTTATCCCCGATGGGCCGTGTAGCAATCGCCAAGATGCTTATCCTCCCGAGGTTCCTATATTACTTCACTGCCCTTCCAGTGTGTCTGCCACGCTCCTTCTTTAGTAAATTACATTCAATGTTAACCGACTTACTCTGGGGCAAAGATAGACGTAGAGTAGCGTTGACCATAACACAACATCCGCAGGAAATGGGCGGGCTGGGCATGCCTAACCTCGAAAGATACTACGCGGCCGCTCAATTGTCGTGGCTGACTGCATGGCTGCGTGATGCCCCTTCCAATGAGGGCGTAATGCTGCAGTCATGCGTGGCCCCACAGGGGCTGCTGCTCACATTGTTATCTACCCCTCATTCCCTATCCTCGAAATATATACTGATGGAGGCAGCTCGCTTTTGTTGGCATAGATATGTCCGTGGCAAGGCCCCCTTCCCCCCTTACTCACCCTTGCTACCGCTGTTTCAATTACCGGGCACCCAAATTATTTCAACACATCATAACACACGTGACATAAATATGCTGAAGGTGGGTGATCTGTACTCCAATTCCGCGTTGTACTCCTTTACGGATCTGGTGTCGACCCGGGTGATGCATAAGGGAGCCTTTTTGACATATAGCGCCATTAAACGGCTACTAAACAAAATTTGGGGCCTCGGCAATGACGAGCCTCCTGAGTCTCCATTGCTCACTACTATCCTTACAATAGGTAGCGTAAAAGGAACCATAACTAAAATATATAATATACTATTAGCAGCAGTCTGTACCACCCTGCCGCACGCTAAGGCACGCTGGGACATGGTCCTTCCTACACCATTACCACAAAAAACCTGGTCTGCGGCTCTTGCAACGATTAAATCAATATCCCGAAATCCTCGCCTACGCTACACCCAATTCAATTATATTCACCATGCTTATTTATCCCCAGCCCGCATTCTAAGAATATACCAGAACACAACTCCGTCATGCCCAAGATGTGCTACCCCGGCAGCCGACTTTTATCACATGGTTTGGAGTTGTCACTCAATAAACTCAGCTTGGCACCGAGTTACAGACGCCACAGCAGACATCTCATCCCTCGCATTATCCCCCACACCAGAGTCCTGCTTATTAGGCATACGTCACCGTACTAAGGAAGATAAACAGACACACAGATTCATAGACTTAGCGTTTGCTGTCTTTAAACGTTTGATCGCAACACATTGGAAGGCTCCACATGTTCCATACCACTTGGTTTGGCTGCGTGACTTACATAGTCGCTCACAGGCCGAGGCGCAGACACTCAATCTACTGCAACGCAGAGGTCTCATTGAGGTGGGCCCCGAAGTCTGGAACACTTTTGTGGTGGCAATAGAAGCGCGCGATGACTTGCACCCCCCGTGAATAGCGCACCATACACAACTCTAACAACCAGGTGGATATGGTCAGTAGGACACTTGAACTGCCTCAATTTCAATTACTGACAGTGCTGACATTCTCATTATTATCCTCAAAGTATTAACCTAACACACCAGGCTGTTCTCACTGCGCACAAACCTGTGCACAGGTCAAACCCAGCTCGCTTAATGCTAATCCTGTTCAGTATTCCGTTGAACACCGCAAAATGTAAATCCCTGCTTCACTCCTGTCCCCCGCTCTACACACATTTACATATATGAGATGCAATCCTTCCTCTAACGTCTCCTTACCTCCGCCTGAGGTAGTATATATTATTAATGACATCAGCCGTGCTGAGCTGCATTGTTACTCGGCAAGTATTTGTTGCACAGTATTTAAGCTGCATGTTTCTTCTTTTCTGCTTTGTTAGCAATATTTTATGTTTTGTCTATAATTTGATTTCTTCTCTTTTTTCCTACATACCAGTTAATATGCAACGAAGCTGTGCAAGTTTATATATGTAAGCAAATAACTTGTTAAATCATAAACAGCCAATGTACTGGTATGTGATTGTTATGATTAATAAACAGATTTTTTAAAAAAAAGAGGGGTGCCCCCCCCTCTTCCCGAGCCTATGAAGGTCCCGGAGACCCACCCGTGGGGCCAAACAGAGTACATTAAGGATAGGGGGCATGCATCCCCCTCCCCAAGCCCAAATGGAGCCCAGGGGTGTTTTAGTCATAGGTAGAAGAGATAACTATAACTGGTGAATTTCAATATTTTTTTTTGTTTAAAACATGACATTGTCACTGAAATGTTCCCCTAACTATAATGCCATTTTAACCTTTGGACCTTTTCAGTGAATATATCCATCTGCCTCGTAGTCACCATACCACCCGGCCCACCGAAGCTGCATTCTAGATCTCAGAGTCGTGGTTGATGAGACCACCCTACCTCCAGCCATCACAGCGGCTTCTGTCAATGTATGAAAAGTTTGAAAGGCTGTACCATCAGCCATAATGTTTGTCCTTCAGACTTTCAAAAGTTTTTTGTTCTTCAAGAACAAACTCCCACGTAATAATTATTCCATTAATATAAACTAGATTATAATAAAACTGATTGACAAATTAAAAACAAATTACAAAACAAATACATTTACATAATTACAAACTGAAGACAATAATTTACATATTTAATATTTCCCGCCTTAATCCCCTACAAACTGAACAACCCGTTACTAAATAAAACATTTCTAATTAACTAATTACGTTTTAAAAATTAATTTTCACATTAAAAAGAAAACACACTAAAAATATTAAAATCCAACTATAATATCTCATAATACAATTACTAATATCTATCAAATTAACTCAAGACAATATTTTGTAAAACTATGTTAAATACAGCAATATTATATACAATTATATAAAAAAAATAGGACATATGTAAAAAACATTATAGTTACATTTGGTAATCTCTTCTGTTTTTGATTCGACAATATTTTTGACACAATATAAATATTTGACAATACTTTTGAGACACTGTTTTGATGGAATACCCCTAGCACTGATAGCCCCCCGACTTGTTGAATAAAAACCTGTAGGTATCACGCAAAGACAATTTCTGACAAAATGTGCCAGTAATGATATGGAAAGCATTCTTTGTTAAACAAACATTTACATTTTTGAGTAACTTTGAGGACAATAACTTCTGGATCTGAAGAAGGCTCCAGGTGAGGCCTAGGCGCCGAAGGCATGGTGCGCACGAAGTACACCTATTGCACGAAGGGCTCCCCTGTACCTGAACTTCAAGGACTTAAAACCTGCCTTTGATTATGTAAAAGGAATTTTCTGTGGAAGGTGTTAAAAGGACTGGCACCCCGAATCATCTCAACGCTTTGATGGTACTTCACCAACATACGTTGACCAAGATAAGGCAAGACCGCAGAATGCACGAATAGCTCAACATACATATACGTATCAGACAGGGTAGTGTTCTGATGCCACTTCGTGTTGACCTACATATAAACAACGTCACAGATCATAGTGCTAAATCTGAAGTTGGACAATCCTCACCTAGGAGGGATGCTCATCCCACTATTGCTATTCGCAGATGACACAGTCATACTGGCCGTCATAGAGTTGTCAATTCATCATCTCCGAAAAGGCTTCAAAACATACTGCCAGGAAGAAAAGCTCCTGTTTATCTCAGGCAAAGCCTTGTTTATGACCATGAGTCAGAAGGCCTTTTACGGTCAATGATACAACTTTGGAGAAAGTTCCCTTTTTGATTAACGGGTATGATCTTTGATAGTCATCTAACGTGGGACCAGTGAAGAGACCAGATGGCCCGGACAATGGTGCAGAACATGAGAGCAGGTCTCCGCTGCAAGACCGGTTGGTGTTGATTTTATTTCGGCAGCCCTGGAAGTATACCGGATGAAAACAGTGCCTATTTCAAGGTATGGTGTAGATCTCTGGGGTTAGGTGGTTAGCACAAGCTTCAAACTATAAAATACAAATTTCTGAGGAAATTACAAGGTCCTGGTATCCATCTAAAACCACTAAGAATGGAACGAGATCTGTATACCATCACAGAAACTATCCCCCTTAGATCTGTCCCTTTGTGGGCAAAATTTCATACAAATGTTCAGGCAAATTTGTACCCAAAATCATATCTCAAACTCCAGAAAACAACAGAGTTTGGGAAAAACTCTTGGGCAAGACATACAGGGAGCACCCTGAGGTCCATCGACTGTGGCAACTACTGGGAAAGTCCAGTTGAACTAAACGCAAGCAGCCAACAGATCATAACGAGAAAGTCTTGAGACTTTACATTGATGGTCTCTGATAATAGTGACACTGCAAGCCACTTCTCTAAAATTTACTGGAAAATTTGCTTCAAGCAAAGATCCGGTATTTGGTAATCAGCCTATAACAGTAACAGGCTCTTGGAGTCCTAGTAGAACCAGAAACTTCTGGATAAGGAAACCTCACCCACTCTATTGTGGCATGCTTCATCATAGGTAACCTTAACTTGTCCCTTTAAGATAGTCCAGTCAGGACGGATTCACATTCATCATTAAGGGAGTTTTATTAAAGTAACACTGGATAGAAGCAGGGATCCAGAATTTTAAAATTACCTTGAGGTAACCCCAAATACATTTCTTTTAATATGGGTACCCCTGATTAGGTTAAAAAGAAGAGAGGATGTCTAGTGAGGGCTATGACTCATGCATCCTCATTACTTGATAACATGTTTCGGTCCGTAGTATTTTCCATACATTTAGGAGGCATTCATCAGGGCTAAGGTAGATCTCTGCCTATGTACTACGTTTACTAACGCATACAGAACTTGAGTTGGGTAAATATTTTCATACATCATTGGGTTATGTAGGACACAAAGCTAATTAAGGGATTTCATGTCATCAAAGCTGTAATGGGCAAGCATCCTCCGTACTCATCCGTTCTTCAAGTGATCATTGTTGTATCTTTACCTGTTGACTTCCCTCCATCCTCTGTAATAGTGTCTGATCCAAACTGGGGCCTATGCACTGGTGAACACCGACGGTGGCCGGACAAAGGCAAATGTTAATTGCACTACACAAAATGCACTGCGCGAAGACTGCGAACGCAGCCTTGACTGGTGCAACAGTCGAACAACCCAGGTATCCATCTCACAGTTGCTGCAGGTATCCATGCTGCATAGTGTTTGACAAGGAGGCAGCAGGACCCAACCCAAGCTGTGGATGGACCAGGGAACACTTATTCTTATGGACCTATTGTCCCTTTCTGCTTCCGACTTATGAGCCAGCGGCTTATAGTTTTAATAGGTTTTAAACTTGTTAAATTCTTGTACTTGTGTTTGCAGTGATTGCGGTCTACCTTTTTAGTGGAGTCAATAAATAAACGCTGAACCCCTCTGTCCAGATTTCCAAATTCAGAAAGATTTTCCAGAGATATTCACAAAGGTGAAACAGTCCTCCTAGGTATTCTATTGTAAGCAGTGCAATAAAGTTATTTAACATATTTCCCCCCAAGGGAGAAACTCCTTCCCTTACACCCCTAACAATTTTGGGGGTGATCACTTCTCATTTTCACCCCACTGGTCCACCTGACTGAGTCCAGGGTGGGGATTAGTCAGAAACCCACAAAGAAGTACATAGGTGGGGGTGCTCAGTATACTTCTTTCCTGGACCACCCACTCCCCACCTCTGGAGTAAATCTTTTTAGAGCTTAAAGAGTAAGTCCACATTTTGTGAATTCCACAAGTGGCTTCACGCTATCAAAAAAGGGCTTGAATGTGTGACTTATACTCAGGGCCACTGGGGTGGTGCCCGGCTTGAAGTAAATTAGGCGTCAAGAAAAGGCAAATTATGCGGCACATTTTGTGATAGTATTACCACATAATTTTGTCATTTTTAAACTTGTTAACACTGCCTGGGCATTAGTTGCACTTCACTAGCACCAGTTTAGCATCCAAGTACAGCAATAACCTACAGAAAAGTGACCAGTGAAAGGGGCAATCACTGCGCGACAAGATGTGTCGCTGAGTTTTTAGTAACTTTCGAACCATTTGAGCTAAAAACTTTTTTTGTAAAAAACTGCTGATTATACAGCAGGTGATGGATTATGTGGCAAATCTCCAATTAACCGTAAACCGCCGCAAAATCGCGTAATTCCATTGCTCTCCTTATACTTGGATGTGCAAACACCTTTGTGACTTGACTGTGAGCTCTTCCATCTTCCAGGTGTACATGCACACAGAACCCTCCTCCCACTGAGGCCTGGACTCCATGAGCGTGGATAACAAGAGACCCTGATGCACTCAGGTAGCAGAGCTTGACGCGTCCGCCTCCAGGTGTACATGCACACAGAACCCTCCTCCCACTGAGGCCTGGACTCCATGAGCGTGGATAACAAGAGACCCTGATGCACTCAGGTAGCAGAGCTTGACGCGTCCGCCTCCAGGTGTACATGCACACAGAACCCTCCTCCCACTGAGGCCTGGACTCCATGAGCGTGGATAACAAGAGACCCTGATGCACTCAGGTAGCAGAGCTTGACGCGTCCGCCTCCAGGTGTACATGCACACAGAACCCTCCTCCCACTGAGGCCTGGACTCCATGAACGTGGATAACAAGAGACCCTGATGCACTCAGGTAGCAGAGCTTGACGCGTCCGCCTCCAGGTGTACATGCACACAGAACCCTCCTCCCACTGAGGCCTGGACTCCATGAGCGTGGATAACAAGAGACCATGATGCACTCAGGTAGCAGAGCTTGACGCGTCCGCCTCCAGGTGTACAGACACACGGACCCCTCCTCCCTCTGAGGCCTGGAGTCCATGAGCGTGGATAACAAGAGACCCTGCTGCACTCAGGGACCGGAGCTTGATGCGAGCGCCTCCAGGTGTACAGACATATGGACCCCTCCTCCCACTGAGGCCTGGACCCCATGAGCGTGGATAACAAGAGACCCTGCTGCACTCCGGGAGCGGAGCTTGATGCGAGCGCCTCCAGGTGTACAGACACACGGACCCCTCCTCCCACTGAGGCCTGGACTCCATGAGCGTGGATAACAAGAGACCCTGCTGCACTCAGGGAGCAGAGCTTGATGGAGAAGGGCCTGTGTGCCAGTTTATGGTGCGTCCATAGCCAGTGTGTCACTCACCCTTGGGCTGTGCACCCCTGCCCCGGGCCTCAGCACGCACACTTGTGTCCAACTGTTCACGCCCGGTGTGTGTTCACAAAGAGAGCAGCACAATGTCCGGCCTCTGCCGCAGCGGGCCCTTTCAGAAGACACTCACATGCTGAGCGGGCAGCGGGGTACTCGTGAACAAAAACTGCACTGGCCTGGGGCGCTTCGAGCCACCAGGCTCCTGTCCCATCTCTGCTGACTGATACCCAAGTACTTCCGGCCCACCAGGCTCCTGTCCCGTCTCTGCTGACTGATACCCAAGTACTTCCAGCCCACCAGGCTCCTGTCCCGTCTCTGCTGACTGATACCCAAGTACTTCCAGACCACCCACCAGGCTCCTGTCCCGTCTCTGCTGACTGATACCCAAGTACTTCCAGACCACCCACCAGGCTCCTGTCCCATCTCTGCTGACTGATACCCAAGTACTTCCAGACCACCCACCAGGCTCCTGTCCCATCTCTGCTGACTGATACCCAAGTACTTCCAGCACACCCACCAGGCTCCTGTCCCATCTCTGCTGACTGATACCCAAGTACTTCCAGCACACCCACCAGGCTCCTGTCCCATCTCTGCTGACTGATATCCAAGTACTTCTAGCCCACCAGGCTCCTGTCCAGTCTCTGCTGACTGATACCCAAGTACTTCCAGCCCACCAGGCTCCTGTCTCGTCTCTGCTGACTGATACCTGAGTACTTCCAGCCCACCAGGCTTCTGTCCCGTCCCATCTCTGCTGACTGACACTCAAGTACTTCCAGCCCACCAGGCCCCTGTCCCATCTCTGCTGACTGATACCCAAGTACTTCCAGCCCACCAGGCCCCTGTCCCGTCCCGTCTCTGCTGACTGATACCCAAGTACTTCCAGTCCACCAGGCTCCTGTCCCGTCTCTGCTGACGGATACCCAAGTACTTCAAGCCCACCAGGCTCCTGTCCCGTCTCTGCTGACTGATACCCAAGTACTTCCAGCCCACCAGGCCCCTGTCCCGTCCCGTCTCTGCTGACTGATACCCAAGTACTTCCAGCCCACCAGGCCCCCGTCCCTTCTCTGCTGACTGATACCCATGTACTTCCAGCCCACCAGGCTCCCGTCCCGTCTCTGCTGACTGATACCCAAGTACTTCCAGCCTACCAGGCTCCTGTCCCGTCTCTGCTGACTGATACCCAAGTACTTCCAGCCCACCAGGCTCCTGTCCCGTCTCTGCTGACTGATACCCAAGTACTTCCAGACCACCCACCAGGCTCCTGTCCTGTCTCTGCTGACTGATACCCAAGTACTTCCAGACCACCCACCAGGCTCCTGTCCCATCTCTGCTGACTGATACACAAGTACTTCCAGCACACCCACCAGGCTCCTGTCCCATCTCTGCTGACTGATACCCAAGTACTTCTAGCCCACCAGGCTCCTGTCCAGTCTCTGCTGACTGATACCCAAGTACTTCCAGCCCACCAGGCTCCTGTCTCGTCTCTGCTGACTGATACCCGAGTACTTCCAGCCCACCAGGCTCCTGTCCCGTCTCTGCTGACTGATACCCAAGTACTTCCAGCCCACCAGGCTCCTGTCCCGTCTCTGCTGACTGATACCCAAGTACTTCCAGCCCACCAGGCTCCTGCCCCGTCTCTGCAGATTGATACCCGAGTACATGCAGCCCACCAGGCTCCTGTCCCGTCTCTGCTGACGGATACCCAAGTACTTCAAGCCCACCAGGTTCCTGTCCCAGGATCCTGCCCCGTCTCTGCTGACTGATACCCAAGTACTTCCAGCCCACCAGGCTCCTGTCCCGTCTCTGCTGACTGATACCCAAGTACTTCCAGCCCACCAGGCTCCTGCCTCGTCTCTGCAGATTGATACCCGAGTACATGCAGCCCACCAGGCTCCTGTCCCGTCTCTGCTGACGGATACCCAAGTACTTCAAGCCCACCAGGTTCCTGTCCCAGGATCCTGCCCCGTCTCTGCTGACTGATACCCAAGTACTTCCAGCCCACCAGGCTCCCCATCCCATCCCTGCGGACTAATACCCAAGTATTTCCGGCCCACCAGGCTCCTGTCCCATCTCTGCTGACTGATACCCAAGTACTTCCGGCACACCAGGCTCCTGTCCCGTCTCTGCTGACTGATACCTGAGTACTTCCAGCCCACCACGCTCCTATCCCGTCTCTGCTGACTGATACCCAAGTACTTCCAGCCCACCAGGCTCCTATCCCATCTCTGCTGACTGATACCCAAGTACTTCCAGCCCACCAGGCACCTGTACCATCCCGTCTATGCTGACTGATACCCAAGTACTTCCAGCCCACCAGGCTTCTGTCCCATCCCATCTCTGCTGACTGATACTCAAGTACTTCCAGCCCACCAGGCCCCTGTCCCATCTCTGCTGACTGATACCCAAGTACTTCCAGCCCACCAGGCCCCTGTCCCGTCCCGTCTCTGCTGACTGATACCCAAGTACTTCCAGCCCACCAGGCTCCTGTCCCGTCTCTGCTGACTGATACCAAAGTATTTCCAGCCCACCAGGCTCCTGCCCCGTCTCTGCTGATTGATACCCGAGTACATGCAGCCCACCAGGCTCCTGTCCCGTCTCTGCTGACTGATACCCAAATACTTCTAGTCCACCAAGCTCCTATCCCGTCTCTGCTGACTGATACCCAAGTACTTCTAGCCCACTAGGCTCCTGTCCTGTCTCTGCTGACTGATGCCCAAGTACTTCCAGCCCACCAGGCTCCTGTACCGTCTCTGCTGACTGATACCCAAGTACTTCCAGTCCACCAAGCCCCTGTCCTGTCCCGTCTTGTCTCTGCTGACTGATACCCAAGTACTTCCAGCCCACCAGGCTCCTGTCCCGTCTCTGCTGACTGATATCCAAGTACTTCCAGCCCACCAGGCTCCCTATCCCATCTCTGCTGACTAATACCCAAGTACTTCCGGCCCGCCAGGCTCCTGTCCTGTCTCTGATGACTGATACCCAAGTACTTCCAGACCACCCACCAGGCTCCTGTCCCATCTCTGCTGATTGATACCCAAGGTCTTCTAGCCCACCAGGCTCCTGTCCCGTCTCTGCTGACTGATACCCAAGTACTTCCAGCCCACCAGGCCCCTGTCCCGTCTCTGCTGACTGATACCAAAGTACTTCCAGCCCACCAGGCCCTGTCCTGTCTCTGCTGACTGATACCCAAGTACTTCCAGCCCACCAGGCTCCTGTCCCGTCTCTGCTGACTGATACCCAAGTACTTCCAGCCCACCAGGCTCCCTATCCCATCTCTGCTGACTAATACCCAAGTATTTCCGGCCCACCAGGCTCCTGTCCCATCTCTGCTGACTGATACCCAAGTACTTCCGGCACACCAGGCTCCTGTCCCGTCTCTGCTGACTGATATCCGAGTACTTCCAGCCCACCAGGCTCCTATCCCGTCTCTGCTGACTGATACCCAAGTACTTCCAGCCCACCAGGCACCTGTACCATCCCGTCTCTGCTGACTGATACCCAAGTACTTCCAGCCCACCAGGCTTCGGTCCTGTCCCTGCTGACTGATACCTGAGTACTTCCAGACCACCAGGCCCCTGTCCCATCTCTGCTGACTGATACCCAAGTACTTCAAGCCCACCAGGCTCCTGTCCCATCTCTGCTGACTCATACCCAAGTACTTCAAGCCCACCAGGCTCCTGTCCCATCTCTGCTGACTGATACCCAAGTACTTCCAGCCCACCAGGCTCCTGTCCTGTCTCTGCTGACTGATACCCAAGTACTTCCAGACCACCCACCAGGCTCCTGTCCCGTCTCTGCTGACTGATACCCAAGTACTTCCAACCCACCAGGCTCCTGTCCTGTCTCTGCTGACTGATACCTGAGTACTTCCAGCCCACCAGGCCCCTGTCCCATCTCTGCTGACTGATACCCAAGTACTTCCAGTCCACCAGGCTCCTATCCCATCTCTGCTGACTGATACCCAATTACTTCCAGCCCACCAGGCTCCTCTCTGCTGACTGATACCCAAGTACTTCTAGCCCACCAGGCTTCTATCCCATCTCTGCTGACTGATACCCAAGTACTTCCAGCCCACCAGGCACCTGTACCATCCGTCTATGCTGACTGATACTCAAGTACTTCCAGCCCACCAGGCCCCTGTCCCATCTCTGCTGACTGATACCCAAGTACTTTCAGCCCACCAGGCCCCTGTCCCGTCCCGTCTCTGCTGACTGATACCCAAGTACTTCCAGCCCACCAGGCACCTGTACCATCCCGTCTATGCTGACTGATCCCCAAGTACTTCCAGCCCACCAGGCTTCTGTCCCGTCCCATCTCTGCTGACTGATACCCGAGTACTTCCAGCCCACCAGGCCTCTGTCCCATCTCTGCTGACTGATACCCAAGTACTTCCAGCCCACCAGGCTCCTGTCTCGTCTCTGCTGACTGATACCCGAGTACTTCCAGCCCACCAGGCTCCTGTCCCGTCCCGTCTCTACTGACTGATACCCAAGTACTTCCAGCCCACCAGGCTCTTGTCCCGTCTCTGCTGACTGATATCCAAGTACTTCCAGCCCACCAGGCTCCTGTCCCGTCTCTACTGACTGATACCCAAGTACTTCCAGACCACCCACCAGGCTCCTGTCCCATCTCTGCTGACTGATACCCGAGTACTTCCAGCCCACCAGGCTCCTGTCCCGTCCCGTCTCTACTGACTGATACCCAAGTACTTCCAGCCCACCAGGCTCTTGTCCCGTCTCTGCTGACTGATATCCAAGTACTTCCAGCCCACCAGGCTCCTGTCCCGTCTCTACTGACTGATACCCAAGTACTTCCAGACCACCCACCAGGCTCCTGTCCCATCTCTGCTGACTGATACCCAAGGTCTTCTAGCCCACCAGGCTCCTGTCCCATCTCTGCTGACTGATACCCAAGTACTTCCAGCCCACCAGGCTCCTGTCTCGTCTCTGCTGACTGATACCAGAGTATTTCCAGCCCACCAGGCTCCTGTCCCGTCTCTACTGACTGATACCCAAGTACTTCCAGCCCACCAGGCTCCTGCCCCGTCTCTGCTGACTGATACCCGAGTACTTCCAGCCCACCAGGCTCCTGTCCCGTCTCTGCTGACTGATACCCAAGTACTTCAAGCCCACCAGGCTCCTGTCCCAGGATCCTGTCCCGTCTCTGCTGACTGATACCCAAGTACTTCCAGCCCACCAGGCTCCCGTCCCTGCTGACTGATACCCAAGTACTTCCAGCCCACCAGGCTCCCGTCCCGTCTCTGCTGACTGATACCCAAGTACTTCCAGCCCACCAGGCTCCCGTCCCGTCTCTGCTGACTGATACCCAAGTACTTCCAGCTCACCAGGCTCCCTATCCCATCTCTGCTGACTAATACCCAAGTATTTCCGGCCCACCAGGCTCCTGTCCCTTCTCTGCTGACTGATACCCAAGTACTTCTGGCCCACCAGGCTCCTGTCCCGTCTCTGCTGACTGATACCCGAGTACTTCCAGCCCACCAGGCTCCTATCCCATCTCTGCTGATTGATACCCAAGTACTTCCAGCCCACCAGGCACCTGTACCATCCCGTCTATGCTGACTGATACCCAAGTACTTCCAGCCCACCAGGCTTCTGTCCCGTCCCATCTCTGCTGACTGGTACTCAAGTACTTCCAGCCCACCAGGTCTCTGTCCCATCTCTGACTGATACTCAAGTATTTCCAGCCCACCAGGCTCCTGTCCCGTCCCGTCTCTGCTGACTGATACCCAAATACTTCCAGTCCACCAGGCTCCTGTCCCGTCTCTGCTGACTGATACCCAAATACTTCTAGCCCACTAGGCTCCTGTCCTGTCTCTGCTGACTGATACCCAAGTACTTCCAGCCCACCAGGCTCCTGTACCGTCTCTGCTGACTGATACCCAAGTACTTCCAGCCCACCAGGCCCCTGGCCTGTCCCGTCTCTGTGACTGATACCCAAGTACTTCCAGCCCCCCAGGCTCCTGTCCCGTCTCTGCTGACTGATATCCAAGTACTTCCAGCTCACCAGGCACCCTATCCCATCTCTGCTGACTGATACCCAAGTACTTCCAGCCCACCAGGCTCCTGCCCCGTCTCTGCTGACTGATACCCAAGTACTTCCAGCCCACCAGGCTCCTGTCCCGTCTCTGCTGACTGATACCCAAGTACTTCCAGCCCACCAGGCTCCTGTCCCAGGATCCTGTCCCGTCTCTGCTGACTGATACCCAAGTACTTCAAGCCCACCAGGCTCCCGTCCCGTCTCTGCTGACTGATACCCAAGTACTTCCAGCCCACCAGGCCCCTGTCCCGTCCCGTCTCTGCTGACTTATACCCAAGTACTTCCCGCCCACCAGGCTCCTGTCCCGTCTCTGCTGACTGATACCCAAGTACTTGCAGCCCACCAGGCCCCTGTCCCGTCTCTGCTGACTGATACCCAAGTACCTCCAGCCCACCAGGCCCCTGTCCCGTCTCTGCTGACTGATACCCAAGTACTTCCAGCCCAACAGGCTCCTGTCCCGTCTCTGCTGACTGATACCCAAGTACTTCTAGCCCACCAGGCTCCTGTCCAGTCTCTGCTGACTGATACCCAAGTACTTCCAGCCCACCAGGCTCCTGTCTCGTCTCTGCTGACTGATACCTGAGTACTTCCAGCCCACCAGGCTCCTGTCTCGTCTCTGCTGACTGATACCCAAGTACTTCCAGCCCACCAGGCTCCTGTCCCGTCTCTGCTGACTGATACCCAAGTACTTCCAGCCCACCAGGCTCCTGCCCCGTCTCTGCTGACTGATACCCGAGTACTTCCAGCCCACCAGGCTCCTGTCCTGTCTCTGCTGACTGATACCCAAGTACTTCAAGCCCACCAGGCTCCTGTCCCAGGATCCTGTCCCGTCTCTGCTGACTGATACCCAAGTACTTCAAGCCCACAAGGCTCCCGTCCCGTCTCTGCTGACTGATACCCAAGTACTTCCAGCCCACCAGGCTCCCGTCCCGTCTCTGCTGACTGATACCCAAGTACTCCCAGCCCACCAGGCTCCCTATCCCATCTCTGCTGACTAATACCCAAGTATTTCCGGCCCACCAGGCCCCTGTCCCGTCTCTGCTGACTGATACCCAAGTACTTCCAGCCCACCAGGCCCCTGTCCAGTCTCTGCTGACTGATACCCAAGTACTTCCAGCCCACCAGGCTCCTGTCCCGTCTCTGCTGACTGATACCCAAGTACTTCCAGCCCACCAGGCTTCTGTCCCGTCCCATCTCTGCTGACTGATACTCAAGTACTTCCAGCCCACCAGGCCCCTGTCCCGTCTCTGCTGACTGATACCCAAGTACTTCCAGCCCACCAGGCTGCTGTCCCGTCTCTGCTGACTGATACCCAAGTACTTCCAGCATACCAGGCTCCTGTCCCGTCCCGTCTCTGCTGACTAATACCCAAGTACTTCCAGCCCACCAGGCTCCTGTACCGTCTGTGCTGACTGATACCCAAGTACTTCCAGCCCACCAGGCTCCTCTCCCATCTCTGCTGACTGATACCCGAGTACTTCCAGCCCACCAGGCTCCTATCCCGTCTCTGCTGACTGATACCCAAGTACTTCAAGCCCACCAGGCTCCTGTCCCGTCTCTGCTGACTGATACCCAAGTACTTCCAGCCCACGAGGCTTCCACCATACCCCCAAAGAGCCAACAGCGCCAAGAGCATTACTACTCAACAGCAGCAGGTCTCCAGAGTTAGCAGCACCCACAGCATCAGTACAGAACCGCAGCAGGTCTCCAGTCAGCAGCACCCACAGCATCAGTACAGAACCGCTGCAGGTCTCCAGAGTCAACAACACCCACAGCATCAGTGCACAACTGCAGCAGGTTTCCAGTCAGCAGCACCCACAGCATCAGTGCAGAACTGCAGCATGTCTCCAGAGTCAGCAGCACCCACAGCATCAGTACAGAACCGCAGCAGGTCTCCAGTCAGCAGTACCCACAGCATCAGTACAGAACCGCAGCAAGTCTCCAGTCAGCAGCACCCACAGCATCAGTACAGAACCGCAGCAGGTCTCCAGCCAGCAGCACCCCCAGCATCAGTGCAGAACCCCAGCAGGTTTCCAGTCAGCAGCACCCACAGCATCAGTGCACAACCGCAGAAGGTCGCCAGTCAGCAGCACCCACAGCATCAGTACAGAACCGCAGCAGGTCTCCAGAGTCAACAGCACCCACAGCATCAGTACACAACCGCAGCAAGTCTCCAGTCAGCAGCACCCACAGCATCAGTGCAAAACCGCAGCAGGTCTCCAGAGTCAACAGTACCCACAGCATCAGTACAGAACCGCAGCAGGTCTCCAGTCAGCAGCACCCACAGCATCAGTACAGAACTGCAGCAGTTCTCCAGTCAGCAGTACCCACAGCATCAGTACAGAACCGCAGCAGGTCTCCAAAGTCAACAGCACCCACAGCATCAGTACAGAACCACAGCTGGTCTCCAGTCAGCAGCACCCACAGCATCAGTGCACAACCGAAGCGGGTCTCCAGAGTCAACAGCACCCACAGCATCAGTACAGAACCACAGCTGGTCTCCAGTCAGCAGCACCCACAGCATCAGTGCACAACCGAAGTGCGTCTCCAGAGTCAACAGCACCCACAGCATCGGTACAGAACCGCAGCAGGTCTCCAGAGTCAACAGCACCCACAGCATCAGTACAGAACCGCAGCCGGTTTCCAGTCAGCAGCACCCACAGCATCAGTGCACAACTGCAGCAGGTCTCCAGTCAGCAGCACCCACAGCATCAGTGCACAACTGCAGCAGGTCTCCAGTCAGCAGAACCCACAGCATCAGTACAGAACCGCAGCAGGTCTCCAGAGTCAACAGCACCCACAGTATCAGTGCAGACCCGCAGCCGGTCTCCAGTCAGCAACACCCACAGCATCAGTACAGAAACGCAGCAGGTCTCCAGTCAGCAGCACCCACAGCATCAGTACAAAACCGCAGCAGGTCTCCAGAGTCAACAGCACCCACAGTATCAATGCAGACCCGCAGCCGGTTTCCAGTCAGCAGCACCCACAGCATCAGTACAGAACCGCAGCAGGTCTCCAGTCAGCAGCACCCACAGCATCAGTACAGAACCACAGCCGGTCAACAGCCATATGTAACCCCCACATCTGATACTTGTAACCATCTACACCGAGCTTCCAGCTGAAGGTGTCACGCAGGACGCGGGACAGCCGGATCTACTGTTGCTGGTAACTTCATTAATTCGGGATCACCCATATATGAACTAAGCGCTAGTTTATCGCTTTTGTTTCAATGTAAATTCATCCCACATCTGTATTTAAAGGTCAGAGTACAGCGCTGCAGTGCAAGCGGGGAAGACGGCAAGCGCTACAGAAAAAAACATAAATACAAACTGTTTCACTTGTGCTCTTAAATGTGAAGGCCTAACGCATTCTGGGAGGTGTACCCGTCGTTCACTTTGACCCTCCTACAGTTGTGGGGGGTCCCCGGCTTCAGCCAGCGGCGGTGTCCCAGCCGGGCTCAACATCTGTGTTTTTAGTTTAGTTCCCAACATGCTCAGTTCTGTCGGTGAAAGTCCAGGCCTCGCTGGACGCTGTGGCACGGGTCAGTGACCAGCCCTGCTCTGGACTAGTGCACTCGACCACAGTGCCATGAGGCCCTCCGTCTACCCCACAGAGGGGTGCCCCCCTGGCACGCCAAGGACCCCCGGCTCCTGAATTGGGCCCCAGGGCCCCCTCCACCCCACCATCCCAGACAGATGTGTTGTGGCTCTCACATGAGGGGTGTCCATCCTGAAGAGGGGCTCCTGACGGCTCTCCTCTCTAGCCTGCGGTGTCCAGTCGTCGGTGTGACCCCCTCCCACTCCAAGGACCCCCGGCTCCTGAAATGTACCCCAGGGCCCCCTCCACCCCACCACCCCAGAGACAGATGTTGTGGCTCTCACATGAGTGGTGCCAATCTTGAATAGGTGCATCTGGCACTCACCTCTAACGCGTCCAGCGGTCGGTGGGACCCCCTCCCTCGCCAAGGCCCCCCTGCAGCTGAAGTGCGTCCCAGGGGCCCCGGGGTGGCCGTGAGCTGCTCCCAGTGAAAGCCTCGTGAGCAGAAGACCGGCTGGTGTGTGTTGGATCCTGTTAATGCCAATGAGCACACAGCCAGGAGGGGGTTAAAGCGCCACTCTTTGTCCCCTGGAGCTGAATTTGTGCTGAGAGTGGCTGCAGGGGAGGGGGGTCCTGGGTGGCACCGCTCACCTCTGGGCAGGGGAGGGGCTGAAACCTTACACAAGTGCAGCCCCCGTACGCCGTGGTAAGCTGCCCCGTCAGCACCTGCCCCCCTCCCCCAGACGCCCTCTCTGGCACAGTCCTGGCGCTTTTAGGCGCTGTCTTTCGTGGTTTATATTGACATCCTGTGTTTACGCACACGCAGAAGGGGCGTGTTAACCCGTGAATGCCCCTTCTAGCTTTAACAATCCCAGCAGAAGATCAGAACAGTACTGTCATGGAAAGGCACTGCCGCTTTAAACAGGGCCTTGTTGCCCAGAAGCCAACCCTCAGAGTTTGGTGACAATCACTGACCGCTTTCAGCCTGCCTGTGAGAGTGATGGAGACAATGAGCTGTGAGTCCTGGGGCTGACAAGCAGCTAATGCTCAGCACAGGACCCTGTGCCGGGCATCACTTATCCAGCCCCGAGCTTCAATTTAACAACCATTGCATCCTGGGAGTTGTAGTTTGGTCAGGTCGCCTGATACCGAGTGGCAAAAAGGAAGTGTGGGACTGGAACCCTCTTGAGGGCACGGAGCCTCCGGTGATACTAACCTGACGGTGGAATGAAAGGGAGCAGGAGACACATGGGGGCCAGACCACCCCCGCCTTCTGGAAAGGCGCAGCAGACATCTCCAGTGAGGTCTTTGTGTGCTTACACACGTAAGAGTTACATTGAACTACAAGTCCCAGAATGCAGCAATGTTGGTGAAATGTTTAGCGTATTCTTCATGTTAGGAAAGATCAAGGGCTCGACGTGACATCACGATAGCAGCGCAGCCCACTCTCAGAGAGGGGTTTACACGAGCGCTTAGAAGGTGGGATTCATTCTGGTTTAGACACAGGGATATTAAATGATGTGCCCCCAATCACCGCTTGTTAAGGCGACGCCGAGACTCGATCCCCGGTTCCAAAGTCGCCAGATCCTCAATCCTCTTCTGGCGATCTATGTGCGAGGTGCACAAGAAGAAGCCATCAGGAGAGGCCATGGATTGAATGGTTACACGTCACCATAGAAATACTGCGGTACAAGAATCATGGTGCGCTTCCACCTGTCACAAACCTCGCCTTGGCCGGGGGTCCAGAGGTTTGCACCAGAGCCAGGCCTCCTCGTGCCTGGACCCGCTCCCCGCCCCCAGGGGGGCTGGAACAGGATCTTATCTAAAAGCCCTGCTAATGTCCATTCCAGTGACTTTGTGGCTCATGTCAGGGCGTCACCAAACTTCACTGTTTGCACAATATTGGTTAATAACCACACCAACTAGTAAACCCATTGGCAAGAGCTGTGATTTACATACAACGTAACAACAGCGGAGAGTTTAACACGTGGAGACGTGTTGATGGTGTTTAAATGTGAAGTGAACACGTGTGGAAAGAGGGGTTGTGTGTTCATCACACGGAGTTCGCGTCCGGTTCCCAGGACGTCCCACCAGTGGCGCACGATGCCACGTGGCCACGGATGTCCCCTCGGTGGGTGGACCCCACCGTGACACCTGCTGACCCCGTGAAGAGAGCAAAGCCTTCCTCCATCCAACAAATGGGTCAACCAGCGTCCAGTGTTAAGAAATGTGAAATGATGCTGAGAAAGTAGAAATGATGACCTTTAATAGTGAATCCAAGGGGCTCATAGCCCCTGCTGACCAACAGATGGCGGTAGACAGCAAACCTTAATAATAAACATGAGTGACTAAAACGAAATGCATAAGCTATATTAAAAGATCTAAATAGAGAACCCTGTGTTAGAAAAATAAAATACTCAACAAAGTCTACACACAGTTCCAAAATTAGAAAGGAAGCACAAGGGTTATGGTTGTAAGGGCAGGTTTCCAAAAGTAAAAGGGTGGAAAAAGAAAAGGGGGAGCAATGTGCTCGAAGCAAGAGCCCTCACTCACCATCTGGTGACATGCTTCATCATAGGGCTATGCTCCTCGTCAGGCCGGCACTGCAATGCCTGACGGGCCCCACAGAGGGGCTCTTTGCCGGAGATCTTTAGACAGTTGGTGTTAAGCCGGTCAAGTGATGAAAAAAGAGGATTGGTATGAAAAGGATTAAAAATGACTAGGGGTAAAAAAACTATTTATTCTGATATTTAAACCCCTAGCATGGTTAAAAACATCGTTCAGGGATATGGTAGAATAATGTCTACATTCCCTAGACACAAAATCTAAACATTTTTACTAGAATTTAGAGTAAAAAAGGTACAGAAAATCAGAGTACACAGAATCACCGTGATACTCAATCAAGGGGTCAACATGTTTCTCGCTATATTGAGTTGAAATTGATCTCATGCGATTCTTCAGGACCTACTTACGTACCTAATCCTTTATGAAAACAGCTT